>NC_069395.1:34115000-35370000 GCF_027475565.1 Acinonyx jubatus | reverse complement strand
AACCAAAATCTTGCTTTACAGCAGGGTCGGCAAACTATGGCCCGTGGGCCAAATCTACCCATTGCCCATTTCTGTAAATAGGTCTCACTAGGACACAGACGTGCCCATTCATTCAGGTATGAGCTATGGCTACTTCCAGGTGATAAGGGCAGACTGAGTAGTTGCAATATAGATGATATGGCCGGCTAAGCCTAAGATACTGACTCTCCAGCTTTTCACAAACAAGGCTTACCAGCTCCTGTGTCAGAGGGTGCTTGGGTTGCCCTCTCTGTTAGCTCAAAGCTTTGCTTGGAACCCATCTCCTCCTGGAAGCCTTCTTGAAGGAGACCGCCCAATACAGGCTGCCCTTGCCCTCATCATCCATTTCTACGTGTTCCTTAGACATTTGCCATGTGTGCAGTACTTTCTAGGTACTAGGGACGCAGAGGAGCAACACACGTTGCTACTGATTCCTGGGGCTTTCCAGTGTAGGGGTGGAGCCTTGTTCCATGCCATGAACTAGAGTCATTCATGTAAGCTGTGTGATTGATAAAGAGAAGTGAGGAGGGGTACCTGGCTTGCAGGAGCCAGGGCATCAGGGAAGGGCAGAAACTGCTCCAGTCCTCAAGGATGCTACATACAAGGCAAGAGGCAGGACATTCTAGGTGGTGAAAATAGTATGACCCCAGGTGTAGGTTGGAAAGAGCTTGGTATATGGGGTGGGGGAGGGCAGGAAGAGAAATGCAACTCTTAGGCCTCTCTGGAATAGAGGATGTGTGTCGGGAATTGGGGGAAATAAAGTTGGAGGTAAAGGGTCAGACCAGAATGGGGAAAACCTGAAAAGGCACAGGAATCTAGGCTTGCTGTGGTAGGAAGTGGGGAGCTACTGGGAATCTTGAGCAGGGGTGTCGCATGAGAAAAGAAAGTGTTTCAAGACTTTATTTACTCAGTTTACTGATTGGTTGCTTTGTGATTCCTCACAAATCGCCTCACTTGGGATGATTCTCTTAAGGACAGGGCACAGCTGCCTCTTCCCGGTGCCTCCTGCACAGCTGGTACTGAGGGTTGCATCCTAGTACTGATGACAGAGGCTGGTTGCGTCTGTCTCCTGCCCTTGACGAGATGATGCAGCCCCCACGTCTGGGTCAGAACCCACTTCATTAAATGCTGTTTGCATCTCTAGCTGGACCGGATAGACAAGTCTATGCTCCTTGGATGCTGCAAGAGTAAAGAGCTCAGGGCAAGCAAACTCTGGGGATACACCATGTGAATGAGTCATCATGGCATCTGGGGAACCAAAAGGCTAGGGTCCAGACCCCACCCCATCCTCACTCACCAGGGGTGCCTCAAAGCCTTCTCACAGGTGTACCGTTCATTCGGGTCCTTCTCCAGCAAGTGGCAAATAAAATCCTTGGCTAAGGGGAGCAATCAAAGACACAACTAAGGGCCAGATTTCGTGACTGATGGAAATTCACTTCCGGGCTGGTGGGTGGCAATGAATGCATCTTTAGTTAATCTTCCAAAGAGGCAATTTTAAGAGTCTTAAAAGAGAAAAAAAAAAAATCCAAGCCACCTAACGACAACCCACCATAAACCACCAAAGAGAGGCTCTACGTAGCCTCACCCACACAGCACTGCAGATACATCTCTTATCACGAGGCACCAACGTGCCTGCATGCCACGAGTGTATTCGTTTGCACCATTCAGGCGCAGGCACCCACACGTGGGCACACATGTGAATGCTGCCTTGTCCCAACGCTGATCTGCACTTAATGGGCCCCACAACATGTAATGATTGCCTTCTCTCCCACATACAGACATTGCATACTCTCAGTCTTGATATCTGAAAGGAAAAACTTGGCCTTGGTTTTGCTGCTCCTGCCTGGAACATTCCCCTGTGCCTCAAGCTGCCCTCCTGGCCCCTCATCTAAACCACCTCCCCCCTCTTTTACCAGGTATGCTGTGGTTCTGCCTCCAGAAAACAAAAGCCTAAACATTGGATGCAAATAATTTATTTGGCCTTTGAGCCAGATGAAGATTTCTCCACTCTCTCTGGCAGCCTGGTCTATAAGTTTCCCTAGGGACTTTCAAGAGCCAGGACTGTCATCTTTTGTTAAGCTCTTTTCTCTTGGCACCCTCTGCCTTGAGCCTGTCATCTTGTCCTTCACACCTGGTAGCCTTACCTGACTCAGAAATGTCATCCCAGAATGGAGATTCAAATTCATAGTAGCCCTCCTTGATCTTCTCAAAAAGCTTAGACTCAGTTTCTTCATAGAAGGGGGGATACCCGCACAACCTGCAGTGAAACACGGAAGGAGGTATGCTGCTAAACAACCCCAGTCTCCCTGAGCCAGCCTCTCCCTTCTGCCTAGCCTCCACTATACACAGGCATGAGCTAAGGATCTCCAATCAGCAGTATGAACAGGTGGAATCGGGAATGATGCAGGCCCCATCAAGTGTTTATGCAGGAGCCAAAGCTTAGAACAGGCAGCCCTGGAAGGCCCCTTTGTGCATTGTTCCCCCAAACCTCTCACCACCTCTCCTATACCTCCCCTGACACTTAGATAGGTATACAAGATCTTTAAGAGGGATGATAGAATGTCTGCTTGAATGTAAGTTTCCTGAGGGATTATTTAGGCTATTAACACAGAATAGACAATCAATGAATATTTGTTAAGTAAATGAATGAGTGACAGTAGTTACTCAACATAAGCTTAGGAAATAGAGAACTGAATCCACACTAAGGGGTAAATGACAGGTTATTTTCCTAACAGCAGAGTCTGCTATAGATGAAGAGGAATGGTGGGGAAGGGGTGATGAGTAGGTTAGTAAAGGAGAGCCCAAGAATATGTGAAGAGGAACAATGACCAGATTCATTCGGGCTATCATTTTGCTTTGGGCTGACTTGCCAGGAGTGAAATTTGAGATGTGAACATTGTACCCACTTGACTTCCAAGCTTGGCTTGGCCTCCCCTTTTTCCATTGCTCATTCCATAGAGCGGGACTCAACACATTTATATAGAGTAAATGGGGGTGGGGTGCAGGAACAGAGAGTACCATATGGCTCAACAGTGGGTTCACACTGAGCTCTGTTTTTATAATCTGGTGGAGACCAGGACAGAAACCTTTGGAGCTGTGTGCATGAGTAAGCGTGTGTGCGTGTGTGTGTGTGTGTGTGTGCGCGCGCGTGCACACACACACACATGCATGCAAGCACTCGCACATGCACACGTGTACATACACATGCTTTGGAGGTGGATGTTGCTTGAGGAGCTAAAATAGGGGAGGGGAGAAAAAGGATGAGCAGGTTGTGAGATTTCCCAGGAACTGAGCCAATGACAGCTTCTACTTACAATATGTAAGTGATGACGCCAATAGACCAGCAATCCACAGCCTTGCTGTAGGGCTTCTGTGCCAACACTTCCGGAGCTACAACAAACCAAAGGCAGAGTCAGGGCTGGGACAAGAAGAGAGGGCCGACGGGTGAGGGCTGAAGGTCAGGATGAGGCTTAGAGAAGAGGACTAGGAAAGTTCCTGGGATGGCAGTGTTTCTGTATCACTGAAACTTTTCCTAGGGCAGGGACGGTGTCTCTCCCATCTGACTGAATCTTCCGCCATCAACCTGGAAGGTCCCCATGACAGGGCCTATGACTCTTACATCAGACTGGGAATATCCAGGGCTACCTTGCCCCCATCAGATGTAGGTCTATGTCTTCCCACACAGATGGGTTAGCCCAGGGCTGGGGTTGTGTGTCTGTGTTCTGATGGGGACATCTGCCAAGTAGGAGCAATCTCTCTCCCACTAGACTGGGATCTCCCTGAGGGCAGAAACTGAGCCATCCCTCTTAAAATGAGGAACTCTTAGAGGGCAGGTGATAACTGCTCCCTCTGTCTCTGGTACCTTCTGAGGGCAAGGCTTAGTTATCCGTATCAGACTGAGAGCTCCCTGAGAAAATGAGCCAGGTCTTCCTCTGAATGGGAGCAGTAGAGGACTACTTTCTGTATTTATCCCAGATCCCAGGGATTTGTACTCATTGGGACTCAGTACCTACTAACTGACCTCTCTTTGGGGGTGAGAGCAGATTTCCTCTTAAGTTAGAGTTCTCCTTCCTACTACCGTCCTCAACCAGGTGATGAGTGGTGAAGAGGGAAGGGGCAGGAGTGGACATTCTGAGTTTTGGCTTTCTCCCCATGAATTTTGGGGATGCTTTCACCTGGTAACTTGCCTGCCTTACTTTTTGGGGGGCCTTGAAAGCCTGTTGTTTAGGCAGGAAGTCCCACCTCTGCCAGTTTCCTAGGATGTTTTCTTGGGGATACGTTTGGGTGGGAGCATGCATGCCTGAGTTCCTCGGCTTCAAACTCAACACTATGCCTCTGGGATACCACCAACTGGTGGGTTGTAGTCTCCTGTGGAAGTGGGAAAAAGGAAAAGGGGTGGCTAGTGGTCAAACCCTTGGCAATCTAACGATCTCTGGGTTTGTGAACTTGTCTCTGCCCCTGGTTTAGCTGGAGAGACAAAGGCAGGAAGTTAGCCAAAATAATGAGAGGCAAGTATAGGCAGGGGCTGTTGGAAGAGTTCAGGGGTAGGCTGTGTTTAAAGATGTAGGGTTTGGGAGCAGTAGGGGTAGTTCCAGACATACATGGATTTACCCTAAGCCTCATAATGAATGCTCTCCTGGGATTGCCCCTGAAGTTGAACCCTGTCTCCTTATAACCACCCCTCTCTGTTAAGTAATATCCATGAGGTTGAATGCAGCCAACTGGTTAACCTTCCTCCTGTCCCCAGACTCACCCACATAGCCCGGGGTCCCACAGGCAGTGGACATGACTCCACTCTGTTCCATCTTGGACAGACCAAAGTCTGTGATCATGATCTTAGAATTCTCTTCAGGGGTTAGGTACAGCAGGTTTTCAGGCTGTGGGAGAAGAGCAATACCATGCAGTGTAGGATATAATCATCTGAAATACATATTTATTTTCCTCCCCTGATAGAGAATTTCTTAGGAAGCTACGCTCTGGGCTCCTGACTTCAAGGACAGGCTCATGTCCCCCAGTTCTTCCCTCCTTCCTCCTAGCTGCAGCTCCCCACCCCATATTGAGCACTCTGTATTTTGCTTATGGCCCTCAGGTTGCTCATCTCTGTAGCCATTAAAGAACTACTCCCTCCCTCTCCTCAGCCCCAACTACCCTAAGACTGTTTTTTGAGGAAATCAAACCATAGTTAATTGTCTCTGACCTTTCTAAAGTCTAGTGTGTGCCTGATGCAATGTTGGCCTCCAATTAGTATTTATTTCTTCTGATTTTGAGTGTGGCTAGGTTCAAGAAACATGTGCATTCTCTTGGTATCCTAATAGGGTGAGGCCTAGGGCAAAGTTCAGGAAGAGGCTGAGATGAAAATTAACAATGATTGTTCGTTCAGTCATTCAAGATTTGTTTAAGGGATCCAACAAATGATGAGGTTGGTCCAACCCTCTCATTTTACACAGCTTAGGCTGCCCATGACCCATGCAGCTTCCCGAAGGGTCATTCTATTTCCCATTGAGGACTCCCACTCGGGCACCTTCAAGTCTCTGTGGACGATGCCATTCTCGTGGAGGTATTTCACTGCTGACAAGACCTGCTGGATCACCAGGCTGGCATCCTTCTCGGTGTAGACACCCCGCTCCAGGATCCGGTCAAAGAGTTCCCCGCCAGAAACACTGTGGGCATAGGGGCAAGCGCAGGAATCCAGGTCTTATTCCAGGTCAAAGGGACATAAGTGTGTTTATTCTGTAGCTATGAAGACACAGCAGTGGCAGAACAGGTGGGTGCCCACGGCCTAGGTAGGGAGGTCTACCTTAGTTTGAGAATACCTCCTTTGGGTGGTGGAATGATATCACGAGCGAGTCATTTCTTTGGGCCAACCATTTCCCTCTCCCTAGACACTTCTTTGAAGTGCAAAATGCCCCTCGTTAGAGTTAAGCAAGAAGCCAATAATCCCTTAGTGGACACACGCTTAGCTGCCTATTTTCCTGACTGAGGACACAGGGGCCATGATGAAAGAAGAGGTGAAATTGAAATGAGGCAAAACAGGAATGAGGTGTACACGTGACACAAATTGTGCTCGTGTCAGGATTTCTGTCCTCACTGGAAAACTGGGCTACTGACTGCCGAACTTGTGGGTGGAGTTCTAGTGCTGCTTGGAGACTCCAATGGTAAGGTATCTTAGGATTCAGGGGAGCTTCAGATCCACTCTGCTCCCCATCTCTTGAATGCCATCTACACTATTTTTGCCAAGAAGTTTCTTAGCTCGTCCTGAAACACCTCTGAGGCAGACAACTCACTACCCCTAAGACAGACTGTTTTATCTTTCACCGCCTTCTTAATATTTCTGTATATTACGACAGAACCCACTCCCTGTAGTTTCCACCAGCAGATAGCCCTTCTACCCACTGGGGCCATGCAGAGCAAGAATACCACCCTTTCACGTGGATCTCTTCAAGTATGTGAAGACAGTGAAATGCTCACCTGAGGCCTTCCCTGGGATAAACATTTCATGGGCCAGGGTTTCCAACTCTTTCACAGTCCTTGCCCCCTTGTCACTGTTCCATGACACCGGATGCGGACGTGCACACATCATAGGACCATGTAGTGATGAGGAAGGAGAATTTCTCTAATCAAGATGCACACCGCCCTACTCCTTTTTTTCTGTCCTGAAGCTCTGGGCTCTGCCATAGGATCTAGAGGCCCAGGAGAAAGACAGTCTCTATGCACAACTAGCAGTTCCTGACACGGGGTGGCCTGGGTCCTAGAGCTGACACCCTCATAGGCTTTCCACTCTTCGGTGATATCTGAATCTGCCCGCTTCCCTGCCTCCCCTTAGCTGGCTATCTAAATGTGTGCTAATCCTGTTGAATTGGCCTCATTAAGGTGCCACATGGTCGCTGCTCATTTGTTAATGCTGTTCTGCACCCCTATCCCCAACCTCACTCCCTTGACCACCTGCTCCCTCTATTCACTGGGCCTCAGGTGAGCCTTGGAGTTAATAGGCTGCTTAGGCCTGAATCAACTCATTAAAGTTTCTGAGGAATCAGCCTGTTAGTCAAAAATATTGCATCTAGCCATAGAGATAGCAGAGTGGTGTGTGTGTGTGTGTGTGTGTGTGTGTGTGTACTTTATAAATAGAAGTTTCTCTGAGTCCAAGGCTGAGCACTTGTAGGAGCACCGACCAACTCCTACAGCATTCAGTCTCAGACAGAACTCCTATTTATATATGACAATGATGTGGAGACCTTTCTAGGGAGGCACCATTTCTGTCCCACAGATGGACACACACAGTCACAGCCTGTTTTTAACTTTGGATGGATCTCTTTTGAGAAAATCTTTTTTTTTTTTTTATATGTATCAAATTGAAATCTGTGTTGTGTGGTTTCTAATCCCACAGTAATTTTACCCTAGAGTGGCATTAAACTATTTAACGTTAGTTTGATGGACTGACTGGTCAAAATGGACTCAAGCCGTGGCGCCCGAGAAGGGTTCTGGAAGGTTCCCTGCTATGCCAGTCATTATCCCTTCAACTGTAGCATTGTGGGGAGGTCCAGAAAGTCTGAGGGGAGTGGCTGGGGCACAAGGGAGGATGGATGGGTTGGAGTCACAGCTGCTGCCGGAGTCGCTTAGCTGACTTGTAGCAAATACTTTAGGGGCACCTGGATGGCTCAGTCAGTTGAGCATCTGACTTCAGCTCAGGTCATGATCTCGCGGTTCATGGGTTAAAGCCCCATGTTGGGCTCTGTGCTGACAGCTCGGAGCCTGGAGCCTGCTTCAGATTCTGTGTCTGTCTCTCTCTCTGCCTCTCCCCTGTTTGCGCTCTGTCTCTCTCTCTCTCAAAAATAAAGAAACGTTAAAAAAATATTTTAACGATCGGTAAGGCTGTCGTGGTACAGACCATCTCAATAATCAGTCCTAGTTCTACCCTTCGGTCCACACAGAACATGTTCATGACCAGAGGCATACTTAACCTGAGAGAAATCTTAGCATTTGAGAGCCTCTTGAACTAATTCTTGATCTCATCTTTTAAATCACCATACTCCCCTCACCACCGAGCAGCTTCCTCTAGGTCTCCCAGGCCCCCAGAGACGTCTGTAGAGGAAGTGGGTCACCTTTCACTTACAGCTGCATGACCAGGTAGTAGTGAGTGGTGCTCTCATAGATGTCCTCCAGGGTCACGATGTTTTCATGCTTGATCCTGGGGAAAAGGAAGGGTCATGGTACGTGGTTTAGGTCTCCAGACAAAGAATGGACTTTTTTATTTCTGTTAGAGACTTTGATGACAATATTTAGGAAGAGTGGATCCTTGTGAAACCTTCCTAATAAATAGGTGGTCACAAAGAAATCTTAAAGATCCCAGAGTGGTGTTCAATCCATATTTTTGAATGGATAATTGATCATTCTGCCTTCAGGGAACCAATATTTTGTGACTACTCCAGAAATCTCTTTAAACTTTGCCAAAAGAGAAAGTTAAAATACCTGAAGAAGGCCAAGGGAACACCCGAAACTAGATTATTTTACAAAATGGGTATCCAGAAACATCCTCAAAGAAAGTGGACTGCAGCAGAAGAGAATCGGGTTAGTTAAGCCTCCTCATGGGTAACCACGGAAGTAGTGTTGCAAAATTCTTATTCCGGAATATTTTGAGAAGCCGGGAAGATGCTATTTTCTGGGGTCAGTTCTGTGGAATGTCTTTGTTGCTGATAGTAATTCTCAACCAGCGGCTCTTTTGTCCCTGGGGGAATATTTGACAATAACTAGAGACATTTTTTGTTATTGTGCCTCGGGAGGGGGTAAGAGCTACTGGTATCTAACGGACAGAGGCAGGAATGCTGGTCAATATCCCATAATGCACAGTCCACCATGCCACCACCCCAATAAAGAATTATCTGGTCTAAAATGTCAGTAATGCTGTGTTCAGGAAAATTTGCTCTAGGTTCTCTCTGAATGGGATTACTCAAGGGCCAAGGCAAGCAGAATAATCATACTTGCCGTGGGGCTTGGCTTCCCGGGCAGCAATTCTGTGCATAGGAAGAACCTTTCTAGGAAGTTTGGTTCATGGCTGGGTAGCATAGGGGTTAAGAATTTGGACTCTGAGTCAGTTGGGTTTGAGTTCAGATCTGGATGAGATACTTAGGAAATGGATGACTGGCTGGTTTTCTTAAATCTTCTAAGCCCCACTTTTTTGGTTTGTAAAGTACATCTCTCTCATAGGGTTATATCAGGATTAAAAGAGATAATGCATGCAAAATGCTTAGTATAGTGCCTGGGGAATAGTAAACACATAATAAACAGTATCTAAACATCTTTAAGTTTAATTTCTAAAATTATAGACCAACTGCAGTGGGTACCTGATGGATTCAATTACACTTACAAGTTGACAATACTAACATTAATATATCATTTACTGAACAAATCTTTACCAAGCATCTATGCTGTTTAGGGACTGATGATACAATACAATGGTAAGAAAGACCACCATAGTCCTTGCTCTCAATGAGTCCACAGTCCATCTCTGTTCTAATCTCTCTGGAGTCCAAACTGGTATCTCCAGCACCCGCCATGTAGAGATTGGGGGATACACGTATTCAATATGTTCCAACAAATTTCTTTCTATTTCCTTCAAGCCTACACATCCCTTTTGTTCTCTATCCAAGCAATGACATTACCATCCACCAAATCGCTCAATCTCAGCATCATTTTTAGTACTTTTCTCTTTTATACTCGAAGCAGTCGATCCCAAGCCCAATCACTCTCTCTCTTGAATCCAGTCTTCTTGCTGCCACATGATCCTGCTGTTACCTTTGCTTGTATCCTCATCCATTGTCTAGATTATTGAGAAAGTCTTAAATCCATCTTCCACCATGCTTAAGAGGCATGGCTCTAAAATATAAGTCTGATCATGTGATTCCTTATTAAAAATTCTTTGATGACTTTTCTTTGCCCACGGAAAAAAGTCAACATTCTTTACCATGGTAGCCAAGACCCTTTATAATCAGATCTCATTTGATTTCATCTCTTGTCCCTTGATGATCCTTACCCTAAGCTCAGGGGCTTCTAACACCGACTCTTTCCTAACGTCCGTTGCACTTACACAGTTGAGTTTCTGTTACTCTCAGCCTGAATTACCTTTCTGCATTGCCTCTCCTGTCTCCATTAAATCCTACTCACCTATCAAGGTGCCTCTTCCTTAAAAATGTACCTAATACCCCATACTCATAAAAATGCACATGTAGGGGCAAAATGAATCTCTGTATTTTTCAAGCCTTGCCTTCTGCTACTATTGGCTCATGTCGAATGGGATTAGAGTTTGTTATGGGCACCTGTCTCTGCCCAGAAAATGTGAGCTTCTGAGGATAAGGAATTTTGTAGGCCTTATTCTTGTGTTCCTAATGCCTAATACACTTTTGGCATACCATGGGGATTCCACAAGGCTTTTTTGTTTGGGTCCTGCTGTAAACAGTCAGATGGTTTGTTAGTGTGGCCTCTACCATGATGGCTGGGGTGCTGAGCCTATGTTTGCTTTGGAATAAAGTCAAACCAATTTCTAAATCTTCTGCTTCCTTAATTACTGATTTTTCCTGCTACTGGCCCCAGTTGATTTTTGTTCCATTGAGCTAATTATTCTCTGGTCTATGTGCACAAACCAGGTCTGCTATCAGTTGGTTTGCTAGTCAGTTTGCTGCCCCCCACAACCACCCCCCAATCAGCAGAAGCACCTGCCTGGCTTAACTTGGCCGATTGATCCAATGGACACATTAATGCAATCAAGGGGAGTAAGTAATGCCTTTGGGTGTGGAAATCCATCTTCAGTCCTACTCAAAGGTAATTTGTGAAGGAAATGTTATGATCTCACAGTTGTACCCGACCAACCCTAAGACTCACTCACTTTTTCAACACGGCAATCTCATTCTCCAGGCTGCTGTCCCGGAAGGCAGGTGACTTCTTGATGCACTTCAGGGCAAAGAGCTTCCCAGTCATCCTTTGCTTCACCAGGAAAACTTCTGAAAAAGCTCCTCTAAGTAGAAGACACCAAGAGTTAAAATTAGTCCTGGCTGGCTAGAGAACATTGTTAGAGGCGAAACCAAAGGGTAGATGAAGGAAGGTGTGGCTGGTAATTGGTTTCCATTGTCACTGTGGGTACCTGAGGAGCTGTACTGAGGGTAGAGCCTATCTTACATCGAGCCCTGTGTCCTTTCTCTTGGGAAAGAAAAGATTCTACTACAGACTCAGGCACTAGATGGATGCTATTTCCCGATTCTGTGATTTGGAAGGGACACCCAGGGACTCCGCTTTGGTTATGGAGAGATTTCTCCATTTGGCCAACCCAGTAAAGAGAGGCCACCGCAGAGTCAATTTACTTGCCTTCTTCCAGCATGTTGAAGCGTGGCACACTGGAATGGCAGCTGGAGGTAGCACTGGGAACAGGGCTCAGGCAGTGATGGAACAAAACTCCCCTCTCAGTTTTAGATGGTGATAATTATCTTGAGCCAATTACCAAAGGCTAAGGGGGCTGAGAACCCTCTCATTCAGTAGGATCTATGAGAATGAAAGACAGAACCCAGCAGCTCTGGAAAGGTTTTCTGAAGAAGGAGAGGTTAGAACCCAATGGAAACACAGGGTAGGATTCCAAATTATAGCTTTCTCGTTTTCAAGGGGGTTCTCTGGAGACCAGGCTATTGAATAGCAGTTAGCTAGCCATGGATGTTGGAGCCCAAGTGCCCAGGTAAGAACCTCAGCTTTTTGGGTGACAAGTCACTTAACTACCCAGTTTCTTTACCTGAAAAGTGGGAGTGTCAATAGTATCTGATTCAGAGTTGTTTAGAAGATGAAATGAATTAACATATGTAAAGTGCTTACAAGCATTCCTGACATCTGTTAAATTACATGTGTCAGACACTATTATTATTACTATTATTAGTTGAATACCATTAGGGAGAACACCTGGTAGTAACAAGAGGCAATAGCGTTTAAGTGAGGAAACAGCTGAGCCATCGCGTCCCCTGCCATCTGGGGATTTTAGACTCGGGGCCCAATAGCAGTCAAGCTCGTGCAATGGCTTTGAGGATCTGCATTAGGAAATACTTGGTGTGGGGCGCTTGGCTGGCTCAGTGTGTTAAGTGTCCGACTCGGGTCGTGATCTCACGGTTCAATTCGCGAGTTCGAGCTTCGTGAGTTTGAGCCCCGTATAGGGCTCCGCACTGACAACGTAGAGCCTGCTTGGGATTCTCCGTCCGCTCTTCCCCGCTCACACTCTCTCATGCTTTCTCCCTCCCTCTCAAAATAAATAGCATTTAAAAAAAGAAAGAAACTACTCAGTGTTTCCTGGGTCTGAGTTTCCTGTTTCCCCCAGCTGTATTTGGAATTGAATTAATCAGAGCCTTCAGAGCTTGCTCCATTCATTCATTCGTTCATTCACTCATCCCTTCAATCAAGATTTATTGAGCACCTACTGAGTCAGACACTGGAGATAAAAAAGGTAAGTGTTTCTGTTCTTAGGAAGCCTGCAGACTAGTGAAGAACGCAGACAAATGAGCAATTAACATTGGATTTGAAAGATGTTATTAGACATTCAATGAATGCTTGATTATCTGACAGAACAGATAATCCGCGTGTTAGTTAGGCGCTTGGATTAGTATCGGTTTTGAGAGTCTAGTGTGAGAGATGGACACATACAAATAAGCAGGGGGTATCATGAGACCACCGACAGCGAACATTTAAGACAGGGCCTCTGCTCTAGCTGGGCAGGATGCATGGCACACAACTCCAACACATGCCAGTCACCTTGGAACCGCTGTACATGTTCATCCAATAATTATTACAACACTTTCCCCCCCAGCAGCTAGCAGGCTAGAAAACAAGGGCACCTTTTTCTAACGTGCACGCAGCGATCGCTTGGAGCAGCTAAGGAGCCCGTCATCCGTGGCCCTCTGACTTAACACCCTGAACTCAGTTTTCAGGGATGAATGAGAGTTAGCCCAGCGAAAAGGTGGAAGTGATGTCTCAGGAGGGGGTGAAAAAGAGGTAGAAGAAACAGCATGGAGGCACAGGACAGCAGGTAGGATGGGGCTGCCAGGGTCCAGCACCATCTGCGAAGTACGACGCAGGGAATACGGGCACACAAGTGGGCACGAGTGCCAAGTCCTCCACCCGGTTGCATACGGAAAGTGCTCAATAAACGTGTGATGGGTGGATGGGTGGAAGGAGGGAGGAGGGAGAGGTTTGGACTGGGATTAGCTGTGTGTTCTACTCCTCTTTAGATCCCACTTTCCCTGTTATAAAATGAGAGAGTTGAACCACGTGGCCTTCAAGATTCCTTCCAGCTATGACCTTCCGGGACCCAATTTCAGAGTTCTCCCTTTCGCCTGTATGTGGGTGGTACAGCTGACTTCAAAGCCGATATCCACTCTGGGTTCTCTTGTGGAATGAGGTCAAATTCCAGCCTTCCTTGTGGGGGGAGGGGGGGTGGGCATTTACATTGCAGTGTATGCAAATGGTGCCTCCTAGGGTTGTGCAGTGTGGTGGCAATTTGAGACGGTGTTACTGCTCTTCTGCCTCAGGCTGCTTTGTACACTGTGTGTGTGTGTGTGTGTGTGTGTGTGTGTGCGTGCACGCGCACGTGTGCGTGTGGTGTGTGTGTGTGCGTGTGTGTGTGTGGTAAGTATGGCCGGGCAGTGAAGAGGGATTACAAGACTTAATTGTGCTATCTGTCAGAGTGGGGAGCAGAGAGCTAGTTCTGAGCAGCTCAGGTTGCTGGGGTCAGAAGGCAAGACGGGCAGAGGCTTCAGAGCCAGGATTACTTTGCTGCAGTAGAACTTGGTCTGTGTTTCCTGCTCTGAACAGCTCTCTCCGCTTGCTGGAAGACTCGTTGATGGGGGAAGTGGGGGAGGACCAAGGAGATGTCTCTTCCTGGGCAGTGAAAGGAGGAGGACCGGGGCCTGGTGACATTTCCCCTGCTATGGACTAGCTTTGCCCATTGTCCATAGGCTACCCTAGGGCCCTGGAATTGTGGGTGATCTCTGGGCAGATTTAGCAAAAGCCTTCTCTACTGGTGGGTTGTTCCAGAAGAGCTGAGGGCTAGAGACAAGAGGCATTCATCAAGATTCCAGTACATCCTGCTCAGAGGAGTCTGCCCCACCCACTCCTCCCTTCCCCTCAGCATCTCACCTTGGTAACTGCATGGGGTCTGCAGCTTGGGGCTGCCTGTCCCCCTCCTGGGCACTTCAGGGGTGCCTTCTCTTTAGCTTTTGTTCAGCCCCAACTGCGGCAACAGCTGTGACTTGCCCCCTCTCTGGTCCCCCGAGTTCCCCAGATCAGTGCGGGGCTGGATATGTTACAGCCACCAGAAGCACTTAAAACACAGATTCCTGACTACTCAGTCCTATCTCCACAAACCCCAGTGCGGTAGGTCTGGGACCAGGAGTCTGTAGTTTTCAAAACTTACCTATGCTAAAATGATAGTGGGAAGTTATTACTGATTTTCTTGAGTGTCGCAATGCTATTGTGGATACAGATGAAAATGCCTTTATTTTTAGGAGATGCAGACAGAAGGATTCAAAGGTAATATGTCATGAAGTATGCAACTGCTGACAAATTGTCCAGGGAAATCAGTGCGTGTGTGTGTGTGTGTGTGTGTGTGTGTGTGTGTGTGAAAGAGAGAGAGAGAGAGAGAGATGAAAGTTTGTAAAACAAATATAGTGAAGTGTTAACAGCTGTTGAATTGTGGTGTATATTGAGGTGGTGCATATATTTGTTGTTCACTGTATTATTATTTCACTTTTCAGAAAATTTAGTTATTTTCACAGCTAAAAGTTAGAGGGAAAGGGGACACCTTGGCTCAGTTGAGCAACAGACTCTTGATTTGGGCTAAGGGCATGATCTCACTATGGTGATATCGAGCACTGTGCTGAGTGTGGAGCCTGCTTGGGATTCTCTCCCTCCCTTTCCCTCTGCCCCTCCCCTGCTCTCTCTAGCACCTACTCTCTCTCTCGAAATAAATAAATCAACTTAAAATAATAGTCAAGAAAAAGTGGCGACTCCGCTGTCCCCCTAGGTTGAGGACGGCAGTGGCCGACTTCACTGAGTTCCGTCTTCTAACAGACCCACAGCACAAGTCTGAGCAAACAGTGAATAAGCCCTTGCCAACCTGGGCATCCTTCTCCCTCCTTCTCTTGATTTTCGGGATGCTTGGCAAATCATTTCTGATTCATGCATGAGTCTCGTCCCTCTCTCCTGCCAAAAATCCCCTCTCTAGCCACCCCCGTCTTGGCAAAGGTCCTTGATGGAAGGCCAAGGCTCTGATGACCAGCGCCACCCCCGAGATCCTCCTGCGTGCGCAGAGCCCCACGCTGGCCTGAGCAGGGAGAGCTCAGGGACTTCCTGTCCAGGCCAGGCCTGGCTCCTCTCCGTCTACAGTGAGAGTGTGGGCAGCTGTCATTGCCCGAGGTCAAGCCTCCCAGCCAAGGCCCACGGAACTAAACTCAGCCCGAGTTGGCTAAAGGGAAAGCTTGCTTGAATGGACAGCCTACTAACTGCCCCTCACTTCCTGGGGCCCAATTAGCCCAGACCAATTAGCAGGCCAGCTAGGGTCCTGGGGCTACAGAGCTGGTGGCCCGGAGCCCCTGGCAGCCTGCGTCACCGCCTGCACCCTCCCCGGGGGGGGGGGGGGGGGGGAGAGGCAGGACTGAGCAGACTGTCAGCTCCAGACAGGCTGTCTCTGTTCCTCCAGCCGTGTAATCGTTGTCAAAGGGCAGGCACAGACACTCCAGAGGCGGGTAGGAGTTTGGGCTACGGCATGACTTTATTTTTCCAACACAGCACTTAAGCTACAGTGCAGACTCGATGGGGAGCTGACTCCAGTATGTGTACCCATCCACTCTCTGGGGCCCAGAAGCCCCTTCTCCTCTGTCTACAGTACACAGTGGGGTTGGGTGACCTGTTCACTGCCAGGGGGAAACGAAGAACTGGATGAGGAGGCCCAGGAAAGTTCTAGGGTCACTCCACAAGTGCTCCAGAATCCCGCTTTCCTGCCAAGTTGTCCCGGATCTAGAAGTAGGGCAGGGATCCCTGGGGGTGGGCCAGGACGCGGAGCCCAGGGAAAGGACTGGTATTCCCTGCGGGTCCCAGTGTATGAAACCGTCCTCCGTTCTACCCCACAGTGACTTCCCCTACCCCACCCCCTGCCTGCGAGCTGCTGGGCTGATTTCCCAGGGGCCTCAGTCCCAGCTTGTCAGCTGCAGCTGGCCCAAAACAACTCTTTCCGGGTCCCCCCAGCGCGCAGCCCTGCCACCCGCCAGCTCTCAGCTCCCACACTCACGATCCCAGCACTTCCATGAAGATGAAGGTTTTCCGGATGTTGGTGGTCTGTTTCTTCCAGGAGCTGGAGTCTTCTTCCTTTCGACCCATCGCCTCCAGAGTTGAAGCTTTCGGGGATGCTTTGAGGAAGGGGAGGAAGAGTCTGATCAGCTTAAATTTCTTAGACAGGATGAGAACAAGTTGCAAAAAGAATCGAAAACACCTCTGTCACATAATAGCTAGAAAGAAGGACAAGAAGCAAATCCTGGATAATTGGCAAAAACAAGACCATTCTCTCCGCTTGCTTTTTAAAATGGCTCCAAAAAATACGTTGCACGTCTGCTGCATGCCCATTGTACTTCCTACCGCCCAAGGAGTGGAGGGTCTCGGAGTGCAAAGTCCATTTTGTACATATGTGTTTAAGGGCAATAACACACACACGTATGGATTCACACGTGAATATCCACCCTGGGGGAAATCTGAGCTGTGCGGAGGGGTTTCCTGCATTTCCTGGTGATGGCCAAGGTGTTTATTCAAACCACAGGGTCAGCCCGACTTCCCTTCTGTTGTCACACATTGTATCAGGTAGGCCACGTCTCCAAGTCATTCCGACCCCCACCTCTCTCCTACCTGTTCTGGGCTAAATGAATGTTGGATGAAGGAACACTGTTTCCTCCCAAACACCCACAACATTGGTACTGTGCTGGGAAAGTCGTTATTCATTAAAATCGGAACTAAATCTTGTCCTAACCTTGTATCGGGGTTCCAGAGTTACCACCTTCATTCACCTGAGGCAGCACCTATGATGTGCCAGGTGCTGGCTCCATACAGATGGTGGCTCTGTCCTCTGGGGACTCGCAGGCTAGAGGAGGCATACGATGAGCAGGGAGGGTACCACGTACGCGATGACAAAGTGCGGGAAAGCCATGAAAGAATAAAACCTAGGCTTGCAAGAGGGACAAACAGGGACAGTCATCTTTAGATAAAGTCAGGGGAAGGTCTACGTAGCAGGTCATATGTAAGCTGAGATCAGAAGTTTGTGAAGGAGCCTGCCAAGCACAGGGTGTGTACGAAGGAGCATTTCGGCAGAAGATATCAAATACAGGAGCCCCAGATGGGGGCCAGGCAGGAACCACCTGAAGGGATGGAAGGGACAGGGTGTCTGGAGCAGGGGGAACTCTGCATGACACGGGGTCGATGAGTGGGCAAGGGGAGGTGGGCAGGGGACAGACCATGTGTAAAGCCTTATAGATCCTGCTAAAGATACTGGGCTTTTCTTCTAAGGGAGACCACAAGACACTGGAGGATTTTTAGCAGGGAGTTAAGTTGCACATTGACTTTAGAGCTCACTCTGGCTGCTCTGTCGAGAATGGGGTGGAGGGAGTAAGAGTCAATATATGGAAAATGGTGGGGGACAGAATTCCAGGACAGAAATGACGGTGGCTTGGATCACAGTGGAAATGAGGGAGAGAGAAGGGGTGGACTTGGGATACATTCTGGGTTTCCGATTATGTGCGATACCAGGTGATGTGACTACAGAGCAGGGAGAGTCTAGGCTGGCTGCCATGTTTCTGGTAGGGGTATCGGGGTGACGGTGCCCCTAGTGAGGCAGTAAATACTAGAGAGAAGCATGTTCTTGGGGTGGCTGGGTTGGGGGGGATCTCCATGCCTTTGGGCGCTCTGCCCTCGTTGCTCTACTACAGACAGATATTCGTGTCTGGAGCGGTGGGTGAACCCCATTTCTGCCAACACCCTTTCCCCCATACTCCTTGGGCCTAAGAAGTAGGAAAATATGTCTAATGGTCACATCTCTTAGGCAATACCCCTCCTTCCCCATTGAAACAAATGCCTGTAGACTCTATGGGGTCTTCTATTAGCCTCAGGACAAAGGGAAAGTTGGTGCCTCCCTAAATGAACATCAGGTAAAGAACAGAGGTTTGGAGGTCAACCTGAGTTCGGATTCTACTGCTGCCAGTTACTACTTAAATGGCCTTAGGCAAGCTACTAACCTCTTTGAGTTTATTAACTCATCTGTAAAATGGGACAAAGCCCATTACGGTTATGGTGAAGGTTAAATGGAATTGTGTACACAGAGACTTAGCACATTGTCTCACATATACTAAACAGTTGGAATAGAGATAGTATTTGGGGGATGCTAAATCGATGTCTCTTCATTCCTGGTAATCCCCATCTGGAGGAGGACTCGTGTCCTAAAATAGGTTCTATAGTATAGAGAGGAACCACTTCTGCCATTCAGACACAAGTGTGAGACTTAAGCCCCTGTGGATACGAAGAATGTGACATAAGAGAAGGCCCCGCTAGAGAGGAAGAGGTGTGGAAATGACCGACAGTTTTGGCTCAAGTGGATCCAGGGAAGGAGAGCGGGGGAGATGGGTGTAGTTGCCCGAAGCACACATCTCTGCGTTCACCTTCCTGGAGTTGAAACCCATCCGGGCCCGGGAGAGATAGGTGACACAGATGGGTGGGCTTCCCAGGCCCCCGCTGGTGGGAAGCTATAAGTGTAGGAGGAGTTTCCAGTGCAAGCACATTTAACAGGGCGGGAAGTAATCATGGGGCAGACCTAGAGGGAGAAGGTGAGTGAGACAGGGTGGCATGACCCACTGGGACTCCAGAAGTCTCCCCGGGCCTGTGGGGGGCTGGGGCCAGCTTGTTCCAGATCATGACGGCCAACTGCGGGTGTCTCCCTAGCCCTGTGTTTGGTGACGTCATGTTGTTAGCTTGAAATTAGCCACAGTGGGAGTGCTTACACCTGGACACAGGCAAATGCTACAATCAGGGCTTCTCCCCCACTCATCCCCTACCTTCTAGAACCAGTCCTTCAACAGACATGTCATCTCACTTCTGCCCCTGGCCCTGGTGAAGGGACACAGAGCTGCTAGAGGGCCTGTCACCTGGGGTCCAGAAGAAGAGACAGGCTTAACCAGGGCTTCTCAGGTGGAAGCAAATGGCTGGGAGCTGGGCCTTTAGTAGAGGGTGTCAGCACGGTGCCCGGTGGGCCAGATGGGACCAGTCACACTAAAGAGGTCAACAGTCATCTTCTGGTGAGATCCCAGAGAACTAGGATCTGAGGTCCCTGATGAGTCTGAGGCCCCTTTCTCCTATCTACAAGCAAGATCAAGTAAGCACCTTATAACACAAAATGCCCCCTTGAACCAGAGTAAGAGGCGGCGAGGCCATCTCAAGGCTGCTCAAGGCTGTGTGTTTTCCTGGAAGAAACTGAGTTAGCTAAATGAGACTCCGTTGAACCCGAGATGCTATAATGAACACATTCAAATTTAAAGTTCCCCATTTCCTGTTTTTGCTGCCTGGTGAGAGTGGGGGTTCATGAGAAGGATTTTACGGGAAATAAAGACGCTACATTTTCTTCGCACATTTCAGTATTGTGTGTAAATTTGCAACCTGGCTGTATACTAGTTGGTGGCTGTTATTATGAGAATGCGTGTGAGAAGTGTTATGAAATCCTTAGCATTTGGAAATTCCAGTGTGAATCTGGTGGTTTGTGCTTGTATCTTCAGGACCATTTGTGGACTTGCTCCTCTTGGGAGGGGGGCAGCCCAGAGGGACCACAGCAGTTCAGGGCCCTGGGCACTAGCCGCGGGGGGGGGGGGGGGGGGGGAGGGGGCCTCACCATCCATGCAGTGGTGGGCTGACCCTTGATTTGGAGGGCACGGTCCACAAGGCAGAGAGATAAATGAACCCTGACTGGCAGACTGCTTTAGGGAAAATGAAATATTAGAATAGAGGGCTATCTTTAGCCAGATACCATTCTGCAGATTCTTAGCCCCAAATCTGGCAGCTTCCACTTATCAGACTGGGTGGCATCTGGGCTCGGACCAAGTGCTTCTTATTGTATACACTGCAGCTGGGAAGTCTTGAAGAATGTAAGGGGTGAGGGCAAAGGGGTGGACGTTAAAAGGAGCCATATCAAGAGGGTCAGTCTGTTTGTCTCCCTCTCTGTCTCTCTCCCCTCCACAGACCCGCAGGGCTGGGGGCGGGGTGCTGCTTTTCCAGGTAAGGAGCCAATCAAGAATCTTCTTTCCAGCTCGGGGACCATCGGCTGGGCGTTCATGACTCCCCCTGCTGGAGCCCCGTGGAATGACGGCCCGCCCTCAGGGAGGCTCCCCCAACCACCTCACTAGCAGATCTGTACTCCCTGTTCCCTCTCTCCCATCTCTCTTAAATAGCTTAAAAACATAGTATTCTTAGCTAAGCCAGGCTATAAGAAAACATCTTTCCCGCCCACCCCTCCTCCCATACACTCAATCCCAACAATTTAGTTCCATCTTCAGAGCAACGTGGAAAACTGGGGGGCCCGGATCTGAAACCCCCGGTCGTTCCCGCCCCTCCCGGACCTCAGAGAAGTCCCCAGGCCCCGTGCCCCGCGCGGTGAAGATCTAACCTTGGGCTCCTAGAGGGGCAGCCCACATTGTTTCCGCGTCCTGCTTCTTTCCGTTGAAGTCCTCCCCCTTCTCCCCTGACTCCTGTAATCTAGGTTCTTTCAGAGGAAAAGAAAACACATACTGAGAAGGTTGAAGCCCCAATATTGCTGTTATTTGTTCCCAAAGCACTTGCACCTCTCTCTTTTGGGCCAAGACTTTCACTGGGCTTCAAAGCTCGGGAACAGCCACTGCAGGGTTACAGCTGATTTCCCACGTGTAGCTGGGGGTCGCGGTGGGGGTTGGCATCCATGACCCCCGCTCCCTCAACAGGGCAAGACCCTCAGGGATATTTTGCAAAAATGACTCCAGGCGAAGGAAACAACCTTACTCATGGGGCCATCTTTGAATTGTGAGGGTAACACTTCTTCAATCAACAAGCGTTTATTGAGTACCTCCTGTGTACCTAGGGCACTAAACACGGACATTTCTATGATAGGAAGCTACCTTTAAAAGTTCTTCCGATCAAGGTGGAAAGACCAAGCCTAGGTATGTACATAAGCAACTAAAAACACGGACCAGTCCAGGGGAGCGGCAAACGAATGCACACACTGTTCATTGCTCGGAGCCAAAGCGGTTCAGAGGTCAGTTGCAGATTGACGGCGGACGTGTGAAAGTCCCTCACCAGGCTGTGAGTGCTTCCAGGGCAGGGGATGTGTGGTCCTCAACTGGAATCCCTAGTGCCTAGTACTGAGCCTGGCATACACCAAGGTCCAGCATGCATTTGATACGGGATTTAGTGAAGAGGAGAGCCCAGGTGGGTTGATCAGGGAGCTGGACTTAAAATGGCTTAGTGCAAGGTGGGAAGACAGATTCCTTACCTTGCTCTAGAAACAGACCTTCAGCAAGAAGACCTGCACTTGGGGAAGAAAAGGCAGTAGGGCCTCCTCTCTAAAGTTCTCTCAGCGAGGCTCCATTTAGGACATTGCAGCAAGACCTATGACAATCTGAAACTCTCCTGTTTCTTAGTGTGAGGTCATATCCTCACTAGAAAGTAACTCCATGTGTACCAGACCTTGCCCATCTCCTTGTCTCCCCTGGGCCTAGGGCAGCGCCTGGCTCCTAGGTCGTGCTCACTCGTCGTTTTTTGAGATGGTCTTCCTGGTCTGTTGGGGGACACAGCTGGGGAGGAGCTTGCAGAGGGAAAAGTTCTTCCTAAAGGGTAGCCCTGGGCTGGATGCCACCTCTGAATGCAGCCCTTTCTGGTGCTTCTGGGGACAGGCTATGTGATCCGTGGTGGCATCCAGCCTGGCTGTTTATGAGGTGCTGGTGAGAGATGCTCGGGCTGTGAGCCCAGGAGGCAGGTGCCCTTCTCATGCTTCCTTCATGGAGCATCACTGCCCTTCTCTCCTTCCCATGTTCCATTTGGTCACAGGAACACTAGCACCAGACAGAACTCTACGGCAGATGAGGCTTATTTTCAATGACCTCCTCATTGCCATCACCAATCCCCAAAGATGCCAGGCATTCAATTCAATTCAATTCAATTCAACTCCATGTGTTTCCCAAAGCCACAGTAGGGCTCCTAAAGTGGACAGGAGTAACCTAGAGGAGATGGGGACAGGGAAGGAGGGGATCTTGGAGCAGAATGTCTGCAGCCTTCAACCCACAGATAACGGCTCTCAACTCTACCTAGGGGAAGAGTCACTGTACCTTTGCTTATGCTCTCACTTGGGGCTTCTGAGCAAGCAGGTATAAGTCACTCTGGGGCATGGTGAGGCATGTGTGGCTCTTTTACTGACCTCAGTGGAACCAGGCCACCCTAAGACCACTTTATGATCTGCATACAGGGCTTTCCATTTCTTGGGAGCATGACTCAGAAAGGCCTGTGGGTCTTGGGAGGGAGGTTATCAGTTGGATCATCTTTAATAAGAGTGTGCTCTCTGCCTCCAGGCTGGGGCACATGGAGCCATGGCAATGTATAAATTGTGTGGTTATAAGGGGCTGAAAGGCTAAAGCTGGGTTGTTTTCTTGCCCTGATTCCCCCCCCCCCCCAATCTCCTGGGCTCTGGCCCATAGTGGACTTTGCGTCATCCTTTGGATTGAGAGGGACATTAGAAAGAGTTCAAGTTCTGGTTCCAGTTTTGATTTGGTATGGAGAAGCTGTGCAGCCCCAGGGAAGTCACTGTACATCTCTGGGCTTCCACATTTCTCTTTAGTGAAAAAAGATTGGAACAGACAAAGGTTTCCTGAAGTTTGTTTTTTAAAATACTAGTCCCAGAAGATTCTTTGTGTGCAAAGCGGGTTTGCTGCCCCTTCTTTATTTTTTTTATTATTTTTTTTTTTTTATTTAAAAAAAAATTTTTTTTTTCAACGTTTATTTTTGGGACAGAGAGAGACAGAGCATGAACAGGGGAGGGGCAGAGAGAGAGGGAGACACAGAATCGGAAACAGGCTCCAGGCTCTGAGCCATCAGCCCAGAGCCTGACGCGGGGCTCGAACTCACGGACCGCGAGATCGTGACCTGGCTGAAGTTGGACGCTCAACCGACTGCGCCACCCAGGTGCCCCGTTGCCCCTTCTTTAAAGATTCATGATCCATATTAGCTTATGAAAGGCTCTGAGGACTATTACACACCCTCGGTTAATGCTGTTTAACCTGTCATGCCCCAAACTTATGAGATTGTGAAACTTTCCTTTTGTGACATCTGCTAGCATCCAGGGACTCCAGGGTTGCCCAAGCTTACTTTGGAAAACGGGGTGACTGGCTGTTTCTGATACTTTGTGACTCTCCATTTGTTTTAGTCATAAGAAATTTCCAGCAGTCTGCTGCCCTCAGCCATACTACTTCATGAGGTCACAGGCATATAGCTGGGCCTGGGTGGCTGTCAGGCCCAGTTCATGGGCTGCAGCTCAAGTGGCTGGTCAGTTTTCCAGAGCCCAAGCCCCGAACCTGCAAGCCTCCTGGAGACTTCTGGCAGAACAGAACCTCTGAGGAGTATGGACTCCATCCCCAGTGCTCCCACTAGGCCTGCGTCTCACGGGCCAACTCTGAGTGCCAGTTTCTGTTCACAAAATCACGGAGGAAGCATGTTTTTCAATTGCCTCCTGCAGTTTATTTCAGGCTCAAACCCACATTTACGTCCTGTTGCAGCAGTGACAAGCCAGAATCCACATGTTGCCTAAGGTTTACCGTGTGCCTCTTATAAAATAAATGAAGAACACGCTCCAAGGCTTCACTTAGTGGCTGAGAGGTCAACACATGGAGTCACTGGAGAGAGTAGGGGGTGCTCCTGATTCCCGATGTGCTCCTAAGCACAGCGGGCCTCAGTTTCCTCATCTGCTGCACAGGAATAATGATCCCTGCTCTAGTTCTCAGCACACCCGTGGCGTCAGTGGGCACAACAGAATCATTCTGCAGCCTCGACGATGCCATGCAGCAGGTCCACATTATAGGCACATGAATTAAACACCATGCACCGGCCGGGAAAGAGAGGAAAACAAAAGCACTTTTAAATAGAGGCGAACACGCAGGAGGAAACGTGAATCCACTGCTCCCTAACTGGTCTCCGCTCCCAAGTGCGTCTCACCGTGTGGACATCTCATCTCACAGTGATTTTAAAGTGTTTGAAAGTATCTAATTTTTCATACAGCACGGTCTTGAAATGCAAACCCACTACTTCATCTGGTATCGAACCAGCAGAAGAGAGCTCTGAGGCCACACTGGGAAGCTGCCTGGGAAGGGTTTATGCTGGTCTCTCTGGGGCACCTTTCTAAGGAGTTTCCAGGGGGAATGGTGGTGACCGTGTATCTGCCACACGCGGCCCTTAAAGCCAGACCCGTGCAAGAGGTGCGTCCTCTGTGCAGGTGCAGGGCTCCTTCCTGGCACCACCAGGCACGGTCCGCCCCGGGAAGGGGTGCACGAGGCGAACTGTGGCAGGATGCTCTGCGGGACCAGCCCAGCTTCCCGGGACTCGGGCTTGACCGGCTGGCAGCGCTCGCGGGGCGGGGCGGGGCAGGGCGGGGCACTTGCCGCCGGGCCCCAGCCCCCAAGCCCCCAGCCCCCCGCCGGTGACCGCGGGGGCGCGCCTGCGGTTGTAGCGCGCGCGCGCGGCCGCAGTCTCATTCATGCCGCAGCTCATTCACTGGGCGGGCTGGCGGCGCCGGGGTGGGGGGGGCCGCACCGCACGCGCTGAGCGGGGCGTTTATTCTAGCCGCGTGCGCGTGTGTGAGCGCGGGAGAGGGATCGAGGGCGGCGCTCTCTGCCTGGGGGGGGGGGGAGTATTTCCTGTCCCAGCCCCCTGCCCCCAAGTACTCCCCGGCCTCGCAGGGTGCCTGCTGAGCGCTGGCAGCCGCACCTTGCGGGCGCCTCACCTGCCTCCCCTCCTCCCCTCGGCCTCACTGTCACCTTTAGGGGAGGTGTCATGAAGCCCGTTCTGGTAGATGCGCTGCTGATGACTAGAAATGTTGAGCAGGATGCCCCAAATCAGATAGTATGTGACAGAGCTGGCCTGGGAGCCCCCGTCCATCAGAGAGCCACCACAAAACCTGTTGCCTCTCTCCTGGAGGTGATTATCCGATTTCACTTACCGGGCTCCACCCTTGGGGTGCTTTCATGCAACCCCAGCACCCAGCTCCTGACTGAGCCCCCCGGGGAACACGTGACTTGGATGATCTGAGAAAGGCACTAAGGCCGGGCCATCTACTGCCTCTCCTGCCTCCAGCTCAAACCTCTTGTCGCTCGCACCTCAGGCTTCTTTCCCCAAGTTTTGCCCCGTCTCTCTCAGGAGTGCTCTTAATACACACGCACATCCACACCTGTCCCCCACCCCATACACCATAGCTATCTGTGGTATCATGGAGAGGTCACTGATGATGTCAGAAGTTCTGGGGTCAAACGCCACCGTCATTAACCAGATACCACCGATATCCAGCTTTGCAACCCCAGGCAAGCCTCTTTGAGTCTCATCCATACTAAGGGAGAACTATTACTTGCCCCACCAGCTCGATGGGCTTGCCCTAAAGCCAGTAGTTTAAAAGCACATTATAAACTGTAAAGCGCAGTTCCCATACCAGGTATTACTAAGCACTTTGTGTCATGGCCTATTGGAGCTCATCTTTGGCCCCGGGTTAAGCCTGGGTCAAAAGAACTGCCCGGGGCTGGGCTGTTTCCGGCCTCTGATCTGGGAAAGATCATCTCCTTACCCAGGAGAACCCCGCTCGACTCTTTGACCCTCCTCAGAGATTTTTCTCATGATCAGTTTATCTGGCTCCAGAGCAAGCCGCTGGCCAGCCATGCACTACCGCCAGACCAGCGCGAGCCCTGGCCGCTGCCTCCGGGAGCTTCGGGGTTAATGTTTGTGCGTCAAAGTTACGTGGAGAGAAGGGGCCACAGTGCGGATGGGGGTGGTGGAGCAATCAGACCTTCTTTTAACGTCTTCACCTGCCAGCGCAACTGGGGAAGTTTCAAGACGGAAGGGAGACAGAAGCGCCCCTGGGGAAGGTGAAGGAGCAGTCTCGTGACTGACAGCAATGAGTTCTGCATCCTGAAGCCGCCCAGGCGGGACGTGGAGCTGGCGCCTGGCGGTGGACCCCGCCAGGAGGGACTGAGGCTGGCCCGCTTTCCTGGGGTTTGCAGAGCCACAGGCTGTTTACAAACTGCCTTTTCTGCCCACTGGCTCTCTTAATGCTCACGACAGCCCAGACAGGTAGGCAGAACGCATTGCTCCTTGACAGATGGGGTCAGAGAGGTTAAGAGATGAAGGTTGAGCAGGAGGCAGGGTTGCAAGCTCGCTGGAGGTCCTGACACCCCCGCAGACAGACAGCCCCTCCCAGCCACAGAGCCCTGAGGATTGTCCCTAGAATGCAGCCTGCAGGCAGGCATTGCAGGAGGGACATATACAGATATTTTGCCCCCCTTTCCCTGCCCAGAAGTGCAAAAGGTTCCCCCTCAAGCCAACCCCGAAGTGATGGCAGATGGCTCTGCACGGAGGTTCCACCTGGGCCCCGTTCAGACTTATTTTCCAAGGCAGCTACAACTTACCCTTGATACCACGAGAGTCAGGCAAGCCTGGAAATGGGGCAGAAATGAATAAAATACCCAAGTTGCTTGCAAAGGTGGCTCTTCTGCCACATCTCTAGGTGCCACATGCCTCCCCTTAAGCAAGGAAGCCTCCTAAAACCGAGAAAAGAGTCAGGTTCATCTTACCTGAAGACTCGGAAGGAATGGTGCTCCCGGTGCTGCTACTCCAGCTCCTACAGGTCTGTGAGGATTAGCTGCTCCAGCGCTTTAACAATAAACCGAATTAAAGGGGAGGAATGCAGGGGTTTTCTTTCCCAGGACCGTAACCAGGCAGTCTTAAAGGGGAGGAAAAGTAGCTATGGTGGCTTGCGTCTCTCCTGCCTTTCCTCTGCTTTGCTTTCCCTCCCTCCAAGCAGCATTGAGTCCAATCCAGAAAAATGCTTTTGCAGAGGGCCCTTTTATGCCCTCTGTGTGTGTGTGTGCGTGTGTGTAATTGTGTTTGCATTGATGTGTGTAATGGCAAGGGAGCAAGAAGAGAAAGCAGAAACAAAACTGCAAATTACTGGTTTCCATTGGCCTGGATGGGGTGATAACAGAACATTAGAGAAGCTTTCTAGGACTGCCTGCCTCAGTTTCTTTTTTAACCACTCAGTTGCCGGAGTGTTGTCTAAAAACACCTTCCTGACCAAGAGGATATCTACTTGGATCAAAATGTAGGGACTGAAGACCGCTCTGTGTCCAGTTGTCTCTTACAGAATGGGAAGAGAAGCAGGGGGACCCTCTGTTGCATGGCCCCACCCCAACTCTCTGATCTATCATCTGCCCCTGTTTCTAGAAGCATAGCATCCTGATCCCAAAACCTACCAGCCTCTTTTCAGTCCTATCCCATTAGACCTTAGGAGATCATTCCCTTTCCTCTGGAAACTCTAGCTGACTCTGTTGCCCCCTACTCACCTCTCCATCCTGCTCTTGACCATCTCAGCCTCCTTTGGGCTGTTCCTTTCCGTGAAGTTTCCTTGAACTTCCGTCTTTTGCCCTTTGCTTTCTCTTTCCCTCCTCTTCCCTTAATCCTAACATCCACTCACAGAGTCTGTTACCATCATCATGTGAATGTCCCAAGTCAACACCCCGTCTGGGTTGTTGACCTTAACCTTGACATCCAGATGTCCAACTCCATCCACAAATAATCCTGAACATGTAAGAGCTTTCTTCAGACCCCTCTCCCCCTGTCTCCCCAGCTAGGCTGTGGAGCTACTATCTTCCCAAACACTCAAGGTAGGGTCCCAGTCACTTTCTTTGACTGTGTTGTCTCTTTCATTGCCTTCCAAATCCAATCAGCTGTTATGCACTTTTAATTGTTCCCTTTAAATTAGCTTTTAAATTGTGCCTTTTCAATTTTTTAAACTCGTTTGTGTTTTTTGAACAAATAACACATTCATAGGGGTCAGAAATCAGAACTATATTAAAAGACATATATCAAAAAATAAAAATAAAGAAATAAAAGATATGCATTGAGGTGTTTCACCTTTCCATCCACCCTTTCCGGCCCACCCACCCCCCACCCGCCCTGCCCTCTATAGGTGGCCACTCTTATTGGTTTCTTGTCTATCACTCCAGTATTTCATGTGGATGCAAGTAAAAGAATATAGAATATATTCTGTAGAATATGGAATATAGCTATAGCTATAAATAGATAGATATAGATCTTCCCTGCTATCCTTTTCACACAAAAAGTAAGTAAATGCTGCCTCTTTTATATCTTCATTGCTACAATTTTAATTCAGGCCCTCCTTCTCTCTCTGGTACTATTGTGATAGATTAGGCTCTAACTGGTCCCTGGGGGAGGTGGCCAATTGAGATACCTAAAAGTGGCTCTGGAGAAGTCTTCTAGGTTAGACTCCTGGGTTGTCCGTTGACAGGATGTGTGGCCTTGGACAAGTGACTTAACCTCTCTGTGCCTCAGTTTCCCCACCTGTGAAATGGGATAATTTGTGAACTTATTTCATACGCTGGTAGGGTGGAGTGCGACAGAATGCCAGTTGCTTGGAACAATGACTAGCAGATGATAAAGACTCAGTAAATGTGGACTAATACTGTTTTCCCTCCAATCCAACTTTCATTCTTGCTAGAATTATCTCAAGAAAACATATTGCTTTTACCTCAAAAAAAAAAAGATCTATTACCTACAGGATAAAGTCCAAACACCTTGGCCTATCACTGAAGGCATTCTAGGATCTGGCACAAAACCGTCCTCTCTCCCTTGAGTCCCTCCATCCATCCAGCTAACTCTCTAGCTTTGCATCCGAGACCCTGATTTCTGACACACCACTTTACCCAATGCTCCTGACCTTCGCTTGTGCTGGTCTATCAATATAGAATGCCCTTTCCTCCTTCTCTGCCTATGGAAATGCTATAGATTTTAAAAATCCTCATCAAATACTATCTCATCCGCGAAGCCTTCCATGATTTCCTGACTTCCTTGCAACTAGTCATTCCTTCCTCTGTGCGGTTCCCAAAACTTTGTCTACAGCTCTTCATCATCCTTAATCTTTTTCTGCCTTGAATTTTAGCCTGTGTTTCCACCACTTAGATTCCCTGGGTACAGTGTCCCTGTCCAGCAGCTGTCTTCCTCCTGTCTGAACACTGGAACTGGGGAGTTCATCACAGCTTGAAACAGTCAAGTAATGCCCTTGGGCATCAACATGTGTTAGAAAGTTTATCTCCATAGGGGACTGAAGTCTTCTTCAGCACAGGCACGCATGCACTCATTCCTTAAATGTTTATCAACACTGACCACGTACTAGGTACTGGGGACACAAAACCAGACCCAGACTCTACACTCCTAGAACTACTGTCCAAGCACACGAACCAGCCAAGTCTGTGCTACGTAATGTGCGCTGATACAAGTTTGAATTGGGCAAGGAACTGCTTGCTGGTCAGCACCAGCCCCCTGGAACCCTCCCTCTTCTTCCCCTTTCCTTCCATCCACCTGCACACTGCTGGCCTTGGTGAGCCACAGAGCCAGAGATGAATTCTCAGCTGTGGAAATAGAAATGGGTTCCATGTTGGGCGCCATGGGACAAAGTGTTACCTCTTTATGCTGAGTTCCAAAGGTAGATGTCCTCGCAGGTACTGACCAGGCCATATGCTGGACATCAGAGGCCGGGAGCAGGGGCAAAGAATCCACGGCCGGAGCAGTAGCACAGGTGGCTAGAGAACTGGAGGGGCATCCATTCAGGAATGTGTTCCAGGGAGGTAGAAGAGAGACTGGGGCATGAGAATGCACGTGTACTTGGGCACACATACATGCATGTGCACACTCACACATGCTTGCAACGTCGTCTGGTTCAGATTCTTTTAATGGCCTTGTCTCTATGGTTTCTCTAATTAGCAGTCCAACTGAGTGTCTATTCAACATCAACTCTGTGCCCAGTAGAGGAGGCAAGGCATAGAAAACAACTGGAGATGAATCAACAGCTGCATCAGGTACTATTACCTCACATTGTCCCCAGGGACGGGGCCTTGGCAGGAGAGCTGGGGGTTGGAGGCGTTAGGAATGGTTTCATGGAAAAGTGTCACGGAAGTCAGCCTGGTCCTTAAAGGTGACTAGGACTGGATGTGGCAGATGTGGTGGGTGGGGTGGGGTTAGGGAAAATACAGAGGCTGGAATATGTAAGATGCATGCTGGAAATGACAGGGTGGCCCTGCAGTGCACGGGGGACAAGTGCATGGGGGACAAGGCTGGCCCAGGAGGGTGTTTGAGCAGCCTGACTGAGGCTTTGGACTTGGCTGTGAGGCAGTAGAGGCACTGTAGATTTTTTTTAAGTTTATTTATTTTTGAGAGAGAGAGAGAAAGAGAGACAGAGCGTGAGCAAGGGAGGGGCAGAGAGAGAGGGAGACAGAATCCGAAGCAGGTTCCAAGCTCTGAGCTGTCAGCACAGAGCCCGATGCGGGGCTCAAACTCACCAACTGTGAGATCATGACCTGAGCTGGAGTCAGACGCTTAGCCAACTGAGCCACCCAGGCGCCCCATCTGCACTACAGATTCTTAAGCAAGGATGTCTTAAGCAAGATTCTTAAGCACCAATGTCAGGGTGCCAGAATTAGGGAGAAATTAGAGACTAGAAAGTCATCAGGGAGGCTCTACTGTCACGGAGATGAAGGTCTGAACCAAAGGGGTAGAGGAGAGGAGAAGGAAGGCCCATTCTCAACAGGAAGCTCCTTCTCTCACCTAAAGTGACGTGTGCATCTGAGCTTGTCACAGGGGATGTCAGCAAAGGGAGAAGTGACCAAGTGTACTCACTGGGTGCCCACCTCCACTGCTCCCATGTGGTCATGCTTACCCTTCAACTGAACAAAGTAAGGAGTCCTCTTATGGTTTGGGGTAAGGAGGAGACAAGGGAGGTGTGCTCATGAGAACAGAACAATGTTTTTCTTTCAAAGAGCATTGGTCTGCACTCTCTTTTATGTTTGATTAGACCTCCAGATTGAGCTTTTTGGATAACCAAATGACGACAAGACATAATGAGGTGCCAGGGTGGAAAAGGGAAGGGAAAGCAACCTCCATCCATCTGTCCATCCGTCCATCCATCCATCCATCCTTCCGTCCATCCATCCTTCCATTCATTCTTGCAACAAATATTTATTAAGCATCTACTCTGTTTTGGGCAATATTTTGGGCTCCAAACATACAGTAACAAATAAGATAAGCAGTTTCTTCCCTAATGAGTCTTGCATTCTAGCCGTGGAGTCAGATTTTAAACAAACACAGATCATCACAAATGCAGTAAGTACTATGAACAGTTTAGGACACTGTGAAAATATGTGTTAGGGGACCTTACCAAGCCCGGAGACAGTGACTTTCAAACTGGACTCAGAAGGAAGAAGAACTAACTACGTGAAAAGTTAAGCAAAAGAACAGCTTGTGGAAAGGCCCTGAGGTAGAAAGGAGCCATGCCTACTGGAGAGACAGAGAGAAGTGCATTGTTACTGGGCAGCAAGAGCAAAAGGGAAAGATGCCCCAAATGCAGCTGGTGAAGCAAGAAAAGAAACATTGTCCAAGGCCTTGAAAGTATGACAAGCAGAGTAATGAGAGGGGAGAGGGCCACCAAAGAACAAACACCACTTATTTCGTAACACATTTCCAATTTGAAGTTGGATAAGAGAGAATGGAATGGGCACCCAAAGTGGGGGCGAGAGGGAGGAAATAAATGGAAATTGTAGGACGGTACCGACAGGCTGGCATGCAGGCATGAATCAACGTAATACTTGCTACTTTCGTGTTTATTTGTTTTAAAAATAAGACACCAGATTTCTAGTACTTCCAGGAATAGATGCCGCTTGGTCTACATTGTTCCCGCAGCCTGCGATGCACTCATCTTTTTGTTTGAGCCGGATCGTTAAGAAGTCTCCTCCCCTGATCACTGTTCCCCGGGCACAGGCAAAATGGATGTTCTCTGAGCCCAACTCTGGAACCGCACGCACCCTGCTCCACTGGGTGGAAACCGGTCTGCCACATGTCAGGGTTGTCCAGTAGTGACGAGCTCTCTAAGCGTAGAAACCATGCTTCAGTGACCTCCGTACTAGCATATCACCTGGTGCAAAGCAAGTTCCACAAGGGGTCTGAAAAATCGAAGGGCAGAATAAGACCTAAAAGAAGGGTTTTCTGCTGTGTCCTGAGTTTGACACTATTAACAGCAGAAGGAGGTGCATTCGTAATGGGTTTACCATCGGCTGCCCCTACACACACGCAGAACCCAAAGAATATATATTCAAACAGCCATGCCTCCTGGTTTGTGCTGCAGCTTCCGATTTCTTTAGAGGGCACAGAGAGTTGAGTGTCAGGGGTGGGCTGGTCAGTCAGGATCTCTGGGTACTTCCGCATGGCCCGTCCACCTAGGGAGGGTGTGTCAGCTCATTCCATCTGAACTTTCTCTTTCTTCTCCTTTCTCCGATCACTCCTTCACCGTGTATACCCTGTCCTTAGCTCTTTCTGTCTTTCTCCTCCACCCCTGCCAAGGTTCAGCAGACATTCAGCTGTATCTCGCCCTACCCTGGGTGGGGCAGGCATCCCATTGGTTCTCGCAGGTTGGATGTCTACAAGGTGAGTAGATTTTCACCCGATCCCCTCCTCACATGTTCGCTCTGTGTCTCTGTGCCAAAAGAATCTACCGTCTCCGTTGCTTTGAGTCACATTCCCAAATGAGCCCAGCCTTTGTATATGCCATGTTCCAGGAATAAGTGGGGTAACGGACAAAGCCTATGAGCCTGGCTTCAGATTTTTGGCTGATGACCTAGTCAGTTCCCATGTGAGAGCCCCAGCAGAGACTGTAGAACCAACCTTTCTCCTCTGTATCCAACATTATCTGCGTGTATTTCTCTGTCCACGACTGGAGGAATCAGTCACGACTCTCCATGGTCACCAGCACGTGACCTTGAAAAACAGTGGGGATGGGAGGGGGTCAAGTGCAATGAGTGGGTGATCCTGAGTACCACTTGGTGGAAAATATGTTCCAAACTTTTATCAAGGCTACTGACAAAGTACCTGATTGTCCTCTTTGATTTTAATTTCCTTTTTCTGTCTCTTCCTAAGCCTCCAGGGAATGAACAAATAACAAAGGAAATGGCTGACAAAGGGAAAATTATGATGTGAGAATTTCACTAAAGAATTTAGCCCACTTTACTCTGTTCGCAAAGGCCCTGGAATTGGCCCCGAACTGGGGTTTAGGGAATCTATCATTTGTTCCCACGGTGTCCTTATTAGCCAGGCAACCTGGGCAGAGTTTAAACCTCAAGGATCTTCCTGTTCTCATCTGTCAAATTGGGCTAATGATGTCAATCCACCCCACGAGTCTCTCTACTGTCGGTGTCCCAGGTAAGGAAAGGATTGTATGAGTCATGGAAAGTAAGGTTACACTTGTTCCCTGCTGAAAGTCACATGCTCACCTCCAGGTCCTGCCCCCACATAGGGCAGAGTTAGAATGCAGCAGGATTGCTCTGGACTTCTCCGGGGGGAGAAGGGACTCAGGGCTCCTTCACTCCCAAGAGCAAGCTGCCACTGCCCTCTAGTGACAGCATTCTGTCCAGACCAGGTGCCTGTGTCCACCCCTCTGGCTAATGGGGGAAAACAGATCTTTTTCTTGACAGGACTCTTTCTGACCAACCTTTTCTCAAAAAAGCCGTGCCTCAAAATTCTCCATATTCTTGCTCTGTGTGGTGATTGCTGTTCTTATCTATCATATTCTAAGAACTAGCAAGTATTTTTCAAGTGTCTGCTATGGGGGGTGGGCAATGTGCCAGGCACTGAAGTGACAGTCCTCCCCTCCTCCCACCTCCCTCTGCTGCCCATTGTCCCTTAGGAGGGGGACATCTCAGACCAGTCGTCTTCAGGATGTCAGCCTTCTGGAAACTTTCCAGAGATAATGACTGAGCCTCCTTCTCCCTCTTCCGTGTGGAAAGGACCCAATGGGACTAAGGACACTACCTACTAATCTCCTCTGTCCTTATGGTGCCCAGTGTAGAGCAGGCATTCTGGAAGGATTTGCCTGTTGAAGACGTTGTCCGCTGAATGAATAGCTGACCTTCAGAAGTGACTCCTGGATAGACCTTGGAATTTTATAATATATAAACATCTTGGAGAGCCACAGTGAAGAGCCTAAGAGTCAGACACAAGACCAGACTTGGGATTGAATTTTGGGTGCTTTATCACTAGAAGTGTGATCCCCAGGCAAATTCTTCAACATTTCTGCACCTGTTTCTCATGCATCAAACGGGCATAAAGGGATACTTTGCTCAACAAGAGGGCCATGAGAATTAAATGAGAGAATGTAGGTGAAGTGCTTGGAAAATGATAAGCACTCAGGAAGAGGACCTTTTGGGCGCATGACTCAGTTAGAGCCTCTGCAGAGTAAGGCAGCTCAGGAGAGCGGGGTGGAGGCGGGACAGGGAGCCAAGAAAGAGGCAGAGTCTGCATCGATGGGCAAGCGTGCATGCGTGTCTCAGGTGTCCGGGACAGAGGACTCCATGTCCAGTGAGCTCTCACCTGTAGAGGTGACAGGTCCTTTCCCCTCTTGGGGTAACTGTCTTTGCCAGAAGGAGGGGTGGTCTAGAGCAATCTAGCACCCAGTGAAGCCCAACGAATGCACCAGTTATGGACTTAGTCACAAGTGGGGAGGTAGCGAAAGACAAATCCTCTCCTTAATAACGGGAGGGTGACAACCAGGACTCTTGGACAACTGGGGTGCTAGGACCTGAGAGCTAGACAGCATTCTGGGGACGTATCCGCCCCCATTGTCCCTGGGGAAAATAGCAACAAGAAAGTCCTCCTTTTTCCTCCTCTCCCTAGACACTTGCCCAGGGCAAGTGAACCCCTTCTCCCGCCCCAGTCCCTCCCCTGTTCCAGGCTTGCAGGTGGAGGAGGGCTCCTGAGGCTGCCAGCAACATCACTACCTAGATGTTCTCATCTGCCGTTGTTCCCGAGATGGAACATTTAAATAATAGAACTGACGATAAGTAAAATTTAGCAGCAACAATTTGCTTCCAAGGAAGGAAAAATTGCTTGATTTAGACACCCGATCTCTTGTTTGCCTGTTTTCGGTGCTGCGGTTCAAACCTGACCTTCGGAGATGGATTGACAGAACGTGTGGGGGGCGAGAATGCAGGCACGGTGTCTCCAGGGCAACTCCTGGAGTCGCAACGGCCTGGCCGTGGCTCAGTGCAGTGCCTTGGGAACAGACACAATACACTCCAAGTCCAAGGCTGGTTCCCGCACTTCTACTGGAGGTGAGTCCACAGCATGGGGACGGGAGCAGGCTGGCGCTGACAGTCGGTGTCATGGATCATTCTGACCTGAGCTTTCACCATTCCTGCCTCTCCCCCAGCTGGTGGGAGGAAGCCCAGAGGAAATGGTCTGCCTAGGCTTTCCAAAACCTTGGAGAAAACAACCACACTCAAGAATTACAAAGAGGACAAGGGCCCATGTTCCTGCAGTCACCAAGCCAGTGTCCTTGGTAGCACTAGAAAATTATTGATTGATGCTGGGGGTTAGAGGACCTGAATTCGTCTGCTCAGAGGGTCAGGTTTGGGGCCAAGGCCTGCAAGCTGGTGTGTGGGAGAAAAAAGAGGAAGACGTTTCTTCCATTGTTCTGGACTAGGGCATCGTCAATTCCAAGGACAGAAGAACAGACCAGCATTAAAGGCAGATACCATTGTTTTCACAACCCTGGGAAGCTTTGGAAATACCGGCCTTTGAAACAAAGCCAGGCCAGTCATTTTGGACATTTCTCTGTAAGGGGAGGTTGACCTTATCATAACCTGTAACCCAGATGAGAATGGAAGGGTTAGGGACCAGATGGGGCTTGGTATCTGGAGAGGGTGGCAATGTCAGCAAATTGTCACATCCCAAAGTTCCCACGAGAGGTAATGGGGACGTCACGAGTGTGCAGAGAACAGCAGTGGGGCGTCTAGGAGAAGCCAGTGTTCTGAGATTGTCACACCACATGCATTTGCATGGGCTCCTTCCTCTGCCTGGGATGTACTCTCATTTTCTGCTTAGAAGATTACTAGCCATGCTTCCAGAACAGCTCACAGTCTACTCCCTGTATGAAATCCTCCAGGCCGAAATAGCACACTCTTGCCACAGTATTTTGGCCATACCTTATTCATTCTTCCATTTTATTCAAAATTTTAAATTATTGAATGAATTTATTTCAATAAATTTGGGGCCCCTAGGGTAGACACTGTCTATATATGCCTAGCATGTAGCAGCTAGTAATTTATTAATTCATTCGGCACATATAAATTAGGATTGAGGAAAGCAGGCTGAAAGATAGCATGGAGGGGGTGAGATTTGGTGAGAGATACCAGGGTGAGAGTCTAAACCCAGGTTAGGGGTGGGCACAAAAGCAAGAAAGTGCCTCTGTCCTGGAGGAATTGCGCACTGGGCATAGTTTTAATGCACAGATCCCAGCACAGGAATCCAGGTTGGAAATGGGGTTCAGGGAGGAGCACTAGTTCTATGAATATTCAGCGACTCAGAGAGTTCAGCATTAGCCCTGAGAAGGGTTGGATGCCGAATCTCATGAAACCTGTCTCCTTGTGGAAGACAATTCCGATGTCTGAGCCCGGCATGGGGCTGGGTCTGTGGCTGGGAGAATTACACTGAAGGGGCCTCAGTTGCAGCTGGAGGACTGGGGGTATCATGAGTCCACAAGTCAACAAGCCAGACTCCTGGGCGATTGCTTTGTCCTTTTTTTCTCTAAAAAGGGAACCGGGGCATAGATGGCCAGCTTTCTAACCCAAGGCAGGGCAGCACAGCTGATGGAATCTCAGGAGAATGGACCCCATGCCGCCATTAGTTACTAGACATTTCGTGCACAGAATCCGGAAGTGAAACTTGCAGAGACACAGATATACCATCCATCACATACACATTACATACACCTGCCCACGTGTTCCACAGATCCTATTGCTAGTTTTTAAACTTAAGAACTGTTCTGTGGCTTTTCTCTTCCCATGGGGAGAATCACAGTTTGTTGCTCTAGAGCAAGTCTCCTGGAACAGATTCTGCTCCTAACCAGGGACTGGAGGAGGGTGAGTTGGAGCTCAAGTTTGAAAAGCATGTCTGTAGGTGGTGTTTAATCAACATGAAACAGCTAGAAAGTCAGTTGATCTTAAGTCTTAGAATAAAAACAGTTCATGGCGGAGTGGGGGTGGGGCGCCTGGGTGGCTCAGTAGGTTGGTTAAACATCCAACTCTTGATTTTGGCTCAGGTCATGATTTCATGGGATCATGAGTTTGAGGCCCATGTCAGCTTGAAGCCTGCTTGGGATTCTCTCTCTTTCCCTCTCTCTCTGCCCCTCCTCTGCACTCTCTCTCTCTCTCTCTCTCTCAAAATAAATAGACGGTGGAAAAAAAAAAGAATAAACACAGTTCAGGTCCCATTGTCCCTTTGCAAATCCTTATCTCGTGAAAGGGGTTTTCATTCTAGATTTGAGTCTTTGTTGGGTAACTTCAGATAAATCTGAGCCTCGGTTTCTTCATCTACAGAATGGGAAGAATAACGTGATCTTGCCAGCACGGGGGTTCTCATGAGCATACTGGATAGCCTCCTGTGGGGTCTACCCAGCCCTCTATCCCCTTTCTGGGTTCACACCTCAACCCTTTTTCTGCTGGGGAATGTTCATTTTCTTGTTACTTGACTCCAGTGTGAGCCATCATGTCTACGTAGAACCTACTCCTGGCCACACTTGATGGGTTAAATGGTGAGCTGGAGTCAATTTTGTTTAGTTTTGCTATCAAATAAATTTACTTCGAGTTTATGTAATAAAAATTCCTTTCAGATTTGCTGGACTCTTTGGATTTTGGAATTGTAGATAATGGACTGTGGCATTGTAGATAGTTGAGTCTAGGCAAATTTTGATCCTACGTGTCTGTGTTCTTTATCAGAATGTGAATTCGTCAAGGCCAGGACTAAACACCTCCCCCAGGGGTCCTATGGTCCCCTCGCATTCAGCATGTGTAAAACCGTACCTAAAAGAAGTGCAAAAGGTTAGGGGTGGAGTGGAGCTACGAAATCGAACCTGATGTCTCCCCACACCTCTTCTTCAGCCTGTATCCTGTGCTATCCTTGTAGTCAGTGAATCTGGAAGCCCAAGTCCGTTGTGACTCCCCACCCTCCCTGACCCTTCAACATCCAGTAAATCTCCAAGTCTCACTGATTTAATTTCCTAAATACGTCTTGATTTTGCCCCTTCTCCATTCCTTCGTGTTTTAACTTTATCATCTCTTGCCTGGATTACAGCAAGAGCTCTGAATTGGTCTTATTTTCTATAGTTCTGTTCTCCTCCCATCCCCATTCTTCTCCCCAGCCACTCCCTGCTGGAGTGAGTGATCTGTAATGCAAATCTGAACATGTTACTCTTACCTAAAAATCTGCCCATGGCTCCTCATTGCTGGCAAGATCAAATCCAAGTTCTGTGGCACGGCGCAGATCGAGCTCAAATCCCTGTGCACACTTTGCTATTTTTTATGCTTCATGAGCTTTATTATGTTGGCACTCTTGTTTTCCTTAGGACACCCATCCTGCATTTATTCACCTTTAAAACGCATCTCAAACTTCAACTCCTTAAGAAACCTTGCTTGGAAAAGACAAGGAGCGTCCCATAACATCTTATCACTCCAATGATGTGCCTCTGTCACTCAATATATGATTATCGTGTTGAAAATACCTTCTTGATGACTTACTTCCCAGTTAGAGCATACATTCTTTGAGAATACATACCACCATATCACATTTATCTTAAAAATTTTTATGTTTATTTATTCTTGAGAGAGAGAAAGACAGAGAGACAGAGTACAAGCTGGCGAGGGGCGGGGGGGGGGGGAGGGGGCGGACACAGAATCCGAAGCAGGCTCCAGGCTCTGAGCTGTCAGCACAGAGCCCAATGTGGGACTTGAACTCACGAATCGTGAGATCATGACCTGAGCCAAAGTCAGATGCTTAACCACTGAGTCACCCAGGTGCCCCTCATATCCATCTTTAGAGCCTTAGTTCTTAGTATATTATTAGAACTTAGTAGATGCTTAAGAAATGCCGAATGTGATAAAGACATACCTGGGATCATCTGGGAAACTGGTGAAGTGGACTTGTTTGTTTGCATGGAGGTTGAGTAGACCCTGAGAAAGAACCTTAGTGAATGTTCACTGATTGGGTTCAGAAATAACAGGCTAGGTCTTGGTAAAGCACAAGGATTATTCTATAGAAGCCACTATGCAGGGGAGCCAAGGAGCCTGATAAGAGCAGTCATTCTTAGGCATAATGCACTTGATCCTGGGGAAGGCATTTTTGGTTAGATGGGAGGAGTATGGCCTAGACAAGGTTACCTGAAGTCACCTTGTGCACCTGGACAGGGCTGAGGTAAGGAAGCATCAGGGTCAGGCCGTCTCCCCTGCACATGAGCTGGAATAAGAGCTCCAGAAGACCCCAAGTCTGCCTTTGCTGCCCTCTCAAGACGTGGATTTGCTGACAGTGTGAAACCCTCAAGCCTGTTTTTGCATTCTCAGTGTGGAGTCAGAGCCCAGGGGGTGCCCTCCAGGAGCTGTGTATGCAACAAGCTTTACATGTCAGAATTAGCTGAGAAGTGAGTTGTTGTTGCCTCTTTTTCAACACACAATTCCCACTGCTGGTCCATTTGACAGGTATTCCTGCAAGAAAGGAAAGATATATTTCCATGCCTTTAACCACCTGGTGACTCGGTCAGAAAGAATTGCTTCAGTCACCACTTGATAGAACTATGCCTTGGTAGTGCCAAGCACACCCCTAAACAGGTTGGAGACCCTTCATGATACAGACCTTCAGTGCAGAATAATTTATTTGAACACTCAGTTAATTCCCAATCGTCCGTCTCCTCAGTCAGATCCCTGGCTGCAGACAGGTTTGAGTTGTCAACAGAAATTCTGAATGTTGAGTGAATGATTGCGTGTGTGTGTGTGTGTGTGTGTGTGTGTGTGTATGAGAGAGAGAGACAGACAGACAGAGAGAGGGGTACAGAGAGAGACATGCATGGATGGCATAACTGACCATGAATCTTTGATAGTCGTCTGAACAAAATAGCCAGTATTTTCAGACCGCCTTGAAAACTGTTGTTTTAAAATCACTGCCAAGGAGATTTTGAACTTTTATTCAGAAAAACAGGAAATGAGAGGATTGTAAACCCAGGGAAGAAATCTGATATTTTGAGGCCAAAGACCGACTCCCTTTGAAGCACTAAGTGTCCTGTGTTTTGGGTTAAACAGATCCCTCTTGATGACCTAACATTCCCCCAGAAATATGGAATGATCAAGAGGGGCCAAGTGGGAGCTCCGGAATGGACTCTTTAAGGGACAGGACCAGCGCCCTCTGCTGGCCACTCATGGATCAGCCAGAGGCCTTTTCACCCCCAAGTCCTATCCACTTCATCCATGAGGAAAAAACCAAACTCCTTGAATCCTGGGTGTCCAGGTAGGATCTTTCTCTTCCCATTCCTAACTATACATGTTTTTAGCTCCTCCTTTCCCAGTTTATTGCAGAGTGGGTTGGGGGGGGGGGCGTCTTTGGTAATACAGAACAAAGAAACAGTTTTTATTAGCCTAATCCATGGATGCTTTGAAAGCCTATCACTCTCAGTGGTAGAAAGGCTTATATTTCATGTAGATGCTCTAACCTGAGGGATTTAGTCCTTAATCATTAGGGCTGTGTCTCAGTTACACTAAAACTTAAAGGCCCTTTGTATGATATTGTCAAATGAGAGCTTGTCCCTTGCCCACCAGGGTACAGTGACAGGAGATGCCCTGATCTTGGGGTGGGATACCACAGCTTGAAGCGTCTCTCCCCACAGAGCAGGGCCAAGGGGAGGGTTTTGGGGGAAAGATGAAAAGAGGATAGAGTAAGGCGATCCCTGGGTCCCACTTAAGGAGGATCTGTATGATCTGGGAGGCAATCCTAAGAGAAAAGTGGAAAAATGTCTTGCCCCACCCTCCCAAACTCTGGTCAACTACTGGGCAGATTATGATCTTTTAGGGGACCAGAGACAACCTGCTTGGTCTTCTAGCCAGTGTGGGTCATCAATGAGGGCTTTAAAAGACCCTCCTTTGGAACTGAACCCCATTTGCATATATCAGGCTTGAGCCAACTCCTTTGTATATCAGTAGAGTTATAATGGTTTCTCTGCGGACCTGTTTATATTTAGAATATTCAGGACTGGACTTACCAGAAACCAGATTTTCCCACTACAGTCTGCCCTACTCTCTCTTCCAAAAATAAAGTGAACCTGGGCGCCTGGGTGGCTCAGTCGGTTAAGCATCTGACTTCGGCTCAGGTCATCATCTCGCCGTTCATGAGTTCAAGCCCTGCCTCGGCATCTCTGCTGTCAGTGTGGAGACTACTTCAGATCCTCTACCCTCCTTTCTCTATCCCCCCTCCCTCTGCCCCTCTCCTGCTTGTGCTTTCCCTCTCTGTCTCTCAAAATAAATAAACATTAACAATAAAATAAGATGAACAGCCCAGTGGTGGAGCAGAACAGTCGTTAGAAGCATGGACTTTCATGTCAGATTGGTGGGGTTACAGTCCCTGCTGTGTCTCTTACTACCTGTGTTACCTGGGAAAGCTACGTAACCACTCTTTGCTTCAGTTTCCTCATTTATACAGTGGGAATGTGAAGGGGGCTTACCATACAGGGTTGTTGTGAGGGACGAGTGAGTTCATACACAAAAGCACTTAGAACAATTCCTGGCACATATGAGCACTCACTAGTTATTTCCCACCACCATCATCGTCACCTGATGACCAACATCTGAGAGGCTGAAGATATGTCCCCAATAACCACCACCCCATTTCTATTTGATTGCACATGCTATCATGAGTGAGAAGGGAGATGCCTGGGTGATATGTCCATCAGTACAAGGGCTCACCAACATCCAGTTCACCTGTTCTCTTAGGGGCATGGATCACTTCTACCTGGAACACGGGCAGGGCCATCCATGGGAGGAGTTCTGGTCAATAAAATGTGAATGGATAGGATTTCTTTTTTTAATTTTAATTTTTTAAATTTACGCCCAAATTAGGTAGCACATGGTGCAACAATGATTTCAGGAGTAGATTCCTTAGTGCCCCTGACCCATTTAGCCCATCCCCCAACCTTTCCAGTAACCTTCTGTCTGTTCTCCATACTTAAGAGTCTCTTCTGTTTTGTCTCCCTCCCCTCCGTTTTTATATTATTTTTGCTTCCCTTCCCTTGCGTTCATGTGTTCTGTGTCTTAAAGTCCTCCTATGAGTGAAGTCATATGATGTTTGTCTTTCTCTGACTAATTGCACTTAGCATAATACCCTCCCTTTCCATCCATGTAGTTGCAAATGGCCAGATTTCATTCTTTTTGACTGCCGAGTAATACTCCATCGTGTGTGTGTGTGTGTGTGTGTGTGTGTGTGTGTATACACCACCTCTTCTTTATCCATTCATCCATCGATGGACATTTGGGCTCTTTCCATACTTGGGCTATTGTTGATGGTGCTGCTCTAAACATTGAATGGATATGATTTCTCACATCACTTCTGGACTGAGACAGTTCAAAGCCCAAATAGGACTCTTCACTTTCTCTTCCCTTGTTACAGCAGCTGCGAAGGTCAGATGTGCTAGAAGATGCAGCTATAAGATGGTGGGGCACTTATTAGCCTGGGTCCTCCAGTGACTGTGTGGAGCACAGCCATACGGACTCTTTCCATACGTGGCACGAACAAGAAATGAACTTTCGTGCTGTGAAGCCACCGAAACTCAGGAGTTATTACCACAGCACAACCTAGTCCACTAGTTCTCAGTCTGGTCTGCTTATGTGGGGACCTATTAAAACTGCAGATTCTCTTGGGGCACCTGGGTGGCACAGTCGGTTGAGCGTCCGACTTCAGCCAGGTCACGATCTCGCGGTCCGTGAGTTCGAGCCCTGCGTCGGGCTCTGGGCTGATGGCTCAGAGCCTGGAGCCTGTTTCCGATTCTGTGTCTCCCTCTCTGCCCCTCCCCCGTTCATGCTCCGTCTCTCTCTGTCCCAAAAATAAATAAACGTTGAAAAAAAAAAAACCTGCAGATTCTCAGGCTCCACACCACACACAGTGACTCAGAGACTGAGGGTGGGGCTGGCAATCTGGGTTGTAACAGCTCTCGTTGACACAGGTCAAGTTTGAGAGCCCCTGCTCTGACCTATCCCGAATGCTTCTCAGGTTCCAGTTACACAGGGACTTTGTCCCCATAGGTGGCCACTACTTAGGATGATCCAGTCTGCTTTACCCCTTTCCATTGGGAGAGATATCTAAGCACCAGCTACCTCAGGATGGTTAACATCGAACATGTCAAGGCCTAGGGTATTTACCTGAGGTCAACAAACAACCTGGAAATGGGTTCACTGTTGCTTTAAGGAGGTGAGTGCCCTCTGGTTCTTTTCAGGTGTGTCAGAAAGCACTGGGTTTATTGCAGTCTTTCTCACTCTCTGGTTTAGAGTCCTCCTTTACCCCAGGGAAGGAAGAGGCTGATGATCCCTATTTCGTAGGTCTCTGAGGCTCCAAGTGGTCAAGTTATTTATCCACAGCGTGGAGCTATCGCTTCGCCCCCCACACAGCCCTTGCGCTGTGCCTCACACAAGCAGATACTCAGTAAATGGTCGTAGAAAAAATGAAGACACAAAGACATCAGCTGCCCCAGCACATGATTTAATTGTCTGAGCTTAGCTGGATGTCAGTCTGGTGCCTGTTGCTGTGCCTGGGGGGGTCCCAGGGGGACCAGGGGGCACCGAGGCAAAGAAAAGGTAGACCCAGGAGGGACAAAGCAAAAGGCTGGGTAGAACAATCTGATCCTGCCCTTCGGGAGTCTTTTGCCAGGCGGAGCTGTCCCCGAGATGTGAGAGCCTGTGGTCAGCAGAGGGCAGTGTTGTTTTAGCAACTACTTTGATGACTTCAGAGAGGGGCTGCTTGCTCACATCTGCTTTGACAATATTGATGGAAATGACAGAGGCCAGCGGGTCTGGTTCATTTGAAGAACGAGAACAGCAAAAAACATGGACACCTACATACCCACCATCTGTATTAGACAATTAGCATTTCTTCTATGATTCTTTCAAATTTTCTGTCTGAACATTTTGTTTATGTTAGAAGAAGAAAGAGGATAAAGCCCTAAGCTGTGCCACCTCAGCCCTCCGGCTGGTGGGCAGCTCACCCATCTGGACCAGTCCCAGAGCAACTGGATGTAAACAGTGGCATCAGCCTTCGTCAAGCGTCTTACTCATCATATTCTTGCTGCTCAGAGATGTACCCCCAAACGGCTCCTTTCTTCTCATGCTCTCTTTCCCTGCCTGTCTTGTCTTGCTCGTTCGCCCCACCCTCACCACCCTGTACTCTCTCCTTTACCCCTGTATCTAGGCATGGCTCTAGGTGGGTAGCTGATGGCTTAGCAGGGCCAGGTATTGGGAACCAGGAGGTAGGTGTGAAAGACGCAACACACCCATCCCTTCTCTTAAGAATGTGTAGTTTTGGAAAAACCAATCCACAGAAGCAGAACTTCAAGGAGAAAGACAGGAAGACATTTACATCATGTTATCTGAGCCATAGGATAACATGCATGTTTGAGCCTCTGACTCACCTTGGCAAGAGGCTCTGAAGGTTTTTAGGACTTCTTCATCATGAACTGTCTAGAACGCACCTTTTCCATGTCTCTAAACATGCTGCAAGGTTTTCCAAGAGCCCACTCCTAGACCCAAGAGAAAAAGGGACAGATTCCTTAATCTGGCTATGAGACGGGCAGCTCAGCTCAACCAAGAGGTCCCAGATAATCCTTCCCTTGGTATTACTATAATCCGTCTTGCACCCACCTGAATCATTGGGTCAGGCCCCCTAGGACCACCCCAGCCAGAGGCAGGGGTTAACCAGTTTCTAAAATTTTTTTTTAACCTTTTATTAATTTTTGAGAGACAGAGACAGAGTGTGAGAAGGGGAGGGGCAGAAGAGAGAGGGAGTCACAGAATCGGAAGCAGGCTCCAGGCTCCAAGCTGTCAGCACAGAGCCCGATGCCGGGCTCAAACTCACAAACCATGAGATCATGACCTGAGCCCAAGTTGGACACTTAACTGACGGAGCCCCCCAGGCGCCCCAGATTAACCAGTTTCTAAATCAGCCTGGCTCTGTGTCCCTAGGCTTAGCCTTCTGAGAGGGAAGGTATTTCCTACTGCTGTGTTGCCAGAGACCCAGGGTATCCCACTGCGACCTGGGTGCTGGGAGGTGACAGGCACCATCAGCAGCCATGGCTACACTGGCATTAGGAGATTAATGAGCCTTTTTGAATAATGAATCTGTAGCTACAGCCAACTGTTGGCAATTAGTTAGAGCAAAGCCATGCTGTGCTCCAGATCTGTCAGCTGGGACCTCCAAAGAGGCAGAACAGCAGGAAGAGAGAGACAGAAAGGAAGGAAGAGTTGAAATCCCACCTTCCCCATCCTAGGCCAGCACTCTGGGTCTGTAATGATCCTGGGCTCAGCTTCCATAACCATATGAATCTGATACCACTTTGATCTGAGAGACATATAAGGTAGCGAGGGGCCTTAAGGGGTCATCTTGTCTACCTTCCTGCCTCTGCTTAGGACCACACAGCAGTGCTTCTCAAAGTTTAGTCTGGGTATAGTTCACCCGGGACCCTGGCAACCTTGCTCCCAGGTGATTGCCAATGCTTCTGCTTTGGGGGCTGCACATAGGACCCGGAGCTGGGTGAGGGGTGGGGGGAGGGAGGAAGAGAGAGAGAGAGAGAAACACTTATTTCATTGAGACCTTAGTGTTTATACTTCATTCATCATTTATGTATTCGTTCATCCAACAGTGTCTACTGTGTGCTAGGCAGCTGGATTCACATGTATTGATACAGAGATAGGTAAAAATAGCCTGGAGTAACCAGAAAGATGCCCTGGGGCTAGAACGAGGAGACTTTGGGAGGCAGGGCTGCCTCCCTTCTGAGGATGCCCTCCTAAAGCAGCAGTGACAGCAGCCAAGGGCCAAGGCAGGCAGTAGGGAGAGAGAAGTAATGCTCACATCATTGTCTCTTTAAGAGAGAAAATGCATCTTAAAAGCAGTGGGAGCTAATTTGCTCTTCTATAATCAATCACCCAGTACAGAAAACAAAAACACACTGCAGCAAGCTGGGAACGACCAAGAAGGGATGTGAGGCTGGCAGGCAAGGGGGGAGGGCCTGCAGAGAGGATCGTTTTCTCCTTATGGGTTTAAAATAAAATGCATCTTAAAGACATATGGCATCTGTGTGCGCATGTGTGGCTGTGTGTGTATGTGTATCAGGGGTCATGTCTAAAGTGGTGCCAATCTTCTCCCAGTTCCCAAGCAGCCTCCGGTCTGCCCCCTTTGTCTTGCCCCCCCCCCCCTTTTTTTTTGATGTATGTATGTGGGCAGTGGGAAATGATGACTTCAGTTCAGGCTGTTCTGTACATCTGCCTCTGGAAAGGGTCCCCAGAAGCATGGAGCCTCCTCTTTAAAGAGCTTTCCCTCGTTAAACTCATCACTGGATAGCTTCTGTTCCTTCCTGGGTCTTGGTTCCCTCCTCAGTAGCACAGGGAGATGCACTTTCCCTTCTCGTTCATATTGCTGGAGTGAGGGAAAGTGGGGTGTTACGAAAACTGATGTAAGATAAACTTCCAAAGAGGCTGGTGCTCTGGGCTATAACTACATGGCCATGAGACAACCAGTCCGGGTCAACGCGATGCCAGATATCCAGATGTTTAGAAACGTCCAGATGGTAGATTTAATTTTGCAGTTTTGTTTATTCTGGGTGCTCAGGGCCCTGTGGACACAATTCAGTGAAAACGAAATAGATGGATAAATAAAGATGACCTCTAGAGCCTCCGCAGTGAGTTGTTTTAACATCTCGTCTTCAAAACAACTGGTTGACAGATTGGGATTGTTTTCTTCCTGCTGCCGTTGTTTGGTAGTGTGCCGTGTGACTTCACATAAGCTGTCCCTGACCACACTGGGGACTTTCCCAGGAAAGAGACTCTTCCAGTGAAATTACACCATGAGAAAGAAAACCATGGCTTGGTTTCCTGGAACCATGGGGTCTGTGTAATAGTGAGTGGAGTCCCTTATCCAAATCCCCCCATCATCCACCCACCCATCCACCCATCCATCCATCCATCCAACTTCCTCAGTTACTCACCTGCTTCTCCTTCCTGTTTCTCTCCCTCCTTCTCTTCCCTTCCTTCTTTCCTTTTTTCTTTCCTTCCCCTCTCTCCTTCCTGCTTGCCTTCCTTGTTTTCCATCTTTAAATGTCTACTATTTGTCCTGCACTGAGCTAGATACTGGTCTTTGCCTGCTATCACTGCATTTGTGGGGTGAGACAGATGTGCAAAGAGCTGTTAAAATGATGTGGCAGAAGATACAGTCATGCGTTTCTTCCCTAGACCCTTCCCTGGACATTCCCACCCTCCCCAGGGTGGGGGCATTGTGCCCAGGAGTTCAAAGAATCACAGAGAAGGGCCGCTCCTTTGCGACAGACAGGTCTCATTCCAGACGATGAGGGGTGGCTGGAAGAAGGAGCAATTTACATATAAAAGTTTGAATGATATCCTTTTCTTTCTTCTCCCTGTGGAGCTCTTAATTCATGTTTCTCCACAGAATAGTAGTCCTCCAGTCACGGGGAGAGGTAAACCTCTGATGAGGGGGAAGACATTTCTTCCCTCAGAACGTCCTGCTCTAGCTTCACCACCTCCTAGTGGGAACAGATCGACAAGGAAGCACAACCATTCATTTATTTCAGTTCTGGCTGGTGTCTGGCCTGGTGGGAGAGTGTACCAAGAAGACAGAAGGCTCGTGGCTTTTGGAGCTTAATTAAACATATTTACAAAACCCAGTTCTGGTTAGCTAGTGAGTCACAACGAGACAGAGGCTGGTATTGCGTTGTAAGATTAATAAACCAATTAAATAAAGATTGCGGCGGCTTGGCAACCCCATTGGGGCAGGAGGCGATCCTGACAGCTGCTCTTTTCTGATGATTGCCACAAATGTTAGGAGAAAAGACAGCCTGGGCTTCCCCCATTCTAGGAGAGAATACCCCAGGCTGTTGTCTTGTCTAATGGCTCAACACTGCAAGTCAAGTTGTTTTCTGAGCCTGCAGGTCAGATGTCATGTTTAGCCGACTGGGAAAAAAGAAAACAAAAGCTATTTCTTCCTCTCTAATCCTTTAAAAAGAAATCAAAACCCACAACTGTGAGACCATTTATCTCTCCGCTGCAATGTACCACTTCCGGGGGGAACAGGGAAATGGAGTAAGCAGGGGACTTCTGGGAGTCCCAGCAGGAGACTCAAGAGAGAGGGCTCCCTGTGGATGGAGTCCCCACCTCCTGCTGGTCTGCCTCTAGTCCTCTTTCTCTCAGTGTTAGCATGCTCCTTCAGAGCTCCGGTTCTCACAGTCAAATCACTGTTTGGAATTTTGCAAGTGTTTTGTTTTGTTTTGTTTTGTTTAAGTGTGTTTATTTATTTGAGAGAGAGAGAGAGAGAGAGAGAGAGAGAGAGGGAGGGAGAGCAAGTGAGGGAGGGGCAGAGAGAAAGAGGGAGGCAGAGGATCCAAAGCTCAAACTCAACAACCATGAGATCATGACCCGAGCTAAAGTTGGACACTTCATGGACTGAACCGCCCAGGCGATCCCAAGTTTTAGACTAGGTTCAAATGTTCCCCCCAACCCTTGCCGTTGCCTGGGGCATAATTAGTAAAAAAAAAAAAAAACGGGTCCTTTTGTGAAACGCGATGAAGACCTTTTCTTTTGTGAAGCAACAAGCACCCTTATTCAGGGAATGGCAGTGAGGAGTGAGACCCACACACGTCTCTTTCTTCAAGATCTGCAGGCAGGCCCTTTCCTCTGCCCCTGGACCCGGCCCACAGGCTTTCTGCTGAAAACTCTGAGACTGTGGCCAAATAGGTCTCGACAGTCAGTTAGGAGCCCTTGCCTTCAGTGATATCCAAAAGCATGACAGAAAGTGTATTAAGGACTCCATTCCCTGGCCCAGCCGTGGGAGCCCTGTGTGGTCTGGTGTCACAACAGCTGCCGTGGCTTCCCTCCCACAGCCGTCGGAAGTGCTCTGGTGGATCAGGAATTAGGAGAATGTTGGTGGGGTTGGGCAAGTCAGAAAAGATTCTTGAGCGCTTTCATTTTCTCATTTGCAAAAAGAGGGGAGAAGGATGGCAATTATATAATTATAATAATACACAAATCAATTATAATAAAATAATTATAATAAAATCAATTCTGTCCACTTTATAAAACTGGCAAAGAAGCAAGGCGAATAATGGACTTGGAGAGTTCTAGATAAATGTGAATATTTGTAGTCATGGGGCAGTCCCTCGATTCCTCTCTGGAACAAAACTGGGAATGAATGAATCAGACTCACCTGGGACTTACAAATTATGATCTTGCCCACTTGTTTAAACTCCGAGAGCTTCACTTTAAGTGGGTATGGCTTGCAGTCAAAAGTGTGGACTTTGGCATCATGATCAGTCCTTCTTACTTACTGGCTGTTTAACTTCAAAAAGATTTGAGTCTCATATTCCCATCTGTAAAACGGGAAAGAGCCTAATTCCTGCCTTATGGGGTTATTGTAAAGATTCATGAACATCACTAACGTAAAGTTTACAGCTCTGTGTCTGCTATATGGTAAATGGCCAGTATAATAATAATAACAAACATATATGGTAACTTTAATTATTCTCATTAGAAAATGAGATTATGTCTATAAAGTATCCTCCACAGCGTCTGGCACATAGCAGATGTTCAATAAATAAAGGTCCTACCTCCTCTCCTTCCTAAATGAATGATCCAGTCCATGCATTAAAAAACAAAAACAAGACCAAAAACAAAACTGGCTCAACTGTGTTTCCCGTTGAATAGAATAGCTGTTGTAATGTAGAGCCATAAAAGGTCCCCTGCCTTTTGAAAACTCTGGCCAACAGGGTCACCTCTTTCCTCCAGGAAAAAGGAATGCCCTTAAGGAACGAGCTGGGGAGAACAAGGATAGAAAATCACAACTGCACAGGGGGCCCCAGGGTGGTCTCCGCAGCCAGGACCCCTCCTCATCTTGTCCCAAAGGCAGTGACCCGCAGATTGGTTCCCCTGCCAGATCCTAAAATCTCATAGTCCCTCAAACATCCTTAAGTTAACATCTACAGTTTTCTCCCTAAGTTGAAATGATTTCAAGATATAACTTCAGAGTATTATAAATACTGACTCTTTAAATGAAAACATTACCCCTTGTTAAATGTATTCAATGGAATACACACATGCGATTTGATATCTGTCATCAACCACTTACAAAGCATATGAGTAAACTCTCCTTAACGTCAGGAAATTTTATTTCATTCTCTTTCTTAAACCCATCTTTCTCTTCTATGTCTCACAGAATTTTATTCTAATGTCGTATGTTTTTATGCTTGATCATGTTTGATAGTCACCAAATATACATTTCTTAAATATTATGTATGAAATAATATTATATACACATGTATATTATGTTTATGCCAGAAAAAAATTTATTTTTAATTATGGCAAAAAAAAAACCTCATAATATTATTTACCATTTTAACTATTTTCTTTTTCTAGTGGGCTCCATACCCATCATGGGGCTTGAACTCACCACCCCCGGGGTCAAGAGTTACTCGACCCACTGAGCCAGCCAGGCATCCTTCCATCTTAACCAGTTCTAAGTGTATAATTCAGCAGTGTTGAGTACACACACAATGTTGTGTATAATGAGAAATTGTAATATTAAAATATTTCCATAAGTTTCAAATGTTAAAATTACTTCTTGAATGAGTGATCATTATAATTGTTATAAGTGTACAAATAATCAAAATAACGTAAATATAACAATTTTTCCAAAAAAAAATGAAATAGAAAAAATGTATTGGGATGTCATTTCTCAATGAAATGAACATGATTCTCCCAATTAGATAATAAATATTTCCTATTAGAGAATGAGAAGGGTGCAACATCACTTCTGTTCTTTTTGGAAAACTTACTTATTTCGTTTTGTCTTTACGGATGTGAACAGTGACGAATCTTGCTTATCTGAACAAACTGATAGGAATAGAAAATGTTCTGTTGTGATAACTTTACTAATGATTTGAACTCTCTTTGTGTTCAGTGCCCCAAATCACACAGTGACCCATCAACCAAAATGATTTTTTCCCTTCAATTTTGTTGACAGAAAAAAATTTTTTTCCTAAAGGATCTGTTATCCATCATTAGAACTATTTACTTTCTCAATTTCTGGAATATCCAAAAAGCCTTTTCTAAAATGTATTCAATGACTTTTAATTACGTCTTTTATGTTTTTCACCTTGTCTAGTCCAACTCATGAAGACAGGGTTGGAAAATTAAAATATTGTTAATTTCATTCTACTTTCCCAATGCATTTTTTTAAAATAAAATGCTTTTATCTTATTACATGCTTAAGTACCTTTTTGTCAAATCTTAGAGCTCAGATTTAGCTCATTCAATTGATGGAAAATGCCTGTGCATAATCTATTTAGCAAAGCCAGTCTTCCTTGTCAAACCAGTTTGCAAATCAGACTTACTGCTCTAAGAAAAAGTCTGACTTATATTTTTAATTTAGATCAACATTACAGTGTATTTTGAGGAATATTATGAAAACCACCGTAAGAAGGATTACTTCTAATCTTGTAAAAAAGATTACTAGATGCAGTCGAGATAAAAATCATGAAAGATACAATGTAATTAATCTATTTTATGACAAGTTATAAAAGCAAAAATAAATCTATGTTTCTCGTCACTTAGTTTGCCATAACTCAATGTTATGGGCAGCCCAAATTGTAAGCTATTTATGAAACAAAAAACATGATGAAAGATATGGCAGTTTTTAGTAAGTATGTGTGTGGGTGTGTACTAAACTTTGGAGTTGGCTTTTGGGAATAATTAAATAAGAATCTTGTGTGAAAACACAGAACTACTTTAATTTTATTGGACCTTGAGATAAACTCTCCAACGCATTTATGAAAGAGAAAGGTATATATTGCTGACAATAAATGTGTCTAGCAGCTAGCATTTAGTTTTCTTTTTTGATTAATAGGAGGTGTAGGAGGAAAAGAATGTTTAAACATTTTATGAGATAAAATGGTCGCAGGATTGATTGTAATTGGAATACATATCTCGTTATTTGATAAAATAGATTTTAACTACCTTTTGAATAATGCATATTGCATTCAAAAGTAATCACATAAAATTTTTATCTGAGCGTTTTATCCAGTACAACTTGTCAAATTTAGTAGCCCCTGAAAACGTTTCAGTTGTGTTTAAAAGAATTAGCAAACCTATGCTGGTTTGGCTTTTCAAAGATTTTTTTGGGGAGGGGGGTTCTTTTTAGTGTTGTTTATCAAGAAGAGCTGAAAAGGTTGTTTATGTTTAACACGGGGAGAGGGGCGGAGCATTCTTAGTCTTTATTATTCCTTACAGTGTTGTCTTTTCTTTCTTCTCCCCAGAACCTGTCAAGAGCAATGCTTTCTTTGACAGGACTTGAGGAATGCAGACATGTCATCCTTACAAGAAAATTGCCACGAGGCCCTCGGCCTGTTCTCTGTAATATATTAAAGACCTCTTCTATGAAAGCCCATGACTAAAAAAGGGGTGAAACAGGGAAGGAATGGAAGTCCGAAGGTGGGCTAATTGTGCTTTAATTCATCAATGGGGAGACCCACCCCCAAATAATATTTTTAAGTGTCCTTTTTGTTTGGTGCCCTGAAGGATTTTACATCCTAGGAGAGGACACCATGGTAAGGTTGGGAATGAGTAAGAGAAACACCTTTCTTTTGTAACATGGGAGAAGGGCAGTTAAAAAGGGGGCAGAGTGAGAAAAGGAAACCCACACACCAGGAAATGGGGTCTGTGGAATTTGAGAACATGCATTTGATAAAATTAGCCACATGGGCAATCCCATTGGAAAGTCCTATTGTATGGAATGTCTTTGTTCAGCTATATACCACACACACACACACACACACACACACACTCACAACCTCACACTCATCGTATACGCCCGAACACTCTCATACACCTTCAGGCTTGCAAATACTCTCGCACTCACACACACACATATACACTCAAGACTCACAAGAATGTATAAAGGTGTGTGAATGTGTGGTGAGTGTGTGTGCACGTGTTTGCACGTGTGGATGGTGGAGAAAGGGAGGGTGAGGCAAGAGGGAATCTTTAAAGGAGTATTAAAAGCATCTCAGTATCTCCTAGTGATGGGTGGGGACACACGAGATTATGCTTCTTCCTTCGACAGACACTGATTTGGTACACATGGGGTATGTTTGCTGCTGGGCTCAGTGCTGGAGTTTAATGGCAAGCGAGACAGACATGGTCCTTGCCCACATGGAGCCTACAATCTTGGATTCAGATTGGAACACAGGTTTTAGCAACTGAGTGTGAGAGTTGCGACAGGGGCTGGGAGCACTGAGAAGGAGCACCTGGTCACAAGAGGCAATGCCCTTTCTGTCTGCTGGGCCTGACCAATGGGCATGGCGCTCCGGATGGAGAAGAAGGAAGCTGTGTTTGGCTGGTGCTAGCCAATATGGCAGCCACTAGCCGCATGTGGCTGTTGAGCACTTGAAAACGTGGCCAGTCCAAATTGATACTATAAGTTTAAAATACACATCAGATTTTTTAAAAATAAAAAATAAATAAAATACACATCAGCTTTTGAAGACTTAGTCTGAAAAAAGAATGTAAACGATCTCAATATTTTCTTCTTGATTTACATGTTGAAGCCATAACATTTTGGGTAGACTGAGTTAAATAAAATACATTGTTAATGATGAGATCACCCATTTCTTTCCACTTTTTTCCAATGTGGCTGCTAGAAAACTTAAGATGGCATAAGTGGCTTGCATTCTTCTGCCATTTTTCTATTGGTCAGTAGTCCCTGAGGCAATGAGAGTGGTGTGTGCAGAGGGTCAGAATGGGGTGAGAGTTCAGGTGTTTGGGGACTAGAATTGCTGAGCTTGGGGTTTGAGGGATGGTGGGTGAGAGCCGAGGCTGAAGAGGTTGTGGGGCTGCAACAGAAAGGCTCTGGTGAGCCCTTTCAAAGCACCACTGAGGCAACAGAAAGGATTTTTAAGCAGGGATATGCCTTGAGCAGATTGAGGTGCACTAGAAATTCTCCTCTGGCTTCCTTGTAGAACGTGAAATGAGCAGTGAAGGCCAAACTAAAAACAGGAAGACCAGGCAGAAGATTCTAGCAGTGGCCCAGGTGAGAGAAGACAGTGGCCGGGCTTGGGAGTTCTCGTGAGGTTGGAGAGAAGTGAACCACCGATGGGAGTCCATTTATTACAGACACACAGGAATGTTTCAGCAAGGAATCCTACAAGAACCAGTCTCCGCTGTTTGTATCTGATAGTCATGGAATCCTCAAGCCACGGACTGATAGGGCAGGAGGGGAGCTTGGAGGTTACCTGGGCATTCTTCTTTAGGGCTTCTGATAGATTGGGGCCATTTAATCCCAAACCCCAAAACCAGATGTGGTAGGTGCTTTGCTTCCTGGGCTGGAGAGAGGAGATTTTCTTAAACAGAAGCAGCTTGAGTGCACCCCAGGAAGCAGGCCACAAAGCCTACTGGGCCCATCGGGTGTGCCATCTCCAAAAAGCAGCTCTGGAGGTTGTTGTCCCACAGAGCATCTGGGCCAGTGGCTTTAGGTACCCGTTCTGCAGCGGCCTGTGCTTTGGCTGATGCTTGTGCTTGGGGATTGATGGGTGCCTGTCAAGGCTGGCTCCTTGGCCCTGACCACTTTTCTAGCCCCCAGATAACAGCCCCTGGCATTCGTTAAACTTGACTCAGAAAATCAGACACTGCTCAGTGACTGTCCTTAACACAGTTTCCCAATTGCTTCTCCCATTGCTGATTTTTATTATTTTTTAAATTTTTTTAATGTTTATTTATTTTTGAGAGAGAGAGACAGAGAGAGAGACAGAGCATGAGCAGGGGAAGGGCACAGAGAGGGAGACACAGAATCCGAAGCAGGCTCCGGGCTCTGAGCTGTCAGCACAGAGCCCAACGCAGGGACTGAACCCATGAAGCATGAGATCATGACCTGAGCTGACGTTAGACGCTCAACTGACTGAGCCACCCAGGCGCCCCCCCTGCCGTTGCTGATCTTGTTTACAACCCCCAACTTCTGTTTCTTGATTTGTGATGTTGATTCTAATTACTCTGTCTCCTGCCTCAAAATCTTCCAGGAGGCCCCATGTACCAAAGATGGAAGCCAGCATTCCTTAGCAGACTATTCAAGGCTCTCCACCATCTGGTCCTCTTTCCTTCAGACCTCACCTCCCATTGTTCTTTCTAAGTCTCTAACCTTCTAATGATGCCAACCACCTGCTAGTTGCAGAACCCACCACACCTTGATTTGTTCTGTTTTCCACCTGCTGTTAGCTTCCCATTTTCTCTCCCTAGATGTAGTCTGTACAGTGTCCAGGGCCCAGGAAACACTATTGCCTTCTTGAAGCCTTCTCCGCTGTCTCTCGTAATTAATTCCACCTCCTCTGCTGTTCCACATATACCTCTGCTTAGCACCTGTCCTAGCCAGCCTTGGGTTATCACTTCTTGTTTACATGTTTTCTTACTATGCTCAGCTCCTTACAGGCAGGAACTCTGCTTCCTTTGTGCTTATTACCTAGGGGCATATAATAAATATTGGCTGAATGACTCGATGGAGGCCTTGGGATTGATAGCGTCCCTCTTTTAGTCTTGCACTGGGACCTGGAGCATTCATGGCAACTGGAGCAGGAAGCCGGGCTGGGACCGGGGTGAGGTGGGTGGAGTCTAGAGCATAAAATGTAAGTTGCTCTCAGTTGCTGACCTTGTGCTTGCCTGACCCTGGGAGCTAGTCCCTCTCAGGTGCCTCCCTTGCCTCACCCTCAGCCCTGGCAGGAAGGAAAGATTGGAGTCTTGGGATTCAGAATGAGTCCATCAAAAAGGACAGGCCAGGTTCCATAGGGTCCAGTTACTCCTCTCATACCGACCCAAGCCCAACCCATGCCCAAGGGCCCCCAGCATGACTCCAGAGCCCACTGGTACCAGAAAAGTGGCAGGTCCCAACAGTCAAGAATCTGGAATGGCTGACATGTGGAACACTTTGTAAACAGGCCAAAGGAGTGCAGTCTCTTGAAGGGAACAAGGTACCAGCCTTTGTCCTGGGGCATGGAACCAGATAACAGCCTTAGGATATGCAGTTAGTAAAAACAGAGCCCCCAGCTATTGACTGGGGTCTAGGGCAAGATAAAGTTTTATGGACCGTGGCATTAGGGTAACTAGTTGGAACTTAAGAGTGGGGCCACATTTCCGTAGGGCTGACCTCAGTGGGGTTGGGGATGTGGAAGGAGGAGAAAGGGCTACATTCTAGTGGGAGTGGGGTCAGTGAGGACATTTAGCCCGTGTCTCCGAGAACGTTGTGCTCTGTGTCCGGTGGTATCAAAGGAGAGTGGGGGTGTCACGTGAAGCCCAGAACTCAGCTCTTGGCTCTGGAGCTCATCTCTGAGGGTGTGAAAGACTCCAGGTCAACCTGAAGAAAGGAAAGGTAGAGGAAGGGAGAGAGGGTGAAGCAGAGGCTGTTTAAATATGGCCACAGTACTTCCGGATTGTTTTGGGGAGGGGGTTGTGCTGGGCTCTCATAAAAAGTAGCCAACTGGTCCAGTTATGGGGGTCTAGCAGTGGTCCCCTATTGCCAGGTCATGGACTAACGGAGTCAAAATATCCAGGGACTCATGTTAACAGTGTAGTTTTCTGGGTTTCAAACCTTGGGGATTCTGGTTCAGTCGGTCTAGAGTTCATTTTAACTGAGGGCTCTCAGAGTGATGTGCAGCCTGATTTCGGAGCCACTGGCTGGGAACAGACTTAAAGGAGGCAAAGAGGCTGGCAGCTCATTTGGAGTCAGTCCCATGTTTTCCTTTAGAACTCATTTAAGCCATGAACGACCTCAATAAGAAAGCCAATGATAGGTAAAGCAGGGCACGATTCTAAGACACATTAGGTGTTAATAGCTGTTATACTTCCTTTTCTCTGTATCATCCCTTTTTGGGTATCCTAGTGCTCATTCTCCAGCTTTGATGTAGTGGTTTTCAAACTTTAAAATGCAAAAGGATCCCCCCACCTCCTCAGAGAGCTTGAGTAAACACACGTGCCTGGCCCTCATCCCCAGAGTTTCAGAGTAAGTGGGTCTGGGCTGGAGGAGGGCTTGATTATTGCACGTCTAACAACTTTCCAAGTGGTGCTGATGCTCCTGGTCCAGGGAACACACTTTGAGAAACACTGATCCAGTGGAACAAAAGGTAGAACATACACAAAGAATGAGAAGAAGGGGTAGAAGAAATATTTGAAGTAATAACGACCAAGAATTTTCCAAAACTAATGACAGATACCAAACCACAGATCCAGGAAGCTCATAATAGGTAGGATAAGTATCAAAAAATGTACACCTCTGTGTATTATATTTAATATGCAGAAAATCAAATATAAAGAGAAAATATTGAAAAATGCCAGAGAGTGTAAATACCTTCTTATAGAAGAACAAGGATAAGAGTTCAAATGGAGTTGTCCGAAATCACACAAACAAGAGGAAGGCAGTGTCATCCTTAAAGTGTTGAAAGAAAACAACCTCACCAACCTCGAATTCTATATCCAGTGAAATCATCCTTCACAAGCGAAGGAAAAATAAAGGCTTTCTTCAACAAAAGCTGAGGGAATTCATGGCCGGTGACTTGCTCCGAAAGAGATGTTAAAAGATATTCTCAGAGAGAAGGAAAATGATAAGTCAGAAATTGGATCTATAAAAAGAATGAACGAGCATCAGAGAAGGAAGAAGTGCAGGTAAAATAAAGTCTTTTATTTTTCTTATTCTCAATTGATCCAACAGATAAGTTTTCAAAGCAATACTAGTGAAAAGGCCTTGGGTGGTTATAGTGTATGACTAAATGAAATGAATGCAGCTATGTTTTAAGAGATAGAGGAGGAATGGGGGAATCTCTGTTAGAAGTACTGAAGTACTTAATGCTACCTGTGAAATGATATAGTGATATTTGAAAGTAGATTTACATGAATTATAAACGTGTATGGCAAAATACAGGGAAGCCACTAAAAGGAATTTTTTTAAAGAAATACAACTGACATGCTAAAGGAGGAGAAAGAACGGTATCATACAAAATAGTTAAAACTGAAATGGCAGAAAAAGAAGGGCAGGCAAAACGAGAAACAAGAACATGAGCAAAAATTAGCAAACAGTTAAAAAAAGTGACAGATATTAATCCAGCTACATCAATAATCACTTTAAATATAAATGGCCTACATATATGAATTGAAATACAGAGAATGGGGGCGTCTGGGTGGCTCAGTTGGTTAAGCAACCAGCTTCAGCTCAGGTCATGATCTCACGGTTCGTGAGTTTGAGTCCCATGTTGGGCTCTGTGTTGACAGCTCGGAGCCTGGAGCCTGCTTCAGATTCTGTGTCTTCCTGTCTCTGCCCCTGCCCCGCTTGCGCTCTCTCTCTCTCAAAAATAAAATAAAATAAAACATTAAAAAAATACTGAGAATGTCAGAGCAGATACAAAAAAAAAATGCAAGGCCCAACTCTATCATCTACAAAAATATGCACTACAAAAAAACTCACTTTATATATAAAGACACAGATAGGTTAAAAGTAAAGGGATGGAGAACCATTGCTCTGGTAAGATTGGTTCTTAGGAAAGAGTATCAGGAGTTTACACTTTTAGTGGATTTGTTAGTGTTCCTTTTCATAGGATTTTTTTCAGTTCAAGCTTCTTTTGAAATGAAAGGACTCGTTAGCTGTTACAGGAATTTAAGTAGGAAAAAGATAGGTGACCTCCTTGGAACTCTTGAAATGGCCAAATCAAATGCCAAGGCGGAATTGTCTTGGCAGGTTGTGTCTTATTTATACACTCACAGTTAGTTATCACGGAGGAGAAGCTAATGGCCAGGTGATCTGGACTCTCCTACATCTGCCAGAGAAATAGTTTTGCCAAAAGAGCTTCATTCTGAAAGCTAGTTCCTAAGCAGCCTTGGTTTTTGTTTGCATTCCTAGAAGCCTTCCAGATGGGCCAGAGTGAGAAAACACAGGTCAGTACACATCATGCAGCTGAGAGCAGAAGACAAGCTGGGAGCAATCGACAGCTGGAGGGAGAGAACTCACGGCCATTTTGGATTTGGGTTGTTGGAACTATTTCTGAGAAGGGCGCTTCTGACTCTGTCTCTCCAATGCACCAACAGCTAAATGGACAAGAAAACATATAATTGGTTGGTCTGTGACATTTGGTATGAAATATTTGATTGATGCTTTGTATTGATGCTCAGATGCTAGGTATTCTGGTATTTCAACAGGTGAATAGTGATGCATTTATGTTACAGATTGGCAAATAATGAGCTGAGGAATATTAATGTTATGCAATATCAAGAGATGCTCTATGCAGTGTGCTGAGTATGTATATGTCGTGAGAAGGGAATGTGGGAAAAGCCAGGTTCTGAACCAGGTTAAATAAAGTGAACAGACTCCTGTGTTATGAACCTTTAATATGGGCAAATGTGCAACGGGGGTCTTTACAGACAAGGTGGGGAGCTACACTGCGGTGTGCAATTATCTCCCAAACTTATTTGAAGGAGCTCTTTTTCTCCCCCATACAATGCCTGTATCGGTGTCAAACAGTCTCCAATGTGTCATTTAAACAAAGTAAGGTTTCTATTTTAAGTGAAAGAAATCCAAAAGTATTTAGTCCTAGTGAATATGACCCCATGGTATCATCTGGAATCCAGGCTTTTTTTTTTTTTAAATCTCTCTGCTCGAATGTCTTTAGCTCATTATTTCCACCCTGAATGTCACTACACAGTTCCAGGTGACCAATGATGTACTGGCCATCACAGCCTTGATCCAGGCAGGAAGTTGGGGGAGAGGTGAAGGGCATAAAGGCTGTGCCCCCTTGGTGAGTGAGCATCTCCTCCTTAAGAAGATTTCCTGGAAGCTCCTTACCATGACTTCCATTGGCGTCTCTTTGGTCACATCTTCCTAACAAGGAGGCTGGGAAATAGAAATCTAGAGCTGGGCACGTGGCTAAAGTTTTATAACAGAAGAAGAAAGAATATTAAGTAGACACATAGTCTCTGCACAAACATCCAATTGAACATTCCTCAGGCCAAGTTTGGGAAATGTTGATATGTGTTATTTTCCCACTGGTCTCCTATATTTTGTCTTTTCACATACTACATGGCCTTGGTTGCTTGCTCTGTCTCTGTGTCTCTCTCTTCATCTCTGTGTACCTTTGTCTCTCTCACATACATATATACAGAAATACAAATATATGTCTTAGATTATCCATAGAATATAAAGACTGATAGGATATTAGAGCAGGAAGAAATTTTAGATATTGTCTAGCTCAGTGGCTCTCAACCCTCGTTGAGTTCTTGGGGGGAACTTATAAAAATATTTATTCTAGAGCCCTCCCAGTTAGAACTGTAATCTTTGGGGGGTAATGGCCAGTTAGTCATCTCAGTTTCTTTCCTAAAATTTCTCAGTTGATTCTAATCTGCAGCCAGGGCTGAAAGCCTCTGGTCTAGACAAACTTCATTATTTTATAGGGAAACTACCTGTGAAATTATCTCTTTCATGTCTGCTTTCCCCAGTAGACTACAAAACCTATGAGAGCAGAAATAGTACTTATTATGTAGTCACAGTATTCATCCCCAATGCTTAGCACAACACTGGCACAAAGCTGAATGAATGAATGAATGAATGAGTAAGCCAAGGCCAGAGGGGAAGGTCCTCATGCAAGGTCATACAGCAAATACACATACAACCGAACTAAGATTAGAACCTTTGTGTCTTGACTCCCTGTTCAGGGCTCCTTCAGTTAGCTCAAGACTTCATAGTGAAATGGCCAGATCTTGGATCACTTTACTCTAGAACTGATAAATGTGTTCCTATAGCCTTGTATGTTATTGTCATTATTTGTGAGTCTTAGGTTAAGAACTGTATCTTACTTCTTCAAGCATCACCAGCCACCCCACCATACCTAGCTCACAAGAAATGACTGATGATAATAGCTAACTGGTGGGGGGTGGGGAGGGGAAATGTGGGGGGAGAAAAAAAAAAAAGAAAGGCCCATGCAAGTTCAGTCCATCAGAACATCATCTTCCACTTTTCTGTCTTCAGCCTTCTCCTACTATGCATGGCCTAAACCCAGATTCTGCCTCTTCTCTAGCCAATTGCTCACTTTGAATCACCCGTCTTGTTGAAAGTTTTTGAAAACGAATTTACAGGAAAGTTAATAATTGATAAGATTTGATGAAATATACCTTCTTGGTATGTCTGTGTATTCATTAGGGACGGGGTCCTGATCCAAAAGAAGAAAATTCTAATTGCAAAATTTTAAGTATAAGAAAACAGAACTCCTAAGGGACTATTTGGGGTATAAGCAGAGTGGCCTTCCTGGAGGGGTATAATCCAGTCAATCAGAGGAAGGTAGCTAGATGTTCATCTTTGAGAAGGGCAACTGGAAGTCACCCCTGCGGGGCCAAGTTCTTGAGTTTTGCCTTAGTTAGAGGTCTTCTTTGAACATAGGGTTCTCATTTGGCCCTATTGTGAGTGGTGTAAGAGACCAGAAGCTTCCCTGGGATGCTGTGGGAGCTGGGCCAGAGGGGATCTGACCCATTCTGGTCTAGGAGGAAGGGAATGCATATTCAGTGCCTGAGGTGGAGCTCTTAATAAATGTTAACTCTCTTCTCTCCGCAGGGATTGACTGCTCAGCCAGCAGCCCCAGAGGGAACAATTAGGTTGTTTATCCAAACCTCAGCCACTTTGCTATGTAATTGATTTTTCATTGAGTGTATTTAGGAAATGGTTATTTACATGAATACAGGCACACCAGGGACAGAGCTGCATCTGATCTGTAGGAAATGGGAGGGAATCTAGATCAAAGTGTGGAATCTAGAGGGAGGGAGGGTGGGCTATGGAGGCAAACAACCTACGCTGAGATTCTGACTCTGCTACTGACTGTACATATTAGGGCAAATTATTAGCCCTCTGAGTTTTGATTTCCTCATTTGAAAAGGGGGTTAGTGAATTTACTTCCTAATAAGATATCTCTGAAGATTAAGTTAATGCTAGGGGCTGGGCTTGTTATATCCTGTATATCAGTAAGAAGCCCTTATGGTTATTAGCATTACTACTATCACTACAGCTCATGCTAGGGAAGTTTACCTCCCTTCCCTTAGTCTATCAGCCCGTAGCCCTAGCTCAGCGCTTGGCCTAAGTCTTGCTTCTTCCCCAACACCTTCCCTGACTGCTCCCGTCCTTATCTAGTTACTTCCAGCTTCAGTGAAAGGCTGAGATCTCACCATATTGTAAGCCTCAGTTATAAGTAACAGAGTTTTATTTTCTTTTTTCCTATCTAGACCGGGGATTGGCCCACTATGGTCTACTGGCCAAATCTGGTCCACCCACTGTTTTTGCATGACCTGTGAGCTAAGAACAGTTTTCAAATTTTTAAGTGGTTGGGAAAAAAAAAAAAAAAAAAGAATGCTTCATGACACACGAAAGAAAGGATATTTTGTGATACACGAAAATGACTTGAAATTCAAGTCTTAGTATCTATAAATAAAGTTTTATTGGAACACAGTCACAGCCATTTGTTGGTATATTCTCTACAGCTGCCTTCAGGTGGCAATGGCAAAGCTGAGTAGTTACAGCAGAGACTGTAACCAAATATTTACTATCTGGTCCTTTACAGGGAATCTGTGGAGCCCTAAACTAGAAGCTTCTTTCATGCGGGCAGTGTGTGCCATTCTTGTCTGAATTGCTGAGGAGCATCACTTATCATACAGCATAAACCTTGTGGGTGGCTGACTGCAACCATTCAATCTTGCCACAAGGGGGCTCTTGTCCCTCATTCCTCTGCTCCCCTGCTGGGGCGTGGTTGGAAGATTATTCGTACAGCAGGTGTGTGTGAGGAGTTGTCCCCCCTGGTGGCTATGAAGTCCTTAGAGGCAGAGAGACCAGTTCCTCTTGTAGCCAAGAGAAGGAAATGAGTTGTTCCCCTTAGTATGTTCCTCAAAGTATGAGGGAACGAACTACACCAATATGCACTGGCCACTTTGCACGCTTGATTTCATTTAATGCTCATTCATTTAGTCAACAAATTTTTATCAAGTGCCTCCCACGGGCCAAGCACTGTTCTAGGCGTGGAAATGCAACCGGAGCAAAACAGGCAAAGCCTTCTTTCTGCTATCATAGGGTTTACTTTCTATATCGGAGTGGGGTAGGCATGCCAAAACAGTAAGTAAACACAAGATCCTGAGATACACTGCATGTTAGATGGGATTAAATGGGAGAAGTAAAGCAGGAATGAGGGACAGCCCTCACCAGCCTTTTTATTTTACATGGGGAGAGTGTAGGAATTTGAAATAGGGACATCAGAGGGGCCTCTTTGAAACGGTGACTTGAGCAAAGACCGAGGGTGTGAACCACGTGGACGTTTGGGGAGAAGGATGTTCCAGGCAGTGGGAACAGCAAGTGAAAGGCCCCGAGGCAGGAGAGGACTGGGTGTGTCCAAGGAGACAGGAAGAGTGGTGTGGCCAGAGCCGGGACAGGCAAGAGAAAGTAGTAGTAGAAGAAGGTAGAGCAATAATGGGGGAGGGGGCCAAGGGAAGGAGATACATCATGAAAAGCTTTACATGTCACTGTAAGAGCTTCAGCTTTTACTTTGAGGTGGGAATCACTTAAGTGTTTTGAACACAAGATTGAGGATATCTGATTTTTATTTTATTTTATTTTATCTTATTATTTTTTAAATAAAGTTTTAAAAAAACGTTTACTTATTTATTTTGAGAAAGATAGAGGTGGATCATGAGCAGGCAAGGGGCAGAGAGTGAGAGGAGACAGAGAATCCCAAGCAGGCTCCTTGCGGTCAGCACAGAGCCCGATGGGGGGCTTGAAGCCACGAACCGTGAGATCACGACCTAAGCCGAAATCTTAAGAGTCAGATGCTTAACCGACTGAGCCACCCCGGCGCCCCTGAATTTTATTTTAAAGCAAGAGCTGTGTGAGGTAGGTGTTACTTGTCTTCATTCCACAGAGAAGCAAATCGGAATCCAGAAGGGCCAGGCGGTGCATGGTTACAGAGGTAGTAAGAGGCGGAGGTAGGATCTGAACGTAGGCTTAGCCAGTCTCTGCACTATCCTTTCTGCCTGGCCGGCTGGCACGGAACAGAGCCTCCATAGCCCCTTATTAAATGGATTTAGAGGAACTTCCGGGCTTGGGCCATGGAACGAGATGTACCATCCCACACACCGCCCCATCTGCCGGTTCTGCCTCGGTGCTGGGAAAGGCTGGGACCACCATCCAGGGGCCGTCCAGCTGGGCCTTCTGTTTTCTTTAAACTTGTACCAGCCACGCAGTGGCCGAATGATAAACATTAATCAAAGTATGAGGGAACGACTTAATTAGCTCCTAATGGTCACATACTGCCAATTAAACACCTTGATGACTAGTTTGCTCTGGAGCTTAATTAGGTATTTCTAAATAAATCTAGCCCTGTGCTACCACCTGTCAGGTTAGGAGCCAAATCTTTTCTTGGATGTGCCCTCTCGTACACATCCAAGTGGGAGTAGGAAGGCTGGTTTGCATGGAGAAGCGGAATCAGGGATGGGCATCTGTCAAGATTATTTTGTGGTCCTGTTGTGCGTTTTAAACTTGGGGAAAATCACCAAGCAGGTGATATCTCACTCCCTGCCCTGCCTGCACGACTCACTGCGCTGCAATACTTCTGGCAACAGGAACCTTTAGCTCAAGGGCCCTCAAGAGAGGAAAGTTGTGTGTGCGTGTGACCTTTCCCTTCTACGGGTAATGTGAAGTCTCACTCTGGGTCTGCTGCCTAAATACAGGGTGTCTTCTTAATGACTGTGGAATCGCGTTGTCATGAATGAGGAGCCAGAGTTTAGCGGCACCACAGGGGAGAAGGTTTAGGCTTCCGCAAACTTGGTTAAGTGTAAACAGAACCAGAAACTGCTGAGACACCAGACTGCGTCCATCGATGGAGAGGTCATGCCCGGGGGTGCGTGGTGCTGGTTGCTGATGTGAGCACTGAGGGAGGCGTAGCATTTTCCAAGGAACACGGACAAGTGCCGACATTTCCCAGGGATGCTGACCGGCTTGGGAAAAGGGCCTGGAAATGAAATCACTTAAGGAATGGATGAGAAAAATGAGAATCCCTTGGCAATTCTTGGATCCGAGTGCTGCATATTCAGTTTATGAAGAGCTGCCTTCATCAGAGGGCACAAGCGTATTGCATATTGCTCCGCAGGGCAGGGCAAGCGTCCAGGGGGAACAGTACCACAGCCCACATCTTTAACCGTTATACTTTCTGGACAGAAGTGCAGAGGTTAGCTGGGTTTGCAACCTTTACCACTCCTCTTCCCCGTAGCTGGGGTCATTTCTTCTCAACCTGTAGGCTATGGCAGCTTTATTTATTTATTTATAAATTTATTTGTTTATTTTTGAGACAGACAGAGAGAGAGAGAGACAGAGAGAGAGAGAGAATCCCAAGCAGGCTCCATGCAGAGCCTGGACGTGGGGCTGGATCCCATTACCTGAGCAGAAACCAAGAGTCGGATGCTCAACCCACTGAGCCACCCAGGCGCCCCTATGTCAGCTTTAAAACATGACTGCAAAGATCTGTGACACTTCACTTATCAAGAGGCGGGGTCTGTGCCCTTGGTCCTTGAATCTAGGCTCTGTGACTCCTTCACCGATAGATTATAGGGGAAGTTGCCCCATGCTAGCTTCTGGGCCCAACATTCAGAAACTGGCAACTTTCTCTCTCTTGGGTTGCTCACTCTTGGAAGCCGGCCACCACACTGTAAAGAAGTGGGCAGGCATTTAGGTGTTTGAGCTGGCGGTTCCAGCTGAGGTCCCAGCTGACAGCCAGCATCAACCACTAGATGCACTGAGCGAGCCTTCAAATGGCTCTTTGCCCACAGTGGAGATGGACCGTCCCCACCACACCCTGCCCAAGCTGCACATTTGTGAGCAAAATACATTGTTGTTTTCAGCCCTACATTGGAGGTGGCTTGTTAGATAACCGGAACCCAGGCCAAGGCAGGCTCCCCATCCTCAGAACCAGTCCTAACTTGAATGGCAGAGAGTTCTGCCTCCGCCATGAGTCGGGTCAGCCTGACCTTGGCTCCCCACCTGTGCATAGGAGTGACTCAGAGCATCTGCCGGATGAAAGAATAAGGATAGATTCCAGTCGTGAAAACCGAACTTCTGCTTTACCCTGACCTGCATTCTTCCTCTAGTCGCCTTGGTGTATTTTTCAGCCTTGATTGTGACAATCGTGTCCATTTACTAAATACAGTTTGCAGGTGTTCCAAATATCTAAAAAAACTAAGTTTGGAGCTGCTCTGGGTGCTGCCAGCCTGGTCCCCCTTCCCCACCCTGCAGAGTCCCTGAGGAGCTCGTGGAAACCGATGGCCTCATTCATCCGTGTAATCTTTGGTCCTGCTCCTGAGTTCTGTCCTGACCACTTCGCTCTCCCAAAGGTAACACCGGGGCTTAAACTGAGCCGTGGTAAGTGGTAGCAGAGGTCTCGTTGCGTGCCGAGAGTCCCGGTGAGCTTTCTGAGAAGTGAAGGTTCATGTCTCAGCAGGCAAAAGAGGAAATGAAGCAGGCCCTCCATTTGAGGGCAGAGAGGCTGGGCTGGCTGTGGCCTGCCTTGAGGGAAGGGCAGGGACCAGAGGGATTCTGTGCAGGTGGACGATGGCGGTACTTAGGGAAGGGGGTCAGGAGCACTGGTGTTTGGGCTGAAGCTGAGACAGTAGGAGCTGAGACAGTAGGAGCTGTGACCCCTGCGGAAAGCTGAGGGCTCTCCACATCCAGGTGGGAGGTATTTCAGTGGGAACGTGGGTTTGGAAGGTGGAACGTGAGGCCCGAAGGTACACGGTGGCACAATCCACGCTGTCTGGGCCCACTCGATACTGGCGGCTGGGCCTGGGGGTCGACTCGGCATTGAGGCTGAGGCGGGGGACAGCGGAGGGGTGCCAAGAAATGAGGTCGGAAGGCATAAAGATGTTGCAGAGACAGCGAATGAGGCAGGCCAGGGAAAGGAGGACCGGAAAAGGGCAGAGTCCGGGGCTCAGAGAAAGGCACTGGGTAAAGAAGTTTGCTCCCATTGAAAGGGCCTGAAGGATAGACACAGGGGAAGGAGAAGGTGGGAGGACTCCAGTGAAGGCACCAGGCTTCCTGACGATTCTGAGGAAAGCGCTCAGTTTCCTCCTGAACTATGGTGGTTGGGGGGTGGCGGGGAAGGGTGTCCTGTGGCCTGTTTCTTCTTCAGCAAATTGGGGTCATGTAGAAGGAAGAGCACTGTTTAGCGGTTAGGTGGTCTAGCTTCATGTTGGACTTTGCCACTGGTGAGTCACTCCAATAGTCTGGGCTTTCATTTCTCCATCTACAACATGACAGAGTTGTCTGTTACTGGCTGCCACGTCCCTTGAAGTTCTGGAAATTCTGTTGCTCAGTCCAATGAACACAGGTGGGTCCGGCACAGTGCTGGGCTCTGGAGGTGCAGGTGACAGGTGCCCTGCCTTCAGGGGGCTCACACTGGGGTGGGGAAAGGGGACCTCCCTACGGGAGGCTGGGCTGCAACATGAAGGGGGATGAGAGCACTGGTTCTGTTACTAGGCTCAGCTCGAGGTTACGGTGAGATAGCAGAGAAGAACAGAACCCCCCCCACCCCCCACCCCCAAATGGGGACTGAAGGAAGAATTGATTGGTTTGGAGGCAAAAGAAGGAGGTCCGGAGGATGTGTTGAAGGTTTCACAGCAGAGTCACGAAGCGGGCAGATGAACATTGTGTGAACTTGGCCCAATCTGTACCATGGCCTGCTCAAGATGGTCCGGCCCTGCGCTGAGCCAAGGGGTGTGGGAAGGCTGTACCCCGGGGCCCTCCTCCAGGAACATGGAGAAGCACTTAAATCCATTTCGTTCCTTTGAGGCATACATTTATTTTTCAAAAGTATTTATTTTCAATGCTAAGTGAATTAAGCCAGAGGAAGACACATGATTTCACTGATATGTGGAATGTAAGAAACAAAACAAATGAACAAGGGTAAAAAGAAGAGATAAACCAAAAACAGACTCTTCAATATAGAGAACAAACAGATGGTTACCAGGGGGGAGGCGGTGGGGGATGGGTGAAATAGGTGATGGGAATCAGGGGTGCACTCGTCCTGATGGGTACCGGATGATGTAAGGAACTGGGGGGGGGGTCACTACATTGTACATCCGAAGCTAATATAGCACAGTATGTTACCTACGCTGGAATTAAAAATAAAAGTATTTTCATTTTAGAAAAACAATTCAAAAACCAAATGAGTCATAAGGTTAGCAGATAGTTAATATAGTGTATATCCTAGATCTCTCTCTCTCTCTCTCTTTCTCTCAACACACAAACGTACACACAATTTTATTAGACTATTTTGTGCTTTTCCCACTTGGCATTGTGTATGAACGTCTCTCCTTGTTGATGAATATAGATCACATTGACAGTAGACACCCAAGACTCCAAGATGGCATCAGTCATGCCAGTGAAGAAGAAACTCAAGTTGCCAAACCAAGGGAGCTGCCAACCTGGATACTGATGTGGAATTTCACCCCTAACGGCATTGTTGGAGCATTTCAAAGAGGTTACTTACCACCGGTCTCACAACCAGTACGTCAGTGTGAACAAAGGGAGCATTGCTGGTGTTTCTATGGTGCCGGCGGACCTGCCTTTCAACTACTGCTTTCCTTACACAGAACTCACGTGTGCACAGCCACGCACAGACCACCACAGAGAGTGTGGAGGGCGCACTCTGTAATCCTGACCATCTTTGCTCAGCACCCCTGAATCCTTTCATATCCTAATTGAGAATTAACACCCAATAAAGAAATACTGGCTAAGAAAATATACATATCAACATCATCATTTTTTTTAGCTTTGTTTTTTTTTTTTAAGAGAGAGAGCACATGCAAGCCGTGGAGAGGGGTGGAGGGAGAGGGAGAGAGAGAGAGACAGAGAGAGACAGAGAATCTTAAGCAGGCTCCACGGCCAGCACAGAGCCTGATGTGGGGCTCCATCTCAAGACCCTGAGATCATGACCTGAGCCGAAATCAAGAGTTGGACGCTTAAACAACTCAGTCACCCAGGTGCCCCCAAATCATCATTTTTAATGGCCTCACAGTAATTTTGTGTGACTATAACAACTTATTAAACAATTCCTATTGTTTGAACTTGAAGTTTCTTTCCTTTGCTATAAAAACAGTGTTTTGGTGAAAATAGTCTTATGCACAGATCTTTGCACATTTACCTAATTACTTCCTTGAATGTGATGATCTTTATAGCTTTTGGTGCATACGACTGTGTTACTCTCCGGAAGATTTGTTCCCCCTTATTCCCAACAGGGGCGTGTAGATGTCCATTTCCCGCCCTCTTGACAACATCAGGCATTGTGATTCTTTTTCATCTTTACCATCTGAAAAGTAAAAAGGGCATACCATTGTTTTAAGTCACATTTCTTTTGTTACCGTGGAGGTTGAACATTGGTTATGTTTTTTAGTGTTATTTGTCTTTCTTTCATGATTGGCTTTTTCCTATCATCTTGCGGTCTGCCCCCGCGGTGTGTGTATTAGTTTCTCAGGGCTGTCGTGACAAATGACTTCAAACTATGTGGGTTAAAACAACAGAAATTTATTCTCTCATAGTTCTGGAGAGAAATTAAGGCTTCGTCAGGGCCACACTCTCCCTGAAGCCTCTAAGGGAGAATCCTTCCTCCTCTTCCTGGCTTTTGGTAGTTGCTAGCATCTCTTGGCATTCCCTGGAGTGTAGTTGCCTTACTCCAGTTTCTGCTTCTGTCTTCTTTCTGTGCTTGTCTGTGTGTTTCCAGATCTTCCTCTCCGAAGGACACCAATCACTGGATTAGGACCCACCAGAATCCAGTGTGACCTCATCTCAGCCGGAGATGAACATCTGCAAAGGCTCTAATCCAGAAAAGGTCACATTTGCAGGTACTGAGGGGGTTAGAACGGAACATAACTTTTTTTCCCCCCAGGGGCAAGGAGACACAATTTAACCTACAGCGTGCTTGTCTTTTCCTTATTAATTTGTAACAGCTTTAGGCTTCTAGCTCCTCTGACTGGCACCTGTCCCTCTGCTTGGTCAGCGAGTGACAGAGATTTGATTGGACTTGAGGAAGGGAGGCTCATATGCCTAGCTACCTTGTGGGTCATGAGACCTGTGGGGGTCAGGAACTCCTGCACTAACCCTTTCTTCCCAGAGAAGGTAAGTGATGGAGGAAGAGAGAAAGGAGTTATCTTCCTGGTGCTGCTGGGAGGGACTATGGGCAGCTCTTCTGGTAGCAGGTCTTGAGGCCAGTTGGTCAGGTGGAAGATGATCAGGGAGGGAAAGAGCCACCAGTGGCAGTCTGTGAATCAAAACTACGTGAATGAATGACCACTGGGGTTGGGAAGGGTGTCAGCTGGCTTTACTAGGACTTTCTGGGCTTATATGAGGCTGTTTGGCTAATATTGGTTTATTAAAAGCATGATTTGGCTTTTATCCTGCTTCTCAAGTACTCAAGAATTCCAATAGCAGCTGAGCTCTGGACATACAGTTTCCTTGCACCTGAATGGATCATCCTTATCATAAGAGGCAGAATTATTATAGGCTAAGAAGACTGCTCTCCCGGACCTCTGCAGGGGTCTTTCCTAGAGAAGTAAGAGGATGGAGAACAATTAGCTCCAGTTTCCAGGTTGGTCCAGTGGTGAGTTTCAATGGGACCCAAATCCAGATTCTTCCTTTCTACAGCCTCACCTGTGAGGAGTGGCTCTGCAGAGTAAAGAGCAAGGTAAAGCTCCCGAGAGGCTCTGGGTCTCTGAGAGTGGGGAGTCCCTTGTTCCAGGATGGTGAGGGGACAGTGTGCCAGTGAATCTGTTCCTCCAATGAGCCCGAAGAAACAAGCCGTGTGGCCAGCTCAACTTTATTTTTAAATATTATTTATTTATTGGAAGAGTGCAAGTGGGGGAGGGGCAGAGAGAGGGGGACAGAGGATCTGAGGCCGGCTCTGTGCCGACAGGCTGACATCAGCCAGCCTGATGTGGTGCTCGGACTCACGAGCTGTGAGATCATGACCTGAGCTGAAGTCGGCTGCTCGACCGACTGAGCCACCCAAGTGCCCCCCAACTTTTATCTTTCAGTGGGGTGGGAAGTGGTGAGTGGTGTCGGGGCCAGCAGAGGTAGTGAGGGTGGAGAAAAGTGAGGCATGCCCAACCCTATACACTTCTGCTCGGGGAAGAATGTGAGCATCAATCCTACCAATGGAAAAGTGCTGGGGTAGGAGACTCTTGAATTTAGGAGAAAATACAGACCTGGGTTTCAATCCCAGCTCTGCAATTTACTAGCCGAGTAGCATGAGTTAATTCTCTTCATTTCTTTGAGTTTCAGCTTCTTATTTTTTTTTTTTTTTTTGTAAAAGTAAGATCATATTTTGGTAAGTTGTTTACCAGATACAATAAAGTAGTGATGAGGAAAAGCCCATTACAGGGTCTGGCACATATCATACACCCTGTACAAAAAAAAATCAACTCAAAATGGAATAGACTTGAATGCAAGACCAGAAACCACAAAATTCCCAAAAGAAAACATAGGCAGGAAACTCTCGGACATCAGCCTTAGCAACATTTTTATGGATGTGTCTCCCCAGGCAACAAAAACAAAAGCAAAAGCAAACAGTTGGAACCAGATCAAACTAAAATGCTTTTGCACAGTGAAGGAAACTACCAACAATATAAAAAGGCAAACTACTGAATGGGAGAAGATATTTGCAAATCATATATCCAATAAGTGGTTAAATATCCAAAATATATAAGGAACTCATACAACTGAAGAACAAAAAGCAAAGGATCCACTCAAAAATGGGCAGTGGATCTGACTAGACATTTTTCCAGAGAAGACATACAGATGGTCAACAGACCAATACATACAGATGCTCAATACTGATTCTAATACTGATATATACAGATTCTCAACAACACCAATCATCAGGAAAATAAAAATCAAAACCACAATGAACTATCACTGTACACCTGTCAGAATGGCTAGCAGCAAAAAGACAAGAAGTAAGAAGTGTCGATGAGGATGTGGAGAAAAGAAAACCTTGGTGCATTGTTGGTGGGAATGTAAATTGGCACAGCAACTATAGAAAACAGTACAGAGTTTCCTCCCAAATTTAAAAATAGAGCACTGGGTGTTGTATGGAAACCAACTTGACAATAAGTTATATTTAAATCAATCAATCAATCAATAAAAATAGAGCTACCATATGAGGGGCGCCTGGGTGGCTCAGTCGGTTAAACACCTGACTTTGGCTCAGGTCATGATCCCGCAGTTTGTGGGTTCAAGCCCCACTTCAGACTCTGCGCTGACAGTTTGGAGTCTGCTTGGAGTTCTCTCTCTCCCTCTCTCTCTACCCTGCTCATGCTCTCTCTCTCAAAAATCAATTTAAAAAATTAAAAGAAAAATGGAGCTACCATCTGACCCAGCAAGCCACTGCTGAGCATCTATCTGAAGAAGACACGAACACTACTTCAAAAAGACAGATGTTAATTGCAGCATTATTTACAATAGCAAAGGTATGGAAGCAATGTAAGTGTCCATCGAAGTGGATAAAGAAGATGTGGTATGTATACACACACACACACACACACACACGGTATATTATTCAGCCATAAAAAGGAATGAAATCTTGTCACTTGCGACATGGGTGGATCTGGAGTGTATTACAGTCAGTAAAATAAGACAGAGAAAGACAAATACCATGTGATTTCACTTACATGTGGAATAAAAACAAACAAACAAAACAAAATAGATACAAAGAATAGATTAGTGGCTGCCAGAGGGTAGGCATTTGGGGGTCGGGAAGGGGATTAAGAAGTGCAAAATTCCAGGGGCGCCTGGGTGGCTCGGTCCGTTAAGCGTCCGACTTCAGCTCAGGTCATGATCTCATGGTTTATGAGTTTGAGCCCCATGTCGGGCTCTGTGCTACAGTTCAGAGCCTGGAGCCTGCTTTGGATTCTCTCTCTCTCTCTCTCTCTCTCTCTCTCTCTCTCTCTCCCTCTCCCTGTCCCTCCCCCATTTGTGCTCTGTCTCTCTCTCAAAAATAAATAAAATGTAAAAAAAAGAAGTACAAAATTCCAGTTATAAAATAAGTAACTTGGGGCACCTGGGTGGTTCATTTGGTTAATCGTAGGACTCCTGATTTTGGATCAGGTCATGATCTCACGGTTTGTAGTTCAAGCCCTGTGTCGGGCTCTGTGCTGACATTATGGAGCCTGCTTAGGATTCTCTCTCTCTGCTCCTTCCCCACTCACACTCATGCTCCCTCTCTCTCTCTCTTTCGGAATAAATAAATAAACTTAAAAAAAATAAGTCATGAGAATGTAATGTACTGCATGGGGAATATGGTCAATAGCATTGTATTAACTTTGCACGGTGACAGATGGCAACTAGAAACTTATAGTGGTGACCATTTCCCAGCGTATACAAATGTCAAATCACTATGTTGTACACCTGAAACTAATACAATATTGTATATCAATTATATCTCTGTAATAAAAAATAAAGAATCAGTCTTTTGAAAGATTAGGCATTTTCATCAGCAGGGGGACTGAGATACCGCAAGGAATACTTTGGTCTTCTTCCCAGGGGTTCATAATTCCATAGACTGAGACTCTGGTTATGTGTATGGGGCAAGGGACATTACACTCTGTGTGATTGAATGTGTGATTCATTTGACACTGAGAATAAAACCGGGTTGAATAATAAGAAAATACAAGCCTCAGAGGATATGAGAGAAAGCCTTGAAATCATTGTCAAATCATAAATTAACACCTATAACAAGAGTAGAAATTTACCCTGAATTTAGGACACACTGTTTTCATTTTTTTTCTACTGAGTTTAAATGCTTCCCATAAATTCCAAATATCTGGGGGCTATAAAGATGATTAAACACCTGAAATGTAGTTCCCTGGGACTAAGAGGAAAAATATTAAGCACTTTCTTAAAGTCCATGAGTGAGGACTGAGTTATGGTTGCTTTGAATGGTGAGACTTGTGCCTTCTCTACTGAGGTCAAAAGGAAATAAAGAGAAAGGAAATCAATAGGAAAATGAGCCTTATGCTTGAATCATTATTTTCTTTTCCCATCAAGCAGCTGCAATTTGTTTGTATAAGTTAACAGTAAAGTAGTTTAAAACATACTAAAACCTTGAAAGCCAGTGTGGGGGCAGTAGTGTGAACGGAAAGATCCTTGCTCCTTCATCATTCTACCCGCTCGGTGCCCCCTCCACCACCTTTCATCCATCGTGTGAGCATGACTCATGCCTTAATGCTGCTATGACATTACATATTTATATGGTGATTCATCTTTTAAGAGAGTTTGTGCCTCGCCTTACAAACAGTCCAGCAAGTATAGTCCACATTCTGTCAGATCTTCCCACAAATACTGAACTCTGACATTCCCAGTGCCCAGAAACACTATGCTGCTTGTCGCCTTGCTTGTTACGAATGGGTCCTTGCCTACAGCTTGATATCCTTTTTAAAATTCATGTTTATTTATTTATTTTGGGAGAGAGACAGAGAGCATGAGTGGGGGAGCGGCAGAGAGAAAGGGAGAGAGAATGCCAAGCAGGATCCCCACTGTCAGCATGGAGTTCAACATGGGTCTTGATCCCACAAAATGCAAGATCATGACCTGAGCCAAAATCAAGAGTTAGATGTTCAAGTCAATAAGTATTCAATGAACACCAATTTTCAGGTCCTTTTCTTTGATGTGTGAGGTGCATTTGTAGCAGGCTGACCAGCTGGCATCCAGGGATTGGGGGCAGAGGTCTCTTACCCACAAGATTTATTATCTCCATCCCAAGGTTCCAGGCTAGTAAGTGGCAGATTTGAACCCGGGTGTCCTTGATCTTAAGGGAGAAGTAGGGAGTGACAGAGAAGATTAACTGGGAGATTTAGATAGATTCTGAAGCTGGCCCACCATCACCAGCAGGGAATTTTTCTCATTTTTTTTGGCATGCACTTGCTTCAGTGAGCTGAGTTTATTTGATGTGTTGAAACAGACGGACATCAAGTACATACTTAGCACAATCCCAAGTACTATGGGGTTAAAAAGTGCCCACCAGGACCTCATTTCCACTGCCTCTGTCACTACAGACTTGAGTCAAAGGGGAACAAAGCTGGAGTCTTGGATGTTATGGAAGCTCAGGAATCAAGAACTAATACACAGGGTTAGGCTGATAGCTGAAACCAACTGCAAAAAGGACCAGCCACAGAGTTCAGGTCAGGAGAGAAAGGCAGTCAACTCGCAAGCTTGGAGAAGTCCCCTAAAGGTGGTGGAGTAATAGGGCAGAAGACCTGCTAGGGCTTTCTGGGCAAGCCTTTCTTTGTCGGAATGACCCCATGTTGTAATTTTGATGGTTTTCTTTGCCCAGAAGCCTAGCTTCTCTCTGTCTGGTTCCTTGACTTAAGGCTCATTCTGGGGCCTTGGAGGCTCTGTCCTGCCTCTCCCTGCATGTGCAGAACTGGCAGCTCGTCCCCTGGCCCACTGTTTAAAGTCCCACTGGCAATATCGCTCGCATAGTGACCACTTCTTGCTGCCTCAGTCTTGAATACCAACTGCTGCTTGGGTCCGTTGCCCTTTTTCTCCCCCACTAGCGGATCTCACTCTAGTGTCTTGACCTGAATTATGTCTTGGGTCACAGTAGCCTCTAGCATTGCATCTCACCTTCACCCCAGAAGGAAGACACCTTTGCGGTTAGTATCCCCAGCTGCTGTCTCGCTACCGTATGAAGTTGTTGAGCTGATCCTTGCTTTGATCCTCTTTCTGCCTCAGTGATTCATCAAAGGGTGTCTCAAATCTGAATCCTGCTCTCAGAGAGGCTGCAATCTTGTGGATAAGCAAAAAGTAGGCAAGCAAAACAGATTTAGAGCATTGCAAAGTAGGACACAGTCCAGAGCTAAGCTGTGTAATGTGACATGGTCCGAAGTCGGAGAAAGGAAAGCAGCACAGAGCGCTAGAACCAGGAAAGGCTCCGTGGAGGAGGTGAAGCATGCATTAGACTGTAAGGATAAAGTCAGTCATTTATTTCCCCATCCTGGCTATAGTTGCTCCATGCTTCCCTTGGGAGAATGGGAGTTCTAAAGCATGTGATCTCCCAGGTCCATGTTTTTGTATACGTGCATGCCAGCTAAGGGGACTAGGTGGATGAGAAGACCACACTTACCTCTAGATGGCCATCAAGGACTATTAGTTAGGAAAGCAGCTACTGACCAACAGATATTAAGCGTTGGCTGCTTGTCCATGTAGGTAATGATCAGAATGAAATCCACTCTTCTGCCAAATGAAAATGGATAAAACCTTAGAAAATAAAAAGATGGCTTCTTTGACAGGGATAGCAGCTTCTATCAGTAGTAGCAGGTGCTTCCTTTTCAAGTAAGGCTGCATGGAAGTTAAGAGCGTGGGTGGGAGGGGAGCTGGGGTTGTGTGCTGTACAGAAGCAATGATACAGGGCTTGTGAATCAGAAGCTTATATATGAGCTACATGTGGAACTTTGGGGAATTGCATGTGTCAGCTCAATTCCTCCTCTGGGATTCTAATACAGTAGGTCTGGGGGGAAGGGGGGGTCTAAGGTACCTATCTTCAGTTAGATCAGAAGGAGACATGGTTATAATCCTCACCCAAATCCTAAGCCCACCTGAAGCCTGGGAAATGCTGACTGAATGAATAGAACCATTTCAAGAAGAGATGGGACCTGGAAACCCAGTGGGTCAGTGTTTCTCAAAGGGTGGTCTGTAGGCCCCTAGCACTGGAATGACCCCAGATCTAATGAGTCAGATCTCTAAGCGGTGGCAGCCAGAAATCTCTCCTTTTAATGAACACACCAGGGCAGCAGATACTTAGGTACTTGCATGCTAAGGTTTGAGAACCATACAAGAAACTTTGGTTTGTTAACTACAGAAGTATAGTAGCCCGCCAAGCTCATACAAATAGTAAGTGTTACAAATAGTACGTGTTAGAGGTGGGATTCCAATCCAGATCTGGCTGACTCTGAAATACACCCTTGTTCTGCCACTGTCATGTCGAGTGGCCTCTGAAGAGCAGGCAACAGGAGGGATTCCAGGCTGGCAATGCTTGGAGAGGGACGGCTGGAGGATGACAGAGCGTGGCAAGAGACAAAGGGGACCCCTTCACAAAAACTGATAGGTTGAGGCAGGACCTCAACCTCAGAGGGAAGGAGGAGGCTAGTTAATGCCTTTGGCCAGCAGGCGTCCAGAAAGAAGGACTAGTACAGGAGCCCAGCATCTGCGAGAGAGCTATCAGGTGGGGACCTGGTCTTCAGAAATAAGAAAACGACACAGGCTGGGGAATCAGTAAGGATTAATTTCAAAATTAAGGATTAGTGTCTGATTAGTACCCACATCTGAAAAGTGCTCCTAGATGGATACACACTCATTCCTGTATAGGCAGCCCTGCTCTCTTATGTGACATACAGTTGTAAATGCTGATTACCTGATACTAATTTGAAGGCTACTGGGAAGGTTCCATGATTACGCCCATAGATCAAAGATTCCCACACGGCTCCTAGTCTTTCTGCCACCACCAAACCAATCATTCTACAGAGACTCTCTTTTTTACATGCTGACCTTAGTAGAGCAGCTCAACCCCCAACTCCTGGTCTTTTTCCCGTGATAAATATTTATCTTTTTTTTTTTTTTTTTTTTGATGTTCCACATCGAATCTCCTTTCTTATGTTGGAAGAAACACTGCCCCTAGAAGTTTTACTGAAAAGCAGATCTTGACTCTGATGTAAAGGTCAGATAAATGACACAGGCTCCTCCAATCAGATAAAACCATCTGACTGTGGCCCTTCGTTCGGAGTTCACCAGTGGCTGTTGAGGACCGCTCATAGTGGTTTCTGTGGAGTGCCCTTGGCGGTGGGTCTTGGTGCTTAGCCTCTCTTATTCCCAGTGGTTCTGCACATGACCCAACATACTTCGAATGAATTACTTTTCCACGTAGACCAATCAGAATGTATCAAGTTTCCAATAGGAGAAAAGAAATCACCCTAGGCCTTCAACTGGGGGAATTTAATATCAGGAATTTCATGCAGGGTGATGGAAAAGCTTGAAAAGCCAAATCCAGAATGGTGAGGCAACCCAAAGAGTAACAGGTGCAGGAGTCACCTGTTAACAGGTGCGGAGTCAAGGTGGGAGGAAGTGTGTTTTCAGATACCACAGGCTGGAGCTGCCCCACGTGACCTTGGATCCTGTATGGCCTCTTTGGTGGGAGGTGGAACTAAAAGACACAAGCTGAGTCAGAAATGGCCTTAGGCAACACGAGAAAGGGAAAATACTGCTTCTCCCCTCCTCCTGACCACCAGGCTGCCACCAGTGCACCACTGGCAGAGGCTACCCAAGGCCACCTGCAAGAGACCGTCATCATTCCCTGCACTACAGAACAGAGCAAGGGAAAGGCAGGAAACGGATATGAGAGATAACACACAAGTGACCAGCCCATGGAGTTTGTCTTTGTTGCTGATAAGATGCTAAAGGGAACATCTGTAAGTGAAACACAAAAATATACTGGAAGTCAGAACCTACAGGTTGGGTCTTTTTTAGGGCAAGTGATATTTCAGCAGAAAGACAACAGGTACATAGAGTCATTACAAACTACTTAGAAATGCTAGCAGCCATGTATGTTTATTTTTCACTGTCTCGTACTCAGGCTGTTGGCCTTTTCTCCTCCAGCCTGGAATCCTAGGGCAGTCATTATCCTTTGTGACAGGTTACCAGGAATAACCACCTCTCTGCCCAAATTTCCAGTCCTTTCTGGATTTCTCTTAGCTGCTTGATCCTGAAATTTTTGACCCATCAACTGGTTAGAGTACCGTAACTTGTGAGAATGAATGAAGTCATTAGGTCACCAGGGGGGTGCTAGACACATGGCAGAAGAGGGACCCAGAGTTGGGAGAAGCCCCAAACACTTTTTTGTGATTTCACTCAGAGCTGCCTCCGGGCCCATGGGGAGATGGGAAGGGTCTACCCTCAGGTAGAAGACTCTATCACTGTAGTTTATGATCCTACGACCTCAGCTTCTTGAGTTCCTTTTTCTTGCTTTGCTCTAATGCCAAACCAAAATTAGGGACTGAGTTTTTTCAACTTGGTACCTCCAGTGCTTCACATAGGACAATATAAGTGTGGTGAGAAATGAGTGAATAGTGAGAAAATGAGTGAATGAATAACAGCCACTATGACAACCAAGGCATACACTCTCCATTGTGCGGCCATATGAAATAAATGTCCCCTAAAAGGCAATATGCCTCTTCTGTGCTTTCTTCCTGGAGATGAGCAAGTGTATCTCACTATCTTTGCTGCTGTAAGAAGGAAGATGATGGGAATCCCAAAACCTTCAAACATGTAGGCAAGGATATGGCAAAAAGGCAAGGCTATGGCTCTTTCTCTTTGTTACTCCAAAGCGATGGCTCAGAGGCCAAGAATGGCACTATGTTGACTTGAGCCCACTTTTCTGCCTTTGACCTATATCCCCAGTCATAATACCGACCAAGTCAGGTTGGTGTAGAAAATTTCCCTGGGGAGACCTACAAGCTTTCCCTTTTTAAGGGTGTGTGGGGAGGGGGGTGGTTTCTATGATGGGGAGAAAATGGAACCTGTTACCCCAAAAGCCAAACTCAATTAGTTTTCACTATGGTAAAAGAAAATAAAAGCAAGGAGAGATCTTAGTTCACAAAGTTTGTCTGTTGTACATGACTTCCCATTATGAGTGACTGTTCTAATGGCAAGAGAGTTTTAAAGTCTTTGTAGCTTGGGAATGACTGGGCATCCATTGATGGGTTTCCTCTGCCTCCACCTACTTCTCCATGAAAGCCTGCGTATACACACACACACACACACACACACACGCACGCACATGCACACACTGGTGTTCTCTTGCCAGCTCTGGCATCTCCTTCTTACTGTTAATTTATGATTCCTCGGCCCTGGTGTCTGTTTCGGCTGATGCTAAAGTGACCAGTCTCCCTTTGGAGATATTTGGGAAACTCCAGGAAGCTAGAAAAGATCAGGATGTGGAATTAACATCTGGTTGGGTGAATAATGAATACAGAGGGACACCGAAAGCTTGCCAGAGACCAGGAACACACGCTCCTTAAGGGGGAAGTGTCACCACATCTCCTGGCTGGCCCATTTTCTTCTTGATAGGAGAATGGACACAAGATTGCCCTAAAACTGGCTTTTTGAAAAGATATTTTTTTGACCAATACCCAGGGTCTCAACTTTAAAACTGGAATCTCTTGACCCAGAGTGGTAGGAGTAGGTATGAAAGTGAGAGCCACTAGGGAGTCCCAGGACCCCAACTAGCTGCTCTTTCTTTCTGGAGTCCTCTTATTAACCCCAAAGAGGATATCTGGATCACTTTCCATGGTGCTGTACTTTCCACAGGGCTGTACCCTGACCATCCAGATGAGAGAAAGTGCATATTTGGGAGCATTTCTTTAAATACCAGCAATGTGTCTCTCTGTTTCTCACACTTCATGTGTAAGAGACAGACAGAGAGAGAGAGAGAGAGAGAGAGAGAGAGAGAGAGTGTTTCCTTCACTCACACCTTCTTTTTTTTCTTAAAGATTTTATTTTTAATTTAATTTAATTTTTTTATTTGAAAGAAAGAGAGAGAGCATGGGGAAAGGGGCAGAGGGAGGGAGGGAGGGGGAAAGAGAGAGAGAGAGAGAGAGAGAGAGTTTCACGCAGGCTCCACACTCAGCATGGAGCCTGACATAGGGCTCAACCCCACAACCCTGGGATCATGACCTGAGCTGAAATCAACAGTTGGATGCTCAGCTGACTGAGCCACCCAGGTGCCCCTTAAAGATTTTTTTTTTAATCTTTTACTTTATTTTTGAGAGAGAGAGACAGCATGTGAGCAGGGGAAGAGCAGAGAGAGAGGGAAACACAGAATCCAAAGCAGGCTCCAGGCTCCGAGCTGTCAGCACAGAGCCCGACGTGGGGCTCGAACCCACGAGCTGTGAGATCATGACCTGAGCCGAAGTCAGACGCTCAACCGACTGCGCCACCCAGGCGCCCCTAAAGATTTTATTTTTAAGTAATCTGTATACCTAATGTGGGGCTTGAACTCACAACCCCAAGGTCAAGAGTCACATGTCCTACTGACTGAACCAGCCAGGTGCTCCTCACTAGCACCTATTTCTCTTCCTTATTCTTTTCCATTATCTCTCTTTCTTTGTCTCTCTAGTTCTGTCTCCTCCTACCTCTGTCTCATTCTCTGCCTTTATCTTGTCTCTTTCTCTCTCCTCTGTTTTCTCTGCTCAGGTTTCTCAGTCTTCCTCCTCTGCCTGTTGTACTGAGTTTGAAAAGTGACTCCCCACCCCCCCCATCCTGCCACCAAATTCATGTCCTACCCAGGGCCCCCAAATGTGACCTTGTTTGGAAATAGGGTTGTTATAGATGAAACTGGGTAAGTTAAAATGAAACCACAGGGGAGCAGCATGGGCCCTTAATGCCATACGATGGTGTCCGATAAGGAGAGAAGAGATTCAGAAACAGACTCATCCATGGAGCATCCATGTGATGACAGAGGCAGAGATATAAGCGATGCAGGGCCACGCCGAGGAATGCCAAGGACTTCTGGCAATCGCCAGAAGCCAGGACGAGGCAAGAAAGGATTCTTCCCTGGAGCCTCCAAAGAGAACATGGCCCTGCTGACATCTTGAGTTCAGACTTCTAGCTCCCAGGACTGTGGAAAAATATGTTGTTTGAAGTCATCCAGTTTGTGGCAATTTGTTACATCAGCCCCAGGAAACGAATACATTTATCACTAGGTTTCTGCATATTTCTCTTCCCCAGCCACAGCTCATTTTTTCAGATACAAACCATTAACCTCATCCATCGCATTTCTGGCATCAGATATTGACTGGCTCTTTCTCTTTGAGGGCAGAGCTCACATCTGCTGGACCCGCTGCTCCACAACTGTGTGGGGTGCTCCGCTGCTACGAAGGGTCAGGGTTTGTAAATATTTCACGAAGGGAGCCTCCTTTTGACCTGATCCTCCCGAGGGAGTGTGCCTCCTTCAAAAAGCACAGAAAGACACAAGAGTCGGTTTTAAATCTCCATGTGGCCTTGGGCAAGTCTCTTAACCTCTCTGTGCTCCAACGTCTTCAGTAATAAAATAAGGAAACCGCTTCTGACTTGCCTGCCTCCAGAGAATGTGGTTAATGTGAAAGAATCTTTGAAGGTGCAGAGAAGGATGCAGGGCAATTTTCCAGCCCTCTCTTATCCAAACTTAGGAAGCTGGGGTGAAAGTAAATAGTTCTTGAACACTGAGAAATGACAGGGACTTTTTTGGAATATTATTACATTGAATCCTCAAAGCGACCTACCAGACAGGTGTTTCCCATTTTTAAGTGAGGAGAAAAACTGACTTGGACAGAAGTGAAGAAATGTCACTTGCATGAGAAATGGGAAAATTCCTAATTAAACTCAGATTTCCTGATTCCCAGTCAAGAGGTTATTCTACATTACCTTCTACTATGTGACCTTCTACTATGTTGCTTGATTTATTTTTTAATGACCTACTTCCTTCTTACCTTGTCATCTCAGGAGACGATACTAACCCAATAGAGTCTGAGTCCCTTTTGTAAGAGGAGATTTTTACAAGTATGAATTTTACCAACATGTCTAGAAACCCTAGAGGAAATGTTTTGGTAGAGTAATTGATGAGAACAGACAAGGGTCTATCAGGAAGTAAAGGGTTTGGGTGTTTGTAAAACTGAATTTCTTTGTTAATGTTTATTTTGAGAGACAGAGAAGGGGAGTGATCGGTGAGAGAGGAGAGAGCGAGAATCCCAAGCAGGCTCCGCGTTGTGAGCGCAAAGCTTGATGCGCGGCTTGATTTCGTGAGAACCAGGAGATCAGGACCTAAGCCGAAATCAAGAGTCACTTAACCGACTCAGCCACCCAGGTGCCCCTGTAAAACTGAATTTTAAGCAAACCTTTGGAAGGGACATAGGAAAGACTGCATCCAGAAAGTAGGATTCAGAAGTCACAGTGGGAAAGAGCATACTGAGCCCATGCTTTGCAGGGGTAGGAGGGTGGGGGGGGACAGTTTGGAGATGTAGAATTTTACCTGCATGGTGTGTGTGTCCGTGATATGTATGTTTCTGTGTCAGAGAGAAAGAGAATTCCTTTTATGTCTTAGGCATCTTCTGAAAAGTGCCTGCTTCAGAAGTCACTACTTTCTCCCCCACTGATTTTTCCCGCTTTCTATACGTCTTCCCACTGGCTGAGTCTTTCCTTTCCTTCGGGAGCAACAGGAACGTGGGCTCCTTCCTTAGACATATTTATCTGGCATCTGACTCACTGCGGAGGGAGCAGACCCTTTTTCTTCCCTTCTCTAAGTCCCAATTGTGGCTTTCATCTTCCCACCCTGAGTGTGATTAGGGTGAAGAAAAGCTCGTAAAAAAGAAAATCAAACGTTGGGTAATTACGGCCCATAATTTGTTTATCCTTAAGAAGCCCACATTGGAGGAGCATTCTTCACTCTGAGGATCCCGGCATAGGCAGATGCATCATTTATACTGAAGTATATTATCTGCTGTGATATTTATGATGAAATGAGTTTGCCAGCCATCGCCTATCAGGTCATAAACATCTTACTCAAGCTTGAAAAATGGCTTTTAATACGGTCTTGTTTCAAGATTGGGATGGATGTGCAATATGTGACTTTCCCACTTCTGCTCCCAGGAATGGGGTGTGGGGCTGTGTCCCAGGGTGGGGTCCATGTTTGTTAACCTCATCTGTACCCCATCCCCTCATCGGTCCAGTGAGACCACAGATCCTTGAAAACAAAGTCCATATCTTACTCATCTTTGCGTCCCTTGTGTCAGGCACATGGCTGATTGTAAACAAATCAATAAAATGGAATAAAATGAACGGATTCACATGCAGAGGATGTTTAGATTCTAGGAGTGTAACCTCAGGAATTCCTGAGGAAAAATAGAATAAATACTTAGCATCACTTGAGATTATTTTTTTCCATTCATTTATCCAATTATGCATTTGCTAATTCATTCAACAAACGCTCATAAGAACTATTTGTGCAAGGCTCTGTACTAGGTGCTGTGTGGGCTAAAATGATGACTAAGACATGGCGTCTACTTTCAAGTAGCTTATGGTCTAGTATCGAAGGTAAGACAGAAATAAATAGTACAGAGAGGATAACAAAGCCATCAAAATGCTATGAGTGTTCTGAAGATGAACAGATCACTGCTAGCCAGAGGCACAGGCAGGAGTGAGCGTTTGAATAAGATTAGAACGAATGGTGTTTTTGTTTTTTGTTTGCAAGAAAAATAAATCAAAGCTCATCTAGCTTTAGATGTTCCTAGGGAGTCGGTTGTGATAGCTAATGGAATCTAAGGAAGTACTCAACAAACACGTCACAGGCAGGATTGGAAGCAGAGATCCTCTGGAGCCTCAATAGGGGAAAGTATGGCCCTTCCCTTGAGAGGTCCACTGTCCATGTGCTTCAGTGCCAATGATTCTGTCTTTCTTGACCAACCTTCAACTTCTGAGACATATGATTAACCAAGCCGTATGCCAGGAGCTCAGCCCCTAAACCAGTTAGCTATGGCCAGAGGACCTATCACTAGAAACATGGCTGCCAAGACCTGCTTTGGCAGTGGAAACCATTTCCAGGGAATAATGAATAAGAACTGGGGAACCTCTCTGGCAAGGGCCCTCACAGAGGGGTAAGATTTGGAAGTTTACAGACAACGGCACGGAGGACATCTCAGGTGTGGCGAAGTACAGGGCTGAAAGCCTTCCCACCAGGACCCTTGGCTTTGGTTCCCATCTGTCCTTGTGGCCTCTGCTGTGTTCATTCACCCTCAGTTCTCTCCTTCCAGAGGGATTTGGGTTGAGTGTATTCTCCTGTGAACCCGTGTGTGAATGCAAGTGTAAGCATGAGTGACTGTGATCATGCATGAGCGTGAGTATGTGCATGCATGAACAGACGTGGCAGTGTCTGAGTGTGTGTGGGCCGGTGCAAGTGTGCGCGTGTGCGTGAGTCTGTACGCATAGGTAGGTGCGAGTGTGATTATGTTTTGGGCAGTGGGGTGGGGAGATCACAATCAACAGCTGGTCTGAACCTCCTCACGCCAAATGAGCTTCTTCCTAGCACAGCTTTTATGCGCCATTATGCGAGAGGCGGTCCCTTGTCCTCCACCTGAGAAAATCACTAAAATGACTAAATGTCCTCTTTGGTTACCCTGCCTTCTCTATGTGCCAGCCCAGACAGTGAGGAAGAGCAGGGGAGACCCCCCCCCTGCCCCGTCCTGCAGTACAACCACAACGTCTTCATGTCCGAACCCACCGATTTCTTTCCTGCAGCGGAAGTTCATTTCATCCTCTTGAACTTTCTGTATTTGCTCCTTATGATAATCCCTAGGCTGAATACAGCCACCTCCCTCTCTCTCCCCAGCTACCTCTTTTGGAGGCAAAACAACTCTGGTTCCGTCCACTACTGTGTGCTCCCCTTTCCCAGTTCCCGAATGCACGGGCTGCTCCACTGTTAACGCATTCTGCTTCTCCAGTTTCTTCTTGCTTCTCTCTGTCTGCTGAAGCCTTATGTTTTCCCAACAGCTTAAGAGGGTAGACTTGGCTTCCTTCTCTCTATTGAGGATCAAATAGGGATGTCTGCCTCCCGAGGAGGGTCTGTATGTCTCAGTAGAGAAGTCATTTGCAAAGGCTGATAGGATGGAGTATTAAAGTCCCCTATAATCATGGTATTATTATCTGTACATTTATTTATGTTTGTGATTAACTGATTTATATATTTGGGGGCTCTACACTGGGGGCATAAACATCTACAATTGTTAGCTCTTCTTGATGGATAGACCCCTTAATTATGATATAACACCCTTCTTTATCTCTTTTTACAGTCTTTGTTTTAATATCAGTTTGTTATTATATCTACAGTTTGTTTGATAGAAGTATGGCTACTCTGGCTTTTCTTTTTCTTTTTTTTTCTTTTTTCTTTTCTTTTCTTTTTTTCTTTTTCTTTTCTTTTTTTTTTTTTTTTTTGACATCCAGGTGTCAAAAAATGATAGGTGGTTCTCCATCCCCTCAAGTTCAATCTGCAGGTTCCTTGGGTCTAAAATGAATCTCACGTAGGCAGCATATAGATGGGTCTTGTGTTTTATCCATTCTGATACCCTATATCTTTTGATTGGGGCATTTAGTCCATTTATATTCAGAGTGATTATTGAAAGATATGGATTTAGTGTCACTGTGTTATCTGTAGGTTTCAGGCTTGCGGTGATATCTCTGGTCCTTTGTGGTCTTTGCTGCTTTCCATTCACAGAGTCCCCCTTAGGATCTCCTGCAGGGCTGGTTTAGTGGTCATGACCTCCTCCAGTTTTTGTCTGTCTGGGAAAGCCTTTATCTCACCTATTCTGAATGACAGCCTTGCTGGGTAAAGGCTTCGTGGCTGCATATGTTTCCTGTTCAGCACATTGAACATTTCCTGCCACTCCCTTCTGGCCTGCCAAGTTTCAGTGGACAGGTCTGCTACTACCCTTATGTGTCCATCCTTGTAGGTTAAGCCCTGTTTGTCACTCTGCTTTTAGATTTCTCTCTTTATCTTTGCCAGTTTCACTATGATATGTCATGGTGTTGACTTGTTTTTGTTGATTTTGAAGGGAGTTCTCTGTGCCTTTTAGACATGGCTGTCTGTTTCCTTCCCCAGATTAGGGAAGTTCTTGGCTATTATTCGTTCAAATAAACCTTCTGCCCCTTTGTCTCTCTCTTCTTCTGCAACTCCTATGATACAGATATTATTTCATTTCACTGAATCACTTAGGTCTCTAAATCTCCCCTCATAGTCCAGTAATTTCCTTTTCCTCTTTTTTATCAGCTTCGTCATTTTCCATCATTTTATCCTCTATTTCACTTATTCTCTCCTCTGCTTCTTCCATCCTTGCTGTCACATCTAATTTATCTTGCATCTCATTTGCAGCATTTCTTAATTCATCATGACTATGTCTTACATTTTTTTAATGTAAATTTTAAAAATTTACATTACATTTTTTTTTTTTTTGAGAGAGAGAGAGAGCACAAGCAGGGGAAGGGCAAAGGGAGTGGGAGACACAGAATCCTAGGCAGGCTCCAGGCTCTGAGCTGTCAGCACAGAGCCCGACATGGGGCTCGAACCCACGGACCATGAGATCGTGACCTGAGCCGATGTTGGACGCTTAACCAACTGAGCCGCCCGGTTGCCCCTCATCGTCACTATTTCCTAGGTCTTTGATCTCTGCAGCAATGGATTCTCTGTGGTCTTCTATGCTTTTTTCAAGCCCAGCTATTAGTCTTATGACTATTATTCTAAATTCTTGTTCAGATTTATCGTTCCTATCTGTTTTGAGCAATTCTCGGACTGTCATTTGTTCCTGGAATTTCTTTTGAGGGGAATTCTTCCATTGTGTCATTTTGGCTAGTTTTCTTTTACATGTTTTAATAGCTTGTTATGTGTCCTGCCCCAGTGAGCACAACTATATTAAAAAGGGGTCATCTGCTGCAGGGCCTGGCACTTCAGGAAGTGTTTTTGGAGTGTTGTGTGTACTCTGTGGTTGTGTATTTGGCTTCTCTATCCCACTGCTCATAGTGAAGGATTGTTTGGGCCTTCCACCAGGTGTGCTTTGATTTGTTCATGGAAGTAACCCTGGGAAAAAGGAAAGGGTGGGGGGAACCTTATCCCACACAAAGAAAGAAATGAAAGGGACAGAAAAAAAAGACCGGGCAGTGAATCAAAGAAACTATAAGGCTTAATCCAGAGAGAGAGAGAGAAAAATAAAGAAAAGGAGATATAGAAAAGGTGTAAAAAGAACAGAGTAAAAATGCCTGATTAAACAAACAACAAGGACAGAGAAAGAAAGAAAGAAAGAAAGAAAGAAAGAAAGAAAGAAAGAAAATACTTACATGTATATAAGAATTGACCAAAAATCAAAAATGAGCCTGATTCCAAAGGAAAAAAAATAAAATAAAAAAGAAGAGGATAGAAAGAAAAAGAAGGGAAAAGAGAAAAGAATGAAAGAAAAGAGAAAAAATAAAATAAAAAAGAAACCCAGACTAACATACAAGAGCGCAGGACAGTTGGAGGCCGTGGGGTCTGGAGGTGACCCCTCAGTTCAGCGTCAGTGTCACCCCAGCACATATGGTCCCACCCCAGTAGACACGCCGTCACCTGGCACAGAGGGGCGGGGTTTGGCGGAAGCGGGTCCCCCTCCACCGGGGGTCGCTGTCCTGTTCCCTGAATCCCCATGTTGACAGGGTGAGAAAAACAGCAACACCCGGGCCTTGTCCTTCCCAGACTGGGCGTCTCAAACCACGGTGTCAGGTAGGCCTCACAGAATAGCCAGGCGGCAGGCTTGTCCCGCTCCACAGTCTCCGGCCCCTCCCGGGCGCTCGGCTGGGATTCAAACCCAGTGTCGTAAACGATCCCTCTCTGCCCCGTCTCGGTTCTGGGGTAGCGCCACTCTGCCCAGTTGACCAAAGGCCTCTGACTGGCGCCTGCAAGGTCTCTCGCCCTTGGCCGGGCAATACACCCTCTTCCCCCAACGCCGGAGGGAGGGGCCCTGCTCGTTCCCAGTGTGCCCACGTGGTCACTACCGACATCACCACCGAGATCACCACGGAGACCAAGATCACCACCGACATCACCACCGACATCACCACCGAGATCACCACGGAGACCGAGATCACCACCGAGGTCACCACCGAGGTCACCACCGCGCTCCGGAGCCGACTCCCCTCCCCCCAGGGCGCACACGGCAGCGGCTCTGGTTCGGAGAAAGTCGAGTACCCCTGAAAACTCTCATCTTTAGCTCCTAAGCCTGTTTGCAAAGTAGAAACCGGCTCGAATCTCTCGTTCCCCCACCCGTGGTCCGGAGAGGTTTTTCTCTTGTCCAAACACAACCCCACGCTTCCACAGCCTCTTTCCCTTCCTTTTGTCTCTCCGTAGAAGGGGCTCCCCCTCCCCCCACGCCGCGCCCACGCCGCCACCCGTTTTCTCTCTCCCAGTTCCCCCACACGCACCTCTGTCCCGCCAAGCTGTCTCTGTCCACCTGTGGAGCCTTTTTTGTCACTCCGCACACCGTATTCCTGGGTGTTCCAAGTGTTGTGACCTCCACGCTGCTGTGCTCAGGGACGAGGGCAAGCCCAGTCCCTCTGCTGCTTGGCCATCTCAACGCCTCTCCAGTGCTGGTAGGAAGGGATAGTGGGCGTGTGTGGTTGAAAAAACAACAGCCCTGGATCTCTTTCCTGGCATGCAAAGTGGACCCCACTGAGCGTGATGCATATATGTCTCACTGGACTTTTGCTCATGTAGGAAATATCTGTGGCTTGACCAAACGCTCTCGGTCCCCGCAGCCCACCCCCCCCCCACCCCCCCGTTGTTACAATGGGAGAGAATAGGAGTCTTGCCCACCTCTCCATGCCTTTTGTAAAAGAGCCATGTGGCTGGCTGGCTGGCCCTGCTCTTTATTCCCCCCTGGAGAAAGCTGGTTGCACGCATATCATCGCTGTAGCCCAGCAGGACATGCCTTGGTTTATTTCTTTAATGTATATTATTTATTTATTTTTAAATTTTTTTTTTCAACGTTTATTTATTTTTGGGACAGAGAGAGACAGAGCATGAACGGGGGAAGGGCAGAGAGAGAGGGAGACACAGAATCGGAAACAGGCTCCAGGCTCTGAGCCATCAGCCCAGAGCCTGACGCGGGGCTCGAACTCACGGACCGCGAGATGGTGACCTGGCTGAAGTCGGACGCTTAACCGACTGCGCCACCCAGGCGCCCCTATTTATTTTTAAAGTATAATCGGCAGACAATCTCTTATTCGTTTGGGGTGTACACCATAGCGATTTGATATTTTTATACATCTGATATTTTATCAGCTGAAGTTCATCTGTAAATTATTAAGCTTTCAGGAGCCAAGGCTCGCTCAGGGCCGCCCATCATCACCACCATAAGGACTGAGTGAGGAACTGTACTTTGAACATCATGCGTAGCCCTTGGCATATCCTAGGCATTTAATAGATGAAAGCCAGCTTGTGTTAGTAATTACAGCTAGAAATGGTAAATGCAAATTTTTTAGGTAGGAGTGTTGGTGTTGGAGGTAAGAGGCCATGCTGGGTGGCTACTGTTCAGGAGAAAAGACAATGAGGGCAGTGATGATGGGGATGGGGAAGAAGGCAGAGATTCAAGAACCGTTAGGAGGCCAAGTCTCCAGGACTTGCTGGTCGACTGGGTGTTGGAGGGAGGGAAAGACAGAGTCAAAGAGGATTTCCAAGATTTACCTTAGCCAGCTGGGAAAATGAGGGTGCAGTTAACAGACAGAATGTTAAGGGGAGAAGGAGGCTTATGGGGGAGGCTAAAGCACTGATTGTTGTGCATGTTGAGTCCGGGGGCTTGGGGGACACCCGAGTGAGGGTGGACATCCAGCAGGCAGTGTGCCCTGAGACTGAAACTGAGGAGGAAGTTAGAATTGCGAGCTACACCCAAGCCCAGAAATTAGCGATGACTGTGAATGTCTCTTCTCGACCCCCCTGGTCTCATATCTTCCTTGCTCTCTATTTGCATGTTTAGCAGAGTAGCACTGGTGTATAGAAAACCAAATTGCCTGGCCTGGATTCCCGCTCCCACCATGACATCTCCCCCTTTATGCTGCTCCCTCCTTTCAGAAGACCTTTCCACTTTCTTCTCCCAGTTAATTCTTACTCAGCCTTCAAGAGTCAGCTCCAGGTTCAGGAACAAATATTTAAATCAAATTCTACAAATGGCTTTCAGGATCCCCATAGCCCTAAAGCAGATATACAAGCTGGTTTTGACAACTCGCCTGGAGTACATCAGCAGAGGCCTTGTGTGTCACTGGGTTTTCCTCTCTCTTTCCTCCTTTCCTTCTCTGCCAGGATTCTTTTTCTTTTATGCCTGCAGTTTCACACGCTGCAAGCCTGGGTAGTGACTGCAAATCAAGAAGGTTCCCTCCCAGTGGACTTCTGTGGCGAGGTGCCCCGGTGCCAGACTTGCCCTGGGATTTCTCAGCCACCCCATCGTGATCTGCATTCGCTAATTGAAAGTCAATTTCAAGTCAAAATGACAAACTCACATGGGAGAGCACGGTTATTTGGGCCCAGCAGCTCTGGAATCAATAACCTTTAATTGTGGAACTTAAAGTGAAATAAAAATAGAAGGAAGGAAGGAAGGAAGGAAGGAAGGAAGGAAGGAAGGAAGGAAGGAAGAGAGGGAGGGAGGAAGGGAGGAAGGAGAAGGGAGGAAGGGAGGAAGGAAGGAGAAGGGGAGAAGGGAAGAAAGAAAGCAAGAAGGAAGGATTTATTGAATTACTACTGTGTACTAGACTGCACAAAAAGATATTGATCTACAGGTTCATTCAATTTCCTTTTATCAAGCATCTACTCTGTTCCAGACACTGTGGATATAGAGGTGAATAAGCACTTACCCGGGCTTTGAAAAGTTTACAGTCTAGGGGGACAGATAGGCACCTAATGAATGTACAATGAAGTAATTATGATGTGCAAAGGCTGTAGAAGACCAGAGGAAAGAACAATTTTCTCTGGTTGGGGAGAAAGGTGGGTCAGGGGAGACCTCACAGAAGACTGATGCGTGTTCCTAATCTGACTTGGGCCAGAAGAATACCCTAAGCAGAGATCTGCAGAAACAAAGGCACACACGCCTGTATGTTTGGGGATTATTGAGCACTTTGGCTCAGAGTGGCTCCTATTTTCCAGTGCCCAATAGTCCAGCTCTCTGAATATTTACTTTCTTTATTTGCTTTTAATAATTAAGCACTAAGGAAGTGGCTTTGATTGTCAGTCTCACTCTTGAGGTTAATTAGATATTTCTAAATAACTTGCCAAATGCTTGCTTTTGTCCCAAGCTTGGCTCCCCCTTTCTTTCCCCTTTCCCCAAACACTGATTTCTCTGGAGAGCTCTTGTTGGAGAATTGACTAGAGCTAATTATTCCAGATAATTAAGATCGCTAAGCAAAGCCATTTAATTCTATTTCTTTCCTTCTTTTTTCTTTCTTTTTTTTCCTTTTTTTTTTTTTTTTTTGAGAAATGTTAATTGATGGCGTAGCACACCATCAATAAAACTCCTTTTAAAAGGTTACGTTGGCAGAGCGCAATATTGAACTGAGAATGCCTGGGATCAAATGAAATCCAGTAAAGATATTTAGCAGAGTAATGGAGTTTATTTGGGAACAAATGGCTTTTTCTTATCAGGGTTTGCTTTTACTTGAGGCAGTGTTGAAATGGGGAAGCACCCATCAGCCTGAGCCAATCATGTTAAAAGAAGTTTGTTTTTGGGCACTCACCTTCTGTGTTTGTCCTGCACCACCGTCCTCGGCCCAATCTCCCCTTCCTCCCCAAGCATGAGGTTTTTTACTCTGGTTTTCCCCACTTCCTCGTTCCCTTCCAAGCCTGCAATCCTCTCACGTGTCCTATGCATCACATAGATATGCCAGATAGGTCAGAACCCATCTTGGAGGAGGGTTGGGGGAGGGTTGGAATGTATGGTATTGGAGAAACAACCTGAATGATGTTGCCAACATGAAAACGTCTGGAGACCTCACAGAGATCCAGCTCCGAGAAGCTTGGCAACCTTCCACAGTAGTAATTGACCTGAACAAACCAGTCACCGTCCCCTTTAGACCAGGCATGTGGGCCCCACTAGCCAACACCTATCCATTTATTATCTTCTACTTATTACCTCACCTGCTAGGCCCTGTGGGCATTCAGGTTTGAAATACCTGCTCTTTTCTCTTTCTTCCTTCCCCATTGTATCCACACTAGCATTTTCTCTTTTCTCAGACAGATTTTAATTTTGTGATAGGAAAACAATTTGATTAAACAAATCCACTTTTCAAGATTAAATGGCCGATAGTCTGCTCAGCCCCGCCAGGGATATTACATTTTCAAAACGTTTCATTTGATCTCTTAACTGTCAACATTTTGGGCCATGTGCCAAAGGAAAGTAAGGAATATTAGGTGTGGTGTGGGAGGAGTATTGTGGATAGCCGGGTTCTCCTGGCTTGTCTTCAGATGCTTCCACTGTTACAGTGTCCTTTAGTGGACAGAGAATGGGCTTTGTAGTCAAATAGATCCGGGTTCACATCTGAATCATCACTTATCTCTGGTGACCTTCATGTGGTTTCTGACCCTCAGTTTCCACATCTGGAAATAAAGTTTGCTCTTAGGATCGTTGGAAGGTCCTGCTGAGCTGGCAGATGGAAAGTACCTGAAACAGCAGCTGCCCAAGAAATGTTCCTTTTTCTACTGCCTTTCCTTTCATTTGGGCCTGGGGATAGATGTACTGAATGTGTCTGGATGAGTACAGATTCACTGTCTGATTTTTTTTTTAAGTTTATTTATTTATTTTGAGAGAGACAAAGACAGCATGAGTGGGGGAGGGGCAGAGAGAGAGGGGGAGAGAGAGAATCCCAAGCAGGCTCTTCACTGTCAGCGCAGAGCCTGACTCGGGGGTTAAACCCACAAAACCGTGAGATCATGACCTGAGCCGAAACCAAGAGTCGGCCACTTAACCGACTGAGCAACCCAGGAACCCCTGATTTTTTATTTACAGAGTATTCTATTTAAAATAAATGTCAGAAAACACATTCACCATTAGAAGAGGATGTGCTTAAATTAACTGATCAGGTGATGCACATACACGGCCAGAAACTGCATGAAATGAATTGCATGTACCATAATTCACTCACTTCTTCATTCTTTTATCAGTGTATCTATTGATTCAACAAAGTGTTATTGGGTATGGTATTAATCAGTTTTACTAGGTTATGATGTGGTTAGACATAAACCCAAATTTCAGTGTCTTAAAACCAAGCACTTACATCTTCATATTCTATACTGATTATAGGTCAGTTGCGTTTACGGCCCTGCTCCAAGATACGTTCTGCCTTCTGGGACTCAGGACGAAGGAGCAACCTCTCTCTGGGACACACTGCTCTCCTGGCAGAGGAGGGAAGGGAGTAGCTGAAATCATGTAATGCCTCTTGAAGCTTCTTTTGAGAATTGGCTGTCACTTCTACTCATATTTCATTGGCTAAACGAGTCACATGATCATGCACGATGTCGATGGGCAGGGACACCACTCTTACCCCTGGGGAAAGTGCTGCAGGTCATGAGCAGTGGGGAGGGATTGTTAATTCTCTTACAGAGAAGAGGCAAGTGGATATTTGGGAACTGTACTCTACGCACTGGGCGTAAAGACATGGATGAGCTATGGACTGTCTTCTCAAAGAACTCACAGCTTACAGAGGAAGATGGGCCTGACAGTGATTACAGTGGAATATAATTAATGGCTACAATACCTCACAATGAGCACTGATCTATGGGCTAATGCATTTACATGCATTAAACAGTTTAATTCTCATACAACTTTATGAAGTAGAAACTGCTATTATCTCCACCCCATTTTCTAAGTGAGCAACAGAGGCATCCAGCAGTCCAGAAACTCAACTCGAGATCACACGAGCCAGGGCCGCCCGGCTGGCTCAGTGGGTGGAGCATGTGACTCTCGATCTCAGGGTTGTAAGTTCAAGCCCCACGTGGATGTAGATTTACACAAAAATCTTTTAAAAAACCAAAACGCACTTTTTTTTTTTTTTTTTTAAAGATCACACAAGCCATATGCAGCAGAGATTAGGCTCAAGCCCAGGTTATCCTACGCAGGTATCCGTTTGCTGGACCATGGCCCTGGACTGTCGCTTTGGGTGTGACAGCGGAGCGTCACAGAGGCTCTGCTGGTAGAGGCCAGAGGTGGGGGAAGTGGTGACAGTAGAGGAGATGCTCCTTAAAGACCGAGGGGGGCGGGGGGTTAGCCAGTTGCAGGAAAAGGCACCCCTGATGGAGAGGAAAGAAGAGGCAGAGGCTTGGAACTGAGCAATGTCTTTGGTGGGGCATCACAAACAGCATGGTGCTGCGGGAGCAGAGGCGTGTGGCTGGAGGGCCAGAGAGAGGTCAGACCACAGGGTCGGGTTTTATCCCGAAGTCTCTGGGGCAGCCATGGAGGGTGGATTTGGGAGTATAGGTTGGAAGCGGGGAGACTGGTATGAGGCAGTTGCAATGTGCTTCTCTACCCCCCTAACCCCAAAGGGATTTCCTATTAGGAAACGACTTTTCCCGTTCGCATGATCGTTTTCTCCTTGCTGTCGGCCTCTGTCTCCCTGGGGTAGGGGCGCCGAGTGTGGAAGGGGGGCCGGTGGGCCCTGCGTTGGTAAAAGAGACAGCCAGTCTGAACTATAGCCAAGCCGTGGTCTTTTCTACCACATTGTACTGCACAGGTCTGCAGCCACACTGAGCATTTCTGTTGTCCCTCAGAAGCAGAATGTCGGCAGGTTTCTTTTTCTCAAGGGTATAGCACTGAATGTTATTTATTGTTCTTACTCTGAATTCGGTGGTGTCTTTTTTTCTGTTTCCTTCTGACAGATGATTTGCTCTTGAACAATTAACAGACTGAAGGCTGTGTTCCATCTCCTCACGGGCTCCTGCCAGGCACCCTTGGGAGCACAAGAGGAGAAAAGCTTTCTTCTTGATCCTATTACTGCTGCCCAGCATCGAGAAGGATTAATTAACCCACCAGGTTTTGCTTCGTTACCAGGAAGAAGGAAAAGCCTCTGACAGTAGAATTCAAACATGGAGGCTGCAAAGATTCAGCGCTCAAGCGCCGAGAGCACTTCTAGGACTTTCACTGGGCCGCACGGCACAGTGGTGAGTGGGGTGGCCCGGTGCGAGTTACAGACTCTCCCAGCCCTTGTGTATCATCCTGAGAATTCATACCTCAGTTCCACAAAATCGACTGTTTACTCTGACCCGAGCCCCACAGAGGCCAATAAGAAACAGAAGCTTCTCGTTCCTCAGAAGCTCCCTGTCCAGTAGGAATTGGGGAGCTAAATCACACCGACTTCCGAGGGTGGTGAGAATTTATTTAATGTGGTACCATGAATGAAAGTGCTTTGTAACTAAGCATTATGTAAATGTTGTTGTCACTTCCGCATTGGTATTCAGACATTCAAACAATTATCGCACAGTTATTAGGGCAGAGGACTATAGGGCTAATGGTTATCTGACAGAATTTGAGGACACTGGCTTTGCTGTTCAGGAGGGTCCAATAGCCATACACATTAAATAGTTTAACAACCAAATCAGGGCCTCAAAAAGTTTCATGTCATGTGCTGACCATGGCTGGTTGGCTGTGACCATCTGGAGTATCATGGGTCCTGAAGCTGTTTCCAGGCTCAATTTAGAAGGATGTAGCAGATTAGAAATGAATGCCATGGTCACAAGTTTGGCTCGTGGTGATACACATACTAGATTTTTCTAATGCTTGATATTAGGTAGCAAACTGGATGATAAAAATAACTGTTATAGGGACGCCTGGGTGGGTCAGTTGGTGAAGTGTCTGACTTTGGCTCAAGCCATGATCTCACGGTTCCTGAGTGCAAGCACCACATTGGGCTCACTGCTGTCAGCTCAGAGCCCGCTTGGGATCCTCTGTCCCAACCCTCTCTCTGCCCCTCTCCTGTGCGTGCATGCATGCTAGTGTGTGCGTGCTCTGTCTCTCTCAAAAATAATAAAATGAAACATTAAACAAATTGTTATAACTGGTGGCACCTGTGTGGGCTTGTGTGGTTAGCAAATGATGTAGAGGAGCTGGTTAAAAGTTGAGTGTGGCCTTGAATTATGGGCAGAATTTCAGTGGAGAGAGAGGAAGGCTATTTCAGTGAGGGGTTGCAAAATGCAGATGGCCCAGCTGGAAGGATTGGATGATATGGTATATAGAACCCTGAACAGAATCAGGAGACCTGACTCAAAGCCCAAGTCTCACAGAGGTGAGCAGTGGTGTGGCTGGTGGTCCTATAGCCCTTATGGTCTCAGAGTTGTCACATATAAAATTATACAGCTTGACTTGATGCTCTTAAATATTCTTTCTGATTCTGCAAAACAGTGCATCTGTGGGCTAGATGAGCCTTTGCCAAATTGTACTTCATGGAACAATGGGTCCATTAGCTGCTCTGTGAAAAATGAGTTCCATCATCAAATAATTTGGGGAAATTATGAATTCTGTAGACTTGTTGATTCCTATTCCTCTCCTTTCCATTCTTTTTTAAAAGTATTTATATATTTTTGAGAAAGAGAGAGGAGAGAGAGAGAGAGAACAAGTGGGGGAGGGGCAGAGAGAGAGAGAGGGAGACACAGAATCTGAAGGAGGTTCCAGGCTCTGAGCCACCCAGCCATCCCCTTCCATTTCTTCTTGAATCAGTTTCAACTGGTCCTTAGAGTCGGTGTTGGTTTTTATTATAATTGCTACTATGATGGCAGTAAAGATGGGAAAAGGTGTATGTCATAGATATTTCAAAATATAAATCAATTGAACTTGATGATTAATTGCATGTAAGTAATGAAGGAAAGAGTCAAAGCAAAGATGACAAATGTCTCAACCTAGACTATGGATAGAATATGCCAGGGGAGTATTGATTTAAAAAGAGAAGTTGAGCCAGGTTGAGGGACACGGAACAGGGCTGCGGGAGGCCTGCAGGCCAAGTGTTTCATGGATTTCATAGAAGGGATGCATCTAGATTATTCACAGCTATGGACATTGTTGCAAAGGTATGAGAAAAGGCGAAGATGGGTTATTACTCAAGCAGCCACACAGTGTTTGGGTCTAGGGTGACCAGCCACCTTGATTTGTCCACACAAGAGTTTCAGTTCAAAAGTGGGAAAATGCTAGGCAAAAAGAGTTGGTTACTCTATCAGGGTATTAGTTTCCCTCACTCTAGGATGGACAGCTGGATTCATAATCAAAGGGCAATATATTCTGTCGCTAGCAATTTTTGTTGAGATTCTTCTGGACAGACTTCCAGTTAGTCCCTTAAGACGTGGCTGCTCTCTCTTGCGCCCAGCACATAGAGGGGCATCTTCAGCTTGTCCAGCAGTCTCTGGCCATTCAGCTACATCTGGATCACATTTGGTTCCACCTCTTCATGTAGTATGCTGAGTGCAAGTGGGGAAAAAGTAGTTGGGACCACTGTCATCAGACGGTGACCATCCTATTCATTTGAGGGAATTAAGACCTTATCGATTCCTTCCCCAGACCATCCTGACTCCACCGAGTCCTTTAGTACATTCACTATGGCAGCTAAAAGGGTGAAGCTTGTAAACAGCTCATACGTTTACTTTAACATAAACGGTTTTAGCTTCCCTGTAGGATTCTACCGGAAGGTGCAGCAGATTTAGGGACCTGTCACTTACGATGGCTCTTCGACTTCCAACCAACAAAAGTGCATTTTGCAACATAAATGTCATTTTACGGACAGGAAAGTTCAGCAGGAGTGTCTGCCGTCCAGGCTTGCCTGACCCCGGCAGGAGGCACCAAAGCCTACAAGTTGGGAGACCCAGCTCTTAACTTCTCCCCTTCTATGCTGCATTGTGTGGTCACGGGCAAGTGGCCTAGCTTCTGTGGCTTTTGTTCTTCTAGCCTTTCAAAGGAGACAATGACCCACTCTCTGTAGCCTACTGTCCCACGAAAGCCCTTCCTTCGTTATTGGTTACTTGGGGATTTCCAACCTCCAATCTCAAAAGTCAACACGAGCCACGCAGCTAACTTCAGAGGTTATGATTTGATATGACCGTTGTCTATATAAGAGGCCACCAGGGCGCCCTCCAGACTGTAAGCTAGTCAGAGCTCAGCCCCTGGAGAGTCCAGTTGGGAATGGAATGAACTTTGGCTTTCAAATCCCACTGACCTAGGGCTTATCCTCGAAGGCAGGCTGTAGCGTGGAGCATGAGATGGAGGGGAAGGTGGCAGGTCAGCCCTACCCAAGTATCGTGCAGTAGATAAAACCTGTCCTCAGAGTCTGATACATCTGGGAAAGTGAGTGATAACAGCTGGAAGTTATAGTCCTCAGGAGAGTATGTTAAAAGGGATCAGAGCTTTGTGCTAAAGGAGTATCTGGGAAGCACAGGAGAAAAAGCTGGAAGCTGCCCAAACTACAGGAGATGCGGCCGGAAAGTTGGAATACATGTTTGGAAGGTGAAGTCCAAGGTTGTATCATTCATTTGGAGTCTTACCCTTTGGACCTAAGACTGTAATGAGGTCTACCTACCATTAGGTGGCGTTGCAAGAATGCTTTTTTTTTTTTTTTTCCTTCTTCGGGTCCTAAAAATCGCGCAGGCGTTTGTCTCCTAGCTCAGGCTTTTACAAGCAAGTAACTTCATCCCTGCCCTCAGCATCTACAGAACAGTTTTTGGGCCCACGAGTGCCCGCCGCACGTGAGGGCAGGTGTGCTTGTGTGCGTTTTGCGTATGTGCCTATCTATCGACGTGTGTTTTTCCTTCAATGTCAGTGACTGCGAATGCCGCACCCGGGCCACACTGGCGGCAGCTGACCACACGGGGCCACACTCTGTGAAAATGGATTGCCTCTGTCTTTGCTTGATCATCGCTGGGGAAAAAGAATTAAATTAGATTTCAGGGAGTGCTCCATCTCAGCCCTTTACACAACAGACACATTTCCATAGAAGATGCTGAGTCTTCCGGTTTGCAAAGGCCATCTGGTTCCCTTGCCCTAGACGGACAGGGACTCCTCTCCACCCCCGTATCTTTGCCTACGCACCACAGTTCCGTGGCTGGTGGAGGCTTCTCCTGCCTGCTCTTCTCTCGTGGGGTATTAGCCACACTGTTCACCCGTCTTGTGCCTATGTACGGGACTTACACCAGTTTTCTCTCCCCTGTGGAGCACCCAGGAGGCAAAGGACAAACCCAGCCTTTCTCCATTTACCCCAGTGCACCGGAGGGGGGTGGGGGAGGAGGGTACATGTTGTCGTTAATAAGTCAAATCAAAGATAATGTCTTGTTCCAAAGGAAAATACCACCTGCTGAAAGAAACATTTAAAACTGTAGGAAAATAAATTCTATTTTGGCTTTGGTGGTCATCTTGTCAGCAATTTTTCTCAATCTTCTGTCTCAAACTGAGCACCAAGGGAAGAATTTCACATGTATTTTCCTTGAATTTCTACCTCACATAAGGCACTGGGCTAAGGGCCACAGGAGAGACGCAGTTTGTAAAACTCAGTTATTACTTTGCAGTACATTTTACCCAATGAGAGATACATTAGCTACCTCAACCCCACAAACACATGCGTGTAACACGCTCCCATGAGCGGTGGCCCCAGGTCAGGTCAGATGTGGGTTCAAACACACATCTTTCCTTCCCTGTGTGAAAAAAAACATAACAAGTATGAGTGATCTTGCAGGAACACTACTGAATCTGCTCCATTTTGCACATTCACAAAAGTTGAGGCTATTTAGTCTAATAGATGAAAATGATACATAACGAGTATAGGACGTGAGGGAAGAAACAACATCTAGTGAATTCTGGGCTTCCAAGAGGGAGAAATTGCAGCCAACTGGGAGTAGGAAGGTAGGCACTAGGTAGGCACCATCATTTTTGATGGATGGCTACCCTTTTTTTAAGGTATTTTTTCAGCTCAATTGACAAAATTGTATTGTACAAATAAAGTTGTAAAATTGATATTGAAAGTGGTGATTTGAGATAGGCATACATTGTGAAAAGATCCCCACCATCTAGCTAATTAGCATAACCATCGCCTCCCCTATTTATCATTTTTATTTATTTTTTTGGTGAGAACATTTAACTTCTACTCTGTTCGCAAACTTAAATTACATAATGCAGGTTATCAACTACAGTCACCCTGTTTGCATTAGATCCCCAGACCTCATTCTTCTTATAATGAAAATTTGTGTTCTTTTACCAACTTTGCCTATTTTTCCCACCCCCAATCCCTGGACAACTGTTTTTCTATTCTCTGTTTCTATGAGTTTGAGTTAGACCCTTTTTTAAAAATTCTTTTTTCTTTTGTATTCCACATATAAAGATACCATGGAGAGTTCATCTCTCTGTCTGGCTTATTTCAGTCAGCGTTGTGCCCTCAAGATCCATCCGTGTTGTCACAAATTCCTTCTTTTTTATGGCTGAATAATATTCGTTATGTATATATCACACTTTCTCCATCCGTTCATCCATTGATGAGCACTTAGGTTGTTGCCATTTCTTGGCTATTGCAAACAAGCCTGCAATGAACAATGGGGCATAGATACCTTTCTGAGATAATGATTTCATTTCCCCCGGATATATACCCAGAAGTGGAATTGCTGGATCATATGCTAGTCCTATTTTTAATTTTTTGAGGAACCTCTATACGGGTTTTCATAGTGGTTGCACCAATTTACGTTCTCGTCGACAGTGCAAAATTATTCTTTTCCCCACACCCTTGCCTCCACATCCTTTCATTAATGAAATTGTACAATATGAACTCTTCTGTGACTTGCTTCTTTTACTTAACATGATTTCAAGGTTCATCCATGTTGCAGCATGTATCAATACTTCACTTCTTTTTCTAGCAGAAAAAATCCGTTGTGTGGATAGACCACATTTTGTTTACCCATTCATCAGTTGATGCACATTTGGGTTGTTTCCACTTCTGGCTACTGTGAGTAACGGTGCAATGAACATTCATGTACAAGTTTTTGTGTGACAGAAGCTCTTGTTCTTCTTGGGTATATACCGAGGACTGGAATTACTGGATCATGTGTTCATCTCTATGTTTAACTTTTTGAGAAACAACCAGTTTTCCAGAGTGTCTGCACCTTATTATATTCCCACCAGCAATGAATGAGGGCACCAATTTCTCCATGACCTTGTTATTGTCTGTCTTTTTGATGATAGACATCCTGGTGGGTGTGAAATGGTATCTCATTTGGTTGTGATTTGCAATTTCTAATTACTAATGATGTTGAGCATCTCTTCATCTTTTCGGCCATTTGTGTTCGTGGGTTGTTGTTTTGTGTTGTTGTTGTTGTTGTTGTTGTTTTTTGAGAAATATCTGTTCAAATCCTTTGCCCTCCTTTTAATTGGGTTCTGTGTCTTTTTATTATTGAGTGGATGGATGAGTTTTTGAGAGGCAGAATACAGGAGTAAAAGCTTAGCTATGGAGAGGGATGAATGCTAGCAAAGGATAGGAAATAAAACAGATTGGCTGCAGTGTAGCATTGCATAGGAAATGTGAATCCGTATTTCGCAGAGATGGCTGTCAAACATTTGTATTTATTTATCAAGTGGGGACAACAATGAGACAAAATACGATAAAGAGCCAGTCCAGTGTTTACACACTGGATAAGCTCATAAATAGAAGGTGATACCACTGCTGTTACGGGCTGCCTAAAGTGGGCTGGTCACCGATTTAGGAATATTAGGTATGATCTGGTTTAATCCTCCGTTTTATGAGCTCCCCCATTTTCATATGAGGAAACTAATGATCAGAGAAGTGAAGTAGCTTGTCTGAGTCACTTAACTAATAAATGGCAAAGGTGAATTTCAAAGCCAGGTCAGCCTCTGAAGTGCAAGAAAGCAGCAGTGTACTACTTGGGAGATAAAATTCGAAAGAAAGGCTTGGGATCTTACGGTCCAGCTTTGACTCCTCCGGGAAAAGAGTTTACGCTTAACTTGGAGACATTGGATAGCTGCCATTTATTAGCTAGGGAGACTAGGAACTATATTTTGAAAACACAGAACTGGATGGTTGGGGGTAGGGAAGGCCAGAAGCTGGGAGGCAGGTTGGGAGGCTAGTAAAAGAGCCCAGCTGAAGTATAAAGAGGGCAAGGACTGAAGAGGTCACAGGGAACCCGGGTGGGAAGACAGACATGCAGTGGTGTGCTGGAGCCAGTTTATACTGGCTCTTGAGAACCAGTTATTAAATTTTCAGCCAATTGTTACACACTGCCTTTATTACAAATTAAATTGCATCAATGTACAATTTAACGCTTTACATTAAAAACAAAGGTAATATAAACTCAACAGTCATGGCTTCCTAATTATTTGACTGCTTTTTACTATCATCTGTGCTCTTGAGGCTATTTTCATCTATTTTACCTGTAGAGCAGAAATGCCATATGAATGGTATCGCTGCACGTCTCTTCCCACATTCGGTGATGTCACGTTGATAGCTTGAAATTGGCCACGATAGGGCACCTGGGTGGCTTAGTCCGTTAAGCATCTCACTTCGGCTCAGGTCATGATCTCATGGTCCGTGGGTTCAAGCCCTGCGTTGGGCTCTGTGCTGACAGCTCGGAGCCTGGTGCCTGCTTTGAGTTCTGTGTCTCCCTCTCTCTCTCTCTGCCCCTTCCCTGCTTTCTCTCTCTCTCTCTCTCTCTCTCTCTCAAAAATGAATAAACATTAAAAAAAGAAGAAGAAGAAATTGGCCACCATAGAACACATATAGCCCCAGAACTGGTAAATCAGTAAATTGGGGGTTTTCTTTGGGGGACTGCTGGTTGTTAAACATTCACCATCTCACTGCTGGGGAGCAGAGATGTTGAGGAGGCAGAATATTAGGATCGAGAGTAGTTCTGTAGATGTAGTGAGAAAAGGCAGGGACAGATGTGTGACCGTTTCTGGTCTGTGACATGTGCCTGGAAGTGCTGGCTGTCCCCATGCACGTGAGGAACATGGGATGTGGAGCAATGGGAAAGACAGACTGACCAGGAATGCTTTCTCAGGAAGGCAGGTCTGTCTCAGGGTCTGAGGTCAAAGGAAGGGTGGTAGACATGGGCCACCTAACTTTAGTCTTCGGGTACTTTGTTGGTCACCTGATTTCTTCAGCCATAGGATGGAGGGTGGAACTTTCCAGGGCAAAGACTGTTTTATCTGTGCCTGAGTGCTCTCTTCAGTGGGGGAGTGGGGCAGGGCGGGGGAGGGGGAGGGTCTGGTAGGTGCTACGTCGACAGGATTTGAATTGAAGTCTCCTTTCTGGGAGTCAAACTGGAACCACCATTGTCCATCTTTCTTGGAAGGTTAAGAAAAAAATCTAACAGAGTCAAGGCCTCTGGGGGAGAGCAGGTGTGGCAGGAATCCAAAGTCTACTTATAGCTACCATGAGAACTTGGACCAGTTACTTAACTGCTCTCAGCCCCAGTTTTCTCATCTGTTTGATTAGAACACTGGACTGAGAACTTTCCCAGTTTGGGTTCTACAAGCCTTTGCCCTTCACACCATGTCTCCTCAACTGCTGGGCAGGCTTGACTGAGTTCTAGGGCTCTGCTCCCAAGATAGTAATTTATGAAGCAATCATTCATCTGGCCATCATCCATCAGGTGGGAAAGGAGGGCCTGTGATCCTGTCAGCCTAAGTAAAGGCGACACAGAAGGGCTTTATCAAATGAAATGGGACGGATGGATGGCGGGCTTCCCAGTGTCAGGGAAATATTGATTCAGGCAAATATATGATCTATCGCATGAATATCTCAGAGGCTGTTGCAAATAGAGACACTGCAGTATGGAGAGTGTCTTTTACATGATGAAGGATGGCTTTTTGGTGCCGTATCATTGCAATGAGAAGTGATGCGCGGAGCCCTAGTCTCACTCGCCGAGCCTTGCATCATGGAAACAATGATGCTCTTTCATTACCACAGGTAAGTGGAGAAATATACAATTATTGTCCTAATAAAATCAGAGGAAAAGAGATGGTGGCAGCTTCCCCAGGGATCTGGAGTTGCCCGGGATTAGGCAGGGCTGCTAATTGGACTTTCCAGAAGCTGACTGCTGGAGGGAGTTTGGAGGTAACTGCTGACTCCCTGCGTCGTCTCTCTTGCCTGACAGTCCGTGAGCACACAGGAGCCCCTTGTCGGGCCTTAGTTGTGCTAGTGATTGTAATTACCAGTGGAATTATCTTAATCCCAGATGACCCCCATCATTCTTATGCCACACCTTCTACTTCCCTCTGTATTGGCATTTGAACGTACAGACCAACCCGCTTCGTTGATGCAGGAACTGGACTCCATGAGGTCAGGAGGCTTATTGAGGCTATTCTGTCTAGCATGAGGGCTCAGACCAGGATCCTAAGTAGTCCAGGGCTGATTTCCACCCTATGCCAGTTTTGATGCATCATACAAAGCCTGCATCAGAGACTCCCCAGACCCCGTTCCAACATCTCAAATGCTGCACTTCATCCATACTAGTATCAAAGAAAGAGACAGTTGGTTGTCAGCCTTTCTAGGGTGGGCTTGAGAGGATACACCTGTTTTCCAGTCTTAGCTGTGCTACTTTCTATCCGGTGCGTTCCAGGTATTTACCCTTTCTAAGCGTCAGTTCCCACATCTATAACACGGAGATGAATTCATCCCAAGTGCATTAATTGAGCGTCTATTATGTGCCAGGTACTATGATACAGATGCTGATAATAATAGCACCTACCTCACGGGTGTTTTGGCAAAAATGACATGAGATGAAGACAAGTGAAGAGCTAAGCCTCATGCCTGGTCAATGATAAACACGCAGGTGGCATTGGCAATGAACGTAGGTCAAATTCTTCTATACGTCCTTATTTTCTGCCTTTTATATGTATTCATCTGAGGACCTGATGAAATCTTGGGGTTCAGAAATAAATAAAATATAATCCCTGCCATTGACAAAGTCTGTTTTATAGCACAGATCATCTTGGGTTCAAATCCTGCCTCTGCGATTGGCATAACTGTCCACGCTTCTGTGAGATGTCAAGATTATATATATAAAAGTCTAGTCCAGTGCCTTGAACACAGTTGGCATTCAGTTAATGATGCTGACTGTCATCATTATATTATCGTTACTCTTCTAGGTTATTACTAAACAGATGAACAGATACTTTCAATGCAGTGTGAATATACTAGAGGTCACAAAAAGCAAAGGGCCCATAAAGGGATGAGTTCATAGAGCTGGTTCTTGACAGAGACATTGACATTTCTCTGGAAAAAAAGGAGAAGAAGAGCTGCCACAGCAGAGGGAATGGAATTTGCAAAGGCTGGAATGTTCAGGGAGGAGGACAAGCTCTGTGGGGCTGGAGGAAAGGGATCGTTGGGGAGGGTATAGGAAAGTGAGGCCGAAAGATGGGACAATGTTGTCAAAGGCCCTAGAAGATACTAAAGAGTTTGTCTTGGAGAACCTGGCACCAAGGCCCCAGTGCAGACATGCAAGGGCTTATTTGGGGACGGGAGATGCAGACCAAGCTTTGATTACCTGCTGCAGGCTGCTTTCATCCCACCTCACTCAGCCAGCTAAGTTCCCAATAGCACTGAAACTCATGCTCTCCTGTCCCTGCCATTGAGAGGCCGAGTGTGGGTGGTCCATGCTGACTCACCAAGCCCCTCTGCATGGCCCTGTCTTGCCTGGAGCTCCACTGAGCATCCGAATTCACTTTCAAAAGCAGAAGGAAGAAAACTTCTGAGCCAGGCTGTTGGACCTACGCTTAGCAGAACTCAGTGTCCAAAGTGTCCGCGTTCCCAGAGGCTTGAAGAAGGCTCAGGCAGGGTCCCGGTGGTTGATGCCCAGAGCGTGATACAGGGGATCCCGCCGGCCAGCTCCCTGGGGTGGGAAAATAAGAAAAAAGCAGACAGGAGCAAAATCTCTCCTGCAGGTTGAACCGAGTTAGGGAAATTTCAGATCCTCGTTTTTCTTCCTCTGCTTCTCTTTCATCTCTGCTGTATGTTGGGGGCATTTCCTGAGGGCTGTCTTTCTGTTCTGAGCTAATGACGGACTGTTTTCCACTTACCCCTTTGAGATCTTAGCACTGTTATTAACTTGTCAACAGGTTTCCCCTCCATTTTAATTACTCTTTCTCAGCAGCAGATGGTGGAACAGTGACACAGCTGATTTCCAAATCACTTCTCCCCTTCAGGAGTGGCTGCCTCCTCTTTCCCGGTGACCTCGAGTGAAACCCAGTCACATTGTCTGTGTGGCATCTTTGCCGACCCAGTTCTCTCCCTCAGCTTCCTTCTGCGGCAGAGAGCTCTTTTCCTTTGCTGCTTCTGGGAGTGTTTGAAGGGATGTCATACTTCTCGCCCCCCAGGGCAGCAGTAAGTCTGTGGAATAGAGAATCCCGGCCCTGCCCTGCTTCTCCTTTCTGTCTTCTTAGGAACCAACTGCCCAGATACTATGTAAAAAGGAGGTGAAGTCGACAGGTATCGGCCCTCTTCATTTGTTGTCCTAAGACTTCCAGTGCCTCTGGCGTTCCGTAGAACCCAGGGCCTCACAGCCCAGTGGGTTCTTCGTGAGATCGAGGCCTTTCCTGACTCCCCTGACCATGAATAGGTGGATGTTGGCAACCAGCCCACAGAAGACAAGGGAAATCTGCTTTCTCAGATAATCCCTACCAATGAAACTCTGGTTAATGGTCACTCGCTCAAGCTAATGCTTTTTTTTTTTCTTTTTAAAAAAACTGCCTTATAAGTTTATTTATTTATTTATTTATTTATTTATTTATTTGAGAGAGACAGAGAGAGAGGAAGCAGGGGAAGGACTGAGAGAGAAAGAGAGAGAGAGAAAATCCCAAGCAGGCTCTGCACTGTCAGCCCCAACACGGGGCTTGAACTCACAAACTATGAGATCATGATCTGAGCCGGAACCAAGAGTCAGATGCCTACCCGACTGAGCCATCCAGGAGCCCCTTTGTGTTCCCTTTAAACAAGAGCTCTCAGGATACAGTGCCCCCCTAAACTCTAGTGTTGTTAATGGTGGAGAGAGCCTTGTGGGCAGATGGGCCTCTGGGGCTCTTGAGCTGCATTGACCTTGTAGGTAGCTGCCCCTGTCTGGCTGCATCTGCCTGCTTAGCTTTTACTCTGGCTCTGCTGAGAATCATCACAGGGATAACAGGGAATGATAAGTATCTCAAGTTTGTTCTGATGTGGCTTAAGAGAGGAGTGCCTTCTCATTTCTACGATTCTTTCAGTCAGGACCTTGGAATTAGTCCCTGGGTATCTGGGTTGCCTTCTCGTATTATGTATATATGATGTGACTCCCCAAAGAAATCATAATTTCCGTGAGGTCAGGTACACGTACTTATGCTTTTCTGCACATCATGTTAATTAATAGGTGATCTCTGTTCAAGGTCAAAGAGAGTCATTATTTTGACAGTCGTTTTATTGAATAGTTTCAAAACCCTGCAAGGATAGATGTCACAATTGCCATTTTACAAATGAGGAGAGAGAAAGGTTGGAACGCACGGTTGGGGTCCAAAGGTTGGAAGTGGCCGAATCAGGATTTGAATCCAGCACCAAACAAGGTAAGCACCAGCTCTCTGGATTTCCAGTCTAGGCCTCTAGGCTGTATGATGACTGACTCTGTCTCACAGAACTTTGTAGCCTCATTTGTTTCCTGGCCAGTGCTGATCACGGTGAGCAAAGGGAGAGTGTGGGGAGAGGGGGGAGAGTCCGGGCTTGCAGTCTGATGACCCCGCTTTACCACCCTTAATTAACTCAGATTTGACTGTATTTCAAAGATAGGCAGGCACACGGCCTTTTTCAAAAGGGACTCCTCACTTGAACTACAAACTCAAGAATGTGCTTTGAGTGACAATTTGCTCCGTTCCCCCCAGGGATGGTACAGTTTGGTAGCATTCTAGATGTGTGGGAAAGCAACTCATTTATTACATACGATGGATGCCCGAGGACAGTGGTTCTCAAACTGTGGTATTTGACTCCTTGGATGTCCCTAAGACCCTCTCGGGAGGTGCATCAGGTCAAACAACTTCCCACACTAATACTGAGACATTATTTTCCTTTTCCACTGGGTTGACGTTTGCACTGATGGTGGAAAAGCGGGGGTGTGTAAAACTGCTAGTACTTGAGCACGAATCAAGCAGCGGCACCAAACTGCACTAAGAATCGTATTTTTCACCACCACGTATTTGCAGGAGAGAGAAAAAAATTGATGTCCTCTAAGAATTCCTTCATTAGGTCCTTGAAACAATTTTTGTGTGACAAAGTAAGAGGTATTTAGGAAGTACTTTTGCCGCAGCCCAAGGTACCATGCAAATCTTGAGGTAAAGGAATTGTGCGATGGTTTGAGCTGTGGGTGAACCAGCGACTTATCCCAAAGAACAACGTTTTTCCTTGAAACGATGACAAGTAGACAAACTCTCGGTATTCATGTCTGGGCGTTTAACAGATATTTCCTAAAAGAGGGCATAAAGGGGACCAGTCAGTTCAAGGAAAAAACACTGACAATAATCTTGCCTAAGATGAAATTGAGCTTTCAAATGAAAATTAGGGGCACCTGGGTAGCTCAGTCGCTTCAGCTCAGGTCATGATCTCATGGTTCATGAGTTTGAGCCCCTAGTCAGGCTCTGAGCTGTCAGCACAGAGCCCGGAGCCTGCTTCGGATTCTCTGTCTCCCTCCCTCTCTGTCCCTCCCCCGCTCATGCCTTCCCTCTCCCTCACTCTCTCCCTCTCTCTTTCTCAAAAATAAACATCGAATGAAAATTAAATTTTGGAAAACCTGCATGTATCACTGTAAGCTTGATAGCTCTCAGTTAAAGGTTTTTCTGACGAGATCGATGGTGATATTGATAATTATATGATTTTTTGATATTGTATAATGAAATATGTCAACATTTTAAGATGTACATGTTTCACTAAATGAATATTTTCCAAATGACCAAAGCATGCTGTTATAAAGTCATGCGTGGATAAAAGGGCCATTCAAAATAGAAGATAGGCCACTAGATTTTAGCATTAAGAGAGTACATAAAATTCATTTATATTTATTTTTAAAAGTGTATTTATTTATTTTGAGAGAGAGAGAGAGAGAGAGAGAGAGAGCGTACATGAGCAGGAGAAGGGCAGAGAGAGAGGGGAAGAGATCCTAGGCAGGCTCTGCCCTGTCAGCACAGAGCCAGATGCCGGGCTCGATCTCACAAACTGTGAGATCGTGCGTGACCTGAGCTGAAACCAAGGCTCGGACACTCAATTAAGCCACCCCGGCGCCCCTTAAGGTCATTGATATTGATGAAATCTGAAGTGGGGTTTGTGAGCAAACGACTAAGAAAGAATTCTTGAGATGTTCTTTGGTGCAAAAAGGTGATTCTCTACTAGCATGGGGACAGGACCCCCGGTCAGAAAGAGCTGCCCCTGCAAAGGTGAGAGGTGACTGATTATACATTTTAAGTCTGTGGATGTAGCTATAAAGTAACTTTCTAAGGAATTTTGAAGCCAGGTTTTCGGGACCTTGAGGGGCTAGCTGCTGCTAAGTTAAGGTTACTTTTAGTGGTTAATAAAGCGTAAACATTAAGGTGCTAAGGGGGCCGTAAGTTCCCTGAGGAAGGTCACACTCTGCACATTTCAGGCATGTATCAGTGGGCTGCAAGCTCTAAGGAAGTTTAACTTAAAACTACATTTCTCTTGCCTTTGTTTCGCTCATCAATATGATTTCAGATTCCATGTTACAACTAACCTTTAAGGAACTATCATTTGTTGCATTTTGGGGTCAAACCAAAGAGCATCCCCTTTGTTGGAAGGGGCCATACAATTTTCCTCCTTTTGTGGGACTGGTGTTTTCTTTATTTACTCTGTCACAAGAACAGATCACAAAAGATTAAATAAAGAAGCAGCTATGCACATCCAAATGTTTTCTATTAAGTCAGACACTTACAAGATTTGCAAAAGATAGTGCGCTCGGGTGGCCCAGTTGGTTAAGTGTCCAACTTTGGCTCAGGTCATGATCTTGCGGTTTGTGAGTTCGCCCCGGGTCCGGCTCTGTACTGACAGCTTGGAGCCTACAGCCCGCTTCGGATTCTGTGTCTCTCCTCTCTCTCTCTGTCCCTCCCCGCCTCACTCTCTGTCTCTCTGCCTCTGTCTCTGTCTCTCAAAAATAAATAAACATTTTAAAAAAAGATTTGCAAAAATTAAAACAAGGCACTATTCTCATTGTTTTTGGCAAAATGTTTTTATACAAATATACTGTTTTATTAACATCATAGGCTTATTGTTATTTTAAAATGAAACATTTTAAAGTTTCTTAATTGTAAATTTTAATATGGTAAATATCAATTCATATAGTCCATATAATCCAAAGCTCTTTGGAGTCCCCGATGATTTTTTTGAGTATGAAGAGGTTCTGCAAAAAAACAACTTTAAGACCCACTGCCTACAGTCTTAGGTTTAATTCTCTCACAGGCCCCGCAACTTTAGGGTCAAAAATTCTGCACAACTTGCTATGAGAAAAGCAGGCAACCTTGTATTCTTTCCTAGCTTCTGGAGAAAAGATAGGTGTACCGGAAGTAAGCTTCTTGAGAGAACTTGCCTGTCTTAAATTAACATTATTTTACTTTCTTATTTAATTGGTAGTGTTGTGTTGAAAAAGGATTGTAAGATGTCTTCTTTTTCTTGAGCTCTCTGAAATGTCATGATTGGGCGCCTGGGTGGCTCAGTCGGTTAAGCGTCCGATTCGGCTCAGGTCATGATCTCACTGCTCATGGGTTCAAGCCTTTGTGCTGACAGCTCAGAGCCTGGAATCTGTTTCAGATTTTGTGTCTCCCTCTCTCTCTGCCCCTCCCCCACTGGCATGCACGCTCACTCTCTCTCTCTCTCTCTCTCTCCCTCTCTCAAAAATAAACATTTTAAAAAATAATTTAAAAAAAAGAAATTTCATGGTTATTTCACATTGTTTGTTCTTATCCATTCCAATTTGGTAGATCCTTTCAACCTGGCAATTCAAATCTTTCAGTTCTGGAAAATTCTTTGGAATTGTTCCATGTTTGCTTTTGTGTTCTCTGTGGCCTCTTTCTAAAATTCCTTCTATTTGAATATTGAACCTCCTGAATCGGTCTTCTCATTTTCTTATTCTTTCTCATTTTCCTTCTGTTCTTTTTTTTCTTTCTCCCTTCTGGTTTACTTTCTAGAATATGTCCTCAATTTAACCTTTGAACTCATACAGCATGTTTTATTTCTGCAACTGTCTGCTTAATTTCCAGGAGCACTTTTTTGTTGTTGTTCTTCTAATTTCCCTTCATCACAGTGCTGGTTTCATAGATACAGTGTCTCTCTTGCTCTCTTTCTGAGAACACTAATGATACAAAACTTTAATGTTTTATTTTCCTGGTATGGTCTGTTTCCTGCAACTTACTATTTTCCCTTTGATTTTCGTGTCTGTCTTTCCCCTTAGGGGATTCCTTCAGTGTTCAGGAATCCTTGGTCACCTGCTTATCTTTATGAACAAGCACTAAAAAGCACACTGAGATCTCTAGATACACGGGTGAGGTTTGCTGACCACTTTTCTATAAGGTGGTCAATGTTGGCCATTTATTGGGAGGCCTCCACTGTGAAAATCTTTTAACTTTCTTTTTGGGGTGTCCTAGAGGTGTTTCTGGTAGAAATGTCTTTCAAATATCTATTTTGAAGGACTTGCTGAAAGCTTCTGGAAACTGACTGGAAGGAGAAGGCTAAAGGCTACAAAGTATAAATGTTCATTTTGTGCTTGCTTGCAGTATGACCCCTGTCTTCAACTCTGGTTGATATCTACCTCTCTAAAGACCGCAGAGATTAAATCTCCAGTTTTCCTGGGCTTGAAAGAGACAAGTCTTCCAGGTACTTGGAATGGGGGAAGAGAACTAGCTGTACGTTACTTTAAAAAATAAATTATGTCACTTTATACAAAAGACAATATGCAAATGTCATATACAAAAGCATGCAAGTGATAGCTATGTAAATAATGACCCTTATTAATAAGGTGAACATCTGTTAAAAGCTGGGACATTCCAAATGTTTTTGTAGCTACATCTGTGCTCTGCCTCTTTCCCACCTACCAGCCTCCTTTACCATCTCGATGCGGAGGTAATTACTATGATGGATTTTGTATTTATCATTTCTTTGCTTTTAAATAGTAGTTTAATGTATATATCACATATGTGTATATCCACAAACAATGTATGGTTTAAGTTTTGTTTTGAGCCTTTTAAGAACGGTAGCATACTATATGTAGTTCTTCTATAATTTGCTTTTTTACATTTAAGATATGTTTCTAAGAGTAACTGCTTTTATTTATTTTTTTAAGTTTATCTTATCTATCTTGTGAGAGAGAGAAAGCGTGCGCGCAGGGGAGGGGCAGAGAGAGAAAATCACAGGCAGGCTCCATGCTGTGTGCAAGGAGCCCACCCTGGGACTGGATTCCATGAAGTATGAGATCATGACCTGAGCTGAAATCAAGAGTCAGATGCTTAACCAAATCAGCTGCCCAAGTGCCCCCTAAGAGCAACGGCTTGTAAGCGGCCTTTAGGTCAACCCTCCTGTTTGCGGTTCCAACTTCATCCCCACTTCCAGAATTGCCTTGTGCTGCCAATCCCTGAGCTTTTGGAATTTCCTCGTGTAAATTGCCTTTCGTGTTGGATATCTCTGCTACCAGTTTAGGGTTTAACTTTTTCAAGGTTGCTAAATCACTGTTACTATTTTTAGGTGTTTCCCAGCTTCTAAAATGTGATTGCTTGTGCCTTTTTGTTTTCTTTCAAGATGTACCCTTTAAAGAGATTGGCGGTAATATTAATGAGATTTGGGGAGGGAACAAATGTAACTGTGATTAATCGGTCATGATTATTTATGAGTCTTTACTTCCTCCCTTCGAATGCATTAAAATCACTCAGGATGGTCCAGCTTTAGCACCTTTCAGTTGTCCTTTCTGCCACCCTCACTGTCAGAGTCTGCTCTATAGGCAGATATACGTGCATGCATGCATGTGCGCATGTGAAAGAGAGAGCACAGTTGTGTGTGTACCAGTATGCAGGTGGGTCTCCAATGCTCCTTTTTTGCGGTGGGTTTCACGGTGACTTATTCAAGCATATTGAATGGCCATTGTCTGTCATGCATTATAATAGGTGCATAAGGTGCATCACCTAGTTATGGTTCCTTTTCTCAGGGAGTTTATAGTATAGAGAAAGAAAAATGTAAACCCATGAAAAAACATGGCGGATATATAACCACCATGAAATTGCAAGGCCTTCAGACTGGGTGGTGTAGGACTGAACAAGGGGAGAGAGAGGAGGTAGGCGTGGGTCAGAACTCAGAGAGGAGGCAAGGCTTCCATGAGGCCTAAGGGCATACTTTGGAGGAGAGAGATGGAATGGAAGCCATTCCAGGAGGGGACACCTCAGTGCACCCCCTCCTTGGTCTACTGAGTGCCAGCTAAGCTAGCATTCCATTCTTCCTTCAGCTCACTTCAAAACTCACATTAAAATTTTGCTTCCTCGGGCAAGCTTTCCTTGAGTCCTTCAACCAAATGACCTGCCTCCTCACACCCCTGTCTACAAAGTTCTACTCTCAGCACGAGCTGTACTTTTCCTTCTCAATTTCTCCACAGATTTTTAATTGTACGTTTATTTGTGTGATTAAATGATCTAGTATCTATTTTTCACATTAAACATGAAGCTCAAGGCAGAAGACATTTGTGACTATATCACGTGTGCTTAGCACAGTGCCTCGCATGTGGAGGAAATGTGTGGACAAGGAAGGGTGGGTAGAGCTAGGAAGAGTTTGAGGTGCCCAACCTCCAAGATGGCCCCCGAGTGATCTCCGCCTCTTGATATTCACACCTTTGTGTAGTCCCTTCCCATATTGCACTAGGTAGTCGTGTGTGACCAAAAGAATATCTGTGTCATTTCTGAGATTGGGGTATGAAAAAGTACAACTTCTATCATGGATTCTTTCCCAGTCTATTATTTCCCTTGGGGCAAACCATCTCCACATCTTGAGGACACTGGGCAGCCTTGTGGAAAGGCCCACGTGTCAAGGAACTGAGGTCTCTAGCCAACAGTCAGGGAGAGAGTGAGGCCTCCCAACAACCACGTGACTGAGCTTGGAAGCAGATCGCTGACCCTGAAGAAAATCCCAGCCATGGCCTATAGCTCGACAGCAACCTCATGAAAGACGCTGGGCAGACCAATCAGCTAGGCCGAATTCCTGATCTCAGAAACCGTGTGAGATAATTAATGTTTGTTTTAAACTGCTAAGTTTTGGGGTAACTTGTTATGCAGAGAGAGATAACCAATACAGGGCTTAATGAAAGAGAAAGGTACATTAGAATAATCCTGCTGCTTCTTTTGATACTTTTAAACAATGCTCATTTGTGGCTTCTTCTGAGGGAATTTTGGGTCTTGGACCCATCCCTTTGGAGAGCCTTCATTTTTGTCCCAGCTTGTCCCTGATTGGATGCCTGTCTCTATTCCCATGTTTCAATGGTCTGATGCTTAATAAAGGGGCTCAGACTGTATTCACAGCTCGAACCTTTTAGTAGATTAAACATCTCTAGCTGACTGAGTACAAATTTCTTTAGGATGAGGGAGGGTCCTTGTCTAAGTTGAGATTTACAAGGATGTCTCATCTTGAAAATCCTTTCTCTTGAAGGAAGGGAGAAGGTTTGTTAAATGTGTGCCCCTGAAGGCCACATGGGCATCACTTTGTTTCAGACTCAGGGGAAGTGGCTGCCTTTAAGAGGCCATGAAAGATGAATGTATGCTGTTCTTCTGAGGCAAGGTGGAGCTCAGGTTAGGTTTGAGTCTTATTCTCCTGTCACTGGCTGTGCGTCACGTGGCAGCTTTAAGCCTCAGTTCCCTCACCTATAAAATGGGGGTAATGCTACTATTCATCATCATAGAGTTGATGGAAGAATTATATAAGGCAACTTATTTAGCACGGTGCCCAATGAATCATGGTGGCTATTTTGATTACAAATGACCGAATAAGACTGAGTCAGAAGCTAGTGTCAGGCTCCATATTTGCCTGTAATTAACTGTTTAATTTGGGCCAAAGGTTTAAAGTCTTCATACCTTTGTTGCCTCCTTTATAAAATGAGGGGGTTGGGCAAGTCAGTATTTTAAAAAAAATTTTTTTTTTTAACATTTTATTTATTTTTGAGACAGGGAGAGACAGAGCATGAGCAGGGGAGGGGCAGAGAGAGAGAGAAGGAGACACAGAATCTGAAACAGCCTCCAGGCTCTGAGCTGTCAGCCCAGAGCCCGACGCGGGGCTCGAACTCAGGGACCGCGAGATCATGACCTGAGCCGAAGTCGGCCGCTTAACCGACTGCGCCCCAAGTCAGTATTTTTTAAAGTGCGATCCAGGGGTGCCCCTGCTCATGCTCTGTCTCTCTCTGTCCCAAAAGTAAATAAACGTTAAAGTGCGATCCAAAGAATTATTTGCATCTGAATCACCCCGGTGCTCAGTAACATAAGGCAGATTCCTAGGTCCACCACAGTCCTGCAAAATCAGAATCTCTAAGGGGAGCTCAGGAGTGTATGTTTCAGTCAGTTCCTTGGTGATGCCTGTTGTGCATTGCCTGCTCTACTGGATCTATAAGATGGTCTTAAGTCCCTGGTATCAGGAGGAACTTCCCACAATGGCCTGGAGGATCCTTCAGAACATGAATTGTCCATCAGGTAGGTAGATTTAGGTTCTTCCTTAGCCCACGCCAGGAATTCCAGATCTGTAGAATGAGTGTACTTCTTTCTTATGCCCACAGGAGGTCAGTGAAACATTAGGCCTATCCGTCTGAAGATTTCAGAACAAAAGAATTTTGAACAGTGCTCTCCTGGAAGTAGAATGCTTCCGTATTAAAACAAACATAAGCCTTATTTACTCATATGCTTCTGAGGTGAGTGTTTGAGGATCTATGCAGCCCCATTCCAACAGCGCCCTGCTCTTTATAGAGGAAGGTACCTTAGCTTTCAGGTTCGTAAACTTGAATCCATCAGTAGGTTTTCTAAGATAACTGTCCTTGGAGCCCTGGGAGTCATTTTAAGGCAGAGAAAGCTCTGCTTTGAATTTCTCCAGGGCATCTCTTTCGAAGAGTTCAAGATATCTGGCCTGTGCTGTTTCACACAGTTACCCAAATGGGTCTGGGCCAGAAGGACTATTAGCCAGAGATGGGACAATGGAGGCTCAGAGAGGCTAGACCATCTGACGGAAGACACACAGTGGTAGAATGATCAGGCCCCAGGTCTACCACCTCTTCATCAAGGGCCTTCTTTACAAGATCTGATTAATTTCATGGGGGTGTTCACGCCAAGTGTTCTTTTAGCCAACTTACACTATCCTGTTTGTCTTTTATGGAGCTTCTCTCTGGAGCTCAGCAGTTGGTCCTTCCCCTAAGCTCAGTTGCTTTTTCTTCTTTTAGGACCACAGTCATCAAGTGAGAGTGGAAGAAGTAGGATTATCAGGGAAGAGCCCACAGTAATGTGCATATGGCTCTGTATCTACTTCCTGAGCTCCCCATCACTGCCCTGGCATAAGACCCTGGGCCCCTCCTCAGAGCTGTCTACAGGAGGTCAGTTGGTGAGTTGTTGCTGAAGAACTGAGTAAACATTCAGTGTTCACACTAACTTAAGACCTTAAAGGTCACCTCCTTCTGTGGTTTTCACACTTGTTAAATGCCCTCCTTTTTAAGAGCTAAGTGGCACCCCCGTTGTGGAAAGCAAATACACTTGGCAGATGTTCTAATGGGCAGCCCAGCGTCTTGCTTCGTCTTTCTTCTCTTTGGCCGTTGCTGGAGTTTGAAGGAACTCTTCACATTTTGAGAACTGCAAAGCTGTAACCCAACCCACAGGTTTTAGATGAAGGTGGGGCCCAGATAGGAGCAGTGGTTTGCCCAAGGCCCTGCAGTGAGTGTTTGCGGAGCATCACGTGCAGAAGAGCTTTCCCATGGTGACAGCGGAGCTCGGGCCTCCGGCCAAGAGCAGAACAGGCCTCCTCTTGCCTTGACGTCCATCATCCCTGTCCCTTGGCTGGGAATTTTATCTTCTCACCGCTCCACCCACCCAGTTCTTACTCATCCTTCGCCATTTAGCCTAAGCATCGCCTCCTTTGTGGAGTCATCCTCAACTGCCCGTGCCAGCTGAACCCCTCCCATATTCCCACAGCCCTTTGCCATCCATATCAGAGCAGTTCTCACGTTCTACCTCATTGATCTGTGGGTCATTCACTGCCGGTAATCTGCCTCATTCCAAAAAGATTCCAAACGGATGGCTTAACAATGTAACTCCAGCACCCAGCAAGTGCCAGCACATAGTGGGTGCTTCAGTATTATTTTGAGGATGAAAGAATTATGCAGCTGGGTAGAAATCAACCTATATTCTAAGGCAACGTGTCTCAAATTTAATGCATGTTGAATCATCTGGGAATTGTGTTAAAATTTAGATTTTGATTCAGGAGGTAGAGTTTAGGGACCGTGATTCTGCATCGAACAAATACCCCGCGGACCCTGGTATTGCCGGTATTCAGACCACATTTTCGTCTCATAAAGGAGGGAAGATTGCAGAATGCTGTCAACCGTACTAGAAAGAGATAGGAAAGTTGGATAAATCAGGGACTGCCAAGGAGTGCAGAGAGCATCCAGAAGGAGTGCAAACAGCTGAAATTCAGAAGCAGTCTTAGAGAAGTGCGTCTGCTTAGCAACTCCAGTCTGCCTGGGGCGTGGCCAAAATGGACTTAAGCGTTGTTGACTTTGGCAAAATTCAAAGCTATCAGGAAGTTCTCTCCACCATCCAGCAGCATGGGGATGTTCAAAAGGGAAGACAGCCTGGGAATCTCTTACTAATACTTTCTCACATTTGGGCAGGAATACACATTTTACAAAATGCTACGATACACTATCTTCACAGATTCTGAAGACAGAGGTATGACACTCCATTGTGTAGAGGGCAAAACTGAGACTCACACACATACACAAGGCTTGCCAGGGTAGTTCAAGCCACAGGCATTGCTGAGATTAGATTTTCATTACGTCTTTTTCTAGAGCACTTCACCTTACTATTTCACTGCTACAGGTTGTTTCAGTAATCTTCTTCCAGGCAAATTGGGACCTTGTCTGAGTTGTTTGTTATCAAACCATTAACACCTACCATGGTGTTTTGCACCTAGAAGGTACTCCATGAATATGGGTTAAATAAGTGAATAGAGTTTGAGCATGGGAGGGCCTGCACTCATGCACTCCATCAAGATTATAGGTTCAGCTGATTACAACATAGCACTAATGAGGTCAAGCTTGTGGGTTCGGTTCTGCTGTGTGAGTGACACAGCTTTGCCCTGTTCCCCACCCATGCCTCTGAACATACACAACCGCCTTCATGAAAATATGGCACCTATTAGCGATTCAGGAACTTGGTGAGAATGTGAGTGTCCAAAAAAACCAACTCAAAGTATATGCAGGGAAGGGCAATGGCATCTTCGATGCAGATGGTGACTCAGGTCATAAGCATTTTGACATATCACCCCTTACCGGTGATGCTCTGGGTCAACTCCCTTCTCTGCTACCTGCTGAGGAATAGCTATCTCTGAAGTGTGTAATGATCTGAGAACAGGGAGCCTTGCCCACCCAAGGGGTTAAAGAGGGAAAGCCGGCTTACTACCATTTCAAAGGCAAGACTAGATCCTCTATTTGCATTTGTTTAGCCCTTATACTCCTTTGGATTGCTTTCTTGCCCCTGATGTCTGTTCCTCAGAAAGCATTAAAAAATACTTCAAAGAAAGGTCGCAATTCACATAAGATCCAAGCGAACTGCAAAGGAAGCTGAGAAACATAGTATTTCTGTGTGCCCAAGAAGAAGGAATGGGATGTTCTGTGTGCCCAAGAAGAAGGAATGGGATGGATGACCATCTAGCTAGTCTCTGTCAAAATCGCCAAGTGAGTTGTCCTCATCTTCCGTTTTTTTTCTAGACTATTCTATCCAAGCATTGATTTGAAAAATGAGTATCAATAATAATAGCTGACATTTTTTGAGCACTTGGTATGTGCCAAGCACTATGCTAATTGCCCAGCACTCGTTATTTATAAAAACCTTACAAGCAACTTATGAGGAAGACACACTGCTTATATCTTCAGTTCATGGATAAGAAAAGGAGACCAAGGGAGGTGAGTGACGCCCCAAATTGCGGGACTGGAAATTGGAAGAGCCAGGCTAGGACCCAGGTCTGTCTGATTTCTAAACCATTGCATGATACTGTTAACTGATACTTGGCTTCCTCCTGATAAGACCACCTTCTTTGTGATTCTTTCTTTGGAAGTTCCTCATTTTCCTTGTATCGCTACCACTATCCCTCCTCTAGCTCCAGTGAGGAGACTAGGTTGGCATCCTCCAGGCATTTGCTCTTGCCTTCCACCGTTATTGTTTAGCTTTGTTTCTTCACCCGCCCCTCCTCCTTTGACACCCACGGCTTGATCAGTGTCATCTACTGACCTAGCGGCTGTGGCCATCACTTCACAGAAGTGTTCAGCATCTGGCTTCCCATCTTCCTCTGCAAGCCATTTCCTATCATCATCTGGGCAACTTCAATGTCCATGTGGATGATATGTTCAGCCTTAGAGTCTGTTTTCCACACACAAGTTCACTTCAGCCCCTCTCAATGGAAACATCTGGAACCTGCTGTCACTAAGGGCTGTTGCTCCCATCAACCTCATCATCAACCATGTGGAGCACTTTTCCACCTGTGTAGGCCCCTGCTCTCTCCTGGCCTCACTTCGCTTCCTGTATAGTGTGGAATCCATGCACAGCTGTCTCACAAGAGCATTGAAGAAATAAGTTTGGATAGGGTCACAGTGCAGTAAAGAATCTGGAAAGGAAAGTCGGAGGATTCCCTAAACTGTGGGAATCCCAGCCCTGGATCTGGTCCATGTAGTCAAGTTTTTCTCAAGGTATGATCTGGCGGACCACCTTATTAGAATGATGTAGAAGTCCTTAAAGGCCCTGGCCCCATCCCAGGCCTCCTGAATCCGATTACTTGGGGATGGGCCGAGGTATCTGCATTTTCAATGAAATCCAATCGATTCTCATCTAATTTAAGGTTTGAGGATCTCTGATTTAGGCCGGTCAGACACATCTCCCCCAGAGGAGTTAAAAGTCCCTGTCACCTCCTAATTCTATCCCCATGACTCACTCCAACGTGGACAGGGTTCACACTTGCCAATCAATCCATGTGACTTTTCTTTAAGCCCCTTAGAACCGTCTCCACTCCTTTCCCTGAGGGGCCTGGAGTGAAACAAGCATACTGGGCTCAGAAACAAACAGAAATTCCCCCCCCAAATCCCCATCTCCCCCACCTTCCTCGCCATCGTCCCCATGTTGAGAAGCAGCTTCAGCCCCTCCCTTCTGTGTGCCCGTGAAGGGGAGGGCCAGGGTGATCAGGAAAGTGATTAATCTACCGGGGTAGGCATCAAGAGATAAAAATCCAGTCTTTTATAACTTGTTAAAACCTGCCTCAGGGAGAGGACAATAAACCAGGACTCCCTGTACTCGGAAGACCTGGGTAGTTCCTTATCTGCGTTGAAATAAATCAGATCAATTAAGTTCCCTGCAGAACATAACGTTTCTCTTTCTGCTCTGCGCTTTCCAAACAGCTACTCTGCCCCTGGGGTCTCTGCAGCCTCCTCCCAGTGCGGCAAAGATGGGGCGTTGCTACTCAGTTTCTGGGACAGCGGATTCTAGAATTTGAAACCACACAGGTTTCAGCTCAGAAGGCCTGGTTAGAATCCAAGCTCTACGCCTGTCCTGCCGCGTGACCTTGGGCTGGTCACTAAACCCCTGACTCTATTTATTTCCTTAGCTCTAAAATGTAAATGATCCTACTCCTCTTTACCTTCTCATAGGGCTTTGGAGGACAAAGGAGATGATTCTTCTTTTGAGAAGGGTAGAGCCGTGAACTGTTATGAGCAATATCCCCAAGCGCCGTCCCCCTGGGCTTCCACCTGTAACTGACAGACTGCCACCCGCCGGGCTCCTGGCGGTCTGCAAGCGTGGGTGAGCGTCAGAATGCTGCCATCCTTACAAACTCACATTTCCTGGTGCTGCCGGAGAATCAGTGGTGCTCCATGTTGCCTAGGGCAAATGGACCAATGGTCCAGGTATCTTATCCAAGCAACCCTGTGAGGAGACGAAGAGGGCTGGCCGCCTCATGAGGTAGAAGGTGAACTCTGTGTTCTATCACTGTCCAGGGAGCTCTGGGTTTGACTTTACGGCTGCTGGTGTGTATCGAGAGATGGGAAGCTACTGATTCAACTTCCTGATAGGTTTTTTTTTTTTTAAGGTTTATTTATTTTTGAGAGAGAGAGAGAGACAGAGCGTGAATGGGGGAGGGGCAGAGAAAGCGGGAGGCGCAGAATCCAAAGCAGGTTCCAGGCTCTGAGCTGTCAGCACAGAGTGGGATGCGGGGCTCGAACTCATGAGCCATGAGATCATGACCTGAGCTGAAGTTGGACGCTTAACCAACTGAGCCACCCAGGTGCTCCCCCCCACCCCCCGCCCCAATAGTTTTCAAACACACTTGAGTGAGGTTTGGGGGAGTTGGACAGGCTGGCTGTTCAGGCTGTTGGATGAGGGATTCCTGGCCTGGGCCTCATCTCAGTCTCTCCTCATACTTGTCCTCCTGACTCAGCCATCACCACCCTTGGTCTTGTCTCAGGTCCCTGAACGGAGGGAGACTTGTGTGGTCAAATGTTTCTGCCGCACTAGGAGTGTCACCTGTGTAGCAAGTTCCAACCCCTTTATGTTTTTATTTTCGAGAGCTTCATTATTTTCTTCACCTGAAAATAATTCTTGGCTGGCAAGAATTTCAGAAGCCATGGCAGGGCCTGTGGCCTCAGATAACACTGTAGTTGAGCTGGACCACTTGGCTTTTTGAGAAACTCTTAACCAGGAAAACCGTTACAGCTCATCATTCCCACCCAAGGGGACCAATGGCTCTTTTTAAATTATAAAGATGACGTCAGGGGCACCTGGGTGGCTCAGTCGGTTAAGCGTCCAACTCTTGGTCATGATCTCAGGGTTTGTGAGTTTGGGGCCGCCTCAGCCCCGGCCCTGGGTTGGATTCTGTGCGGGGATTCTCTCTCCCTCTCTCTGCCCCTCCCCACCTCTCAAAATAAATAAATAAAAATTTAAAATCTAAATATTTTTTTTAAAAAGATGATGTCAGTCTCCCACTTAAAACTTCCAATGTTTTCTCACTGTACTTGAAATAAAAACTAAACTCCTTACCCAGGCCTTTGCCTGCAGCCCTGGGCTCACTTCCTGATTTCACTGTCTCCCGTACTGGCCTTCTTTCTGCTCCTCAGTCATAAACCAGCCAGGATCATGCCCGTCCTGGGCCCTTTGCAGTGACCATGTTTCTGCTTTGATGCTACTTTCCTCTCCTTTTACATGATGACCTGCTTCTTTCTTGCCCCCAGAGCCCTCCTTAAATGTCACCTTCTCAGAGAAGCCCTCCCTGACTACTTACCCGCTATTGCCTCTTTCTGTCACCTGCTCCTATTTTCAGCTTCTGCAGAGCACTTATCCCTCTGATATTCTTATTTCTTTCTTTATTTCTGTCTCTTTTCACTAGAATGGAAGACAGATCTCATGTTTACTTCTGTAGTTCTGCTCCTAGAACAGTGCCTGGCACATCATGGCCCTCAGGAAATATATAATGACTCTGAAGGACTTGCCTTTATACAGCTAGAGAGCCATTTCTTAGGTTTATTTGTGTTTTTTAGGACTCACTACACCCAATGTGAGGCTCGAACTCATGACCCACAGTCACATGCATCTCCGACTGAGCCAGTCGGACAGTCCTATAGCTGGAGACTTTAATCCTGGGCCTCTACTGCATCAGCTGGATGTTCAGAGTCTCGCTTTCTTCCTTTGTTAAATGGTGATCGTAGCACCGACCTTGCAGAGTTGTTAAGTATTTAATAGGGAAGAATATGTAAAAGTGCCTTAAATGTAGAAGAGGCCCGCAAATTTATAATTAATTAATTATAATAATTCCCTTCTCTGTCTTCCCTTCTTTGGCCCTGGCTTTGCCACTTATGAGTCCTGTGGCCTTGGTGCGTCATTTTCGTTCTCTGGGCTTGATGAGGGGGAGGGATTGTTACGAGGTCATCAGTGCTGACGGCTCCAGTTTATTTTTTTTTTTGGTGAAAGGAAACTAAGTCTTTTTTTTTTTTTTTCTTTTCCCCAGCCACGTGGCCGAATGAGCTTCTGTAAGTTATTCCAGAGATGATTCTCCTTTGGCTAAACGGGCGTGGTGGGGGAACTGCAGGAAGAAAGCTAGTGGAAAGGACCACCCTTGGAATACTAAGCAGCATCTTAATTTTTCCTGGAATTGGCAAGCTTTATATTATGGGTCTGCTGTTGGCAGGTGTGGGGGGAGAACCTTGATGGTGGCTGAGTTAAATATGGCTGGGATTTACAGTGAAATAAAAGGTGCCAGGTTAATAGGGTTTCTTTTCTCTGAACTGTAAATTGGAAGCCCTGGTGCCTGATCGGCTACTAAATCTCCAGTCCCCTGGGCTTCCAGAAGGAGAGGTCTGGAAGCACCCAGCTGGCAACCGAAGGTTGGGGCAAATAATGATCTCAGCAGCACTTTTGCTCTCTGCCAAGGGAGCTGGGTTGAAGGGCAAAGGGACCTATCGCATTTGCAGGGTGTCTGCCTCCGCCCCTGCACGTTGGCTCGGAACCCTTGTGCAGTCGTCTCACGGGATGGCCTGAGTCAAGGGCAGCAGGCGAAGAGACGGAGAGAACGCGGGCCGGGGGGCATCTTGGTTCAGCCGTCTGGAGTTATCTGAACAAGTTTGATGAGCACCTCCTCTCCTTCCACTCCTAGATGAATGCTGTGGAGAGATGGAAAATGGCCCAGGGCCTGTGACAGCTGACGCCACCCCTGTAATCCACTAGGGACATTGACTTTGAGAAGACACCCTCCGGCATTTTAAGGAGCAGGGCCAAGGTACAGTGCAAAGAATGGAGTCCTCACTCGCTTGGAGTCAGGTGGAGGAAGCAGAGAACAGGATGCAGGCTGATCTCATGGCCCCCTCAGGGCTCTCTCTCCGAGGAAAGCTCTCTTTCCTAAGAATGCCAGGGACCGGACGGCGAGGCAGGGGATCCGTTTCATCTCCTTGTCACAGTACATTTCAGGGTAGCCCAGATTGTGACTGATTTCATTTTAGGAAGGAAGAAATCGAAATCCAAGGAGATAATGTGACTTGCTCACAGCTCCACTGTTGGGGAGCAGCGGAACAAGAAACAGACTCTTTGGATCCCTCCACCCCCGTGCTTTCTCCTTTTAAAGCTACCTTCAATCCCACCTTAGCAGGAGTTGCTAAGCCATTCGGTGCCTTTATGAAACTTAAAAGAGATGTTGGCTCTGGGTGACGATAGCCCTGTGTCAGTCCTGGATTTTGGCCTCAACTTGCCCTTTGGACTGTGGAGTCTTTTGCAGAGAATAAGGGGTGCACATGCATGCACAGCTGCCCTGCTGATGGCAAGTCACAAAATCTCAGCTTCAGAAGGAGTCTCTTCATCACAAAGGTTGCCATTTCCCTTTGTCCTCTTTCCTCTGCTCTTTGAAGCTGCCCCCTCAAGGAAGAATCTGCTGGAAACAACCAGACAGCTTAGCCAGCTGCCTATCTGAGACTTCTGGTAGACCTGCGCTGGGCCATTCAGTCCGAGCAGGGAATCAGAAACAGCAGAGGTTGGGGAAATGCGCTGAGGCTGACAGTCAAATGGAGTCCACTAGTTACCACCTCTTCTGGTGTTTTCTGCTGCCTTCCCAACCAACCTTGGAGCATTCCCAGCCCTTCTCTCGGCCAGTAGTCATTAAGCTGCTTTGGCTAGATATTCTATGGACATGTAGCAGAATATTTATGTTCAGCTGCTTTTTTTCTTTTCTTTGAATGTCAACAACTCAACTTATTTTTTGGCTTTTTCTTTGCTGCATTAGAAGAAGCCAATTTCTCTTATAGACAGGAAGGTGACCTTCTGTTGAATAAAATCGAACTAGTTTTCCTACTGGAAACTGCTTCTGAAGACCAAATTTCCCTGCCCTAAAGCAAAAGCAAAACCCGTTGTGTATGTGCTTGTGTATGTGTTTATGCATGTGTTTATGCTGCAATTGAGTGGAGGCAGGGAAAGAAGGAAAAAACTGGGGTATCTGGCACAAGGACTGTGGTCGGATTGGAACAGCTGACCTGGGGTGCCAGGCAGTTGAGCAGAGACAATCAGTATGGGGGTATGGGGTTTCTAGAAGGTGGGCTAAATGAGGATCTTTGCCAGGGGACCAAGTACCTGATATTTATTTCACATGAGGGGGCCTTTCTTTTCCTATCACCTAGATGCTCCACAAGCTGTATCTCTGCAGAGGTCCCAGGCCGACTATAATGACGGAAAGGCATCCTAAATAGGGAGCAAGGAGGTGGGGAGGAGTTGATATGCTGTGTGAAGGGGTCAAGTTGCACAAGTGAAGGTCCGGAGAAGTAAACACGTGAGCCCTGGTGTCTCAAGTAGGCAACCTCCTCAAAGTTGATAGACCATTTTTTGGTGAGATAAGATCTAATTGTCGAGGCATGAGGAGAGCCTGCAATTTTGAAAATCCGACTGAGGATTATTTTCTAAAATAAAAGACCCTTTGGTCATGAGCCAAGGTTGCCCCATGATTTAACTTGAATAAAACACTGTAAAAATGCAAACCTTTTAGAAAGTGGATTTTTCCCAACCTAATTAGAAATGCAACCACTCTATCTCATCCCTTAGATAAGAAGCAATGGGCACTGTTAGACACGGATAGAAGTGTGTGTCATCAGAAGCTCTGCTGTCTTCTCTCCTCTACCCACATTCAAGCCAGAATGCATTCGTGAGATTTTCTGAGACCAAATTTCTCACTGGAGGCTGTAGTTAGAAAGGATCTCAGACGTCATCTGCTCTACCCTCCTGATTGTGGTAGCGAGATCCTGCTCGGGATGAATAGCACTTGAGGACAAGGACAAATAGGCCTCATCTGATTTTGGTTCCCCAGCACCTAGAACATCATTTGACAAGAAGCAGGTGCTCAGTAAGTGTTGATTGAATGGCTTCCTGACTGATGGAGTAAATAAATGCATATCTCTCAGTGACAAAGATGATCTCCTCAACCAAAACTCTAGTCGGGCTCTTCTGAACTCTCTTCTCCATAGACCCCTGACTTTTGGATTTCTGTGTTCATCTTTCCATGGTCTAATTTTAGCAAGAATTCTGGTAAATCAGTTTAAACAGAATCCCCCACCCTCAATATCTGATCACCCTCGATATCTGACCAAATTCCTTATTCTCCACCATTCTCCAGGGGATTTCTGATAATCCTTCAGCAAGAATCCTATTAGATGGATTTAGCCAGAATCCCCTCTGACTCCTGATGTTACCGCTCAGTAATTTTTCATCCACTGACTTCCTCCCTGCTCCTTGGCTTTAAGTTCCCACTTTTCCTTATATTTGGAGTTGAGCCTGAACTGGAGGACCTGTCTCTTTTAAACTACAAAACTCCCTTATAGTAGCTCCCCTTGAATAAAGTCTGCCTTACCATCTATGTCACGCATAATTTTTCTTGAACACCAGCAGCCACTTGGACACATCTAGGAACAGGCTGCTTACTCTCTCAGAAGGCAATATATTGTGTTTGTGGATCACTCTGATTATTAGGAAGTTGTTTTAATTGAGTCAAGGTCTGATTTCTTGCAAATTTTCTGCACGTGTTCTGGTTCTGCTCTCCGAAGGCAGCAAAGAAGCCTGCCTCTTCATTGTCTTACTGTAGGTTTTTCTGTCCCATTTCCCCTGGTGTTTCTTCTTCAGTGGCCAGTGACCTCATGCTTATTCCTGCTGATCTGGAACACATCCAAGAAAGCGTTCAACACACAGATGGCTCGCCAGGGCAATACTGTAGGATTTAGGTCTCTCCTTTTTCTTTGGCCTCGCTCATGTACACTGGCCATGTCGTCAGTCCTCTCCTTTCTCAGCTAGTTGCTGTTGTAGAAAACTAGCTAAAAGACAAGATATCTCTGGGGGTGATAGTATCAGTGATGCTTATCTTTTTCTTTATGTTTTCTTATAATAACAGAAAGCATTTACAGAATGCTTTACTCTAACGATCTGGGGCGAAAACCGATAAAGCCATTTCTATTGTGGAAGAAAGGTACCAATAAACTAATTTATAATAGAATGTTGATGAACAGTATTAACCTGGAGAAACTTTATCAAATACCTATTAAGTATCAGGCACTGAAGTAGGTAATACAGAGGCAAACAAAAATAACTTTTTCCTTCAGGTAGCATGTGGTTATTTGCTCCAACAATTATGCCCTATGAAAACAAAACGATCAGGTTCCTATGGGAGCACTAAGGAGGTGTCCAGAAAGTAAACTGGGAGAGCAGCAAAGAACTTTAAAAAATGGATGCTCAACAGGTAATGAGGAAGAGAGAACTCAATGTGAAACTGCACGGATATGCAAGAGACGGTGGCCCCTTCAGGGGACTCCCAGGGGGTTGGTGGGTTGGGGAGGCAGGCTGTGAAGCAGGGACAGGCTAGAACCGAGGCAAGAGGGGACCAAGATGCTGACGAAATTGCTACTAGAGACTGAGACTGAGACTGAGACTTTATTTTGTGTGCGTACTTGGCGGTTGGGGGTGGGTAATGAGGCAGGTAGTGTAAGAGCCTTTAAACAAAGAGAACTAATAACTGTCCAGAGAAATCATCTATGATGATAGAATGTCTGGCAACATAGTAGTTAGCAGGAAAGATTTCTGGGTGTGTGGGAAGGAATAGGAGGAATATAGGAACTTAAACCTTTCTTTTTAATTTTTTAACTTTTATTTATTTTTAGGAGAGAGAGCCTGAGTGGGGAGGAGCAGAGAGAGAGGGAGACAGAATCTGAAGCAGGCTCCAGGCTCTGAGCTTCAGCACAGAGCCCAACGCTGGGCTCGAACTCAAGAACCGCGAGATCGTGATCTGAATCGAAGTCGGACGCTTAACCGACTGAGCCACCCAGGCGCCCCTGACCCTTCATCTCTCAAGTGATACCATACTTGTAACTACTCATAGATAATACTGGCCACATTTCTCCCTTCTGCTCTGCCACCAGAAATGGGTAAAGGAAGTGTCCAAAGCTTAAGAATGTATATTCTAGAGCCAGTCTTGCTAAATTTGAATCTTAGCCCTACCACTATCTTAGCCTCTCTGTATCTCAGTTTCCTCATATGTAAAGTGAGAATAATAATAATACCTACTTTGCTGGGTGGTTGGATATACCTTCTGAAGGTATATCCAGACTAAATGTGAGTTTGTTCCTTCGTGAGTCACAGATAGAAACTACACCAGGTGGAATTGTCATACAAAGTAAACTTTATTTGCAGCAAATAAAGAGACTACAGGAAATAGCTTCCAAAGCCATGACTTCCCGAGCAAGGGTGAATTTATTTCGGGTTAAGATGAATATTTAGAAAGGGAAGCCTTGTCAACCTATGTAGAGGCGGCCATCGGGTCGCTCGTGTGCGTAAGGAAACATGCCTATATATACTTTGTCTGTTATGCAAATGAGGCTTGTATCCTCCTTGGGTAGAGAGTTTAGTATTACAATGAGACAAAAGCAACTTCAGGTCACCCCGCGGTCCATCTGCGCAGGCGTGAGTCCAGGGTTGAGTTCAGTCTGGTCTGGGTGGTCTGGGCCAGCCAGAGCTCTTCTTCAGGGCAGTTGTTACTGCCTGAGGGGTTGTTTTGATGAGGGAGCTTGAGGCAGGCTGAGGGGCAAAATCCAAGCTGGTACATTGATGCGCCCCCCCCCCCCCCCCCGGTGGAATATGTGTGATATTCCTCAAACACTCCCATCTACCCAAGAACAAAGGAAAGGGGTTTAAGTGCTTGCCATGCTGATTGGGGAAACTAAGGCAAATGAAACATTAAATTCCCTTACCTTCCACTGACAAGTCCTTGAAACTGGCAGAGTGACCTCCCTCTAGGAGCTCAGCAACCTCGACGATGACACTTTCTTAGGGGCAAAAGAGAACCTTGGCTTATTGGCTTAACATTGTCCCAACCTCGAGGATCCTGTAAGTCTACTTCTTTTATCTCAACTGCCCCAAGATACATGCTGGCAGTCATACTCCAAAGCTTACGGCCCCCCGATATGCATCTGAAGGGTCTCATGACTGAGGTTTTATTAAACAGTGATAAATGCTGTTTCCCTAGCAACAGCTAGCCCCTCAAGGTCCTGGAAACCTGGCTTCCAAAATTCCTTAGAGACATACTCTATCCCTGATCCCCTCCCAACCTGAGGGTATATAAAGAGTTACCCATCAGGACTCCAGCACGTCTCTTCCTGCCCATGGGTCCTGTCCCCTATGCTTTAATAAAATCACCTTTTTGCACCAAAGATATCTTCGAGAATTCTTTCATCGTTGTCAGCTCCGGGCCCCATGAACCACCCCCCCCATCACCCCAAAACTTCATCAGTTTCAATTTTCATCACGGGATGCTATGCCCAGTGCATCTTTTGCCTGAGTTAAGAGGTAAGCTGAAACGACCCGCTCAAGGAGAAACATGGGACAAAGTTCAGTGAGTACAAGCAGGTAGGTGGGAAAGGTCAGGTCTTGAGGTCTAGTGGGTGACAAAGGGTACCAGAATATGCCTCTCCAAAATATGCCTCTTTGGCCTATGGATTATTTTGAGCTACAAGGCCATTGAGAATGAGCCGATGCAGGAAAAGCTCTAAAAAGAGGGCATAATTTTTCCTTTCATAGAGGAAATTTTAAGCTGTAGAGATGTCTCTTTTGCCCACATGAGGAAGAGGAGGACCCTTAGCAACTCATCGGTGGAGAAGGTACCAGTTTAAATCTATGTAATAAACCTTACTAAAGAGTACTTGTTTACCATGCTTTTCCTGATCACCTTCCCATAACTTGCCTCCATGCACCCCCACCCTTCACCCAGAAGCACCCCCAACCCTTTTTCTTCGTTTAGCCTAAGATGGTATATAAGTCCAAATGCAAACAACCCCTTTTGGTCACTCATTGCTGGATGCTTCCATGTGTCCATGAGTATGGCATATGTAAATAAACTTCTGTTTGTTTTTCTTTTGTCCATCTGTCTTTGGCCAGTCACATTTACAGGGTCCCGGCCGAAGAACCTGCGTTGGTGTAGGGACAGAAAAAATTTCCCTTCTTCCTTTTTTAGATTTTTCTGACTGGCCCGGTAAGTAGATTGATGTAAGGCAGATTAATAGGAGAAAAGCAAACAGATTTTCTATGTACAGGAGCCCCACAAAAATATGAGACCCCAAAAGCAGCCAGGTAATTGAGGTTTATATAACATCCTGAGCTAAAGAAAGGGGTAGGGGGCTGAGGATACCAAGGGAAGGAAAGCCATTCCCAGGAAGGCAGAAGAGATGTTTGGGAAACAAATGTTGCCCTGTTACACAGATAATTTTAAGTAAAAAGGTATCTTTGGTAATAGCTCTCTTCCTAGCACAGGCTCTCTTTCCAGTGTAAATTTAGGCAGGTGAGGAGGGAGGTAAAGAGCTTTCCCTGAATCTGCTGGGGTTTTACTGCCTTCAGCTCAAAGTAATGCTTATGCCAAAGAGACCTAGTTTGGGATAGTAAAATCTGCTCCCCTTTAATGGGCAAAGGAAAAAAAAAGTTCTTCTCTACACTTCTCATTATTGTTCTATCTATGAAGGAGGAAGAAAGGCCGAAAAAGGATTTGGAGTTAGAAGCAGCATGCCTCCGTCACTAATTGATTGTGTGACTTCAGCAATCCAACCTCCGTCAACCCTAGTTTTCCTGTTGGAAATGCAAATGATAATTCCCGCCTCATGGGGTCTGGTGGGGATCAAATAAGATAATGGATGCAAAAACACTTTATAAATTGTAAATTGTCAAATACCAGGCACAAGCTTAATATTATCTTCCCACTCCTCCCGCAGAGAGGGCAGGGATGGGTCTCCCTACTTAACAGAGAACTGAGGGCAAAGGGATTCAATAATTTACCACAATTCTCCTGCAAGTCTGGGTCAGGTCCAGCCCGGGACAAGCCTCTGCACTCAGCAATTTCCCCACAGGGTCTGGTCAAGTATGCTCTGCTGGCCACATCGAGACCCAGAATCCACATAAATACAAGCAAAATCCCGGCCCAGCCCCCTCCTGCCGCTTCACTGGGTTCTAATTGCCTCTTACTTCAGAAATAGGAATAATTAAACTGAGCTTTATTTTAATAGGCCTCAGTTCAGGCTCCGCATTCGGCATCCTTGGTCAATTTCTCCGTGTTTCTCAGCTAATCTTGGGGAGAGGAAACTGTCCTGAAGTGGTTCATTTGCATCAAAACCACTATAATTTGTAAGTAAATGGCATTGCTTTTAAATGCAAAGGAGCATCCAAGAGTTGACGGAACAGACTGTTTTTGATTCTTCAAAAAATTGCAACCCCTAATGTTCTGGAAATAATCTTTCCTTCTCTCCAATTACACTCATCCCAGGAGGAGCCCCCTTTCACCCCTCTGCAAAATATAGCCATTAAAGTTTCTCAAGTCAAGGGCGGCTCTCCTTGCCCACAGGGAGACTTATTTGAGCAACGATTCTCAACTGGGTAGACACTTTGAGATGCTACCAAGTGGCATTGGGAAACAAAGATGAATAAGACGCTATCCCAGCCTTTAGAAAGTCTGCAATCTCTGAAGGCAGAGAAGGTTGCAACATATGTAGCAAAAGGCAGAATATGGTGTTTTAAGAGGGCTGAAAAGCAATAGGTGTTGTAGGGTCTGAACCTGCTTGGGAGATGAGTTAAGTTGTGGAGAGAAGAGGGTTACTTAGGGGGACTTGGAAGGCTGAAATGATTTCTCCACCAGGACAATTCTCCACTGTCCCCCATGCCCCACACTCACCTCACAATCTCAGTCCAGCTGCTCTGCTCAGTGCTTGGTCTATGCACATTTGACAGCCGGCCGTAGTGTGAAAGCATTGCTCCCTCCGAGATCCCGCCGGGAATTGACTTTGCCATTGTCAGGGAAGAAGAATTTCCTCTGCCCTTGAAGGTCCTCCTGGCTAGGCTAAGAATCCAGGTGACATGAGACAGATTTCACAGGAGAAAATCAAGTATAATAATGTGCTTATGGGGAATCCACACAGACATGGACATTACAAAGACCGTGAGGGAACAACATTTTCTGAGCTAAGGCGAAGGGTAGGGGTCTGAGGGTGCAAAGGGGAGGGAGACCATTAGCAGGAAGTTGAAATGTCTGCAAAACAAACATTGCCCTATTATACGGAAAAGTTTCTTCAGTAAAGAAGAATCTGTTAATCGCTCTCTTCCTGGTAAGAGCAGGCAGTTGAGGAGGGGGGTAAAGAGCTTTTTCTGAATCTGCTGGGTTTGGATTGCTTTTAACCCAAAATAATGTTCTTGCCAAAGTAGCCCATCTTGGGGCAGCCTGACCTGGGCCCCTACACTATCTAAAGGGAATAGGTATATCCTATTAACTAGCTCCCTGCCTCTTTTCCGGACCTTGTTCTGTTCGCTGTGTGTCTGAGTTCTTCCTTGGAGCCAAGAGCTGAATGCTAGAGCATAGCTGGTTCAATGGGAAGGTTTGAACTAGGAATGGATTGGAATCTGGGCTCTGACCCTAGCCAGTGGTGTAAACTGGGAAGGTTATTAAACTCCTGAGCCTCACGCTCCTCATCTGTAGAATGACAATAATAACTGTCACTTTACTGAGCTATCCGGGAGGGACAGTTAATGGGTATAAAGCAATTAGAAACTGCTTGATAAAAAATGTTTGTTTTCCCTTATGACCGTACATCATTAGTTGTATTGGGACATTTTCCAGCTTTGTACAAAGATCTTTGTCCAGTACTTAGTACTTAGATGATAAAGAAGTCCTTCCCAAGTGAATTAATGCTCTGTTTTGTCTCTTTACATTTGTATGTGCTTTTGCCCCCATTTGGAACATCAGCGTCTTAATCCCTCCCTCCTCCATGACCCAAGTGACTTATTATTTGAAATGCAGCCCTGCACCCCACTCCCGAGCTAGACAGCTCCAAGTATGGAATAGGGAAAGGAGGGGTGAGAAGACTTGTTTTTCCAGAATGGCACGCCACTATGTTATTGTTCAAAAGTGATCACTGCCTCTCTCTGGGGCAGACTGTACTTCCCTACCCCATTGATGGTAGGCTTGACCACATGACTTGCTTTGCCCCGTGAAATAGGAGAAGCAGGGCCATGTGTCATTTCCAAGAAGGAGTTTTAAGAGCCAGCATGTGAACAACCATGATCCCTTTCCCCCCTGCAATCCCCACCAGCTATGGGTCCTGGTTAGAGAACATGTGTCAGAATTGCAACCGCCCCCCCCCAGTGCACATGCATGAGTGAGAAGTGAACCTTGGATGCTGTGAGCTCCTGAGATGTCAGAGTCATGGTTGCTTCCACTTATCCTGACTGACACAGTATATTTGCTGGGCTCTTCTTTGAGGTACTGCATAGCCCTTTTCTCCCACTCTGGTGATTGTATCCACTCTATGCCTTAATATCTGCCAAATCTGTGTATCTCAAGGATGGTCTCAGCATGAGGATAGGCTGCTGGTACCTCACCCTGAGCATACAGAGAACCAAACTTACTGTATTACTTCCCACCCCCACCCCCGCCACCCCAAATCTGCTGTTTCTCCCATCATTGCTTCTCATATCCAGGGGAGTATCTAGACATGTCTGAAATATCACTGAGGATGTTCTCAAACCCCTCGTCCTACTGAGGGCTGGGACTGATCACTTCTGCTGGGATGTCTCTCGCTTCTATTTTCTCTGTTTGAAGCTCCTAACCAGTAATCTGGCTTTCCATTTGTCATGTGAATGCTTGCAGGAGCTCGGCAGCTGCTCTCCCTGCCTTTTGTCTCATTCCTGATCAATCCATCCATCCTAACGTTTGCAGGGCCCGGGGTAAGGATTTGAATGGGGACCCAAACACTAAATGTCTAAATATTTAAAACTTCTAAATCAAGATAAAAAATATGCTACACAGAATATATTCTGGCTCTCTGTCTTAGCAAATATACCTTCATAATTACATGGAAACCCAGATCAAATTTCAAATTTTTGGACTCCTCAGTGTTGTGTGATAGAATATAGTAACATGGGAGATCTGGATCCTGGACCCTGGCCCATCATCTATACACCCTTCTCTTTGCATCCCTGTCTCTACCCACAACTGAAAAGGCCTTGCACACACACACATGCACATGAGAATTCTGAGCTTACATCTATACCCCATGCAAGCTGCTGAGCTTTGGCCATCCCTCAGCCTACGGTGAATATGACAAAAGCACAGTCTATCCATAGGACCAAGGGCCAAGGAAGCTAACCATTTGTGCCATGGAAGCAGGCTTGCAGTCAAATGTACGCGGACATCCAAGATCCTGGACACCCAGAGCATACTCTAGTGGGAAGGACACAGGCTTGGATGCTCATGACCTCTTTGCTCCATGTGCTTTTACCCTATGGATAGGGGCATGACTGGATATGGATCAAAGTGGATCCTACTTAAGTGGGGAGCCTGAAGTAGACCCCTTTTCCTGAGTAAGAGCAATTCGGTAATCCATACCATGATCAACATTTATTGAGCACATATGATTTGCCAGACATTGTTCTAAATTCTTTACTGATGAAGAAAATCAAGCATATCTTTTTTTTGGGGGGGGGGGGATTTCCAAACACATCTCTTAATTTGCCCAAGTCATACAGCTCATAGGAGGCAGCACCAGGGATTGAACCTACGTAATTTGATCTCAGAACCACTGCACATAACATGCTCCACTGACCCTACAATCACCTTCTAGGTCATAGATCTAATTAAGCCTGTCTCTTGTTCACCAAAATGAAGATGTTACGATGGAAGGAAAACAAGATTTGGAACCAGAAGATTCTGGTTTTGATGCTAGCTCAACCATCTGCTAGCTCTGTCTCTTAATCAAGGAACTTTGCTTTTCAATAAAATTAGGAGAGTAATAATAGGTTCCCCATTGGGATTAAGTGAGTAGTGAATATCAAAAGCTATAAGGTCCTGTTATTATTAAGCCTATTATTATTAAGATAATATCCCAGTTACTATGGATACATGATAAATTACCCTAAAACTTAGTGATATAAAAGAACCATTTGTTATGCTCCTAGATTCCATGGGTGAGGAGTTTTGACAGGGCATTTCCCCTGCTCCACAATATCTGTGGGCTCAGCTGGAAGACTTGAAGTTTAGGAGATGGAATCATCTGAAGACTTACCCCCTCCCATGTTCAGTGGTTGATGCTGGCTGTCAGCTAAGATCTCCACTGGGTTGAGAGGTGGACCACCCACGTGAGGCCTCTGCATGTGCCTGAGCCTCTTCAAATCATGGTTGTTGGGTTCCACAGGTGAGTGGGGAGAGAGAGAGAGAGAGAGAGAGAGAGAGAGAGAGAGAAAGAGAGAGATCGCTGTATAGTTCTTAGAATCTAGCCTCAGAAGTCATAGAGTATGACTTCTGTTGTTCTCTATTGGTTAGATGAGGGACAGTCTGCCCAAATGGACTGTCTCTTGATGGAGAGTAGGAAGCTTCTAGAACAACATGTGGGACTGAAAAATATTGCTAAGGTCAATTTTGGGGAATACAATCTGCCAGATAATTATGAACTTTCTAGTCAATATATAGACTGACTCCAAATGCCTGAACATAGCACCTCAGGAGATCTGTGCTCTGGCCTTTCACCTTAGCCTGTTCCTATCCTACATGCCCACCTCGCTGAGCAATAGTGTCTCAAGTCCACTGGGAGTTTTCATTCTTTCCTTTTGGGTGCACGTACCCTCTGCTTGGAATGTTGACTTTCCCCGCTACAGTGATTGGGCGTCCAACCCATCCTTTGGTGACATCTGTCTTCTTCTAAGCTCAAAGTGCTGTAGGACAATGAGAGCAACCCTGGGACACATATGATTTCAAATATATGATCCCACTGTCAGTTTATAAAGTGGAAGCTTCATGACTACAGTTCATCGTGAAGTGCCTGCAGATAGATGGTCAGTTGTGTCAACGATTGTGTCCTTTCACTAAACAGTGAGGCTTCTGGGTTTCTCTTCATCGTATCCCTCCTCCTTCCCACTCCCAGCCCAGTACAGTGCCTGGATGGTAGCAGAAGCTCAATAAATCTTTCTTTTGTTCAAACTTCTCTGTCCTCATCAATTCACTTAGGATTTTCCTCTTACTGAACAGATTTCCCAGGGAATGGGCAAACCCAACTTTTTCAGAGGATTAAGCATTTTCATTTTTGCTTATGCAAAGGCATTATTGGCACATGGCTGCTAAATGGAACTGGCTTGTCACTAAACAAACAAACAACCAACCAAAAAAACCCCACAAAACCCAAACTCTTTTATTCAAGCAGCTGGTTGTTTATTTATTTTTATCTTTTTAAATATAATTTATTGTCAGATTGGCTTACATACAACACCCAGTGCTCATCCCAACAAGTGCCCTCCTCAATGCCCATCACCCATTTTCCTCTCCTCCCTGCCCCCCCCATCAACCCTCAGTTTGTTCTCTGTATTTAAGAGTCTCTTACAGTTTGCCTCCCTCCCTCTCTGTCTGTAACTATTTTTTTCCCCTTCCCTTCCCCCATGGTCTTCTGTTAAGTTTCTCAAGATCCACATAGGAGTGAAAACATATGATATCTGTCTTTCTCTGACTGACTTATGTCACTTAGCACACTACACTCCAGTTCCATCCACGTTGCTGCAAATGGCATGATTTTATTCTTTCTTATTGCCAAGTAGTATTCCATTGTATATCTAAACCACATCTTCTTTATCCATTAGTCAGTTGATGGACATTTAGGCTCTTTCCATAATTTGGCTGTTGTTGAAAGTGCTGCTATAAACATTGGGGTACAAGTGCCCCTATGCATCAGCACTCCTGTATCCCTTGGGTAAATTCCTAGCAGTGCTATTCCTGGGTCATAGGGTAGTTCTATTTTTAATTTTTTGAGGATTTCTACATTGTTTTCCAGGGCGGCTGCACCAGTTTGCATTCCAACAAACAGTGCAGGAGGGTTCCCAATTCTCCACATCCTCACCAGCATCTATAGGTTTCTCGTTAAGCAGCTGGTTGTTTGAATGAGCTCCCTAAGTTCACTGGTTCTTTTTAAACTACCAGGATGTGACTTTATAGTTTCTTCAAGTTTTGAATAATCAGAAACTCTTGTAAGATCTACAGTCATGAAACTGAAATAGTCATAGAGGCCACTGGTTCATTTGTAAAATATTTATATTCTTTTGTACTTGTTTTGCATATAATTTATGGGACAGGAGACCTAAATCTACTGTGGAGTTTGGGAAATTTTCAAGTGCAAATTTGATTATTGCCCTTCAGAAAATGGCCTTTTATTGAGTGTTTCTCGTCTCTGCTGTTTCTTAATTCTTCAACTCCTTCTTCTTCTCCTGGTTTCTCTCATTCCCTTCACTAATCGCATCCCTGTGGCATAGACAAGAAAGCTGTTGAAAACGAGAGCTACAGACGGTGGAATCGACAAAGTCCTTATGACTGTTGGACGGAAGTGTCCTTGAATTTTATGGGACTGAACTAGACGGGATTGTGCCAATAAGCGTGTCTACGAGGTGTGCCTAAGAAATTGTCTCCCAGACACACACCGGTGTGAAGAAGACAATGACTTTGCTGGGGGAGAGGGAGGGAGAGTGAGGGGGACAGGACAATCTTGAACACATCTCTGCCCCACCTGGATCGCATCTTCCTGGAGTGACATCTCTCCACTACTCTTCACAGTAGCTGGGAAGAGATTACAAGGTCTCTGGGGGCATGGCCTAAGCATCAAAAATTGGGATGGATCCCCATCCACTTGCCTGAAATGATCCTTCATCTTTCTGGCTCATATTGGATGAAAACTTTTGTTAAGAACAGGTAATTGGCTGTGAAGCTTTGCTTTTGAATGGAGGCATTTATGGTGTATCAAGTAGCAAACATGCCCTCCAACATCATATTATGTTAATTCCTCTCCATCATCCGAAGGTGATTTGACACAGCTTAATGTGATGTGACTATAGAACATCAAAGGAACATACACGGTGGGGGGGGGGGGGGGTTGCTTACCACCCAGGCTCCTGTTCCTGGAATGAAAGATGCTCCAAAATGGATTGTTCTAAACAACCCGAGAGCCCAAGGCATCATTGCTGTTGACTAAATGCCTTTGTACACAGTGTCTCACTTACTTCTCACACCTCAATCTTGTGGGATAAGCAGGATTGTCACTCACATGGTGCTAATGAGACAGTTCAGAGACTGTAAGTGACTTTCCTAAAAACACAGGGCTGTTAGGATGTAGAGCTGGAAGTCTAGAGAAGCAAAGAGGGCTATACAGTGAATGAATCTGGAGGCTGGGGTTGCCTGATCCTGAGTTAGCTGGGATTAGGGCTCCCCCTTCCCCAGAGGGAGGGACTTAGCCAAAACATAGCTTCCCACATGTTTTGAAGGCCCCAAGTTCCCCAGGCATCAGACAACTATGTTTCTTGATATCTCTTCAAAAGCCTGCACCTGAATTTAGACACTTGAGCCCCAAATGTGTATCCCTCCCCCCCAACAATACAAAGCTACTCCCACACTCATCTCACAAAAACAATGAGCAGATGGAGGTGAGGCCGTGTTTCTGCTGGGGTCCAGCCCCATGGTGCCTCCAGCTGCACTCTGGCCTCTTCTCCACCAGGCGTAGAGGCGTGTGCACCTGCTAAAGTCCTGCCAAGGGTTCCCTCGCCCTAGAGAGATTTGCTGGTGTTGCTGGAGCGCTTTGCTTCCAAATTTTCTACTTCAAACCCTCTGCTTATATTGTTTGAGACCATTACATCGCATGTAGACATGTTCACATTTATTCACCTTTAATTTATATTAACGAATGACCCACACAATCTCTTAGAATCCAAATGGGTCTTGGGATGTGGCATGAGATACTATTCTACATCACAACAAAATTTGTTCTTACAGATCTGCATCCTAAGGGAGTGCCTAGCAACAAATAGAAATGGAATCAGCTGCTTTTTTTTTTTTTTTTAAACAAAGCTATTCTCTACTGGCAATTGTTTTTATAAATCTTGGTAAATTAATGCTCATGAGATCAGGGTAGAGGTAGCCTTGGATTTGAAGAATCTGCTTAGAGTAGTGTCTGAATTACTATCCCCAAAATCAGCCTCTTGTAGATAGCCCCCAACTAGAAAGATCTAAGATTGAGCCTGGACAGGGAAGGGAAGGGGAGCTCCCTGGCTCCCTGGAAATGCTGGTGCTGTAGCTAACAATTTAGGCAAAATTAATCATTTTCAAGTGAACACAAACTGACATAGTCAAGACACAGAGGTTGAAACCAGGAGATATGGGACTGCTTGAAAATTGAATGGGCTGCCTCCGCAGGAAGTAAATTCCCTTTGTCAGAGGCATTCATTCAGATGGACAAGCATTTAGTGAGATTATATTAGAATGACCAGAAAAATTAACTAGGAGCAGTGCTACTACTACTCACAGTAGCTTTTATTTTTTGAGACTTAGTCTGCGCCTAGAAAAGTGCGAAATACATCACACACACTGTATTTCTTGATCCTTATAACAACCTCATGAAGCAGGTATTATTATCCATCTGAGGATGAGAACAGGGGTACAGAAGTTGAATGGTATGTTTGAGCTTATATATCACAGAAATAGATTTAAGTCCTGCTCTCTCTCTTTTTTTAAGATTTATTTTTTAAAGTAATTTCTACACTTAATGTGGGGCTTGAACTCACAACTCCGAGATCAAGAGCACTGTGCTCTACTGCCCAAGCCAACCAAGTGCCCCTAAATCCTGGTCTTGTTTATTCTAAAAGCACTATTCTTCTAGTATAGCCTCTTCTAGTCCTGTGAGTCACTGACATTCCTTTAAAGCCTTGCTCTGACCCCCTGCTAAACTCTTGACTTCTTGATTTAATACACACGGGATAAGTCCTTCCAAGGGAAGTTCAGAGCCCCTGCACTGGGGTTGGAGGTTATTTTCCTACAATATTTTCCTTTGAGTGGTCCCCACCTCTCCACCAGCAGACAGAGATGAGGAAAGGTAGGCTTCCTAGTCGACTGTGAACTCAGGTTACCTGCTGAGTAATGACCTGCTGTAATGTGAAGGGGAGGCTGCAGGACTGGGTTGATCCAGGCCACTTCGAGTGCAAGAAACTCTTTTGAAGTAGAGAGTGTAGCTTCTTTGGGGAAGAGTTCCTCAGTAGGAATCTGTGGCACCAATGAATTATAGGGATATCAAGATATTGATTCCCTCAGTCAATAAGGCAGGAGGGCAGATGCTGGGGTGGCCAGAGCCCGGATCCAGAAATTCTAATGGCTTTGGCCACAAACAGTCCCTTCTGATTACCTGAGCATCATATAAAAACATCATTTTCAGGGTACTTGAGTGGCCCAGTCAGTTAAGGGTCTGACTCTTGATCTCAGCTCAGGTCATGATCCCAGGGTGGTGGGCTAGAGCCCCATGTCGGGCTCTGTGCTGACAGCGTGGAACCTGCTTGGGATTCTCTCTCTCTCTCTCTCTCTCTCTCTCTCTCTCTCTCTTTCTTCCTCTCTCTCTGCCCCACCCCTGCTCGCACTCTCTCTCTCTTTCAAAAATAGATTTCAAAGTTATAAAACATCACTTTCTACATATGTCTTGCTGTAAAAAAGTGAGGAAACCCTATTTTGAGCATCTTGCAGGATGCACCTGAGGTAGGAAAAAGTCGCTGGATTTTATGGGTGGGGAAACCGAGGGTCAAAGAACTGAACTCTGGATGTCCTTCACAAGCCCTTCTCAGGTTCTATCTGATGATAGTAAGAAAGCAAACAAAAAGCAAAAACAGCAAAGGGAAGCGCGGAGGATCTCCCTGTCAAAGGGGAAGGAGCTACAGTACATATTGCAAGGACTTCAGACCCGTTACAGCCGGGCGGGACCTCGCCTGCGACTACATAACCAGGAGCCATGAATTATTGAAGCACCGAGTTTAACATGCTATTCCGACTAATAAGCTCTCTTAGCTGCAACCCCAAAACTACCACTGCACGTCGAGAGAAGATTCATAATGACACTTAAGTTTGCAAAGCCTCCCATTTTGAAACTGCAGCCATAACGCATTACCCGTGTCGTGCTGAGCTCATATTTAATTCTGACAAAGGACAAATACGAGGTGGTGAGGACTTGATGTTTTTCCCTCCGCTGCCGGAGAGGAGAAGTGTTGGGCCATATTGTTTTTGACACGGCACTTCAATTAGGCCTTAAAGAATAGGTAGTACATGCTTGATGAAATAGGAGAATGCAGCACTGATCCGGGGAGCATCCGGCAGCTTGGTTTGAGGTTGAAGTTTGATGTTCCCCCACCAGGGACCCACCAGTCACAATAATTACATTGCTGTCTTTTCATAATATGATTTATTTAGATGTTGCTTTATGAATTAATTCCCTCTAATTGCTGCTCCTCTCACTGTAAATCAAGGTTTCTTGCTTTGTGTAGTACGATGAACATGATCCTACAGTGTGGTAATTAGTCCAATTAGGAAGCAAGGCAGATGTGGAAAACCAATTAGTTTCGGGAATATGTCTGCGCCTATGTATCCCAACCCCTGTTCAATTGAAATTTAATAGCAACTTAATAAAACATTGTTTTATTCATAAACCATCTCTTCCTTCCAAGCTCCCGTTTGTTTGTTTGTTTATCTGCTCGTTTCTAGAGGAGCTGGAGCCAACTTGCTTGATGCTCTGTGAGTCTCTTTCCGTGCGGAGAAGATGATGCGGAGAAGATGATTATTTTCTCCCTGCGGTCGGAGGGAAGGGATCCTTGTTTGGAAGGGGCGGCAGAGGCCAGTGGTTTGGAGAAGGGGTGAGGTTTTGGCCTCTTCACCCTCTTTATTGTAGATATAACCTTCACTTGATCCAGGACTTAAATCAGGAGACATCAGTGCTGTTCACACATACATACAGAGAAGCACACACGTATATACATAGGCACACAGGTGCACACACGTACATATGTGTGGACATATGCACACACACACAGAGAAACACACACATACTCAGAAATACGTACACACATAGACATACAGACATACATGTACATGTTTACACGTAATGTGCACATGCATACATGTTGCACACGTATTCACACACACACACATACTCCTTGTCGCCACCCCACAAAGGACCCCCCGTGCCCCAGGCTCCTCTCTGAATCTGAGAGTCTGGCAGGGCTTCTACTCCCAGAGTCTGAGCATGACTCAATCCCCTCCCACTTCCTGGGGATTATTCCCCTGGGAAATCAGAGTAAAATGAATGATTAGTCGTATGGGTTCAGAAGATAACCTATCCCTCAAAGTGCCTAAGTATTAACCCACAAACCACTAACTAAACAAAATGGTGAATGGCGTCGACAGTCTGTGCTGAAACGGAAGGAAGTTACTGTGGATGACACCACCTACGTGGTGTAGGATGACACCTACACTGCGTGTGTAGACAACCCACTTCACCAAGAGTAAAAAGAGGCAGAGAGCTATACCATCTCTCGATTTAGTGGAGGGTTTGGGGAGTGGAGCAGCACGCACAGAGTGGGGGGAAACTCACGTTTCTCGAGCCGGTGAAGGGCTGGCTGGAGCTCATCAAAGCTGCTGCCATCTGCAGAGTGAGAGGCAGGGCGAGCCCTGCTGTACTTTTCTGAGCAGTATGGGTAACAGAACCTCAGAGAAGAAGGGACCTTTACAGAGTGCAAAGATGCTTCTATTTGATAGGGGAACCCGAAGCCCGGAGAGAAGGGAGCTGGCTTCCTTCCCCAAGATGGCTGAGCTAAAATTAGCTAAAGGGTCTCTTGACTCATGCCATGTTCTTCACACAGCGTTCTGCTTCCTCCCTGTAGGAAACAAATCTCTAGTTTCCAGGACATTTACGTACAAGGGTTATTAAAAAAATCTATCACAAAACAATCACAGTAACTGAAGATCCCTATTCACTGCTCAATCTGATAGGTAAATTACTGAACTTTTGATTTATGTAACTCATTATCATTGCACAGCGGCTGCACTGATATGCTCCATTTGTCTCCTTGATCATTATGTGGTTGGTTCTCTCTACGTCCTGAAAGCAAGACCTTAATAATAACCAGCAAGGGTAATGCAATTAGCAAGATGTGGCATTAGTGTGTGCAGTTAGCCGTGCATGTGTGTGCGTGCATGCATGAGAGTGTGTGTGTGTGTTTGTATGTGTGTGCACATGCTGAGGAGGTGCCACAGTTGAGGATGTTCAGTGCAGGTAGGAATCAAGGCCATCTTTTGGAACCAGCAACCCCGCATCCCTACAAATCCAGGAGGGTGATGAGCCTGTAGAAGTTCTGTTTAGACTCTCAGAGAGTCGAGTGGAGGTCCCTGGGGACAAGCTGTGGTGTGGGGGGGGCAAGGGAAGAGGCGCTGCGTCAGTGTGGGGGTGGAGGTGGGGGAAGAGAAAGCGGTGTTGGGATTTTGGAAGCTGGTTGCCCTAGTGACCTGAGAGATGAGGTTGTTCATCCCAGCTCACAGAAAGTCATTATTGCTCTTCTGATTCCATTTCTCCCTTGGGGAACATTGTGACAGTGCTTGGGTTACAAACGCCCAGCCACTTTGGAGTGGATGCTGCCCCAACCCAAGCTGATTAAGGGAGCTGGAGGGAGCAGAAACGCTTTCCTTGCCCTTCCCAGGCTTCCACCTGTAGAGGCACTTTTGGGGGGGGGGGAAGGGGGGTAAAAAAGGGTAACTGTTAATCAAACCAGTATTAATTTAGTAAGTCCGACTCCAAATCTAAAAATTCAATACAATGTAATTCAACCAATGCTTATTGAAGGATACCCAACAGTTCTAATTATTGTTAATAAGATAAATAAGCATACACTGTACTTGAGTTGTGAACTATTTAGCACAGAATACGACATAATTCTTGGTGTCAGAGGAGTTTACAATCTGCTGGGTCAGGGGCAAATGGTCCAAGTGCCTACCAGACAAAGCAATAGTTAATGAGCAATACGAAGCATCCACGTGTGGTGAGGGCATAGGTTTCAGGACGTAGGTGTGGATGTTCTAGCGACACAGCCAGTCAGGGGCCCCACATTCTTGGGACTTCTTCTAACACAGAAACCACTTCCATGATCCATTCCATCTGCTCTGCTAAGTAATTGTTTCAGAACATGCAATGCATCAACCCTTTGCTAATGACACATTCAATTCTGGGCCCCTCACAGCTCTTATTAGATGAATCTTCAAGAACAGACTCCCTGCTGGCTTGTCTACAGGGACAATCTAATGTTCATGAGTCCAAAGACTTGTAAGCTATTGTTGAAAGGTACATTTTTTTTCCTTTTTTTTTTTTTTTTTTTTAGTGACAGGGCAACTGGTAACTTTTCTGTTACTAACGTGTATGGCAGGGGTGGGTAATACAAATAGCAAGTTAGTTAAGGTTTTTCACAGATCTCTAGGGGCCACACTTCCCCACCAGTCTGTTGGAGAGAACTGGAAGCCAGGACAAAGGCTCAAAGACTCTGCTCAGGCTTCCCTGGGGCCCGGATTGATTGTGCAAAATACTGCCTTCGGGGCATCCGCTTTCCCAAGCAATCAATGCAACAACACGAGTGAGAAATGAGGAACGGCAACTGCTTAGCATTCATTCTTCCTTGTAATTAATATCTCGTGGCTGCGTGAACGGCCTGGAGCTGTCTGGTAGAGAAATGCTCATTCAGAGAAACCAAGCAACAAACAAACAAACGCGAAAAGGCGTGCTGGCACATAATTCTTGCAAAATGCAAAAGGGAAAGGTCTTACCTCAAAGCTGTCTGTAACTGAAATACCACTGGAGGTTTACGTTTGGTCTTTTTTCTTTCCCTCTGAAAAATCAGCTCATATATTTTCCTGCAACCAAGACAAGCACTCTCTTAATTGTCCCATTAAAAGAGGTGTTGAAATGTTACTAATTGTCAAATGCAATTAAGTGTAGCAACATGTCACAGGTAAATTAACGAGAAGCCAGGTGCTGGGAAGGGGGTGGTGCACAGCCTTGGCGCTCTTGGGAATAATCGTTATCCTTCCTGGAGGTGACTCCTGCCTGCCTAACCATGAACCTGCATGCATCATGCTGGCCCCTGATTACAGCTTTTAAGGGTTTCTGACTCATCAGTAGCCATTTGCTGTGAGTAGTTTTTAGCTGTCCGGCTCTAGAAGCTTGATAGTGATGTTATTAGCGGAGAGTGTTGGTAACTTAAAAGGGAAAAGTCAATTGTTATCCTTAAGTAACCCAGCAGAAAGGAACAGCATTTGCAAAGAATCCCGAGGCCCATATCTGAAAGAGAAAGCAGTTACCCACAAGGAGGGAGGTGCCTAATGGACATTCGGTTGCTGTCTCAGCAGCTTAGTTAGGTTTGCTTTCCTTCATCTGATTTCCTATTTGTTCATTTGGTCGTTTCAAAAGCATTTCCACTGTACCCTGTGCTGTGGAACATACAGAAGTGAACAACAGTTTACAACAGTCCTGCTTTCATTTTTGACTAATTCATCTAGGTTCAGCACGCACATTTTCAAAATAGACTTACGCTCTTGGGTAGTAGGGACCTGATTCTATGCTTGTTTTGTATCTCCAACATCGAGTGTAGTGCCTGGCAAATATTAGGAACTCAATAAATATTTAAGGGATGCCTGGGTGGCTCCGTGGATTCAGTGTCCGACACGGGCTCATGTCATGATCTCACAGTTTGTGAGTTCGAGCCCCGCATTGGGCTCGCTGCTGTCCGTGTGGAGCCCGCTTCAGACCCTCTGTCCCCTTCTCTCTCTGCTCTTCCCCCACTCTTGCATGCTGTATCTCTCTCTCAAAAATAAGTAAACGTGAAAAAAAAGAAGAACTCAGTAAATATTTAATGAGTAAACAGAAATGATACACAGGTTGGGAGAGGGGTTTGCATTGGGGGAAGAGGGCACATTTGGTTGGGTTTTGTGTGTGTGGTGATAATGGACCTCTGTGTGGAGGTGTTTTAAGTCTGGTCAGACACTTTGGAGACCAAGTTCCACATGAGGTCAGAGCGGAGGTTTGTTGTTGGACACGTCTTGTGAAAAGAGCTGGTTGGACCGCAGAGCCCTGTTCCTGATGGAGGAAGAGGGAGAAGGCCAGGGGCTTATGCTTGGGTAAGTGTGCATCGTGCATCGTGCACGCCCAGGGTTGTGGGAGGAGGTAGAGGATCTGTAACTGCAGGGGAAGAAAAAGTTTCCTGACCCACTGAGGTTCCCTGGCTGGGTCTGAGAGTGAAACTGACAAAGACAAATTCATAAGAGAAGAGCACACACATTTTATTAAAATTTTCACGTATATGGACACTTTCACAAGAGATTGAAGACGAAGGAGGGACCAGAGCAGGAAGCCTTTTGCATCTTTTAGACAAAGAAACAGTAAATTTGTCAGGAATTGACAAAACAAACGGATTTGGGCTAGGGGTAGTAAATGGTGAAGAGATAAGTAGGAAGATAGGGGTCAGTGTAACAAGATTTGGTTGCACAGATTTCTTGATTCTCAACTCCCCATCTCTGGAGATGAGAATATCTTCTGAGGGCTTCTGGGTGGCTCAGTTGGTTAAGCGACCGACTCTTGATTTTGGCTCAGGTCATGATCCCAGGGTCATGAGATCGAGCCCTGCATTGGGCTCTGTGCTGACAATGCAGAGCCTGCTTGGGGTTCTCTCTCTCTCTCCCTCTCTCTCTGCTTCTCCCCAACTCACGCTCTCTCTCGAAATAAATAAATTAAAAAAAAAAAAAAAGAACATCTTCCTTCCTCTTGGTACAGAGAGGGAACCTTCCATGTGGGAGAATGACCTGTTTCAGGGAAGAAGGTAACTGGGCTGGGGAAGAGGGTTATCGGGGTAACCTTCCTGCTTCTGCCGTTTTTCAAATTTCTTTAGCTTAAGATATTCAATATGACAAGTGCCATATTTTGGGGTAGCATGTCCTGAGCCCCATCATTACCAATCGCTCGTTTCTCAGTGCCAGGCCCTGAGTGGGCAGAGAAGTCAGTAGAAGACCTTGTCTACCAGCCTGGCTGGGCCTTTCTGGCATAGGGACATAGCCATAGGAGGACATGGTGTGAGGGTCTGTGTGGGTTTTTCCAACACCAACAGCCAATCCTCCAACACCAGTTGGGTGTCCGACAATCCAGTTCAATTCAGACACTTATGATCTGGACTTCGTGCAGACCCCACAGGTCAGGATGCGAGCTCAGTCCCACAAGCCTGCCCCCATGTCAGACACCAGCCACAAATGGGGTGCCCAGACCACCGACACTTCTGCCCAGCCGATTACAAATTCAGTTTCCCATGACCCCTTCTTCAGGTTTGGTAATTAGCTAGAGCAGCTCACAGGAGTCAGGAAAGTGCTTTATATAATATTACCAGTTTATTGTGAAGGATACGTCTCAGGGGCAGCCAAAGGGAAGAGACATACAGGGCAAGGTATAGGGGTGAGGAACGGAAAGCTTGTGTGCCCTTAATGGGCACATCGCTCTGCCAGCACCGCTCTGCCAGCACATGATATGCTAAGGCATAAATAAAGTTGCCACCCTGGAAGCTCCTCGAACCTCATTGTCTGCTTTCTGCTCTGTTTTGTTTTTTATGGAGGTTTCATTATGTAGGCATGATAGATCGAACCATTGCTGGTTGACCAATCTCCAGCCCCTCTCCTCTCCCTGGAGGGAGGCCGGTGAGGCTGAAAGTTCTAACCTCTAGTCACTGGGTTGGTGTTCCTGGCCAGCAGCTCCTATCCTGGAAGTTATTTAGTGCCTTCCCCTCCCCCTCCCCCCCCCCCCCAGCCTTCTCTTTACCATACAGAAGATATTGTCATCATTCAAGAGATTCCAAGGTTTTTAGGGGCTCTGTATCAGGAACAGGGATGACTAAGTCCAAACGTTTATAAAAAATTTTTTTCTAATGTTTATTTTTATTTTAGAGACAGAGGGAGACAGAGCATGAGCGGGGGAGGGGCAGAGAGAGAGGGAGACACAGAATCCAAAGCAGGCTCCAGGCTCTGAGCTGTCAGCACAGAGCCCGACGCGGGGCTCGAACTCATGAACCTTGAGATCATGACCTGAGCCGAACTCGGATGCTCAACCGACTGAGCCTCTCAGGCGCCCCGTAAGTCCAAACATTTGTATTTTATTATCCCACAGGGCCCATTTCAAAGATGTGCCCATGGGGGGCTCACTTCACATGGGACTGTGCTGAATCGCTATGGCTACCCTGGGTGTTTTCCTCTTGTCCTGGTATCCCGCTTTCTCATACTGCTCGCATTTTTCAGGCAAGCAGTTTGGAGATGTTGTTGCTAATACGGCCCCTACCATCCTATCAAAACTGATTGCCTCCTAGGATGTTACTCTTCTGCTCCACGCTCTGTGGAGACCCAGTGCTCTGGAAGTTAGCCCTGGGTGGGGCATGCCCCAGAACCAATAAAAGCAGATGGTGCGTAAAGTTACTTCCAAACTTTGGTACCATCAGGTTTGGGTTTGTTTTCAATTAAAAAACAGTAGCTGTATCGGGGGTAGCCAGGAAACTGAATGGTTGTCTTGTTAAATAACTCAACTGGAGACCTATGAAGTTCACCCGAGGGGCTACCAAATGTTAAAGATTCCCAAGCTCCACTCCAAGATTTATAAACTCATATTGTCGAAGTGTGGGAGAGAGAGGGGGCAAGAATTCATATTTGTAAGCTCCACATGTGATTCTGCTATGGAACCTCATTCATTTTATTCATTCAGTCATTTCATTTCTTCATTCATTGAAATTTGTATCTGGGTCTCAGTGAAAACATGGACATCCTCTCTCACCTACATCTTCTCATGGTTGCACGTAATGAGACACTCATCTGCAGGGAGAAGGACATAGAATTTTGAAGAGCTGGCCTAGGACTTAATCAGAAGAGTAGCCAAGGGCCAAAGAAAATTTCATTCCCAGCAAAGGCAGGTCAGCTATGCCCAAGTCAAGGTTCTGGTTGGGAAAGAATGGGCGTCTGGCACATGAGATGGGGACATCTGGATTAATGTTCTTGCAATCTTAAATTTCTCTATTTTTCTAGACACTCTGAGCCTGAATGAGAGCACCATTCTTTCCTATTAAGGCTTAGACTCATTCCTTTCATGAAGATGACACAGAAGGTTCTCCAAGCAAAGACATGCTTGGCCTGCCTGGGAAGGAATGAGATAGTATTCTCGAAGGAACTGCAGAACCTAGCCAGGAAAGAGGGCATGGGATTATATTCTGACTGTTCTGAATCAAGGAGTTGGCGAAGCAGAACACACATTTAGATCAAAGGGAGCTTATTGATATGAGGGCATTTTATTATTTTTTAAAACTCCCTCGCAAGGGCCTCAGGAGGTGATATAAACACACTCCTAAGACATCTCCCAGAAGTATGGCAAAAGTGATGGCTCATTAGTTAGGTAGAAATGCCAGAATTACCATGGGAGTGGCAGAAGAAGGGATTAGAAAGCTCATAGACGTGGGTATGTTAGAATGAATATAATACATAAGGCTGGGTGACTATGTTCCACAGAAGTGTCCAGAGGAACAGTAAAGAATGTACTGAGAGGGGCACCAGCCTCAATAAGAAGGTAAGTGATGGGGGCGCCTGGGTGGCTCAGTCGGTTAGGCATCCGACGTTGGCTCAGGTCACGATCTCACGGTTTGTGAGTTCGAGCCCTGCGTCGGGCTCTGTGCTGACAGCTTGGAGCCTGGACCCTGCTTCCGATTCTGTGTCTCCCTCTCTCTCTGCTCCTCCCCCACTCATGCTCTGTCTCGATCTCAAAAATAAATAAACATTTAAAAAAAATTAAAAACAAAAAAGAAGGTAAGTGATGGTTCTCTACAGGGCTGTGCTGATAGGAAATAGTGTTGCAGAAATAGGTTCCCTTGTGACAGTGGAGATGATAAGCCTGTAGCAGTGGCTAGGCGGCGGTACTTAACTGTCAGAAGCCAGGTGGGTACAATTATCATAAATAACAGCAAAGCTACAATCGATGGGTGCCTGACCTGCAGAGTTATGAAGATATTAATAGAACACAGCACCCCTTGTGGCACAATCTATGGGCAGCCAACGAGGGTACTGCCTAATCTGTACAATAAAAGCAAAAACAAAAAAACCCAACAAGAATGGACGATTAGGAGGCTCATAGCAGTTACTCTAAGAAAATATCATGATTCCTGGCTCAGTTTTCAGAGATGAGCCAGCTTTCAGGTCTGGAACTCATTCACTGAAGGAGAGGCTGGGCTCCCAGGAGGAAGGACCCTAAACACCACAGGAAGTGTATACAACATTGGGTCTACCAGTTATTCCCCAAAGGGATTCCAGCCATTTACTCCACTGGGGAAAGGGCAATACCCAAACATTTTAAGGACTCTTGAGCACCAGATCCGAGGAGATATCTAGGAACTAGAAGTATTACCTTGTCTTCACTGATATAGTAGGAGCACATGGGGGCCAGGTAATAATTGGAAGTTTGGCCCAGATCTGGCTCACAGTTGTGTGTATTAGGTTTGCAGATCCACCCGAAGACCACTTCCCTGGTCCCTACATGTATAAAGGGAATAGAAGTACTTGGTATTTAGCAAAACCATCCATTAGTTCCTTGGCCTGAGGGGTAAGAGCTATTTATTGAGAAAGGCTAAGTGAAATCCTTTGTGCCACCATTTCCACCTGCTGGCCAGGAAAGTAAATCACAAACAATATCACAATATCACATCCTAGTGGGAATGGCAGAAATTAGCTCTGGTTTTAAAGAGCTGAAGGATGCAGGGGTCATGGCCCTTATCATAAGCTCCATTTAATTCACCGGTCTGGCCTCCATAGCAGCAGACAGATCGTGGAAGATGACAATGAATCACCTAAAACTCAAGCAAATAGTAAATCCAATTACATCTGCCTTTTGCTACACCAGATGAACATGATCTGGGGCACCAGGTATTGACTGGCAAAAGCGTTCTTTTCATCTCTCTCTAAAGAGAATCAGAAACAATTGATATTCGCTCGGAATGGACATTGGTATATATTTATAGTTTTGCCCCATCCTCTTCCATCCTCTGTCATAATATGATCTAAAGAGACCTGGGTCATCTAGCCATCCCACAGACTATCACACTGGTCCACTCGGCAACGACAACCTGTTAATCAGACTGGATGAGCGTGTTGGAGGTCTTGGTAAGGGTACGAGGGCCCTGATGCCTGAGCCACACAATCAAGCCAAATCAGTGGTGCTGGAGGTGTCAGCGATGGTAAGCACTTTTGGAAAGTTCCAGTGAGAAAATTGCAACACAGACACCTGGGTTTCTGGGACAAGGCCGTATCATCTACAGCAAAGGCTCATACACCTTCTGAGAAATGGCTCGTGGAGAGGGACCGGACCCCAGCACAGAGGGAACACTTGACCATAGGACACCAAGGGACCATGCATCTGGAATTGCCCATTTTGTTGCAGAATGAAATGCAGTTGGTTTCCCACCCCGAAAACAAGGACAGGTGGTCTGAGTAGGGCTGTTTTCACTGCCGATTATTCTTGGGTGTGCAGCTGTTTATCCAATTTGAAAGGAAGCTTTCTGACATCGCAGAGGAGGGACTTTTTCATTTAAAATTTGCTTTTCTCTCTTTCTCTAGACGCTGGTGCTCTGAGGTTCTTTTCTTTTCTCAGTAGGAAGTGGGTAAACGCTAACAGACTTCCTGCGACCCAGTGTAGCACCGGCAGTCAGTCTTGGCCCCGGGGCGAAATTACAGAAGCAGCCAACGTTTGTCTTGAGCTCTCCAGCATCTCTTTGCTGTGTTCTTCCCCCCACTCTCAGCGCCGCATTACCTCTGTGATTTCATTCTCTTCAGAAAACTCAGATCTAGGAAAAGCACTGATTTAATCATTTATAGCTTGGTGCGACTTGCTGTCTTTTCCAGGAGTATTTGCACACAAAAAACTTTTTTTTGCCTTTCTTTTTGTTGTTGTTGTTGTTGTTGCTCTGGGAACAAAACATTCTGTGGAAAGTCTAACAAACTCCGTTCCTCCCCTTCAAAGTCTCTAGTTTTGTTTTAAATTTGATCGTGTTAACTTGTGTTTTGAGACCCACAAAATGGATGCCACCCCAGTGCCAGCGCATGCCATGGTCTAGACCCAAGTCAGCCTGCTCTTACAGAGAATCTACGAGGACGGCTAGTGCCAATCACAACCCTCCAACTTGGCTTTCGCTGGCCTACCTTCCCTGGCAAACAGAACCTCCTGGCCTTGTGAGCAAATCCCTGACTTCCTAGCCAATCACACCCTGTTTTGCCTTGTCTCTTCTAACGCCATATTAAACTCAGTCTTACCCAAAATCCCTGGGGAAGGAACTGCACTCCTCCAATCCGTGCTTTTGCTTGAGTAAAAAGGACACCGAACTCATTTCTAAAGTGTTTTCGTTTTGTCATTTGACAAAGCAGACGTTCAATGAATAGTATAATTATTTGATTAATATCTGTTTCCCCTTATAACTGTACCTGCAACAAGGGACCCTGTTTTTGTTTTTAGCACTATATCTCAGCATCCAGCATAATGCCTAGTGCACTGTGAGTAATTTGTAAGTCAAGTTGAATATAAATGTATTAATAATTAGGGGCGCCTGGGTGGCTCAGTCGGTTAAGCGGCCGACTTCGCTCAGGTCATGATCTCGCGGTCCGTGAGTTCGAGCCCCGTGTCAGGCTCTGTGCTGACGGCTCAGAGGCTGGAGCCTGTTTCGGATTCTGTGTCTCCCTCTCTCTGACCCTCCCCCATTCATGCTCTGTCTCTCTCTGTCTCAAAAATAAATAAACTTTAAAAAAAATAAAAAAAAATAAATGTATTAATAATTATATACACATGTATAAATTTATAAATAATTGTTGCATACTTGAGAAAACGTCGTAGGGACAAAAGGATGGGGCGGGGGTTTAGTGCAGAATGCAACACTCTGGCAGGTGCATCATTTTGAGCTGAGGATGATCAAGGTCCTACAGACTTAAGAAGGGTGTTTTTACCTTCTTCTCAACTGCCTGAAAGAATTTAGCGAGAGAGCCTATACCAGGAAGAGAGTATTATCAAAGATAACTTTTTTTTCTTACATAAGAAAGACTTCTTTGCTGGGCACAGCAAATATTCGTTCACCACACATTTGCTTTTCCCACTTTTCTGTAGATGTCTTCTTCCCTTTTGAAGTCCCAGACCCCTCCCCCTTCTCCTCAACTCCAGGTGGCATATAAAACTCAATTGCCTGACTGTTGGGGAACCTCTCATGTCTCTGTGGGGCCCTTGTACCTATATAATTAAAGTTGGTTTTCTCCTGTTAATCTGAATTATGTCAATTTATTTATTAGGTTCTAGGCAAAGAACCTAGAAGATAAGAAGGGAAACGCTTTCCTTCCCTACAGTTTTGGCGGCCAGCATGGGACTCTGCCCTGGCTGGACACTACTCTCTCCAGGAATTTTGGAGAGATCCTGGGACCTCCGGCAAGGTAAGAATTCGTACCACATCAGGCTCTGGGATCTCTGCCTGCAGGGTCTACTGGAAGAGTGGTGAGAGTCATTTTCTGTTTATAAGTTTAAATTAGCAGGAAAAAATATTTGTGTGAACTAGTTCCTTGGGTATAGCAATTTCGGTAAAGAGTTTTACGAATAGTCCTGATTTCTACTAATTCCGTTCCTCCAGACATAATCTTTGCTTTCTTTTGTTTTTGTCTTTTGTGTTATTTATCATAAGGAGGAAAACCATAGATCTGATGGGGTTTTCCTGTCATCTTGTTCTATGTCCTGAGATTTTGGTCCTGTGACCAATGAGAATGTCCTCTCCGGTCCCCCCTATCCACAAGATACAAATATAGGCGTGCATCTGGCAGCCAGTTGAATAGACTGGGGGTTCTGAGACACAAAGTCATAAGCAGAGTTCTCTTTGTCCAGCTCTTTCTTTAAATTTATTTAAATCTTTATTTGTTTTTGAGAGACAGAGAGAGAGAGAGAGAGACAGAGTGCAAGTGGGGGAGGAACAGACAGAGAGGGAGACATGGAATCCAAAGCAGGCTCCAGGCTCTGAGCTCTCAGCACAGAGCCTGACTCGGGGCTCGAACCCATGAACGGTGAGATCGTGACCTGACGTCAGATGCTTAACCGGCTGAGCCACCCAGGCGCCCCAGTTGTGCCAGCTCTTAAGGGAGTGTGTCCATAAGGGTCTTTGTCATCTCAACCTCCATTGCTTTGTTAGTGCTGGAAAGTCTCATTCCCAGTAGCGTCGGCCCAGTCACAGAGTAGTGGGTTTGTGGCTGGAGGCATCCCCCATTCCTGTGAGAGACCAGAGATACTGTTTTTACCACACAGTTCTTAACATCTGTCATAAGAAGTCCCTTGCTTTCTGAGGCTAACCCTGGGAACGAACTCTCTGGATCCTGTCAGGACTACATCTTTTGCACTCTTTCGTCAGAGGCCTCTTGTGTCCTTGGGTAAGCCATAAAATGGCTTATTGGTTTGAGTCATTATTGAGATAAAAATAAGATCCTACTCATCAATGGCCAGATGATGACCCTTTTGAATTGGAAAGACTTCTGTATTTGAAAAAAAAAAAAGTTTTTGAGAGCTCTCATCCTAAACAGTTGTCTCATGGGTGCTCATGGAAAGACCAATTGAAAAGATAGATACATTCAGCTCGGGTCACGATCTCATGGTTCATAAGACTGAGGCCCGTGTCAGGCTCTGTGCTGTCGGATTCTCTCTCCCTCTCTCTCTGCCTCCCCCCACTCAAAATAAATAAGTAAATAAACTTAAAAAAATAATAAAAGATAGCTACAAGGAAATATAACTGCTAGCCTTAGGGATTCCCTTAACAAGATAAAGCGACAGAACAAAAATTAAAGCCCCCGTGCAACACAAACTCTCCTTAGAATCTTGCCTGGTCTCCTTAGCAAGTTCTCTTAGCTGTCAAAATCCTCTAACTTCTCCAGAAATATCCCTTAAACATCTAGATGCTTATTTTAGCTTCTCTTTCCCTGTAAGACTTTCGGAGAGCGCTCTGGTCTCATCTCTAAACCCAGAATGTACAGGTCACTCCTGTAAATACTAAGAGCCCTTCATTGAACAAAAGCACCTGGAATGGACAATAAAACTCAGTCATAGAACTTGTTTTGTCGGGCTCTGTAATCAGGCTCCGCCAGTTTCAGGTCCTCTTATTATGTGGTATATTCTTTGCAAATATGCCCTAGACCCCACCCAAAGAATTCATGTCCCCTGGACAACAGGGGATCTTTTAAATTATAAAGCCCTTTTACCTCTACTTCCCAAAGATCCTACCAAATTTAAAGAAAAACATTACAAAATTAATGCCCTATCACAGAGGAAACAGATGGCCAGAATTTCTCCCAGGCCCTTTTACAAATGACCAGAAAATAGCTCAACTCAGGCCGGTATTCAAGATTTGATAGGATCGGCATTGGAGGCTTTCCTCCCTAAAGTGAATTGGTCTAAGGTTAAACTGCACACTCAGAAAGAAGATGATCTCATCCAAAGGCCTTTGTTGAAAGCTTTATACGGACTTTTCAAAGGCGTACTGCGCTAAACCGGGAAGATCAAAAATATAGAAATATTTCCATTTCCATCTTAGTTGGAGATTTCCTCCCTAAAACAAAACAAAGCAAATTTAAAATAGTGTGGCTGGCTGAGTGGGCACGTCAACCTCTAAACGTGTGGTGTGTGTGTGTGTGTGTGTGTGTGTGTGTGTGGTTTAGTAAACTTCATGCCCCCCAGCATGGGGCCCGATGTGGGGCTTGAACTCACAATCCTGAGATCAAGACCTGAGCTGAGATCATATGCTCAACCAGTTGAACCACCCAGGCGTCCCTTAACCTCTAAATGTTTTAGCGAAAAAGGCTACCAAATTCTTCGAAGATAATTTACAAGAATGCAGGCCCAAAAAGGTTAGAATCAACAATTCTTGATTTACAGCTTGAATTTTTAGAGAAATAAAAACAGAACTCCAAGAGCAAGTTAAAGTCCATTCACCGCCCTTCCTATTTGCCTCTGGACATTGACGGATATTGTAAAAAAAAAAAAAAATGAGAACATTGAAGTACAATTGTTCCACGTATGAAAAAGAGGAGAAATTTAAATAGTGATTACCCTAGACTTCTGATAACAGAGAAAAATAGAGAAATATACCTGGAACTCCTAGGAGAAAACTTGCATTCTTATTCTTTCTCCATCTCTTGAAGATACAAATCTTACAATGTCTTTGAAATGTAAACACCCCAGGAGGTAACTAAAACAATGGTCTGAAACCATTTGAAAGAGGGGTGGGAGAGGTGGAGGAGGCCTTTCAGAAATAGGAACTGCTAAAAAGGCTCTCTTGCCTCAACTCTGGAGCATAGCATCCTTAAGATTACTTGTCAAGGACGAATACAAATCTTAATAGTCTTCTCCACAAATACTAGCAAAAACCTTTTAAGTGGGCAGCCTTAACTTTTTCTGTCCATCAGAGACAGTTATTTGTAAACCAGTGGGTTCTGTTTTCTACCAGATTCATGGCTAAAGTTTTAAAATGAAAGCAACCAGATCTCTGTGTCTGTCTATGTATATCGCTATGTATACATGATAGATATGGCATTTTTCTACCTGTAGATGGTGGTGCCCAAATTAATTTATAAAAAAGCTCTATTTAATTGGCTTAAAAACAAGTCCTTTTGAACTATTTTTAAATCTCAGAAATATAATAAAAACTAACCCAAACATTTTTCGAGCTCATGTGATCTAGGGTAATTTTTGGGAAATAAAGCAAGTTCAAATTTGCTGGTTTCGTTAATACAGACCTGTCTTTAGAGCTATCAGCATTATGTATAATTCTTTTATTCTACCTCGGTTTACTGAAAGTAAAATTAGCTCATGTTATCTCTGTTATAAACGTTGTCAGCAAGAAAAATAACCTAAAATGAGGGCTAACTGCTTTAATGTCTCATGAAATTTTCATGAGTAATCTCAGTATGATTGTTAGGAACAAGTAAATAAACGTAAGCGGGGTAAAAATTTGCAGGTGAACTTTTCAGGAATAAGTGTTTTATGGCGTGTCTACTTAAAAATAGTGTCCCAAATCTCCTTGGTAACCTCCATCCTTAGAATTTTGCTAAGTTAAATTAAATGGTGGGAAGTCCTTAAATATCTAGGTTATTTCCAAATAAGATAATATACTAGAACAATAATTACTCAACACAGATTTTCTTTTACAGAGATGCTAAAGATAGTTATGGTCTCTTAGTAAATACGTATGTGTCACGCTGCAAATTCTGCTTTGAGAAAACATGTTTCTAGATACTCTCAAAGTATTTCTACATTTGCCAACCAACAGAATGCTAACATACAAAACATTTGTAATCATTTCTTCTCTATTTTAACTAAAAATGAGGGTTTTCAAGAGTTAAAAAACTCTACTATATGCAAGCAATGCCATTAGAAATAGAAAAGGAAACATCTCTGAGTGTGAGAAAAACAAGATCTGTGTTTTTAATAAAATTAAGTATGAGAAATGGAAATGCATTTTTCTTTGTTAAGGAAAATAAAGTAATTTTGTCCTGAAGAAAGGTTGTTTTTAAAGTGTTTGTTTGTTTGCTTGTTTGTTTAAAGAGAGCAGTGGAGGGACAGAGAAAGGGAGGGAGAATCTCAAGCAGGCTCCACACTCAGTTCAGAGCCTGACATCAGGTTCTGTCTCACGACTGTGAGATCATGACATGAGCCGAAATCATGAGTTGAACGCTTAACCCACTGAGCCACCCAGGCACCCCTAATTATTTTTAAAGGGGAAAGAAAAATCATAGGACAAAATGTGAATGTGAAAAAGAAAGTTGTAGAAGGTTTATAGGAAAGGAGTCTTGGGAAAGGAATTTTAGTCAAACAAGCTAAGATTAAAATAAGTTGAATTAAGTTAAATGAATTTTAATATCAAAAATAATCTGGTATAAAATTAGAATTGAATTTTCTCCCTGTTAAGAGGGGGGAAAAAGTTTTCTTGAACTATTGGTTTGGTCTTGATAAAAGATTGTAAACGGTTTTGCCTTACCTTTTAAAGTAATCTGCCTAAAAACCAAAGATTTTGTATCTCGTCAAAGTAATTTTCTGTCGTTATCAGGTCTTTGATTACTTAAGAAGGCTGAGTATTCTCTATTAAAAGAAGGAAGGTTTTTAAAAAATAACTATTTAGCTTTCTGAATTTGCCTGTAAAGTCTTTAACTGACACTATAGTTAAACGTATAGCTAAGTATTCTTTCACAGTGATCTATGATCCTATTTGACCAAGTTTTTAGAAATCTCTTTGATATTTTTGACAAACTTCTCAAAATCAAGTTCTGAATAAAGTCCTGAACTAACTGTGGGAATTTTTTAGAGGGTCCTTGGAATATCTCAAAAGATTTGTTCTCTCTCCTTATAAAAAAGAAGATGTTAAACTAATTAGGCTTATTTGATATGTTAAATTACATGGGAAGCAAATTGTCAAATGAAAAAGTAATACTGGGGTATCTGGCTGTGCTTCAGTTGATAGAGCACATGACTCTTGATCTCAGAATCATGAGTTTGAGCCCCACAGTGGATGTAGAGATTACTTAAAAAAAAAAAAAAAAAAAGTAGTACTAAGCATTTTTCATGCTGTATTTTTTTTAGTGTTATTTAGTTTTGAGAGAGGGAAAGAGAGAGAGAGACGGAGCGCAAGTGGTGGAGAGGAAGAGAACGAGAGAGGCATAGAATCCCAAGCAGGCTCCAGGCTCTGAGCTGACAGCACAGACGTGGGGCTCAAACTCACAAACTGCAAGATCATGACCTGAGCTGAAATTGGACGCTTAACCGACTGAGCCACCCAGGCATCCCTTGTATTGTTTAGTATGTGCTACCAGTGTTCTACAAATTGTATGAAATTTCTAGAAATCTAATATGTCCTGGTATAACATTTTCAGTCATAATTCCAGTTATCTTAAAATGTTATGTGTCACAAAAATAAATAGATTTCCTTGTCAAGTGCATTGTAGTAGACTTTTACCAGATCTTTAATCATGGCTATTTTTAAGTCTCTTGTCATTTATAGATGGCTATTGTTTCTCTGATGCTTTTGAAAAAGTGTTCCTGCAAAAGTACTTCATCTTCAAGAAGACTTATAGAAAGTGTTCTAGAATACAGATTTCTGATAACTTTAAGATCAGAAAACTGAACTAGGTAAGAATTTCCAGAGCTAATAGAATAACGAGGTTCAAGCAGAGCAAATATTAATTACATTGTACTCAATGAACTAAGGAGTATGCTTATAATTTTTTATAATTTTTTTTGTTTAAAACATGGCCAATTAAAAAAACATTTTGTTTTCCACATTTAAGGAAACTTTTTTTCTCTTTTCTTTTAAGCTACCTATGACTTAGAACAGTTGGGAATATATACCTTTGTGAACAAAGATAAAACTTCTATCTTTTCTTCCCATCTGGTGCCTCTAGAATTCATAAACTCTCAGTGTGTATTCTAATTTTCATGGCAATACAGTTATTTGCGTAAGTTCACTAAGAATCTGTTTTTCTTGTAATAAGACACACTGGAAAACATTGGTTGCATTACCAAGGCCTTGACTGGAATGTCATACTTGAGAAAGATATACAAAGACTCAGATATGACCAGACAGCTTTAAGGAACTAAGGTTGACTGGAACCAATAATGCCCCTTGGGAAAAATGGCCTGGTATCTTACTTACAGGGATTCCAGCACATTACTAGGCGAGAAAGAAAGGTGACTTCCTGGCGACTGCAGAAATTTCAGGATATTTTGGGACCTTGAAAAGAAAGGAAGTAACCTAAATCTATAGGTATTGCAGTCAAGTCTGATGGCAAGTCCTTGCTTTGGCTGCCTTGTCTTCAGAGGCTTGTAAAAGTCCAGTCTGACATTCCTTATAAAGGTTCCAGCAAAGCAGATTAAAAAATTATATATTGTCAATCACTACTCTTGTTGTATAAACAATCAAGCCACATTTATTAAAACTAGACCTACTTCTTTGCAAACAAGTTAGTCTATGGCTATCTTTGATGGAAATGGGGGTGATCGTAGACAACAAAATGATGTATTGGTAGAAATTATAATGTATACTTATGGAGATTAAACTCTAGTTCTGTTCATTGTTTCTGAGGTTTTCTTTTCTTTTTCTTTTTCTTTAAAGTTTGCCAGTCTTTTTTAAATGTTTATTCATTTATTTTTAAGGAGAGAAGGAGAAAGAGAGGAAGGGAGGGGCAGAGAGAGAGGGAGAAAAAGAATTTCAAGCAGGCTCCCTGTTGTTGGTGCACTCCCGCCCCCATGTGGGGCTTGATCCCATGAACCGTGAGGTCACGACCTGAGCCAAAACTCGAGTCATATGCTTAATGGATTGAGCCACCTAGGTGCCTGAGGTTTTGTTTTCTACCTGTAAATTGGACTAGATTCTGAATTCTTTTAGTTTCCTCCAATATTTGGTTACAACTCTACAAACCAACATTTCCAATTTTTCTTCTACCCTTCTGACTTAGAATCACTGAGAACTAAAACTGCCCTTTTACCAAAGCCATGCAGGCTAACGTTGGCTAACATGATATACATTTCAGAGAAATCACCACAAAAACCCATGTGTGGACAATCTTTGTGCCTGTGGCTGTGTGGGCCACTCTGAGAGATCACCAGAGGCCTTCAGATTACAAACCAGGAAAATCTGTCAAATTGCTACTGTCTGCCCTCAGTCCATCTAAAAATGCTTCAAGCCTGACATCAAGAAATCTTTTCCATTGGCTAGGGTTCTCTTGGAACCCTAGCTTCCTCCTCTGTTAAATGGGGCTAAAAATAATTATGGCTCTAGCCCTATTTAAAAAAAATTTTTTTTAATCTTTATTTATTTTTGAGAGAGAGTGTGAGCAGGGGAGGAACAGAGAGAGAGAGAGAGAGAGAGAGTAAAAAAAATTTTTTTTAATCTTTATTTATTTTTGAGAGAGAGTGTGAGCAGGGGAGGAACAGAGAGAGAGAGAGAGAGAGAGGGAGACACAGAATCCGAGCAGGCTCCAGGCTCTGAGCTGTCAGCACAGAGCCTAACGCGGGGCTCGAACTCACAAACTACAAGTTTGTGACCTGAGCTAAAGTCGGACACTCAACCGACTGAGCCACCCAGAAGCCCCTGGCTCTACCCCTATTGAATGAGATGATGTGTGCAAATGTAGAATGTGAGGACACAGTAAGTATGCGACAACTTCCAGCAGTGGTAGTCGTGGTATTTTTTTGTTGCTATCAGTGTTATTGTTACCAGTTTCCTTTTCTGTAAAATGGGGCTAATAAAATTCCCACCAACTTAGAGTTGCCAGGATCATCTATGATCCACAGTAAATAAGCTTAAGCTTTGCCTGCCCCAGAGTGAGTTCTCACAAAATGTTAATTGTGGCCATCATCTTCATGGGATAAGAACCCAGTTTCCCTACCTTTATCCTACGGAGTAGGATTTGATGTAGCAAAAACAGTGTCTATATTTAATAAAATGCAATGTTCTTGTCAGGGCAGCATTAACCGGGGAGGCCACCTATTTTAGGCAGGAAACTCATATTTTAGTTATTAACACCTGAAATGAAACGACACAGGAGAATGCACGACTTATGAAATTATTCAGCTAAAGGCTGGCGGGATCTATATTTCTGAATTGCATAGCAAAGAAATGTTCAGGTTCAATGTGGGTGATTAACCATTTGATAGCTTGTCAGGCTTTCACAATTTCTTCCTCTATTTTTTTATATGCCTTGCTGTGTCTCTTGTAATTAAGAAATGGTGCTGGGTTCTTGTCATCCACCATTAAGAACTAGTCACAGATAGTTTCATAACATCTGCTTCTTGCAACCTTCTAATTATCCATAAAAATCTGGCAGAAGGACCTGACAGTTTATCTGGAACACAGAATATGAATACAAAACAGGGTGCTTTGCTTCTGGATATAGAATCATGGTGTAAAATAGGTACTCTCTAACCTCTTATTTTGCATGCAGCTCTGTCTCCTGTTCAAATCAGAGTTAGGTGCATGTCTTCTCAATAAAGACTCAATTTTGAAAAGCATCTTTTGACAAAATGAATGTGGGTCAGGAATATGTTAATGGTGCTATGTCAGAATCTGTTGTCAGTTTCTGCTCTGTTATTCCTTTTACAACCCAGCCAGACGCCGTGACTCCCTGCCTGTATCTGCAGGCTCTGAGCTGTCCATGCCCTGATAGGAAGAACTGAGGAAGTCTTGACTGGGCCAGACACTTGCCTCTAGCAAGGTCAGGTCCCAGCCTCTTGTTGCTTGTTTCTTGTAGCAGGTGCCCTTCTTGTCCACCAACATGGCTGGCTTTCTGACTCATTTCCTCATCCTGACTTCAGGAAATGCATCTGCCTGAATCCCTACACTGTGTGCGTTTGATGGCCGAAACCATGACTTTATTCTGATTTTTGGTCCCAATGGGTCTGCCCTCAGCCAGCCTATACCTCCAACATCCATTTGGATCCATGGATGATTTGCTTATTTTGTCCTTTGATTCTGAATGTGCAGATACCTACTGGCCTGTTTGGTTAGATAGATAGATAGATAGATAGGTTTTCCATTTTGAGAGAGAGAGAGAGAGAGAGAGAGCATGAGAACACACACAAGTGAGTGGGAGAGGGGCAGATAAAGAGGGGGAGACAGAATCTTAAGCAGGCTCCACGCCTAATGCAAGGATCTCCATCTCATGACCGTGACTGAGCCACCTAGGTGTCCCCGCCCATTTGGTTTTAGACCCCTAGTTTGTTGATGCTTCTGGTCCTTTTGTGTCTTATAATCTCAGGGCTATGAACCCTCCGTCTTGCCTCAGCTCTTCTGGTCTCGCTGTCTTTTATCTTCTCTATGTCCTAGTATCATTGAGATGCATAAAAATGCTCATTTTTCTATTTGTCATTCACCAAGCACTTTTCGTACCTATAATGATCTTGAGGGGTGGAGACCATGATTTGCTTCGTAACTTTTGGTGAACTGAAGAGCACATAGGCTCACTGTTTTACCTAAGAGCAGGGACTAGATTTGCACTCAAATCTGTCCTTTGGCTTGAGTTTTTTCCAGTCACTGACCTCATGAGCCAATATGTTACTGCAGAACAGCCATTTATCTGTGGTATTCATTTCTCTAGTAAACACTGAAAAAGTAGCTGAACTTTAGGAGTGTACTTCTATAAATACACGTTCATACTGAATATTTAATTTTATCAGCTCCACAGTCCCCGTTTGACAAAAAAATGAATTGAGACATGGAGTTTTAGGGCATTGAGAAGTCACACGGTAAGTCAGCAAGAAAGCAGAAGTTTCCTAGCACGGCGATAGAATAGCTTGTTGAAAATACCCCTACATTAACAGGCAGAAGAAATAGGCCAGTTCAAGGTCTGGCTGAGAATCTTGATATTTAGTAAATTGCCTGACTTCTCTCTTCCTCCATCTTGAAAATTGCTAAGTTTAGCTACGGGTCGTCTGGCAGCTAAAGTATCCTCATGATTGCTTGTCCCAGATCAGTGGTCGCTGGCCAAGATACGTAAAGTTGTCTCATCTTATTCCTGGGTCACAGACATTTCATTGCTAAATAATCTACCTCGTATATTAGGCATCGGGGGGTACTATTACTATTCTAAACTGCTATGGGTTCATGAGTACGAATCACCTGGGCCATTTTCACGGCCAGAAAAGACTCTAACTTCTTCATCACGTGTCAGAACCTTGGGCTGCCATAATAGGCCCTCTGGGCCTCTTCTGTCCCCAGAATGGCTCAGACACCAATGACTCAAAAAACCAGAGGAAAACGAGCAAAGCCAAGCTGAGATGTGGATCCTGGCCTTCTGTGGAGAAGAGAGGAGTGGGGTGACGAAACTGGGCTGAGAATCTTGGACCCTGCCGTTCTTTGCTATCCCAAGGGTGGTCCTAGCACTACCGTGGCATCGCCTGGGATCTTGTTGAAACTTTAGAATCTTAGGCTCCATCCTACATTTGCTGAATTGTTTGTACCAGACTCTCAGGTGACTTGTATGCACATGAAAGAAGCACTGCGGGTTTATTAATCTATAGAAACGTTTAAACATTCACCTCCAAGTGGAAAGAAATGTTTCACAGGGCCCCTTTGGAGGGGCAAAGGAAATTGCTGCTGTTACTGGCACGGGCTTACCTGAGAAAGGGGGTCTGGACATAATCATGGTAGATGAAGTGATTTAGCCAAAAGCTAAGCTTTCAGGAGGGCAAAGGGGAGTGATGTGGGCTTTTGAGGTGAGGCCATTAACAGTTGGATTATAGCACAATGTGCCATAATGGTGTAGTAATGAAATGTAATTGATACGGTTATATTATACAAAAGGACACTCGCTTTGTTCCGGCCTCTCTTTCTTCGGAGAAGGCAGATGGTCACAGGGCAACCAGGCAAAAGGAACTGATTCTGTAAACATTTTGGTCTCTCCTTCGGCCTGCTCTTTGACCTGACCAGCTTCCGCTAAGGCCTTCCTTGGTGCAGGCAACTACTGGGTGAGCAGTCTCCAGCCACAACCCTCCTACTTCCTTCAATCAGCTTGACCCTCTAAGAGGGAGTGGTGATCTGAAAGCCCAGTGCCTGGGGTGGTCTGAGTGACATTCCTGTCCCCATTCTCACCTCTGAAAACCCTTAGAGAAGGAGCTCCAGCCTGCGGACTGCATGCGTGGTGTCACAGTGGCCCCAACTTTGGAAATGTCTGTAATGGGACCTGTAAGGCATCGCTTCGGTACGATCCTGCCCCTCAAAACCTCAAATGTGGGCTTCAGGATGCTGAGCTCACAGCAGCCTCCTCACTGAGCAACTGTTTGCTATTTTTGACTTATTGCTTTTGACTGTTCCACTTTCTTGGGAGCTCAAAACTTTTTTTCTTTATTAGCTCTTCATCAGTTTCTTTCTTCACGAGGGTTTTCCACGTGCCCCTGGGAAAATGCAGTAAAAATTTGAAATGGCATTTATTCTGGAAAAATGATTATTTATTTCTGATTTATGCCACGCCTGTATCAAAAAGAAAAGGAAAGGAAAGGAAAGGAAAGGAAAGGAAAGAAAATCCCACAGTATGATACATATACTGAATGTGAAGCTAAAAGGTGAAAATCAGCTATAATAAAGGTGATAGAAAGAGATAATTATTCTAGAAGCTAAGTTTGATCATAGTTGTGACTAGATTGCCAATAATTTCTTTTTTTTAATATATGAAATTTATTGTCAGATTGGTTTCCATACAACACCCAGTGCTCATCCCAAAAGATGCCCTCTTCAATACCCATCACCTCCCCTCCCCTCCCCCCACCCCCTATCAATCCTCAGTTTGCTCTCAGTTTTTAAGAGTTTCCCATGCTTTGGCTCTCTCCCACTCTAACCTCATTTTTTTTTTCTTTCCCCTCCCCCATGGGTTTCTGTTAAGTTTCTCAGGATCCACATAAGAGTGAACACATATTAGATTGCCCAAATAATTTCAATGCTGAGTTGCTGGAAGACAAAGATGTGCATGTACTATTTATTCCTGGTCGGTGGGCATTACACAAGCTTCTTACAGAAACCTTTTCTGGATACTGAGTTTGCAATAATAAATAATATTTTTGAGTCCTTAGATTCTACTAGGCACTCGCTAAGCCCTTTGCACGCGCTATTTTGTCTAACCCTCACACTGACATTAAGAGAGAGGATAGAGTGACAGTCCCATGTGTGAACTCCACAGCTAGGGAGCCCAGGTTTGGATCTCATCTCTGCTCCTCACAAACCAAGTGACCTTAGGCAAGTCCTTTAGACTCTCCCTGTTTTGGTTTTATTATCCATAAAGGTGGAATATCAATCATACCTTACATGGTGATTGGGAGCATTCAGTGATTATTTAATATACACAAAGCACGCAGAGTCTGGCCCTTAGTAAGTAACTTGCCATTATGATCGTTATTTTCACTTGACAGATAAGGAAATTCGGTCTTAGAGGGGTTAAATGGCTGGCCCAAAGTCCCCTAGCCAGATCAAAGTGGCAGCAGATCTAATCTGACCCGTCTTAAACGCTTCACACACTGACTCGGAAAGTGCAGCCCGCCGCTGGCGATGTACTTGGGGGCGAACAAGGAATCACTATGAGCCTTGTGCAGTCGCTGTTAGGTTACCTTTGGCGAGAGTTATCTTCGGGGGTACTTCTCCCCGCCGTGCAGCTTGGTCTGGGCTGGTGTCTGCTTTCAATATGGCTTTAAGTAAAGTTTAAATAGAAGGACTTGTATGGCAAATCATAGTGTGTATTTGTTTATCTATGGATTCTACTTGTTCATATTTATTCCCAGCCACCAATTCTTCCCAAATGTAGTGGAACGTGACCGAAATGTAGGTCGGTCAGTATCTATCCAACTGCTACTATATTTAAAGTCCACTTCGATACCACATGCCCTGGGGAGCTGCTTGCCTTGTTCTCATGACCTCAGACCTGGGCAGCGACGCTGGACATTGGATACGGGTGTAATTCCCCTGCTGCCCACCAGGTGTCCCACCCAGCCCTGCTATCTGACTGCAGCAAGGAAACCTGGCCTTCCCCACCCCTTCAAAGAGGAAAAAGGGATTGAAAGTGGGCGGAGGGAGACAGGTGGAGGGAGGCGCGATGGGGGCTGTGACACGACTTTCAGATGCTTCTTCTTGCCTCCAGACAAAGGGAATTTTTCTCATTGTTTTTCTTTGATGCATAGGTGCCTCTCTCCAGAAAGCTTGGTCAGTTCCTTATAGTTTAGGAAGATTTTATTTCCACTAATGAACTGGTGTCTGGGCCAGGCCTTTTCATCTCTGAGCTTGAGGTTGGGGCCGCGGTCTGCATCCCCTTCCTTTTGCCCGAAAGCTCCCGACGGTCTCCTATCCCTCCTGGGCTCTCCTTCTAGGGTCTGATCAAAAAAGACATAAGGAAGGTAGTGACCCTGCTGGGCCATATGATTCCTCATTACTTCCTTAATCAGGGGAGGCCAAAGACAGACACCAGCATGTGGCTGTGGCACTATCTAGCCCTCTCGCAAACAGTAACCTAATTCGTCCGCGACATTAATATTGCCTCCTCACTCTCAGATGAGACCACCACTAGCTTCCTCTGGTGGGAGGTGTAAGGGAATTTGGATCCACTGAGTTTTAAGAACTTGGCGGCATTTTGCATTCCAGAATAAATCCCTTATCCTCTGCAGGTGGTTGGCTCCTGCCTGTCATCTGTTTTCCCTCCCTTCTTCCTTTCTTTTGGAGGACCACACACAATTGGCGAAGCTGGGGTCAAGATCAGGAGGAGAGGGAGCTCTGAAGCCACGTGGGTTTCTCTCTCCAACGTTGCTGTCTGCACGGGGACTCTGCCGCAGGCTTTTATCCATCAGGGTAGAGCACCCCAGCACACCCTCGACATTTGCCAGGGACCGGAGGCCTCCAAATGGACGCAAATGCTCTGAGTAGACTGGCAAAGGGGTGTCCTGATTATAGGTTATTCTGTGACTGAAACTTCACCCAGAGATCTGCTAAGAATGTGGGCAGGATATCTTCATTTAGCACCGGCTTTAGGAGCTTCAATGTGGGATATTTCCTCCATAAAGGACCTTGACAACAAAGACCAGAAGACGGTCCTACGGGAGTATCTAGCTTCTGTATCCACTGCTTCATTATATGCATGGCTTTTAATATTCGGAGAGCCTTTTGCCAATACACATTTTCTAGTGAACTGGGAAACTGGAGCCCAGATGCGATGTATTATTGATAGGATTGTAATTTACTCTTCTCGGGTTGTATCTACAGCGTATACCATTAGCACAAAATATTAAATTACCAGTGGTTGTATATATTTGTCTATTCAGGTTTGGCTCAATGATATTTGCCTTTCGCTTCAATAAAAGATCATGAATAAAGAAAGCAGGGCAATATTGTTTTTTTGTTGTTGTTGTTGCAAGGGAATTTTGATGAAATCATTTTCTCGGTGTTGTGTTTTGGCGAGCCATGCTTTGCAATGGAGATATGAGACATAAAATAGTGGGGGCTGGACAGGGAAGATGGATGGGGCAGTTTGCTCCAGCCCAAGGCACACACTGGCTTCCCTGGCAAGCTGCTCCCGGCCAGGCTCAGGGTTTTCTCCCTTTGCAGTAGAGAATTAACAGTCTCTGCTGTGCTGGCAGGGGGAGGTGGACAGTGTAGACCTTGGTGTTAGAAATACAGGGCCCTGTGCCTGTGCTGTGAAGGCTGCATTTGAGTGGGATTTGGGGGGTGGGGATCCAGCAAGGCATCTGTCCTTTGTCGTGCAGGCATTATGCCCTGGCCGGTATTTGACAGGAGGGCCTCTGGCCACCAGTTTGAATTCTAGCCCCGACGTGGGCCAGTTGAAGGTTGGTTTCTCTCTCTCTCTCTCTCTCTCTCTCACACACACACACACCCATACATGCATGCATGCGCGCTCACAACCCCTCTTGCTTTAAAAAGAATCCAGGTCATAGGGCTCAAACCAAGCTGCAAAGGGAAACGCCACATTGCTTCTGCTTTGCGCCCCTTTTGTTCTTTCAGAACCTTGAGTGCAAGGTATTTGCTGCTTAATTAGCCTGAGTGTCCTGCTACCCCACCCTCAACCCCATTCGCTGCAGAATTTTTATGGGTAAACATCTTTTTTTAAAATGCCCATGGCTTGGCCTCCTCATTCTTCTGTTGCCCAAGGGCTCCGAGCGGAGAGGTGAGGGTGACAAGAACAAAGTTCTGAATCCATTTGGACTTGAAGCAGGAAGATAGTTTGTTGAAATGCTTATTCCTTTGGGCTCCGGCCATCAGTCAGGGAACCCTTTAGTCCTCAGGGGCAGAGTCCCAGGGAGGCCATGGAGGGGGGTGAAGAAGCCTTTCCCCTCTGAGGTCACTGGTTGGGGGAGGGAGCTCGGGGACCCAAGTGACAGGTAGTCTGCAAAGCTGGAATCTTCTTTCTAGTGGTTCCTAAGACAAAGCACCACTCGGCCAGGGTATCTATGGGTTTTGCTGCCTGGGGCGCATTCTGGAGGTGAAAACCGGTTTTTCTGAAGACTTGTCAGAGCAAGGCTTTGTTCAGAATTTGCCTGTTTAGCTAGACTGGCTCCCTGAAGGAGACCCCGTTTACCCGAGGAAGGGGCAATTAACATAAAGGCCTGGCCATCTCCTCCATACCTGGGTGGGACTCTCTTTGGACTTAGGGTCTCTCCCTCCTCCCCACAACCTTCTCCTTCCCTAAAGGAGAGATGTAAAGTAAAAAAAAAATCACACAGGCTTGTAAAGCCAATGAAATCAGCGCTAAATCTATCAAAGCAAATCATAGACCCTGACAGCTGAGAAGTATTATTTGTTTTCTTCCCTTCCAGATTTCTACCAAGCCTGGTGTTTTAAGCATATGTCTTGGGGAGAAGAGACCCATATAAAGGCAATTACAATTGGTAAATGATTAATGGTGGACCTGACATTTTTATGTGTCAAATATGTTTAAGTGCATTAACCTTAGCGGAATTTACGCCCATACTATATGAGATATATCTTGTATAGCATCTGAAATATCTGCAGTCTGCCTTCACTTAAATCTTATTTACATTTATTTTATTACAATATAAATGGGTTTAAACAAATCTTAATCGAGTTTTTTACCCCGTTCTGCAGGTCCTGCTGGCACCGTGAGGAGGCTGAGGGTAGCAGGGCTTCTAGCAGCTTGCAAACAGAGTTCAGGCCACCAGCCTGGGGCACCCCGGAGAGAGGAGCCTGTGGCCATTGTTCAAGCTCCTGTCTCCATTCTAGCCCAAAGAGGAGGTGACTTAGAAGGCCGGGGGAGTCAGCACCCCACAGCATGAATCACAGAGGCAGGCTTTCCAGCAGGCAGGCAACTTTTAATCTTTGTAAGTTACAGAAAACACACATTTCCAAAGCATCAATTTTAGACAAGGAGGAATAAGCGGCTCCCATCTGTGGTGTTTTTTGCAATCTGCCCATCGCGCCCCCCACCCCACCCCCTTCTGCAGGAGGAGATGCGCTCCAGATGTCTCCTGCACCACTCACATCCCTCCCTGGGCCTTTCTTTGCCTAAGTCGGAGCTCCTCTCTGCTGCTGCGGCCGCTGCTGCCGCGGTGTCTGCTCCACGCCTCCTGAACTTCACTCCACTGAAATCTGGTTGGGTACGAGACAGACTCCGGTGGAATGAAGGACAAGAGAAACACATGGAATGTCTAGGGCTCTTTTTCCCAGAGGGTGGGCCGCGTGGCCACCCTGGCCTCTGCGTGTAGGGTTATTGCCTCGGCTAAAGGCCCGAGGGATCTTTGACACATGGTCTCGGGAGCCGTGGAGGACCTGTGTGTGTACTCACAGCCCTCCCCAGGGTCCTGTGCAGCTGGGTGGCCGCAGGAGCCAACTCACCGAGACACTCCCGTGCCTGCCTGGAGCCCAGGCAGACAGTGCTGAGCCATAGGGCTGGGCTGCTGGGCGGGGGGGCTCTTGCTGCCTCTTGCCCTCAAAGCAGTCATCCCAGACAAGTCCCTGGAGAACCTTCTCTGTAGATCCCTAGTTGGGCTGCTGGTTGTCTGCTCCCTTTGTCTGGGGCCCCCTGCATGTGCCATGACTGAGCTCAATGTGGTTGGTCCTGGCTGGGGGAGGCAGGGGCTCTGAAACTGCTAGGGAAAATCCATCTATAATGAGCTTGCTTCCCAAGGTGATGGAATGCAGGGGAAGGGCACTCCTTTCCGGAATGCACCAAAGAGCAGGAACAGTACTTTGTGGGCCCGTTTGCCAGTGTGAAACCAGGAGGAGGGGGGTGAGGAGCTATGGAAACACCAGAATGCCGGGGTTTGGAGCCAGGCCCACTCCTGAGGGCAGGGGTGGGCAGAGGAGGGTGAGACTCTTTGGTCTCACTCCTACCCATGTATCTAGGATGTCTACTTTCCAGCGACCCCGCATCCTTTGCCAGATCTGCTTGGAAACAAGCATAAAATCTTTGGGCATGGTGATGGGGGATGTGGGGAGGGAGGAGGTAGCCCTGGCTTTCAGGGGTTGAACCAAACAGGGAGGCTGGAGCCTATCTGAGGCTTTCCATCCTCTTAAAAGCAATGCCCATCCAACAATTGCTGTTTAGTTGCTGTTCTGGCCTCTTCCTCGCGGTGTTCGGGCATGCCTGTGGCTCAGCGCAAGCCCCATAAAAGGCTGTTCTCAGCACCAACATGCAGACTGGGTGAGTTTGGGCAGATCCACCCTGTTGTTTGGAATACTTTCTTCCTGGGGCTTGTTCCGACCCGATATAGGGAGACACTAGCTTAAAATGTGGCTCCTCCCCCAAGATCCAGCCCCCTGGGTGTAGGGCCTCTAAAAAAAGGCTCTTCTTAAACAAGGGCTTGGGTGTTCCTTCTGTCGCTGAGGAAGGGCCTGGCTTTCCTTGGTCAGGGTGAATACAGGGGATGCTGGGGGCAGGGATCTGGGTGCCGACAAGAAGAAGCCTGGCCCATTCTCTCCCACTCAGCCTTCTTCACAAATACTCACAATTCTCGATCGTGAGAGAGAAATGTGCCCTGCTTGTGAATTAGCTAGACTTTGTAATCCTCCCGCACTGCCCGTGGCCCATTTCACAGTCAAGGGAAGAAAGAGACCAGCCTGGCTGACTCTGATAAATGATGGCAGAAGGCAGCAGGATGGGAGGGTTCTCTGCTTTCTCTTTGGATTTCAGTCCAACTCGGAAAGCAAAGGGGTCCACTTGTCTCCCTTCAGACCCTCGTCATGCCACTCTTACCCTCCCAACGTGTATGGTCCACCAGATTCTTCACGTCCTCTGTTGGAATGTGCACAGTCTCACCCTCGTGGGGGGTTTTGAGCCTCTAGGGTAGATACTCCGGAGACAACAGTGTCTGTAAAAGCACTTTAACCGCGAAAGGCCATGCACATGGGAGGTGGCGTTGACATTAGACAGTCCAGAAAAGGTAGGCCCTTCTCTTATCATTGACCACCCTTGCCCTACAGACCTGCGACAAGGCAGAGACAAGAAAAGATGAGCCAGAACCTGTATCAGGAGCTTGACCCACTCTGGACCCCACACCCAGAGTTCAAGATTCTCTGCCCACCATGCCTTTGTCACCTTGACGCCCCAGTGCTTTCTGCTTGGCCACCCGCAGTGAGGGGCTGGGTCAGAGAAGCAAATCATGCATGTGTTCGGCTTGAGTAAGTTCATCCAGTGACTGCTCACCTGCTCCCCAGTGGCCCTCAGGACTGTGCCCCAGCTGGCTTCCTAATGAAACCAACTTGGACATGAGAACCAATGGAACCAGGTTCTGAATTTCTTTTTATAGCCGTTATACGCTCCAGCCCAGCCCTGAAAAGCCAGCCCCCTCTCCCCCATTCCTCTAGTTGGATAAATCTCAAAATCAGACAGAACTGTATCTTGGTGTTTAACTGCTTAGCACCCACCTTACCACCCCAATTCCCATTATCGATGACATTGATTGCCTGAGATCACTGGCAATCATCCCCCAAACATAGAACTGGCTGGGGATTTGGCTACATCGAAGCAAGTCCCCCAATTTTAGCTTGGGAAGACGTTGATAATCAACTTCCAGTGAGTTTGGCTTTTTTCCACAGCCCATGCTCTACTCTTACTGTCCAATGATCTTCCAGGTACAGGCACTCAGCTCTGGTTTTCCAAAGCACCCCAAATCACAGATTTCAGACTCACCTGTCAGTGTGAACATCTGTACCTTCAGCTATCAGGGCCTACTTTGAGCTTGATGAGAAATAATAGATTTCTCATAAGATGATTCGGAACAAAGAGATGGCTAAGGACCCATGTGTATGAGAGGAAGAATAGGAGTTCCGAGACCCGGAGAGCTCTTTCACTCCTGAGGTTGGAGGACAGGGACTAAGAAGGAGGAAACACTTACTGTGTCGCGTCCAGGCCCGCAAGCCAGTTCCTGAGGGAGGCGGGAGGGCCAGTCCCGAAGAGTCCTTCTCCCTTTAAGAAAAAAAAACATATGGAAGCAGGGAAAAGTGGAGCCGGAGCAGAGGGAGCCCAGGTGGCTGGAAGAGAGGGTTGGGACTACGGAGGGGCTCAGTTGAACTTTGAGAAGCAGGTAACAGACAATAGAGGAAAGAGAAACTGGTTTTTCCAAGGCAAAGGTGAAGAAGGACTCAGCCCCTTCCAAGGAGGTGGTACTAGGTTCACTCTTTATTTATGCACCTCTTGGCGCCGCTTCGGGTTACCTGCTAGGCCTGACCAATGGAGGGAGGGCTTGGACAACTGGCTCCGCCCCTCAGAACCCGCACCCCCCGCCCCGGGGGGGGGGGGCAGGGCTGGCCAGGCCCTTCTGCACGCTAACCTTGCTTTCTTATTGTTCTGTAAACACCAGAAAAGGGAGGTGAGGTCTCTTGTCACTGGAGGGACACTGCAGGTTATCTGAGCACTGGCCCCGAAGGCTCTTGTCTCCCAAAGACTTGGGGAAGGACAAGGGGAAGGCGCAGATCTTATCTGGGCGAGTAGAGGCCCTGTGGCTCTCCCGTGCTTACACACCCATGCGAGTGCGCAGTGGCAATAGGTGGTCTTTGAGCTTTTAGCCCTGACCGGCTTCCTGGCCCTGCACTTCCGGAATGCCGCAGAGGGCCGACAGCCCTTCAAGGGACAGTCGTAGAAAGGGGCCCAAGGGTCGGAGCAGAGGCCCAACCAGTGGGTTTTCCCGGCATTTGGCACAGAGTGAGTTTGCTGCTCTTTTGTGAGAAGCCAGTGGCCTGTGTAATCCAGGAGGCTTTGTGATCTGCTTCCCTTCTATTCCTGGGGGGGGGGGGGGGGGGTGGGAAAACACTACCCTGTCTGAGGGGAATGTTGGGGAGAGGCAGAAGGAATTGTAGAAAGAGCCAGCAAACTCATGGGGAAACGTTAAAGAGGTTGGGCTCTCAACCCTGATTATTGTAATTCCACCTTCCTTTGCTGAGCGGTGACCCCTCCAAGCCCTCCCTCCTTCCGCTTTCCTGCTCCCCTCTCCCCACGGCGCGCCCTCTGGAAGCCCTGGGAGGGCAAGGGAAGTTGAAGCCTCCTCACTTGTAGCGCGTTTTGCCTAGAATGTTACCCTGACTTCCATTTGCTCTCGTGGCAGATCTCCTGGTGTGCAGCAAGAGAGAGCCCTCCCTTCTGCAGGTCAAGAGGAGAACTCAAGAACCCAATCTCTAGGGCATCTTCGTGCAGTCCTGTCCCAAGGCCTTCATAAAACTGAATCCCACCTGTTCAAAATCTCTTTAGAAATCACCTAATCCACATTTCTCACCAAATAGATGGAGAAACCGAGGCTCTGAGAGAGAATTTCTTTCTCAGGTTCATGCAGCCAGGGTAGGGTCAAGATTCTAATTTATCTGGATCTACTGACCTCCACGTGAGGGCCCTTTATAACAAACTCTCCAGGCTGCCTCTGCTTCCGGATGGTGTCACATTTGCCTAGAGCATTCTATGCTCTTTCTGGAAGAAAGGAAAAGGGGAGGGGATGGAGATTTTCCAGGTGATAATATTCCTAAGGATGGGGATTCATCCCCGTAGCTGTCAGGGCACATGGTTTCCCTGCCAGCTGGACTCAGTTTGCTTTAATACAGTCTCAGCTCTTCCATTTTCCAACTAGTCACGTAGAGAGAGAAGCAGAGAGTCCCTGGCCAACAGGCACACACTTGTGGGTTGGAGACCCTATGTCCTTGTCTCTCCCTTCCTGTATTTCATTCATTAATTCACAGATTCATTCAGTCACGCTCTCCCTCACCGCCTCACTCCATCAAAGTGTCAACTCGGTTCCAGGTGAGTGAGAGGCAGTGTTTACCCTTTAGGAGCTCCCGACTTCGATGTGCATATACCTGAACAGACATCAGAACAAGCCAGCGAGAAAAGCACTACGAGTAGTCCCCAAAAGGGAAATGTCAGCTTTTGTCTATGAGACGGAGGGAAGGTTCCAGAGAGAGGGCAACATGTGAGCTGACTCTGAAAAGGTAAGGGAGGACAGGGGGTTGGTTAGCTTCAATGAAAGCCCTGAGGAAGGAGCCCTCACACTGTGGTTCAGAAGCTCACTCTGGTCCAGGGTAGGACTAGAATCAGAGCGACAGACTGCAGACAAATGACGGCCCTAAAATGCGGGGAAAGGGAGGGGACGTGGGTAGCTAGGGCAGAAAAGAAGCATAAGTCCTAGTGGTTCTATTCTTGCCCTCCAAGGGTCATCTTTGACCTTCAAATTTGTTGTGAAAAATGGAAACAGACTGTAACCCAGTTGACACAGCCAGGAAGGGCTCCCCTGCCCTAAAAATAATAATGATATAATAATAACAGCAGATATTTACTATTATTATTATTGTTATTAATCTCTGCCCCAATCTGATTCAACAAGGTCCAGGAAGGTGCTCTGTGGACCATTTGGGCACCGGTTTGTATGGTGAATCTAGAGGGGGGTTGGAAGCACCTCTGGGTGGCTTTGACAAAAGACACCCGTCTTCCCACCACTCAGTCTGGTTCTTTGTTCCAACGTCAGCTCGGGAAGCGAAACACCTAGACGTCCTCCCTTCTTCGCCATTTCTAGTCCCAAGGCTCGAAGAGGCATTTCCAGACTCTTTCAAGGGTGTCTGTGGGCAGAAAAGAAGGGAGCTGGGAGGGCAGGGTGGTTGCACCAGGAACACAGGCTGCCTCCAGTCTCCACTCAGGAGCTTGCCATTATGAGGGTATTTATTCACTTTCTCTAATGTAGGGCTTCGCGGTTCAGATTGGTGCACTATTTATCCTTGTTTCTCATTTCTTCTTCCCCCTCCACATGCCCGAGCCTGGGCTTCTCTGCTGTGAGATCTTTGGTCCCCACACACATTCCCTCTGCTGTGACTTCCAGCCCATATCTTACTGCCACATCTATGGCTTTCGAGGGAACAGGTAAAAGATTGCAAACTCTCCCAACTGTTCTGACACCTGATTAACATCAGCATTACCTATCAGTCCCTCTGGACTAGATTCTGGTTATAATCTCCTCTAACTTTGCCGCTCTGCCTCCATTCCCAGCACTGTGCCTGACATCCTTCATAAAGGTCTGTGGAATCAATTGTAATTCTTTCTCCTGGAAAGGGGCACCAGAAAAGACGTTTCCAAGAGCCACTATGGCACAACACTTGGAGTGGGCTTGTCTCCTAGGGGTGAAACGGGAAAGTTAAGTGTGACACAAGGAGACAACTTGTTCCCAGAAACCTGATGGGGACATCAGAGCCCATGGCCTGAAGCGGGGGTACCCATTGGGCTGCTTACAGATTGGAGCCTTCATCACCTGCTTCCCAGTAGCTTCTTGGTCTGCTCCGCATTTTGGAGAGCCGGGATAGCCTTTCTTTCCCTGTGAGGTTTCTCAGTTAGGGCCCCAAGTCGGCAGGTGTGCACGTTAATTCTTCTGCCACTGCCTAGGTTTAGTACTTTGGCTCACAAAGTGACTGTACAGATGTAGGGTGGGTAAGATGTGGATGAGCGGCAGCAGAAATAGGAAAAAAAAAAAGGCCACCTCAGGGCTTAAACTTATGGTAAGCTTTTTGGGACTCAACGAACATGACGTAGTTACCAAAAGAACAAATTCTATCTTTCGTTGTGTTATCAGGAATATGGGATGGAAAACAAGGGAGGTGATACTCCTATGCTACTCTGTACTGATATGATTACACGTGGCTTATTACATTCAGTTATGGGTTCCACATTTTAAGAAGGGTGAATACAAATCTAAAAGTGAGAAAAAAGTGTTCAGGTGGATTTGAAAATAGGTCACTCTGGGGAAGGATTAAGAAACGGGATTTTTAGTCTAAAGAAGTGATGCGGGGGGAATGCAGGGGAGATAACAATAGCTATTTTCAACGATATGGGGATGTGCCATGTAGAAGAGTTTTGTGTTGGCTCTTAGTGGCCCTGTGGGGTAGAATTAGAAGTAATTTCTTTTCCTATTACCAGTTCCCCATAGAAGCACCTTCTTAGAAACAGACAACAGAGGACACAGGCAGGCAGCAAAAGAAATCTGATGATTCTAGAGTCAATATAGCCCCTGGGAGAGGGCAAAGTCTCCCCCCACCCCCCACCGCAAGGGGTAAGTGGAAGGACCAGATACACTCCCACCAGGTGATACTGAACACCTGTCTGAACAGGTGGGAGCAAAGCCCTAAACCCAAGTCAATAAATCAAACTGAGGTCCTTTCCTCCCATCTTGACTATATCTTCCCTCCCACATCCTTGTTATCTCTTTAGTTGACCTGGTGCAACTGTTGTGCAGCCAGAAGTTTATTTTGGTTGGTCTTCACTAGCCAGGTCTCTGTATGTTGTTTCCGGAAGCACATCCCCACTCTGCACATAACATCCTGTGATCTGTGCACATTTCTGTCATATATCGTCTTACAGCTATTGATTTCTTGTCTTTCTGTCTCACTAGACCATGAAACTCTTAAAAGAAAAGAAAGTCCTGTGTTCTTTGCACTTAGAAGTTCCTGGCATGTAGTAGGTACTTGGGAAATATTTGCTGAATGGGTGAAGGTGAAGAGGGGCCTGACCCATGGGGAAGTCTGACCCTTTGTTACTGAGGAGACCCCTGGGGTCTGGGTCTAACACCCCCTTCCCTTCCCTTTCCTGGACTTGTTCTGCTCCAGTATTGATCAGAACCAATCCTAGAATTCCAGAAGATACAACCAGATGTTTTCCTGCTCATCGTCCATTCTTTGGTTTCTGGGCTGCGGCTGGAGGACCTGTTCCACAGGTGGGCATTTTTTCTGGAGACTGTAGAGGGTAAGAGAATGGTCTCTTCTTCCAGGCCCCTCTCTCCCGAGGTCTAATTTAATCCCTCAGATGACGGGGAAAATCTCAGGGGACATTACAGTCCTCTTATCTTTAGCTCAGCCACTCTGGACATTTCCTACCATTATCTGCTCCAAATAATCTCTCCAACTTGCCTGGAGGCTTTCTGGGTTTGGGAAACTTCCATGTCCTTGGGAAATGGTTGTTTGAAATTGTATTTTTCTACATTAACATCTGAATACTACTTTAGGAAAATGGGGGGGTGGGAGGAGCATTCTTCATAGGAAGAGGCTTTGATAAACTGAAACAGTTCTGGTTATTAAACAGCAAGAGGGAAATTTCAGAACACTTGCCTCTTCTGTTTAACTCATGGCTCTCACCTTTTGGAGAATTAGAGAGTATGGACAATTCAGAGGACAGACAGGTGTCATTTGCTAATTCATATCTTTGCTCAAAGTCTATTGTGCACTTGCTTATGTGCCAGATACTCTACAGGGTGCTGGAGATAAATGGATGGCTAAGATCCAGCCCCTGAGCACAAAGACTTCAGATGCAGTGAAGGCGCCAGCCTGGTGATGTGTGGGAGGGGCAAGAAGGGGTGTCTCTTACTAGCACTGTAGGAATCAGAGAGGAGCCTCTATCCCTGCCTTGTAGATCAGGAAGGCTTCATGGAGGAGGTGCCACCCAGCTGAGCTTGGAAATGCAAGAGGAAATATGCCAACTGGAGAAAAGAGAGGGTTTGGTGTGGGGATTCCTTGGGGCTTCAGGGCTGAGCAGGGTTTCTTCTTCCTAAGTAACAGATAAAACAGTGCAAACTCCAGCCTGGGTCACTGGACAGATGCAGATTTACCACCTGGCAGGGGGTGGGGGTGGGGGGTGGGGAGGGTGTCTAGAGCCAAAGATAGGAGATTGAAGGAGTCCACCTTGTCTGCCATGGAGGAAAAAAAAATCTAAGCTGAACTTTTCTACATCAGTATCTCTGCAGGGTGAACCTATGCAGGTAATCAAGTTTGGCAATCTCTGTTGGCTGCCTCTTCGTGTTTTTTTGTCCGTTTCATGACATGCCAGTTCGAATTTGCTAAATAAAGAGGGAGGGTTGGCAGGAGAGGGGCACATTTTAATGGGGAGAAACTCACCAGTGAGCTGGTAAAAAGAGACAAGCAGGCGGGAGGCCACCAGGCAGCTTAGCTCAGCACCAGGGATGGCTATGGGGTGCCCGGGCGCGTGCGCGAGTGCCTATGGGTGCGCATGCGTCCGCCTATGCTCACAGCTAATTATAACCTAAGCGTATTTTTGCTGGTCTGCCCAGTCGTCCCAGAAAGGAGATTAGGTGGGCAAAATGGATGAGGTAGAAAAAGAGGGGGAGGGTCAGATAGTTGCAGAATTTTTCCGTGAAAGGTTTATTACACCTACGGAGCTGTGAGATGGGGGAAAATAAGCCAAGTCTGGTCTCCTCTTACTTGCAACCCTTAAACAAAACAACGAGAAACCAGAGCTTTGGCTGGGGAATCATTTTGGGGGCGCGGAGCGCAGGCTCTGCTCTCAGAACGTGCTAGCAGGTGCCAGCTCATCCATCTTGCCCCCGTCCTGGAGAAGCAAGCTCAGGTGCTGAGTCCAGCAGTTCTGAGCAATAGAGCAATAAAACAGTCGAGGAGCCCTGTCACCGCAGTGGAATGGGATAATCCTACAATTTAATAAGCAGGAACATGCAGCAGGACTGAAGCAAATTGTTCGTAGTGAGGAGATTGCCGGCTCCTCCTGGGCCAGGAGGGAAGCAGTGGGAAGGTGTTTAGGGTTTAGGTTACTGGAGTGGGGGATGGGAGGAGGGGGAGCTGGGGAAGAAGAGGACCCCACCTTCAGCCTTAACCCTGGGATTCATTCTGAAGGCCGAGACAACAGATGGCCTGAATTTGTTCAGCATTGCTTGAAACTCGGGATGGGGAGGAGCTAGGGAAGGGATTCCCATTCTTACTGAACTGAAATAAACTGGGTGTCAGGCAGTGAAATACCTCGGGGGGGGGGGGGGGGGGGAAGGGAGCCAGGTAGGTTTCCGTCCAGACTTGAGAAACTGCTAATTATGCAATTTAATCGCTTGGACTCTGACGCTGTCTTTCCTCATCCGTAAAATGGGCATAATAGTAATGCCTAGATAATGCCCGGGAATATTCCCTGCAGAGCTATGAAGAGGTTCACGATCGTTATGAACGCTTATCATAACTAAGATTCAGAAATGTTGAAATGCAGAGTTTTATGGATTTAGGAGTTGCTAGGTGTATCCAGTTTCTGGGTTCAGTATTTGATGCTGGCCACTCCCCAGTTTGCCTCAACCCAGCCCAGAGATGTATTGCAGCTGGCTAACCTCTGCTTGCCAGAGCCGATTGTGCAAATTTCAGAAAATGGTGTGCCGGCTGGTTGCTAAACATGTCGGTTGCTTGAAATCAGCCACAGTGGGAGTGCTTACACCGGGCTGCAGATCAGGGTCCTCTTGAGAGCCAGTCATTAGGCATTTAAGAGCGCACCCCTGGCCCCGCCTTTGTGCCTCCCCTGGCTCTCCACACGCTGCTTCCCTAGACCCAGCCCCCCTGCCTGCTTTGCTTCTTAGTAAGGGCCTGCTGGGGCAGGGATGCTGAGGACCCCGGAGGAGGCCCGGTTCTGGGCCTGCAACCCAAATTCTCATCCCACGGGTCTGCTTTCTGTGTCTAGGAGATGGGAGTCTATATGTTTTTGTACTCTGTGCTTTTGATTACACTCTTTCCCCCCATCCAGAATATTCTTCTGAATTCTGAATATACTTAATCTTGAAGTACCACCTCCTTCCTGAGGGGTCTGCCACCCCTTCTGTCACTCCCTAATCGGGGGCCCACACTCCTGCACAGGGGCCCCTCCATGGTGCCTCTTCCTGGTGTGGTGGGCGGATGGTCGGGCTCCCCTGCTGCAGGGTTGGGACTTCCTTCAGAGGCAAGGCCAGTTTCCACTAAGGTGTTCTGAATGCCTCTCTTAGAATAATTATACCAGGGTTTTCCTCATAGTTTGCTCCTGTAATCCTCACGGCGTAGACATTTCACAGGTATGGAATCTGAGGTGAGGTAACGGGTATGAGGTAACGTAATGGGTAAGTGTTAGAATTTAGATTGGAGAAAAGGTTTTTCTGACTCCTTGGGCCAGGGCTCTTGCCATCTCTTCTTACATTTCCATATTCTCTGTTATTTTCCTCTTCCCCATAGAACCTAGCACAATGCCCGGCATAGAGTCAGGGTTTAATGCCTGATGGACGAGTTGACCAAAACTTCCTTTTCTTTCAGTCACAAAAATTTTTGCAACAAAAATGAGATGGGGATCAGGGAGGACTTGTAGCGTGATCTGACTTCTATAAAATCAACCCTGTCCTCAGGAAAGCCCTGAGAATGCTTCCCCTGGTAGGGCACTCAGCTGGAAGTTTCCTTTAGAGTGAAGCCTTGAGTTTGTGGAAAGGCAGTTGAAAGAGTTTCAACAGAGGAATGGATTTGCCCATGGACTTTCGGCTGAAGAGTACTATTTAACAAAATTTGCAACAAAATGATACACACATCAAACCTTCCAGGCTTTAGTAAAGCTCTTCTTCATGTTGGTTTTGCAGCCAGCACCAATAACAATTTACATTTCCCTCAAACTTGAGGGCCACCAGCCCATATTAGAATGCAAAATGGATTCTAAGAAAGCAAATAATCTCCTTTACAGCAAAGGAGAGACCCTTCTGAAGGGTTTCTTCGTAGCTGTCCCCTTCCCTCTACTCCCCCCCCCCCAAAAAAAAAGTAGGGAATGGTAAAGATTTAACAATGAGAATTTCCTGTGTTTCCACAGGCCTCGTGCCTCATTCTATCTGGGCTTGGAAATGTGAACCCACCCTGTTTCCCAGCCAGTTTGAAAGGAAGTAAGAGACCCTTCCCTACTCCTGTCTTCTCTGAACCATAAGAGAGCCAACGCCACACAGTGGCCAAGAGGCATTCACCGGGTTGTCCTCGGATGGAAAATCCAGAGCTAAGAGTACCTTCTTTCCCATGAAGGTTCCACCAGAATGACAGTGGGTCAAATTATAGGTTTATCTCGGGCCAGCGTTTTGAAGAACTGTGGTGTTCCTATTCTTTTCCAGTGAAGCTCTGATGTGTGCAGCCTCCCTATAATTATGGTGTAATTGAATTTAACTATAGGGGTAGAACTAGTTTTCAACCAAGTCCCCTCAAATAATTTGTTGCCTATTAGAAAAAAATGGGTACTCTTACCGCCTTGAGGGGCATGCATGTATGACTCCCCCAAACTCCTCAAGAGAGAAAAGAATTGCTGGTGTGAGACCCAGTAAGTTTGTTTGAATCACAAACAAACGCAAACAAACTTTGTGTTTGTTGAATCACAGTGCCCTTGTAGCCCAGCTCTGAGCATTCCAGAGAATTCACTTTCTCTAAAAAGGAAATCCAGAGATGAAGCTTTCCCAGGGCCCCAACGTGAAATGTTCCAGTCTGTTCTCACTGTTAAATGTTCTCACTCCTTTGGTTAGGAGATTATTCTAAATATCCGGAGTCTGCAAACCACGGGGTGTGGGTTAAATCTGGGCAGGGGCTAATGCTATTCAGCTTTCATGATGTTTAGAGTTTTTGGAGGTAAGGGTAACAGATATGAATTAGACAGCTTCACATAAAAGTCTGTCCCTCTAGAGCCTGAGGTCCTTCATTACCACACTTTGTTAGACTTGAATCTCAAGGCAACCATTTTACCTTATGGCCCTCATCACTCACTTCCCTTAAGCTTCTTGACTATTGACATGTGTTATTATTTGGATCTGTGAGTCTCTGTCTCTCAATACCATCCCTCAATCTCTAATATGAACTGATCTTTAAAAATTTTTTTTTAATGTTTTATTTATTTTGGGGACAGAGAGTGAGTGGGGGAGGGGCAGAGAGAGAGGGAGACAGAATCCCAAGTAGGCTCCAGGCTCCGAGCTGTCAGCACAGAGCCCGACGCGGGGCTTGAACTCACAGACCTTGAGATCGTGACCTGAGCCAAAGTCGGACGCTCAACTGTCTGAGCCACCCGGACACCCCTGAAGTGATCTTTTATTGAAGGGAGTGTGACCTAGTGCAGAGAGGAAGGTCTTTTGAGTCACAGAAACTCACTTAAATCCTGGCTCCATTGTTCATGAACTGTGTTACTTTGGATGCCAACTCTAGGTTTCTGATCACCGTTTCCACATCTGGGATTCACATGATAGCACGCAATAGGCTGGTGTGAGCCTCAGCACAATCCTTGTTCCCAGGCTCTCGTTCTGCCCTAAATGGAAGCAAAGAGAGGGCGTTTGCATCCGTCCACATCACAGACCCCTTACGCAGAAAGGTACCCGAGGAGTTCCTTTTGTTTCTTTCTCTGCCTCCACCTTCACTCTCCCACACAGGTGAGATACAGAGAGGTGAACCCGCTTGCTCAAGGTTACTCAGTGAATAACAAATAAACCCAGGTGTCCTGGGCTCTCCGCCCGGGCTCATGTCACTCGGAACAGCCTGCCAGACCCACGCAGATTCTTTCCAGTAGAACTGAAGATGGAGGGAGCGTGGGATTTCTGTTGCTTGGGGCTTGACAAAACGGTTGCAGACAATGAGCGGTTTGAGTGTCTGAAAAGAAGCATCAGGGAGTGACCTGAATTAATCACACAATTGTTGCGAGATGTAACCGGTGTGTTAATAAGCTCTGCTTTACCATTTCGCTCTTTAATGAGGCCGTTTGCACAGACATACCTTCAATATGCCTTACCGTCCTTTTTGAGGTGGCTGTGTAATAAAGGTGTGACATTTAGGTCAGACCCTTAGTCATCTCTGGCTGGCTCTTTCAAGCGAAGTAGAATAATATCAACTAGCCGATCCAAGCTCATCTGCTTCCCACCACCAGGATCCCTTATGTATCATCACATATGTGTCTTCACTCGCAGACGGCTCAAGGGTTATGTGGCGGCCAGGTGGGGTCTTGGGCAATCATGCCACCTTCTCATAAGGTGACTCAGACTCCCCACAGTCTGGGAGACAGAACAGCCGAACTCGAGCCCACGCCCGCTACCAAGGATCTGTGTGACCCTGGACAAGTCACTTCGCGTCTGTGGATCTTCGTTTTCTCATGTGTCAAAAGAAGGGTCTGAAGAAGACGGGCTCTAAGAATCCTTCCAGCTCTAACGGTCTAACGGTCGAATGACCATTAATGGAGAACTGAACTCTTGGAATGTTGCAGATAGACCTTGGGAAGGACGCCAGTCAGGTTGCTGAAGGACAGCAGGGAAGTTATGAGGCTTCAGTGGGTCAGAGGGAGGCTGTGGGTAAGGAACCAGATGCTATGGTTTGTTACATCCCTTGGTAATTCCAATGAGCTTGAAAATGCCAGGCTACCGATTGTTTTGGCTGAATGCAATGCAGGGGTCAGGAGACGGTGTCATGGAGGTGGGTAATGCGGTGGCGAGGCAGGAAGTAGAAGGCTTTGCAATTCCATTCGTAGGCTTATAGACTGGGCAGTGCATCCCTGGGCAGTGGGTTTCACTCCAACTCACCTGCCTAGAAATGTAGATGTGGGAAGATTGTGTATGAGTCAGGGGATGAGATTTTAGCAAGACTTGCTCTTCGATTCGGGTCCGACCAGAGATAGGAGTGTATAGAAAAGAAGTGGTGATGGATTTCTCTTTCATAATCGACCAAGTGGTTTCCAACAAAGCATTTAGTCTCTCTGAATCTTGGGGGTTAATGTCCTTCCTGGGGCTGACCTGATTTTATTCTCTGAGTATATCTAAGTCTTTGGATAGAGAGGCTTCAGCTGGAGCCAGAAATGAGGCACAGATACTGATTTTTTGGGCATGATATCTTGACCTTGGCTCAGGACCACCATGAAGCGGAGTTCAGAGTTTCTCCTGTTGCCTATAGCCTAGCAGAGCTCTTGGAGCTGCCCTATAGCTTTGGAAATTAGAAAAGCCCTGTGGATATGTGGAGGCAAGATTGAAATTGGGCTGGACCGGATTGGATCAGTGGTGGTTCTGCTAAGAAGAGTCTGGGTTCAAGCCAGCCACGCCCTCGCTTGCTTTCCTGAAGATTTAATTCACGTTGCACCCCTCCAGATGCTGTTTATAGCATCCATTGTGTCCTCTGATCACATGGACCAGCATCTATGACTTATTTCTCTCCTCTGGTCTTGCTCTACCCATCCTCTCTGCTGCTGTGTGGACTTTATCACATTCCCCCCCACCCCCCGCCCCCCCGGATGCTCCTGCCTGTGGTGATCTTTTGCACTGACCTGCTTTGGCTGTTACATTTTGGATCCTTCAGTCTAGCTTTTAATGACATGCTGCTTTCTATTGTCCTCTCATTGTTTCATGTATACTGTTTACCTCCTCACACCCTCTCTAGATTGTGCGCTTCCTGGAGCCAGAGACCAACTCTTCTGCCTTTCTTGTATCGCCCAATGGCCCGAGCTTGCTGGCCCACGTCTGATCTCTCATGGTCACAGGCTTTGTGCTAGATATGTTCTTCACTGGAGACTTTCCCCTGCCTCCACGCACCTCCCCCAGCTCCTGCCAGTGACAAGCCTTCCTTTTCAGCTGGGAACCTGTAGCTGCCCTAGCACGCCTGCTGCAAATCAGCTTGAAGTAAGCTGTCTGTAAGTGCCCTGGTGAGTCAGTTGCGGCCCCTCCTTGGAGACGAGGAATTCTGAGGTCTTACAAGCACATGCCTGCCCATCTGTGGAACCATTCCATGGCTAACCCTCATCTTGCCTCTGGGAACGCTCCTTACTTTTTACCTTGCTCCTTCCCTCCTCTACTAAGCTTCTTCCCTCCTCCACTGGCTGCCCTGACTTGTCAGGTGTAGATGGCAGGGCAACTCTGAACAGCCAGCCGTTGGTGTGGAGAGGCGGGACGTCTGCCTTCTGGGGCATTGTGGAATTCTGGTGGGTTTACTGTGGTAAACCCAAAAGAAAGAGGAAAAACCACCAAATCATGGTATTTTTGAAGTCTTCCCCCAAAGAGAGAAAGAGTAGGGTGGGGAAGAAGTGACCTGGGCTCTGATTTGGCTTGGCCACCAATTAGCTGTGTCATCTTGTGTGACTCATTCACTCTCAGCCTCCTTTTCTGTAAATTGAGGTAGTTGCGTTAAGGCAATAGCTTTCAAACTTATAAAACAAAGGAGCCCTTTTATCAAATGAAATAGAGTGAAGCTTTTCCGTTTCTAGAGTGGGAGAGCAGAGCCATTACGGTTGAAGCAGGGGTGCCAAGGGGCTCTCGGTTTCCTCCTGGGCTTTCCAATGATCCCCTGAAATACCTTATCGGAACTTCCCAGGGACCCAGTATGAAATGCACTGAGAAGGATAACCTCTGTGGCCTGTTTTGGCTCTGTGCGTCTCCAACCTTTGCTACTCAAAGGTCCTCAGGCCAGCAGTGAGCGCCAGGGGGCTCCTTAGGAGGGCAACATTTCGGGCCCCACCTTGAGACCTGCTCAATCAAACTCTGCACCCCCAGATTCACAAGATCCCCAGGTGATTTATTTCAGCTTGAGAAGCACTGGCCTGTGTCAGTGTCCTGTGACCTGGAGAGCCAGGTAACACAGGGACCAAGGGGGCATCACATCTTTCGCTGAAGTAGGCGGGCCTGGTGGACTGAGGTTGGAAGCGTGAGCCACATCTCTTTCTTGCTTCAGGGCGTTAGCTGTCCCCTGGTTGGGGAACCAGTCATGGGAATCAGCAAGACTTGTTCTTAAGCTTAGCTGAGGAGGGCAGAGGGGCGGCTACCACGTGGCCCGACAGAATGTATGGCAGGTAATGCTGCAGCCGTAGCATTTCTAAGAAGGATTCACGTTCCCAGTATGGAAGAGCTCATTGCAGATGCCATACTAGCTTGACTGTAGTAGGCATTCATGCTTCCTAATGTCTGTCTCTCTCCCCATCGTGCAGGACCCCTAATCTCTCTTCAGTACCTGGGGTATGACAGATGGGCTCGGATTTCGAAGACCTGCATTTTAGTCAGAGCTCTGGCCTTTGGTAGCGTTGTTCCCTGGGGTGTCTCTCTACCTTCTCTGGGCCTGTCGGCGGTACAACGGAGGATGATGTCACCATCACGTAGCTGGGAGGATGAACCAAAGTGTGGAAGCTCCTTCTTTCAATTGCGAAGTGCCCAAAGTGAAGGGATGTTTTTATGGCACTTTTGATTGGTCAAGATGTCCACAGTCTGACCTTACCAACAATGCTGACCCAGAGACCGCTAGCACCCTTGGGACTAACACCCTGGTTTCGTGTGTCAGGCTCCGCTTTTCCCCAGAGCGTAGGTTTCTCCAAAGTTGGGCGGCCCTGTTGGTGGTTCTTAAAAACCCTTCCACGGGACTTGATTATATAGTATTGTGGGAAACTGAAAAAGAGAGGAAAAGTAAATCTAAAACATTTTAAGACAGAAAGCCAAAGTTTATTAAAAATTCAAAAATGAAAGAAAAAGGAAAGTGAAGACAAGGTTGGGAGCCTCTTCTTGGTGCGATTTTTTTTTTTTTTTTTGGCTAGAAGCTGGGGAGAGATGGATTTTGAGTGAACCCTGCAAATAAACTTGCTATTTTTCTCTTTCATTAGTTAATGTTTTAACGGCTATTTTCTGTGGAAAAACTTCTTGGTAACCTAGAAGCACATTTTTGCTGTTGGGTGGGGTGTTTCGGGAAGATCTCTGTTTCTGGTGCTTTTGTATTTATTGACAGAGGAGTTTAAGTGTCATCTAATAATAAGATCTTTAGGATTTTCTTCTGATTTCTCATTTCCTCTCTCCTTTTTGAAAAATGCAATCTTCCTCAGCCAAGAATAAACAAATTTAGCCCCAAAGGGGTGGGCTTGGTTTGACATCTAAGCATCTGGAATTTAAGTAGGTTTATAGCTTGGCAGGTAGCCTCAGCCACGCCCCAGCTCTGGTCATGCAGGGGTGGGGGGTACCCCACCCTTTTGCCTTCTCATTGCTCAGCTCGGCCCCTGCCTTTTCATTCCACCTCACCTACCGATGGTCTTCTTTTGAATGGCGCCCGCAAAAGTTCTATGCCTCCAGGAAAAAATGCTTTGGGGAATTCTGTGCTGGACTTGGTGGGGGGACCTCTTTGGCTTATTGTGGTACTGCCATATGGCTGGAGGCAAGTCTGAGACAGATTGGGAAGATGTTAAAGCTCCTGGGATGGAGCCAGGTCAACTTCCTTTCAAAAAATAATTTTAAAAAGTATTGAATCTGCTGCTAACTTCCCACCCTGTGCAATCATTCTAGGGAAGCTGGTTTGGGCGGTACTGTTAAGCTGAGCCCAGGGGACTCTGCTCGTAAAGCCTTCTTTACCATGCTTCTATGACATTTGAAAGGTCCTGCCGTCACTGGCCAGGCCTGGCAGAATCGAAAGGGGGGGTCTGTGCAGCTGTATCTGCCCGAAGTTGTTTGCCTATTACTGAAAGATGCTGACCCCTTGGGCCAACTGAGGCTGCCTTTTGTGATTTCATGGAATTTTCCTCACTCATTAAGCATCTTTCTTTGAAATCTAGGCCAATGATCAATTCCCAAAGCACCATGGGATTTTCATTTGGATCTTCTTACCTCTTTGGGGGCTGGAAAGATACACAGATCTTCTCCAACCCTTCCTTTCTTCCCACGTAACAAATTTCCTGAACACAGTGCCTCCAAAATTCATGTCTTTAGCCCAGATCTTTGTCCTAAGCATAAGATCCATTTACCCAACTTTCTCTTGAACATCTCCACTTGGATATCTCATATGCATTTTAAACTCAGCCTGTCTGAATAATCAGATTTCCCCCCAGATTTGCCCCTCAAACATTCTCGTATTCCTTTCTTTAAATTTTTGTAAATGGCATCAACTTTCACCCAGTGGCTCATGCCAGAGATTTAGGAGTCACCCTTGATTGTTTTCTTTCCCTTACTCTCCACATCCTCTATTGTCACCAAATTCCATCAATTCCACCATCTTGATTGGCCGTGAATGCAACCATTTTTTGTCCATTCCCACTGGTGCTACACTGGTGTAGACCCCAGATATCAATCACCTGGATTAGAATCAAAAAGAAGAGGTTTCCCTTTCCCTTCTGCCAGTTCCAAGCACAGAGACTGACACATTAGGTGTTGAAGAAATGTTTGCTAGGTGAAGACGTGGAGAAAGGAAGGAAAGGCAAATGAAGTTATTACCAGTCACGGCCCTTTGGAAAGACCAGAACCAGACACAGGAGAGAGAGGAGAAGCTCTTCAGACATTAAGGGCTCTGGCTGGAATGCTTCAGAACATTCCTTTGTTGCGGGACTCAATGCCAGGGGCTTCTTTATCTCACCTAGGTCCCAACAGCTACAGTGTAAACTCATCTTCACTGGCTCTGTCTTTAAGGAAGAAGCTATAGGGATTCTACAGCCTTTGTCCAAAGCCTCGTGCCGATGCAGGCTGGAGATGTGAAACCATGTGCTGGGAGAAGGGCTACCCCAGGGCTGGGTCTCTATGCCAGATAATTAGCAGAAAACCAACGATGAATTTGAGATTTGGACCCAACTTCAGTGTCTTCAAGGTAGCTGTGTACGTACTTCACGCGCACTCTGTCCCTTCTCTTTTCTGTGCAGCCCCCAAACCTTTTGCAGTCTTTTCCCCTCCCCCCAAAGCCGAAAGAAAAGAGCAACGAGAGAAACCAAGAGCCTTAAAGCCTCACCCATTGCAAAGTGTTTGAATCCTCTTCTCTCTTTGTCTCCACACCAGAACATGACATAACATGTTTTGCTGATGCTAGATCCTAGGGCTGCTGGGAAGGGAAAGGAAGCCTGACAGAATGCATTGTTTTAAAAGTACGAGGTCCCCATTTTTGCTCCCCTACCAAGAAAAAAAAAAGAAAGGAAAGAAAAGAGACGTCCTCAGTTTCACAACCCTGTCTCTCTGTCTGGACTGGCTCCAAAGCCTTGGAAGGGCCCAGATATTTTTGTGGGAGGGTGGCCTTCTGCTGTGACGGGAAAACACTTTCTGCATATGTGGGCTGCAGTCACCCCTGCATCGTACTAGAGTAGCTGTGCCAATTTCTGCAGAGGGGAAGCCAGTCGGCCATGACTCTGCTCTCCTTGGGCCGTGGTGTAGACAGCGCAGGTGGTGGTGGTGATGGGGGTGAGGGAAGGGGCTAGTTTGTGTGTGAAGAGGTGGGGACTGGGGAAGGGGAAGGGGAAGGATAAAGAATAAGCCTCTTGTGGAGGGCAGAGTGTTAATGAACCAAATCATTGGCTCTGAGATAAGGCAAATACACATTCTGAGCAGGATGATAATTCTCCTGGATTTGGGGAAATTCTTTTGATCTGCAGGAGAATTTCCAGGTACGGTAGAGAATAAGAAACTTGTTAAGCTTTCACTCCCTTGAAACAAAGGCAAAGGATATATAGATTTAGCAGCTTGGCTTTCTTTAATGTGATACTGTGATAAGAATTTGTCAACATTTTTTATTCATCTAGGTTCTTCATCCGATTGACTTAAATGATTAATTTGTGTGCTAGCTTTTCTGAATGTCTAGATTTGTAATTAGTTACTCTTGCTAATTTTTAAAAAATTGGAGAAAAACGTTGCCTGCCTGCTGAAAAAACCAAAAAAAAAAAAAAAAAAAAAACCCCAAACCAAACAAAAACAGACTACTTCTATTTCATCCAGAAAATGACTTTCAATAATGTAATATGTTATTGACTAGTACTTAACATAAAGTTCTTAATGATTTAAAACTTCAAAGCTGCTGTCTGCAAGGAATTACAGACCCAGAAATTCGAAGCTGAAAGGGACATTAAAGATCATCTATCAGTGGGTCCCAACCAGAGGCACTTGGAAATGCATACGGTTGTTTTGGAATGTTACAATGACTGAGAGATACAATTGAATTTAGTGTTCTGAAATTATGGATGCAAGCATTCCACATGCTTCCATGCCATATGGTTTGATATGGTTCCACACAGCTGAGAATTTCCCTGTCCAAAGGGGGCAATCGTGCCCTTGTTTAGAAGATGGCGTCCAGCTTATTGTTTGAGTTATAAAAATACTGAGGCCCGATATTCCCCAGGTTAATAAACTGGCAGTGAGTGGGGCTGATTTACAGGTTTTTGATATGATCCAGTTTCTTGTGTTCCACTATGCTGATTTTAATAGCACTTGCGCAGTTGGCATGAAGAGACCTTCTCCATTATGCAGTGAGAAAACAGTCAAAGCCTGCGTTTCTTGGTACCTGGGTGTCTATTTTTTTTCCTCCTTATTTATTTGTGGGGACCACAGATCTTATTTTTCCCAACCAGCAAAAGGGCTTGAAAGTGCAAGAAGAACAATGCAAATGCAAATGACCAAGGAGGGGCGCCTGGGTGGCTCCGTGGGTTAAGCGTCGGACTTCAGCCAGGTCACGATCTCGCGGTCCGTGAGTTCGAGCCCCGCGTCGGGCTCTGGGCTGACAGCTCAGAGCCTGGAGCCTGTTTCAGATTCTGTGTCTCCCTCTCTCTCTGCCCCTCCCCTGTTCGTGCTCTGTCTCTCTCTGTCTCAAAAATAAATAAACATTGAAAAAAAAATTAAAAAAAAAAAGAAAACATTAAAAAAAAAAATGACCAAGGATAGATGCGCCAGTTGCTTGAAGGAACTGTAATGGTAATAGATAAACAAGAGAATATGGCGAAAAAAAAACCCAAGAGAATATGGGGGAAAAGGGGGGGGGGGCAGGGGATGGATGGAAGACCAATGGGGGTTTAAGTTCGTTCTTCATCAGGAACAGGGAAGTCAAATGAGACAGGTTGGAATATGTGCATTAGGGGTGGGTGGGAGATACTAATATGTAACCATTTTGAAGCAGTTCACAACGTCCAAGTCTAGGTGCTTGCATACTCGTGTATCAAATACATTTGCAGAGGAAATCTCAAAACTCTTGCTTTCAGCAATCATGGAGAATGGAAAGATTCCCAGAATACTGCAAACAGGAAAATATTCTTCTAATTTTTGAAAACAGAGAAAAGGTAGTTTTGGAAGCCCACTTCAAGGGAACTTGTCATGGGATCTGATAAAGCTCTTCAACAGTACATTAAACTCATGCTTTAGGTATGCCTAGAAAAGGTTGAGGTGTATCTAGCAGCCAGTGTGGACACTGCTACCATAAAGTGACCCATTTTGGATCAACCACACTAGCAAATTTGGGAAGGCCCACCAACCTAGCATGTCTTGATTTCTGCAACATGTTTGACAAAGTCTTCTGTGATATCCTAGTGGCTAAAACTACAATGGGCGGATTAAGCGATATTGCAGTTAAGTGGATTTCTTGTTGGTTGAATTAATGCATTTAAAGAATGTTAATAAATGGTAATCTGGAAGGACAGGTCAGTAAAATTTATCTTCGCCTTAACCAGGGTGTATTCAATGTAGACATCAATACTCTAAAGGAACACAGCAACAAAATATGCTTTTCAATTTCCTTGTATGACATAGAGTCATATGGAATAACATTAAAGTGTTCTCAGTAGACTAGAAGTCTGGACCAAATTCAAGAAGATGAGCTTTAACACATCTAAAATGTTAATCTGCTTCATTGAAACTCAAAAAATCAATCGCACAGCCACAGAGTCAGGAGACCTGGTTTTGCAGATGTTAATATTGAAAGGGAGAGGGCTTTCCAGGGAAGGGCTTTCTATTGGACAATAAACAGAAAATGAAACAGTAGTGGGATGTGATTTTCATAAAAGTTAATGAAATCTGAGCTGTATCCAGAAAAGCATGTTAGGTTGATGCAAGGCTGAAGAATGAAAGGCTGGAGGAGGAACGATGGAAATACCAAAAGACCTTGTAATATAAGGGTAAAGTTGAGGTAACTCAAATATCAAGGTTGTCTTCCAAAAGTTGAGGTTTCCTTGTGAGGAAAAAGGAGAGGGTTTGCCTTGCAAGAACTTAAGGCAGTAGAAGGATTATACTAACACCAGACGTTATAAGGAGACCAATTTAAGTTGACTAAATGGAGAAACTTGTTAGTCAGGAAGAAATGGGCTGACACTCAGTTGGTAGCAACATGGCTACTCGGTAGAAGCCATCCAAGGGTCCTTCGGTGGATGAATGACAAACAACATGGGGTCTGTGTATACAATGGAAAACTCTTCGGCCTGCAAAAGGAAAGAACTTCGGACACATGCTCCAACGTGGATAAACCTTGAGGACGTTAGGCTACGTGAAATAAGCCAGTCACAAAAGGACAAAGAGTGTATGATTCCACTTACATGAGGTGCTTAGAGTAGCCAGATTCATAAAGGCAGAAATACAGTGGGAGTCGCCAAGGGCTGACAGAAGTGAGAAACAGGGAGCTGTAGAATAGGGACAGAATTTCAGTTTGGAAAGATGCACAAGTTCTAGAGAACTCTAGATGGTGGTGATGGTTGCAGAACAGTGTGAATGTACTTAGTGCAACTGGACGGTACACTTAAAAATCTGAGGACGGCAATAGTTTATGTTATGTGCATCTTACCACAGTTAAAAAAAGTAAATTGGGGACTCCATTGCCTGCAGAATCAACCTTAAAAAAAAAAACAAAGAAGAGGGCTGCCTGGGTGGCTTAGTAGGTTTAAGCGTCCAACTTTGGCTCCGGTCATGATCTCATGGTTCATGGGTTCAAGCCTGGCATCGGGCTCTGTGCTGATAGCTCAGATCCTGGAGCCTGCTTTGGATTCTCTCTCTCTCTCTCTCTCTCTCTCTCTCTCTCTCCCCCACTCACACTCACACCCTGTCTGTCTGTGTCTCTCAAAAATGAATAAATGTTAAAAAACAAAAAAGAAGAAATGAGAGGCTATGAGAGGTGCTGAGTTTCCCATAACTGTAGGTATCCAAGCAGGAGCTGGGCAGCTTCATGGTGGCACGTCCTAGGGGGAATTTTAGGATTAGAGGGGATTGTGTCAATGACTTTAGAACTTCTGTAACTCTGCATGCAAACAGAGCCTTACTCCGTGCTCTAGACTGAGCCAGGCAGCATCCTTTCTTGATATTGTATTACATCCACGAGAGTATATTCATATATGATATATGATACAAACGTAAGGCTATGTTTTATAACAAATATGCATTTCGATATACACAGTTTAATGAATATTAAAAAAGAATTACATACCCACTTAGCCCCAGCCAGATTTGATGTTGAAATTTTGCCAGAATCTTAGAAGCTCCCCGCTCCTGCCATGAACCCCTTTCCCCCTGACATTCTTTCCCTCCTCCTTGAGATGACCCCCTCCAGATTTTCATGATGATCTGTTCCCTGCCTTTTAAACACCAGCCTTATGACCTATCATGTGTCCCTGAACAACATAGCTTGGTGGTGCTTGTTTCGAATGGCTTGTTTCGATGTTTTCATTTGTTACTTCCTTCTTTAGCTCATTATGCTTACAAGATTCATTGGCATTGGTATATGCATGAAGCTGTAATTAATTCATTTTCAATTGATCAGAGTGTTCCCTTGTGTGTATACACCACGCTTTATTTATTGTTTCTACTGTTGGACATTTGGACTGTTTCCAGCGTTGAGTTTTTATAGGCACTGTAGCTAGGAACATTCATGTGCATGACCTCTGGTCCTCATGTGCAAGAATTTGTGCAAAGGTACCTGGGAGTGGAAATCTGGGATTAGAGGGTTTACACATCTCTAAATGTTCAAAATGCCAAACTGTTTTCCTAATGACGGTACTAATTTACCCTGTCACAATGTATGTGACACAATGTATGTGACAGTGTAATGTATTTTTTATGGTAAAGTACTGTAAATGTATTTTCTCTTCCTTGTGATTTTCTTAATGACATTTTCTTTTTTTCTAGCTTACTTTATTATAATAACATAATAGTATATAATATATGTAACATGCAAAATCTGTGTTAATCAACTCTTGTTATCGGTAAGGCTTCTGGTCAATAGTAAGCTATTAGTTAAGCTTCGGGCAGTCCAAAGTTAAATGCAGATTTTCGACTCTGTTGGGGGATCAGTGCCCCTAACCCCCATGTTGTTCAGGGGTCAACTGTACTGGTCAGATTCGGACTGCCTCATTTACCCAAGAATTAGAGAAGGTGGTGATGTTGGCAGCCTGGCTCTAATATCTTGTCATAAAGTGGGAAAATGATTTTGAATGGCACCAAGACGAATTTAGGCTCCAAATCAACGTAGGTTCTTCTTTCGAATTAAATGGCTTTAATAGAGATAAATCCGCAATTATATCCTAAGCGCAGGAAGGGCAGGAGGTACCGTGTATCCTTTGGCTGGCTGGCCATCCCCACCTTGCCCCTCAGCTCTAGGTTTATAGCGCTTGCTCATCAAATGCTGATGACCTTGTATTCGAAATGCAGTCTTGGAAGAAAGAAGTTTCAAAGCAAGATAGAATTTACTGAATTGTGTCAATGTTACAGTGTGCTGCGGCTTACTGACTCGAATTGAAATAAACTGGCCTTGAGACGATGTTGGCCACACAGCATATTGTAGCTTTTGGCTTGGAGCTGACAGCCTGAACTTAAACTCAGTCTAGCTCCGTCATTTTCCACCAATGTAACCTTGAGCAAGATCATTGATCTCAACCTCAGTTGCCTTACCTGTAAAATGGGTAGGGCAGTAGGACCTAACTGCATGTGTCGGCGTGGGGAGAGGCTGTTGTGAAGATGACAGAAGTCGTGTGAAGTACTAAGCTCAGTCCCTGACATTTAGTGTTCAATAAATGCGGCACATATTAGAATCTGTATCCCTGAAGAACTACTTTTATAACGGCTTCCTGGATAATACAAGCATGATTTGCCTGGGGAAATGGGGCAGGACTTGACCTCTTCAAGGTTTTTTTGTTTTTTTTTTTTTTGTTTTTTTTGTTTTCCTTTTTTTTTCTTCCCCAACCCCCTTCCTTGGTAATTTTCAGCAGCGAACATTTAGAATGAGCTCTGGTTTTACTTTTCATCAAACCAAAAGTGACAGCAAAAACAGACGTTTTTTTTTTTTTCCAGAAAAGAAATTAATCTCCTAAACAGGGTGGTTTTACCCTTTTCTTTAAATACTTCTAAACTCATGAGAGAGAAGCACAGCGCACATTATCCATCAGAATGAAGCATCATCCAGCGCTGCTGAGTTTCATTGACTTTAAGATTGCCCTCTGAGCTATAGGCTTTTTTTTTTTTTTTTCTTTCCCAGAGCACAGTTAGCAGGGATATTTTTCTTTAAATGGCCCCATTTCATTTGCATTTTTAAGCTTTCACTGCAGAGAGTAGAAGCAGTTGTAAATGGTTTCAAGGAGGTGGCTGGGATTTCTCCAAACTCAGAGCCGCCTGCCTGTAGCTTCCGAAATTGAGTGTCAGTTTCCCTCAGAGTAGAGAGATATTACTTCATATTTGTGCACGCGGTTCGCTGCTCTGCTCTTGGCTTGATGGTCTCATTTAGCCGCGGGCATTCTCCAGCAATGATTCGTTCTCCCCAATAAAATTAAATATCACCTTTCTCCTGCCCAGCCCACCCCTCTTTTTTTTAATAAGACATTTTCTTGTTTAGACTGAAGCAAGACAAGGTGAGAACCTATGAGTTCTTCTCTGATTCCTTTTATTGCTTTTCTTTTTCTTTTCTTTCTTTTTTTTTTTTTTTTGTGACAAGGAGAGAACAGCAGAAAGGTAAAAGAGGAGGAAAATCCACCATCGGAGATCTGACTGAAAAGCGATCCCAAGATCAAAGATCAATTTGACTTGTTTAAGATTTAATAGGAAAACCTTGGAGTGAGTATGGAATTCTCACGAGGGACAAAGGGACCCGCGTTATCTCCGTGGTGATTCTTGAGTTCACACCATTTACCCAAATAACCCTTAGGTGCCAAAGTTTGTAGTGAAGCCCACAGGGCCACTGTGACCATGGGGTCCGCACACCTCCCAAGACATGTCAGGAGGAGCCTGGACTGAGTCCAGAAAGGGATGGGCAAGCAGCTCTTTGTAAGATGAGGAAACATCAGGGGAAGGGGCTTTGCTGCTTAAAAAGAGAAGGCAGCTTTTGATGACTCTGTAGCTATTGTCAGAGGCGTAAGCTTTGATCGATGGGATCCTTGAACCAAACAAGTTGAAACATACACGTGTTCTCAAATCTGGTGTAATATGCAGACAGCCTTCACCATGCTGGCGAGCTGCGTGCCTGGGGTTTACAAGTTGGGTGTTTAAAAACCGGAATACAATTTACTTGAAAATTGTCCTTTAATAGGGTGGTCAGGTTTCTTGGCCAGCTCACTGAAGTCCATTTAAGGCATACCGTTGTGGCCGAAATGTATTGCTAAGGGTCTTACTGGGATGGAGACAGGAATCGAGGCGGTGGGGGAAGAGGAAGTACAAACGATTTCACTCTTTTTTCCTGGACCTTGAGCCAAGTTCTGTTGAAATTTTGAAATAGACCCAGCATGTTTTTGGCGCGTGCTCTTATGACTTCTTCCTCCCCTGGTTGACAGGTCCCTGTGTTGCCCCGAGGGTGACTAAATGCAATGTGCTTAGGAATGGTATTGAAGAGGCTTCCTGCTTTGGATGATGGGTATGTGCCCAGCTAAGACTCTTCCTACTGAGAGTCTGTGATCAGTTGGACAGAGTGGAGACAAAAGAGGCTCGGAAATTCAGTCTGATTCGCTTCTGCGTGATTCGGGATCAGGGTTATTCTTGGGTATTTCTGAGCTGTCCTGGTGGGTTCTCTGCCAAAGTGACTTGAGAGCCCAGGGGTCCAGCTCAGTGACCACGAAGTTGCTCCCAAGAATAATCAGAAAATCCTGCGGTTTCTCATTAGAGGCTTCACATCTCGAATATCTGTTTTCTCAAGTGACTTCCAGTCACCTGCTTCTCCCTGCCCTTTGTTATTGCTCTGTGTTTCCTCTCACCAGCCCTGCTCTTACCAAAAATTTATGTCTGTCCTCTGGAATTTCCACAATCAAGAAATTCATTCATAATCTCTGACTTCTCACCGACCACTCCCTCCACCTTCTTGCTTGAACCTGCCTCTCCCTTCTCAAGGGGAGCTGCTCATTCTCCCATACCTCAGGGTCAGCAGGTGTCAGTGGCTCTGCTCCTTACTATGACTCCCCCACATGACTCATGGAAACATTTCTGCCCCTTTAAGCCTCATGCTCTTTGGCATTTCCTGCCCTCTCCTAGACGTCACCAATGAAATGCCTACAAGTATCTGCCAGTACCCTAGGTGAGTGCCTATGGGACTGTAGTGAGCTAGAGACAGCAAGATAGTTGAAAAGGGCACAAGTTTTCCTTGGTTCTGGAGGTCACCGTGGAGGAAGATCAGCCCCACGTTGCTAGATATTCATAGTTTTTAGGAGCAGCCTTCCAAAGAATCCAGACTGTTTTTTTTCCTTTTTAAGTTTATTTATTTATATTTAGAGAGAGAGAGAAAGTGCATGAGCAGGGGAGAGGCAGAGAAACAGAGAGAGAGGGAGAGAGAATCCCGAGCAGGCTCTGCACTGTCAGCACAGAGCCGGGCGCGAGGCTTGAACTCACGAAGGATGAGATCATGACCTGAGCTGAAGTCAAGAACTGGACGCTTAACAAATTGAGCCACCCAGGTGCCTCAAGAATCCATACTTCTATATGCACTCTCCTGATTTTTAAACGGTCAGAGGTAATTCATCATAAAACGAATAAGCAAAAAACCCTGTACCAGCCAAATAAAACCTGACTGTTGGTCTGATTTGGCCCATAAGCCTCTGATTCGTGATGTCCATGGTGTATTTCTTGGTCCTCCGTAACAATCTCTTAGTCATCCAACCTTTCACTAAAGATATCAGCACACGACTCACAGCCTTTTCCTGCATCTGAACCCCTTGCCTCATCTTGGGTTAGCTCAGTGGTCATGAGGATGCCCCAACACGACTCCGACTTCCCCTGGGTCTTCTCGTGGACAGTGCCCTTCGCTTCCACTCTGCTTGAGCCTCACACATACATAGTCTCACCCTAGACCCTGTCATCTTCTAGGCCGTATCCTAATTTCTGACTATAATTTTTTGATCTTTCTACTTCTACTCCATCATTCACGCTATTTGTATCTTTTAAACTAGGGACTCTCAGATCCTTGGTCTCCCTGTACATACCTTTTTCTCTATATAAGCCCACCCCTCATTCCCTCTCCAGCTGCCTGTTACTTCAGCCTCCGTGTAGCCGATATCATTGCTCCACTGGCTTTCTTTCCTACTTGGCTGGCGAAACCTTAACCTTGGTTCTAATGAACTGCCAGCCTTCTTTACCAGTTTTACTGAATGTTGGAGAGAAACCCACACAGATCTGCAGATGAATTTCACTGCCGCTTCATGGTTCTCAGGCTCTCCTGGATCTCCACTGCTGCCCTGTAATCGTTCCATGGTCCCTTGGTCGGTCTCTGTCTGGTTCTCTACACCAGACTTTTTGTGCCTTCTTCACTCTTCTCCTCTCCTCAAATGTTTGACTTTCACAAGTTAAGCATATGGCATTGCTTACTACTTCCCAGGGAAAGTAGAAGCCAACCGTGGGAACATTCCCTTTCCGCCATTTCACTTACTGCTACTGAACCTACAAATTAGCGACACTACCTCCGTGCCTCCTTCCTTGACTGCTGTTGTAATGGAAGAAGAGCATCCCCGTTTGGGCTGATCCCTTCCCTTATCCTCTGGAGCTCTTCTCTTCTAGTCCTTAGTAGCTTGGCTTGGTAAATTCTCCCTCTCTGCTCCCTGAGCAGTCACCCTGTCCCTTTCCCTTTTGGCCTCTTCCTATCTGCACTTGAACATGTGCACATCTTCCGTCCTGAAGATCCAACTCCTGTCAGGCCCCGTGGCACTGTTCAGCGACTGCTTTCTGCTTGAACAGACCTATGTATCTGCTTTCCTCCCCTTCTACTCTACCCACTGCAGTCTGGTTTCTGCCCTCATTACTCTACTGAAACTACTCTCAGCAAGGTCATCGATGACTATTTTATTGCTGAATCGGAGGGAAACTTTGAAGCCATTATCCTTCTGACCTCCCTGTAGTAGCTGCCACTGTTGGTCCTTCTCTGCAGGTGGAAAGCTCATTTCCTGGGCCTCCAGGACCAGATGCAGCAGCTGAATTCCCTCCCCTCCCTCTTTAGGCGCCTTTATAGGCTGCCCTTCCTCTGCTTATTCTTAAGTATCAGAGTGGGTTCTGTCCCAGGTCCTCTTCTGGTCTTATTCACCTGTGGTCCAGAGGTTACTCAGCATTCCGTGACTCACCTGGGGAAACTGAGATAGAACAGGAGGGGTAGGGTGCAGATTTTGTGCTGGGGAAATGAGGTTGGCCAGGCATGATGGTGCCAAAGATGAAAAGCAAGGAAGTTTTGACTTGCTGAACTTGCCAACAGGTAAACAAGCATGACGTCAAGAATGTCAATAGAGAGTATTTTAGAAGTTTGAACCTTCCTTTGTGTTGTAAAGTATTTGCCTGGTCTTTGTCCTGGGTTCCTGGGATGGAGATTCTAAGCCCTTGGCATTTCCAGAATGATGGGAGTGTCTTTTTTATTCATGGTGGGCCTTTGGGACCACACTTGAATTTATGCTAATGAAGTGACTCATAGTGAGCCGCTAGGTAGTTTCAGCATGGGAGAGGGCCATGCTGGAAAGAACAATCATATAATTAGAGTACTGGGGCTTTGAGCCACATGATAGTGGTCCGGTCTTCGTGAATAGAGGGAATTGAATTTAACCACATAGCCAATGATTCAATTAACGATGCTTACCTTATGAAACCCCAATGAAAGCTCTCATTCTGAGACTCGGTTGAGCTTCCGGGTTAGTGAACACATCAATGTGCCAGGAGGGTGGTGCATCTCAATTGTACTGGGAGAGACACAAAAGCTTCCCATTCAGGACCCTCCCAGGCTCTGTTACATGGATTTTCATTTGGCTTGCGTGGGGATGTATATCCTTAATGAAAAAGTCTCATAAGAAGGACAGCACTTTCCTGCATTCTGTGAGTCATTCTGAATTAGTGAATTTGAGGGAGCCACGGGAACCCCTCAAGTTTAGCCAGCGGGGCAGAAGTGCAGGTGGCCTGGGGACCCCTGAACTTGTGGTTGTTGCCTGAAGTGAGGGCAATCTTGTTGGAGACTGTGCCTTTGACTCATAAAGTTTGAACTAGCCCTGGGGAGTTAGTGACAGAATGGCCCTGCACTGTTGCAGCTCCCCAGGAGAAAGTGTGTGGACACAGTGAGGGAGTAAGTGCCTGTCACTAGAAGAGATCTGGTTATAGAACACAGAGGAATAGAGAGGACTGTGCAATCACGGGACATTGGAGGCAGAACTGACTTTATTTAGAAACAGTGTCTCTAGCTTTTTGGATAGGATAGCCATAAGGAGTTTTTATGAAGGCAGAAAGATTGGTCACTTTAGGCCTGGTCATACTTTCTTTTAACATTTTAACAGCATTTGTGCTTCTGAGTTCTTGAATCTGTCCCTCAAAATTCTACAATACTGTATATTTCCAGGTTAAAAAATATGACTTTTTCTTTTGTCCCCTAGAAAAAGCAGAGAGCAGCCCTTGGGGATAATAATGATGCCATTTATGCTGTGCTCTCTTGTAGTTAAAATTGTGTCAGCCATTTTGACCCCTGATGGGATTTATGGTAGCTTAGATCTCTGTTGGAGAAATGAGTTTCGGGCAGCAGACAGGAGGAAAAAGGTTTCAGGCTAGGAGCATATTATTTTAGTGAAATGGGGAGAAAACTCACTTGAACTTTTTTTTTTTTTTTTTTTTTTGCTATAAAATCTGACTGTTCATATTCTACTATCCCTGTCTGCACCCTGATTTCACGGGGCTCCCTTGCATGGGATGCTGGCTGGTTCTGTCCTTATCAATAATATGAGCTCCCATGATGTGCTGACCTCCACTATGAGACTGGTCACTGGGCCAGCTCCTTACAGACCCTCACTCTGTTCCTTCTTCCAACCTTTGCAAATCAGAAGTGTCCCCATTTTACACATGAGGAAAATTGCATCCTAAACAGGGTGAGTCACTTGGTCAATGGCACCTTCTTAGAATGCTGCAGAGTAGAGCCTGGGTCTCCCTAGTGCCACTATAGAGTGCCCCTTATGGGTGGAGAAGGCACTGAACCTAGAGCAGGAGGAAAATAATAATTAAGACCTGTTCTTATGCCTCCCAGGAGCTTGGAGTCAAATTAGAGAAACTGACCTTTATCTTCTGATCAAGGCACTGTTTTGGCACAGGAGTTGGCCAAATCGGGACTACTGTTAAATACATGGGTTATAGTTAAAGCTAAAAAAAGATTGCCAAGGAAGGTCCCCAGCAGTAGCTTAGTTTAGCAACAGCTTACTTTTACTTCTTTAGCCTGTAATGACCATTGCATACAGTTGAATTTGAACCTTCTTGTCTTTCCTTTGTAACCAAGTCAAACCCCACTCTTATTACCTCCATGGCGTTGGAAGACAACACCGGTTTTAAAATTTCCAGATCGGGGGGAAAAGAAAGTAACATTTATTCAGAGAACTTCAAACACTTTAAAAAAAAATTTTTTTTTTGATACTTTTAGAGATCAAGATGCAGAAACCCCCTGTTCAGCTTCCCAAAGGTCTCATAGCTGTTAAGAATGAGCTCATGATTCACCCTGACTCTAAGGAAATATTGGTCACCCCTCTCAAGGTTCTCCATTTTGTATTGCCGGAATAGTAATCATACCATGCTGGTGACACTTTTAACTTTTGCAAGTGTCTTCTGCTGTTATGTCCTTAGTAAATCTAAAAGCCCCAGCTTTATGAGGCAGGGAACAGGGTCCTATTTGATTGAGGAAAGTGAAGTGTAGGTACAGTGTTGAGTGACTGAACTCCTAAGAGGAGAGATAGAAGGTGAACACAAGTTTTCCTCCCCCAACAACTTTTAAGTGGACCCCCTTTTCAATCAAAAATGAAAAAAAAAAAAAGAAAGGGCGCCTGGGTGGCTCTGTCAGTTAGGCGTCCAACTTTGACTCAGGTCATGATCTCACAGTTCGTGAGTTCGAGCCCCGCGTCGGACTCTCTGCTGTCAGCACAGTCTGCTCCGGATCCTCCACTGCTCCCCTCCCTCCCCCCCCGCCCCCCGTCCCTCTCTGCCTCAAAAATAAAATAAAATAAAATAAAATAAAATAAAATAAAATAAAAATAAAATAAAAGCCTCCAACTTCAGCTCAGGTCATCATCTCACTGTTCGTGGGTTCAAGCCCTGCATCGGGCTCTGTGCTGACAGCTCAGAGCCTGGAACCTGCTTCGGATTGTGTGTCTCCCTCTCTCTCTGCCCCTCCCCCACTCGTTCTCTCTCTCTCTCTCTCTCTCTCTCTCTCTCTCTCTCTCTTCCCCATAAATATTTAAAAAATTTTTTTAGAAATGAAAAAAAAAATGAACATCAAAACCTACAGGAGCCAATCACGCACTGGGCATCGTTGAGTGAGATCCCTTGAAGTTGAGCGTTATTGTCCTTGTTTTACTAATGAGAATTGAGGCTCCGAGAGGTTGTGTAACGGCCCTGGGGTCACACAGTAAGTGGCAAGTCTGCTCTTTTCATGCCAGTGCACTGTCCTCCGTGCCTAACCTTTCTCTTAGAGGAACTTTCAGTTGAACTCAAGTTAGGAAAATTCATCTCAAAAAACAAAAAATTAAACCCTCTCTTAGCCTCGTACACCTCTCTCTCCACCTTCTCACGTCTCACCTGCCCTTTCATGGGCAAGCCTTGCAGCAGATGAATCTATTTGGGCAGTCTCTTCCTTCCCAATACCCCCCACCCCCAACTCCCCCATCTTCCTACCACCATGCTTCTCTTTTGGCATCGGCAATGGTTCTTGGCTAAACTTCTAACGACCACCTCATTGCTATTCAACAACTGGCTTCTTGTATGTGTTTCTTTGGCTTCTTTCCAACCTTTGACACCAGCCCCCTGTTTCTGGAAATTCTGTCCACCCTCCCCCCCCCGCCTTGGTTTCTGGACCACTGATTCCCGCTAGTCTCGTTTTCTCCTATCTCCCTGACTGCACCTTCACTTTGCGGGTTCTCTTCTTTAGCTTTTAAGTGTCTGTGTTTCCCCAGAGCTCTGCTCCCAGCGTTCCACAGTATTGACTTGTCCGACCAACAGCTATTACATGTTCATCATCGGTCAGGTCCTGTGCTACACGCTGGGGATTGAGACAAGGGAGCAGTGACCGAATGGTCCGATGTGTGAGAAGTCCATCATGCTCTGCTCCTGCCCCACTGGCCGTCCGAACTTGATGAGCTCTCTCTTGCCTCTGGTCTTTTACGAGGCTGGCTTCCTCAGCTAGGAAAGTTTTCTGCATTTGTTCCTGTGTTTGCTTAGCTCTTTCTCATCTGTCAGGATATGGTTTGGGCATATGTCTTCTGAGAAGTCTTTTCAGACTTGCCCGAGGGGCCAGGCTCTGCCTCTGTGCTCAAGTTCATCACAGAACCTACATGCAGAATAATTGCCCTTGTCTTATTATTCTGCCCACTCCTTGATAACGGGAACCAGGCCTTAGGTTCCTTCATATTCCCAGCACCGATGTAGCTCTTTGTGGGATGAATGAATCAAGCTTGCCATGACTGGTCCCTGCTCCCTTCCAGCCAGGACTCCTGTACCCTATACCTACCCCCCTCCCCTGCATTGTTCATCGTATGCCTCATTGTCCTCCTTGACTGAACATGAGATGCAGCTGTGGAGAAAAGAAATGATAAGCCTGGACCCTACCCCATTTCAGTTGAATTAGATTATCTAGCGGTGGGACCCAGACATCTGTATTATGTAACCCTCCCACCCTGCCAGGTGATTCTGGTGAGTGGGAAATAATCACGTGTAGGACACATCTCTGTATCTCAACGCCTAGCACGATGCTCTGTACATAGTGGGTATTTGATAATAAAGATATCTAGAATAATCTAGTGGAGCCCAAAAGCCTCGCTTTTGCATATTCAAATTCAAGCCAGCCATTTCCCTTCTCCAAGCACCCACACACAAAAAGCTGCTGAGATTTTCCAGGAAACTTAGCTCTGGAAGAATTTGGCTCCCAAAAGGGTATCGCCTAGTGTTTAGTCCCCTTTTTACAAAATAAATACAGTTTTCAAAGCCTAAATTGGCTGTTGATTTATGTAACTAAGTGACACATGTTTTTGTTTTAACCTCCACAAAACAGTAGTCAAGTAGGCGGGGTTTGGGTGAGAAAAGAGTATATGGAAATTACTGGCTTTCATTACATAAGAATTTATGATTTGCCGTGGTTTCTGGTAAATGCTGGCAAAAGTTTATTTGGCCTCAGGTCCTATAAAAGCACCCTGCTGCTTCCTTTCTGATGTTGCCGGCCTTTGGCAAGAGAACAGGATGTAGCCAAGTCTGTCAGGGATGGGGTAGGGCAGTGGAGAGTGGGGGCAGAGGAGGGGTGACAGCACCCAGCCCTCTTTGCCCCGTCTCCTCAGGTCACATCTGCCCTTAAAAACTCTTTGAAAGCAATTTGAAGTCCCAGTGATCTCTACTGCATCATGACTCAGATCTCTGAGGGCAGCTAATTAGGGGTCCTTCCCTCACTGCCTGTTGCCATTCCGGCCCCCAAGTTCATAGGACAGAGCTGGGATTGGGGGGACTTAATCACTGTGGCTGACTGAATGCGACACCTGCCACCTTCACCAGGCACTCCATAGGAAAAGTTCACAGGCACAGACTTTTTAAAGCTTCACGGGAATGCTGCGGGGGAATCGTTATACCCATTTTACAGACAACAACACTGAGGCTCAGAGAAGTTCAGTGACAATGTCTGCCTACTAAGCGGCCGGACGGCGCTATCATCCCCATCTCCTGACTTTCCAGCGAGGACTCCTTCCACCACCACCGAGGTGACCTATGTGGGCTGGGACAAGGCAGCAGGGCCCAGGCAGGCTGGGAAACCATTCCTGGAGTGGCCTGATGCAGAGGCGTGGGAGCAGAGGTGCCGAGGGGCCGAGGTCTCGAGCCGGGCTGAAGAGGTAGGAAGAGCCTGGCGCTGATCTCGGGCAAAGCAGCGGGAGCAGGGCTGCCCGGCTCCGGCTGCCTCGTCCTCCTTCCATTCCGGGACCTGGCAGAGAAGTCTGGAAGCTTCTTCCCTCTATTTGGAGCTTGGGGAAAACTCAGAGTAAACAGGCACATAAAACCTACCTGAACTTGTTATTATAACCCCATAAAAGGTTAGGAAACAGTTGACGGATGGGAAGAGAGAAATCAAGCGACCGCACGGTACAGTCGGCTTGTTTACCACGGCCTTCTTATTTATTGGCTGTGTGTCTTCCATTTGTCAGGCTATAACGATAGCAGCTTTTATGAGTAAGCAATTTTTTAATGAACTTGTTCCAAGTGTGTATTCTGTTCTTGGAACTCTCCGTGCTCTGAAGCAGCGTTATAATTATTGCCTCCAGTGGAATCGCCAGGCTCTATCCGGCTTTTCTGTAGTCAGTCGCTCTTGGTTTCCCTCTTCCTCTGGTAGCTTCCAATGAAGAAGATGAAGGGGTGGAGAAAATGTAATAATGACAGCTTTTCGTAAAGAGCGTTTGTTCCATGCTAGGTATTGTTCTAGCTATTATGGAGCCATCTGTTTATTTTATCCGAATATTGCTGGGTCTAAGGTGTTTTTGTAGCCCCCATTTTGCAGATGAGGAAAGTGGCTCAGAGGCGTTGAACAAAGTGTCTAAAGTTACTCAGGTCGTGCGTGGTCGAGACAATACGTGAACACCGGTCTGTCTGACCGCACAGCCCGTGCTCCAGACCCCACTGCTGTACGGGGTGGGCTGCTTATAGCAAGACATGCCAAGGTGGGGCAGGGGCGGGAGGAGGACTTGAGGACACTGATGAATGCTCTGGAGTCATTTGCCATGTTGGCCCATGCAAGAGGTGTTGCAATTCAGTGCTGATGGCTCTGTAATTACGGATAATTTTCCGGTCTTTTGCTTTCATAAAGGGCAATAGAAGAGTTTAGAGAGCTCCCAAAACTTGTTGCTGCCCATAACAATGTGACCTTCTGTCTTGGCTTAGGGCTGCGACATTTTCCCAAAGCTAAAAAAATGTATCATAAACTGGCTTCTTCTCCGTGACACGGTCCGTTACCATCTTATTCAGAACCCTGGTCCTGCCCAGCTGGACTGAGGCTATGACCAGTCCCCTTCCCCTCCATCCTGTGCATTGTTCTTCCGTCATGTCCACCTTCGGCTTGAGCAGTGGGGGCCGTGGAAGACCGGCCCCAGGGGAGGCTCGGCTTCGATTTCTCACTCTGTGAGTTTGGGCCCATTGTCTAACCTCTCTGGGTGTCTGTTTCCTCATCAGTAAAATTGAAATAGTAGTAAGAAGAATGCCTATCTCGTAGGGTTGCTGGGATGATGAAATGAAATGATGCATGCCAATGACTGGCTCATACAGTTTTTGGGGGTTATTCTCTCAGCTCCTATGTAAACCCTGCAGTTAAGCGTTGGGAACCACTCTCAAACTGTTCCTAGTATCTTGCTTTGTTTCAGCAAATGGGCATGGAGTTTAAGGAGCCAGGCGGTCTCAGGGCCCTGTTTGTTCTTAATGCATTGTTATTTCCAATATCTCTTCATGGGGTGGAAAGATACAATGAGCAAATTCTGCCTTGGAGGAAGCCCCTCCGTCTCCCGCTTCTCATATCGCCCCCCTGTGGCATGGGCCCCCCTCTCTTGTACCTGCTATCCTTTCGCTGACCCTGGGCTCCCCAAAGCTCCACCCTGGGACCCCCAGGCTCCTGGGCCCTTACCACTTGATTAAGACAGAACCAGGCGCTTTGCAGAAAAGGGGAAATTTGCTTGGCTTGACCCAGGAGTGGATTTGTTTCCCTCCAATTAGTTGAAAAATCGAACTTGATCTATGAAGAAGGCAGATTTACAGCCTGAGCTGATACATGACTGCCCTAGCTTTCTTGTAATAAAAGATGAAATCACTCCAGTGGGAGGCTTAGGTGGACGTCGGGCTGGCTTTCTGATGACTGTTCCCTCTGATTTTCAGAGGCTGAGTGAAGCTGGCCAGGATGATCGAATAGCCCTTCCTAGGAGATGAGAGATAATCTGGGGACCTGAGGGGAAGAGGATTGGAGTGTGTGTTTTTCTTTGCTTTGCATCCCACCCCCTTTTCCAGAGACTTGATGGCGCTTCTCTAGATGCAGACATGGAACCGATCTGACCTCGGACAGAAGTCTGCGTGGACTGTGAGTCCTCAGGACAGATGGCTGCCAGTGTGGCCTTAACCCCGGACGAAGGCTGTTTCTCTCCCCTTTCTCCATCTTTCTTTCGCTGTTGCTTTTCTTTTCTTCTGTTTCCCCACTTTCTTTCTGCTGTCTTCTGCTGTCTATCTCTCGCTGCCTATTTACGTATCCTCCTCTTTCCCTTCCTCTCCCTTTTTCTTCCTCTCTTTCTCTTCCCTCCTCCTCCTCACCGCCACCGCATCTCATTTTCTGCCTTATTTGCTTCCCTCCTTCCCGTGGCTTGATTTCTGACACTCCTCTTTACGTCCTTTTCTCCGGGTGATTCTGGTTTCTAATACGGAGTAAGAGCGTTTGATAACGTTGGCCTGACCCTGCCTGACATCGGGTAAGTGATTCTCCTCCGGCAGCTTTTGATGTGGTCTGTGTGTGACTGATGAAAGCTGCCCAATTTGCTCTTCAAAGCTGTTTATAGTGAGCTTGGATATGTCTCCTCGGCATGTCACTCTCTCTCTCCAGAAACAAGCCCAAATTAGAAGACGAAACCGTGGCGCTCCCCATTTGTTCATCATTCTCACAGATCCCTTCACGCACACAAGGGAGGGCCCACAGATATACAAACCCACTATCAAAAAAGTGTTGTTATTCCTAGTGTCCTCATATTAGAGGTTTTTATCCACAAAGACAGTTCCTTGGGCAAACTTTAATTTGAATACAACCACTTTCAGGGCACCTGGGTGTCTCAGTTGGTTGAGCGTTCGACTCTTGATTTTTGGTTCAGGTCATGATTCCCAGGGTTGTGGGATTGAGCCCCGCTTGGCGCTTGAGAGTCTCTCTCCCTCTCCCTCTGCCCCTCCTCCCCCAAATAATAAAATAAAAATAAAAATAACGAAACGAATACAACCATTTTCAGCCCCAAAGAGGACACTTTGACTTGGGCACCGGGTGATAAAAATAAGAAGAAAAATGCTATAAAAATGCTTTTTAAGTACCAGAATCTAAACCCATTAGGCTCCTAAGGATATGGTCAGAAAAAGCAAGAACGGCCTGCAGCTTCTGGTTCCAAAAAGAACAGTGGGTCAAGTTCTTTCTCGTACTGATCATCCTGGATCCCAAAAGCATTGGGGAAGATGGGACCTACTTTTCCCCTGGCTCAGGTTCCCTGTAGTGCTGTTTCTAGTGTTCAGCCTAAGAAGATGGGTCATGTTCCTGCACCAGCAACCTTCCACATTCAGTGGCTTGAAGGAAGAGGGATGGACAAAATACCCTGGAGAAGATCTTTCTTACTCTCAGTAGATTCCCCAGTTCTGCGAATCGGATACGTTAGGTATGATAAATACAGCACGCTGGGAAGATTGCTGAGTTTCGTGCCAGAATACCTGAGTTTAAACGCAGATTTGGACAGTCATGAGTTAAATGATCTTCAGTAAACTTAAATTTTTTTTCAGTTTTTTTTTTTAAACAGCTTTACTGAGGAGTAATTTGCATACCATAAAAGCCAGCTCTTGTAAGTGTACAGTTCAATGATTTTTAGTAAATTTATTAGAGTTGTGCAGCCATCACGACAATGCAACTGTATAACATTTTAAACAAATCTTTAAGCTCTGCCCATTTTCTTTCTTCATCTCCAAATTGGACTTAGGTGGTGGATTGACTGCAAAAATGAGCACAATCCTTCAGTGCGTTGCAACGTGACTTTGTTGGTTCTCCCATCAAGAGTGGAATTGATTTATTCAAGCCCTTGAATCTGGGGCTGGCCTTGTGACTCATTTTAACCAACAAATGTGGTCAACATGACCGCGTGGCAGTTCTGAGCCTAGACCTCTAAGGCGCTCGTAAGCTTCAGCTTACTCTCTTGGAGACCTGCCACCTCCATCATGAGCATTAAGGTTAGGCTACCTGCTGGAAAGTGAAAATTCATGTGGGGAGAGGCCCCAATTATTCTCGCCACCCCAGCTTAGGTCATCTTAGATCAGCTCCCCCCGCAGCTGCCCTCCAGCTGACCACAGGTGCTCTCCTGAGATATCTGGGCGGAGCCCAGCCTAGATCAGCAGAATTGGCCAACCAACATGGAGACCCACAAAAAATAAGAGGTTACTATTTTAAACGACTAAACTTGAGGGTGGTTTGCATGACATCATTACTGTGGCAATAAATAACTGGTACAGGGTAGTCACGAGAATCAATTTTTTAAAAGCTGTGAAAACCTCTAACACCCTGCCTATCACATAGTGAGCTCTCACTAAATTAAAAAAAAATTCAATTTAACAAGCATTTATAGAGGCCTTCATATATGAAAAGCACTATGCTTGAGGTTGTAAGCGATGCAGAACTGAAAAAAGACCTGATGTAATCCCTTAACAGTCAGTTCCAGTGGGAAAAATAATAGATGCTTACACAAACAATTATAAGACAAGCTGTCACTCTATTACAACATTTATGTCCAAGTGATTTCTCCATTGTCTGCAATTAACCATGCTCTTCTTTTCTTGGTATTTTACTTTGTCTAAAAATGTGTTCAAGGGATACGGTTTATTGAAAAACCCCCAAAACAGCACACTGACCAAAATTAAGTCTTATTAATATGTTCAAATACAGTGTTTGCATTTATAGGAAGCAATCTATATGGAAGCTTGGTCATATGACATGCCTCATATAGCCAAAGAAACAAAAAGGCAGACATAAAATCAGAGCCAGGGTAGGGAGGGGAGAAAGGGTGGTTGGGAAAGTCTTAATTTCTAGGATGATCAGTAGCTTTAAATCTAAGGATGCTTAAGGAGTGCAGCACAGCCTTGGCAGCTTGTTTTTCTGCTCACCTCCAAAATATTCTAGAGGCTTGGGAGGCTGGGATTAGAGTATGGAGTGGGGGGAGGAAGAGGTGTGGTTTGGCAGACAGGACCTTTGGTACCCAGGAGTTTGGTTAAGCTCCAGCAGATTCTCTGAATCCATACTGTCTTAGGAGAAGCCCATCTGGGTAGCCTCACAGCACAGTGAGAAGAGCCTCGACTTGGGAGCCAGGGGTCCTACTTTCCCTGATCTTAGTTCTAGCTTTGGCACTAAAGAACACTTGCTGTGTGACCATGGGTTCTTTCCCTTCCTGGGGGTTGCCCTAGGTGATTTCTAAGGTCCCTTCTAGTTCAAAGCCTACAGGATATCAGAGCAAACTGAGGCAGATGCAATGCCCTTCTGACAACACAAGTGGATCCTTGGAAGATGGAGCTGCTCAGGAAACCCAAACAGAGGTCAACAGGTGAACCCTGCAGATCTGGGAACCGGCCCCACTTCCCCCCCTGAATGTGTAGGGCTCTGACCGTCCTCAAGCACTCCAGCGGTCCTAGATGCTCCTCAGCCTGTGACCTGATGCTGGGCCAGCTTCCAAACCCCCGACCTGGCCTGTTGAAGTCCTCCTCCCTTTCCTCCTAGAACAAGGGTGTCAAAGTGGCATCTTAAAATCTTGAGCTCTAATAAAGGGCTGTTTAAATAAGGGTAAATATTCCTGGAAGTCAGGTGGGAGTGAGAAAGCGACCTTTTTCCAAACAATGGAAATTGAAACAATTCAAAGAATAAAGAGCTTTGCCACAAGAAACTGCCTGAAACTGGGGTCAAATCAACACTCTCAGTGTCGGCTAGGGTCTCTTTCAGCACGAGGACTGTAAACCATCTCAGGGATAACTGGATGATTTCGGGGGCATCTTTGGGGGGGACACACTCCTTGTCACCCCCTGAAGCATGCCTGGGACACGATCAGGGACAAAGAGCAGAACCCCCTGCCGAGATCTGAATCACCAGGAGTGACCTCCCTCTCTTGCTGTGAAGAATGAATTCCTGACTGCAAGTTTGCAAATCATACCCACTGTAGGTAACACTGATGTCCCATCAGTTGACTTCCCACCACCAGGGGCCCTCTCAGGGGCAGGGGGCTCCTGTCTTCCTAGAGCAGAGCGAGTGGGCATGAGTGCCCAACAACTGCTACGAGGCTGGGCCAGTAGAGGCAAGACCTAGGCATCCCATGTGACATGTGATTACACCCGCTTCCTTTCTCACCTCAGAAAAGAAAGCAGAGTACAGACTGCATCACTCAAGTCATTGCCCTTCTCTTATTGTCCCACAGAGTCATTGTCTAGTTTGTGCATTCCCCCCTCCTTTTCCAAGCACTGTTCACTCTCACCTCCAGGATCACTGGATCACTGACGTCTTGCCCCTCACTCACCACAAATCACCCAAACTCAGTGGCGTAAGACAACTGTTTCATTCTGCTCCTGGACTCTGCGGGCCAGGGGTTCAAACAGGAGATGGAAAGGGCTGCTTATCTCTGCTTCACAATGTCTGGAGCCTCGGCTGGGAAGAATCAAGGGCAGGGGGCAATTCAAGGCATGGCACTGGAGTCATCAGGAGGCTCGCCCCTTCACACCTCTGGCAAGCTGTGGGCTGGGACCTCAGTGGGTTGTCAGCCAGAACACCCACACGTGGCCACTCCACACGCTTGAGCTGCCTCACAGCATGGCGGCCTCAGTCTTTTGCATGGCTCGGAGTTCAGGGCTCTCAGTGCAAGTGTCCCAGGGAAAAAAGAAACTGCAAGGCCTTTTGCCATGTGGCTTTAGAAGTCATGGAACATCTCTTCTGCCACACTCAGTTGATTGCAAGCGAGTCAGAAACCTGCCCAGGTTCAAGGGGAAGGGACATCCCAGGGAAGATTGTGTGTGTTTCTGAGACACGTTTAAAACCCTCCAGAGTAGCCTATGTAGCCAAGTCCAAACTAGGCTTCATGTGAGTCTCCATCAGCTTCCCTGTAAGGAGCTCCTTTATCTTCAATTCTTGGACCCTGAGGTACTTTGGAGGTGATCATGGGGAAGTTACTTAAGCGCTTCTTGGTTCCTTGGCCATGGTTGAATTTGAAAGCAGCAGAACTTGCGTGGGAAGCCCTCTTTCCCTTTGCTCTTTCTCCAACCCGTGACCCTCCTCCATTGTCTGACCACTGCACCCAGCCTCTGCTTTGACAGCTGTCTTGCGGGTCCCCGGGAGTGGTCTGGCACCCTCTTGTATGTCCTTGCAGAATGACTTGCATGCTGATGATGTGTGCCTGGCTCAGCACAGACATCTCCCTTCAATACCTCCGTACCAAGTCCTTGCCTTACCACGCTTTCTGCCTGAAGTTGTTCCCCGCCCCCCCCCCACCCCCCAAAAGGGAAGAAAGACTCGTGAGCATGTTCCAGAAGGCATCGATTGGCCTGCCCTGCCTAGCACAAGGCACTTGCTCAGTCAATGATTGGTGAATAAGTTAACCCTGGCTTGCATGTGCTCTAGATGACTCCCGGGGTCTGATTCCAGCCTGAGTCACCAGAGGATTCGTGGGGACTAGAGCAAAGGAGAGCCTTGCATGTTGCCAGAAGGGAGGTAGTTTGATATACGTGAGGTGCCGCTGTGCCTGTGTGTTTCGGAGGGACCGGGAGTGGGTGGTGATGGACCTGTGGCACGGTATTGCAGGCTGGAGCCAGGACTTGACACGTTGGCATTACCTGGCTTCTGCACATCCGCCCTTTATGATCCCCAGTACTTGGAAACTTTTCTGGACACACTGAGAAGACTCTCCAAGAGCCAGGCTACCTGTCAAGTTTCCAGGGCCTCCGACCCCTGCTGCCTCTTCTTTTCCTCCCCAGAGTGTGCGGATAAAGCACCAGAATCTCTCTGGGGAAGCCTGACCTCACTTGAAAAAGGACCTGTTTGAGAGAGGTGTATGTGTTGGTGGGGCCGGGAGGTGCCTAGACTTGTAGGGACCTGTATCGATGAGAGAAATGACAAAAATAATCTTCTACTCAGTCAATCCAGCTAAAGATGCTGCAGTCCCAGGGAAACGTTTAGGAAGGATCTGCTTTTGTGTTTCTCATTTGTGAAAAGCAACAACAACAAACAAACAAAGGAAAAGACTCCCAGGCTTCCTGCGGGGAGGGAGCTATGGGTCCTCCCGGGAGAAAGGGCTGCAGACTGACTGACTGAAGGAGTCCTCATTGTGGGGGAAGCGAGCTTGCTTCTTTTTCTTTCTTTTCCATTCCCTGTGCAGACTCACAGCCCTGTGCACTTAATTCTCCATGCCTGTGCATCAGCATTGCAGTAGACTTTTCCATATGCTCCTTCCACTCTGAACAACAGCATGGATTGTTATTTCCAACCTGCTGAGGAAAGAACCGAGGCTCAGAGAAGTGAACTGAGTTGCCCAGAACGTATTGCCGATAAGTGGATGAACCCGATTATTTATTTATTTAATGAACATACTAAGTTATGCATTGAGCTACGGAGAGAACAAAGATGAATAAAATGTGTTGGTTCCGGCCAAGAAGAAATTCAGCGTAGGAGCGGAAGATAGCAATTATACAACAATATGGTAAGTGCAATGACAGCCGTACATGGGGCATGAGGCTAAGTACCAAGAGGGGCATCTAATGCAGCTGGGGATGTGCAGGGTGGACTTCCTGGAGGAGGTGGTGTTTGAACTGTGGATCATAAGCGGGAGGTAGTTCCGTGAAGAGAGGCTGTGGGGTGGGGCAGAACATTCCAGAAAGCGGAGGCAGCACAATCGAGGCGTGGAACTGCAAAACAGCAAGGCAGGTGGAACTATTAACGAGTTCCATGTTGCACTAAGGTTGGTCCACCTGGGGTTTATCTAACTTCGAAATGCAAGCCCTCTTCCGCTGTGCTGGACCTCCTTACCTGGTTTATTTTGGAGGTCGTGGCTCGTATGGTACTTCCTGGGGGCTTTGGATACCCAGTTTTTACTTTTAAAAGTCCCTTGTGTAATTAACAGAGTGTGGGAGGCGTTTCCTGGCACTTCGCCACCGTGACTTCTCAGCAGGGCTTCGGGGGGAACCAGGAGGTGGCCGTGCCAAAGGCTTTTGACTGAGGGAAAGTCAACCCACCGCCCAGGGTGCCATGACTGCCCCACGGCATCTCGGAAGAAGTAGGCCAAAGATCATCAGGAAACAGTGGCTTCTGGGTTCACTGCCACAAAGCAAGCTATGGTGAGTCAGAAGGAAGCAAAACTTACCTGCACCAACAAACAGGTCTGGCGGGCAGCAGATAAAGATATTACCTCAGAGAAAGACCAGAGCTGAAAATGGGCAAGGCCTAACTGTGCCAAAGATCGGCTGTGTCCTTTCTTTTTTCTTTTTCTTTTTCTTTCTTTTTTTTTTTTTGGTAACCATGGTAGGGGCGGTGTGGGTGGTGTGGGGGAGGCGTCTGATACGTGCATTTACATTTCCAGCCCCTAAATAAACACAACCTGTTCTTGCGGCTGCCCCCAAACTGTTCTCACCCTGTGGCTTTTTGATACACTTCCTCATGGGCTCACTGGGGAGGATGTGAGGATACAGACTCTTGGGGTTCTGTCAGGAAATCCCTTATCCCACAACCCAGGCCTCATGCAAACAGGTAGAGCTTCTGTTCTGCTGTGCGAAGTTCGTAGGAAGGACAGTTGTGGCCTGTCAAGTTGAGGTGACCTTTATAAGAAGCCCTTTCTGGTAGGGGACCCGGAGTCAGAGCACGGGGCGCCGGGAGCAACCTTTGTCATTTTATGCGTCAGGAAACTAAGTGGAAGCTGAGTCTTACTTTGCCAAAAGTCAGTCTGACATTAGACATAGAACCTGGGTAAAGTCCAGTCTCTTGACTCAAAGCCTACTGCTCTCTGCACAATGGCTTGCCCCCCACCCCCATGTCGCTCTTCTGCCTGCTGTCACAAAGTCTAAAGTACTGTTTAGTTATCTTTTAAAAATTTATTATTATTATTTTTAAAATTTTTCATAATTAAATAATTTTCTTATAATATAATTCATTGTCAAATTGGTTTCCATACAACACCCAGTGCTCATCCCAACAGGGGCCCTCCTCAATGCCCATCACCCACTTTCCCCTCCCTCCCGCCCCCCATCAGCCTTCAGTTTGTTCTCTGTAATTCAAGAGTCTATTATGGTTTTCCTCCTTCCCTCTCTATAACTCCCCCCAGCCCCTCTTTCCTTCACCCGTGGTTCTCTGTTAAGTTTCTCAGGATCCACATTTGAGTGAAAACATATGGCATCTGTCTTTCTCTGCCTGACTTATTTCACTCAGCATAATACCTTTCAGTTCCATCCACATTGCTGCAAATGTTGCCAGATTTCATTCTTTCTCATTGCCACGTAGTGTTCCATTGTGTGTATAAACCACATCTTCTTTATCCATTCGTCAGTTGATGGACATTTAGGCTCTTTCCATAATTTGGCTATTGCTGAAAGAGCTGCTATAAACATTGGGGTACAAGTGCCCCTATGCATCAGCACTCCTGTATCCCTTGGGTAAATTCCTAGCAGTGCTATTGCTGGGTCATAGGGTAGCTCTATTTTTAATTTTTTGAGGCACCTCCACACTGGTTTCCAGAGTGGCTGCACCAATTTGCATTCCCACCAACAGTGCAAGAGGGTTCCCGTTACTCCACATCCTCTCCAGCATCTAGAGTCTCCTGATTTGTTCATTTTAGCCACTCTGACTGGCATGATAGTTATCTTTTTTTTTTTTTTTAATATTTATTTTTGAGAGAGAGACAGAGTGTGAGTGGGGGAGGGGCAGAGACAGAGGGAGACACAGAATCCATAGCAGGCTCCAGGCTCCTAGCTGTCAGCACAGAGCCTGTCGCGGGGCTTGAACTCATGAACCATGAGATCATGACCTGACCTGAGGTCAGATGCTTAACTGACTGAGCCACTGGGGCGCCCCTTAGTTATCTTCTAAATGAGCATTGCTGTTTATTTACCTTTTGTTTACTGAAGGAAGCCACTTGAAAGGCCATCTTTTATTGCTATTTGTAGGTTCAGTGCCCATCACACGCCAAAAGTGTCCCTGTAGTATTTCTACCCTGGAATGCACAAACAGAGACCCCCCCTGGGAGCTGAGATTTGGTGGATCATTTCGATTTAAATGGGACCTCACATTTAACAGGTCTTCTTGTCCATTATCTTGCCTGGCCCTGTTCAAATACAGCTATATTTTCTGGGTTACTTTGGCATTCATAATTCTTGACAGGAAAATCCTCCCATCGAATCACTGCTTTATTTCTTTGTTTCAGGAGATTATCTAGCGTGTCTAATAGAGCAACAAGTCATGTCCCGTGGCTCCAGGTCTGCTATTCCATAGCATACCGAAATCAACCACAAGATCGTGCCTCCCACTTCACCTAAGTCAAGGGGAGAGGTGGGGCCCCTCTCTGCCCTCTGTGGAGGTGGAATCTATGACCAAATGCATGTGTGCTTTCTTGATTTCTCCAGGGCTCTCCAGAGAGGTAGCATTCCTGGATGATGGGGGTTCAGAGAAAATTGAGATTAACTTTCCATGAAGCAACACAAGCTCAAATCTAAGAAAGAATTGTCCAGCTGGGAGTCACTGGAATATTGATGGAATATCACTTCTTGCTATTTAATTCATTCATCTGGGATAGAAAAGACATCTCTTGGGGATGATTCAGGTCAGTGGTGTCCAAGTATTTTTAGTATGGAGGCACATTTTCATCTAAAAACATTTATAGACCTGCAGATAAAGGTACTCACATTTGAGAAATGCATTGATAGAACAAATGCTTAATGGCAGGGGCCATCACCTTTAAAGTAATTTGAATGCTGGTAATCACAACCTTTTTAATATACTATCCCAAAGTTGAGTTACTGCTTTCCTTCTGCAACTCTCTGTGCCTGTCTTCACCACTGGACCAGAAATACCTATCACAGGGGCAGAGTTGGTTTGACTTGTCCACCATCTGTTGTATATTTCAGCACCCAGCACAGTTCCCAGCACAAAGTAGGCACCTTCTGTATATTTGTAGACTGAATCAATAAATACAATAGAAGTGTCAGAGTATATGTACATGAGTCATACTATTTAGCCAGTCCGTAGGTACTGATTCATGCAAATATGGCACCCCCAACTATGGGAGCCCACAGACCGGAAACTGTGGATTCAGATTTACATCTTTGCATCCAGTATTTTGTTCCCTTTTCCCCACAGAGGGTTTATGTTCAGTAGACCACAACCACCTGGACAAATGATAACTACAGGTGGGAGCCTGTGCTAGTTGACCTCCCGAAGTCCCTTCCAAAATGGTAGGTCCATGAAGAGGACAGAGTGCACCGTTCAGAAAGGCTGGAACTTCCCAACACCCACGGAGAGAGGGACATTGATGACAGCTTCTTTCAAGAGCCAGTTTCTTACATTTGTAGGAGCAAAAGGTAAGCTAATCTCTGTGAGCCTCCAGGTAGTCTGGTTGTTATTTCAACCCCAAACAGGCTTGCAAACGTTCTTTGCCCATTTCCTCTGTCAACCGATTTGTGTGGAGTGTTGATAACTGAAGTGACACCCAGTAAACACTCTTTGTCTTATAAGATGTTGACTGGAGTGGAGACATGTAGGGAAATGTAGGAGTTGAAAGAAAGAGTGCTGGCTTAAAAAAAAATGTGTGTGCATACATCTTCATAGAGTGTGTGCATTACTATTTAAATGCTGACATCTCTCTTCCTTCTTTAGAAAACAGCCTTTTGTCTTGATTCTCCCTGCACCTTTCCATCCTCTCCAAACAAAGAGAGAGTGATGTTCCAGGTGTGAACACATCAGGGAGGTTTCCTGCTTGGGATTCAGAAATTCACAGCCCTGAGGAAATGAGTAAAAGAGAGGACAGAACAAGAGAGATGAAAAACAGAATCTTCACCACCTGCTATTTAGTGATTAGCTCCCAGATAAGGAAGGCGAAGACACATTCCAGAAGCTCAGGACTTGCCCAGACGGAAACTCAGAGTAAAGAGGGGCTCGGAGGGAAATGAAGCCAGAAGTGGGAGGGGACAGCTGAGCCACTGAAACACTGTCTATCAATTCTGTCTCAAAGCCTCCCCTTTTCACGCAGCCCTTATAAACTTCAGTCCCTCCCTTCACCCTCTCTCTCATTCACCCCACCTTACCTGCTTTGGTTTATGGGAAGGAATCTTGTCCAGATGGACTCTTTCGCTAAATAACTGTGTGACCCGGGGCAAATCACTTCTTAGATTTTGGTCCAGTGGCTGCTATCTCTTGACTTGCAGTAGCTTAATTGAAAGCAGAAGAAGAGAGGTCACAATAACACCCAGCCCACTAAACAGAAGATCCCCCACGATGCCACAAAGCTGGCAGGGGGAGCCCTGGTGAGTGTGCAGGTAGGCCGCCTACATTCTAGTTCTTACCTGTGTGCACACCAGGCTGCTGGACGAACCCCACGAGGAGAAGCAAGTGCTTATTCATGCCCCTCCTGAGGACCAGGCTGCCCAGTTGAGGTGTTTTCTGTCTCAGTAGACACGGGTGAAAACAATTTCTGCACAGCCTACCTTTCTGCAGCGGGCACCTGTGGCCACCGACCTGACCCCAGGTTTGGAGCCCCGGGGGCAGGGTGCTGTGTACCTGTCTGGGGTGCATAGCCTCTTCCCTCAGCCTTTTCTGCTCCCTTTGTTCTGCTCCCTTGTTGTTATAACAGCGTCTTGTCCTTGACAACAGCCATGTGTTCAATTTTTCCAACACGGTGAGGTCAGCACATCGGCTTTTAGCCTCTAGAGCAGGTAAGAGCCACCGAGCCTTGACAGATACAAGAGCAAGTTACTAATTCACCCGGATTTTCATTTTGCACGGCTCCCATAAAAAATAAACGTGGAGCCATGGACAATTATGCTATAGTAGAAAATACATACGCTGGCGATTAAACACTGGAAATCACTAGCTTCAAAATTCCTCCAAAAATACAGTCCCAGATGTCATGCAAGTTCCAATCAAACACGGGCTATAAAAATCAAACTGTAGACATCGCCTTATGAAGTGTTCGCAGATGTAACAGGAGTAGAAATTCTCACAGCTCAGAAAAGCAAGATTTATGCTTTTTTCCTGGTTTTTTTTTTTTTTTTGAGGAGGGGGATGGGGAATTTTGCATCCGACTGTTCATTTCAATATGTAATTTGCCTCAAAGAGTTTCTGACTTAATTTATTTTCTCACCAACCTAAACCAATTCAAAAAAAAAAAAAAAACGTTTACTGAAACCCGAACAATCTACTTTTGGTTGACGAGTGCTAATAGGTGCAATGTTACCCCCGTCAACTTATAAGATCACCTACTGAGCTTGGAGCTAAACAGGAAAAAGTAAATTGAACTGGAATTTGAATCTTTTTCCTTCTAAAGTCTCTGCCAGAGTTGGACAAGCACAGTGCTTAGAGAGAGATGAATTGCATTGTGGGAATTTCTTTATTAAAAAACAGATTTTTCGGGGCGCCTGGGTGGCGCAGTCGGTTAAGCGTCCGACTTCAGCCAGGTCACGATCTCGCGGTCCGTGAGTTCGAGCCCCGCGTCGGGCTCTGGGCTGATGGCTCAGAGCCTGGAGCCTGTTTCCGATTCTGTGTCTCCCTCTCTCTCTGCCCCTCCCCCGTTCATGCTCTGTCTCTCTCTGTCCCAAAAATAAATAAACGTTGAAAAAAAAATTAAAAAAAACAAACAAACAGATTTTTCTTTTTTTTTCAAGTCGGAAGATGTTCACATATTTAAAATTTTTTTTAATGTTTATTTTTGAGAGAGAGACACACACAGAGCACGAGTGGGGGAGAGGCAGAAAGAGAGGGAGACACAGCATCAGAAGCAGGCTCCAGGCTCTGAGCTGTCAGCCCAGAGTCTGATGGGGGGCTCGAACCCACAGACCGCGAGATCATGACCTGAGCAAAGTCGGATACTTCACCAGCTGAGCCACCCAGGTGCCCCTGGAAGCTGTTCACATCTTAATGTTGGAGGCACCTCTAATGCAAAGGGGATATATGTGTATGAAAAAAAAAATAAGCGTTGTGGAAAAAGTCTCTGTTTTTCAAGACTTCTTTACTAGATCTTGGGCTAAATAAGTCTTTCCAGTGAAAACTGACAAGTATAATCATTTCTGGACGCTTTTATCTTTCCCAGGAAGAGACCAGCCTCCCTTCCATCTTGGATTCCACGGATAGGTAGATTCCCTTGAGCAACTTGTCAACATCGTGAGAGATTTTGTGGGAGCGTCTAATAGGAGGAGATGGGAGGGTGTGAGCGAGCGTAGGTGGGCATGCACACTCCCAGCGTGGGCGCGTGCAGTGCCAATGATGGCGTATCACCACTGCGTGAAAATTCCACGCCAGCTCTTTGAATAAGTCGGACAATTTGCTCCAAACACGTGGCCCAACGTCGTCTTCTTTCTCCTCTTGACTTGTAGTTAACTAAGAGAATGTGGCCCTTAGCGTGGATCCTAGACTTCACCAGCTGGTATCAAAGATCATCTTCTTCCTCCCTCTGCGTGCAGGCTACTTCCGGTTTTCTGTAAAGGACAGCCAGAGTTCAACTGATCTCTTTTCATGTAGTCGCTCCCTTACACAGTAGGGAACAACCAAGCACCAGCTCCGTACACGAGGCAGCCTTGCAGGTGCTGAAGGTGCCTAAGAGAACAGGACAGAGAAGGACAGGTCACAATAATGACCGCGGAGGTGGAAAGCCAGAAACGCGCAGGTGCGGGGCGTGATGGGGACAGGGACGTTGGCAAAGTGCTGTCTGAGAAGGGGCTGTGTGAAGACGGGCAGGTGGTGCAAGGCGGAGATGCTGTGTGCGGACGAAGCGGGGAAGGTATAGCACTTCACTCGGGGGGACAAGCTGAGCGCTGAACTTGTTTAAGTGAGCTGTCCCCTCACTACATTCTCACGGAGGGGATTTTCTCGATCCACTTGTAAATACCAAGTGGGCAAGTGGGAAGACACTCTCTGGTAGGGGTGGATATGAAGTTCTGTGATACTTTATCAAAGGAAACGGAAGTGTCGCTTTCCTTACACTGGAGGGCTTTGCAGGGGAGGTTGAAAAACTATAGCGCTGTAACCCCACCTTTGCCCGTCATAGATTGGGTACCTTTGGGGAAGTCCCTTCCCCTCTCTGACTCCAGTTACTTCCGGAAATGATGTTGTATTGGGTGATATTAAATTCCCTTCCAGGGAAGACAGTCTCGGAGTCCTTTGAGAACAGAAGCTAGACTTGCATTTCCCTGCTTGAGAATGTGCTATGAATATGGACTCACTAGGATGTTCAAAGCCAAGACCTCATTAAAAATAAGCATATGAACTGGAGTTACACCTGACTGACTCCTCCTGGAGTCCAAAGGAGCCGTGTTCAGGCACCTGGCATCTTTTAATCTTGATTTGATCTGTGTTATGGCATAGTTAGTAGGGAGCCCCCTTCAACAGGCAACCAATAGAGAGAGCTCTATGGAGAGGTCAGATCTCCCAAGGCACACTGAGATGTGGCATCCTGTCCCTATGCATCTGTGTGCAAAAGGGCAGGTCTGATGGCAGAGAGAGGCCAGATAGGGGTCCCAGGGCCTTAGCCTTTAATAATAGATGATCCCTTCTAGTACAGGTCTTTGGTTCAAGGCAGCCTTTTACCGTGATCCCTTGACTTACTGGCTGAAAGTAGCCTTCTTTAAATCTTGCTGTAACAAGCAGAGAATGCCACGGCTATCTTTCCTCTCTTGGGGCTGCTGTATGGGGTTTTATAAGTTCGGGGTGGACAACATCTCAAGGCCCAGCAAAGGTAGAGGATGAAGTAATATTATTCACATGTGTTTTGAGCATTCTTACTATATGGAAGAAGGTATCTAGAGAGACACATAGGGTATTAGATGTAGTCTTTGACCTCAAAGAACCTCCTCCATGTAGACCCATAGGTAGATACCTAACACTCACACGGGTCAGAGAGAAGGGAGTGATGGATATAATGATGGGGGGGGTGGTGGTGGCCAAGCTGATACTTTGACTCAGTCCTTACCACACTTGGAATAATTACGACTTTAAAGGTCAGAGAAACGGGCAAGGAAGGGTATTCCCATCCAGGGGAACAGAACGAGTAAAAGCTAGGCACGGCATAGAACTCCCAGGAAGACCATCAATTTATCTGGACTTTGAGGGGAGAGACCCCCAGAAGTTTAAATTTAAACTCCAAGAACTTGACACAAAGGAAGCCAGAGCTCTGCCCTGTTTGGCATGCAGCTACTTTTGGTCCTGGTGTTTCCAGTCCCCGTTCCAGGAGTACAGCACCCTCCTGTCCTCCTCTCCGTCCTGCCTCCCTTCCCCCACCACACACACAACAAACCTACCAGGAGGATAATGTTGTGGTTTTCAGTAGCTAAACTTGCATCATCTATAGTCAGGGAAATATTTTAAAATTCCATCCATTTTGACATCCTGATGATTTGCCGTAGAGTTGGAAATCAACTGTAATCTCAGAATTCTTCCTTGTTTCCTTGCTGTGATTTCTAAATGGCATTTCTGCCTCACCTTCCTCTATCCAGATAAGCTTTATCTGTCTTTGGAAACTTTGGAAAGCTTTACAAGTCTTTGAACACAAGTCTTTGGAAACTTCCTTTTTCCTCCCTGATTTCAGTCTCCAGATCTTCTACAAAGACAGTCACCTGCCTGTAATCCTCATCTTCCAGATGTCTCTGAGAAACAAAACCACACGCTTCCCGTAGCCACACATTGGTCTCGTCATTCACACATCACCGTGGCTTTCTCTCACCCTAATCCTCCCTTGTCATTCCCATCGGTAACTTTGCAACTCCAAATGTGCCAGCCAACTGACTCATACTTACTCTTGATAAGTATTTGATGATCACGCAGAATTGTACCAGCTAGTTATTTTCTGGCCTCTTTAGCTTATAGTCCTTGTACTCCTAATCTTAATGGTGGCAATGTTGCTAGTTAAGCAAACTAGTCTTTTATTATCATGGTCTTGGTCACATAGAAACAATGATGGTAGCAGTTGATCATGCAGTGATCACGCACTGCTTTTATAGAAGACTGTCACCTCCCCAACGCTCAAGGCAACCTTTGAAACAAGTGGTCCCATTTTACCAATGAGGAAATTGAGGCCTAGGGAGATTGAGGGACTTGTTTAAGGTCACTCTGTTAAGAGATAGGAAGGGTTCAGGGGCGCCTGGGTGGCTCAGTCGGTTAGGCGTCCAACTTCAGCTCAGGTCACGATCTCGCGGTCTGTGAGTTCGAGCCCCGCATCGGGCTCTGGGCTGATGGCTCGGAGCCTGGAGCCTGCTTCCGATGCTGTGTCTCCCTCTCTCTCTGCCCCCCCCCCCCATTCATGCTCTGTCTCTCTCTGTCTCAAAAATAAATAAACGTTAAAAAAAAATAAAAAAAAAAAAGAGATAGGAAGGGTTCAAACTCAGGACGGTTGAATAGATTTGGTGGTTCTTGGGCTATAAAACAGGCTCAGAATTCTGTCCTGGACCTCCTATACTTCCTGGAGACCTGGCAGACCAGAGGTTCTCAAACACCAGTGGGTTTTAGCATTACCGGGAGGCTTGTATAAAATGCAGACTCTCCCCCTTCCCTGTATACATTCTGATTCGGATATGATGGGGTCCTAGAATTTGCCTCATTCCTACGGACTCCTGATGGCTTCGATGTGGGAGCACGTGCAGAGAAATTGCTGAGCAAAGTGAAGAAGCTGGAGTCTAGTAGCCTAAAATATGCCCTCTTTTGCATTTACCCTTCATTGTATGCAAATTTAAGTTCATTCAGGGAAAGACAGTTTGTATTCTTCTTTCGTTCTTATAAAATATCATTTTAATCTTATGTTAAATGGCTGCATTTCTGGAAGACCATTTCATCCCAAAGAGAATTTCATTTCTGATCATTTCAGATAAGTCTCTTATTTTAATGATCCTTTTCCTTCTTTTAATATGACATCATAATCCTCTTTGCATCTAGATTTTGTGTTATATTGGTGTTTTTTCATGGAATATTGCCAGGGCTGACATAAATGATGGAGTTGTCAGAATTGTATTCTAAATGAAAGTAAAATTCAAATAAGGACCCAAATGGAAAATATCCCTATAAATATTTGAAAAGATTTCTCTCTCTCTCTCTCTCTCTCTCTCTTTGTAGTTTTTTTTTCCTTTAAGCAAAGGGAAATGTTGATTTACATAGGTATCTTAGGGGATACATTTTTTGTTATATGTACCATCTTAAGAAATATTCAGCTAAATTCTGCTTGTCACAACTCCAATAGAGGTCAGAACACTGGATAAAAAAAATAAGTCCAGTTTGATTTCCTTATGTAAATGTTTTATCTAGGTATGTCCATTATGCCAAACTTGATGGTTCTAAAAACCACTCCAGACCCGTCTAATTTAATTTAATTCTCCCCGATCAAAAAATACAAACCCAACTATTTGAAAGGCAGAGATTAGCTCTACCTCTACCACTAAAGGAAAGGAGAAAGGCATTAAAGCGATGAAATCTCAGACAGAGCCTCAATATTGGTCTCATCTTCCCTAAGTTTGATCTTGTGTATAGTACATAGAGTGAGATTTGGTATGAAAATACGCATTTGTAAGGCCCAAGAAAAGTGGAACAAATCATCCGTATTCATCTCCTCTTTGGTGGGAATTTCCCTCTCCTTGGGGTCAGTGCAAAGGGTTGAGCTTAGTTCTCTCAAGATTTCAGATCATTGTCCCATCGCCATATTTTCTCATGAGCTATAGCTTTGGCCTCTTGCGCAAGATGCCATATTTTACAAGAATATCTTCTTTCCACGGAGCAAAATGTAAACTCTGTCTTTGCATATTCAACCCTGTCTTGAAAAACACCTAAAAAACCCCCCTGGGGTTTGGCCAAGGCATTCCAAGCTCCTGCACAGCCTAATGGGAAAGGTCTTCTGGTAATTCACAATCTTGCTTATACCCATACTCGATTTTCATCCCTACCTGGGCTTTTAAACCATCTGGTAGCTCTGCGTAGCATACCTTCTGCCCATCCCTCCCACTTGCTGGCTTCATTGGTGATGAGCTGCTGTAGAACGTTCTGTATTTTCATCTCTTCTGGGAGCAGAGTTCTTCCAGCCCCAGGCAGGAAACGGGGCAGAGGTCAATGAAGGCTCTTAGCGTATGGGTACCTGGCTAAGCTGTGGGAGCAGCGGAGGACGGGCTCTCCCCCTGGTGAAAACGATGATGCTCTAGTGAGAGGTAACGGGTCTAACAATAGAAACAGCTCCTATTCTTTGAACATTTGCTCTGTGCCACATCACTGGCGCTAGATCAGTTCACAGATGCCTTAAGTTTCATCCTCACAAAAGCCGGAGGAGTTACGTGCTGTTATTCCCATTTTGCAGATGAGGAAATTTGGGCTCTTAGTGCTCTGGCCCCCAGTGAAGATGTGTCAGTGTTGGCATTTGATCCCTGGTCTTTCTGGTGTCAGAGCCTCTTCACCTTGTATGCTACACTGGCTGAAAATATAAATAATAGTCGATGACTGCAGCCCAGGAAAGATCAACAGAAGAAGACATTCATCTCCAGGGTCGGAGGGATTAAACCAGAAGCTGGAAGGCTTTATCCATTCCGGTGTGGCAGTGCCTCTCCTTTTAATGACTTCCCCCTTGCAGGCGGAATTCTCCGGAAGAATGCTGTTGACAGCCTTCAATGCATCATAAATAACATCCCAGGTGCTCCAACTACCAGCTTCAGTCACACTCCTCTAGAGAGCTTTGCAAAAGCCTTCAGTGTTAACCCCCTTTCTACCGGCGCTCCTTCCCATTCCCCGCCCCTCCCTCATTTTGAGCTCACTCTCGTTTGCCCATATTTGATGATTGCTTTGAAGTGCTCTTAAATATTTTTGGTAAGCAATTTTTTGCTCAGATGAGTGTCACCTCCACAGAGCCAGGATCTATTGCTTCTGGGTAGTTAGTATCTAACAATTCTGCAAACATTTTTTTTTCTTTGTTTTTCAGTGGGATAGAGAGTTCACTTAAACTGCAGGTTACTGAAAGGCTGGGTTGTGTGGGTTTTGTTTGCTTGTTTGTCTTCTCCTTGGTCCCTGGCTGAACAAGGCTCAGCACAGGTGCTCATAGAAGTTTGATGAGCTAAACCAAATATGGAGGCAATTGTCTTAATCTCTGTGTTGAGGGAATCTAGATTAATATATCTATAAATGACCCTCACATAAGTTACATTTTAGTGAAGAAAGGCAAGTGTGGAGATCAATTAATATAAGTTTACACATTGGGTGCCTGGGAGGCTCAGCCAGTTAAGCATCTGTCTCCTGATTTCGGCTCAGGCCATGATCTCACGGTGGGTGAGTTTGAGCCCCTCGTTGGGCTCTGTGCTCACAGCGTGGAGCTTGCTTGGTGTTCTCTATCTCGTCTCTCTCTGCCCCTTCCCCACTCTCACCCACAAGACCTCATCTCTCTGTCTCTCAAAATAAACAATAGATAAACATTAAAAAAGAGATAAATTTACATATAACATAGTGCAGAACAAGATAAAGTATCGTAAGAGGGATAACAAGTACCAGGGCACTTCAGAGATTGGAGAGACCTTCTCCACTTATCTAAATGGGGGTATGAGAGAGCTTTAGTTGGTCACCAAACTAATCACAACTCTTACGCCTGGCACTGGGGAGGTGCCGGGTTGTTGTTCTTGATAGTGGTGATGGATGTAAGGCATGGAGAAATCTCCTACTTTATACTCTCCTGGCATAAAGAAATATTCTTATAAGAAATTCATTCTTCTTGCAATTGTAATGAAAAAGAAAGGACTTCTTGATGAAGGCAGCATGGGACCGAGTTTGGAAAACTCTATGGATGGGCTGAGGGGTGGGAAAAGAATTCCAGGCTGAGGAGACACATCACAAGGAAAACCACAGAGGCAGGCACACATTGAAAAGATTCAGGGAGCCAGTCTAAGAAGGCTTGGCTCGAGTGCGGGACCTGGGCAGGGACATAGTGGTAGACAAGGCCAGAAAGGAAAGTTAGGGCCATGATGTGAGGGTCAAAGACGCCAGCACTGAAATCATCTGGCCGTGAAAGCCCTGGAGCCTTCTGAGCTGAGTAAGGCAAGATCATGCCCAAGTTTTAGAGGAGTCATCCTGGATCTTGCTCAGGACTTGGATGTGTGCTAAAGGAGCCCTTCATGACCCTAACAGCCCTGTCAAGGGCTGACATCTGCTGCATATGCCAGCCCATCCAGTCCTACAGCCCCAGTGTGACGGCTGGTGGGTCTTCCAAGAGCTATTACCAGAAGAGAAGGGAGATGATAGGCATCTTCAGACCATCCCTAAAATCACCCATAGCTTCTCCTCTCCTTTGCTCATCATGGGAAGTCAAGGTGGACAGTTCCAGAGGTTATTCTTTACTTCAATAAAATAAAGCTTTCTTAAATCTTTATATTCTTGCCCTTCTCCCTATTCCTTTCCTTTCTATTTGTGTCTCACATATAAACACATACACACATGCTCAACATATTCATTCACTCACTCTTCCCCCTATTACCTTGGTTCTATTGGGAGCAATGAGGACAAAAACTCAACTAATTCCTATGAAATATCCATCTACTGCTTTAGTCAAGAGCAGGTTTTTTTTATCTGTCAGCGTTCTCCATCAGCCACTTCCTGTGGTTTGAATCATTTTCTTCTCATTTCCATCTGTTCCATGCTATCCGGTATGAAGGCCCAACGTGCCCTCTTCTTGCTTTAAAAAACATTTTTTTTGACTCTGAAATTAAAATTCATTACCTGTTCCTTGAGCCTAAGTCCTTCAATAATGCATTTCTTTTAGTGTTCAAAATATTTCCAAGTATTTGTTTGAGCAATCTGTCCAATAGAGACTTTTTAAGCAAAGAAAACCTAATGGCAAAAAAAGGTCTCTCCATGAATATCATTCTGTTGTTGGACAAGACTCTGAAGGTCTTCGTGATGGTAAATTTTATACGTGAATTTGGCTAAACCGTGGTACACAGATATTTGCTCAGACATATCTGGATGTTGCCGTGAAGGTGTTTTCTAGAAGAGATCAGCATTTCTTCTTCTTTTTAAAAATGTTATTTATTTTTGAGAGAGAGAGAGAGAGAGAGAGAATCTGAAGCGGGCTCTGCATTGATGGCGGAGAGTCTAACATGGGGCTCAAACTCATGAATTGTGATATCATGACCCGAGCTGATGTCGGGTGCTTAACAGACTGAGCCACCCAAGTGCACTGAGGAGAGCAACATTAGTCAGTAGACTTTGAGTAAAGCAGATCATACTCCATAATGTGGAGTATATGTGGTCCTTATCTCATCAGTTGAATATCTTAAGAAAAAGGCTGACTTCTCCTGAGGAACAGAGAATTCTCCAAGCAGTGGCAGATGGCCTTTGGACTCAAAGTACAACACAACTCTTCCTTGGATCTCCAGCCGCAGACCTACCCTGTGGAATTTGTACTTGGCAGCCTCCGCAACTTGATGAGCCAATTCCTTACCATAAATGCATCTCTGTCTCTCTCTCTCTGTGTTTCATATATATATATGAATATATATATACACATTATATATATACACACTATATATATATATATATATATATATATATATCTCCTATTGGCTGTGTTTCTCTGGAGAACCCTGACTGATACAGTCTTCATATCCATAGTCATCCAGCAAGATCACCATTTCTTCTTCCACCCCAGAAATACTTATAGGCTATCCACAAAGTGCCAATAAGACAGATCTTTAAATTGACAATACCCTCTCTACCTCCCCCATCTGTTTCCCTGCTTGAAAACCTATATACACGACAACCCCAGCTATCACCCCACTTTCACTTTGTTTCCTATCTTTTTCTTTGCTCTTGCAGTCGGTGGAGGGAAGCACTTTGGCCGCCATGACTGAGAAAACAGACATGGCAACTTGGAAGTCACCTGTCTTCTAGTTGAAAACTTCACCATTTCTATGATCTTACCTGCATGGGTCCTAGTTAACAGCACTTTACTCATCTTCATTTCTCCCCGCAAATTCTCTCCAAATTCGCTATTTGACTTTATTGGGACCTTCACTTTGATCTCAGCGAGGAAACAGATGGGATTACACGGTGTCTCCGGGATGAAGTCAAGTAAGTCAGGCATTGCCAAGATTTCCACAGAAATCTGTTCCTGGGTAGAGGTATGTCAACCTTAACCATAGCAGTCATTTGCATTTATCCTGCAAATGAGACATGAGAGGCTATATTGACAATCCCCCAATACTCATCCCCCCAATTTTAATAAGCAGCAGAACCTCTGAGTTTCATCTGGGTATGTGGACACTAGGAATAAAAATGAGATCTTCCAGCCCCGCTTTGCATGGAGATGTGGCCAGATGACTAAGTTCTGGCCAACGGACTATGAGAGGGAGGGTTATGTAGAACTTTCAAGAAATATCCTTTTTTTTTTTAAGTTTATTTACTTTGAGAGAGAGAGAGAGAGAGAGAGAGAGCAGGGGAGGGGCAGAGAGAGAGAGGGAGAGAAAGAATCCCAAGCAGGCTCCACACTGTCTGTGCAGAGCCCAACATGGGGTTCGAACTCATGAACCATGAGGTCGTGACCTGAGCCAAAATCAAGAATTGGGATGCTCAGCCGACTGAGCCACCCAGGCATCCCCTAAGAGGCTTAAAAGAGGCATAGTACATTCCCCTTCTGCCTAACAGCTGGACTTTGAACAAAGTCCCTGGACCTTGCAAAGCGATCTTGAAGTGTGTGGTGTTAAGTATGTGTTACAGAAAGGTAGAGCAACCTGAGGAAAGGAGCCTGGATTCCGGATGGGTTGTGGAACTATCGTACCAGTGGCAAATTGCTTGCATCTGAATCACTTTTTTCTCTTTTGCATCTTGTTTAAGGCACTTGGGGTTTTAGGGTGTCACTTGTAGCCGAATCCAATATAATTGACCCGGCGGGTTCAAATATTCCCATTTAAAGGAGGAGGAAATTGAGGCTCAAAGAGGTTCGTAACACTGCACGGGGAGCAAATTGTTAACTGGTGGATCCTGGTGCTCGCTCATTCCAAAGCCTACCGCGGAATCTCTTCCTGCTAGCGAATGTGGGCCGCTAAAGTGAACTTCTGATCTTCTCTCCCGGTCTGCTGATTCTTCTAAGCATGTGTAGTCTGGTTGAGCTGCCACTGTCTGTAAAGAGGTTCAGAGGTGCCTCACTGTCCTGAGAGACGTTTGAAAAAAAACCTCTGTACTCCTGAGCATTCAGGGAGCCTGGAGAGATTTATCCCCTAGCTTTTTGATATGTTTGCCAGGTAGTGCCTTCTTAAAATGCAGAGTAGTGTGGGTATCTTGCACATCCTGTCAGACCACTAAGCCTGCCTGTCCAAACAAATCTACTCTGCTGTGACTTTATTCCCCTGGCATGTCCATACACAGGCTTCTCCCAGTGGGGCTTGGGGCCCAAGCATGTTTGAGAAATTGAATGGCAGCAGGTTTTCCTGCCAAGACCACAGCACACGTCCCTGGAAACAAGGAAAGGGACAGACTTACTGTGAACGCCTGGCTTCTGTGTGGATCTTCTGCCAGAGGATTCCAGAAACTTCCTTTAGATACAGAGACCCTCAAAGTCCTTCAGATGCTCAACAACAGTCTTTGCCACAGTTGAAAACACAATCCCAACAGAGAAAAAAAACGTGTCTGCTCTTTTGCTTGTGTGAACTTACAGGGGTCCCATATACTGGCTTTGATCTAGTTTACTGTGTGACCTTGAAGAGAGACAACATGTTGTGTTGAAAAGCACAGGTTGAGATTCTGAAAGCCTTTCTGGTAGTTTTAACTGCCACACTATCTAGTTCAGTCTTGGACAAGTCACTTAACCTCTCTGAGCCTCTCAGTTCCAAGATGGGAGTTCATTCATTCATTCACCTCCCCGGGCATGCATGAATGCATCCATCCATCCATCCATCCATCCATCCAATTCAGTGTTTTTTAAATGTGCACTTTTCTGGGTTCTGGGCATACCAATAGGAATAAGACATGGCTTTCCCACCCAAAGAGTTGATCTCCTACCTGACAGTGTTATCATAAATGTCAAATAGTTAATAAATACAATGGTACCTGAGAAAGCATAAAACTGTACATGACGTAAGTTATTTTTAAGTCACAACTTTGGTATTGCCCCTCCTCCAGGGTGGGAACCCCAAAGTATGCCAAAAGGAGTCAATGGAAAGGTGGGCATAAAATTAATGAACTGGCTACCGGGGCCACCAGCAAGAGGCAGATCATAGATGAGTATTCAAATGGTGAATGTGGAATCATCCTAGGAAAAATATGGACTGAGAAACACCTTGAAACTCTCCCTCCTCAGGGCCCTTGCCTGAGCTCGGTATCTAATGGGAGCCACAGGTCACAGACTTCTATCCTTATGATTGGAAGATGCCTCTGTCAGCCAGGAGAGAAATTTCATATTTTATTGAAAGCATTTTGCAGTGAGAAATACCCCCCCCTTTTTTTTTCCAGTGCCAGCATAATTTAACTATGATTTAATAGCTTCTTTCATTTACTTGTTAAATTATGCCTCTCCATCACCTTCCCTTTGGGTTTTCCCGCCTTTTGGTCCTACAACCTCCCATTATTTATTAATGCCCCATAATACATGATCGAGGCAGGCAGAAAGCAGCCATTTCACAATGATTTAGGAGGCTCCTGGCAGCGAAACAACAAGAACAGAAGCATATGTTCTGAGAGTCTCCCCTGTACTTGCCTTTTTGGAACAGAGTTGGTTAGTTGTTAGCCATCAACTACGTGGGTCCTCCCCTCTCCTCCCCTGCCCACCCCCCTGGCCGTTTTCCTGTCCTGAGCAAATTCAAAATACTTGGCTCAAAATGACTGGTGAGTCACAGCTCATGTTTTTTCCAAGTGCCAACTGCCAGAATGAGCATGCTTCTCCACGTTAGGCTTAACCTGAAAAGACACTAAAAGGTAATTTGGCTTTCCCTCCAAGGGAGGAGTCCTGGGTGGGATGAGGAAATTCCAGATAATTTGAATCCTTAGGGACTCGGTTCTTGCAAGGAAGGTTGAAACAAACTAGGGAGGTGGTCCTTGCATCCCCCACCATCTTTTTCCGGGAATAACTCGGACGGTGTCTACTCAGGGAATGACTCTCACAGGGAATGGAGTTGGGACAAGCATATTCCAAGTGCAAGTGGGGAAACAGGGGTGTTTTAGCGCTCACTCAAGAATATAGGTTGGGTCATATCTGAACCTGATCACCGTTCTGCTTCCCTCGGGCATTTGTGAATTTGTGAGAGGCACATTCATTCATTTCCCCATCTAAGTTTCTTTTGCCCCGTCTCTTCTTTTGTGCTTTGGACTAGACTAGCACTGATTCTGTGATTCAGTGGATGACATATGGAGGTTCTACAAACCAGGGAGATGGTCACACTGGGTGCCAGAGGCAGAATGACACCTGGAGAAGTGCCATGACAAATCCAACATCATACAGTTGAAAAATAACAGAGCCAGAATTACAGCCAAGATTTCTATATGATGGTAAACTTTTATTGAGATAGAATAGTGTTTACTCTTTTGGAGATAATATATATTCAAGCTTTTAGCACCATGCCTGGTATTTAATGCAGGTTTGCCTTCCTTTACTACAGACCGTCAAAACTGAACGTAGTGCTTAATAGGAGGGGCAGTGTTGCATGTGGATAGATCCTTGGAGTGAGAGAGCTGTGACCATTGGCCAACCTTGGATGATTTGCATTGCCTCTATGGGCTTCAGTCTTCTTCTCCGTAAAATTTAGGAGGTGGGGTTTGATAGTCTTTGAGATACTTTCTCGTTGCAACTTTGTTCTTGCAACTGCCTTATTGGGACTGTGAGTTCATTAGAGCCTAGAGCGAGATTCTAGAGTCTAGGGAATGAGCTGCCCATAGTGCAAGAAGCTCAAAGCACTTGGGGCTTCCTGATTGTTACATTGCGTGACAGTGAGTCAAAGCAGGGGGATTTCTCCTACTCCTTGGCTGTCCAGACTCTTACTTCTCTCCAGGTTCTAGATGCCACTTGGCGTATACTGCATTGTGTCCCCACTGGTTCCCTTTCCAGCTTTTGGAGAAGCCTGATTACACTAAAGGCTGGGCATGCTTGTGATTCCTCCTTCATCCTCGAGTACACTCACCCTCCAGATGGCAGTAAGAGCCTCGGAGTCTGGGGAATTGCCCCCTGGAGACATGTTTTGACTTTCCCTTGGGGCTCAGGCAGCCATTCCCCATCTGGTAGTCTAGAATTAAAGCCCGAGGACAGGAGAAGAGAGCTGAGCTAAAATAACAACGGGAATAGCAATCCTGGTCCCTCTGTCCCTCCACGATATTACCTTCTGCTCCCTGCCCTGCCTTGCAGAGGGTGGCAGATGAAGTCAGTCTGCCTAAGGACTGGAGCTTGGCTTTCTTTAGCTCACCCTACGTTCTATTCTTTGCAGCAAGCCCGACTTTGTGGTGACCTCCGCAATCCCAACATTTGCATTTCTGCAGTGCCCCGGGTTTGCGATGACATGCTCCATTCCTCCAGAAGTTTTCATTCCCGTGGCGCCAAGGCTGGGAAACTTCAGAGGCCCAGGCTGTTCTGTAGCTAACGTCAACGTGGAATCTGCCTAAGCCTTGACTAATGTATTCTTTGCATTATTAAACACAGATTAAATATATATGGATATTTAAATGTAATGTGTTATTTTCCTAAATCTCGCTCTACTCGATGTTCCTTTGACTTACGCCTTTTCATTGCTCATAATTGTCTCAGGGATCATGAATTACAGGCAGGAAGGAGCTGGAGCTCCCTCAGCACCAAAGACTTTGCCGTCCCATTACATTTGCCCAAGAGATGCAGCCTAGAAAATTCTTGCTGGGGTTCTGCACATGGGAATGTATTTTTTTTTTCCTTCCTAGACAGAGCTTATTCCTCACCAATGATTCAAAAGCTAAGGTGGCCAGAGCCTGACGGACGTGCAGGTTTGTTTTTGTGGTGCCAGAGAGGGTTGTCCGGGGCAAGTCACCGAATAACAAATTCAGACAGAGTCAGAGTCTGTGGTTTCAGGCTGGTGGCACCTCCATCCACTTTCCATGAGCTGTAGAGCCTGTTACTTGTCCTCTATGGGTTCTCAGAGGGCCCCAGAGGATTCTGAGTGTTTTTCTTCTTTAATAACCTAGTTTATTAGGTTCCTGCTTGATACCCCAGTCCTAAACTGTCCACAAAAGTGTGTCTGAAGCAGAACCTATCTAAATCACCCCATGCCTACACGATCCAGGTCCCCTTCTAGAAGGGCCTGGATGAGGGGATTGGTCTTGATTATCCGCACGGTCTTTGCCTGCTCTAACAGCCCGCGGTGCTCCGTGCTTCTGGGGGACCAGAAGGGGAAACAGAGATACTGTTCTCAGTCTCCAGTTTAGACATGTGGTCATTTTTTTCTGCTCTCCCTAACTCATGCTCCCCTCTGAGTCTTGGCTAAAGATTTTCTCTCCGATGCCAATCAGTCCATTGATCAGGAGATTTTGCTAATGTGCCCTGTGTTTCTCTGTATGAGAGGATTAGAGTATAAGCCTTTGGTGTTCTGGAGTTAGTTCATAGTAACCAGCACGAGCTGATTGTAGGCATTTCCTCCGGACTCCTCATGCTGGCACCTTAAAATCAACCACTGTGGGAGTATTTATACCATAGACATTGGCAAAAGCTAGAATATAGGGCTTTCTCCCCCCCTCTGGAGAACTGGTTATTAAAGTTGTAAGCTTACCACTACAACAAGCTCCCTGAGGGCACTGACCAGTACCCACAGCTCTCTTTATATATTACTAAACACATATTGAAGTTTACTGAACGCTTTGTAAAGACGAGCAACAGAAGCCACGGCAAGCCACAGATCTTCCAGTTTGACTGTAAATGAGCTATAATCTCCGTTAAGTACCACAGTCTGCTAACCTTGCCTCCTTCCTATAGTATTCGATTATTTCCTGTATTTTCCCACTTGGGAGACATGTTGGATCCCACCATCCATGTTTCTCTGATAATGGATTCTCCCTCTCCTGGGTATGCTAAACAGACCTCCCTGAATCAGGAATTGTCTTCTACCTGCCTCTGGACCTAGGACAATTATTGCTAATATCCTTCTTCCAATAGGAGAGTGACCAGAGCAAGGTGACCTAGGCTTGTCTCATAGGGATAAAAAGGAGATGATGGAATTATTGGGGAGGGAGGGGGATACTAAGCTGGAATGACTCCAGCAGACAGGTCACTTGCCAGCTGGACCCACAAAAACCCCAAAGAAGGAAGGGAAAAGGTGATGTTCAATGTTTGCAAGGTCCAAGCTTCACTTGGTTTGTCAAACAGTTAGAGGCGCAGGATGCTCATGTTTCTTGTGCCAAGGGAGGACCTTGGTTATCCTCCCTAAAGGCTTCGTCTGGAGCCTGAAACCGAGCAGGCATTCAACAAACATTTATTCGATTAGTGAATAATTTCATGGGCCCTCCATGGTTCTCAAGGCTTAGAAAATGAATATAGCCTGTGGTGGGGACAGGGAGGGTGGCAGGGGAATTCATTCTTTCCTGAACCCTGCTTCTGTCCTCTTGCCCTAGTCAGGGTGGTGACCGGGACCCTCAGAGGAGAGGAGGTGATATGCAAGATGTGAGGGTGCAAGAAGAGAGAAAATCCTGGGCGGAAGAGACGCTGGGCCTTCGCGAGCGTGGCACCTTCTGACTTCAAGGGGCCTTTCAACAAAAGTGTCTACAGCTCAGGTAAGCAGGGAGTTAAGGTTGGAGGAGAATGGAATTTTCCTTGTGGTCGTACAGACTTGTTTTAACCGCAGGAATGAACACAAGATTCAACTTGTTTCCTCAGCTATTGTCTGGAACTCTTTTTCCCTCCAGCCGCCGGCAGCTGGAGGTTTTAATGTGACATTTTTCTAAGTATTATGATTGCTCTCTGGCCTTCTCTTTATAGGCTTTTTGCTTCTCTCCTTGCAGGCCCTCAACCCCCTGGCCTCTAAATGCTTTCCCATGAGCAAGTGCTCCCCTTTCTGCCCACCAGCCAGGGGAGGACATCTGGGCTTGGTTTATTTACTTGTTAAAGACGCGCGTCTCCTCTCCTTCCTGGACCCCCACCCTACAACTCCTCCTTGAAACCACAAACCACCACCTTCCCACTTCCCAAATCCCAAAGCACAACGTGGAGATGTGTGCAGGAGGCTAAGCTCAGTTCCTGTGCTGCTTGAACCATCCTAACAAGTGTTTTTCAACAGCCTCATCAACACAGGGAAAAGATAGGCACGTTCGTTCTCAATTAATTACCATTGCCTGGTCCAAGTGTGAAATGCCTTCCAAGCCTTCCTTAGATCTTGTTCTACGGATCTTGCTTTAGATTTTCTAGTCCGTGTGTGCCTCCCTGTAAGAGTGCCTACCCAAACCCACACATCTTCATTCATTCACCTTTAATTGAAGGGGAGCTCAGAAAAGTGACCCCAAAACCGATCGACAAGATGGAAGTCCGGGAGATGGAGTATTTTCCAGACTCTCTTCCTCGACTGCCCGATGATCTCGCTGTACCTACTTCGCTCAAGCAAGCTGGAAGCTTGGGGCCTGCCTTCTCCCTGCTGGTATTACAGTGGAAAACCACTCCTGCAGACAATTCTGGTTTTCTATTTTGTTTTAAAGCAGCATTAGAGAGACTGAGACAGATTTCTTTCCAAAGCATCCCCCTTTCGGCGAGGTGCAAAAAGGTTACACAAAAAGCCAAACTTTGGTTTCAAATATGAGACACCTTTATTGTAATTATAATCATAGTGATTCAGTGTGTTTGGGATTTAATTATTTGGAATTAGAATGAAAAAAAAAAAGACATCCTGTAATTACCATTGAACTTATCTTGAGGCATAAATCTAATAATTAAATACTTTCAGATTTCATTCAGTGAGTAATTAAAATTTAAAAAATACTGTGGATCCTTTTCCACCTCTGCAAGGAAAGTTCTAAAATTATCAGCGGATTTCAGTGGAAAGGTCCGGATATTATTGTGTATAAAGCACAGTTCTTAAGAAAATTATCATTTTAGTTATTTATAGTCTTTTTCCCCGGTGATCAGGGTGTTTGAGCAGGTGAGAAATGACTGAGTGAGGAGTTAGATCTGAATGAAAAATACTTCCTTCAAGAAAGATAGCTCCCTGAGCAGGAGCTTCATTTTTATTGTCGGCAAGGAGAAGGAAACAGGTACTGTGCAATTTGTATGAGAACGGAGTTTTGTTCTCTGATCAGTTTTGGCAACAAATCGCGGTCCATATGCTTTCCCCTCCTGGAAGCCGAGCGCGGGAGCGAGCCTTGGCAGGAGCAGCTGGTGGTAAAATCCAAGGGAAAGGCTGGGTAGAGGGTGTGCTTTAGGGTAGACTCTTGCTTGGGAATAGGCCACAAATGGGACCACAGCAGACGCATCAGCTCTGGATGGGGAAGGGGAGGAGCTGGCTGATGTGGGGGAACCTTCTGCTTGCGCCGCACTGTCTCTTTAAGCTGAATTGTAAGTGCGCTGCCCAGCTCTCGGCTCCCCTCCTCCCAAGGGCACACGAGGCATTGGCATTGTTAGTAGGAAGGGAATAGGGGCTCAGACCCCTCTCCTGGATCTGCTGCACGGCCCTCAGGCATCTCACCCCAAGTGTTCAAACCCCTGGGGCATTCCATCGCCAGCGAGGCCCCTGTGAAATGCTGCTTTCCTGGGATGGCCACCACCTCAAACAAAGACCACCACAGCTGAGTGGTGCCAGTGACCTTGGACTTACAGAGGAAAATTGGGAGTAGGTTCAGGAAGAGACTGGAGCTCAGGGGGAGTACCGACAACAACAGCAATAGTAACCGTAATGGTAACAGCACACAGACACTTTACTCATGCTTCACCAATTTAACCTTTACACCCACCCTGCAAGGGAGGTACTGAGACCCAAGAGGTAGAGTAGTTAGTCACATGTTGTCAACAAGGAGGCCAGATTTGCTATCACCCATTGCAGAATACGGCAGGGTTCTCAAATGGGGTGCTCCCAGAAGCACCGTAGAGCTTCAAAAATTAAGACGTGTGGCTTTTCCTCCAAATATACCAGAGACTAGTTAACGACAGTACCACCGAGAAGGTAAAGTTTGATTTTTGGAGCCAGACGCCCTGGGTTTGTTTATTACCTGGTAAACCTTGGCAAATCGGTAAGCCTTACTGAATCTGAATTCCTCATCTGTGAAATGGGCATAATTGATGTACCTGCGTCGTACGGTTATGGGAGAGAGATAATACATACAAATTGTTTAATATAGTGACTGGCATTCGGCCCATGCTCAGTAAACTCAAGCTACTAGTCATTGTTTTGTAAGAATTTTGTTAAACCTTGAAAGATGATGGTATTTTAACTGAAGGGAACATTAGAGAACATTGCAGATGAAGGGAAAATATCACGTTTAGACATGACATTGTTTTATTCTGATCTTGTTTCATGTTTCTACTCCCTAAATGTCAGCATTACATATGCTTCTGTCCTCAGTCCTCTTTTCTTCCTACCCTCGGTCTTTGGGCATCTCATCCGTCCACACAATTTTCATGATCTCATTCATATGGCTAGACCCCTGAGCTTTATCTTGGATGCCAGTTTCTTTCTTAACGTCCATTCTCTTGCTTCTAGTTCCTATGGGATGGCTCTTCTTCCTGGCGTCTCCATCGCAGCATGTCAAACGTGGTTCTCTAAGTGTCTCTCTTTCCCTTAAAGGCTCCACCGTACTCCACCTCACCAAGAGTAAGTCCTCTTTGTCATGTCCGTCTCCTGTCCCCCATCTAATCAGGTCACAATCCAGGTCAATTTCATTGGCTCCCGAATTAAGGCTGCTGTTTTCGATATGGGTGATTGCACTGTCCTCTTACCTGGCCAATGGGTATCTTCTCAACTGTGCTGTACGCAATCACCAAGCTGACCTTTCTGAAGACAATTCTAATGCTGTCAGTCCATGCTTGGAAAAGCTTGATTTCTGAAAGTTTAAAACTAAGGAAAAAAACCCTCTTATTTTCATTTTATTTTGACTCCAGGGTTGTCACTAACTCTATTTTCAAAAAAATATCTCTGCGGAAGCTTGCTGTTTTGGTTCTCTGGACATAGCCTGACTTCCCTCCTTCATCCTTGGTTGCCAGCTTTACCTGGTGGATTTTACCCCTTCTTCAAGAGGCTTAATGCCCACCCTTCCATTTACTTTTCCAGATCATTCAGGATGACAAAACCTCTTTTTATTTCTCCGTACGGCTGAAGCATTCTGTGTCCCTTTTGTGATAGTGATATTATCTTGTGTCATGGTTTTAATCAATTAATAGAAGCACCTGGAGGCCAGAGACCTGCTGTCATTCATTTTACGTGTGATCTCATTTAATCTGCAAAACAACCCCCTTAAGAAGGTTGGCATTTTTCGTCCTCCAGATGAAGAAACTGAGGCTCAGAACTGTGATGTCAACATTCCAAAGGTTCTAAACGTACGAAGTGATTAGATAGGAGAGTCATTTTAAACCCACAGTCATTTAGTCCCAAAGGCACCCCGCGATACTGCTGGGTTGGTGGGGAGGAGGAGGAAGTGGAAGGAGGGAGGGAGGGTTGGAGAGATATCGAGGAAGGCTTTAACTTAGAGGCAGATTCTGAGTTGGGCCTTGACCATTATGATTTCAGTAGGTGGGTGCAAGGGAAGGCGTACTAGGCAGGGGTAACAGCGTGAACAAAGGCGTGGAAGTTGGCCTCCAACTGCTTGCTGGGTAAATGGACTAGAAAGCAGGTGTGGTCCACTTTCCTACCGTCATGAGGGACCTCCTTAGCAGTGGGGCTTTGTCCTCGGTGGGTTCTCTACTCCCACGTGCTTTTGCAGACCTAGGGAGAGGGGAAGCTGTTCGGTGGAAAGTTCTGGTACTCATTGTGATTTTCAGGAAAATGAAGGTCCTTTCATCTAAGTCTTCAAGCTCGAGATTACAGTGAGACCTGCCTGCTAAGTAGAATCCCCTCCACGCCAGCTTGGGTGTCCCGCTTCCATCTGGCATCAGCCCAGGCTCAGCAGGAGACACTGGCTGCATGAGTCCACAGCTACCCCTCCAGGTGAGGCAAGAACAAAGAGATGGCTTCCCCTGAGCAGTGGGCAGTCGTCCTTGGGTCTTTTGCAGTAGCCTCTTCAAGTTCTATCCTCTTAAGCCCTTCACTCCCTGATCCCCTTTGGCCGTAGCCTAAAGCAGGACAGCCCGAGTTGAGAACTCCACAGGGCTTGGACCCCAAAATCATAAAATCTCTGCCCTCGCCTCAGTGATCCAATGGAGCAGGGGAAGTAAACCAGAAAAATTAAACTGCTCCACCATGAAAAGCAAAAGATGAGTCATATGTTTCTTAACTGAATAGAAAGAGGCGGTAGGTTCTCTCTCCAGAAGGCTCTTTACTTAGTTTAAAAATCGCAACGAATTAGGACCTCAAGTACAACCCCAATTAGAGATGTTGCCGCCAAGCGTTTGGATGCAGCCACAGAACATGCCCGTTATTTAAAGCCTGATGCCAACCCTGCAGGGAGTTGCATCCTTGTGTTTCAAGTGGCTGCCTTCACAGAATTCTTCCAGCAAAAGACACGAGCATACATTTCAGGCAAGCAATCAAGATGGATTAATAACCCCACTAGAGAATATTTATATAATATTAGGAGAAGCGAGGCCCATGACACTGCAAAACCACGGCGCTAAGCATGAAACCAAACCAAAGGCGGGCGCTTAAAAAAAAAGAGAGAGAGAGAAAGACCGATCGATTTAACTACCAAAAGAAGGCAAAAGCTCTATGCATTAAAAACTCAATTAAAAAAAGAAAAAGCACTAAATTGAGAAAATTATCCGTGGCAGAGTGACATAGGGTTAACATACAGCTTTATCAACACTTATTAAGAAAAATACAAGCCCTTTAGTATAGAAAAAGGACATAAGGTGGCAAGTAACAAAAAAATGTCAAGCAGAAAATATATGAAAAATATTCAACCTTACTGGCTATCAAAGGAATATGCATTAAAACAATTGTGGGACTCCAATCAGTCTATCAATTTGGTAAGGGATTTACAGTCTGATCCTGGCCAGGATTCTGAGCCTGTGGAGTAGAAGTCTGTGGATTGATACTAACTTCCTGCACACTTCGGCCATATGTATTTCAAGCCTTAAAAGCAACCACAGCCATTGGGCGGGCAATTGCGTTTCTGGAAACCCACCCTCAGAAAATACCAGGAAAACATACAAATACGTGTGAACTAGAATGTTACAACATCATTGGCAAGTACAGGAAACTGGAGACAAACTACATGTTCAAAAATTATCACACGATATCATAATAGAACGTTGTGCAGTCATTACAATGCTGATAGATACCGTTAGAGCACGGTCCATGTGGGAGGGTGATGACATTATACTGTGAAGTGAAAAAGCCCATTGGAGAGTATTCGGTAGAGTTTTGTTTTTCTTTGAGGAATCAAATGGCGATATTTTAAAACTGGCTACATTCTGTACCTTCTTATTTTAAACTGTTCTGTATTTGCTAGTTTTTCTATAAGGAACATGGATTATTTGTGCTAAAAGACAGAGGAGAAACGATACATATGGTAGGCAAAATAAAGAACCCTTCCTCAGAATGTCCATATTCTGATTCCCCAAACTAGTGAATATGTGACGTTCCATGGCAAAAGAGACTTTGCTGCTACAGTTAAGGATCCTGAGATGGAAAGATTATTCTGGATTATCTGGGTGGGCCCAATGTAATTACTATGGTCTTTGTAAGAGCGAGGCAGGAAGGTCAGCATCATTAAGATTTGAAGACGTTATGTAGCTGATTTCAAATATGGAGGAAGAGGTCATGGGCCAAGGGAATGCAGGAGGCTTCTAGAAATGACAAAAAGCAAGGACATAAATTCTCTTATAGAACTTCTAGAAGGAATGCTGGGTTGCTGGCACTCTGACTTTAGCCCAGTGGGACTTCTGACTTCCAGAACTGTAAGAAAATAAATTTTGTTGTATGGAGCCGCTAAGTGTGTGATAATTTGTTACAGCAGCAATAGGAAATTCACATAATCTGTAAAAGCACTGCCCACAATCAGACCCTGCTGGCTGAAGCGTAGTAGGATGGGGTGTGGGAGGGCTTTTGGTTTAGGGACAATCTTCCCCAGGCCATCGCCAATAAAGTGGGGCAAAGTGTGTAAATGCAGGTAGCCTGAGACATCCTCCATAAGAATCCTTTCTCCTTAAACTTGGCTTCAAGAGTTTTTTTTAATTGTTTCATCCTTTACCTTCCCTTTAAACTCAGACAAGTCAGGGATCTGGGCTTGCGTGGCTCACCCCCTGGCATTAGCATCCCTGGCATATTAGCACCATGCTGAGGGGCTTGTCGGCTGCGATCACCAGCTCCCAAGTGGATGCATAAATGGATGAATTCCAAACACCACTGTCTACCCTCTGAAGCACATCTCCTGAATGGTGCGGCAACTCAGCTGATTTTCTTCCCTCTTTTTTTTTTTTTTTTTTTTTTTTTGCTGGTGGTGTAGAATTTAAAGTCAACAGTGATCTTTCCTTCATGTTTGGATGGTTTTTCCTTCTGGATTTCAGAAGCCCATGACTGAGATTTCAGCCTTTGAACAAACACCCACCCAGCCACATTTCAAACCACAAGTAACAACCGTGGCACAGGAGTGGTAGTTTCATACCCAGTGTGTGGATCCTATCTCTGCAGGATTCTGGTTTTAAGAATGCCGTTGGCTGACTTCTACAGAGGAGAGTTCCAGGTTCTCGGAACGGGCTGGGACCATGACAAAAGTGCCAGAAAGAGGTCTTCTACGCTTGATCGTCCCTCGAGTGAATAGACCAGCTTCTTTCACCAAAGTCTGGGATCCTTGGAGGCCTTTGGAGGGGAAGGGTAGGGTTGGTTGTGTGTGTTGTCTCCCCATAAAATGTCGCCAGTTCACTCTAGGGACCCCGGAGGCCATGTAGTGCTCCCACTGGTGTCCTGTAGCAGAGAAGTATCAAATGCCAACTCTCAGGCTCAGCATCACTGAATCACTCTGTTTAAGTCTTAAAGGGGGAAGAAAAGGAAGAACGATTTTTCAGGTATACTTCTTCCTTACTTACAGGAAGCAGACTGCTTCAGAAAGATACAAATTCCTTGCTGAGTCGGTAAGCATTGAGGCAGAATCTTAAGAAAACACCTACTGGGAATACTATAAAGAAGGTACCAGATCTGAGTGGAGCTAGAGTCTCTTCATGATGGTTCTGCCAGCTCTGAATCATGTGATTCAGTAATCCTTCCTTATAGGCTGGTTCATACAAGCTTGTAGTAAAATGCAGTCACATACAGTTAATGGAGGAAATAGGGTCTTGACCAGTGTGGTTGGAGATACAGTTTAAGAGTTTAAAGGATAGGTAATAAAAGGGGGTTAAAAAAAGAGGAAGAAGATTATTTCACAGAACAAACCCCACTGCGTGCTAAATCCATAGAAATCCTAAATCCACGAGCGTGCAGATCGAGGAGTTCAGTCCATAAGGTGACCAAAATAGCTCCGTTTTGGCTCTGAACTGTGACCTCTTCCAGACTGGGTTTGGTACTTCTGTTCTTGGTGCACTTTGCCCTCCTTTATACAAAGCTGGTTATTTCTGCCTCCTCTGGTCTCACTCCCGTGCTCTCATATCCGGGAGCTGGCTGACCCTGTTAACCAGAGTCCAGGTGGGAGGTGAAGGGGACTGATATTTGCATGTCGGGTCTCTGTCACAGGGGGCTTTCCCATTCACTGTCTCGTGTAAAGAAAAGCCGCTTGCCACACCTCCGGAGGGATTCAGGGATTCAAGAGCCTGAAGCTTGGTGTCGACTGCTTGCCTTTCAGCAGCTAAACCCATCGTTGTGGGAGGGCAGGGGCTGTATTTGGGAGTTGTACTGGACAGCACACCTGATCAAGGGTTTTTTGGTTTTTGTTATTTTAACAGTGAAATCTTGGCACTAGAGTATAGTGGATCCTGGCTGTGGTTTGCCTATGACTCTTCTAGATAAATTCAGCAGACCGAGGCTGCTATCTGACGTGGAAATAACAAGGGGACTAATGCCTGGAGTGCACAGGTTGTCAGAGGTAATCAGGTCTAATATTCCTCGGGTTTCCTCTTCCTCTGTGCTATTCCTCTGTTTTCATGACTTCCCACGGCAGCAGGCCCTGAAGGCGCTGAGCCTAGGCTCTAGGAGCTTTTCAGAGGCTTTCGGACTTAGGATGATGGCTAAGAGCCCCTCTTTCCCCTACAGCCCCACACTGGATCCATCATTCAAAACAAAATTGCGAAATCAAAATAAATCGATTTCTGCAAAACGTAGCACGTCGACCAGCTCCAAACCAACTCAAGTCTTAGACGGTCACATGCCAATTTATTTCGTGTGGGATGTGGGTACATTTTCATACCTTTGATGGGATGTGGAATGTGACCGCAAAACCAAGCTTGCCTGGGGCCGAGGAGAGATTTGCAGCGCTCTTCTCGGTAGCTTCTGGAAGGCTCCAGCCCCTTACGGAGCCAGCATGTTCAGGGCCTTCAACAGTTTCTCCTGGGCCTGCACTCCGAACACTGGGTGGCAGCACAGAACTTCCTAAGCTTCCTCCAGACTCTGACTGCGAACCTGAGAATTCCACCTTAAGAGGGCCATGCACAGAACCATGCAAAAAGTGCAGTAATTCTTGGATGTGGCTAATCTCTATAATTCACCCGATTGCAGATACAAGTGACAGCTGCAATAGGGGTGATGTTCTCGCATTCGCTGTGTCACCAGGATGCTATTTCGAATCTTCCTGAGATTAGAAAAAGGATTACAATTGCCCCCAGGGCCTTGCCATGTAATTTTTATCAGTCTTGATCTGTGAGTTTCCCCCTGGCAGTGTGCATGGGCTTCCGTGTGTGTGTGTGTGTGTGTGTGTGTGTGTGTGTGTGATGAACTGGCCCATGATGAGATGAGATGTAAGGCTCCCGAGGACCACATGGTCCATTTTTTCTGCCACTGGACTCTCTTTCCAAGTTTGTCCCCAGCTCCAAGACTCTTTCCTTTGTTATTCCTTGCATGCGGTGCAGCAGGACCAACTTCATGGGCATCCAACCTGTTCAGCTAAACGAGGCCCCAGCGCTCAGAAGTCTCCTGTCTTTGGTTAATCCTCTGTTATTGCTGTCTTAAAATTCTTAATAAACATCGGGGCGCCTGGGTGGCTCAGTCAGTTAAACATCCGACTTCGGCTCAGGGCATGATCTCACGGTTCATGGGTTCGAGCCCCACGTCAGGTTCTGTGAGGACAGCCCAGAGCGCGGAGCCTGCTTCGGATTCTGTGTCTCCCTCTCTCTCTGCCCCTCCCCTGCAGGTGCTCTGTCTGTCTGTCTCTCTCTCTCAGAAATGAGTAAACATTAAAAGAATTAAAAAACATTCTTAAGAATCTTTGAACAAGGGCTCTTGCATTTTCACTCTGTAGTGGCCCCATATCCCAAGTAGCCAGTCCTTCCTTGCCTGTGGAGAAGTGTGGCCAGACGTAGATTTCGCTCGAAGGTCTGACTCCACTCTCTCAGCCTCATTTCAGGGACTGGCTTGACTTAGAATTGCGAATGCACAAGCATGGGGTTTTGGTCAGACATACTTGTGTGCTGGGTGGGACCCTGCCACCTACTGCCCCGGGTGACCTGGAGTACATCTGTTGTCCTCCTCATCTGCCGGAAAGGTACCATTATCCTTACCCCATAGCGTGTGTCGAGTATTGAAGGCTAGCACACATGCAGAATGGCCTGGCACTGTAGACATTCAATAAACATTGTTTGCCTCCCTGTCCCCATCACCGCTGAAAGTCTGCATTGATTCCTTCCGCATCACCTTCCTTGCCCCCGAGTAGCTGGCTCCAGTGAGAGCTTGGTTTCATCTTCAACGGAGCAAGCCGAAGGCGAGTGGTCAGTCCACAACCCAACTCCCTGTGAGCTGAAAGCAATTTCTCGTTGTGTTCAGGTCTCTGTTCTGAGAAAGGGATGCGTGGCCAAACTGTGGTTCCGATTTCTGCACCGCAGGAAAAGCTGGCTTTACAGAGTCACCTACTGTTCGGGAGCCTCTAAAGTGACCTTCTGATGAAATGCCATCTTCAAGGAACGGCCTCTGTACTAATTAGCTTCATATGTTGTACTTTGATGGTGCCTTTTTCTCCAAGGATCTGTGGACGCTTGGCCAGCAACCATGAATCACGCTCTCCTGCCTGGATGTCAGATAACTGCATTGACACGTTTGTTTCCCCACCTGGATGGGGAGCTGAAAGGCCCTGGGGCTGGGCCTGCCTCTGCTCAGGACTTTTGTGAGGTCTTGAACAACTTTTTGGACTTCAGTTACCTCGAGTTAATAGTTTCTGTTTGATCTCAGAAATCCTGTGAAGATGAAATGGTCCCACAATGGAAACACACTTTAAAAAGTAGGAATAAGCTCACAATGCAAGGAATGGCAGTATTACATTTGGACGGTGAAGTTCAAGTTTAAAAGCCAATGCCATACCAAATAATATACTTTTGTAGGCATTGAAATGTCCTGCAGCTAATGCTGGGGTCAGATGTCCATGAGACAGATGGGAAATCCTTTAGAACACTGAGAAAATTAACTTTATAATACTGCTCTATGTGGAGTCCATTTGCCCACAGCTGAAAAATACTGTGCAGATACCGGAGGCTCAACGAGTTCTCACTGGACCTTTCCAGAATTTCCCTGATCACCTTTTTGTCAGAGTGATTTTTTTTACAACTACCCACAGAGTCACGTGGCATTGAACCAGGTGAACCTTTTTTGCCATTTGCAACTTGAAACGTAGCTCTTTGTTTATCTTGATGGTAAGCTCCCCGAGGGAAATATGGGGTAAAGTATGTATTTGGCCACTCACGGCCCAGCACAGTGCTTTGTACCAGCAGGGCACCGATAGTGACTGTCAGCCCTGAGAAGACAACTGAGTTAGTCTACCTCTTCCAACTTCTCAGGATCTACAAAATGCTTAGGAGTCGTGTAAGAGAAAAACCTTTGGGTAGCGCCTCTGTGTGGTCTGAGCATACGTCTGCCATCAGAGAATGTATTGCCTGTACCAGACTGATGTTAATTTAGCCTTTGATCTGCAAAGTTATTAACAAATGCAGCCACTTCTGGGGATTTAATTAGTCCTGTAAGGGATTTTTGGTGACTTTCAGGGGAAAGTTTCTCAAAATGATAACAAAACTCTTTCAAAAACCCCCAAACGCTCTTCTCCTATTAAAAATCAGAAAGCTCTTTGATGGGCATATCGAGAGAATAAGGATGTAGATATGAAGCACCTGTGGTTTCTCACTGGTAAAACAAATGACAGATAAGATCTTGGACTGCTTTGCCATTAAAATTAATCATGCCAAGTATACCTGTACCGATTTCCCTTTCTATATGCTTCGACATCTGTGTAGTTCTTAAAGGTTTCCAGCCTGTCCCTCTCCACCAGCTTGCACAGCCCTTTCTATAGACATCATACAAGGAATGAACCTGGCATTGTAATTACTCATCATTAAGGATTGATGCTATCTCTCTTTTAATGAAAGGAGATAACTATTTACGATATTGATTAAGAGATGAACTTGGTATGTATCTGGTGAGTTACAGGAAGAGTAGGGACTAGACCTCAGGCCATCTGTCCCTGACTAATCAATCTGGTATAATAATTAAGGCCACAGTCCTACAGTCTTTGTTTGTTTGTTTTTGTTTGTAAAGTTGGTCTGAGAGGGGGCCTAGGATCCCAGGGCGTTAAATGGCCTCTGAGGCAAAAGGCCAATTTCGCCTAGCCCCAAATCATGAATTCCCTTTAGCATTACAACCTTCCAACTCTTCATTCAAATTGCCTCTCTTCCTTGCAGAAGGAGGGTGACCTTGACCTGTTCCATAGCTCTCAACTCTGCTATCAGAAATGGAGCTGAATATGTCATTGAAACCTTTCACTGGGGAGGGGGAGGAATAAGCAATCTCTATTTTAGGCTGAGGTTTTCTAAAAGCTATAAAGCTAATGATCCCTAGAAGCAGCTCGACTTCACTCTGAAGCTTTGAATAATCTACTTCTGGTGGTAAAAAGGAGCCACAGTAAGTCATGTAGTCCATCCCTCTGTCTCTGGGCTGGATTATGTATTAAAAGTTCCAGAAAGGTGGAGTCATAACAATCCTTATGCTTGATAGCCCTTTAGTGTTTACCAAGCATTTTATATACATCATTTCATTTACTGCTTTTCCCAAATACTTCAAATTAGTTATTACTGTCTCTGTTGTACCAAGCAAATTGAAGGTCAGAGAGGCTGTGACTAGCTGAAAGTCACGCTGCTTGTAAGTGCCAGCTCCTGGGCAGGGACCTTGTCAAATGTCCTTTCTACAACATTACTACAACAAGCTATCTGGCGGATTTTGGTTTTCCCCAGGCAAGGAAATTTCTACTCCTTCCTTTTAGGTCCAACAGCTTTCATGGATGGCTACTGCCGATTTCTCCTGTACCTAAGCCCATGTCCTCTGGTCTCTTCTGATCTAATGCAAGTGGGGTTCCATCCTTTAAAGAGTAATCTTAGACTGACCTGAAATTTGTAACAGCGATTCCTGTAGCCCATCTTCCCGAGGCTGAAGACGCCAGGCTTCTTTAGCATCTTCTTTCACTGGCTTGCGCGTCAACAAGGTCTGCCATTGGACACGTCACTGAACTGACACATGTTTTCTCACCTGTAATTAAGGGATGATGTCACGTATATCACAGGGTTTTGTGAGGATTAACCCAGAAAATACACAGAAAGTGCACATATGAATTGCACAACAAATCAACATACTTAAATTATTTTTTTCCCTCTTTCTTACCTTTCCTTTATCTTCCTCTCTGGCTTTTTCATCATCCTTGGAGATCCCTGGAGAGAGGGTATCCTCCCCACTTGCAGGCATAGATGGGTAGCCTGGTGCTTTGCTAAGAAAGGGAGACTCTACTTTCGATAAACCTCCCCTAACAAATCGTGAAGATAATCCTAGAAATACTTGAGGAGCACCTCAGAGGTTAGCGTCCCTCTGCTGACTCAACGCCTTTTATTCTTGTATTATCCATGTGCACCAATTATAGGCCTAAAACATAGCCAGGAGGTGCCACCTAACAGCATTTGATTTATTAGTTTTATTAAACATAGATGCCTTTAATGTGGCCTTGTTTGTAGCCTGTGCTGGATTTCTAGCTACTTTATCGCATCTATTGGCCAATGTATGAATTATCTTCAAAGGACACGGCTTTTGCTTTTTATCACACTTTCTCTCCAACTACCAAGGAAGAGGTCACTTGGGAGACACATCCTTTCATGGCAAGAAAGTAGCCTCGTAGATCAAACGTGTGTTTGTTCTGGAATGGCGAAGCAGCCAGGCCAGGCCTGGAGGAGGGGCTGACATTGCTCAGAAATCCTCATCAATCACTCACCAAATGGGACCCACAGGTAAAGGCTTTGATGGGAGGGGAGTCTCGGGAATGGAAGTGGGTGGAAGGAGGGAGTACTATAGAGTGGGTAGCACATTTGCTCTGGGGCGAAGAGGGTTTCAAATTCAAATATGTTGCAAACCTACTAGCTTGGAGGCAAATCAGTGACCGTCCTGAGCCTCAAATACCTTATCTCTAAAATGGGATTAACACTAGCTCCCTCCCAGCATTCTTGTATGCCCTGATGAGACTCTTGACACGTATGAATTGACTCCCCATTCCCTTTGCTAATTACAGCCTCACCTGAGGGTCTTAACCCTGAGAGTTGGTGTTGATGCAGGAGAGCTTGGTGGGAGGCTCAGGAACCTTTGTTTCCTTGAGGTTTGATGTTCAACACTTACATTCTTCCATCTTTCTCCATTACTTTTTAAGTTGCCTCAAAGCAGTGCCCCTATTGTAATTCATTTCTGACTTTCCCCCAGCACCTAGCACCCAGAACACATGGTGAGCAAATGTTATTGAAATAAAGTCAAGGGGCTCTTTTTTGCATCTCTGTGATGATTTTGTTTAGTTCTTGTCTGGCTCAGCAGACTCAGGAGGAAGATTCTGAGGGTGTTGGCTGCTGATATTTATTAGCTTTTGTGTTCCGGACAACAGCCTGATGTTTGGGAAAGAACACTGGGTGGTGAATTAAGAGACCAAGGGTCCTGGCCTCACCTGAGTGAGCTTGAGCTCTGATTCCGTGTGACCTTGTGAAAGTTGTGTTGTGTTGGAGAGGAAAACTTTTCCTCTACCCTTCCTGATTCTTTGGCTCATCCAATAATCAAATGAACACAGGACTGGGGTGCCTGGGTGGCTCAGTTCGTTGAGGGTCTGACTCTTGATTTCGGTGCAGGTCATGATCCCAGGGTTGTGGGATCGAGCCCCATGCTCAGCACTCAGCATGAAGCCTGCTTGAGATTCTCTCTCTCCCTTTGCCCTCTCCCTGACTTGTGCTCTCTTTCAAAAAAAAAAAAAAGTTTTAAATTAGCATAGGACCAATTAATATGAGAAAAACAAATTTACAAATTTACATAAGAATATACGGCCCACAGGAAGTCAGGCAATTCAGGTTATTATGCTAAGGATAGGGGATAAGTGTAGGGGTATAGGACTTCAGAGGGGAGGAAGACAATTCACAGGAAGTTAGGAAGAAGAAAAGCTTGGTAAGGGAGTGTTTGCCATGACAGGCAGAGACCATGGAACGCACAGGGGAATGCGATCTCCCCCAGCTTACCACACCTGTCTTTGTATCTTTGTGGTAACTTTCAGTTATAGCTCTCTTCTCTGGGAGCAGGTCCTCTTTCTACATTCTTTTAGGCAGTTAGGCAGGAGGTAAAAATCTCTTCCTGAGTCTTTTGGGACTTGATTAATTTCAGCTCAACGTAATCAACACGCCCAATGGCGTATTTTGGGGAGACATATTCGGAACCCTGTTAGTTACTTAACCTCCCGAGTCTTGGTGTCCTCATCCAAGAAATGGCGATGACCATAGTATTTACCCGATAAGGTTATTGTGCAGATTATATGAGTTACTATATTTAAAACCTTAGATCAGTGCCTGGCTCATAGTGAATGCTGTCTCTGTTTGTTGATCTTACTACAACTATAACTACGACCACTACTATTTCTAACCAGCTATGTCAGCTCCATGATGTTGAGAGAACTTGACTCTTCCAGCTCTAATATTCTGTGACTTTGATGAGTCCAGAGGAATAAAAAGGACCAAACAAATGGCGGTGGGGGGGGGGGGGAGCACAAGGAAAGCAAGACAAGGCAGAGCTTATGTGCAAGTGGCCTGCAGCTGAGCCTAACTTCTGTGGTTCTGGGCTCTGAATGTATGTGAGTTCTCGATGGTGCCATCCCCTAGGCCTTTGAGGGCAACACTTGTCCACATGCTTGCTTTTCACCCGGGTTGGATGCTGAAGCTAATAGATCAAGTCCTGTGACACACTTAGCAGATAAGCTCTTCTGGCTTACAGAAAGGTAAACTCATAAATACTGGAAAAAAATTCCAACTCCTTGCAATCGGCAGTAAACCTCAAAGATGTGAGTCAAGGTGGGAGCTTCCATCCCAGGAATGTTCTAGAGAGTTGCAGATCTGGAGGCCGAGGCTTCAACGGGGGGCCTCAGAATTGCTCAGGTTTTGTTATTCCAAGCAGTTTTCTACCTTGAGGGGGGAAATGGGCCAGGAATAGAAGAGCGGGCTTAGCTGTCATTTTTTTGGCCCTTTAGCTCGTTCTGTCATCAAAGACTTAATATTTTGGTAACTAGGACATGCAGGACCGGGTGATGGAAGCAGGTGGGGTTGACGAAGCTTCTTGCTTCAAGCAAAAACTGTCTTTAGGATGGATGGACCGTCAGAGGAATAGCAGGACTAGATACCTACTGTGGAGTTGTGGAATGCAGCCCCGGGAGAAACACCTACCAAGGAGAGAAGCATTTATAACTTTCGTGGGGCGGGGTAAGGACAGAGTAATTTATTGCTGACAAAAGAATGTGTTTCTTCCATCAGAAATAGAATTTATCGTCTGTATGATGTGTCGTATATCCAGACTGGAAAAGCCACATTTTGTTAGAGATGCTTCACCTGGTACATCCACCCCAGACACCAGAACTATTTAAAAAATCAAAGGAAACATTTCTCTTTAAAATGAATGCAGGCTATTGTTGAAAATGTCTGCATGGACAAATTAAAATCTTTCATAATCTGACTACTGAAGATAGCCCATTAGCATTTTGTTATAATGCTATATATTCTCTGTAATCTTTCCACGGTTCAAAACGGTGCATGCACATTTTAATTCTAAGTTTTCAATCTGACGATTAGGCGTAGGCATGTCCATGTGATGAGAAAGGTTCATAAAATGATTGCGATGAGGTTACCATGTACTGTTTGTTTCTATACTGGAATTTACTAAAGCATAATAATGCTGGCAAACACTTCATGTCACTCCCCGTGTGCCAGATACGGTTCCAAGTGTTTTACATACACCAACTCATTTAATTCCCAAAACAACACTGTAAGACTTACATTTAAGATCGCCCGGGTTACAGATGAAGACGACGAGAGGTTAAGTGACTGGTCTGAGGTCACTCAGTTGATGAGCGATGGGGCCATGATTGGAATGGAAGCAGTCAGTGTTCCAGGGGCTCTTACAGCTCCTCTATACTATTCAGCCACTTGACTACTGTTGGCTCTCATGTTACATTATAGCCCTTCTCCCCTACCTCCTCCTTCTCTATCTTCTTCCCCTTCTTTATCCCTTTTCCCTCCTTCTCCTTCTTTTCTTCCTCCTTCTCCTTCCTCTACTTCTTCATCATCATCATCTCCTCCTTCTTTTTCGTCTTCTTTCTTCTCCTTCTCCTTCTTCGTCTCCTTCTCCTCCTCCTTCCCCTTCCCCCTCCTCCCCCTCTTCCCCCTCCTCCTCCTCCCGATATCTCTCTCTCTCCTTCTCCTTCTTCCTAAAAATAAAACTGCTGTGAAGGAAGTGGCCTCTTTTCCTTACAAGCGAGACCTTGGGCTGCTAGACACGGGCAGGCTCTTGGCAGTCAGGCTGGATGCAGGGATAAAGGGGCTGCCCAGCCAGGGGCTGCTGGGTATGTGGGAGACAGAATTTTGCAAACCCCAGCATGAGAGCCTGTCTGTGGCAGAGTCGAAATTAGAACACTGTTTTCTGACTCTTTCCTACTCTATTTTTCTTTCTACTCCTTTCTGCAAAAAGACACAGAAAATCTTTTCTTCAGAAGGAAGGATAATGAAATCTTTTTTAAAACCTGGTGTCTAGAATGAGCCTTTGGTGGGTATATTAATTACGGCAGATTATTTTCTCCCTATGTCTGTACTTACGTCTTGGCCGAGCAAGTAACTGGCTTTTCTGAGCTTTGTTAAGTATTGGGAAGGAGTTTTGCACCCTTCTAGTCGCATCGGCAGACGAGACTGATATGCAATCAAGACCGAGCCAAGGGCAGGGGGCAGGCGTGGCTCAACCCTTGTGAAGACTTCTCCCCACCGAGGCCTGCTTTCCTTCTGACCCTGCTTCCTTGCAAGAAGATCTAGACATCCACCTGTCTCTTGGGCTCTTGAATGCCCTGGGCTCAGCAAGGCATGTGGCAGACCAGGCTCTTTCTGGAGGCTGGCAGAGTAAAGTCTGCTCTTCAGACCCCACCTCCCGTATCTGGGCTCTGGGGACTACGTTCATCAGAAAGCAGTAGGAAGCCTGATCTTGACCATGAATCTAAGGTCCTGCAATCCAGGTTCACCAACAGATTAATTTGTATTTGTATTTCCCTAAACCTGTAATGCCTAGTTCTCAATTGTTTTAGAAGCCACAGGAAGAGGTGTGTAATTAAAAGCCTTTTTCCTTGATCTTTATGTATTGGGGACAAAAAGTATTAATGTGAGAATCATCCCCCCACCTCCAGCCCCAAGCACTTAGGGAACACAGTCTGCCATTGGCATGTCTCCCATTCTCTACGGAGAAAATCTAGCTCGAGAGGCAAATTTCTGAAGCTCCCTGAGGTTCAGTTCTTGCACTTGGGTGATGCAGAACTCCAACAAGGTGCAGGGGCCGGCAGAAAAGAGGAGGAAGAATGGGTGCGTTGCATATCAAATGAGCAGAGATTCACTCACGGTAAGGATGAAAGAACAGGGATGGTTGGGTAGGAGGAACAGAAGGAAAACCAAGAACTCACACAAATGGCCAAGGGACTCTTCAGGGGAAGGATTCAGATCCGTGGGGGTATGTGAGTGGGTATTGTGAATCAGAGGAATGGGGAAAGATAATCTGAAGAAGTGTTTACTGGGAATGATGAATTGAGTTCCTTTGACATTTTTGTTGAGAGAGACACTGGTAAATAGTAAAATTCTGTAAAAACTTGGGGAGATCAGATTTCATTGAATGTGACTTTCTGTGTTGAGTGGCTGTGACGTGGCCTCGGCTGTGACTGGGTTACGTACGTCTCCCCAAATATTTAATTGGGCTCAGGAGATGTTATCAAATGGATATGGAAAAAAAAAATGCCTCGAAGTATCCTGAGCCCTGGGTCGTGTTGAGGTTGGGTATCTGTCTGTGTATGTGTTCAGGGGCTCAGGGAGATCTCAACTGGAGCCCGTGCTGTTTTATACTAAAGCTGGGCACCTGGGGACACCTCCCCCCTGCCCCCCGCTGGTGCCTACCTGTTTGAGATACCAAGGCTATGTGGAGAAAGACTGTGCCCTGGGGGAAAAGAGATGGAGGGGTAGAAGGCGGGTCAAAGACAAGTAGCAAGAAGGAGGGAAGGGGAAATGTGGACATCTGTCCCTCAGGAGCCAGACCCGACAATAAACCCGAAGTCTGGCACGAGGGGGTGGCAATAAAAGACGGTAAAACAGAAACATGGGCCTTCACTGGGTGTCACCTTCGCCAGGCAGCACCAGGGAATTCTTGAACACCGCCATCAGCTGTGACAGCAGAGGTGATGGGAGGTCTGAGGCCTCTTCCCAGACACCTTGGTCTCAGGCCTCTGTGGCCTCAGCAGCAACCATCACCGGAGGGGCTGAGAGAGTCAGGAGACACCATGTGGAGCCCGAGAGACGTTTGCGATCACACGGGGAAAAGGACACAAAAACGCTCTTCTACGAGAGCCCTAGAATAGGCTAGTGGAGTCTAGGAAACACAGCTTGCTTTTATTTTTATTCTCCCTCTCCACCTGGGTCAGAGACACCTGACATTATCTCAGTGGGTAGAAGGAAAGGAGAAACTTTCAAATAGGTGTCAGCTGCACCGGGCGAAGTTTTGAAGAAGTTGGGCAGGAGCCCCAGCCGGCAGTTACATCTGCGTTCCTGACATCGGGTCTGTAATAGTTGGATTCAAGGCCTCGGCAGATGGACCATTTGCCACGTGTCTGCTTTTCCTGGCTCCTGTTTTCCAACAGCCCTTGCTAACTTGGATCAGGCTATTAACGGATCTGACTCCTATGCAGCCGGCACTTTGCACACATATGCGTCCTCACGCACACAGTTTTCTGGTTATCCGTGCAAGGACACGAATGAGTAGCGGAACAAGGTCCTTGCTCTGGCCTCGCCTGGTTCCCTTCTGCCCGCCTCAAGCAGGCTTGGCTCGCACTGGAACTGCTGGTGAGGATCCTTGACGGACTCTCTCAGGGCCAGGCGGGCACTTAATAGTGCATCCTGTGGCAGTTTGGGGAGCCAGACATAAATCGAAGATGCATACCCTGACCTACAGGAGCTGGATGTCACAGTGGGAGTTGCAGGGGCGGGGGGTGGGGTGGGGAGAGGAGAAGATGGTCCCTGAAAAGCTTTGGGTTCATCTCCAAAACCACAAGGCTGCACATCCACATACAGATGGTGCATACTGGCTGTTTTGGGGGGGGGGGGGGCTTCACTAGTGCGAAGTGCATGTTCCAAAGAGACGGTGGCATGTTTAGAGGAGACACTGAGACAGACAGGTAGGCGTTAAATCTCCGCAGGGACTTCCGGAACAGGTGACCCCGCCATCAGGCTCCACAGCTCTCCTTGGTCACCTCGTTCGTGGTGGTATGAGGTCCTGTGACGTCTTGTCAGATGTGCACAATGAACGCGTGCCCCATTGGGACCGAGTAATTAGGGAGACTGTAATTATGGAGACCCTCCTTACAGGGTCCTAGGAAAGGACCCAATTGCCCTACGCTATCTTTTCCACAGGGAGGAACAACACGGGGTTGAAGAGAAAGGTAAACCAGTGCCAGCTGGTCTTGTGGGTCCTTTTCATTATTGCGGGCAACGATTGCCCAATGGCAACTTGATTCGAGCGGGAAAGTTCAGCTCTCTCTGGTGTCTGCGGAAGGCAGTTGCAGGAGATGGGTTTCTTTGTGCTGCGGTGTTGGGATTCCGTTTCCACCCCGGAGGCTCGGATCAGAAGCGAAGCATTAAACTTCATCCTCAACTCTTTGCCCCACAGAGTGGTTACAAGATGGCTATGCTTTTAAACCAGGAAAACCAGAACGCGGGATAAAGAAGGATTGTAAGAACTTTTTAGCTTGGGCTGCCTGAGATGTCTGGCGGAGATTCCCAATTCTGAAATACAGGAGGGTTCTTACTTTGGGTAGGTGTGGGGGAAGTGTATGTAGCCTCTTGGGTTTCTAAAAAAAAAAGAGAGAGAGAGAAAGAGAGAGAGAGAGTCTCAGAATTCCACTAGCAGACTTTCTATCAACATTTGGAGTTGTGAGAAAAAATCAGACAAACATCAACCAAACGTTCCTAGAAAAGCAGAGGGGCTGAAAATGGAATTGCAAAGTGTTTTGGCAGTTTGGGATTTGGGAATATTGTTAGCACCCTCCCACTCCAAACACCACCAGACAATTGACTGCCTGTGCCCGGCTGCTTTTTGTTTGCCTCTGAGACAAGTGATTTCGAAGCCTATTACGAGACATTTCTCTCGAAATGCTTCTTTTCCTTATTATTATTTGTGTGTGTGAAGTAGAAATCAGAGTCAAGTCCATGAGGAGAGTGATTTGGAGGGGGTTGGGGGGGCCCTGGGTGGCTCAGTCGATTGAGCCTCCAACTTTGGCTCAGGTCACCGGTTTGTGAGTTCGAGCCCCACACCGGCCTCACTGCTGTCAGCTTGTCCGTACGGAGCCTGTTTTGGATCCTCTGTCCTCCTTTCTCTCTGTGCCTCCCCGGCTTGCGGTCTCTCTTCTCAAAAAACAAACAAAACTTAAAAAAATTTTGGAAAAAACAAAACAAAAAAAGAGAGTGACTTCGGTTTTAAATGTTTCCAGACAGCCGCCCCCCAGATCCACACTCCCCAGAAAGGGGCCACAGCTGTAATAGACAAGCCTCGCTTCCCGGCTTTAGTTCCAGGACCCCAAGAAGCTAAGGAGTCAGGAATTCAAGAGTTGGTCTTCTTAAATCATACATCCATCACCAGCTTTGCTGCTCAGATCAGCACGTGATCGATCCTCCCCCCACATCCCCCACGGGAGGCAAACTGGGAGCCTGTGGAAACTGTATTTACTTCAACGTCTACACTTAATGCAGTTTTGAGTCACTGAGCCTGATGGGCTTATTGTCTCCTTTATTCCAAGAAGCCCAGAGTCAGGCCAATCTAAGGCTGGGTGGAAGTGATCAATGCTGCTCCATTAGCTGGATAGATCGCACAAGAACAGGCTGATATTAAGTGCTCTAAAGCAGGAAGGAAACTCCCGGAAGGTCTGCCGGGGAAGATTTCTGGTTGTATTGGGAACAGACTCCGTGGATTCTGCGAATCGGGGTCCCCAGTGTCAGGAGCAAACACATGACGTGAGTCGTCTACCCTAAAATACACTGGTCTTCCACCGCTGCTAAGGGACAGTGTTGACTCAATTAGGCCATCTAGTGGTGGGACAGAGCCATGGTCGCTAGCATTCCTGCCTTGTGGGGCTGCAGCGGGGGGGGGGGGGGGGGGGGGGGTGGCGGCTTGTGGAGGCCAGCGCGGCCAGTAACAATTTATCTGAGTTAATGGTTTCATTTCCTCTCTTCCTCCCACTCTATTTTCTATCTTCTTCATTTTTCCTTTAGGAAACTGAGACCACCTGTCCCCAGCTCCTTTGCTGTCACCGGCTGCCTTTTTGGACCAGTAGAGATTTCTCTTTTCCATTTGGAAACCACACATTATTGCTATCTACACATTGTCACCAAAACCAATTTGTGCAAACTAACAGGCTTATCAGCGCTGCTGAAATGAGATTAAAACTGCTTCCAATGAAACAGATTAAAAACCAGATGAATGAAGCCCTCTAATAAGACATTAAAATAATGACAAGAATGATTAACCAGTATGATATATTGAGCAGTTATGAGGAGTCGGGTGTCCAGGATCAGTAAACTAATAAAAAAGAATCTACCTTTAATTCCCTTTAGTCAGTGAGGTGTAATCGTATCCGCATTGTGATGTTTTTAAGTTATTATTTATCTGTGAGAACAATATCACACCTTTCCTCCAAATTGCTCAAAGCTTGTGTGTGAGAGAGAGGGAGAGGGAGAGGGAGAGGGAGAGGGAGAGGGAGAGGGAGAGGGAGATTGCTTTGGGGAGGAGAGCTCTTCTCATTCCAGCTCTTTAAGAATAAAAAGGAATGCTTAATACCCTGCTTGCATTTACACACCGATTATGCAGACACTGTCATATTTGTTTCATCTCTGAGAGTGGCCTATTCATAGCTAGACTGTTTTACACTATATAATCAATTCGTCAATTATTGCATTATCGAGTCCCATCAAGACAATCTGAACGTGACATTGCTACTGGATAATATCACAATGGGTTGGCTGCGGCTGCCACCTTGGAGTTTGGAGTTGAAGGGAGCCCGTCTGGCCATGCTTCAGCTGGGTTATCTTCCTGCCTGGTTGGGTGTGCGTTCATGAGGGAAGGCATAGGAAGGAAAAGGCAGCCATTTATTGTTCATTGGGGGAAAAAAATTAAGTTTATTTATTTCGAGAGAGTGGGAGAGAGAGAATCCCAAGCAGGCTTTGCATTGTCAGTGCTGAGCTGGATGTGGCCAGAACCCACGAACTGTGAGACCATGACCTGAGCCGAAACCAAGAGTCATACGCTCAACCAACTGAACCACCCAGGCACCCTGAGAAGTTTTGGACACTACTAGGTGACAGTGCTATGCTCTGGGGATATAAGTGATTGAGAACTTGGCTCCGCCCTCAGGGAGCCCATAGTTTGGGGCGAGGGGTGTGGCAAGGAGGAGACAAGACAAGTAAACAATGGTGATGACAAGTAAATAAAGCCATGTGACAAGTGACTCTGATTCATACAGGACCCCATGGATCCCTGAAGGACAGAATAACTCTCTGGAGAAGCAAGAGAAGGGTTCCCAGAGGAGGAGCCCTTGGGGCAAGTGTGAAAGGGAGACTTGGTGTTTTGCTACAGAGAGAAAGAGAATAGGGAAAATGTGAAATCTATGTACCAATGGACACGAAAGTTGTGTTACAGGAAAAAATGCCTGGTGGCGATGGCAGCCTGGAAAGGCGCAGCAAGGGAGTCTGGGGACAGTCAAGAAAAAGCCTGTATTCCACATGGGGGGGCTGCACATTTTACCCTAAAAGTCGGAGCAGTCCACTGATACTTTGCAAGAGTAGCTAGAAGATCCATCCCGTGTTTTGCAACCATAAGTTTGGTGAGTGCGGAGAATGGGTTAAGAGCAGAAGAGAAATGAGTCAGGGAATTTCTGCTATAGCCATGCAACAGTGAGAAGACACAGCCAGGACCAAAACAGGTATGCACTTGCATCTGAACGTAGCCACTAACTAGCCCTGTGATCTTGGGCAAAACCATCTCTGGAATCACAGGGGCCTCATCTGTAAATTGAAGATAACAATATCTGCTTCCTGGGGGTTAGTGGAAAGATCTGAAATAATATAAAATGAGGCCCAGGTGGCTGGCACATGATAAGCGCATAACACATACCTTCGTGTTAAGTCTCCATTAAGACTGCTGGGGGTGTGTGAGGAGATGGGGAAGGATGGCGGGATGTATGGGTATATGTGTGCGTGTCTTACTGTTAGAAAAATTGATAAAATAATACTACATTATCACATTATGTTGAGGATCCAAGGGAATCTGCAATTTAAAAATACATGCTCAGATGGATATATTATTTCTGTCATTGATGTAATCGCACAGATGAGACATTTTTGCAATATTTTAGAGAGCCGGTCGATTGCAAGGAACACCCATGTTACCCATTTCACAGGCAGCCATGAGGACTCAACACTGGTTGTGAAATTCCTTGATGGCCAGAATGTCAGCTCCATGAGGACACTGATGTTCACTGGTATATCCCTAATGCCTAGGGCTCAAAAAATAAATATTTCTTTAATAAACGGATGAATTCTATGAATGATTGCAAAAAACCGTGGAAACATTACTTTGATTACTAGCCAATAGGCTCAAAATATCCAGTTTCAGTCTTTCCCTCCATTCTCCTCACCAACTAAAATGTTACTCATGAATCCAACATTTAATCAAAATTATTGAGTCCCTGTACATATCCTTGGCCTCGACTTGCCACGTGTGTAGAATGAGGGGTGTGGTACATAGCGATGGTTCATCCAGATGTGGCTTCCCCCTGAGCTGACATTACAGTCTCGTGAAGGTGGGCAGTTGAATCTCCTGAAGGCTGTCACATGTGTAGGTTCTTTCCCCCTTTTCTCCTGCACCCCAGTATCACTCCAGTTGAGGTGTGAATGTTGGATATCAAAGACACCAGGTAGAAGGTACTGTCATGGAATAAAGGAGGATGTGTCCTGGGCCCACATGCATTTGGTTTTGCCTCCTGATTCCATCACTTACTAGACATGAGAGTTTAGGCTAGCTCCTCAGCCTTGCTAAGCTGAAATTTCCTCATCGTTAAAAGGAGTCCTCTCAGTAGGAATTAGTAACATTAGGTATGCTAATCATTTCGTGCAGTTGACTCTTAGTATTATATTTTCCTTATGAAAAGATTGCCTCGTGGACAGAATTGATAGCTACGGAAAGACCCTTGTTTTCCAAAGGATGCGACGCTTTGATATCTACAGTTTGCGCCTCCTGTCTGCACAGGTGTCAGAGAGGAAAATTAACTCAACTTTATTCAGAAAGTGGAAGAATAAACTTGCGGACCTTCTAACAGCTCTTGAAAGTGCTTGTCTTTTCTGGTGGTTTGTTAACATGCAATCAAGTCCAGATTCAGGAACCCACGCATTTGCGAGAGAGCAGTTAGAAATCGACAGGCGGGATACAACACAATGAAGAGAAAAATCTAAAACCAGTATGTGTAAAAAATGCAATCTCACTGTTTAAGATCTCATACGAAAAGGAGTTGAAAGTGGTAAGTCCATTATTTTCACATTCACTGCTGTATTTTACAATCATGTTTAAAAAACTGTAATTTCTGAATTTAATAGAAATTTTAAACGTGTCTTTTGGGTATCACTTTAAAGCTCCCAATCAAGATTTTCTCCTCACTTGAGCCAATCCCACATGTCCAATCTTACCTGTTTCCTTGCCCATCTACAGAAAAAGGAAGAGATTTGTAAAAATTTATCATACCGATGGATACCAATTTTTCTAATCAACATATTTGATTCAAAGACCATATTCAGAGATACTTAAAAACATTTCTATAGTCTACAAATGACTCTACTTGTAGGTGAAGGGGATTAAGAGCACACTCACCTTGATGAGTACTGAGTGCATATTGTACACCTGAAACAAATAGAGCAGTGCGGGTTCACTACACTGGAATTAAAATTAAAGTTAAAAAAAACCATAAAAAATTCCTGTCTGCAAAAAATCTGCATGCTTACAGAATGTACATTTTATGAAGTGGGCACTTACTCGTGGCGTGAAGACCTACGATCTCCATAAAAGTACATACGCTCCTGAGTTCCCTTGATGAAGAAAGGACTCTCCCTCTAGTTTCTACGATCTACTGTTTGGAAAAAGACTTGAGGATTATTTCTCTAGCCTGCTATCCAGATATAAGAACAAGAGATGCGGGGCACCAGGGTGGCTCAGTGGGTTGGGCATCCTACTTAGGCTCAGGTGATGATCTCACAGCTCGTGAGTTCGAGCCCCAAGTCGGGCTCTGTGCTGACAGCTCAGAGCCTGGAGCCTGCTTCCGATTCTGTGTCTCCTTCTCTCTCCGCCCCTCCCTCCCCCCTCCTGCTCTGTCTCTCTGTTTCTCAAACTGAATAAACATTAAAAAAAAAAAAAAAAAAGAACGAGAGGTGCACATATGATGAGTCTGAATTATATCATCTTTTTAGGTTCTTTCCAGCTTGAAAGGTATATGTTTCTGTGCGTTCAAGTTCTGAAATCTAGGATGAGTCTGCAGCTAGTGTCTTACTTTCTGGGCGGTCCCTAAATCAAGAATGTGGGGGCAGGAGCTCTGAGATTAAGGCTTTCTCTGCTATGTTGAGAAAGAGATTGTCTACCAACTAGTCCCTGGGAAGCAAGACTTGTCCCTGAGGTAAGTGTATAATCAAAGGGGAGAAAGGCAGGGGGCACCTGGGTGGTTCAGTTGGTCAGACCTCGTCTTGGGTCATGATCTCCAGTTTGGTGAGTTTCAGCCCCAAAGGGGTCAGTCGGTTAAGCGTCCGACTTCGGCTCAGGTCATGATCTTGCAGTTCATGGGTTCAAGCCCCACACTGGGCTCTGTGCTGACCGCTCAAAGCCTGGAGCCTGCTTTGGATTCTGGGTCTCCCTCTCTCTCTGCCCCTCCCTCGTGCTCTCTCTTTCTCAAAAATAAATAAACATTAAAGAAAATTAAAAACAAAAGAAGGCTGAAAGGGGGTACAAAAGTAGCTAGGATTATATGACTTTTGCAAACATGTATTTATTATGCTGCAAATGTGTTTTTTTATGTGGATGACTATATGAATGAATCTTACTCAACAATTACCTTCAAAATTGGAAGCATTTCTAAAAAATAAGAGTAATGCACATCATGAATGTTCAAGTAAAATGAGGTTTCTTCATAATGATTATAAAAGCAGTAGAAATAACAAGTAAATAGTTATTCTTGGTAGATCTTTACACATTTTAGTTTTGGTTGTATTACTCTCTAATACTATGACATGGAAATTTTTCTGAAGAATAGAATTTTGAATATGACTTACGGATCACGTTTTTCAGAGGATTGATTGCAATCTCCTTACATTTTATGGTTGACAAATTTAGAATTGTTGATAGCTTCAATTGACTTCGCTGTAGACTACTTCTCTGTAGTACTGTTTTTAGTTGAGAAAACACTTCAGGTATTGAGGTATCTGGTAAGCTCTGAGTAAATTCTTCTAGATGGAAGGTTTTTTGTTTCTTGTTTTTCTTTTTTTAAGTTTGATAAATGCTGCCAAATCATCCTTACAGGCGTCTCTGTAGGTTTACAGAGAGCATCGCCAACACAGTACGTGAGTAAACTTTTTGATCTTTGCTAATCTGTTAGGTCGAAGAAAAGGGATCTTAATGTAGTTTTACTTTGCATTTCTTCTATTATGAAGAACCTTAACTTCATTTCATATATTTAAGGGTAACATATATCTCCATTTCTGTGATCATTCTGTTCATATCTTCTAATTCTTTTTAAAATCAGGTTGTTAGACTTTTTCCTAGCATAGAAAATATTCTTAATTCCATTTTTAATATGCAAATACATAAATATTTTATGTCAGATATTTTCATATGTACTGTCTTTTTGCCTCCATTTCTTCAAACATTTTTTACAAAACCTATCAATAAATTATCTGCAACATTTGAGGGCTATCTACAGTTCCTTTCCAGTACAGACTATAAGTCTACTAAAAAAACAAAAACAAAATAAAATCCAAAGGATCTCAATTAGAAGATTTTCCCCAGAGGTAAGGGTATTCCAAAGTATGACTATAGATTTTCAAAATTAAGTATTTTATACTTTTCATGTCCTATCATTTAGTTTGTTTATTTTTTCTTTTGCTTTTGTGGGATTACATTTTGTCATCTTTCTGGTTTCGAGATTTTTTTTTCCCAATAATTACAATTTGCTACGCATTCCAAAAGCTGAAGTTTGGTGTTGCATCAGCTGAACATTTTGATTAAAGATTTGCACCTCTTTCAAACAAAACACAAGTCAATTTAGAGGACTGCTATACAATAAGGTTCAATGCCATTGTTGGATGGTTGGATCGATCTACAAAGAATTCTTTAAAAATGAAAACATTTCTAACTTCTGATGATGACAGACAGCAAAGAGAAGAGCATGCCCTGCCATACTGAAACATTTTTAAGTAAATTCAACAGACCTTTGACACAAAAGGTTATAATTTAGCGGGCTTTGAATTCAGCTTCTATTTTGACAGTGTTTGGACACACTCATCCATGATATGTGCGCTACAACCAATTCCAACTGGGGTTCTGCTGCACAGGTTTCTCGATTTAGTTAAAAAATTGCTTTTTATCATGATATTGGGCTCCACCAAAGTTTACAACATATTATCACTATAACTGCAAGTAACTTTGTCTCTAAGGTTGGGCGTTTTATCCACATTTATAATAGCATTGGCCATGATGGTAAGTTATTTTACCAAGGCAGAATGAACTTCTCAAAGTTTTACTTTGATTTCGTGAATGGGATTTGAAAGACAGTATTGAAATAAACTGATTTTCTATTTGAAGAATCTCATGACACTAATGTAAAACTGACATCATCTGTCAGTGACGTTCCCCAGGTAATGGAGCCAGGATTTTTAATAGCCATCATTCTACTTTCACACATAGACAAGCAAAACTTGGAATCAAGAGTGAAATTAATTTAGAAAAATACACATTTGATCCAAATGAAAAGTCATGCTTTCCAGTGTTGTAAATGAACTTGCTACAGCTCTACTTGTGTTACCCTGACATTTTTTTTTTTTTTTTGAAGTAGATGTCGATGCTCCCTCAGGATATTTTCATCTTCAGGACACTTGTGTCTTCTAATGATACCAGGTAGATGACAAAAGCAAACCAAAATTCTGCGCAGTGTCCCTTTTCGTCACCAAGTTTATTAAGAATGGAAACTCATTGTTCACCATTTCACTAAATGTGCACTTTTTTTGAGGTCCTAAAAGTCCAGTAAGACAAAGCCTCACTAAACGATAAAATAAATACATGATTGGAGATTTATATCATCCAATAAACAATAAAAGCCGCTGAACAAATGTATTCAGACTATTCTCTCTACGATCTACGGTGGGACTATCAAGTCTATATATCCTACGCATATTTCACAAATTCCCAACCTATAATTCCCAATGATTCCCTCTGACCCACTGACTGGGAGTAGCCTCATAGTTTCATACAATTCACAGGCCGTGGCACCGGGCATTCTTTGGTCAGAGCACCAATGGCCACTAGCACACTGGCCAGCAGCCGCAACAACATCAACACTTCTCCCCCTGGGGCCAGACCACAGGTAGCTGTCCCTAGCTACCTCACCAGAACCCACTTCTTGCTAACAGTGAGTGCATGCTGTCCTTGGAGGGAAGGTGTCCGTAGCGTATCTCCGGACAGGGAAAGGAAAAGTAGGTTAGGTTATCACCTGTCATCTTTCAGATTTCACGACATGTTCATGAGAATTCTGGATGGTACATACGAACTACACACTTTTAGACAAGACCCTGGCAGAAGCTAGAGGTATAAAATAGAAATGACCAAGCTCATTTTAGTTGATGGTAATGCTTTGCTAAAAAAATGAAAGGTCCGGGATCCCTGGGAGACTGTGCAGGGTCTGGGATGATATAAACTGTGAGTGTTGCAGCCAAACTACGACACGTGATCACCCGAATGGTAGGGATTGTTTTCAACGGAAGAAGTTTAACAATTATTCATTGTTGGAGACTAAGTAAAGGGTGAGACATTTAAAGATTCATTTTGTCTACCCAAATGAATAATTAGCAGCAAAGGGCAAATATTAGACTAGTTATAGTTGAATTCAGTGGTTCTCAGATTCTTTGTGTGGTAAACATATAGGTTTGAATACGCAACTAGTGAGCAATAATTATGAAGCAAGGATTGTTACGAGACAGCAGGGTCTCCTGGAGTCTATCAAGTCATTCACAGTTACAGCCTGATTCACTTGGTTGCCCTTCAGCTCTGTGTTACTTTTTGAGCCCAGTTGTTTATTGCTTTGGCTATACATGTGCTCTCTTAAATACCCAGAAGGCAATGTTCTCGCGCTTTCCTGTAAATAGGCAGTGTTCCTTTGGTGCCTGCGCGATACGAGCTGGAGCTCTCCATTCACCTGTTGGTCTCCTGAGTTGATCTTACCTCTTGCTGCACTTACGCCCAGGCTCCATCTGACATGCGTTGTCATAACATCACGTATACCCATTGTAGCAAAAGCAATTTTTACGACAAAATGATTTTTTATGAACTCACCGGTATACAGTGAGAAGAACCTATAATTTAGTCTCAGTTGATTGCAGCAATCCCAATCCTCATTCTCTCGCCTCTGTGGTCCCATCCGAAGCAAATTTACATAATCGGCATGGGACTTTTACACATCCGGAGGGAATTTATCCTTTCTCAGATGGCCACTTAACCGGCAGGGGTAAGGTAAAAGGGAATTTAAAGCTGGTACGATGATAGTTAGCCCAATAAAGACTTGCCTGATTCCTGGTAATTCGTAATCTCAGAATTTATTCTGCTTGTATTATTGTAGTAGCAGATTGGGGGGGGAGAGTTCGTCTTACCCTTAGCTTTTATAAGTGCTGTACCAAAGTCTTATGAAAGTGAGTATGTCAATTCCTCATTCAACTTCCAACCTTTGTTTACTAAGTCACATCAAACTTGCGTACAACCAGGGGTGACCAATACATTGTTACACTTCTGCTACCTCATTCATTTATTCATTTACCATTCAACATTCAGTACATATTTTTTGAATATTTATTTCTTTTGAGAGGAAGAGAGAACAAGTAGGGGAGGGGCAGAGAGAAAGGAAAAGAGAGAATCTCAAGCAGGCTCTGCGTTATGAGCTTGGTGCCCAATGCAGGGCTTGATCTCTCGAACCGTGAGACCATGACCTGAGCTGAAATCAAGAGTCAGATGCTTAACCGACCGAGCCACTCAGGTGCCCCAACATTCAGTTCCTCTTAACTGCACAGCTAACACTTGCCTGTGAACAGTGAAGGTGCTACAAATATAAATAAAACACAACCCCTGACCTCCAGGATTCTAGACGGCTGGTAGGTACAGGAAGGGAAGCAAACCTTTTATAGAGTATGCTCATCGTCATAATCATGGAGCATATAAAGTATAATGGACAAACGGAGGAAAATGTCTAGATCTGTGGGGAAGTTTCCATGAGTTCTTCAAAGAGTGAACAGATGCCTGAGTTGAAAATTTTGCCACACTAGGTGGATTGGGAGTGGTGGATGGAAGGATGTTCCAAGCACAGTCAATAGTCATACATGAAGCTATTTATTTAAGCAGCGAGAGCCACTGCTGAGACGCTGACATGCTGTTTCCTCTATTTGGAACACTCATCTCCCCGCACCCTATCCCTTGACCTTGACCTGGCTAGTTCAATCTCATTTCTCAGGTGACTCCATCCAGTAGTCCTTCCGTGACATACAAAGTCTGGTTTTAGTGCCTTTTTAAAAAAATGTGCTTCCATAGTGTCCTGAACTTCTTCTAACTGTAAAAAATAAATTCAAATTTCAAGTTTCAAAAGCTAGCTTCACCCATAAATTCTCAGTTCCTTGAAGACAGGGACTGGAAGACCATGATGTTCATGGATTGCCCTGGTACATGGCACAGCTTGTGGTATATAAAAAGCTCTCAGGATTTTGAAAAAAAAAGAAAAAAAAAAACTATCAAGTCAGGCCACGTAAATTGAGAGGTGATTTTCTCCAAAAGCTGATCAGGGTTCTGTTAGAACCCAGATCAGCCACTGTTTTAATTTTTTTTTAATAGCTCTCCTTTCTCATAAAACTTGGTGTGTGTTCTCCAAAGGACACTTCCGAGTATTTTTCTAATCATTCTTGAGACGGCAAACTGAGACCTTTCCCCTCATAAGATTGCATCAAAATTATAGCTCGACAGTCCACAAAACAATGAACACCTGATAGCAAAAGTAAGGGGAGGTAGATTCACTAGCTGAGAGATTGCAGCCCATCAGACGGGATGGATGGATGAATACTGACAGATGGAACAGTAAGGGGAGTTGTTCAGACTTGATCACTTGCTAGATGAAGCTATGGTGTAAGTAAGATTGGCCCGCCGATTAGAACCTAGGCATGCTCGCAGCTTGGTGTTGGTAAGTAAGGAGGGTAGAGGGGGGCCGAATAATTGCAGACAGGAAGATTCATCCAAGACGTACCTGTGGAAAGCTATGCCAGGTGCATTCCCCTTCCTCTGTCCTTTCCTGTTCACAGAGTGGCAGGCAAATTGGTATTACTCTCTAGGGAAACATCTAGATGCTCTTCTGTGAAGACTGAACTTTCTGGGGCAACCTACTGTTGTTGGTTGAAAGTGAAGGCCCAGAGTAAAGGTTTTCTTACACTGGTGCCTGCAGGGAGCACGGTCTAAGGGGTTGCAGACGCTCCCATTCTCATTCCTCATAACCTGGAGGGAAATTGCTGGAGGAGGAGCCCACCCATGTACAAAGACATCTGCCTTCCCATCAAGAAAGAGGCCTGTTGGGAGAATATAGCTAAAAACTCACAGTAAATGCAATCCACTCCATCCCCTTAAAATAATCAGCCTAGTCCTCAATTTCTCCATATAAGAAACACAGAGGGGTCACTGGAAACGAAGGGAACAAGAGTATGAATGAGAATGGCCAAGATAATAAAGAACAGCTGATCCGGAAGGAAAGAGTGATTACTCATGGACAAAAAGAGGAAAGTGTGCTCTGTGAAAGGCAAAATTAGGGGATATGATTGATCTCCTGGAAATAAGAACTATGACTGGTATGACCAAGACTAGTAGTGATCATCAACTGAGCACTTTGTGTTCCTCCTTCCAAAATATATAGTTATTGTGGGAAGCAGTCGTTGAACCCGGAACTAGGTTTTACAGCGCCATCCCCACCAATCCCCAAATTGCATCTAGGTGAGACCAAATGACAGTTTTCACCAATGGAATGTGAGCAGAGGTGCTGTGTGTCATTTGCATGTCAAAGTTGTTGAGAACCAACTTTGCTTCCTTTCCTCCTTCTGTAATCAGGGGATTGTGAGGCCTTGGGTGATAGAAGGGCCTGAGTACGGAAGGATTCAGGATCCTTGAATCTTCCTATGGGGAGGAGTTGCCTGATGAACAAGGACACCTGTGTTTAAAGAGTTCCTGGGGCATGAAGTAAATTGTGGACTGACATTCAAATTTGGGGGGTTATTTATTACAAGAGCAGATAAAGTTGTCCCAACTAATACAACTGATAAGATTTAATTTAAAAAAATCAGTAGATAGGATGATGCGTTGAAGAAATCTCCTAGAATCTAGAACAATTAGGGAAAGAAAAAGAAAACTTGAAAAGATACAGGAGACATGAGGAATTGATCCGGAAGCTCTAAGCACTAAAATGAGTTTTTAGGAAGAGATAATATAGAAAATTGAAGAGAGAAAATGATCAAAGATGTACTAGAAAAAAAGTTCACAGAGCTAAAGCCTGAGTTTTCAGACTGAAAGGGATCAATGAGGTCTGGCTAAGCCCTAACATAAGATATGTACATGCAAAATTTCAGAAGATTAAGGTTGAAAGGAAGACCTTAAAGTCAATGCATGAAGAAACATTATACATAAGAGAAAAGAATTAGACTGGCTTAGGGTTTCTCAGCAGCATCCTTGTATGCTAACAGGCAATAGAGAAAGACTTCACTATTTTGAGGAAGAACATTTTCAACCTAGGTTTCAATCTAGACCTAGTCAATTCTCAATCACTTGGGAGGGTAAAACCAGGATCTGTCTAGACATTCAAGACCTGAGAAAATCTACCTCTTATGTACCCTCCCTATTTATTCCAACAAAGTGAGAGAAGTATCAGGAAGGAGGCAATGTGGGGTTCAGGAAACAGCGGGTGTGACTGAGCTAAGAAAATCACAGAGAATCTAAAGATCTGAGCAAGGGGTCTTCTTATCAGCAGAGATGGTTAATGAGTGTATTGTTAAGATGGTTGAACTAGGATTTTCTGTCATTTGTATCTCCAAGTATCTAATTATGTATGGAGGGATTCTCTAGAAATCAGAAATCATTGTGCTAAGGTAGGTCTGACCACCACAGCTCTTTCTTACCTCAGGCTGACCAGTTCTAGACCGTTTGGTCCACACCTTCTAAAATTTGGGACCAGACATTTTCCGCTATGTCTTTCTTGGTATCCTTACTTTCCTGTTTCCTGGACTCAAATCTCACTCCCAAAATCCCTAACATTTCTCCCACAAAGCTTAGGAGTCTTCATGCAAAAAGTCCCAGGGAGCTGTGCCATTTTCCAGACTTCGTCAGGTAGGTGTGCAGATTAGACTCCTAGATTGACCCCTACTCTGTGTTTTCTAGAGCTTGCAAAGCACGGGCCTCTCAATTCTCCAGGATAAAAATGGTTCTGTGGACAATGCTTCTTCCTAGTCTCTCTGGGAGAGTCAGTCATACAGTGCATTAGCATATTAACAACTCAGAACTCTGCAGTGAAGAAACCTGATTAACTTTGTTTCACCCAGTGTTTCCTAAACATAATTGACCACAGAACCCTGCCTCCCCCTTTTTTTCTATTAACGTACTTCAACATCCCAAGGGGCTAGGTTTTCTTTGAACACATTTGGACCAATGTTGTTCCAGCAACGAAGCCAATCGGTAGAGTGGTATGCGTACCCGTTGCGTGTTTCCTCTGTGGTATGATTTTAGATTATAAACTACTACATGTCTCAGTCCGCTCCGTTCTGGATTGTACTTGGAAGAGGCAGCCATTCTGTCAGTCCCTGATCCAAGATTCCCTGCACCAAGACCTGGTGTTATTTCTACAGCCAAGCAAAGGGAAGGCTGGGGACCCATTCTGAGTTCTGGGGCTCTTGAATACCATACCTGATGATGTATAAAGATGACAGAAACTCATGTCAAACAACTTCAAAAAGATAGAGTGGAAATTACATACATGCCATGAGAGAAAAATCAATGGGGTGACCAGAACAATATATATGCAGAAGCTGAATAAATATTTTTGATGGTGACATGATGATGATTCCAAATAAAGAAGCTCGGATGCACAGGATCCCAAGGGGGTGGAGTAGGGCAGGGGCACCGAGACTCTGACAATGAGGTAATTGACTGTGAGCTTGCTCTTGTGATACGATGGGCGCGCCGGTCCTTGCCTTCTGGCGGCTCTCACGTGAGCGGTTCTGCTGCTCCCTCGGGTCTGCAGAAGGAGTGGGAGGGCGATGTGTAGAACATCTGCTTAATGGAGGAGATGGGACGCTCCGGCTTTGCTCATTCCTTTGAAGTGAAATTTTAAAAGGCAAGTTAAATTAATTAAATGCGATAGGACTTTGCTGCTTTCCTTTCAAATCAGGTATTTACCGCTGTAGCATTCACCGGCCACTAAACATTTACCACTTGGCTATTCATGTGTACATGAAAGGCAGCGTGCGTGGTGGTTCTAACAGAGACTGACTTGTGTTTGAATCTAGTTCCACCAATCGCTTGCTGTAATTAAGCTAGTAATTGACTAGTCAGGTACCTTTTTGAGCCTTAGTGTGCTTGGTTATGACATCGGGCTGACATCCTCCCCACGGTGCCAGGATGAGGATTAAGTAAAACAATGCATGTAAAGCACTTAGTGCACTACCAGGGACATAGTCAGTACTCAGGAAAGAGTTGCTTCTTGTCAGCGGTTCGTGTACCGTCTCCCAACAAAACTGGTCTTTGAGGGTATGGTGTCTCATCTTTAATCGTTGTATCCTAAGGCTTGGAGCCTTGAACATCGCACGTAGCAATTCATCGTTAGTTGATAGTCCAAGATCATGCTGGCCTAGCTTCAGGGACAATATGGGCAATTACCCACTTCACCTGGAAAATCCAGTCCCCCAAACAGAATTTTTGTTACGGTCTAATTTGGTTATCTGCCTAATTAGCCCTTAAATAATGGCCACATCTATCATTCTTGAGGACTGGTATTGGTGCTTCTGCCCCCATCCCCAAAAAGCAGATCCATTTGCCTTAATTCAGTCATCTAGAATCTGCTTTTCTATCCTGTACTTACATAGGCCTGGGGAGGGTGGGTAAGCACCACGTTCCCCTTGAGGCGGCAGAGTTCTCCAAGTTGCCTGCCATCTTTACTGAGTTGCGGGGAATATTTCCAGTTCCTCACCTCACTCGGTCCCTATGGGCCACCCCGGGCTGGCTGGAATGTATTAATGAAGAGCTGAGAAGTCAGGCCATCACCTCACAGTCACGCGTATCTACCAAACAGGCGACACGTAGGAAAACACATCTGGATGATGGACTGCAGTTTCCGCTTGTCCAGCTGGACTTTTACACGCCGCGTAGAATGGGGGCTCTCGGGACTTGCAAAGCAGCGGTCCCTGGGGCTGCTGATATGCCCAGCCCCCCAGGGGAGAGGCAGGGGAGGTGAATGGCAGGAAGGGAGCCTTCCTGGGGGGCCTCTGGACTCCTCTGCCTGCCAATCCCGGCAGCGATGTGGCATCAGCCTACCTCACCCAGCGAGGCTTAATGGCCGCGCTCTGACTTAAAAACACAGTCCCAGGGAAAGCATTAACATTCTGAGCTCAGCTGTGTCAACCCGGTTGCCATGGCAATGCCAGGAAATATAGTTTGTGTCCGGTGGTTATTTCTCCACACTAATGAAATGGACATTTTTCTTCAGTGAATTGAATCAAAACTAATTGAGTAGTAATCAGTACAGACCCCGAAGTTCAGGGAAATGTAGTCTGACTAGTGCTTTGTAGAAAGGCAGAAACCATTAACTATCTTCAAATGAGATTTTTTTAATTAGTGGAATCTTAGCAACCTATTACAGGAGGGTGTGAGTGTTATCACACAAAAAGCTCCTCATTTGTTTAGTGCTGGGAGGGGAAATTTATTTTCAATTAATTCAAGTGCTGATAGGGTTCTATGGTTTGGGTGCCTTCTCTTCTCCCCCAGTAAATATCCTAAACTGATGTGTTCTTTAGATGGACTTATATATATATATATATATATATACACACACACACACACACTTTATATATATTTATATATATATATAATATATATTAAAGTCCATCTAAAGTCTATACTTTAATATATATGTGTACACACACACACACACACACACACACACATATATAATTCATATTTTGGATTCTCAGGTGTTTTCAGAGAAGGGTGTTTTTTGCTGAGACCAACTGTTCCTGAAGCCCATTGAATAGTGAAGATAAAAAGGCGATTTCTTTTTGCTTGTTTGTTTTTGATATATCTCAGAGCTAAATCTGTTCAACTGCAAATTGCACTGTGATGTAACACGCCACACAGAGAGATGGCTGAGAGCCACAGGGTCATGATCTTTGTCCTCGCATATACCTACAGATAATTCTTTGATTAATCTAATAGTTCTTTTTGCTTCAGTTTGGACTGTGGATGTAAAGGAAAATACCAGCACAAATGAATCTCTGACGCAGTAATACCCCCTTCTGAGAACATAATATTGTGTATTATTACAAGTAGGTCTTTATCTCCTTTGAATATGGGTCTAGCTCACGGCAAAGAGACATTTGGTTATGTGCAAATGAGCGTCCCCTTCCCTTCGCTGCAATAAACTAGAAAGTTGTCTCTAAATGTGTAAGACAGCTGGCTTGTCAGGTTTGGTCCCATGGTGGGCTAGGGACGGCTAAACGCATTCCCAGTTTTAGACGTCCGGATTCTCTTTATTTGCAGAATCTGCTGAGATGCGTCTGAGCTCCCTTTGCCCTCGGAAACTTCTTATGTCCCGTGGCCTCGGGGAACAGGGGTCCCAATCCTTCTTTCCCTCCGTTAAGGTGATCGATCAGCAGCGGGGCATGATTGATTCCAGTAAGGCTGCCTTCTTGAGGTCGGTACCAGAGCCAGCTTAAGGCAGATGGGGTTTGAGGAAATGCACCCCAACATTTGGTAAATGGACAAACAGATGAGTTATTTCCCTGGGACTCGGCGTCTAATGCTTCCACCCAGCACTAAATTCACATTAAACATTGATTGCCCTATAATTTTTAAGAACAGCCGGACTTGGCTGGCACACATTAGCGTTTCCTTGAGGTGAGCTAAAGCTGCCTGGAGTCAGTCTCTCAGCCAGTTGGTGGGATGAGGTGCGGAGGAAGGAGCAGCTAAGGGGAGGGAACAGACTCAGCTTTTCCACGCACGCCTTCCGCTTTCATAGCCTGGGGGTCTAAAGTGGGAGAAGCTGCCTTTCTGTCACCATAGCAACTTCAGTGCGTCACCCTGGGATCAGGGGTTTGAAAAGCAAGGAACTGCCAAGCTTGGAGGAGTTAGGGGTGGTAGAAAGAGGATGGGTTTTTGCTAGAAATAAACACAATAAGGTGGCAGGGCAATAGAGGAGAGTGGATTTATGGTTTATGACATTCCTAAAATATCTTTATTTAATAATGAAAACTTCATTATCCGGGCCTGGGTGGAAGTGTTGCTATGGGCCCTCTGAGGATCCCAGCAAAGATCTTTCATCTTGACAGAAGTTCTAAATTACAACATTAGTGTTCTAACCGAGAGGCTGTTATTGCCTATTTGGTCTGTCCAGGGAAATGAGACACACGTTGCTGGAGAGTGGGTTATTGAAATCTAATAGCTTCGAATATTAAAAATGGGGGCTGGGTTGGGGGGAGGTCTCTCTCTCCCTCTCTCTCTCCCCATGAGCTGGGGATAAATTAAGGGATAAACCTGGGATGTTTACCAAAGTTTCATTATTTTTCAGGGGAAAAGAAAGTAATTTATCTTTATTATGGCCAAAGCCATTATTACGTTTCACGTCATTAAGAAAGCAACGTAAGGAGACCCCTAAAGCTAATTTTCACACTAACTATATGAACCTATTATGCCTTTATTTTCGGCCCTGGTATTTCTACCTCCTTTTCAGCCGCGCAGCCTGACCTCCAAAAAGTGTTTGGTCTTTGGATGTTTCAAAGACAATTAGGTCTAACTGGCTCCCGGTGTTTGACTAATGGTCAGAACGGATAGCTCTCCAGATTACAGTTCAATTTCCACTCCTTCTGGCGGGGCTGGAAAATGGCCTGGCTGGGCCAGGAGAATCAGAAGAGGCCCACGTGGGTGAGCCGAGGGCTCTCTGCCCTTCTTTCCTTTGCCCCCTCCCTTCTGCCCTCGTATCTCCCCATCCCATGGACACAAAGATATTCACCTTCATTTTCTGTCTCCAAAGCCCGTCTCCCAAAAGGGAGGGCAGCTGCCTCTGTTACAATAATAACAATCCAAGAGCGGGCTTGCTATGTGCTAGGCACTTTGTTCAGTGCTTTCAATGTTTTATCTCATGTAAGCCTTGCACCTACTTCTGAGATGTAACTTAGGACTCAGCTCCCAAGTGAGGAAGCTGGAGTCAGAGAAATCAGGCAACTGAGCGAAGACCACGTAGTTAATACCTTGCAGCACTGGGCCTTGAATTCAAGCCTTTTCGCTCAAAGCCCAGACATGCCGCTCCTCACGCCTACACTGTATTGCCTCCCAAGTATGGCGGTGCTGAAAGTTTTCTCCTGCCATATCACCCCTGTATCTCACCCCCATTCCATTAAGGCTTTCCTTAAGAGGAACCCAATATTAAACATTCCTTTGCCTTAAGAAGGAGGTTGGATGTCCCTTTGAAAAATAGAAATGTATTCCTGGGGATAGGGTGGCAAGATTGCTGCCTAACTTTGGTCAGCAATGATGTGTCATTTATTGAGGGGGTTGGGGTATCATACTACACAATAATTTAGTTCTTCTGGAAATACCAAGTGAGATACGGCATTGAAAATGTCTTTTCGAGCCACGTGCCAGACAGGGCCATATCCTTACACGTGACTTAGTATTATGATGATCCAGAAGGGTGTTCACCAGTCAGCATGTGACTACAGAAAACTTCACTCATTGGCAGAGAGCAGGGTCCTGAGGGGTTACAAAGTAGATCGGTCCACGTGGCTGGAGAGAGAGAGGAAGAAAGGCCCTCTGCTCAGGGCACTGCTGGGAAGTAGGCTGGAGAGAGGCCCTGCAGAGGGCACCCTGGGCAAACAAAGAAAGGGCACTAGGTGTGTGTGGGGGGGGAGGGGGGTGCGTGCGCGGGTATGCAGACATGTGTGCAGCATGGGCATACATTGTGGAGAAAAAGGGAATAGAGAGGCTAAGCTGAGGAAAGGAGGTGGCCTCTGACAAAAGGCAAAGCCAGCACTGCGAACCAAACTTTTCCTTTCTCATTCTTTATCCTTTTTCAGGGAAGGGCTTGTGGATCTAATTCAGTGGTTTCCAAACCTGACTGCGGTTTAGAAAGAAGACTTAAGGACCTTCCCAGGCACTACTCAAGACTCCGAGTAAGTAAGCCTGTGGTAGGGCCTGGGGATTCGTACTTTTTAAACACCTTTCTGGGTGACATCTACGGCGTGCTCAGCCTCGGGGCCTGTGCGAACACGCGGCCCGCACGGCTTTTCCATTACACGCCCTGCCTTCCCCTCTTCCCTATGAGACTGCACCTGCTTAATGCCTCCTCACCACAGCTCCTGGGCTGGCATCCCCTCCTCAGCGTGCCTTCCCTGACCTTGTCTGCTCCTTTGTTACGCAACCCAGAGAGCTGAGTTCTCTTCCTTCAGAGTGCTTCTCTCAATTCGTAATTATATTCTTAGAAGGCGAGATTCCATAAACATGAAGCAAAGACTATATTTGTTTTATGGAACACCAGTGCCTCTCTAGTACCTAAAACAGACCGGAACATGGTCTGGTGATTAACAATGTATGTACTTTTTATTGTTTGTCTTGGCCTGGGTTCCCTAGACATTAGGGACGACTGAGGAACTTAATAGCTCTTTATTAGGGAGTGCATTCCAGTGGAAAGAACTGTTAGGATATAAGAAAGCTAAGACAGTAAAAGGGAAGAGCAAGCACAAGGGAAGCATTGCTGAGCCAGCAACAGCTTCATAACCAGTGCAACGGATGGTCTTCGGCTAGGCTTCCTGAAAGGCCTAGAGAATTAACTATCTCTCTAGGTGGAGGAGAGTAGGGGACTCGTTGGCCTCCCATTGGTCAAAAGTCAACTCGCGAAGCATGAACTTCCCTGCACTTCTTGGTGGCGTCTTGGCTGCGGGTCGAGGGCGCAGGTCCAGGCAGTCGGCACGAGAGGCAGTCCTCCCTCTTTTCTCTCCACTTCATCCTTTTCTCTTCGTCTTCCTAGAACATTGCCAGTGTCGGTCCTTTGGTCCCTTTCTTGCATTCTCTGCCTGTCAGCCAAGACCCTCCATCATAGACCCACACTCTCTATTCGACTTGATTTTCAAGGAGGTCCTTTTTAACGGGCTGGCTTCTCTGTACCACACACATGCTTTTGGTCACTCTACACTTCATGTCCTTTTTAAAAATGCCATTTCCTATCCAGAAGGCAGACGGCTTTCTCTTGATCTCCACGTGTACGGATCCTTTGTATCTTTCAGTGTACATCTCAGGTTTCACATTCACCGGCCATCTTCCTGTTATGTGTTGAATTGTACCCCTCTAAAAGATGTTCAAGTCCTCACCCCTGATACCTGTAGATATGATCTTATTTGGAAATGGTTCTTTGCAGAGGATCAAGTCGAGAGGAGATCATTAGAGCGGACCCTAATCCAGTAAGACACCTGTTCTCGTGAGAAGAGGAAACCGGGAGACAGATGTGCACACGAGGAGAATGCCACGTGAACATGAAAGCAGGGATTAGGGCGATGTGTCTCTAAGCCAAGTAATGTCAAAGACGCCAGCAAGCCCCCAGAAGCTAGGGAAGATGGAACAGATTCTCCTCACGGAGAACCTGCCAACACCTAGATTTGGGACTTTTAACCTCTGGAACTGTGAGATAATAAATTTCTGTTATTGAAGCCCCTAATTACTGCTACTTTGTTAGAACAGCCCTAACAAACTGAGGCATTTTCTAAGAGTTCTCCAGCTATTACTGCCTTTCTCATTCAACATTTCTAAAGCATCCAGCCTTTACCTCACAATTTAACTTTTTTAAACATTTATTTATTTTTCAGAGAGAGAGAGAGAGAGAGAGAGAGAGAACACAGTGGGGGAGGGGCAGAGAGAGAGAGAGAGAGAGGGAGACACAGAATCTGAAGCAGGCTCCAGGCTCTGAGCTGTCAGCACAGAGCCTGATGCGGGGGCTCAAACCCATGAACCGTGAGATCATGCCCTGAGCCGAAGTTGGATGCTTAACTGACTGAGCCACCCAGGCGCCCCTCGACTTAGCATTTAAATATATCCTTGCTTGTATTGTGAACAGTGATTATGTGCATCGTATGTCTTGTTTCCCAGTTAAGCAGCAAGATCTTCAAAGCTACAGACCATGGCTGATACATAGCTCCTAATCCAGAACTAACACGTAGTAGTTGCTCAGTAAATGTCTCTTCCTCCGTCAGGCTGGGCCGTATGAGATTTAGGTCTGTCTGGTAATACGCAGTTCATCCTTATCTTTAGTTACAGTATGTGAGGCCAGTGGATAAGTGTTACTTGGGAAGTCATGTTGCAAGTACTAACAGCCAGGTCCAAGCTGAGCTGCCGTCTTGGCTAACGACTTCAAACGGGAGCCAAGGTATTTAGTTCAGTTGGTGCCAAGAGGCCACGGATACAGGTGGCTGCCTCCTGTTCTCCCAGATGAATACCTAAGGCTGAATGCAGGGTCCCTTGGCAGCTATTTGATTCATTCCCAAGCCATCTGCAAGGCAATGCCAGGCATGTTTCAAAGGGACAGGAAAAGGATGAGTAATAAATATTGTTGTGTTGCCCATTCTTCTCATCTAGAGGGCACCAAGGCTTGCCTCGTGAATGGGGTAGGTAGGCTGGGTTGACCCAACATTCCTGGTCCTGGATTAACACTATTCACAAGAAGCGTGTTGGGTTCTAGCCAGCCAAGAAGTACCTGTATTTTAACCCTGAAAGTCTCACATTTCCGGATTCTGGAAAGACCTCAGAGGGATCAAAAATCTACTGGTAGACCATCCAAGACCCGATTTCTTAGAGCTAGAGACCTAATATGTCTTTCAACATATTTTACATCAGGAGACCTGGCCAAGGAATATGTGTCTACACTTAGGGATGGCTTCTTTTCTTGATGGCTTTTCATAACTAGGTTTGTCATGAGAGCACACAGGTTATTAAGCAGGAAATGGCAGCTACTGTCCATTTGCTAACATTTTCCCAAGCTGGTTCAGACAGTGGCCCACTTCCGATGGCAGTGTCTTACGTTGATGACCAGGCCAACTGGACCACTGTCCCCATTCGAAAGAGTCTGAGTGGAAGGCACCCCGGTGGCACTCCCACAAGAGTGGCCTCTGCAGAGCAGGAGCTTTCTTTCAGGTCAGATCCTCCTTGCCTTTCGTGTTCTCTCTCCAACCTGCCTCAAGAAAAACACTGCTTTTTCTTTTTTCACTTATGCCCCCTTAGCTCTGGTCCTGCCTGCTGAGGACCACGTAATGTGAATTTCAAGCTGTGTAGAGCTAGGCTTTCAACCCCGGCCAGCTCAGGTCATTGGGCATGGTGAACTTCTATGGTCCTGGGGAGAAGCACTAACCAGGCTGTTGAAAGTGATAAGGAGAACAATCATCACGAGAACTGCCACTGCCCAAAACACAGAGCTTGTCACTGAAAACGACACCTGACTAGAGCTTACGTTGAAGTGAGCCCTGAGCTTCTTCAGAGAGAAGAGAGGTGCCAGTCACATGAGGCATGATTCCAACCACTGGGATCTTCAGGAATGTATGGATAATGCCTTCTTGTTCAAAACCATTTGGACAAAATAAAATATATCCACTTTGTGCAGGGAATTGAACTGATTTTTTAAGGGATCATCAAAAGTAGAAAGGTAGAGTGATAGGAAGGTTTTTTTCAAGATTGGAGAATGATGCCAGCTTGGGTTAAAGCTGTTTTGAAGGTAGGGACTCCTAACACTAAGTTGGGTTCTCTAAGCATTTATAATGCTGTGCAACCTAGTAAACCTTTGCAACTCATCGGGCCCATGCTCCTCTTACCTGTTCTTATTGCATTGTCCTCTTTGAAAATAAGCCCATCTCTCCAATGAAGTGGAGAGTTGGGATGAGTCACTTTGAATGACAGGCATAGTAGAGCTATTTTTACTGTTTAGATGGATCCTGGAATAAATGAGTTTAGAAAGCTAAGAATCGTTTACTTTTTAAGGGGGTTAAATTTGGAGTAACATAGAGGTGAACCTAAAAAGATAAATTTCTAAGTACACGGTTGATAAGATACGTTGGCTTTGGAGCTGAGTTCTTATCTCTCTTTCTAGATGGAATGCCAGTATGTTGAGTTATTAACACTGCCCTATGAAGGTTTTCATGATAGTTCAGTGAAATGAGAATATGACAACCAGGGTTGGCACTGACACAAGCCTGGAATTAAGAGCCTCCTCAAATTTTGCATCCAAGCACCTCTTTTACTCAGTCCTGTTAAAAATACCCAGCATGAGGTTTGGCACAGAACTAGATATTCAGAGTCCCAACTTCCTCGATCTTAGTTGATGGAATTGTTCAGACGATTTATACCCTAACCTCTTATGTTCCACCCTGGGCCCATCAGTGTTTCCCATTCTCCTTCTCTAGGTGTCCAAGTCTGATGCATAACCAGGGTCCCAGCCAGCGTAAGTCTGTGTGTGGATGGAGAAAGCGAGATTTTTGAGTCTTTGGGAAGAGTCCAAACAATTGCACAATTTTAAGGTGAATGCCGTCTATCTTGCCCCTCTGGCAGGATGAGGAACCAGGTGGCGGAGTTCATCTCTGGCACCAGTGGCAAAGGCAGTTTTAAAGGAAATGTTGAGAGCATGGTGTAGGTCTTTAAGAAGTCTTAGATTAGGGCAGGAAGACTTTTCATCTCCTTGGTTCCCATGAGAGTGAGCCTCTCCCCTGAATTGACTCGGAAGAGCCCAACAGCCTGTGTTTAAATCTAGGCCTGGCCCTCGCTGTGTGACCTTGAACGTGTTGTATGACCTTTCTATGTCTCAACGTGCTCATCTGTGAAAGGGGCATAACGTGATATCAATTTCATAGAGGATGTGAGGAGTACGTATAAAGATCTAGTGCGGCATACATAGTAAGCTCTCAGTAAGTGTTATTCGGTGACGTTATTATTATGTCAATGACCACATAGAAGAGGAGGGCTGTAACTCAGCCAGAGAAATGATCCTACACAGCAATCGACCGCTTTATGGACACTTGTTATGCGGAGGGGGATGATTTGGCTCCAGAAAAAAAAAAAAATTGCGGCACAGAATTTTAAACAACGCACCCTCCACTGCATTTAAAATATGACTCATTTCTCCAACCTAATTTACACCCTTTATTTAGAAACACACCTTTTGTTAGAAGAGCGCACACCTGCGATGGGTATTAACAGCATCCACTGCAGAAACTCGAGTTAAGAAACAGGAAGAAATGAAAGGACCTAATATTAATGAAATACCAATCATGCGCTAGGGAGACATACCTTATTTTATTAATTTTTCTAAAGAGTCATACAAAGTGCCTCGTGTCTCTTTCGTAGATGTGAAAGAAGTAAAATTTTCCAAGGTCAGAAAGCTGGTAGATGTCAGAGCTGTTGATGCTCATTCTATTGGACCATGGAACTCTTGACGAGAGCAATCTGTTTTTAAGGTTTATGTATTTATTGGGGCGCCTGGGTGGCTCAGTCGCTTAAGCAGCCAACCTCGGCTCAGGTCATGATCTCACGGTTCGTGGGTTCCAGCCCCGTGTCAGGCTCTGTGCTGACAGCTTGGAACCTGGAGCCTGCTTGGGATTCTGTGTCTCCTTCTCTCTCTGCACCTCCCCTGCTCACGCTCTGTCTCACTCTGTCTCTCAAAAATAAAGAAGTGTAATTAAAGTTTATTTATTTATTTTGAGAGAGAGAGATGGGGGTGGGGTGGGGAGAGAGAGAGAGAGACATCGCATGGGCATGCACATGAGTGGGGGAGGAGCAGAGAGGGAGAGAGAGAGAGAGAGAGAGAGAGAGAGAATCCCAAGTAGGCTCCAAATTGCCAGCGCAGAGCCCGACTCGGGGCTCAAACTCACAGACCATGAGATCATGACCTGAGCAGAAACCAAGAGCTGGACACTTAACTGACTGAGCCACCAAGGCAAACTGATGAGAGTAATCTTTATTCTTTTTCATAGTCTTTTCCTGTGTCCCCCTTGCCGCCCCCTTCCCGTTCACCCTGTTGTCCTTGACCTCTCACCCAAGGACTCCCTATGCTTCTCAAAGGAGAAAAAATGAGCCTCATTGGCTCGGGAACACATTTATTTGGGGTGTGGGAGAACAGCATGATGGACAATAGGAAGCCACGATACAATGCTGTAGTGCAGCTTAATTAAATTAGCTCAAGATAATGGTATATCCTGAAACGGGAACGCATCCATTGATGCTGTTATTATTATCAAGGACACGAATGGCCCATTGAGGATTGATGAGAGAATAAACTGTCCATATGCTGTGAACCATAAGGAAACAATTGATAGGAAAAACCTTAGTGAGGAACTTTGGATGGGATTGATAATGCATCCTCCACGATAAAACACACACACACACACACACACACACACACATACACACGCATAGTGAAAGGGATGTATGCTTGGCATCTGGTTAATCAATGAACTGTGAAGGGACTGAGACAATAAAGTGAGCAGGTTCCACATTTATATTATAATATGATATGTTTATAGGATGGGAACACTCAAAAGTGATTCTGGCAGCAATGTATAGGATCTATTTTAATTGAGTTCATGTTCTGCAGCAGAAGCACAGACTTCATCCATCACTCAAAGAAGGGGTCATAGGAAGGGAAGATTTTGGCCTCGTCTGCCCCTAGAAGTGGCCTTCCGTTTTTACTAGACGTAACGTGTACAATGCATTATTTTAGCCATTGACTATTTAGCCAGGCAAGTTGTTTAGGAAGACACAAGCCTTGGCTGCCCTGTCTATACCCAAAGGATGTTAAAATAAAATATGCATATCTTAATGCCTTCCTGAAGTCATAAGCATGTTCTGGTTCACCAGGGATCCGTCTCTGCTGGTATGATCTATGGTGTTATGGACAGAGGGGAGGTAGCTGCAGCCAATTATACCCGTGGAGCAAATCCAGGGAAGAAAAGATGTATTACAGGCACAAGGAATGATTTGCTGCTGAAAAGGGCTCCATTAGCCCAGGAAAGAGGTTAGAGGGAAAAGGTTCACAGCATAAGGATGCAGATACGTGCCAGGGAATGTCATGAAGGGCTGCCAAGGGTGAGACAGAGGGGAACTCCCCACCTGGAAAATGTTCCTCCTGATGGCAATCTGTTCCAGGTGAAATCAAATGGTTTGCAAAAATGTGCTGGGAATCGCAAACGTTTTGTGGGTTGGGGACGCGAAATTACTCAGCGAGCAGGCCTTATGCATGTAGCCTGTGGATGGCTTATGAGTATTGATCTTGAATCTTGATAGGACCCACTGGGTTTGCGCTCAGGCCCACACATTCAAAACGGAGATATTCCCCCCAGCCCATTCAAGTGAATGGAGCAGGATTCGCCCTCTGACAGTCGCTCTACCGTCAAGCTCTGACAAGTCTCCGAAAGTGCCCGGCCCCGGACTTCTCTGGTATTCCACTCCAGGGGCTCTAACCAGGATGAGGATGGGAGGTCTACCTCTCACTGAGTTGTGTATTTATGTTGAACGGTTTGGGGGCACCTACTCTGTGCCAGGCTCCGTGCTGACTTCTGGGAATAGAGTTCTGCTCACAGTGCTTATTTATAGCTAGGGGTAGAGAGAGTTGGATCAGTAATTATAGTGAAGTGTGATCAGTTCTCAGATAGAAGAAATACAAGTTTCCATGGGAGCAAATAGCAGGGACGCCTCATCCGGACTCCAAGAGAGAGAAAGGCTTCCCAGGGCAACAGTGTTGAAGTTGGGAAAACACAAACAAAAACAAAAAAAGGAACCATTTCACAAAACTGCTCACCATCCTTTGAAAGGGCAATGTCAGCTCTTCACCCCCACCCCTTCCCTTCGCCTCATGCCCTCCGGCCCTGAGGAAATCCCTAGAGGTTCCCGAAAGGGCCACGCTGTCTCACATCTTTGAGTCTTTCTATTCTGGTGTGAGCCTTTCTATTCTGGAGCCTTTTCACAAGTCAGTTCCTATCTATCCTTTGAAACTCTTTTCATCAGGTAGTCTACAAAAGCCAACTTGCAGGGTAGTTATTGCTGTCAACTCGCGCACAGGAGTCGGTCTGATTCTGCCCCTGAGTTGTGGATTCTTGGACCAGTGACTCCACTTTGCTGAGCCCCGTGTTCTAATTTGCAAAATGGGAGTAATAAAAGTACTCACTATGGGGATTTGAAGGGATCTAATAAATGGTGGTCCTCCTTTCCATCCAAGTTTTGGATACATTGGGATATATGACAAAATAATAAAGCAGATGAGAAACTAAGCATCCACGTTTTTAGTGATTAAGCTGCTACTAAAGAAAATGGTTGTTACTATATTTTATTGACTGTAGGATGTCCTTTCTGTTCACATGGAACATCCTTGTTTCTTTCTTCTTAAAATTATTTTTAAATGTTTATATATTTTTGAGAGAGAGAGACAGAGTGTGAGCGGGGGTGGGGAGGGGCAGAGAGAGAGGGAGACGCAGAATCCAAAGCAGGATCCGGATTCTGAGCTGTCAGCGCAGAGCCCATCGTGGGGGGTTGAACTCACCAACCACGAGATCATGACCTGAGCCGAAGTCGGACGCTTCACTGACGGAGCCACCCAGGGGCCCCTCACATTGAACATCTTGGGACTGAAGGTGCATTTCGCAATCAACGGCATCTTACCATTGCTTCTGGCCAGGTGGCCGTCATGACATTATCGGTACCTGTACACACGCGAACTTGAGTTACTCTTGCGGGCAAGACCAGGCCACTCAACCTCTGGATGTTTCTGTGAATAAACTACTGAAGATCATTTACAGAAGGAACATAAGTCCTGGTTGTTGCCTAAAAACTTTCTACTGACGCCTTCGAAAGGGTAAAGTGCCAGCATTACCATCGGCAGAATGGATGTCTGTAGAAGCAAATCACAGAGCGCTTTGAGTCCTGTACGACATCTTGCCGGCAAAAAGGAAAAGGTAAAACTACGAATTAAAGATGTAGATGACTCGGGGTCAAAACGTGTTAGACTCTGGGGGTGGGAGCCTGGGTGGTTCAGTCAGTCAAACAGCTGACTCTTGGTTTTCCCTCAGGCCATGATCTCCTGGTTCAGGGGATCGAGCCCTGTGTCTGGCTCTGTGCTGACAGCTCAGAGCCTGCTTGGGATCCTGTCTCTTCGTCTCTCTCTCTGCCCCTCCCCCGCTTGTAAACGTGTGCTTGCTCTCTCTCTCAAAATAAATACACTTAAAAAAAAAAACAGGCTCTTATGTGGATCCTGAGAAACTTAACAGAAACCCATGGGGGAGGGGATGGAAAAAAAAAAAAGAGGTTAGAGTGGGAGAGAGCCAAAGCATAAGAGACTCTTAAAGACTGAGAACAAACTGAGGGTTGATGGGGGGGGGGTGGGAGGGAGGGGAGGGTGGGTGATGGGTATTGAGGAAGGCACCTGTTGGGATGAGCACTGGGTGTTGTATGGAAACCAATTTGACAATAAATTTCATATATTGAAAAAAAATAAAAAAATAAAAAACAAACCAAACCAAAACAAACAAACAAAAAAAAACAGGCTCTGTAAATTTTTTAGAAAAATGATGACCAACTTATTTTCCTTTTTATGCATGCAGAAGAGTGATAGCTCACAAACACTAAAATATGTCTAAAAGAAACAGTCTCATTCAACAGGTATTAAAAAATTCAAAGTGATAGAAAGGATTGCATTGCTTAATTATTAGTCTTTTACTTTCTTTGTGGTACATGAAAGAACGGGTCAGCCTTCCACTTGATGGTGTCTTCTATGAGATGAAATACAATGTATCTGCGAGCGAGCCGGCTTCCAAATGCTGAACCATAGAGCTAAGCCACTTTATCCATGAGGACCAGATCCCAGTGTGTTATAGTCTATAGGGGCAGGGTGGAATTATGCTTCCTGTGAGAAGCTTGTTCCACAGAAAAGGGAAGCAGAAGAAGGAGCTAGATTATACGTCTAATTCCTTCTCCCAAACCCACAAATCAGATTAAGTCGCTCTTTCTCTGTGAGGTGGGTGGAGAGAGTTTAGGAGTGTTATGCACACAGAGTTGTCTCCATGTGGAAGGAAAGATCAGAGGTGGCAAGAAGTGTCTCACAGGTTTTGTGTGAAAGTGAAATAAAATGGGTATTTTAGACATTGCTCGATTGTCTTTCTAGCATTCAGTGTTGTTGATGAGAAGTTTGATGTCAGTCTGATTCTTGTTGTTCTATCATTTTTTCTGTTTTATTTTGCTCCCCCATTCTTTTTAGAAGGTTTTTCTCCTTTGCCTTAGTGTTCTGAAATTTCAAAAAGGTCTGTGGAGGTATGGGTCTTTATTTTTCACTTTAAACTGCTTAGGATTTTGTTAGCACTTAATCTTTGAAATTAATGTGTCTGCTCATTTCTGGGAAATCGACTGTTACTCATTTGACAATCTCCTCTCCTCTGTTTTTCAGATCTAAGTTTCTGGAACTCCTCTTACTCAATGCTGGATCTCCTGGACTGAACTGAATGCCTATGTCTCTTATCCTTTTCATTTTTTCCATTTTTCCATTTTTTAAGGCTGCCCCCCCACACCCTTCATTTCCAACAGTTTCCTCTTCTCTTCTCTTCTCTCTTCTCTTCCTTTCCCTCACCTCCCCTCCCTTCCCTCCTCTACTCGTCTCTTTTCAGGTAGGCTCCATGCTCAACATGGGACTTGCACTCACTACCCTGAGTTCAAAAGTCACATGCTCTACTGACTGAGCCAGCCAGGCATTCCCTCCAATAGTTTTCTTATTATTTCTTTTCTCATAGCATCTTCCCCTTGTTTTACAGATGTAGTATTTTCCCGAACCTCTCTGGAGACTTTTGGCAGACTGGAGGAAGTCAGAGATGTAAAGCAAAATGGGTTTGGAGCTGGTATGGTGGACGGTTTATTCTACTGATGTGGTTCTGAATGCTTCCCTGGTAGGTTTCAGGCTTCACTACTTCTTGGGGTAACACATCTCACGTTGGCAACTTGAAAACCTGCTGCCTTCTGATGCTTCGTCTCTCTCTGGATATCTTGGCTAGGAAGCCTCACATACCTTCCTGGCACCCTGAACTTCCCAGGGTCAGAGCATATACTTACTGAGCAGCTACTATGTGCTAGAACCTCCCCTTTCTCCTTTGCTTTGATCCAGCATCTGGGTCATGGTGTGCATTCAGTAAGTGCTTACAGAATCTATGATTTTATTTAAATGGATTTCAATAACTGTCTACTGAATATCTCCTGTTTATGTACCCAGCAGAATACAAAGCGTTGTGTGTCATTAAACACAAACACACCACCAACAAAAAAGTCACAGCCAATGTCATTGTGGAACTTAGAGTTTAGTAGAGCAATTAAGCCAGCACGAGGAGCCAAACTGAATAACAATACAAGACGGTATTCAGATAAGACATGTCAGAATGCAGTCTTCAGATGAAGTGCACAGAAGAGAGATGCTGTCGGATGTAAGTGCTGGAGCAGGCTTCTGGAAGGATGAACCCTTTGAAGGGGCCATTCCCATCAGGAGGCCACCAGCGGTCAAGCTTCACGGACAAGAGCTATGTGGACCTGTCACTTCCTAGTCATTGTCATTCGCACAGTGTTATTTACATCACGTGTCTTCCTCCTAGCCTATGGCGACGAGGAGGCACGGTCCAGGGCACTAAGTACGCTTTGCCACTTCCTGCTTGGTTCCATCACTGACACGGGTGGTGATCATGCACCCAGCAGTCTTTCGAGCTGGGGCAGCAGTAGCTTTGTGGGAATGTGGCCACTCTTTTCCCCCTCTTGCTCTCTGTTCATATCTCGGGCTACAGACGAGCCCATCGATTGCCATCTCTTTGATTTGTATTCCTCTGATGCCTTGTTATTTTTTTCATCCTTGTTTCCCTTTTCTGCCTAATGGCAGGTGGCAGTCAGTTGGACAGGACTCAAGCCACAGCTATTTCTCCTTCTGCCTGCATTTCTTATATTACTTCTACCAAAAGCTATTAAATGTTGCTGTTGACATTTTCTTGTTGGCCACATGACAATCACAACACTCAGATCTCCAGCCAAACACCTGCTCAGGAGATATGTTGCTGAGAAACTTGAAGCCTTTCTTCTCTCTGTCATTCTTATCCCACACCCCTGGGCGCCCTTGACTCCATAGCGTGGCTCTGAAGTTTACACTTTTTAGTCTGGCACTTACAACCTTCACGGCCAGGTCCGTGTCTACTTCGCCAAGGTGCTTCTTCCCCAGGTACCTGCTTGCATTTGACGGGGATGTCTAAGTCGCAGGGCTTAGGTAAGGGGCTGGTTTGGAACCAGAGCCCGTCTCTGATTTTTAGTCCAACGTGAGTTTCTTCCCGCCATCCAGTCTGCCTGCCTTTTTCCTCTGCTGCCAGTAGGGACCTCTCTTCCCGATTCGATCCTATAGCGTGTGTTGCCTGGGCCTCTCAAGTGACTCTTTTGGGGAGGATGGTAATTTTATTTTATTTTTTCGATGGTCACACAATAAAATTGACCTTTTTTTCTTTCAGGGTACAGTTCCAAGAGTTTTGACATATATATAGACTTGTGTAACTATATCATACACAGGATACAAAAGAGTTCCAGCACCCCCTAAAAATCCTTTGTTATCCCTTTTTAGTCGAGATGTAATTGACATATAGCATTGTATAAGTGTGAGGCGTAAAATGCCTTGATTCGACACACTTACATATTGCAACACGATTACTCCCATAGTGTTAGCTAGTATCTCTACCACATCAGGTAAGCATCGTCTCCTTTTTGTGGTGAGAACTTTTAGGGTCTAGCCTCCTGATAGCTTTCAAGTATGTAATGCAGTGTTGTTAACTATAATCACAAGGCTGTGCATTAGAAACCCAGAGCTTATTCATCTTCTAAGTCCAAGTTCATACCCTTTGAGCAACGTCGCCCCAGTGCTCCTGCCCCCAGCCCCTGGTAACCACGGTTCTACTCTGTTTCCATGCATTCAGCTCTTTTCAATTCTCAAGCGACACTTAATCAAATATGCCCTGTATTCTTGGTTAAGTTCGTCCAGTGTTGGTATTTAGCTGGCATGTTCCAGTGTGGTTACACAGGTGGTTAAGATATCGAAAGACTTATTGGGCGCCTGGGTGGCTCAGTCGGTTAAGCGTCCTACTTCAGCTCAGGTCACGATCTCGCGGTCCGTGAGTTCGAGCCCCGCGTCGGGCCCTGGGCTGACCGCTCAGAGCCTGGAGCCTGTTTCCGATTCTGTGTCTCCCTCTCTCTCTGCCCCTCCCCCATTCATGCTCTGTCTCTCTCTGTCTCAAAAATAAATAAACGTTTAAAAAAAAAAAAGATATCGAAAGACTTCTGTGGTGGTGTGTAAATAACCGTTACTCTGAATCCCTAAGTAAACTGCCCCCACCATCATCCTGGCTGTACCGCTCCCCACTCTGGGACCTTCTCAGACCTCCTTGTCGTCTTGCTATTAGGCTTACACCTGGGTCAGTAAGGGACCCCCTATCCCTAGTCCTACGGCTGGTGTTTGTTTTTACTGGTTGATGCCCATACTGTTTGGGTTGTTAGATATTTTGAACAGCAGTCGTGATGCTGTGTGCTTCTCATGTGAACAGGGGCAAAGCTCATCAGCCTGTGTGGCCAGCAAAATGGTACCAATATGGATACCCAGCTTGAGACTTTCCACCCTCAAAGTTGCTGGGTTTCAGCAGTATCTGTTTCGATTTCTCTCGCCCCAGGGGAACTCGGAGCAGGTGAACCAGTCTTCCTGCATACCTCCTCTGCCACTGCCCTCACTCTCTTCCTAGCCACAGCTGCATGAGTGTCTGCATCGCTAATATTCTTTTTTTTAATTTTTTTAAATGTTTTTATTTATTTTTGAGACAGAGAGAGACAGAGCATGAGCGGGAGAGGGGCAGAGAGAGAGGGAGACACAGAATCGGAAGCAGGCTCCAGGCTCCGAGTTGTCAGCACAGAGCCCGACGTGGGGCTCAAACCCATGTACTGTGAGATCATGACCTGAGCTGAAGTCGGGCGCTCAACCGACTGAGCCACCCAGGCGCCCCTAGAATGTCTTTTAGGGGTAGATCCCACAGTCCCCCATTGTGGTTTGGCCTTCATTAGGTTCTTCCTCAAACTCATCCCCAAATTTCAGAAAAGTCTATTCCTCTCTGGACATCAACACTGAGAAGTGAAGGTGTTTTGTTTTGTTTTTTTTCCCCTCTAGAGAAGGTCCCCATTCCCACATGAATCAACCTGTGAAAATGAACACTGGGGAAGGAAAAGCATCAGTCTCCCATCAGAAATTTCTGTTTAGATTCAGCCAGGATCTCCTCTTGCCATTCTCACACCTGACTGTCACTTTATTGGGGGCAGAAAGGATTCCCCCCTCCTTTATATTCTCCCGTATCATCTAATATAGGACTAGGTAGCTCATAGACATTGAATATAACTTCATTGAGTGAATGAAGGGATACATTCATTTCTCTGGTGGGCAACATCAGAACTTATTACACTAGGGGCTTCCTATTCTGCTGTGTGTCCTAAGGCTTCAGAGATCTCATGAGCCTCTTATTATAAGCGAAGATTCTATGTATGTGAGGGGTTTTTTTTAGGAAGCCTATAGCTTTTTTCCCCCTGAGGATTTTCATACAAGCCTATGCCCTTCTACCTTTAAGGTGCATCTTGGGAATCTTCAAGGGGGTTATCTTAGATGAGAATTCATGACTCTCAGTGTCTCAAAGTCTGACTGAGTCTGGAAGTATGTGGAAGTGGGTGCCTAGGTAAAAACAGACAACTCTCCAGATTATTCTGTCTTAGAAGAAAGGACTCAATGCTTTGCTTACTTACTGGTCAGATCCGGCACTGCCTCTGGGCCTGGGCTTTACTGATGTAGAATCTTCTTTGTGACTGCTGTCCCTTGTCAGCTTGGCAGTCTACCAAGTCATGCTCATTGCCTGGTCTATCTGTGTCCCTGTTATCGACGTCACCACCGATGTCAAATAAGCTGTCTGTGCTTGCTGTTTAGATCATCTATTTTGGGGAATCAATGGAAAGCTCCCCAAACACATGCCTGAGTCCTGTTCTTCAGAGCCACACTCAGAGGGGGCCCTGAACAAAAAAAGGTGAGTCATGTTAATGACATCTCGGGTTGAAAACATACTTGAGGTTATCCTTTAGAAGTCTTACAAGCCGAAAACCAGCCTACCCCGAACCCGCGATGCCTTTATTAGGCTAAGATACTGTCGAAGTAAACTTTTCAAAGTGGGAATGGGGATGGGGGTTTTCAATCCTGAAGCATTTTATCAAACCGATGTCATTAGAGTGCTTTCTCCTTGGGAACTAGCTTCTCCAGTAGATGAGGGATCATGAGCTGACATTACCCCATGCTTTCAAAGCAGCAGGCAACAGTTTACTTTTAGAGCAACTAAAAACAGGATAAGCACCCCCAGGCGCTTCAGGAGCTAGAATAATCACAACCTCCATGCTATGAGAATACCTACAATGGGCTAGACACTCACAAGACTTTTTACCACCGTTGTATTTCACTGTTTGTGGGAGGGATAGATAGAAAGAAAAAAAGAGAGAAGAGAGAGAGAGAGGCAGGAATTGTAGTCCAAGCTCTCAGCGGGAGGCAGCCCTTAGACGGAGCCTCCCTCCTTTTCCTCCAAGAGGATGCTATCGGGATTATACATTACCAACCCCAGGGAGTCAGCTTGTCCCTTTAAGGCTATTAAAGGGCCCGAGATGAGCTGGATTCCCAAATGAGCTTAGAGGATTACTGGACCAGGTGGAAGGTGGCTGCCCAAAGGGGGAAAGAGAAATTGGCTTCTAGTATATCATTTTGGAGGTGTCCAACGTTAATCCCCAGACTGATTTAAGCAGGAGGAATTTGAGATAGTAATGGCCAATTGGCTTTTGCGTCTTCATGATAACAGCTGGTGCTCTCACAACAGACTGCTTAACCCGGGTACGGGGAACATGAGAGGTGGGAGCCTTGGACGTGGGCAAGATGATAGAGGAGTGAAGGGGGGGGGGCGGTGCCGGGCACGGGTGGGGGCTGGGACGGGTTTGGGGAACGCAAGTGTCCCCTGCTTCTCTGCGACTAAATTCTGGGAAGAAAACCCAGGCCTGCTTTTGTTCCACACAGGAACGATAGCTTCCGGGCGGACAGCACTCTTCGGAGGCAGGAGCTAATTTTCTCCGTGGATTAAGGAGAAGATTCATGAGGTCAATGGTGTGGGCTGGGCAGCCCACTCAGAGGCTGTCCTGGAATCATCCGTCAAGCGGGGGGCCAGCCGTCCAGTCTCTACCATTGGCAAATATCTATTTTAGGTTGACCCCGTCCTCACTTGCCAGAGGCAGGAGATGTTATTCACTATGTCAGGGAACTTATTAAACTATTAGATGGCAATTTTCGGAGTTATCCTTTTTTTAAACAACAACAACAACAACAACAGCAACACATCCTTGGACATGTGCGTTCTGAGAGGACCTGAGGATGCATTCCTGATAGGTGGGAGCCCTGACACAGGCCTTCGGCTGGATAAATGCGCGAGAGACCTCACTGGCTCTCACCCGGACCATCATACTACCTGTCTCACCCAGCCTGGCTCATCCCCCGAGGCGCCCCCACCTCAATGCTTCCCAAGGCATTTTTAATGGATTTCTTCTAGAACATTTCGCCGGGCTATACAAACTCTCCTGGAATTTTGTGCCTGCATATCTGCCTTCTCCACAGTGGTGTTCTGGGTGTTTTCCAAGCCTCGTCTACCGTTTCTTTTCTCCCAGCTTCAGCACCTACCACAACACTTGACAGAAGGATACGCAGTAGACACTCATGGCAAGAGAGAATGAAAGAGGGCTTGCATGAATATAGAAAGTGGGGCACAGACTCTGAGGTTTTGCATTTTTAGACAGAAAAGACCTAGAGAAGGTCACGCCATCCCGCGCCCCGCTGGGTCCCTCTCCCACCCCTCTGCAGACAATTTGCACCTCGCCCTTTACTTTTCTGGTCCATCATGTCTTGTTGCCCTCCATTGCTTTAGTCTGACGTTGACCCTGCATGACAAGCAGATCAACTCCTAATCTGCCAGAGCCCCAGTTTTTCTGGGATGTTTGAAAGCTCCTGACAGAACCGGAGGAGAGGCAAACTGTCAGCTCTCACTTGTCAGCTCTCTGAGCAGCCTGTCCAAGGCTTAATTTGCACCTAGAAATCCCCTGAGGCCATGAGGCTCTGATTGCTGGTTTACGCCCCTTCAATAGTCTCTCTTCGGGGATAGGTAGAATAGAAGGGTGGAGGGTGGGGAATATTCCTAGTTTCTTCTTGTGTCTCCCAAAAAGGCAGTGATGGGGTAGGGGTGGGGAGAGGGACGGTGGTGAGGCGGGGAACTCGAAAACGGGCAAAGAACAGACTGGCTTTAAGTTTCACATCAAAGCGGAATACTGACGGGGAAATCGAGTGGGGAACCATTTAGAAAACACAGAGGAGTCGACGTACACAGCACTGTCCAAAAGGCGACAGAACATCGACACACGGAGCCACGGTGAACGCTAAGCCTGACTCAGTGATAATAAAGGAGGCAGCTAAAGCAAAGAGATCTCCCCCGTCTGCTGGGCTTCTATCGCTTAATCAAAACTGACTCCAACTACTGCAGCTGCAAAAAAATGTTCCCAACCTTCCATTAATTTCCATACAATAACCCTCTAATGGGGGAGCTGTTCAGGGGAGGAGGACAATCAATCTGGCCTAATGGCACACCAGAGACCTGGGGAAAATGCAAACTTGGAGCAATTTCATGGCAGGTGCAACCTTGGAAAGCATTACCATTTTTCTAAGTTAATTTGTTCCCTTGATATGTTTGAAATCCATATTTGTACTTTAAAGGTCTAAAATGCAAGATGATTAAAAAATATAACCGGATTTTTGTAAACCTTTCAGCAGTAGCAGGTGATGTATTAGCCGTCTCCATCCTTCCTCTCCCCTGTGAGCAGGGACCACTTTGCCTTCTTTTATCCTTTGCTGTCATCCTAGACGACCGTCGAGTCTGTTTTGTTTACTATTTATAGGTTCCTCCCCGGCTCTGCTGGCCAGAGCCCTTTGGTGCCGACCGTGGAGATTGCCACTAGACGGGCTGGCCCTCGGGATGGGGTCCCAGACCCCCGAGGAGGAGGAACAAGGAAAGCCTGGCCATGGATTGGTTGCCGAGACGCTGTGATGTCTTCTCTCTGTCTCCAAACTCAGGCTCCCAGCCAGGCTTTTCCTCCCAACCAGGTGGGTGAAGAAGGGTCCAGGGAAATGGAATCCAAAGTTGGCACTAGGCCTCCATTCAGTTTCTCAGTTTCTGAGCTTCCCTAGGTCTCCCCTAGGCTTGAGGCTGGTCAGGCTTGACAGCTTGAAACTGGCCCCCAGAGGCACATTAACGCCCCTCCTAGATGAACCTGGCGGTTCCCTTTCCTCTTACAACTTGTCCTAGGAAATCAAAGGGCAAGTACTCTGCTCTACTGAAAGGTGCTCCGTCTCCCCCCGGCTCTCTCTTCTTCAAATGCACATTTGGAATAAAATGATGCCGTGTAGACTTCTGCTCCCTAGTCCGCCATCTTACCAGAAGTTGAGCAAACTACCTGGGCTTATGGAACAGGAGGTCGCTTCCTTCCCTTCTGTCCTCCTTTGTCTGGGGAATCCCACGCTGAAAGAGCCCTTTCTAGACTCTTGGGGATTCCTCTCCCCATTTTTCCTGTCACTTCACCAGAACCCCAGTGGTCTCTCATTGGCAGGGAGATGCAAACAACCAGAACCTTACAAGTTCTTTCGGCCTTTAGAAATAAGGTGACATTTCATTCTTTTTAATGTTAAAGTTTATGGATTAATCCAGAAAGTCCCCGAGGATTTGGAGGTATTGTGCTTGGAGATTCAGCTCCAAGGCTTACGATGGTGATTAGAGTTCAAAAGTTGTGTGGTGTTTAACCGTCTTGTATCTGGTGCTCTGGGATGAGCTGCCTCTGGAAAGAAGCACAGATCTTTTTGTTTTTTTAAATTTTTAATGTTTTTTATTTTATTTTTGAGAGAGAGAGAGAGAGAGCGACAGAGTACGAGTGGGGGAAGAGCAGTGAGAGAAGGAGACACAGAATCTGAAGCAGGCTCCAGGCTCTGAGCTGTTGGCACCAGAGCCCCACGCTGGGCTGGAACTTTTGAACTGCGAGATCATGACCTGAGTCAAAGTTGGGCGCTTAACTGACTGGGCCACTCAGGCGCACCAGGAGCGGAGATGTTTTAGAGCTAGAAGTTCGAGATGGTTTCTTTTGCGCTTTCCTTAATTAGCTAATTATAGTTTCTTTCTCAGAAAGAGAAAATTAACATTTGTCATGAACTTGGGAAATACTCTCTTTACTATCCTGCATTAGTATTATCCCTGCATCATAAGAATTCTCATGGAGCAATGATGCGGATGTCCCTTGCAAACGCTCAACTCCAGGGAGTGCAGTTGACCGAGAGCCCCAACTGCTGGGCTGAGTTCCTTTGCTCTATTTATGCTAAGGCCACATGTCCCGCAAGTGGCTTCCAGCCGGCGACTAACATTAGCAGGATGCTAATGCAGATTGAGCCCTGGGAGATACTGGACTGTTGTGATTTTGGCTTGATGATTCCCTGATGGTTCCCCTGACCCTTCCTGAGAACGCCTGGTGGTCTAGGGCACTCCTTTCCTCTCTGCTGCCTTTGGAAGCCTTCGACATGCCATGGGGTCTGATGGCTCCCTGGGTCCCTTCGTTATTTTCTCTCTAACAAAATTCCTTTACCATGTTTAATGTCACTTTGGTGTCTGCTCCTCCAAGGACCTGGACTAACAGACATAGTCACAGGCACTAGGGAACCATATCCCTGGGAGATGAAAACTCAATTGATTCAAGTTCTATTTGCCTCCAGAAGTGCAGATAATTACTCATTTTGCGTTTCAAGGTATGACTGAAATGTAAAACAGGGCCCAACAAACGCATTGACCTCCTAGGTTTTTCCCTGGGTTTTGGGACCTTCTATTTGAGTGCAGGATTCACTTTATTCCAGAAATGTGTTGCCTTTCGACTCCTCACCATGTGATCCGTGTATGGCACTCTAGGTAACAGGAGTTGACATTTATTGTTAAACCTGCCTCTTGAATCACTCTGAGGGAGACCATAAATGTCTCCAATGTGATTCCATATAGAGGCTTAAAATGGCAATGTTATCTATATGTGCAATTATGATTCTTCTATTCCTTTCGAAAGATTACAAGTGCTGGAAAGGGGCTGCAATCTTCTTCCTTGGTGAGGTGGGGTGCCCAGTAAACTGATACAAACACTGTAGGGTCATGAAAATGTTATTCCGGTCCAGCTTCTGGGACCGACTTTATTTATCAGGAACACTTCCCTAGATCAGGAGTTGAAATACTCTGGACAGATTCCAGGAACTGTGGTAGGTGTTCCATCTGGTACATTTGGGAATGCACCAGTTTTAATGCTATAATTTAACCTTTGCATACCACACGTGACCCCAGTTTGCTTCGAGTCCCGCAGGAGAAGGCCCGGAATTACTGTTAGCATCGATTCTCATTACAGGAAACAACAGACATGTAGGTAATGCTGTGGTTCCAACCTCTGTGCTTTTCTCTCCCTCTTTTTTCCTGGGAAAAAATAAAGTCCGGTTTTATGGGGATACGTGGTATTTTATTTTGTAGCAGAAGCCAATATTCGACCGGAATATTCAATCAGAGACGTTTTAGCCATTCATGACTTCTTCCATTCTTTGGAGCAAAATACTTCTGACATAGTTTACTTCTTTACAAGATGGAAGGATTTAAAAACAGCTTTCACTCAGTTTTCTTCTTATTAAAGAAGAATTGCACGTCTGATTTCTTGGTTCTAAAATATTAGCAGAAAACAACTTTTTGGCTCACTCTGGATGAAAGCATAGTGCTGGTCTCTAAAATTCTTTGTCTAGAGGGCAGGCTTGAGATACCATGCACTCATTTGTTCTTTCTTCCACAAGTATTTGTTTAAATTTGATCCAACAAATGTTTATTGGGCCCCTGTCATATGTGAAATGCCAGGAATTCTGTAGTAAACAAAATGAACAAAATTTCTACCCTCATTGAGCTTGTTCCTGGTGGGAGACAGACAACGAACAAACAAATAAGCATATAATCAGGTGAAATCAACAGTACTTCTGATGGATTAGCTGTGAGGATATTAGAAAAAGAGGAGTCAGGGATGAGTGCAAGGAATGTAGCTTAAGAAACTGGGTAAATTAAAAATGTTTTAATGTTTATTTATTTTGAGAGAGAGAGTATGAGCTGGGAAGGGGCAAAGAGAGAGAGAGGGTGAGAGAGAATCCCAAGCAGGCTCTAGGCTATCAACGCAGAGCCTGATGTGGGGCTCAAACCCACAAACCGTGAGATCATGACCTGAGCTGAAATCAAAAGTCAGATGCTTTTTTTTTAATTATTTTTTTTAACGTTTATTTGTTTATTTTTGAGAGAGAGAGAGAGAAAGAGAGAGAGAGAGAGAACCCTGCACATGTGAGGGAGGGGCAGAGACAGAGGGAGACACAGAATCCTAAGCAGGCTCCAGTCTCTGAGCTTTCAGCACAGAGCCCATTGCAGGGCTCGAACTCATGAACCATGAGATCATGACCTGAGCCAAAGTCGGATGCTTAACCGATGGAGCCACCCAGGTGCCCCCAATAGTCAGATGCTTAGCTGACTGAGCCACCCAGGCACCCCAAGAAACTGGGTAAATTCACAGAAAAGGAGAATACTGAGGGAGATACAGGTTTGGTGACAGGCTGACTGGGAGTTGGATCAAGAATTCTGTTTTGGATATGTTAAGTGTGAGACTTGTCTATGAGATGCTCTGGTAGAGATTTCATGGAGAGAGTTGGATGGATAAGTCTGGAGTTTGGCATGTGGATTGAGACTGGTAGTACGTATTTAGGACGACACTTAAGGCTTTGGGACTAGATGAGAATCTCAGAAGCATGTTGATGGAAAAAATAAGCATTCCGAAAACTAATTTTGGGGCTCTCTAACAGTCAGTAATCAGACGGGGGTAACAGATTCATCAGAAGAGGCACTTACCATGTGCCAGGCACTAGGCTAAATGGTGGGGTTACAAAGAAGAAGAGACATTAGCTTTAAGTTCTTTGAGGACAGGAAATGTGTACTCTTTTCTATGGATTCCCAGAAATTAGCACCATACCAGCCACACAGGACTTCACTTAACTAAAAAGATAGCATGGAGGCACCATGCAGAGTTCAATGATGAACCAAAGATTCTGCTTAATTTAATTCTGTGCATGTGAGATTCTATTTGAAAATAAATAAATAAATAAAGGTCATAGTCTAGTAGGGGGAGAGGCAAGCAGGTAAGGAAACCATTACAAAACAGTGTGATTTTTTTTTTTTCCAAAAGGAATCTGGTACGAAATGTTTTGGGAATGTGAGAGGGACATAGCTGCTTCTGCCCAGGGCTATCACCAGGAAAGACGATGCTTCAATGGGAGGAGAAGAAAGGGTGGCTTCTCACCAGGCAGACAAGGCTGAGGAGGACATTTGTCAAATTACTGAGGTCTCACAATTTTGTTGTACAATTTGGTGTTATTGCTTACCGGGGGGAGCGAAATTCTCCGCTACAAACTTCCTATATTTGCCAACTTTGAGCTCACCCTTGGCTCATTTTCCACAGCTAATGTCTGCCTCTTTTAAAACACAGATTTAAACAAACATTTATTTGGTGCCTAAATTCCTACCTGCCTTCAAGAGCTTCTAACAATGGAAGGAAACATGGATGTTAGCAGTCAACAACGGGCCAGACCAAGATAGCAAATATTAAACTGGGGCTCCGGGATGGCTCATTTGGTTAAGTGTCTGACTCTTGATTTCCGCTCCGGTCATGATCTTGCAGTTCAGGAGTCTGAGTCCCGCATCGGGCTCTGCGTTGACATTGCGGAGCCTGCTTGCAGCTCTCTCTGTCTCTCTCTCTCTCTGCTTCTCTCTCTCTCTCAAAAAAAAAAAAAAAAAAAAAAGTAAAATAAATAAATAAATAAATAAACATTACAAAAGCATTAAGCAGAAGTATGAAGATGTGTTACAGTCACGCATAGGAATGAACTGTTGGTTCTGAACAAGGAAATGGAAGGCTGTAGAGAGGAAGTAACAAGCTGATAAGTGGGGTTTTATAGGGTAAGGAAGTGGAGGATATTTCAGGCCGAGGAAGCAGCATGAGCAGGAATAAAGGTGGTACAACGTTTGGTGTGCGAGGAGCAGTGAGGTGTGGCTGTGAATGCTTGGAAGGTTGTTTCAGGGAGATTGGCTCAAATGTTTGCAGTCAAGTCATGGAAGGCTTCGACTACCCTGCTGAGGCATTTAGACTTTAGTCTGTAGGCAACGGTGAGGCTCCTTCACAAAGGAGAGAGAAAATTTTGGAGCCACCCCCCCCAATATCAAATCAATAGGAGAAAATCCTCCGTCAAGTTGGGAAGTTTCTTTATAAAGAGAAGGGTGAGAGCATTACATCCTCCCTCTACTGGGTAGAGTTTTTATAAATCATAATAATAACTTTTAAAGTTTCATTAAGTCTTACTTTTAGCCAATTAGTTTGGGGATGTTAAGCTGACATGTGTAATCATGCGACTCCCAAGTGCTCTCAGAGATAGCCAAGACAGAAAAGTAAACCCTCGGTCTCGCCACGGGACTTCTGGCAAATATGGTGGCTGGACAACACATTTATCTCTCCCACTAACTTGAAGTCTCCTGAAACAACCACAAGGAGCAAAAGAACAAAGCGATTGAGGAAAGTGACACCAGTGGACCGACCTTAAGGTCCGTGTTTGTTCGCTTACGTTTCCCTAGAATCAGGGACACGGTAGGCCAATGATTTTTGACGTTTTTTTTTTTTTTTTTTTTTTAATTTATTTTGAGACAGAGAGAGACAGAGCATGAACAGGGAGGGTCAGAGAGAGAGGGAGACACAGAATAGGAAGCAGGCTCCAGGCTCTGAGCGGTCAGCCCAGAGCCCGATGCGGGGCTCGAACTCATGGACTGCGAGATCGTGACCTGAGCCGAAGTCGGCCGCTTAACCGACTGAGCCACCCAGGCGTAATGATTTTTGAATTAATGAAGAGGTGGGGAAAAAAGAATTAGATAACGTCTTTTGCAAGATGAAGATCTGATGATGGAGTGATAACTGGACATGGCAGAGAGGAGGTCGTTCCAAGCTATGAGTCTGTAGAGGGGAAATACTATGACCAGGAAAGATCCCACTCTTTATGTCTCGCTCCCCCTCTAGGGCTGGAGTATGTAATCCTGTCGCAGTTGTTAATATTGTTACAGTTCACTCTTATCCAATTCAGTATGCTCCTTAGATCCAGAAACAGGCATGCTCTGTCCTTGTGCAGCTCTCTGCTCTGCCCGGTTAGATACTGTCATTCCTGTCCAAGAAGAATTCATCGGACCCAGTGAAAGCTTCCTGTTTGGTCTCAGCCACAAAAAGCGTGAAGTGTTCCAAAACTTGGGAGCTTGGAGCTTGCCCCATGGGCTTTGCTGGCTGCAGGAAACCACCCTTATCTTCAGCTTCTGTGTCCTTGAATTGAATGAAATTGTTGCTGGTTACTCAGGACAACATTTTCCTTATTATTCCTCATTATTTCCCTCCAAAATCTTAAAAATATGATTCTTCTTTGAGAGGTAAAATAGTAAAATCCAGACGCCATGCTTACAATCGTCCATTTGGAGAAGAAACTGGAAAGATACACTGTACATGGGCAGCTGAGTGATCGAGGGATAAAAATGGAAGGGAGACTTTGGTGGGCTGGCCTTGCCAGGCCTGATGAAATGAATGAATTCCTTCCTGAAGAGACCACAGCATGGTGCTTAAGACCATGAACTCAGGGGTACAGATCTAAATTCCAATCCCTGCCAGCCTCAGATGACTTTCTGTAACGGCTTCTCCTCTATGGGAATCCATAGCTTCATCAATTTAATGAAGATAATTGATATGTCTCTGGGGTTGTGCGCTGATTAATGAGGTGATATCTGTAAAATGTTTAGCATGGTGTCTGTTGCATTTAACAAGTGATCCTGCATGAAGCTGGAAGAAGGAGGATGCCAAAGGACTGAAATTTGTCATCATTCATCTAACACATCCAGAGGACTGAGACACTGAATGTGAAGGAAATGAGCATTCAGGTCCCTAGAGAGTTGAACCCTTTCAGGAAGAGTACAGTTTCTCAGGATTTTCTATGGCCTCTAGGAGCCATCCTTCAAGGCCCCCCATTTCCCACTTTACATACTCTTCAAAACAACACTGTGGCAAATAATGTAGCTTCCAGGTTTTCTGGTGTCTGAAAGAGGGAACTCTAAATACTGGTCTCCAGTATGCTGGTTACTTAGCAAGGGGTATTTTCATTCTAAATGCATGAGCATTCATTTTGATTTATACATTAATCTCTTGTGAGTTTAGTTCACATGAGTCACCATCTAATCTCCATCCTGTCGGGAGGTGAACTCAAGTGAGACCTGTGTAGTCATAATTTTTTTCCACATGTCTCCATTTCTTCTTCTACCCGCCCTTTCCAGGGATGATCTATGGCCACACGACACTGGTTTCTCTCTGTGGATTCTCTCACTGTTTATCCTGGCCCATTTTGTGGCCAGTCAGACCTCTCAGGTGTCTGGAGCCCCTGCTCTGTACCATGGCCTTTATAGGCACCAGGGTGGCAGCTGTTTCCACAGCTCCTTTGGCTGTGGGGGAATCCATGATCCAAAGAGAACACTGAGTCCAAATACGTCTGATATCTGGTGTCCCCAGAAAGCAAACTTATTTCACGGATGTGTTTGTACCTATTTGTCTTAATGGGCCAGTTTCTTCTGGAATTGTAGTTTTCCTCATGTTGGAAAGAAGATACAGCTCCTGACTCTGGCTCTCTGAGAGGTCTCTCTCTCTCTCTCTCTCTCTCTCTGTGTGTGTGTGTGTGTGTGTGTGTCTCAGGCTCAGAACCTTCCATGCTGTTTTCCTAGTGAATGAGTGTGATTCTGCCTGAGGGTCTAGTTCAACTATCTAGGAAATAAGAAATCCCCCAGCTTCTCTGAGGTATTGGCCATCATCCCCTGTCTCCAGTCAGTTAGTTCTGTGAGACCTTATTGGAATTAATTACAGATACTGGAATTTCACTTTTATAATGTATGTATTTTTTCAGGGTAAGTCAGCTTCTTCAATGATTGCTTTTCTTTTCTTTAAAAAAATTTTTTTTTAATGTTTATTTATTTTTGAGAGGAAGAGACACAGCATGAGCAGAGGAAGGGCAGAGACAGAGAGGGAATCACAGAATCTGAAACAGGCTTCAGACTCTCAGCTGTCAGCACAGAGCCTGACACGGGGCTTGAACTGGGGAATGATGAGATCGTGACCTGAGCCGAAGTTGGATGCTTAACGAACTGAGCCAACCAGGCTTCCTCATGATTGCTTTTCTTATCACATCCAGCCTTCCACTACCTTGGACCCCAGGTGTGTGTTCTCATTATTTTCTGGCCGTTCGTCAGGCGAGGTTACAATATTTTATCTCTTTTTGTTTTTTCCTCCACTGCTCTGATGGCTTTGAGATATTATTTACTCATCATAAAATCTGCCCATTTAGCTGCACAGTTTGGTGGATTTTTATAATCACGTACGATTGTGTAAACTATCACCACAATCTAGACAGAACACTTTCTTTACCCTACCATGTTTCTTTTTTCTGCTACTTTTTATTTTCAGTTCATTTTTTTATTTTTATTTTTTGAGAGAGACCGAGCCTAAGCAGGGGAGGGACAGAGGGAGAAAGAGAGAATCCTAAGCAGGTTCCATGCTCAGCATGGAGCCCGATGCAGGGCTGGGTCTCACAAACCGAGAGATCATGACCTGAGCCGAAATCAAGAGTCAGACGCTCAACCAACTGAGCCATCTAGGCACCCCTCTGCTGTTTTATAAAGGCGGCTAAAAATTCTTGAAAACACCATGTACCTCACACTTAAAGATCCCTTACAGGGAAACATTTTAGGGGAAGTTTTATTTAAAAGCTTTAATCTGGGTGACACGTTCAAAGTTCTGACTTTGGGATCCTTCCAGGGCCTGAAGTTCCAGTTGTATTTCTGAGCTTTTTCTCCCAGTTAAAGGCCACATTTGTCATCTCCATCTGCTGTCAGTGTGGAATATTTTCACAGATGTCAGGTGTCTTGGGTGAGGATTAACCCACTGGCCTCATCCCCTCTTCAGTCCTGCCAGCTGCTGTTTTACCAGTCCTTGGTTGGCCTCACAATTCATCCACCGATGTCTGGTCTCCCCCTTGCCAATGTACTGAACAGAGTGTCGCAGACCTTAGCAGCTTTGGAAAGCTGTGCTATCCAGAAGGTGGTACACTCTCTTCAGTTCTTCCAGGGTCTAGCATTCCATGCAACATCCCAGCTCTCCTTTCATCAAGAAAATGGAAGTGTGTGCTTTTTTCCACGTGCTCTCATTGCATACCAACATCTGTCCGATATGATTACGTATGACCCTAGCAGAATAATTATGCCTCACTGGATCTCCATTTCCATTCATTTATGAATTTATTAATCAATCAATGAGCATCCAGGATGTGTGACTATGTGGCTTACGTATGGCAGACGTCGGCCAGCCTTGCCCTTTATGGTACCATCTAATTTGATCCTTAAAACAGCACGGGTTTTGCACTCGGGGAAACTGGTGGCCATAAGTGATAGTGCTATGACTCAAAATCTGATTTTCTCTGATTGCCAAGATTATACTCCTTTCTGGGTGAGTGGTGCTGGAAGTGTGCTTTCCCAGTGAAGATATCCAGGAGGGATTTGGCTCTATGAGTCTGAAGTTCAACAGAAGTGCGTCAGACAAAAGTAGGGATTTAGGGGTCACTGACATACGGATGGTCTTGGAAGCTATGGGATTGCCAGCAGAGAGGGAGAGGTAATCTGACTAGAATTATAGCCCGGACATGGTCTGCTTCTTTGTTCTTCCCCACGACATCCTTTTTCACTGCTCAGGGAAACTTTCCCTGACCTAAGGAAGCATTCCTCTTCTCCTTGATTGAACTTGGACGAGACTGGAATTTACCACGGGGTTCAAGTATGCTGGGAAACCAAAACACGGAAAACCCCCAAACCTAGACATGAATGCATTTAGAAAGTACCTATTTTAGATCACAGCTTATTTATAATCAAGCCAGAGACTTGTGTCTCTGCTCTTCCTTATGGAGTACTTCCTCAAAATTTGCTCTTTCTTTCTTAACACTGCCAAGCCCCACAAAAATTCCACATTTAGAATTTCTGGGATTCTCCCTCCCACTTGTTCCCATGGGAGGCCTAGATTTATTCTGTCTTGGTTTTTGGTTAATGAGAAGCTTCTAGCTGAAGATTATTTTCACTTTTGTATATCACACTTCAGACTCCCACGGCCCACTAATTAGGTTGTTTATCTCACCCACATATATTGCATTTATTCAGAGATGCCTGAATGTCTTTATTACCTGAAAAAGAGCCCAGGCCAGGTGGACCTCCAATCCTGGGACTGTGCTATGTACGTAATAAGCGTTCATCCTGTGAGACAACTCCGGGAGATTGAGAGTAGGAAATAAGGTTGTGTTTCCTTTGACGGACTGGAGTTAGACATTTAGGACTTTTGGACCCTGAGGAGGAGCAAAACCCCCTAACGCAAGGGAATTATGGCAGTCCCTGTTGATATTTTTATTGTTTTAAAGAAAAGAAAACAAATCGCTTTCCAAAGATAGTTTAAATGTCATCCTGCCCGGAGGAAAGGCGATGGGCTAAATGACTTCCCAAGGTCTCCCTTAACCCAAGGATTTTGATAACCGCTCACCCAGATGTGCTCCTTGAGTAAAAATCAGCTAGCTGTACTTTTCCAAGCGAGCACTTGAAGATGTGGTTCCTCTGACAGTGTCCAGGTTTCAGTGATATATCGCTGCTCTTCATCATGAACCCCAGCACCTTCTCGCAGATGCTGGAATCTTCTGTCACCAATACAAGCAAATCCATTTCTCTCAGACCCCCGAGTGACTCCCAGGCAACTCGGAGACAGAGAGTCAAGAGGCTTAGTGCTAAAATTACCTGGCAAGAGACTGCTCATTCTGGCTCGGGAAGAGACACAATACGTGCCGGTGGCTTAAAGGCTCTGCAGGTTAGGGCTTGGGAGACTGGCGGCTGCAACTGGCTCAGTCCCCGACTACCTGTGGCATACGTTTCTGTGACCCCTGAGACCTCATGCCGTAGAGGTTGGGAGCACGGGGGCTCGAGTCTAACTGGGTCTGCCGCTAATGAACCGAATGACCTTGTGCACGCTACTGTGATCCCTTAAACTCGGTTTTCAGTTTTGCCTTTCGTCAAATTTTGGCGACAGTGCCTACTTCATAGAAGCAGGGGGAGGATTAAAGGGAAGGATTGAGCATCATTCGGCAAATCCGGTGCGACGGTAGGTGCCCACTCCCTGTTAGGTGCTGTCATTCCTTTAGTTTTCTTACTTGTAGAATGAGGAGCTCGGGCGAAGGTAAGTGGTCTTTTTCACCTTTGAGGGTCCGTGAGTCAGATGCTATTTTTTTCCATAGTGGTGTCTATCTCATTTTCTCCTCCTGTCTCCTTGGGGACCCCACCGTTTCCCCCGACCACAAGGCTGGCTGTCCTGGGGCCTGCTGTGCTGACTTCTCTCTTTCCCATAGCACGGGACCCCTCACCCCACTCGCCACTCCTCCACAGGGTGGTCCTGTGTTTGATAAAAGATCCCGTCAGGGCTATGAGCGACATTCCCCTCCTCCTGGGCCATGAATCCCGTCAGGTGCTGAGCAATGGTGTGGCCGAGCCTTCCTCTCTTGCGAGCAATCCGCGAGACCGCCTGACATTCATAAGTTCCAGAGCTGTTTTTCCCTCTGAAACAAAGTCATCTCCAAACTTTTACATTATAGATCATCCCAGAGCTTTATTTTCACCATCACTGGGCTGGAAAGGGGACTAAGATAGCCCATATTTCCCTCCTCCTCAAAATCAAGCATCTCAAATAAAAACCCTTTTGATTCTCATCTTTTCCATTTGCTTTCCTAATGCTCAAATGAAAACGAGACTTTGCCTTTTGATTTTCACTCCTTTGTCAATTTTCCGGTAGCTGCCAACCCAAGAGCGGTGGGGACAAGCTTCAGCAACTCCTCACGGGCGGGGACGTGACGGTGGCATGTCCCCAGGCAGACGGGCAGTCTGGGTGTTCTCCCAGTGCCACTTTTGCTAATGCCCCAGGACTAGTTTGCCTAACCATCTTGTACAACAGTTGAAGTCTGTGGGGCCGCGTGGGAGCTGGACTCTTCTAAACAGCATGTGTGGGCACAGAGTGCACATACACAGGGTGGGCAAGGACCTCAGAAGCCAGTTTAAGTTTCCAATTCCTCCTGGGCTTCCCTGTGGTTTCAGGATAATTTAACTTCCTGATCCCTGGCAGAATCAGATGTCCTAACCTACGGAAAGCTGCTAATAATTGATTGCGTTGACCCTAATAAGGGCATTTACCACTTGAATGAGGACCACATGAAAAGGGTATTTAACCTCCAATATGCTTGTCTAATGATACAATTTCAAGGAGACTACTAGCAGATTGAGGGAGATGTATTTGCCCTGGAATGTGTCCCTGGTGTTTGTCAAATTTCAAATCACATGTGTAAGGTAGCCATGTCACTCTAAGTATATTTCGGCCTGATTTTACACACACACACACACACACACACACACACACCTGCTCTGGTTGGGGTTCTCTCCCCAGCCTGCCTGATAATGCCTGGACTGATACCGTTGTGACCCAGACTTGCTAGAGCTTGTTTTATTACTGCATGATTATTAAGCTTTGTTCTTCCTTTCCTTTGAACTTTTGAGATACTGGTTTTTATTTTACGTGGCTCTTCACTGAAGGAAAGCAGAAATTTATTTGGCAGGTGTAGTTCTTCGTTTTAAAATTAAATTGACTCTATCCTTTTGTCTTCGTCCCTCAGAAGCACTTATTTACATATGTTCCCACTATTTCTTATTTTACTTCCTTGTCATTTTCATCATCCCTTTCTCTTCCTTCCTCTGTCCTCTTTCTCTCTTTTCCGTACACCCCCCCCCCCCACACACACACATACACACCCACACACACAGTCACTTTCTTGGTTAGATTGCTTTGGTTTTCATATGAATAATTCTTCCAGCCACGTTCTATAACCTGATGCTGAAGTGGGGGTCACTTGATGAACTCTTTGATGAGTATTGCCCCCTGGGAGGCAATTATTTTCATGGTTAGAGAGGGCGTCCCTGGATCCTAAGGTTCTTTCCATTTCCTTTCCTTAGCTTAGACATACGAGTTCTTTTGTGCTCGGCAGTTTCAGTTCAGGTTTTATTGACTCCTACCTTGGGATTTTTTCTATGGAGAGTAACTACTTGTATGCTTGAGACCAAAAACTTTGGCTAACCATATTAAATCAGATAGCTTGGCAATGTTAAAAGGTCGGAGCAGTCCAGATTTTGTGGGCCCTGATGCTGATACTCTTGTATTTTTCTTAAAATAATTAAAAATTGCAAATAAATCATACTCGGGGCCTTAAAAGGGATCCATGCAAGTAAGGGTCCGCAAGCTTAGGCTCCACTTACTTGATGGTAAATTTATTTCTTGGAAAGTGGGATCCTCACTGCAAGACCCTTAAATATTTTGCTCCACCAAAAATCTTGTTTGCTCTGCTATCGTTCTTTAAGATCCCTCAGTCGTCTACTTCACAAGTACCCACTTACACTTAAAGATAAGAGAATCTCTATTTCCCTTTTGAGCTTATCGTTCAGGTCACCACGAGTCCCAGTTGCTCCTGACTCATGATTTTGGCTCCAGCTTCTGGCCCCTCTGGTCTTGGCTTTCCTTTCTGTTTATCTTTGGGTCCTATCACTTTCAAGCCTTCCTTTTCTAGATTGGATTAAAGTGTCCTACATTTCCGGCTCATGAAGAAATTTCCTGCTGTAGGCTTAGCTCCAGAGAACACAAATTCCCCTCAAATTCCAGTCTCTGGGGCTAATATTGAGATAGGCTAGATCTGTTTGTCTGGTTAGATGGAGGAGAGGGGTTTCATACAGTTACAGAGCTTCAGTTCTATCCATAATGAATCCAGGACAAACCCTCGACTTCGCTCCATTAGTTACCCTCTTTCACCATAAAAGAGAAAAAAAATCAACTTTTCCTTTTAACAAATACTGCAATCTCATATTACGCAAGGGCTAAATGTCTCCTGTTGTATCGTGCCATATTGGAGGTATGCCCAAGGGGCTCTGACAGGTGAAGGGAACTGAACCCACCCTAAGGATGCCGAAAGGTTTCCATGAGGAGGTCACGAAAGACTGTGAATGCCAAGTCAGCCAACTTGAACTTTATCTTGAGGAAAATGGAGTCCACTGACCAGGGTGGTGGCTTCACCCGCATTCCTTTTAAAGATCTCCTGTTAGCAGCTCATGGAATATGGGCTGGAGGAAGCCTTTAGAGGTGGGAAACATAGTCAACCAATGCAGTCCAAGTGTCCAAGTGAGAGACGAGGACTCTGATGGTAGGAAGGAAAAAGAGGCCAAGGAGATAAGACGCAAGGACTTAATATTTAGGAAATAAAGTAAGTAGGGCTGAATATCATTCAGAGCTTGAAAGTCTAAGTCAGGGTCACTGGCAAGACTCCTCAAGGGCCACGTTTCTCCTGCCCACTTTGTTCTACTTCATCCCCTCTCTAGCTCGGAGAGAAAGAAGTTGGGGGAGGAATGGCAGGGTTCAGTTTTGTAAGACGAACTGTGTTTATTTGTGAAGTTCTGCTACCACATAAGGCCAGTGGCAGGTCAGAGGCAAGTGAAGGAAACTGCCCTCCGTGGGACCCCAAATTCTAACTAGCTATAGACCTGGTTCCGCTGCCATGGCTAGGGGAGCTCTTCAGCTCTCTTCTGCCTTGCCCTGCTGTTCTGTCTGGGCTGGCTCTCATTCTCAGGCCGCTGATTTAAGAGAGCAGCCTTGCCTTTCACTACTGTTTACGACGGGTGAGACATGGGCTCTTGGGGCTGAGAAGCACTGTAATTCACAGAGCGCACGGCTCCCACTGGGTGAAGCTCAGATATATAAGGGCTGGCCTGGAAACCAAGGCCTCCTGGATTCTAATCAGACAGGCCTGATTCCTCTCCTTCCAGTGGCTTTTATGACCCATCCTTGCCTGAGATGACAGAGTTCCTCATTGTCCACCGAAAGGTAAAAATCCGTAAGAGGCAATTCAATTTCACAGGCCATAAAGTTATATGTCCACTTCTTGTACTTCTTCTTCTTGTTTATTATGGCAGAAAACTTCTGAGTTCACCATCTATATTTTGTCAGTGGATAGAAATTGTTTTATCCTACATGTTTCTCCTGCCGCCTGCCACCCTCTCTCCTCACCCTGGCCTTGCTTGTATCTCATTCTATTCCTTACGTAAGAGATCCCTTAAATCAAGGCTCGCCACTTCCTGGCAGATCAAAGCAATCTGCCCGTAGCTGAGACTGGGGATGAATTTCCTCTGGGTGATGGGATTTGTGGTGGAGAGGGACAGAGGAGGTAAGCAAGAGGAGGGGCAGACGCTTCCTTTTCTGAGCAGCACTTAGAATAACCATATAGTTTTTCTTTTCCCCTGGCCCCCTATAGTTTTACATACACAGATTCAGTGTTTGCATCCTGAGTATAGTAAAAACATATAGTTCCACATGTTTATTGTTCCCGTATTTCTATTACACCTGATAAGGAGGCATGTGTCACGGAATCAGCCTTGCATACAGTCCCTTGGGGGAGCAGTTTTCTGTCTCCTGCGACTTCTTGCCCCTATGGACGTGCCTCACGGAGCCAGGACTAAGCCCCTGATGAGAAGGTAGCCAGCCATCTCCATCACCTGGCTGAGGATGCAAAACCTGGGCCAATCAGATTCTCCCTTTTGAAAATTTGGGGTTCCCCCATCATTTTATTATAAAAAATTTCAAACATTTAGAAAAATTGGAAGAATTAAACATTAACTACCCATAAACCCACCACTAGATTCTATAATTAATACTTCACTCTGTTTTCTCACATTATGTATCCATCTAGCCATTCTTCTAGTGATCTAGAAATACATAATATTTTTTATGCATGTCAAGGTAACTTTCAGAAATCACTACACCACGTAACATGGGTAGGGAGACTGTCGTGAGTTGGCGGAGAGTATTGGAGCTAGAAGGTCACGTAGACTGGGGGATGGAGGTGACTGGGTCTCAGTCACGGACAGCTGATGAGTGGTGGATTCAGTGTGCAGAGAGAAGGAAACGAAGCAGACATGGAGAGAAAAGCAGTGGCTTCTGACCACCGTGGGGCACGGAGATGCAGAGAGAAATTGCTTCAGTTCAGAAACTTTTCCAGGGCTAGGTTATCATTCCCATGGAACCCAGCTGTACCTATATTTTATTTTATTTTATTTTATTTTATTTGGTGTACAAGATTTCTGGATCCTTTATAAAATCTCTTTTTACTTGAGTTTCTTTCTGGCAACTTAAAGACTCCTGCTTTGAACACCTTATTTATTTCAGCAGAGTCACTGGGCTCCTACCATGGTCCAACGGTTGTTAGGCACCTTGAAGACATGATTCCCTCTTCCTGAAATGCCCTGGCCCCATGATTCCACACCAGACAATCAACACCTGCTCTTCCTTTAGTGGCTCATTTCTGTGAAGCCCTCCCTCACTGGCCTAGGCAGAGGGGACCAATTTCTCATTTGGGCTCCTGGAAACCTTTATACACACCTACAATGTACTGATCTCAACACTGTGCCATTGTTAACATTTTATGTGTCTGAGACCTCTGTAGATTGCGTGATGATGCACGTGATGTAGTCAGGTTTGCATCACCATGAGCTAATGATATTTGGCATATGGTAGGCTTGCAATAAACACAGCAGGGTCTATATGTATTTTCTTCCATTGGTATGACTGGAAAGCCTTCTGGACATTTCCTGCTAGAGGGTTGCAGCAACCATGGACGTGCATTGCTCAGATCTCCCTGCAAGAGAGAAGCTCCTACAAGGAGCACAGTGAGCCAACAATGCAGTGCTTTGGGCTCTGTCATGGTACTTGAGTTGAAGACATGCACTCTTCTAGCAACTTTCACCAATGACTGAGAACAGGGGTATGCGTACGGGCAGGGTGATGGGATCTACACATTTCTGACCACCCTGGGGTCGGCAAGCACTTTCTCAGAGCTGCACTGCAGTCTGAGACTCTTCCTACCCAATCTTCCTTCCTTCCCTTTCTTCTTTTAGAGTTGGTAGACCTTCATCATGGCCTGAAGGCCACCCAGTTTATTTCTTTTCCCTGCCTCCATTAGCTTTCATGGGTATTACCCCCCAGTAAATCTCTTGCATTTCTGTCTTGGTGTCTGATTCTTTGAGAACCCAAATTGACATAATTTTTCCTAGAAGTGGTAAAAAAAAAAAAAAGAGTTAGGTAGTAGTGTGGGGTTTGGGAACTGGATCCCCGATCATCATCTGGCTGTCCAAAAGGATCTCAGCCGGAGTAGTATGTGGTCCGCAGGCAGTTCTTGCAAGAGGATGGCTGTCCAAGCGGTAAAACTTTCTCTAGTTGCGATTTGGGGAAATGTCCCACTAGAAGGAATGCCCTTCCTGCTGTGATGATCCCAGCATTGGAAAGATACAGGGGAAGAATGTGCACAGGACAAGGGAGGTGGCTGGTTATTACGACGTTGCCGTGACCCCCCACAGAGGGATAATGAGAAACCGAGGGTAGTTAACAAACAGCTAAAACATAAGTGTGTTGGCCAGAGAGCCTTTCTGGTAGCTTCAAAAGCTCGTTATCGCCTGCGGTGGATAATTAGATACAGCTGAGGAGGTAATGCAGGTTCTGGTAGTTACAGTCACAGACTTCAAATATTGAATTCTTAGCTAAAGTTCAGGTCTAATACGGTTGTAGGGACATCTAGGTGAACATCATGGGGATTGTGCTTCTGTAGGGTCCCCTGAACCCTCAGGGCATGAAGAAGTTAACTACTACTATTAATAGATAACATTTCTCCTGTTTGAAAAGACACTGCAAAGACCTTGCCTCCACATGGCAAAGGCACCCCCATAAGGAGTTGTATTTCCTTTCCCAGTTGTCAGACCAATTGCCAGAGTTAAATCTCACCATAACCCACCTGTGGGGAGTGTTGAGTCTGATAAGGAAGGAAAAGGCTTGTATCTCACAGGAGATGTAAGAATTAGCCAGCGTTTCCTGGCAGACGCCCGAAAAGTACCCACAGAGATAGATATTGAAGATGCTCAGAGGCTGGGGCATAGACTGAATCAGAAGCATTCATTACTTGGGGGCCCCCTCTCGGGATATAGTTTTACATCCTGGAAAAGATCTTAGGGTTTGGGACAAACTCACTACTAGAGCGGGTCTCAGAAGCCCAAAGAAGATGATAGCCTGTGCGGAACAGAACACAAATGCCTGAGTTTCTGTAAAAGATGGGGTAGGAATGACTTAGGAGGTTTAGGCGCAGGGAAGTAAGCATGCTGGAATGGGTAGATTATCGGAGGCAAGAACACCCACTGGAAGATTATGTTCCAAGGGAGGGCCGAGAAGACAGACACTATTCAGGAAGGCTGTCAAAACCGCTGAAGAGGGGGGCATAGCATCACTAACAAGTTCAGTGGTGGCTTTTTTCTGCAGGTTAGGGCTGACAAGAGACAGGGCTGTCACAAAATTCGACTTATTAAAGCAATAGAAATGACTGGGCCCCAAAGCAATCGAAGCCACGTTGCTGTTCTTAATCTTGAGAAGCTGGCACGATTGGAGGTAAGCCAAGGGGGATTGACCCACAGGGAATTAAGGAGATGTTTATTTCTTTCTGAAATCTTGGTGATGATAAGAAGATCCTTGATTTTGTTTTCCAACCCTGTGAGTTGTGGAACTTTCTGACTTTCTATATTTTCTCTTAATTCTGTTTCTACCCAAGACAATTCTTACCTGAATTCACACCTCTCTTGTAGTATCTTATTAAATCCTGTCAGCAGAAGCCAGCTCATATGTCCACATCTTGCTGCAAAATCACTCCACTTGACCAGTTCATTAGGTGCATTTTCCATCCTCCAGGTGATTGCATGAGACAGTTTTAACCACACGTTTCACCACCTCATAGCACACCCATTTCTTCAGCTTTATTTAATAGTTTCTTTCAGTCAGGTTTTTTTTTTTAGGTTTTGGTTAACGTAAGCTCCCATTTCTAGGTCCAAATATCTGTATCAGTCAGCTCTTGCTGCGTAATAAACCATCCCCCAATTCAGCAGCATATAGTAAGAGCCACTCATTACTTTGCTCACAAACCTGCAGGTGAGCCTGGCTGCTCTGCTTCAGACTGTGTGACTTCTGAGAGGCTTGGCTTCAAACTGCAGGCCTGTGGGTCACTGCCTCTGGTCCATGGGAGACTTTTACTTTGGAAGCAGTGGGTTACCCAAGACATGTTCTTCCCATGGCAACGGCCAAAGCCCAACTGAACAAGTCCCACTGCACATAGACAGCTTATGTCTTTTCTTTTTTCCTTTTTTTCAATGTTTATTTAATTTTGAGACAGACAGAGACAGAGCATGAGTGGGGGAGGGGTAGAGAGAGGGAGACACAGAAGCCGAAGCAGGCTCCAGGCTCCGAGCTGTCAGCCCAGAACCTGAGGCAGGGCTTGAACCCACGATCCACGAGATCATGACCTGAGCTGAAGCCGGCCGCTTAACGGACTGAGCCACCTAGGCACCCCAATGTCTTTTCTAGTGTCACACTTACTAACCTTCCATTGGGCAAGTCAAGTCACGTGGCCAAGCCCGACCAGCAACAATGGAGTGGGGAAGCATCTCCTCTCACAGTAGAAAGGAACAGAGTGAATATTTTCTGAGCACGAATCTGAACTATCATCGGTACACTAGTTTGAGGAAGTTTTATTGGACATCTAAGTAGAGTACTTGGATGTATACATGTGTTTGGATTTCAAGGCAGAAGTGTAGGCTAGAATAAAAAATTTTTGAGTTAGTAGCATATAGATGCATATAAAGCCATTACCCAGGATTAGATTGCCGAGCGAGTGTGTGCAGATAGAGAACAGAAGAAGTGCACTTACTAAATACTGGGGCAATCTGGCTTTCAGAGATTGATAAAAGAGGAATCAGCAAAGGAGATAGCGAGGAAGTGATTAATGAAGGAAGGGGGAAACCAGGAGAGCACAGGGTCTGAGAATACTTATAGAATTCCCTTCAAAAAGTATTTAGGTGAACACTTTAAGCCTTAAAGAGCCGTGTTAGAAAAGAAAAAAAAAAGTAGAAATTAGTAAGATTAACATCTAACTGAAGATGTTAGGAAAAGGTCAACAAAATAAATCCAATTAAAATAGCAGGAGGAACGTGAAGAAAGCAGATATCAGGGTGACAAAAACAAAAATACAGTAAGGATGACTAACGACACTAAACATTTGTGTCTCAAAAAGACTAGTTCAGTTCACACAACTACGGTGAGATTAACCAACTCACAAGAGAAAGGCCCAAACAGGTAATATTAGAAATGGAAAAGAAGTCAAAGTGGCAAGTGCTACAGAGGCAAAAAGAAGAATAAAAGTATCGATGCAATGCTAATAAAGTTGAAAATGAATGAAAGGGACAGAATGCCCCCAAATAAGGGATCAAATCTGCATCAAGAAGAATTAGAAAGCCAAATACTCCATAAAAATTAAAAATATTGAAACTATAGTGAAACGTTTCCATAAACGTATCACCCAGAAATTTATTTTTCTTTTGTGCCAAATTGTAACACTCGAAGAAATATTTCTGTGTTTACTTGAACTATGGCAGAATATAGTAAAAAGAGAACACCCTAACTCATTTATGAGGTTAGCAAAATTTAAAATAACTAAACAACAGTGGGGAAATTATTATTCTAGATCACTATCTCCCATGAACATAGGTGTAAAATTCCTAAACAAAATATTAGCAGATCCCTTCTACTGCTGCATGAGAAAAGATGATACGTCATGACCAATTTGGAATAAATTCTACAATGTGAGTTTAGTTCAACATTAGACTAGCAATTACTAGAATTCAGTGAATTAACAAATAAAAGGAAAAAGTGACAAAATTATATTTCCTGTAGATGCAGAAAAACATGTTATAGAATTCTGCTCATATTTATTATCTTAAAATATACTCTTAGAAAACTAGCTAAAGAAGGAAATTTCTTTCATGGTTAAATATAATTCACAGGAAACCTAAAGCAGCGGTGCTATTTTAGTGGTGAAGTGTTGAATGCATTTTGATGTGTTTATTTTTATTTTTTATTGTTTTTAATGTTTATTTTTGACAGAGAGAGAGAGAGAGCGCACGCAGGGGAGGGGCAGAGAGAGAGGGAGGGGCAGAGAGGAAGACCCAGAATCCGAAGCAGGCTCCAAGCTCTGAGCTGTCAGCACAGAGCCCATCACGGGGCTCAAACCCACAAACCCTGAGATCATGACCTGAGACAAAGTCAGATGCTTAACTGACTGAGCCACCCCGACACCCCATTGAATGCATTTTTAATAAAATAGACAAGACAAGGGTGTTTATTCTCACCATTTTATTTAACATTGCACTCAATGTCCTAGCAAAGCACTAAGGTAAGAAAACATAAAAGGTAGGAGAATTAGAAAGTAAGAGGCAAAAGTGTGATTTTTTTTAAACAGTTATGTTATTGTATATGGTAGGAAACCTACAATGATCTAATGTATTAGAATAAAGAAAAGAGTTAAGCAAGGATGTTGGATATATGAATATATTAAGGTTAATGGCATTCCTGTGCTCAGCAACAAACGTTTAGAAGATGTAATTTTAGGGGTGCCTCGGTGTCTCCGTTAGGTAAGTGTCCAACTCTTTATCTTGGCTCAGGTCATCATCTCACAGTGTGTGAGTTCAAGCCCTGAGTCATGCTCTGCGCTGACAGCACAGAACCTGCTTAGGATTCTCTCTCTCCCTCTCTCTCTGCCCCTCCCTCCCTCACTCTCTCTCTGTCTCTCTCAAAAATAAACATTAAAAAGAAAATGTAATTTTAAAAGGAATCATTTGTTCTGGCTTCTATAGCAGTAGAGGACCTTGGCTGAACTAATCTTCCCTCAGATAACAATTAGAAAATATGGAAAAAATGTTTTTAGAATTGCCCTGCTTTTTGGAGAAACAAGAGAGTCACTAAAAGCAGAAAGAAGCCAGCAAGGAGTTGGCCCCTGAAAGATGAACCGTGAGTTAGGTATTTTAATATGAGACATTCCCCAGTGCAGCAAAGCTCATTGGGCTGAAGGCCACAGCCCTACTGGCTTAATGTGTTAGAGAACAGAATTTGGGACAATTAAAAAAAAAATAAAAATAAAAACATAGAAAATTAGGTGGGAAATCCTAGAAGGCAAGGATCCACAGAGGGGTAAACCCCAAAATCTGTATGTATATAATCCACCAAAATCCTTGGATGGCCATTAGCTTTCCTTTCACAGGGGAAACTGTAGAAGGAGTTGTGATAAAAATAAGCAACAAAGAAAAACAGTGGAGGCTGAAGTCATTGAGAAATTTATACTTCCATCCATTTCAGGAGAGACAAAATTTGGAGTTTGAGCACAGCTAAATTAAAAAAAAAAATCACTCTTCAGTGTACAATAACCGAATCTAGACTTTATACAATTTTCATAATGTCCAGTATCAATCAGTTATCAAGAGACGTGTGAAAGAAACAGAGAAATCTGGCCCATACCTGAGAAGAGAGCCCAAGTTCAAGAAGAAGTGGATGTTGGGATGAGGAGATAAAGACTTTAAAGCAGCCGTTGTGAATATGTGCAAGAATTCAGAGAAAGATGCATTCATAATGAACAGATGGGAAATATAAGCAGAGAACTAACAGTTATAAAAAAAGAACAACGTGGAAACTCTAGAGCTGAAAAGGACCATTACTGGAATGAAAAATCCACTCAATGAGTTAACAGCAAATTGGAGATGGCAGAAAAGCCAGTTAACATGGAGCTAGAACAATAGAGGTCCGCCAGAGGCGAAGGGCGGGGGGGGGGGGGGGGGGGGGGGGGAGGCACAGGCCTCCAGTTAAGGACGGAAGAAGTCACAGGGGTGAAAGGTACAGTGTGGAAAATGTAGTCAGCGGTACTGTAATGGCGTCGTATGGTGACAGATGGGAGCTACGCTCATGGTGAGCATAATGTACAGAGTTCTCAAATCACCATGTTGTAAGCCTGAAACTAATGTAACGTGTGTCAATTATACTTCAATTGAAAAAAAAAAAAGCTAAAACAACAGAAATTACACAACCTGAGAAGTGGAGAGAAAAATAATGAATAAAAAGAAACAAAGCTTTACAGACTATATGGCGATAGTAAGAAATCTAATATATGTGTATTTGGGGAACCAAGAGAAGAGCTGGAGAATGTGGCAGAAAAAAAGTATTTGAAGACATACTGGGTGAAAACTATCGAAACAATCGAAAATTCAAAAATATACACACAGGTACAGAGTAAATTGATTTTTTTAAATGTTTATTTTGAGAGAGAGAGAGAGAGAGAGAGCACATACAAGCAGGAGGGGGGTAGAGACAGAATCCCAAGCAGGCTCCACATTGACAGTGCAGAGCCCAACACAGGACTCCTTCTCATGAACTGTGAAATCATGACCTGAGCCAAAATCAAGAGTCAGATGCGTAACTGACTAAGTCACCCAGGCACCCCCCGACCCCTGCCCCCGGTAAATTGATTTTTGATAAAGACACCAAAGCAACTCAATGGGATAAGAAAAGTCTTTTCAGTAATGATGCGAAGGCACCTGAATATCTATATAGAAAACAATGAACCTCAAACCCTTACCTCACTGTACAAAACAATTAACTTAGTCTAAAAGCTAAGACTGTAAAGCTTTTAGAAAAATTATAGAAAGATATCTTTGCAATCTGGGGTTAAAAGTGTTTCTTAGATGTTGAAACAACAATAATAAAAGCAAAGCAACAAATAAATTAGATATCAAAATTTAAAATATCTACTCATAAAAAATTAAAAATGTCTACTCATCAAATAGCCAAACCACAGACTGGGGAAATATATTACATGTAAACATACCATCCAGTGAAACTAGATTAAAATGAAGAAGTTTTATCTTTCAAAATACAGCATAAAAAATGTTAAAAAGACAAGACACGAATTTGGTGAAGATACTTGTAACACATATAATTACCAAAAGATCAGTATTCAGAATCTATAAAGAATCTATCTCAGGAACAGCACAAAAGCTATAAAAATGAATAAATTATAAGAAGACGAAGCTTGATGATCCAATTGAAAAATGGGCAATCACTTCTCAGAAGCACCAAATTAAAAAAAAAAATCAACCTCTTTAGTAGGAACATACTAATTGAAGTCACAATGCAATATTTCACATTTAATAGATTGACAAAAGATTTCAAAGTCTAACCATATCAAGTTTGACAAGAAAGTGAATCAATCAGAATCCTTATGCACAGCAAGAAAAAGTGAAAATTGGCACTAATGTTTTGGAAAAAAAAAACAAACAGTGTTGCCTAGTTTACCTGAAAATATACATGCCTTTACCTTACTTAGCAACTCTCTTTCTTGCTACATACCTAGAAAAACTCTGGTACATACCACCAGGAGACAGATAGAAGAATGCTCACACGAGCATTCGGTGTAGTGGCAAAGTATTAAAAACATTTCAAATATTTATTAACAATAGAATGGATATATTGTTGAACAAATGGAGTACGATACACCAGTGAAAATAAGCAAATATGGCGATACACAGCAACATACACAAATCTCAGGAAAATGAAATTGAACGACAAAAATGCAAGGTCCAGAAACCTAGAATGGGATTCTATTTTAAAAAGTTTAGAAACATGTAAAACTGAAGGGTATATTGTTTGGGTATAAAGATATACGTCACAAAATAATCATAAAAGCAAGAGAGTGATAAGCAGAAGACACGGGCTGTGGTCTCTAAGAGAATAGGGAAACGGATGAGGTTGTTGATAGGTTCAATGGTGGTTCCATGAGTAATGGAAATGTTCTGTCTCTTACACTGGGATGTGAGTGGGTGGATGTATTCACATATACGTAAGAGTATTTCTTCTATTTCTATTATCTCTATTTCTGTTTCTTCAATAGTACATAAAATAGAGATATGTAAATATAAAATATAAATAGTAAATAAAAATGCATACATCTCTCTTGGAAATGTTTATTGACCCCATGGCGTTCATCACCATGATAACAATTCTGGAAGTGGAAAATCTGGGGTGTGAATTCCAGCTCCCAGAACAGTTTAACAGGGGGTTGTATGCTACGTCCTTGTTCCCGTCTCTCAGCCTTATTTCCTTTTCTGCCTCACAACCTCTGCTCTCCCTTATCAACAGAAAAACATATCCTATAATGGAGTACTTAGGCATGATCAAAAGAAATGTTAGAAAAGAACTTAAAAAGTAACTTCACCTTCCTCTCAACAAGTGTTTAAGATATGTTCGTTTTCAAGCCTCTCACCGGTAGTTGTGCTGACTCTTGACATAACTGGCCAGTCAGCATTTGAGAACTCTCATTGGGGTTGAAGCTTTCGACCTCTTTAGCCCCAAGATAGATCCGTTACAACCACACGAATCTTTCTCAATGTACAGCCCTAATAGATAAAGTCTCTATAATGGGGGGGGGGGTGATAAATAAATCAGTTATATTATTATGCATGTTCTAAAGTCAAAGGAAATACTGGTTATCCCTAAATATCTATATTTCATAAGTAAGGAAATGTAAGGTGACAGCAGGTGTCTGACCCTTAAATAGGATAATATAGGTCATCCAGATTTATGTCTTCCTAATGACTTTCTTTTCCTTTCACTCCTTTCTCTCCTTCTTTCTCTCTTTCCTTCTTTCCTTCTCTCCCTCCGTCCCTCCCTCCCTCCCTCCTTCCCTCTCCTTCTCTGTCTTCAGAGCAAACAGAACAAGGGCACGATGCACCATTGCTTGGGCACTAGGCGGCATAGTGCTACAGACAGTGATAAAAACAATCAACAGTGGGGGCGCCTGGGTGGCTCAGTCAGTTAAGCGTCCGACTTTGGCTCAGGTCGTGATCTCACGGTCCGTGGGTTCGAGCCCTGCGTCGGGCTCTGTGCTGATGGCTCAGAGCCTGGAGCCTGCTTCCGATTCTGTGTCTCCCTCTCTTTGCCCCTCCCCTGCTCACGCTCTGTCTCTCTCTGTCTCTCAAAAATAAATAAATGTAAAACAATTAAAAAGAAAAAAACAAACAGAAAAAAACAAACAAAAAACAATCAACAGTGGTGCCAAAGGAGTGGTAGAGGGTGAGAGAAAAGTGAGAAAGAGGATTGCTCAACCTCTAGTTTGTTTTGGTTTTCGTTTTTGTCTTCTCTGCCTAGAAATATGACCTTCACACCGAAAGAAATAGAACAGACACAGCTCAGGAAGAATTAAATCCCAAGAAAGGTATGGAACGTATCAAAGAACCTAGATGCCCTGGAAGAGTAAAGTCCCCAGGTTCAATAAACCATTGGAGTTCTCACAAAACTTGTATTGGTCTTTGCCAAGCTGTTGTTCTGTATCTAGGACCAAAAATACCAACTGCCCACGCTGGAGAGGTAGGAACACTGCTTTACTAGAAGCTCAGGAGAAAAGATTAGGTGCTATTTTAGTTGACTGCATGCTGAATATGCATCAGACATAACAAGAGATACCAGAAAGGCTAATGTCATCTTAGGCTGAGCTGAAAGGAGTGTGAGGCCCAGACAAAGAGAGTTTAATCTCCCTCTGTTTATTTCTGGCATTTCAAGAGAAACATTGACATGCTCGGTATGTTCAGTCGGAGGAGGCTAAATCGATTGCGCGGAGGGCTGGAGACTATGCCACAAAAGGAAGAGGTGCCCGGTGTGTCTAGAATCGTGAAAAAACACCAGCCTTAGCCAGGAGGAAGGAGTCAGTCCAACAGCTGTCTTCCAATATTTCAAGGATTGTCAAGTACAAAAGTGATGAGACATTTTGCATCGCTTCGGAGTGCAGAACCAAAGAGAAGCGTTTGGAAGTGAGGGGGGAGGAAATTCCATTCGATAGGAGAAATTCTAACGATCTCTCAAGTGGATATGATGTTGCACAATCCACAGATAGTCTCGTGTGCATCGTCTCCCATTAGAAACAACCCCTGAACAACCGGCGGTTGAGTCAGTGGCTGGGCACGTGTAAGCAGAGGCTAATGAGTCACATTAGAGTAGATGGACGTAAAGACTATTTCTGACTCAGACTGTGAATTAACCAGGAGCTCCTGTCAAGCCAGCTTCCAAAATGACAAGGAACAGGAAACAAAAACAATAGCACTTCAGCACTTCATCCTGTGTCAACTTACACTTTCCAAAGTAAAAAAAAAAAAAAAAAAAAAAAAAAAAAAAAGTGAAAAGATACGTGTCTGTGTTCACCGTAAGGGGAAATAGGTTGATGAGGCACTTTTTCCGTGCTTTAGGGCATGCAAGCGGATGTTGACTGCCTCTCTTCTGGAGATTTCTGCTCTGGATAGGAAGAGAGACCACAGAACCCTCGGGTCCCCTCTAAGGCCAAGGTTCTGTGAAAGTTATATTTCACATGCGGCTCTGTTCCTTTCTAAAATGGCTTTGCGCAAATCATTTTCATTCTCTGGGCTTTATTTGTCTTTTTTATCCAATGAGACTAGTGTGATTTTTTTTTTTCTTTTAAAGAGAACTCACATTCTACAGTGAGAAGATTTTATGAAGGATTTGTGAGAGCTTTGTTCTTCCACATTCAATCAAAAATTAATTGATCTTAAGTTCTGGTCCTGGTAAGATCGTGGTAGCAGTATAGTTTCTGAACTTTTTCCAAACTCCCCTGAAAACCAAAGAGAAAATTAGGGTAGTATAAGAAAATACATATGAGTTATGTGTTTAAAAATACTAAGTGATAAGAACCGCCCCCCCGCCCCGCCCCCGCCCCTTCACCTTAGAGTACTGGTCGGTGTGATCCAAACCATGTACAGCAATGGTACCTAAAAGCAATCAGCAGTACTCTGGTGGTGGTTACTGTTTGGGGCGGGAACACTGGATGGTTCAGAAGGTGGGAGGTGGCTGAAATGGGGAAAGGGAAGAGTGGTTCCGTTGCAAACCTGTGCGTGCCCTACAAACCATGGGAGCCCGAATCACTTATGAATATTCACCCTCAAGAGGAGAAGGCCTTTACCTAGAATGAAAATTTGTCTGCACAAGCCTGAGAACGAATGTGAACTAGAGGTTTTTCCATGCTGTGACCTGCAGCTGAGAGCAAACACGGGCACATCGCATCGCCAAGGGATCCGGCAGTGCTGGAGTCAGGCAAACGCTTGACGAACTGCAAAGCGCCCGGTCAATATCCTTTTCCGGATATGGCATCTCCCTCTGAGGGGGAAACCGCTAGAAACAGGTGAATGGAGCAGGCCCGTACCACTGGACAATTGAGGGGAGGGAATGGTGGCCCCAAGGGAATCTGATCCCAGAAAATAACATAACAACCAAAGCATTCATCTAAAAGTCAGACCACAGCCTTGCAGGGACAGGAGCTCTGGGAAACACAGGCCTGGAGGTAGAAAACATTACTGACCAGGCTTAGGACCGAGAGATAGACGAGCTATGTTTTGTGTTCTTCACATTAACAGGGGAAGAGGAGGCCTGAGATAGACTGAGAGAACTTCCCTAGTTCCTCTCCTAGCTCCTTGCTGCCCCAGGAACTTCATCCTGATAGTCTAGGGAGAGCCATCCCTTTAAACATGTGACGTGTAGGGAGGAATAGAGTCTAATACAAAGCTATACTAAGAAAACAGGTCATAATGAAACAAATACACGAGAGTCCAGGAATAACCCCAGAGAAATATGGACACAAAGCAGATGGAAACCATAACAGGTGATATTGAAATGAAAGAAAAGAAATTAAGGGACCTATAGACACTTTGAAAGAACAGTATAAATCAGAAATAGAAGAAATAGGTGAATAACCAGTGGCTATAAACTGAGAACTCACAGCACTCAGGAAAGAATAAAAAAAGAAAAAAGAAATTGAGAAATAAAGACTAATAAGAAGGGATACATGAGAGATTAACCTTGTGGAACATGCAGTGATGAAATTAGAAGGTAGAAAGAAAAATGAAGGAAATCAAACAGAAATAAAGGAAGATAAAGAGGCTTTGGGAGAAAGTGAAAAATAGAAGGACAGGTAGACATAGGAAAGTAATGAAAAAAGTAAAGAAAAGACACAAATAATGAAAAAAAAAAAGAGAGAGAATCTAACAAAAAAAGTCCCCAATGGAGGAAAACTAGACTTAAAACTATAAGTCAGGAGAAGTTTCCTGAAGTAAAAAAAAGCTTTAAAATCCACCTTTTTATTGTAACTAGAAAAATGAACTCATAACAGCAAGGGTATACCAACACCAACATCAACACCAAGGGAATCCTAATAAAAAGACTGGACTTTAAAGATAAGAAAAATATCCCTTGGGCATCCAGACAAAAAGACTAAGTCATTTTAAGGAAAAAGAAAATCAGATCAGAATTAGCCTTCTTAACAGCAACATCTTTTTTTTTGTCAGAAAGCAGCAGAAATACTTTAGAGATGCAAGGAAAAAAGAGGGAGCCACAGATAGTATAAGCTACCTAAGAGAATTAAGTCTAGAGCTACAACCATGGAGGGTCTTGTGGAGCGTTAGTCTCATGAGATCTTCCTGAGAACTGGCAACAGACTGAGCTTCAGGCAATCAGTGAATGATTTTAGAAGATTCACTCCAAGTTCTCAGGGTAAGCACGAATGTATTTAACTGTGGAACAACTAAAAATTGGAGATGAGTTTTAAAAATAGTCCTACTGGCACATGCATGGACAATGCATGCCAAATAGTAAAACTAACAAAGGTGGGAGAAGGTGAGACTCCTTGGAAAGAATACTTTTACAGATTGCCTGATACGTATTGGGTGGGAGTAAGAGGCGATCCAATAAGGCTGACAATCCTAGTGTTTGAAGCTTCGATGAAGTTAAGCTTTCTTACTGTTTAAAAATGATCATTAAGGGGGCGCCTGGGTGGCTCAGTCGGTTAAGCGTCTGACTTCGGCTCAGGTCATGATCTCACGGTCTGTGAGTTCAAGCCCCGCGTCGGGCTCTGTGCTGACAGCTCAGAGCCTGGAGCCTGTTTCAGATTCTGTGTCTCCCTCTCTCCGACCCTCCCCCGTTCATGCTCTGTCTCTGTCTCAAAAATAAATAAATGTTAAAAAAATTTTTTTTAAATGATCATTAAGGAGCGTCTGGGTGGCTTAGTCGGTAGAGCATGCGACTCGATCTTGGGGTTGTGAGTGCAAGCCCCTCGTTTGGTATGTAGAACTTACAAATAAAAATAAAAATGATCATTAAATTAATGTTCATGACATAAATTGGATGGGGGGAAGAGAAGGAAGGGGAGAAGAAATGATCATTAACTGAGATTATCATATAAAAAAATAAGGCTAATATATAAGGGGTAGTAAATAATAATAACCATTAGAACATGAATGAGAACCTTTGTAAATGTCAGAAGAACCAAAAATAAAACATACCACAAAGTAAAGACTTTGTATGTACATTATGTATGTGTATAGACACAGAAAAGTCATAGGTAGATGTATATGTGCACAAAGTTGATTGAAATGCGAAATTGGCATTTTTTATAGGTCATAAGCAACAAATTGTAACAATTTCACATTATTCAAATAGAGCAAGCATGTAAAACAATGTAACAGGAAAAATATCGATTATAGCAAAGGGTATAAGGGGCTTTACTTACCTCCTAAAAGAAAAATTTTTTTCTGATCTTAGCAAAGCAAAACCCATGCTCTTCTTTTTTAAATTAAAAAATTTTTTTGAATGTTTATTTATTTTTGAGAGAGAGAGACAGACAGAGCATGAGCGGGGGAGGGGCAGAGAGAGAGGGAGACACAGAATCCGAAGCAGGCTCCAGCCTCTGAGCTGTCGGCACAGAGCCCCACACAGGGCTTGAACTCAGAACCACGAGATCTTGACTTGAGCTGAAGTTGGATGCTTAACCGACTGGGCCACCAAGGCACCCTAAAATCCATTCTGTTTTATGAAAAATACTAAAAGGGAAAAAGTGAATCAGGTGAAGAATAAAACTACAGGCAAAGGCATACCAGTCGATTGAAAATAAAAGGAAAGCAGACAACATGATTTGAATATCAGAAAACATAGGTTTCATGCCAATAAATATTACAAAATATGAAGGCCATTTTATGCATTTAAAGAATAAAATTCACAGTAAAGATATAATAATTACTAATATCTATGTAGAAAGTAAAATTGCAATTTTTATAAATAAAACATACAGGCAATAATGGAAGGAATGGACAGACACTAATAAATTGAGATTATTACCATATCTCTTTCTAGACGAGGGGGTTAAAAATTATTAAGAATATACAAGACCTAAAAAAATCAATAAGGTGGCTCATCTAGCCTTACATTTAACTCTGTACCCCAATAATAAAGAATACACTTTCTTTTCAAGTGCATTTGGGTCATTGACATACATTGAGCATATTTTAAAACACAGAAAAACTTCAGTTAATTTTAGAAAATAAAAATAATAAGCCCGACTTTTTTGACCCAAAACATGCAATTAAACCAGAAATAATTGACAAATTCTCACAGTTCTCTCTTAAAAACTCTTGGGCCAAAGGGAAAATACAAAACAAAACTGCAGAATCTCTAGAAGTAATAATAATGTAGACATTATATATTTGGAAAACTCAAGAGAACCAGTGAAAAAGACTACCCAGTAATAAGAATTTAGGAAAATAGTGCGATATAAAATCAACTGATAATATCATGTCATGAACAAGAACTATTAGAAGTTTTGGGGAGCCCGGGTGGCTCATCCGGTCAAGCGTCTGACTCTAGATTTCGGCTCAGGTCATGATCTCAAGGTTTGTGGGTTCAAGCCCCGTGTTGGGCTCTGTGCTGGCAGTGCAGAGCCTGCTTGGGATTCTCCCTCTCTCTCTGGCCGTCCCCTGCTCATACTGTCTATGTCTTCCCCAAAATAAATAAACTTAAAAAAAAAAAACTATTAGAAGTTTTAAAGAGAGGAGACACCCATTTATAACAAAAACAAAAAAAAAAAGAAAAAAAATGCCTTGGCATAAACTTAACAAAATGTGCAAAACTTATATTTAGAAATCTTTTATGCATATTTAAAAGATAGAGCAATGATATAAATAAGTGGAAAGTTATACCATCAAAAAGGATAAAAGGATGATCGAGTAACTATGGTAAAACCTTGAGAGTTGTATACCAGTGTGTGTATCAAGGTGGGTTATACTACCCTCTCTGCTTCTTTGTACATTTGAAAATTTTGCAATAAGCTAATTTAAAGTAGTTAACCCTAGTGTTAAAAAAGCGCGGTATTTAGGTTCTAGCTCCATGCTATCAAAGCACACCCAGATTAATTACATGAGTTAATTAAAATGATTTGATTAAATTTTCCAGTCAGACTTGGTTAAGCTCAATCTCTTTAGAATCTCTGCTTAATAGAAAGTTAATTGTACATGCATGTTTTGGATACTTGAGTGGTAGCTTTTCTGTCTACTCTCTCCCAAGTTTTGGCCAAGTGAGGCATCACATTTCTTCCTGCCTCAGCTTCCTGAAACGATGTAAGGTTGAGAGTTGAGAGGCAGAAAGAGAATTTCCCAGGCCACCAGAGCTGCTAACACAGGGCCTCCAGTTCTCAGACCGGGAGGGACCTTCCAGAACACCTGACTGGTTCTCTGGGTTCTACTTGGGACCGTGTGAAATCCAGATTAACGGCTAGGCCCATTTTCCTCTGAAGTGTTGCCATTGAAATGGTAAACCTCCCCAAATAAACTAAAAAAAAAAAAAAAAAAAAAAAAATTCTTGATCACACTTCATGTGTATCCTGGCTGAAAATTCCAGATGAGCAATTTTACTTTTCCTGGAAGTTAGTGTTTGCTTATTCTTGAAATAATAGGCACCAATGTTATTACAATCACCTTCAACAAACCAAACCAAAATGAAGCAACAGGAAGCAAGACATGAGCTAGTTTCTTAGTTCCTATTGGACAAAGCTTAGCCTCCTCACCCTGGGGTCCTGGCCCCAGCACCCTCACTCTCCAGGGCATGGCTCCAATATATAGTTTTCGCTGATATTGTCTATCATGTATCATAGCACTGCTAATCTCTATAATCTAGACAAACCAAAAAAATCCTAAAGCCTAATATCTATTCCATGTTGTTTAGCTCACAGAATGTTTTCAATACATTTCAATATATTTAACTACAAAAGCCTTAAGAGCTGGGCATTATTTACCTTTCTTTGATTTTCTTTTTTATTAAAAAAAACTTTTTTTAACATTTTATTTATTTTTGAGAGAGACAGTGAGAATGGGGAAGGGTCAGAGAGAGAGGGAGACATAGAATCTAAAGCAGGCTGCAGGCTCTGAGCCCAACACAGGGCTCAAACTCATCAACCGGGAGATCATAACCAGAGCCAAAGTCAGACGCTTAACCCACTGAGCCACCCAGGCACCCCATCTTCATTTTGTTTTTTAATGGATAAAGCCATGCTGGAGGACCTATAACTCTGCCCAACATCAAAAAGCTAACACGTGATGAAGCAGGACTTTTTATTTTGAATTCTGTGCTCATCCTACAACAATATATTACCACTAAACTGTGTAGTCATTAATCCATGAGAACATTCGCAATCGAATGTCCTGATTTTGCTACCAGACTCCCTTCTTATGAAACCCCATTTTCCTCCTCATCCAAGTTCCTCAAAATTCTTTTCTTTCTCCACTCCTCCCTCCCTCCCTCCCTCCCTCCCTCCCTCCCTCCCTTCCTTCTTTCCTTCCTTCCTTCCTTCCTTCCTTCCTTGAAGCTTCTGTGCTCTTTCTTTTGGGCCAGCACAGGACATTTCTGGGTCTTTAGGAGGCACTTGACCTATTCTACCTTGTGTTGTATCATTCTGTGTCTTATAGGCAGAGCCTATGTCTTACTCATCCTTTGTCCCTTCCATGTTGCAAGTACAGTGGTACATAGTAGGTATTATACTTAACAAATGTTTGGGGGACTACATGGGAATTTGGTTTAAAATAATTGAAAGACCTGCCTTCTTTCTTTTTTTCTTTTAATTGTTAAAAGTTTATTTATTTATTTTGAAAGAGAGAGAGAGACCGTGTGTGAATGGGCTGAGGGGAGGGGGGAGAGGGGTTGGGTTGAGAGGAGGTGGGGGAGGGCAGAATCCCAAGCAGGCTTCATGCTGTCAGTGCAGAGCCCGACTCAGGGCTTGATCCCATGAACCACAAGATCATGACCTGAGCTGAAATCAAGAGTCGGACGCTTAACCAGCTGTGCCACCCAGGCACCCCAGACCTGCCTTCTTTCTGAAAGCGTTCTTTCCTTACAGGAGAAACTCATATGGTAAGTGGAAGCCATTTTCATAATAAGTAGACAGATTCATGTGAAGTATAAAAATAAAATAATACTGCTAATAGTTATAATCAGTGACATCATAATAATGGTAATCTTATAAGCTTGAATTATAAGGTTCTTTCCTTTCAGATTATAATAATTCATATCAGCCTCATGTATTTTCCCAATATGCCTGTAAGCCCAGGAAAAGGTTGTCAGTACAGTGTTTAGCCTGGAAACTGAAGAACGGGAGCCTAGGTATCTGTCGCACAGTAAGCACTTATTAAATGGTGTTATTATTATTGTTGCGAGCGAAGACAAAGGGATCTAAGACCCAAGATGATTAAGTGGCTTTCTCGAGACGGTATGATGAAATCTAAAGACAGCTCGGGTTTGGGCCTCCTGGGTTACCTCATCATCTCCCACTGTGCCCCATTCCTCTGCCCCTTATCTGCCCTGTTAGTCCTGTATAATAAAGAATTTGGCTGGCCTTTGTCCCCACCTCCCGGGAGGTAAACTCTAAACTTTGGAATTCCCCAAGTAATAGGAGTGTGTTTGCTATTCAAGGTGGAGCCTGATAGGTTACATTTGCTGGGTAGTTTATGCTAAGGAGAAGATTCAGGATGGGGGCCGGCCATGCCAGGAAGACCAATCACTGACTAGCAGGTTAGAGCTTTGAGTCACCCTAATATCAGACCAACCCCCAGGGAGGGGAGAGGAGGCTAGAAAGTGAGTCAGATGGCCAGTGAATTAATCAATCACGCCTACATGATGAAGTCCCAATAAAATTTATGTTTCAGAAGAAGCTCAGGTGGGCTTCCTCGGTGGGTCATACTCTGTGCACTGCCACACATTGATGTGCCAGGATGCTGATGCATCCTGACTCCACAGGGAGAAAACAAAGGAATCTTGATGTTTCGGACCCTCCCAGACATTGCTGTATGTGTCTACCTTTGGGTTGGTTCTTTCTGATCTGTAGCTTTTTGTTCTAATGCAACTGTAGGGGCACCTGGGTGACTCGGTCAGTTTAGTGTCTGACTTCTGCACAAGTCATGATCTCACGTTTTGTGAGTTTGAGCCCCGGGTCGGGCTCTGGGCTGACAGCTCAGAGCCTGGAGGCTGCTTTGGATTGTGTGTCTCCCTCTCTCTCTGCCCCTCCCCCGCTCTTACTCTGTTTCTCTCTCTCTCTCAAAATAAATAAATATATAAGCTTTAAAAAAATTTGTAATGCTATTGTATTCCTAAGAATAGTGTTTCCCTGGGGTGCCTGGGTGGCTCAGTCGGTTAAGCGTCCGACTTCGGCTCGGGTCATGATCTCAGGGTTTGTGAGTTCGAGCCCCGCGTCGGGCTCTGGGCTGACAGCTTGGAGCCTGGAGCCTGCTGCGGATTCTGTGTCTCCCTCTCTCTCTGACCCTCCCCCGTTCATGCTCTGTCTCTCTGTGTCTCAAAAAAATAAATAAACATTAAAAAAAAAAAAAAAGAAAAAAAAAGAAAAACCTGGACAATTATTTCTATCTGGTACTAACCTGTCAGACACTCTTTTCTTTCCCAAAACCCTCCTCCAGCCTCCAAACAAATTAATTCATCTGCACCACGGAAGGAGGAAGGGGGACATTCACCAGGACAGCTGGAGTGCATATGTTGTGGCTCTCGACACCCTACTGGGGGCATATCTCTCTCACCAACAGTATGGAAATCATAATTAGCACCTTGTAGCGACTCAGGGCTTCCAACCCTCCCGGATCTGTTTGTAGCCCTTCTCAACTTACTGAGAACAGCATCCATCTCTCGCATTTAGGTAGCTGCCTGCCTCCCGTCTGCTCCGCTGGCTCTAATGTATTTAGATGGATTCTTCTTCCATGAAGCAGAGCCCAAGTTCATTAGAATCATGCGTTCTGCTTCAAAACCTCCCTTAATCTCCCTAGGTGCTCTTTGGGCTTTACCAGTTGTATTCACTAACCTTGGATGTGGGTATTTAGGAACAATGCTAATGTTCTTAAATTGCTTTGCGGTCTCCTCTCCTGGATTATACTGGCAGGCAAAAGAAAGAAATACCAATTAAACCCCAAGAGCCATTCTGCAAATGCTCTTTCTCTTAAACCAGGGAATGTCTGACTGCGAACCCAAATGGAAAAGGTGCAGGGTGTGCTGGGATGTGTTGTGCATGTTGACTCTTTTCTTTCAAAGGGGACTAATCTTTTGGAGTGGGCATTAGGTAATGCTTTCAATATATTAGTAAGGGCCAGAGAGAGAGAGAGAGAGAGGGAGAGAGAGAGAGAGAAGACACTTCATACGTTTCGGATAATACCATGTTGGTGCTTTAGTAATATTCATCTTAAAAGGGTTTTTGTTATTCATTATGTCCAGTGCATTTCAGAGTTCTGTTTTCCATTAGCCCCTCCTCTGAGCAGACTGCAGATAGCTTTAAAACCTTTCTGTTAGGAAAGCTAGCCTCAGCCTGGATGTTAGATTTGTTTGGGTTATGGGGGTGACTCGGATGTGTGACCGTCACACGGGGATACATAGTAACCCTGGCTGCCTTTAGAAGGGGAAGTAAATGGCGTGGAGACAAGAGTCAAAAGTAGATGTTCTGTTATTAACGCTGTGTGTTGTACCATGTTAATAAAGCAACAATTCGAAATGCAAGTAAGAAGATATATAATTTTTTTTAAACGGTAAGCAGAATGATGCAGTCATGGTAGAAAACAGTATGACAGTTTCTCCAGAAACTAACGTAGGATCACCACAGGATCCCACAATTCTGCTTCCAGTCACATACCTGAAAAAAACTGAAAGCAGGAATTCAAACAGGTATTTGCACATCCACGTTCAACAGTGGCGTTATTCACAAATAACCAAAAGGTAGGGGCGCCTGGGTGGCGCAGTCGGTTAAACGTCCGACTTCAGCCAGGTCACGATCTCACGGTCTGTGAGTTCGAGCCCCGCGTCAGGCTCTAGGCTGATGGCTCGGAGCCTGGAGCCTGTTTCCGATTCTGTGTCTCCCTCTCTCTCTGCCCCTCCCCCGTTCATGCTCTGTCTCTCTCTGTCCCAAAAATAAATTAAAAAAAAAAAAACGTTGAAAAAAAAATTAAAAAAAACAACAACAAATAACCAAAAGGTTGACGCCACGGAAATGACGGTGGGATGGATGAAAGGGGAGATAAAATGTGGTATACGCATGCAATGGGACATTATACAGGCCTTAAAAGGAAAAAAAAAATTGTGATACATGCTAAGTCATGGATGGACGTCAAAGACATTATCCTGAAGTAAAAGAAGCCAGTCACAAAAAGACAAAAAGACTAGGGGCCGAGAGAAGAGAGAAACGGGGAGTTGAGTGGGGACAGAAATTTAGTTTGGGAAGATGAAAAAGTTCTGGAGACGGACCGTGGTGATGGTTCCAGAACAACGTGAATGTGCCTAATGCCTCAGAACTACACACTTAAAAATGGTGAAAATGGCTATGCTGTTGCCGTTACAAAAAGGAAAAGAAACAATGTAAGAAAGATTTGTTATTCCCTTGGATAACACTCTGCATTTCCATCCTCTCCGGGAGGCAACCTCCACGATCTGGCACCCCATCTCCTCTGCCTGAGACCTCAGCACGGGCACTTGTGAAGCGATGGGTAGAACGATTCTGCAAAAGAGAATGTTCTGCTTCTGTCCAATCAGACAAGGGAAGACAAGTATCTGTAAGTACTTGTCGAGGACCTACTCAGGACCTCACACTGTGCTAGGAAAAGTGAGGGCACGGGAATGTAATGGATGCATTTTGTTACGTCAGTTCATACAATTAATAAAAATAAAAATTGGATTCCTGCTGTGTCGGGGCACTGTGCTGGGCCCTGGAGACGCAGAGATGAAAAGATAGAGTCAGATATTCAGAATTTGACGGTCAGATTTGCATACTGATAATTAGATAGGTTTTTATACAGGATATTGAGGGCGTACACACAGGGAGCATAGAATTCCTCAGGTCTGACTTTATTGAGCTTCGAAAGTTCAAGATCTGGCAGCCAGTCGAATGAACGAGTATTTTTTGAATACCTACTATGTGACCTAAGTTCTGTGAGTGATTCAGATCATGTATATGTGCGACCGTGTTCCGTTCCTTAGGGAGCTTAAGTCCACTTATGTGAACACTAGTCCGAAAAGACAATAGGGCAGCGAATAATTGTGCGGGACACATTCTTGGCTTTGGCAGGGACTGCAGAGAAGATAGATCCGTAAGGGCTGGGATTGTCAGGAAAAGTTTTACTGAGGAAGTGAGACCAGAATTGAGCCCTAAGAGATAAGCAGAATTTCAGCCAGTAGAAAATGGGTGCCAGGGGACAAGAGAGCATAACAGTACATCCATAATTACCAGATAGAGTGGGCAAAGCAGGTTTGCCTTTCCTGGGCTAAGCCACTACAATTTCCCATTAGCATATGATTCTGTGAAGCAGGGACTCTTTTTCATTGAACAAGCACGAATTAAGTACCTATTACGTGCCAGCCGTTGTTCTAGGCACTGGAGGCATACCATCGAACACTCAAAGTTCATGTCCTCAGAGTTTGCATTCGATTGGGAGACACAGACAAATAAATGAAATACATCTCATGCTAAGTGGTAATAAGAGATCTGGCTGAAAGCAAAGTAGGGGGTGGGGTGACTGCTGGATAGGTTGGTAGGGGAGAACATTAGGTGTCCCATAAAAAAGATAGTTGCAAAGCAACTATGCTTCTGAGATGTTTGGGGGGCCGTCCTGTGGCAGATGACAGTAGGGACTTCATCTCCTGGGGCTTCCAGTCCCCAAAGTCTATGAACTTTGACTCTGAGCCTGAGTGAATGTTCCACCCAGTTTCCTACTGCTATGAAAATGTAAGGTGATAATAGCCTCAGAGACCACATGTCTTTATCCTAAATGGACCCTTTTGGGGGTCCTTTACTTGGGGATACTTCAAATGGGTATATTCTGACCCCAATTTTGACACCAACTGAGTCTTCTAAAATTAAATCAGCGTTCACACTAAACTACCTGGAGTTAGGGTCAGACCCCACAAGCTAATGTGCCCGCATTTCTCGTTTCTGCCCCGTTGACTATAATTTCAGAGTGTCCCATAGCTCAGTCAGGTTCAGGATTCTCTGGAGGAACTCACAGAACTCAGACAAATGCTATGCTTCCAGGTACCACATCATTATAAAGAATGCACATGAACATGGAAGAGATACATGGAGTGGGGATGCACCATCCTCGTGGTGCATGGGTATGTTCACTAACCGGGAAACTCACCTGGGCTTCAGCGTCCGGAGTTTTAGATGGGGTCTCATTAAGTAAGCATGATTGGTCCAATCACTGACCACGTGGTTGAAGTCAACCTCCTGTCCCTCCTCTGTCCCTGGAGTTTGGGGGTGGGGCGTTAAGTTTCAACCCTAATCACGTATGTTGTCTTTCTGGAGGGGTCAGCCCCTTCCCTGAAAGTATCTAAGGGCTCACCATGAAGTCACCTCCTTAGTATAAACTCAGATATATTAAAAAGGCTCCTTATGGATAAGAAAAGGCACTCCTATCACTCTGGAAATTCCAAGGGTTTTTGAAGTTCTGTGCCAGGAACTGGGCACAAAGACCAGATATAGTCTTTAGTATATCACAGATGGCAAGAACTCTGCCTTGATTTCTCCAGCTAATGCTTATATAATGGTCTTATAGTTGGCTACATTCTACCCGGGACAGAAGAGAAATCAGGTTTTTCTTTTTTTTCAGCTCTCAGCTAAGAGCATCAAGAAAGCATGGCCTCAGCAAAGCCATGCTTTGCTGTTGATTTAAAATCTGTAAGCTAAAATGTAATATAACCATACCCTTTGTCTTCTTGACTCATGACCAGTCATGGAACACCAGTAAGAGTTCCTAGTTTCAGCCTTTTGAGCCTGGATGCCTCTTGCTGGTGAGCTCTCCAGTCAACTTCCCTCTAATTCCTCCTTAAGCATCAAGCAGCTGTTTAATGCAAGGTTCTCGTCTGTTCTTTTCCCTTTTTCTTGGTCAGTGGATTAGCCAAGAATGATTTTTCTGCATGGCTGGGGAAGGCCTAAGGTTAAAAGATAAAAGGTAGATTTCCTTTAAATGTGATTTGGGTTTCTTTTCTTGGCATTAGTTCTGATATCAACCATAGAATCACTTTGGTGTTCCAGAAACACCTGGGCCCCAACCACAGATGCTAGAGAAGGGCTGGGCTTCCAGCAAAACACAGCCTTGGGGGGACGGGGGGGGGGGGTCCAGGTGGAGTTGCTGTCAGATGCCATATTCTCTCTCTCTCCCTCTCTTTCTCTCTTCTTTCTCTCTCTCCACCCCCATCTTTCTCTCTGTCCCTAACTCCTTCTGTTAAATTTGATTCTGCTTGCAAAATGCAGCTAGATATACACATTTATTCTACACTATTGTTCTTTCAGATCAGTGTGTATTTATCTTTTGCAAACCAAAGAGCTCAAGGGGAACTGTTTCTGAGTCAACCAGATGACAAAAGAACCAATTGATTCATCCAGAAAGCCTGTCAATTCAGCGGAACATCATTGGCAGGAACGGTGTTGTGACAAAGCAGGCACCAAATGGACTCAGTTTTGCACTTTTGGCCAGGCTTCTCTTTGGCAGCCAATAGACCGTGCCCAAATGCCATGCCAGGTGTGATGGATAACCCTGTCCACCTCCGGGTGGATGTCTTTCCACTTACCCCATGCAGGGTATACAAGCAGTCCTCCCCCTGTTGAATAGCAGCGGGCAATTTGATAAATACCATCTTCTAAGGGCTGGGCACTCCCTGGAGCCTGAGGCAGAGTGGCAGGGGCAGTGGTGGGAAAGGAAGTGATGTGATGCTAAATGGCAGAGGAACTAGACACATGTGGAGGAATGGAGACTGACGTTCAAGGAATGAGGCTAAGCCGGGAGAGAATTTGTGGGAAGAGTGAGGACGGGAGAGCACCGGCAATTCAAGCTGAGCAATGGTCAAGTGGTAACTTAGGCCAGACTCTTGCTGTTCTCAATAGTGCAGCTCAAAGGGTCTTAAGGACCTGTGTCCCCAGGAGGGGGCAGCGTGGCTTCATGACATCATGTTCACCGGGGCTATGGGGGCAAGAGACAAGAGGCCACGCCCTGCTCCACTGTCTCCCTTCTTCCTTCCTCCTCCATGCCGTCTGCTGCCTTTCCTCATGTAGTTATTGCTAAGATTGGAAAGGGACACTTGAGCGATCCTTATGTATGTCTTAGCCACACTCAGACTTACATTCAGAGAGCTGGCTTCAATCCAGCCAGCCAGGGAGAGCGTTTCTAACCGCTGACATGGGATTTCAGACAGCCAGCTGGATGTCAACTCCACAAGCCAACACCTCCCTCTGCCCTTGGGTCAATGTCTTGGAGATACCAGGACAGTTTGGGAAGTTCACCCAACCAAATGAAGCTACAACAAAGGAACAAAATGGAAACCCTTTCACCGGACATCAGGAGGTAGAAACAGATGCTCACAGGCAAACTGGGTGTAAACACAAAAGGGAAGAACTGGAGAAGAGAGGAGAAGATTCTGAATCAATTAGGATTCTCCTGGTTGCAGGTAATAGAAACCTATTGTGCCCAAGCTTAGGTGAAAAAGATTGGTTTAACTGGTTTTATTGGTTAATCCAACTCAAAAAAGATTGGTTTAATTGGTTTTATTGGTTAATCCAACTCAAAAAAGATTGGTTTAATTGGTTTTATTGGTTAATCCAACTTAAAAAACAAAAAAGTCCAAGGGTGCTTCTGGCACACTGGATCAGATACTCCTACAACACCTGGTGCCGTCTGTCCTTCTCTGAGCTGGCTTCACTGTCAGGCACATTTTCCCCTCATGGTGACAGGAGATACCCTCTGCATTTCCAGACTCAAACTCCATTTCATTAGTACCAGGAAAAGTTCAAGATGGGCCTTCATCGGATCAATTTGGCTCATCTTTCCTGTCTGGACTAATTACCGTGGCCAGGGAGACAGGATGCTCTCATTGATCATGCCTCGATCAGCCCCACCTAACGTACACAGTCTGGGAAAGGGCAAGGAATGGTCCTGCTGAGAAAATGGGGGTCTTCTCTACAAAAGAAGAAAATGGTGGCCGGAAACAAATAAACAAGCAACCCAAAACAGATGACCACCCCAGATCTTAAAAAGAAGCCAAAATCATAAAAATTTTAACCACGAGCAGTCAGGCACCAGTTGCTAGAATCTGCCAGAAATGGGTCAGATCTATATGGGGACTCAAGGCTTACATGACAGCTGCCCAGATCACATTTGGTACAAGTGTCTCTTTTTGGATAACTAGTTCAGGGCCTTTCTGGCCTGCTTGCTGTTGCTCTTAGAAGGAACTTGCCCTCGCCAGGCCAGACCCCCGATACCCCATTCCAGAAGGGAATCCCTCTATGGAATTCAAGGATGTCCTTCTGTCTTTCTCTCTTTCATCCTCACAAGTTCTGGTCTTATATACTCACCACCCCCCCCCCCCCCCATACACCTTCTCGTTGTTTTCTATTGCTTTCACACAGTAATCAGAAAGGACATTTGTATGGCCATTCTAGTGAACGTAGGCATTGAGACAGACCCTACTCCCATAGATACACAGTGGATGCCCAGGGGCCTGAGTGGGAGTTTAACACAGTGGCCCACATAGCAGGCAGAAGAAGTGGGACAGAGGACAGGAGGGAACGGCTGCATGATCTTGTAGCTGCAAAGCATAACTCTGATTGCATTTACCAAAATTTTGCAAAGAAAGGGGAAAAGAAAAAGCCATACTTCTTAGCAGAGCGGTCCTTATTTAAACAGCGCCCAGAATCCGTGGTCTCACCCATATGCCAAGCCCCGACAAAGGACACACACCAATGAGGGCACAGAAAGAACAGAGCCGCAGGCCCCGGTGCTGAGAGGCCTAATTATCAACGCTGTGCCTCCATCCTGTTGTTATCAGTCCTGGCGGGGCATGGAAGGGGCTGCCAGCAGAGAGGAAAAAATTACCCAGGCTGACGCCTCCAAATAATTGATAATTTGCCTAAATGAACGAATCGAGTAAGATTTAATTGTTGGCAGGGATCACCACCCAGGAACAGCAAAGTATACAATTGCTTAAGCACCGCCCACGGCTTCCCACGAGTCCCCCGGCCCTCCCTCTTTCTTTTCTCCAAACCAAGTATAATTGTTTAATGACATTGATGGGGGATAGACTTGTGACATTATAAATGACACTTATGACAGAACTGTCAGTTGGTGACAGCTCGTTGACAGCCCCAGTGAGAAATTCATCATTTTAGATGCTTTATGATTTGCTCATTTAAGGTCGCAAATAAGATCTTGCTATGAAACCACACCGAACCTCATCCCCTCTGGGACAGTTTGGTTGTTTTCTTACCTCCAGGATGGGGGTGGTGGGGTCTGGGGTCAAGGGTGGGGAATATTTGGTAGTAGGTCCCGTGCACCTTCACTTCTAGGGAGAGGCTAGAATTGACCTGGGGAAATCTGCACCTGTGCAGCGTCCGAATTTAGTTTTCTCACTTGCCACTTGTTTAAGGAAGCTTTCAAGGGGAAAGAGGTAACCTGTTGGGACTGATGCTAATAAAGACAGAAAGCAGAAAAAGCAGAGAGGTTATTTTTAGCTGGGTAATGGGGAGTAAATGGGGCCACCCTGTGATATGCTAAGATATGCCTGCGCTCATTTCTGCCTGTAACTCCCACACTCTCTGCTGGGCAGACATCTGTTAATTGCTTTCTGTTGGACCTCACTTTGACATTTGGGGAAGTGGAAGGAGACTGCCTAACCATCTTTTTCTTTCTTTTTTTTTCCTAAACGATGTCTCTGTGGAGTTTTGGAGCCAGGGAGGAAAGGAAGTGAGGTGAGTTTGAAGCTTGCTCTCTGCTTGGGTTTGCTAAAATCTTCAACACACTGTGCCTACGGCAGTTGAGCCTGGATTTTATTGAAAGCCCTGTGTGGGGCTCCCAACAATCAGAGTCACTGAAGTTTTTCTTTCCACGCTATACTGGCCTGAGCTCCGTTTAATCAGAACACATGCTTATCTCTCTACCCACCTTTCCGTACACTTTACTAATCTTATAAATAGACTCTTAAAAAATAACAGAATGAACTTTCCAATTTATAACAAAAAACATCTCAGTGCACATGCATCAATGCTTTCTTGCTGAGGCAGTTCCTGTTACCAAGCAGCAGGAGGCTAAAAAAACCAACCTTCAGGAGGTGAAGTGGTAGTTTCACTGGTACATAATCTTCTTTCTGCCTTTTCTTCCATATTTAGGCGCCTAAGTTTGTCTGCACTGGTTATCAGTTGCCTTTGGGTAGGTTGACCTATGTGGCGTAGTGTGATTAACGACCACTAGGTGGCGACAAACGACCTCCTGGCCGGATTATTGGATGGATGCGGTGACTGGTAACAGGTGAAATGGGCTTGCTTTCGGTATCAATAACAACAACTAGCAGGCACCATCAGAAATACTCTTTATATATGAATTTATTTTATCTTTGCAGCAATCCTGTGAGTCCTATAAAAGATAAGGAACTAATTTGCCCAAGGTCACATATTTGGTGGCTGGCAGAGCTGAAATTTGACCTCAGCTCAGACTAAAACAGGCTGTGTTGTTCTACACTGCACTCTCCTGTACCCTTAATGGAATACCCTATTAACTTGGGGAGGAAGTTGAATGGTGAAACTAATGTCTTGCCCCCAATGAGCTCTGAAGCTCCATTCATCACCACACGATAAGGAAAAGCAGTCCAGAAAGAGCAAACTTATCAGGTACATAGAATCTGAGAGTTGGAAAATTCTTGACCATCTAGTCCAGGGATCCCATTCAATATAGAATTCTCCTTGGCACATTCCTGAAGGAGGATCCCACAGTCTCTCCTGGATCTCTTCTGAGACCAGGTTGCCAAATGAAGACAGCATGGTGCTTTCTCTATCCTCCCATGGTCACCTTCCTCTCCAAGAAGGGAAATTCAGAGGGACAGAACCAGAAGAAAAATTCAGAGCCCCTTGCCATCAAAGCAATTGTAGGGAACCATGTGGGTGTGATGGCTGATGATACGTGTCAACCTGATTGGGCCACAGGTTGTGGTCAAACATTATTTTGGGTAAGATGTTTCTGGAGTGAGATTAAACTTTGCATTGGGAGACTGAGTGAAACTGATGGCCCTCCCCATGCAGATGGACCTCATCCAAGCTGTCGAAGATCTGAATAGAACAAAAAGGCTGACCTCCTGTGAGTAAGGGGGAGCACCTCCTGCCTGATTGCCATGGAGCTGGGACATAGGGTTTTTACTCCCTTCAGACTCAAAATGAAATGGGGTCTTCCTAGATCTCAAGCCTGCTGGTTTTGACCTGGAACCACAGTTGACCCTTGAACAATGCAGGGGCTAGGGACACTGGCTTCCTGTGCAGTCAAAAATTCGTGTGTAACTTTGGACTCCCCCAAAGTTCATTAATAGCCAACTGTTGGCTAGAAGCCTTAACAGTTAACCCGTATCTTGTATATCGTATGTATTATATACTATATTCTCACAACAAAGTAAGCTAGAGAAAAGAAAATGTTCCTAAGAAAATCATAAGGAAGAGAAAATACATTAATACATGTAATAAGAAAATACATTAAATACATTACTGAAAAAAATCCACATATAAGTGGACCCCTGAAGGTCAAACCTGTGTTGTTTAAGGGTCAACTGTATACTATCGACTATCGACCCTTCTGGGTTTCGAGCTTGCTGACTGAAGATCTTGGGATATTCATAGTCACATAGTCACATAGTCACATAGCCTCCATAGTCACATAATCATGTGAGCCAGTTCCTGGTAATAAAAAGCCCCAAAGAGTGACACTACATGTATCCATATACACACATACATACACATATGGTATCTTCCACTTAGTTGTCCAAGCATCACCTAGAATTCTACATTTTAAATTTGAGTCTTTCGTGGTAATATCTGTACCTACACATCTCCTATTGGTTTCGTTTTGAATCGGTATGAGCAAATGGACAGCAGGCCAATGCAAAGATTCAGTCATTTAGTTAGTAAACATTTCCGAAGGGGACAACAGAGAGCCTCTCAGGAGAGGCTTAGCCAGAGAAATAGTAGTGATTTCTCCTGCACCGCTCTTGGTTTATTCAAACGGGGAGGCGGAGTGGGATGCAGATTTCCAGGAAAAGACATCCTTTGGATGGACTGTATACAGCTTTGCTTTCTTGACTGACAAGCCAGCCTTTGGGGCCTCCCTTAGTTTAAAACATTATTTTTGAAGAAAGGAAGAGGTCTCTTGGCATGGGTAGACTATTCTCTTACCGGCACCTGAAGCTGGTAAATATCACCTGTCTGAGGATCTGCAAATGTGAACATTGAACTTCTGCCTAGAGACTCCTCCTCTCCCCTCTCACCATTTCCTCCCTCCTCCCCCCCCCACCCCCAGTTCTTGACTTCCTGGTTTTTTGCCCCTACATTGGTTTCGCACTTGTTTTTGGGGAATTTGTACGATCTCATGGCTTTGGCTGACAGCTCTCAGAAGGAAGCTAGACTATCATCCTCATGCATGCATTTCTACCTATTTGTCTGACCGTCATCTTGATTTCTACATTTAAAAAATCAAACCCTTTTGTTTTAATCAGTAAAGTCACCGCCTGTCCCCCAAACCACGATTCTGTCTGGGGGGCCACTCCCAGGACCTCCAGGCTGCTAGACTTGGCAGGTTGAAATCACCTTCAATGCATCTCCCCTCCTTCATCAATTGCTACCACGGCCCGCTTCCAAATTTCTCCCAGATTTGCCCGTTTCTCTGGGTTTCTGCCGATCGGGTGTTGAACACTGCAAACCTGGGTGCCTTCAGCTTTCGGGGGGCAGGGGGGAAGGGCTCCTGTATCTCATTGTGTGTGCACAAATAATTCTGTTAAAATGCCCCCTTGGACCTCACCCTTTTCCTGCTCCAGACCCCACAGATCCTTCTCAGTGCCTCCTCCCCAGGTACAGAGTCCTCTGCCTGGTTTCCGGATGACAACCCCTGTATGTTCGTTCACTCATTTCCCCTTATTTTCCAGCTTCTGTCAGTCAGACGTCGCTCTGTCCTCCACAGCCTCCCTGTAATGCTGTGTAAGGAGTGTCCCCAGAAGCCCAGGTGTGAGACTCAGAGAATGTTTTCTGCCTTCCCATGCCCTGCTTCATTCTCCTCACCCTTTGTAGCCCACCAAACCGCTCTGATGCTCCATCTGCCTTCTGGTCCCATTTTTGTTTAATTTAAAATTTAATGACACAAGTGATTCCATCTACATGGCCTTTAAAGATAAAAGTTTGTGGACAACACTAAGGTCCCCTTTGATAACTTTCCCCTTGTCCAGAGGTAGCATGGTTGAGTGGTTGGGGTGTATATTTCCAGAGATTTTCCGATGTTTTGATGTACACATAGATGTTTTACGTGCCCATAGAGGATGTGTGGTATTTATATTGCATGTGTCCATTTTTAATATAAATGGCATCACACATTCACATTTTGTAAAATTACTGGAAATCTCTCCACGTGGCCCCCCCCCCCCGGATGAGCCTGACTCTGCTCAATGGTGGGCACTTCCCTGTGGTATGAATCCATCAATGTTCACTTGACCAGTGCTCTTTTGATAGGCATGAGATTATTCCAGCATTAGATTATTCCAGTGTTTAGGTTTACAAACACTGTTGTGCTGAACAACTGGAGGACACATCCTTTTGTACCTGTGTCAACGTGTCGCTGATGGCATTTGCTGGTCAGAATCACACAGCAAGATTACAAGGAAGTTGATGTTTATCCAAAGATTCTGAAGTACCAGGCACCGACACAGGCATCTGCAAAACAAGCTTGGGCTACGTATGATCCTTCCCATTTCATAGATGGGAAACTGAGGTTTCAAGAGGTAAAGTGAGTCCAAATTTGAAATCCCGCTAATGTTCTCCCTCCCACCCGCCCCTCGTGTTGAGTATTTTCCCTTCAACTCTGCTGTGCATTTTGTGGCCACAGGAATTAGCCACACATTTCCTTTCATTCTCCAATATGTCCTGAGTACCCAGGAAATCTCAGGAAAACCTGATTGATTATTTGGAAGACAAATTAGCACTATCATCTTAACTAGTAGGATATCTTATTTAGGTGTTTTAGCAACAATAAGAAGACACTAGCATCATAGAGGAGCTGGTTAAAATATTATTAGAAGTTAATTCATATTTTAGCAGATAATTCCTAATTAATTTGCTGTAGTTATCTTGTTAAACGTCAATTAAATCTCTCCACATCCCTTACAGGTTTCTGCTGTTCATAAAATGTAATTATACAGCTATTGCCCATGTATTCTTTATTGCTTATATAATCTACCAGTTAAATGCAAGTCAAAAAGATTTATCTTCCAAGTTCTTAATAACATCGCTAAGTGTTCTAATTAATAATCAATAGCCCATTTGCATAATTAATTGGAGAAAGGATCCTAATGAGACGGTGCCTTGCAGCTAGCCACTCTGAGGCCAAAACTTCATCTCCTGTAGCAAATCGTCGCTCGGAGTGCAAGAGATTGGTGAGCAACTCAGCTCCTTTAGTGCTCCAGGAGCACTGTGCTCAGCACTCATGAGCGGGGGCTCACGTGATTCTACCGGCAAGTCCTTATTTACATCGTTCCTCAACAATATGGAATAGAAACCGTTGGATACGAATTTTCACGGGCACAGTCTCAGGCGAACAAAAATACATTTCTTCATTTTCCTAAAAAACAATTTAATTCTCTGAATCCGAGCCCTTATTCCACTGGATGCACAAACGCAATCTAGTCACTTTCAAGCAAACTCAGTCCTACGAGGTATCTTCGCAGGCACATACGGTTATAATTCCTTCACATTCTAGATCTGAAAAAACAAACAAACAACCAAAACCTTCTCCCTTTCAGCTTTTTCCTTCTCCCTCTTCCTTGGCCCTGATGTTTGAGCGGGAGGAAGGCGGTTCTACCACGGTCCACTGTCAAGTGTCATCTGGGCGGGGGATGTCCACGACCCGGCTTCCACCCATTTGGGTCCTGGCTGACGTCCTTCGAAACATGATGTGAATGATCGGTCCTCGGGGGAAGCCCTTTGCAACGGGTCCTACTGCCAGGTAGGTGTTCGGCCATCTATCTCTCATTCACCAAAGTAGTTTTGGTTTTACCATAGCCTTCAGCTCCCCAGCTCCATAAGGATTCCCTGCATTTCCTTGTTCCCATCTCCTGGTTCCTGTGCATCCATCCACCTGCTTCCTAGCCCTTCTCATGAGCTTGGGGACCACTTGTAAGTCACTTTTTGATGACGGAAACACTAAAGGGGTGTAGGAGTCTTCACTCTGCCCTACCGACTCCCTTACAGCCCGGCTGCCTTATTTTTCACACACCCCAAGGCACAAGGGTTCCTGGAAGGATGCCAAAGACTGTAACTCCAGGTGGGACCAGTAAGACATTGATCTTTCTTTGACCCCAGAAAATCAGGTTTTTGTCCTACTCCCCTCTTCCAAATTATCGGGGGGTGGTGGGAAGGATTCAGAGATTCAAACTCATCTCTGCTTTCTAGAAGCTCTCTAGTCCTTTTCTCTCTTTCCCATACATGCAAGGGAGGGTGAGGCAGAAACAGTTCTACCCACAAGCACTTTGTTTCTTTTTTTTTTAATTTTTAAAAATTTATTTATTTTGAGAGACAGAGAGAGCGGAGGAGGGTCAGAGGGAGAGGGAGAGAGAGAATCTCAGGCAGGCTCCCCGCCATCAGCGCAGAGCCCGATGCGGGGCTTGAACTCATGAACTGTGAGATCGTGACCTGAGCTGAAACCAAGAGTCAGATGCTCAATTGACTGAGCCACCCAGGCACCCCATAAGCACTTCGTTTCTTACACTTTCTGCTTACGCCAGAAAGCTCAGCATTTTGGGGCGCCTGCGTGGCTCAGTCACTTCAGGGTCTGACTTCAGCTCAGGTCATGATCTCACAGTCTGTGGATTCAAGCCCTGCATCAGGCTCTGGGCTGACAGCTCAGAGCCTGGAGCCTGCTTCGGATTCTGTGTCCCCTCTCTGTGTGCCCTTCCCCTGCTCTCTCTCGCTCTCTCACACTGTCCCCCCCAAAATAAATACACATTAAAAAAAAAGAAAAATCTCAGCATTTTATGTTGGAGGCTGACAATGTGGCATCTTTGTTCTCGGCGGTAAAAGCAGACCCTTGTCAATCGCAGGAATAAGAGTGGTCACAAGGGAGTAGAGAAAGTAACTTGCCAGCAACATGGCAACATGTGACTCTGCCACCCGTTTATCATGTCGGAGACAAGGACGGGAACGCTGGAATGTAGAGCCTCACGAGCGTTCCCAAAGAGGACCGGCTTGAACCCACAACATAGAGGCAAGGAAGCAGTGCAAAGTTTCTGAGGGTTCTATGGTGGGATTCAGTTAGTTCGTCTTGCCTAAAGTCAGAGGGATGGATGTGGGGACCCCTCAAAGGGACTTTCAGTCTCCGGCAAGTTTCCTATAAAGCAGAGACAAAATGTTCCTCTGATTTTTTTTTTTTTTTTAAATCCCAAATCTCTGGCTTCACTTTAAAAATAAGGCTATCTGCTTGGGGGCTTCAGGCTGAGAGTTGCACATTCTAAGAGTTTTCAAAGAACCAAAAAAAAAAAAAAACCAAAAAAAAAAAAGATTTAAAATAAAATGCCGTCATTGTTCATTGAACTACAAATTGTGATTGGTGAAAGAGAATACTATTCTGACTTGGAAGGAGAAAACCCCTTCACCCGAGCGTGTCGTGAACCTCATGATGCAGTTGCCCCTCTTCAGACAACATTGCCAGAGCAGCCACACATCAGATCAGCCACAAGTATTATCACCTTATTGAAAAGACTCTTGCTTGTCATTTTTTTATGAAGCGTCTGCCCCTTTCAGTTATCAACAACAAAGAGCCTCACCCCTTCCTTCCTGCTTATCCTTCCTCCCGGCTCTTATCACAAAGGAATTGCATTTTCACACTGGCCCTTCTCACAGCGAAGAGCTGCTTCCTCTGTCCATAATAACAGAAATAAGAGGAAACAGAATGAGTCTATCTCACAAAGCTCCAAATGGACTGTCAATCAGCTTAGCGCCAGAGCAGAGGAGGCCAGCATGGGAAGCGCCATCTGAAGGTCATCTCGTCCCTCTTCTGTCTTCTGGCAAGATGGCTTTCAACTCAACCAAAAGAAGTCTCACCTTGAAAAGCTCCAAGGAAGGACCCTCCTTGGCTTCTTGCTATCACACCCATGTCTCCCGTCTAGGAGTGCGCTGAGTCTGATGAAAATCTTTCTCGCCATTTTTCGTTTTCCTTCCTCCTCATGAGATTTGCCCCTGAAAAACGGATGAAGTCGGTAATGGCTGTTTTGGGTGCCTTCTCTTCCCTCCTCCCCCATTGCCATGCGTCCTTTGCTCTCTCCATCTCCTGGGTTTTTCCGGGTCTTAATTGTCATAGAGGAAAGTAGATGGATGCACTTTTTTTTTTTTAAAAAAAGAAAAAGATATTGCAAAATGAGTCCAGCAAGAAAAGAGCAATGCTTAATACAAAGTGTTGAATTATTAATGATGACATTTCAGGCACTTCCGAAAGGGAGACTGGGGTCAGGGTGAACTTTGCTCACATCCTTCAAATAATGTCATGCTTGTAAGATCAATCATGACTATTGAGTCAAGGCAGCCGGCTATGAACTTCAGGGCACTTGCACCTGGCTCTCCTTAGTAGGCTTGGTCACTTCAACCAACTTATCAAATGTCGCTCAGCTTTATTTTCCCTACCTGTAAAATGGGGGTAATCAGCCTACAACATGGGTTATTGTGAGACTCAAATGAGATGATGGGGGGAATGCCCTTTCCGCCATGCCTACCAGGCACGTTGTGTTCTCATACAGATTGGCCACCACCGTCATAATCCACGGTGAGTTTTAACGGATACAATCAAAAGATTTTTCAGACAGGCTAGTGGAGTACTAAGAAGCTGCCAGTGGGGAGTAGTTGCTCCTTCTCCTGATATATTTGATAAATATTACTATCTAATCAACAAGTATTGTTCTCTGTCCCCAGGATAACATAGTCGTGGCAGGTAGTGAAGGAATAGAGGCACCGGGAAGTGAGAGGCCCTCCCGGATAGGAGTGGATGGTCAGGTGGGCTTGAGGAAGGATGCTCCTTCCTGTGTCCTCTGCCTGCCCGAAACATTTTGTGATTCTCATTAACCAGTGTGAATGTCAGCAAGGGCCGGGAGTTAGGTTGAGCCCAACATCTTCGTATTTTATATTTCCCAGGACTGACCCATATACAGCCTCTTTCACTGTAAGATAGAGGTCCGCCTGGCATACAGTCGAGCAGACAGACAAGTCGTGATTTGGCGAAACCTGAAAGAATTATGAACTGTAGCAAAAATAGCCAACTAAGGGATAGCTAAGGCATCTTTTCCCTTCCCCTAGATATCTGTGGAAATGTACATCTTCAAGCATCACGGAAATAATCACCTACTCTCTATATTCCCCCCCACTTTTTATGGTTTTTATTGGTATACAACATTATTCAGACTAGGCTCTTCCGTCTCCCAAGCCAATTTCTTTTGCAACTGTGTTTATATTGATGCATTCAAACAATGATCCTCTGCCTCCCCTGTCAGTTTTCATTGTGCATTTCACATATTAGGAACTTATTTAAACAAAAATCATCCTCTCCGGGTACATTTCTTTCCCATCTGTTTTCCCCCTGCCCCATACTACCAATTCTCATTTCAAAGCAACATTGTAATATCATTTATTGTTATTCTCTCTTGTTTTCTTGAGCTGCTCCTGTAACGTTCAGAGGGGGAGAGGTGGGGGAGAAATATACAGTTTTATTGATTTATACTCAAGAAGGTGTTTCTCACTCAAAATGTTTCTGAAGGCTTCATATCATTTTTTTTTAGAGCAATGAGACCTCAGTAATGACGACACTTTATATTGGTAGGGTGCTTACAGATAGTTTTTAATGTATTTTCACTAGTGTCATTTTAGAGAGTTGAGAGAAAGAAAAAAGGAAAAATACAGCTGGCTATCCAAGTCACTCAAAATATCCAGATTTTTGGCAACACTGTAGACTGGCATGCAGATGTTTGACTGAATGATTCACCCTTCTTCTAGATGCTCGGTGTTGTGGAAATACAGCTAGTTGTCTATTAGGATCAACATGGGGTGGTGGTGTAGCGGGTGGGAGTTGTTTTTATTTTATGAAATCATGTAAACATGGAGAGGCAAATATGTCTCTGAATACATTTTTAGCTTAATAATGATTTTTTTAGTTTCCGTTTGCTCAGTAGTGTTCCATTTCCCAGGCTCAGAAAGACCTGCTATAAATATGCTAATCCTTTCTAAGTCTTAGGTGTTTGTCTACCTACTCCCATGTAGATATGTTAGGGCCATGAGAGACGGTTTATTCTCATAATCTTCCAACCAAAGATGGATGTTCTCCCTGCCTTGTGCTAGCCTTGCCCAGAGCCTAGTGCAAGCTCCCGAGGCCAGCTGGGGGAGCTTGGGTCAAATTTTTTAAGAGAAGTAAGCCTTTTCCAGGTTTGAAGAAGTACCTGCAGAATCCACACTCAGAAGGACAATTTCTAGAGGTTACCGAATCCTGCGTGTGGTTTAATGATTCAGAGGCCTTTTTCAAGAGTTCCCGAGCTTTGTTAAGACTATCGCATGCAGGACAAACAGCAGTAAGGTGGTCATCTTTGGTCTGGCTCCATCCTTCCTGCTGTCTTGAAGCCCTGTGCTCCTGAGTTGGACCTCAAAGCCTAGTGTATATTGGAGACCATCTGCTTCACTTTCTCTGGGCTAAAGGAAACAAGAAAGCAAGGTGTTTCAACCGCTCTTTGTCTGTGATGGTTTTACAAGTGGGGAAGAGTCTATTCATCTCTTTTACCGTTCATTACACCTGAGGAACCTTATTTAGTTGGAGGAAATTGCCCTCGGGGGAATGGTTAGAATTAGCAAGGAGTCAAAGCTTTTGGGGTGGAACACACTCTCCACACATCACAGAAAACAAAACCCAACTCCCAAACCTGCTCCATGATATAATCTCCCAATGGTGATTATATCACCATTGTGATTAGACCATGGTGATGGTCTATCTATCACCATGGTGATTAGACCCAAAGGTCTTTCCTTTTCCTGACTCTTGTGTGGGTTTTATAGCAATTTGGTTTCTGCTCCTCTGCGCTTGTTTTCTGTTTTCTTTGGGTGGGTGAGGTCTGGTTTCGGTTCCACACAAGGATGAGCTTTCTAGAAGTGGGAAGATCCAAACATAAGATGTGTCATCTTGAGTAGTCATATAGGCACTGGAAATTCCGATGGGGCTGTCGGAAGAGTTGAGTGAGGGAAGTCACGCCTCAGAAGGGGCATTGGACCACGTGTCTTTTTAAAACATTTTTTCCATGTTTGTTTATTTATTTTGAGAGAAAGAGAGATAGAGCACAAGCAGAGGAGGGGCAGAGAGAGAGAGAGAGAGAGAGAATCCCAAACAGGCTCTGTGCTGTCAGTGCAGAGCCAGACGTGAGACTCGAGCTCACAAACTGTGAGATCATGACCTGAGCCAAAATCAAGAGGTGACACTTAACAGGCTGAGCAACCCAGGCACCTCTGGACCAGGTGTTTTTAAGTACGCCCTTCTCAGCATGATAGACTAGCCTCCTGGTATTTATAAGTAGTTCGTTTTTCACAAGGTCATCATGACCATGGCCTTGGTCATGTCATTGCTGCCATGATCTTTGTTTCCAAAATCTCCTTCTACTTCCGTAGTTCTCCTTGGCCTCTTTGGGCTCGAAAAGCCTCTTTCAGAGCCTTCGAGGTCTATAATCTTTACTTCTGTAGCTAGGCAGCTTACGTTGTTTCCTTTTCCAGTATTGATTATTTTCTGGCAGCCGCTTTCCACTGTCCTGACCAAATATGCTTATGCAGTTGAAGGTGAAGGAATTTCTGAATTCAAGAAGCTCAGAGATTTAGGTCCAATGTGACATACTGACCCACAGGCATAGGACCAGGAGATAGAAGGCTCCTGTCAAGTCTCCCAGCACTCAGTGGACAGTTACGCTTTCTGCCTGACATCTCCGTGTCAGGTCTAAGTAATATTTGACTGAGCATGTGGGCTTGTGATGAACTGTAACTTGAAGAATGTCTGAAAGATGTTGCTCTGCTTTAAGGCACCAGTTTCAACAGTTGCTTTGCGTAAGGGGACTCCTGATTTAGGTCCTTCTTTCCTAAACTCATTCGGAAGTGAAGGGGGCGTGTCCTCGTTTTAGAGTCAAGAAGCTTGTGTTAGAACGGACCCTCTTCTGCTGCCCAGGAGTGTGTGATGTTCAGTAAGCCATGCGGTGGCCCTGGGCTGATTCCACATCTGGGAAATGAAGGTGGACCTAGGTGATCACCAAGGAGGCTAATTGCTGGGCAAGTATAGCATTTCATGTGGATTGTCCCAGGATCAGAAGTTCGTACACTCTGCTGGGCTTCACAAGCATCAGGGCGATTTTTTAAAGGATAGATTTCCGGACTCACTCCAACAGGTCTTTTTTTTTAGCGGCTTTTGAGGGGCAGAAGCAGTCCCGCAGACTCCGTGCCTAATCAGTGCGCTAGGTGATTCTGACACTCAGGGTCTTCAGATCATGCTTTGAGAAGCACTACTTTGGGAGGTAGAACTACAGAGTCACAGTCTCCTCCCCAACTCCTCATTAACACTTGAAAGGTCCTTCTTGGGGTACCAAGGGAAGACTTCTCATGGAGCTTAAAGCCCACACGTCTTAGATAAAAGTGCAATCATACCAGAGAATAAGTGACAAGCGAGTCCTTTCTAGAAGCAGGTTTTGATGGGCGAGAGGGGGAAGCTTGAAGGCACCAAAAGACTAAAGGGGACAAGAATGGGGAAATGGCCCAACTGATCGGCAGAACAACTGAAAGGCGAACCTCCCTGACTGTAAGATTTTGCTACGAGTGGTCCTCAGAGATATAGACAAGGAGTTGATGAGAGGTGGGGAAATGTAGAAAGGGGTTAGGAAGCATGGTTGGAATAATGCATCCAGAAAGTAAGTGCCCGAAGGTGTTTTCTGAGGGACGCACAGGTGAGAAGATGGCTCGTTTTGGCAGGGAGCCTGTGGTACCTGGCTGCATCCTAGAGACACAGGCAGAGCCATTTGATGATGTGACATCTGTGGGGGTGATGATAACCGTTAGTTTGAAGTAGAGACAGAGCGTGTGTGCTGGGGCAGGTGCATCTGTGTGGGGAGGAGTCCCGTGTAAGAAGTCAGGACAGAGGGGAGCCAAGCAGTTCAATAACCCTGTCTTAATTTCAGCTCCATTGGTGCAAGGGCAAGGCACCCAAATGAGCCTTCTACCCAGTTTATTTGTTGTTATCTAAATCCTATTTTATTTTTTTTATTGTCAAGCTGGTCTATTTGCATGCGAGGTGCATAGCTCTAATCTACTCTGATAATGATTTGGGTAAGCAGGTTGGAAATTTCTTTCTCTTCCCTGGAGGCTCACCATGTGGGAAGGAAGAAGTATAAAGCAACCTTTTCGTGATTCAACAAGGAAGGAAATTATGTCTTGTTTTTATTCTTCTCATTTTCTTTTTCCATCTCTTACCACTTTGGATGCTGAACTAGGCTTGGCAGGGATACGGACTTGAGATTGGGTTACTTGTTTCTTGGAATTCAAACATCTCTTCATCATAAAATCTTAGTAATGCCATCCAGCCAATTTCTGCATTAAACAAATACAAAGTGAATGAGAGGGACATTATTTCATTTCTACGTGGCCAACACCCATTAATAACTTAGATTTTCCTGAACCTAAATGTTACAGACAGATTATTCATCTTTTTCTTTAAATGTTTGATTCTTCTCTCAGATTTATTCTTACATGGCTGAAATGATGTATTCTCCAGGTAAAAATTCAACAACACCCCTTTCAATTCCAATCCATTTCATTTGGTTGTGTTCCATTTTGTCCCGTTCTCCTTTTATTTTAGTTTTTAGAAGTTCATATATTTATTTTGAGGGGAAGGGATAGAGTAAAAGAGAGAGAGAGAGAGCGAGTACTAGCAGGGGAGGGTCAGAGAAAGAGGGAGAGAGAGAGAGAGAGAATCTGTCAGTGCGGGACCGATATGGGGCTCAAACTCACGAACTGTGAGATCATGACCTGAGCTGAAACCAAGAGTCAGGCACTCACTGACTGAGCCACCCAGGCCCCATTTGGCATTCTTGTCCCATTCTCCCTCTTGTTCCATTCCAGAAATCACTGGAGTCAGACCTGGAACTTAACTCCCGTTTTGGATGCCTCGTTCGGTTACCAAGACTCCATTGCAATGGTGGGGTTGAACCTTCGTAAAGGTTTAATTTCTCCATCCTGTTACCAACCCCTTCCCCCAGCCCTGCCAGACACTGAACACGGGAATGGAGCACAGAGTAAATGGAGATGCATTTACTTAAGAGGCTAGGATCTGGGTGAGTGGCCAGATAGCGCTGGGGCATCACTGAAAACCAATTAATAGGAAGGAGAGTCAGGGCACCTGGCTGTCTCAGTCGGTAGAGCATGGAATTCTTGATCCCGGGATTGTAAGTTCGAGCCCCACATTGGGTGTAGAAGTTACTTTAAAATACTTTTTTAAAGTGATATTGAAAAAAAAGAAAGAATGAAAGGGAGAATCATTCCAAGGGAAGATTTGAACTAGGTGAAATTTATTTAAATGTATTCAATTTCTTTTTCTTTCTTTTTCTTCCCTTGTGGGGCCCCTATTCACTTCTCCCTTCTCTTTTCTAGCCCCAGAGCACTCATGCTACCCTTCTGCATCCTGGGCACTCCTCTCTGGCACCATATTGGATGCCTGATCCTTTCTTCCCATCCAAACCCCAGCTCTACTTTCCTAGGTGAATGCTAGTTAACTGATAGGCTAAATTATACTGAAGAATAAAAGGTTAATGTGTTATCCTCTCCTATGGAGTTTTGGATTTTGAAAGGAGGCTTTAGAAATTATTTAATCCAAATGACAAGGATGTGAGGAAACGGGAAACCTTGTGCACTGCTGATGTGAATGTAAATCGGTACAGCCACCTTGGAAAACAGTACAGAGGTTCCTCAGAAGATCCTAAATAGAGCTACCATAGGGTCCGATAATTCCATGCCTGAGTCTTATCTGAAGAAAAGGAAAACACTAATTTGAAAAGATATATGCATCCCCATGTTTATGCATCATTACTTAAAATAGCCAAGATATGGAAACAGCCTAGGGATCCTTCAACAGATGAGTGAATAAAGATATGATGTATATGGACAATGGAATATTATTCAGCCATATAAAAGAAGGAAATCCTGCCTTTTGTGACATCATGGATGAACCTTCAGGGTGTTATGCTAAGTGAAATAAATCAAAGAAAGAAAATTACTGTATGTGTGGAATTCATGTATGTGTGGAATCTAAAAAAGCTAAATGCATGGAAACAGAGTAAAATTAGTGGTTGCCAGGAGCTTAGGGGTGGGGGAAATAGGGAGATGTGGTTAAAAGGTACAGATGTGCAGTCGTGAGACAAATGGGTTCTGGGGATCTAATGTATTGCACGGAGACTACATTAATAATACTGTATTATACACTTAAAAGCTGCCAAGGCAGTAGATCTTAAATGTTCTCAGTACAAAAAAGAAACGGTAATTATGTGATGTGAAGGAGGTGTTAGCTAATGCTACAGTGGTAATCATTTTGCAATATATAAGTGTATCAAATCAGCACATTGCCCCCTTTACGCCCTAAACCTGCACAATGTTGCATGTCAATTACATCTCAATAACGCTGGAAAAAAATTAAAGTGCTATTTGTTTGCCTTAGAAAATAGGTGATTTAACCCAAAGGAATGAATCTCTTTGGTGGGATTCTAGGCATTTTGGTAGAAAATTTTTGAGCTGAGTGTCTGGGCCTGTTCAAATACCACCATATATGTAGCTTTCTACTTTCTCCCTTCTTTAAGTCAGTTCTACCGCCTGCGATCAAAGGATAACTTTTAACTAAGAAGACTCACTGCGTAAATCACTCACTTCGTTCATTTGCACGGACACGTGACAATCTATTTATTCAACAGATATATTTTTAAAAAGTTTATTTGTTTTAGAGAAAGAGAGAGAGAGAGACAACCGGAGAGGGAGGGGCGGGGGGGGGGGGTTGTGCAGAGCATCTGAAGCGGGCTCTGTGCTGACAGCAGAGAGCTTGATGCAGGGCTCGAATTTACCAACCATGGGATCATGACCTGAACCAAAGTCAGAGGCTTAACCGATGGTGCCACCCAAGTGCCCCTCATGCAACAGATACTTACTGAGCACTTACTATATTCCAGGCCCTGTGAAGTGCATTTGGTAGAAATGATGAACAAGGCAGTCGTCCAGGTAGTGAAATTTCAACAACCAGAGTTCACTTCCTGACATCCTCTAGGCTAGGAATACTTGCCATATCCATCCCATCCATCAAGAGAGAGAATGGGAAAAATAGAAGGATGGAGAAGAGATAGCACACACTTGAACTTAATTCTGCTCTCGTATTATGGCTCAAGAAGAAAGGGTTTGGAAAAGCAAGATAAATACTTCAGTCAGAGCAAGCTGGCTGCTGAAGCATATTTAAAAATCAAATTACCATTTTAATAGTAGGCATCGTTTCCATATCAAATGATGACATTATTGGCAAAGCCTAGAAGGTGACACAATTTTGAGTGCTTAAACTGTACCAACAATAGATGAAGCTATCTTATAGGGACTACAAAGCCTTCTGCCATCTGGCACCCTCTCCCCATCCTGGTGGGAATGGAGGAAAGCACGCTTCTAAGTGGTAAAATGAAATTGGCTGCTGCCTCGAGAATACACGTTGAGGAGGGTCTGTTCGCCCATCTGACATTTTTCCTCACTGTGGCTGCACAAAGGGTTGACTTCCTAAACAGCAGCCATATAAACACACAGTTTCTTTTATTATTGCAAATATAGGGCATGTTTACTGTAGAAAACACAGCAGAGCACCAAGCAAAAAATAGAAACCATTCACAAAACCTGGAGATAACTAATATTGATATTTCTGTGTGTATCTTTTGGATCTTTTAAACACGTCTGTGTATTCATGTGAGTGTATATGTGTGCGAGCACGCTTGCCTGTGTTTGGAAGTATGTGTGTGTGTGTGTGGGGGGGGTGGTTTTCAAAGCAAAACTGAGATCAGACTGTAATTTTTCCACTTAGTGCTGGGCTAACTTCACGAGTGTGTGGCCTGTGGTTGGTTCCATGCTCTGCTGTTGCCATCGTGAAATTCTTAAGAAGTTTCTCTTTGAACTTGCTTTGTTTGTAAGTGAAGCTCCCCAGGACGTATTTGTGAGCACAGGACATCTGTGCAACAGAGATGACTTTTGTTCCTGCTGCCCCATTTGCAGGTAGCGGTCACAGTGCTCCATGAGCACAGGATTGTGGGTCCACGATGCATGGGTCTTTCTTGGTACTGAGGGCGAGTGCCAGGTAAGGGTGTTGCATTTTGACTGGGCGAGTGGGAATGCTGATAGTCGCGGGAAGCCATCCTTTCCATTTGAACCAGAACTTTTTTCTATGGGAGGAAGACCACAGGTGCCCGAGAAACCTTGCCACATCCTTCCCCGCTCATACCCCTTCCCTCTAGGAGCTAGTCACTTGTGCCAAAAATGATAAAATGGAAGGAAAGGGGAAAAAATCGGGCACCCCTTCTTCTTTTTTATTTCAGTCCTTCCCTACTCATCAGCCAGCTAAAAGTAGAGAGTGTTGTAGATTATGCACATCTCAAGAAGTGAAATAAAAACAGTGGGTTCATTTCGTGCAGCGTTTCCACGCTTTTGGCAAGAAAGAAGTATATGTGTGTACGAACTTCGAAATATGAATTGTATAATTTCGGTAATCCTGCTATCGAGCTGAGTGGTTTTATTATTTGCATTTTAAACTTGCATTGCACATTGGAAAGATGAATGGTAAAATTCATGTAATAATTTACATTTTTAATTTTTCTTTACTTAGAACCACATTAAACAGCAAAAAGATGCCACGCGAAGTCAATTGAGAGATCATTGAAGAAAGGCAAGTTACTTTTATTCTGATTGTTGACCCCGCATTTTCATTTTCTACTGGCTATGCAAATCGTGTAGCCAGCGCTGACTACCCCTTATATTGTGACCATTTTTCAAGTCGTTAAATATGATTTTAAAAGATTATTACTAACAGCTGCATAGTAAGTGGTTTTCATTGATGAATTTATTCAACTCAAGCCCTATTATTTTTTGAGACATTTAGATGGTTTTCAATATGCTCACAATGAGTTGATTATCATGGTATGATGAAAACTTTTATACATAAGTATTTGCATACATTCATGGTTATTTCCTTACGTAAATTCCAAGAAATAGGATTGTTAAGTCAAATGATATGTACATTTTTAAGGGTTTTAAGATATCCGTGACACATTGCTCTTCAGAAAGTTTGTAGTGATTTACAATTTTCACCTCAATAGGGCAACAGTTCTTCAGTTATGGTTTTTACCTATGTGGTCTGTCTTTGGCATTTGCTCCTTAGTTTAATTCCTTCGTCAACAAAGCCAACCATGTGCCAGGCAGTGTATTAGGAACATACTGGGGCTAATGGTGAGCAAGACACGACTTACCTTCATGACACTTACTGGCCAAGGGGAGGGGTCAGGTGTTAAACAATCACACGAATACATACGTGTTTACAAACCGTGAAGAGCCTGTGAAGGAAAAGAAAGACGTTTCTAGAGCATTTAGCTGGCGACTTGACTTAGCTGGAAAGTCCAGAAGAGCCACCCTGAAGAAGTGATTTCTAGCTGAGGTTGGAAGGAAGAGGGTAAAGTTGGTAAAGAAGGAAGGGGAAAGAGATGAGCAGCACTGCAGATGGAGGAAGGGCAGCCTGAGCCAAGTCCTGTGGGAGAAGAGGGCTCGGCCATGTTTTGGATCAGGTCAGTGCAGGCAACGGAGGGGAGAGTGGAGACAGATGAAGCTGGGGTGACCATTTTTTTTTTTTTCAAATTTAAAAATTAGTCATTTTTTTGCTTAAAAAAATTTTTTTTTTAATTTAAATCCAAGCTGGTTAACAGTGTGGTAACAGTTTCAGGAATAGAATTTAGTGATTCATCACTTACGTGTAACACCCAGTGCTCATCCAAGAAGTGCCCTCCTTAATCCCATTTAGCCCTTCCCCCCCCCCCCCCCAGCAACCCTCAGTTTGTTCTCTGTATTTAAGAGTCTCTTACGGCTTGCGTCCCTCTCTGTTTTTATCTTATTTTTCCTTCCCCTTTTTCATCTGTTTTGTTTCTTAAATTCCACATATAAGAAAAATCATATGATATTCAGCTTTCTCTGACTGACTTATTTCACTTAGCATAATACATTCCAGTTCCATCTATCTTGTTGCAAAGGGTAAGATGTCATTCTTTTTGATGGTCAAGTGATATTCCATTGTACACATGTATCACATCTTTTTTTTTTTTTTTAATTTTATTTATTTTGAGAGAGAGAGCAGGGGAAAGGTAGAGAGGGGGGGGGTGAGAGAATCCCAAGCAGGTTCCACACTGTCAGTGCACAGCCCGACGTGGGGCTTGAACCCACACACTGTGAGATCGTGACCTGAGCTGAAACCAAGAATTAGAGGCTTAACCGACTGAGCCACCCGGGCACCTTATAACACAGCTTCTTTCTCCATTTGTCAGTCGATGGGCATTTGGGCTAATAGGGCTGCTATAAACATTGGGGTGCATGTACCTCTTTAAATCAACAGTTTTGTAGCCTTTGGATAAATACCTAGTACTGCAATTGTTAGGTCGTAGGGTAGAGTGGTCATTTTGGACGAGGCCAGGGGTCAGCCAACTATGGCCTGCCTGCCAAATCCAAATCCCACCAGATGTTTGTGTTTGTAAATAAAATTTTTTTGAACATTTATTTATTTTTGAGACAGAGTGAGCACAAGTGAGGGAAGGGCAGCGAGAGAGACAGGGAGACACAGAATCTAAAGGCGCCAGGCTCTGAGCTCTCAGCACAGAGCCTGATGTGGGACTCGAACCCACGAATGGTGAGATCATGACCTGAGCCAATGTCGGACGCTTAACCCACTGAACCGCCCAGGCGCCCCTGTAGATAAAGTTTTTTTGAAACACAGATGTGCTTGTTTTGGCTTGTTTTTCCATATCGTCTATGGCTGCCTTCTTGTTACAACAGCAGAGTTGAGTCGTTTCCACAGATACTGCATGGTCTGCAAAGCCTCAAATATTTCGTACGACTGCTCTATAGAAAAGAAAAGCTTGCAGAGTGCTGGATGAGGCCATGCACGGCCTTGAAATCTGGAGATATTTCAGTCTTTACCTCAGAGCAATGGGAAATGGTTAAAAGGCAACATGAGGAGCCCTGGACTTTGTGGTAGGTTGGAGGGGGCCGAGGGAGACCCAGGGAGCCCTGGGCAGGCTGTCACAGCATTCCAGGAGAGAAATAATGGCCCCTTGGAACAGGGTGGTGGCTCTACAGATGGAGAAGAAAAGACATTTGGGAAATAAAACCGAGGGACATAAAATGATGGACGTGGGAGAGAGGTATCCAAAGTTACCCCAGCTGTCTGTCTCACAGAATCCTATGGACCACAATACCCTTCACAGAAAGAGGGACAACTGGAAATTTGGAGTGCTCTGGGCGATATTAATGAGTTCAATGTGAGGTCCCTTTAGGATTATCCGAGAGGATTTGCAGCAGGCAGTCGGATAAAGATTTCTATAGCTCAGAAAAGTGGCACATACTTCTCATTATCATTTGCCCAAAACCATGCTTTGTATCTCAATACGTACTTTTTGCCGGGTTTATATTTGCCACTGACTTTTCAAACACAAAGAGCATCTATTTAGTGTCTCTGATGTGCTAAGCATTTGTGACTTACTCCACAAGAATTGGGCCAAAAAAAAAAAAAAAAATGCTATGCCACCGAATAGCAAACACAAAAATGAAGGGAGATGGGGAGGAGTAATTAGTTTTGTGAGGGGTGAGGAATCTACAAAGGAGACATCGGAACTTTAAAGGATTAATGGGGTCTCTGAGGGTAAAGAGGAGTGAAGTGCACGGACACACGGGCGAGAGGAAAAGCGTGAGCTGAGCAGTGGGGCTGAGACAAGAGAGCAGCTATCTGTAGGCAGTGGTTTCTTTTCTCGTTCTTACCATACCCAGCCCCCAGCCCCACCCTTGCCCTTGGGTTCAGAACAACGCTTGGCACCCTAATGCTGCTTTAGTTGACTCTAACCTCTATTTCCTGTGAGCATATAGTGTTTCATCACCCATACTATAGATAAGAGATCTTATCTGACCGATCCCTTACTCCCACTGCAGAAATAGTTAATTGCTTTCTTTTCTGCACTGTTATATCGCTTTATCTTTTATGCTAAAATTGCCCTTGTCATGGGCCATTGGGGTTAAAGGCACAGAAGTCCCCCTATGTGTTGGGACATGAACTTCTTAAGAATTTCTACTCTGTCTCCTATACCTCTTGGCCCCAGGTGCCCAGAACGGTGCATGGTAACAATAACAGCAACAACAACAGAGGGCAGCTGAATAGAATTGGACAGAGGCCAATAACTTCTGGCTCCAGTGCTGGCAGTTTGAGTGATCTGATGAAAAGTCCCAGACTGCGTGCTGGTGAGGACTGGGAGCAAGAGAAGAAATTGGATTTGAATAATTGAATTTTAAGAAGGAGGCATATGCTTCTGCTGTAACCTCCCCACACCAGACAGCAGAGCCCAGATGCAAGTCAAAATGCATTATGTATTTAATGTGTCTCATGGGGTTGGCGTTTGAGATAATAGGAGGAGAAGGCAAGGATTATAATCAAAGTGGCAACATCTGAAGACATTTAGCTGTGTGAAAGGTCAGGGCATATCTTTAGATATTTAGTCAACCTTGTGCCAGAGAAGAGTGGATATGATTGAGGGCTGGTGTGTGTGTGTGTGTGTGTGTGTGTGTGTGCATGTGTGTGTGTGCACGCGCGCGGACAGTTTAGAGACAGAAGACTCTAAGTAGCAGGCTCAAGATTCCTAGAACAATTGCTTTTGGGGCTTCAGGAGCTGGGTGCCAGTTTTTACAGTGGAGGTTGAAGTCAGCGTCGGTGCTGAGACTTGAACCTGGGGAAAACAGAAGTCTTTTGCATATAGGGGTGGGAGAGGCAGAGGGAAGGTGAGATCTGGGGGAAGTAGGATGCCCAAGCCAGCACTCTGGAAATCCCATCGCACCGGTGGCTGCACAGCTCTTTGAGAGGCCCAGGGCTGAGTGCTGTCCCCAGCATGGGCACCCAACGGCATCGCGCATGTAGCATTATTCACATCATTTGGCTGTCACTCAGACGTGAACCGTGTGATCGAATGGTGGCTGGATAACCATGATGTCTACTTCTGTTGTCTCCACTCAGGAAAAACTACTCAGAAAAGAGGAAGCATGAGACAGGGGGGAAAAAAAAGAAGTCACCCCAGAGAAACCAGACTCCTCTGGGAACACATCAATGCCATCTTGTCACTGGTCAAAGATGGAGCGATTGAGAGATCCGGAGATGAGTGGCTGGTCATCTGTTTTCTTGGTCCAGGAGGAAGAAAACGGGCTGAGGCATCACACCGGAACCCCTTAGGTGTCAGGGCTTGAAAGGAGCACGCTTCCCGGATCACACGGAGCGCCTCGGCATTTCTCGCCGTCTCCAATGTGTTGTTCCGTTGACAATTCTGAAGCCTTGCCACAGCAACCAGCTGTCTCTGTCAACCCCAGCATTTTTCTGTCTCTCATGCTCACTGGCTTTCCATTGCACAAAAGAGTTCTGTTAACTAGAAGCCTTTGCAGCAAGGCAGTGAGGTCGTGGGGGTTGGAGCCCCCATTGGCCAAAGCTGCCGGTGGCTGTCTGGGGCTCCAGACATTTTTAAGATCAAAATCAGGGGAAAAATATCAAACCCTTTTAGAAGCCGCTGCTCCAGCTTCCTTTGGAGTGTCAGGTCTCCTCCCCCTCCCACAGCCCCAGGCACTGTCTGACCCAGCCTTTTATATACTTATGCTCTAGAACATTTCCAAAAATAGACGTGCACTTTCGCAAAAAGTCATCCTAGCTGCTGTTGCCCTGATGGCAAGAGTCTGTATGTGGGCTCCCAGCCCTCCTGCTTGGAGGAGAGGAATGTGGGAGAAGGCGCAGGTTGGGAGGGCAAGCAGCCGCCTCGTGCGTTTCGCTTCTCTCCCAATCCTCCCTCTGGCAAAACCCTTCCAGCCGCAGAGTGCAAAGAGGGCCCCGGGATTTGCAGGCAACGGACAGCTCCCAATCCTGGTGCCCTCCCTTCACTGCAGAGATGACTTTGGAAAAGTTACTTACCTTTTCTGAGCCTCAGCTTCCTCACCTGTCCACAGAGACTAATCACAGCCCTCTTACTGGCTATATGGGCGTGACGTTGGCAACATATGCTTAGAGTCTAATACAGCGAGCGTGAGGTTGATCTTCAAATGCACTAGCTGTGATGACTGCTATTCCTATGACTGTGCCATGACTATGTCCTTTCATATCCAGAGCTTCCCCCTTGTTGGGGATGCTATGCCTCGCCCAGGTTTGCATGCAGTAAGCTATGAATGCACACATAAGAGCAATGAAAACATCTCGAGCGGTGCCGATCGCGGCTCCGGGAGTCGCCTGCTCCACGAGCCACAGACGTAACTGCTGCCAGGCTGGCAGGAAGGTGACCCAAGGCTTAGGGCCCTAGAAGGACTCGATGCCTCCTCAGTCTGCCTGGCGGATGCCTGAACTCCCACCATTACGGACTCCTTTCTTTGATGTATCAGCCACGAGCTCGGTCAGAAAATTCCCCAGACAGGGGATGTGGTTACGCAGCATTTGCCCCTGCATGTGACTTGGGATGAGGCTAAGACAATGCCATTTTTGTATGCACTTTAACCCTCTAGGATTGTGACAAACATCCAAATACCAACAGTATAAATGGAGGTTCAGCCTTTTGTTAGGAATATCCTTAGGTCACTTTGACACTTGATAACGGGGTCCCAGGGTGGCGTCACTTCCTTTCATATCCAGCTCCTTGTTTTGCACCACTGGCTGGCCCACGCACGCGCCCTGAAATGGCCCTGACCGCGAGCTGCTCCTCAGAGCGATAGCATTTTCTGCCGAGCATATACTTCCTCCCGTGCATGCTGACGTGGCAATGCCAGAAAATGCCCTGCCTGTGGTGCTAGGAGGGTCAGAGATCCCTGTCCCTTCCTCACCCTTCCCTATGTCTTCCCTGCCAGAAACCGAAGAGGAGCTGGATGAGGCCAGAGTAGACGTAAGAGAATCGTTCGAAACGGTCTACCGAACGCAGATGCCCTGAACCCGGCACTTAGAGGACCGAGGGACTTGGAAAACTCACCAGGAGCTGGCCGCAGGAATTAGCAAGGGAGAGAGGTCAACAACACACCGGTATTCGTTGAGCGCCTGCTGCGTACCCAGAGCGGTGCTGGTTACAAGGTGGGGGTGCAAGTGTGGTTGTCCTGGGATGTGTCGCGAGAGTGCAGCGGAGGAGGGTTTTAAAAGACGATTGAAGAAGAGACTGGAATCATCCCCGACTTCAGGGAAGCTTCACAGTAGCAGGGGGAACACGATTTGACCGGCAGGTGAAAGAGCGAGAGAACACGAGTAAACTGAGGCAATGGACGCCATGGCAGGCCACCAGGAACCTGCCCCGAGACGGGCGTCGCCAGAAGGCTTCTTACGAGAAGTGGACCAGCCTGTGGCAGCATGGAGCCTCATTAAGGGCCTTTGCAGGTCACGGAAAGCGTAAATAGAATTAAGATGGATAAAGATGGGGGCGGGAGGAAGGGGGCAAGTGTGGAGGACACGAGGATGGGAGGGGTCACTCTGCCCAAGCTCAGAAACATCCTGGCCTCCGACAGATGCAATGAGGTGTCCGAAGCCCTGGATTAGAGGGATTCGCTCCAGAGCCATGAGGCTCGAGGCGGCTGAGTTCAGAGGTGCCTGGATTCCAAGTGGGGTAAGTGAGACCTGACATATTACATACAGGGTAAAAAAAAAAAATGTGCCTCATTGTTCAATAACAGTCTATTACATATGTACTCGGGGTGGAGCACGGTCCTGACCGTGAGAATAAAGGGGATTCAGAATGTCAGCGAACTGGGAGAGCATACATCGGGTGGGGTGGGTCTTATCTACACAGGAGGCTGGGGAACCCTGCAGGATGCTTCTGAGGTGGAAGACTGGACCCATCTGGTGACAAGATGAAGAGGAAGAAGAGAGATGGAGTGATGTCCGTTTCCCCAGAGGATGAATCAACAGGTGTCAGCGGCACACTGGTGGACTGATTCGCCACAACCATCATTCCCCTGGGCTGAGAAGCAACAACAACAACAACAACAACAACAACAGCAATCCCTAGCTGAAAGGTAGAGGTTCCAAGCCACTGAACCTGTTATTTTATGCTGTGGCTGCTCCCTGTACAACAGGGTCTGGTGCCACCCTGGGAAGCTGAGAGAGGCACTTGGTAGTCCCCACTGGAACCCGAGAAGCAATTCAGAGGCTTAGCGCCCCCGGCCCAGTGGCGATGTGCTGCGGAAGCCCTGCCCATGCATGCCTGGGAGAACAAACAGGGAAAGAATCCAAGATCAAGTTGTCCTTCATCCATTCAACCAGTGCTTACGAAGGATCAGCTCTGGGCAAAGCACGAGCAAGCGTATGGACATAAACTCTAAGCATCTAGGTCTCTAGACGCTGGAAGACTTTGGGGGACGTTTCCCCTCATCTGCAAACGCCTTGTGCCTCAGCCGCATTTGCATCCCGAATAGCGTAAGAGGATTTGGTCTGGGCTTCACGAATGGATGTGCGCGCGAAGGAAGGAATACTTGAAGGGGCCACCGAGGGAGGCTGGAGGACTCAGAGACACCTCCTGGAGAAGATGAGGTGGGGCAGATGAGGCCTGAGATGGACAGGCTGAGCAGAACCACGCAGTGGAGGGTTGAAGATGAACAGCCTACAGCCTCGGTCTGTCGGGGGCGGGGGGAAGGGGGGGGAGCTGCTGCTGATTCCCTCTCTACGACTCATAGACTCGGCCAATGTGGCGTCTTACGTGATCTTCTTGACAAGCCCCGGCCCTCTGAATGGTGACAGAGAGATTACTGTTAGCTCTACCGTGGTTTCAACAGGCTTCATTTTGTTAAACATTCCATGAAGGCAATGCTCGGAATCTGGGGACAATTAGTCTCCCCATCGCCTCCTGCTCTTTCCTAAGACGGTGAGGGGTGTGTGGTGTGCAGAGGGAGGGGTTCACTCGGCTTTGGGGAAGACGCATTTATATCGTCCTTGTGTCCTCCTGTGTCTGGGTGCTCTGCTGGCCTCAATTCTGACGCTCTCCACTTGGAGACAGCTCGGATTCCACAGGGTGAGGGCTCAGCCCTACAAGACCACCCCTCGCCCCTCACCCTCAGGCACATCCAGGTTGTCCCCTGTTCCCCTGACCAACTGACTGTAGATTGGCGGTTCCCGTGACCTTCTCAGGTTCTGTTAACTGGCTCCTAGAACGCAGAGAAACATTTGAGTCATAGATCACCAGTGTATCACAAAAGGACACAACTCAGGAACGTCCAGATGGAAGGGAAGAGACGCACAAGGTGTGGTATGTGGGAAGGGCGGGGAACCTCCATGCCCCCTCCAGGTGCACTCCCCCCCGTATCTCCACGTGATCTCCAGCCTGGAAACTCTCCAAACTCCATCCTTTTGGGGTTTTGTGGAGGCTTCATTACATACCCAGAGTGGATTAAATCATTGCTTGTCGCTGACTGATTCGACCTCCAGCCTCTCTCCCCCTCTCTCCCCTCCCTGGAAGTCTGGTGGTGTGTGAGGCGGGGGTGGGGGGCGGGGGTGGGGGGTGGGGGGGTGGGAAGAGGGGGTGGGACTGAACATTCCAACCCTCCAATCACATGGGCCACCAGCCCCCTTCCTTAGGTGACCCAGAGGCTTTCCCAAAGTCACTTCATGAACGTAATAAAAGACATCTTTATCACTCTTATCACAGGAAATCCCAATGGTTTGAGGAGCTGGGAACCTGAAACCAGCAGGCAGACCAAATACATATCTCTTACTATAAATCACAATATTACGCCCCCTCTCTCCTCTTGTCACAGTGAGCTCCTGGCCATCTTACTGGATTTCAACTCAGCTGCCTTCCCTCCCACACTGGTGCCGCTGTGGATGGGGTGCTTCTGGGTCCCACCTACGTCACTAGAAGTCAAGGAGGCCCAAGAAAGCTAAGCTGCAAGGGAGAGAGAGAGAGCGTGCACAGGGGAGAGGCAGAGAGAGAAGAGGAGAGAGAGGGTTCCCAAGCAGGCTCTGCACTGTCAGTGTGGAGCCTGAGGAAGGGGGACGGGGCTCGAACTCAGGAACTAAGAGTCAGATGCTTACGCGACTGAGCCACGCAGGTGCCCCAGCAAGGGAGCGCTTGTGCCTGCCCACACTGCATTACCAGGTCTCTGCTGCTGTGGCTGTGACCGCAGGGCATCCTGGGAGTGCACCTTCCAGAGCAAAGCCCCTACAGGTAAGTGAGCAAAACAATGAGGGCAATTTCATACAACGCTTCCCAGCCAAGGCTTCCCTCTCCTACCTCTCTACCTCTCGCTGCCTTGTTTTTGTCACCATTTCCTGTACCTGTTGCAAAATAACCCTGGTCCCCCTAAGCAGAGTCTCATGGCTTGGCTGCCTTGGAACAAGGGGACCATGAGGTGAGTCTCCTGGGGTGCATTCATGCTGGACCAAAAAGGACCTTAAGAAATGTTTAAAAATCACATCCCAAGTCAATAACCCCATTCGTCTGGATGCAAATTCCTGCTTCTGACTCTTTCTCTCTCTTTCTTTGCCTTCTTTATATTAAAAACAAATCCTCATCTTCCCCTGGAGCAGACAGATTCCTTAGACCCCTGGAAAAGTTTAAAAAAAAAAAAAAAGAAGAAGAGCTCATTGAGACTCATTATAGGTGTTTCACAAATTTCCATCTTTAAAGGAGCCCCGCACCTTTCTGCAGGTGAAACCCAGACACGGCAAAGTTAAGACACCAGCTCAGGGCTCTGAGTCCCTAGGAACAGAACCAGAATCCAGGGCCGGGTCTTTACATCCAGGTGTCCGGCCCCCACATCCCAGGACATCTCCAGCAGGGACTGCCACCCCGGGGGGCCCAGGGAAACGAGAGGGGGAGGGAGGAGCAGGGCTGGACCCCAGGCAGAGAAACAGGATGGATTCAGGGAGAGAGAAGGGGGGTTGGTGGAAGGTTTCTAGGCAAGAGGAATGCGGGGTAGAAGCAACGTTTAAGGTGGTTCGCCGGGGAGCGGGCTGCAGGAGGCTGCTTTCCATTACCCCTGGGGGAGACAGCTTTCCTCCCAGTGGGAGCGTTCTGAGCGCTCTCCCCTCCTGGGTCTCCTCCGCCAGATCCCCTGCAAAGAGCCACACTGGCAAACCCGCAGGCTTCTCCAAGCCTGGGTCTCGGCCTCACTGGGGGCTCGTGCTGAGACCCTCCTGTCCTCGCGGGATCCCTCCCGTTCCTGCACCCTGGCTGCTCTTCTGCTCCCCCGCCCGCGATGACCCATCCACCGGGTTCCTCACTAGACGCTGCGGAGGAGACAAGCACTATATAAATGCTAAACAGACGGGCCTCGCCTGTCCCCGGATAAATAGACCGCCAGCTCCCGCTGTCAATCCTACACCTTTCGTGAACACAGACAGATCTCCCGAGAAGGGGGGAAATGTTGGTGTGGCTTCTCCATTTAATTCTGCGTTTTACCCTCAATCTTGACACCAGAATGTTGTGCTTTTCGTTTTGTTTCTCTCTCTCTTTTTTTTTTTTTTTGGTATTGATTTCTTTTTCTTGTCTTTCTTTCTTCTTTTTTTTTTTTCTTCCCAGAAAGATTTTATGGTTTCTTATGTTAATTTCCTGGACTCGTATGCAGAAAATGGGATGCTTTTCTTCTGATTGTTCTTCCAATATAATAATGACAACTATCATATGTATAGGACTTTCATGTGCATGATCTCATACAAATTCATTAGACAGGAGTCAGAGGAAAAGGATTCCGGTCTTGATTCCATCTCCCACCCCCTGTGTGACCTTGGGCACATGACTTGACCTCTCTGAGTCCTGCTTGTTTTATTTGTACAACGGGCACAGGGACAGACCTGTTCTTCCTAGCACGAGGGCTTATGCGAGGAATAAATAGGATAATTTATATGAAAACTTGAGGTAGGTATTGATTTTTAGATGAGAAATTTGAGGCACAGAGAACCTAAGTGGTTTGCTCTGAGGGCTGTAGCTTATAAGCAGCAAAGGCCGTACATAAACCCGGCTCTTCTGACAACGAGTGATCTATCCACAAACCACAACTCTGAGTGATGGCTGGCACTTGGGCAGATGGACATAAAGCCAATATTACAAAACACTCCAATAGTTAGCATTTATGAACACTGACTACGGGCCGGCCACTCTTCCAAGAGCTTTGCTGTATTAACTCATTCAGTCCTTATAATAACGCTGTAAGTCTATTATTGGTGTGTTTATTTTATAAAGATTAATTTCTCGAAGGTCACAAAGCTGAATCTGAGCACCGACTGGAAGGCCTGTCCTTAACCACTAGCCTATCCTGCTTCCAAGCCCACGCGTTTATCAACTGGACCTTTAAAAGAAGAGGGAGGAGGAGGAGGGACCAGGTTTCAGGAGCTCGGGGCCCCTGACCTCTGTAAACACACTGCCAGGTTTATCTTGGTGGCTTAATGACCAGGCCAGTGGTTCTCAACCTTGAGCATTGCATCAGAACCTCCTGGAGGGCTCCTTCTCTCTCCCGATTTCCGCTTTCTTGTGCAGGGCTGGGACTTGAGAATTTGCATTCCTAACAAGTTCCTAGGTGGTGTGGACGGTGCCAATCTGGGTACCACGTTCGGAGCAACCCAGCCCTAGAAAGTAGAAAGTAGAAGATGAGACACCACAGGACAGCCGGATCCCGGGTCCAGCCAGATAAGGACTCGCCCTTCTCTTAGTAAAGAAGACTTGGTCTGGACCCATTCAGCGGGTCTCTAGGAAAATGTTCCCGGCGGTAGAGGGGTAGGGGCTGTCCTCCCTGGGGGTCGGAGCTCCTCCACCAGCTCCTGCCAGGGCTGGCTGAGGGCTGAGGGCTGAGGGCCGAGGGCAATGTGTTCTGCATTATGGATGAGCGCGCTCAAAAGCCCCCGCTGCAGATTAAGTAAACAAACAGCCTCTGCAGCCACAGGAAAGGCTGTGACCAAGCCCCCTAACCCTCCCAGACAGAACCTTTCCTTCAGCTGTTGTTGTTTTGTTCTGCTGCTGCCTTCTCATCGCCTTGTACTGACAATAGCCGTAAATAACCGCAGTGCTGTAGAGAAATCATTTTAACAGCAGAGAGTCAAATAAATACATTAGACCTGACAGCTTAACTACGCGGAGTCCATTCGTATGTGGTGGCCAGCTGCTTCCCGAGACGTGCGCTGAACGGAGCGGCCGCGAGAGGGCGCGCCGAGCTCGCGTTGAGCAAGGCCAGCCGCGGCGTCCCCCGACCAAGCCCTGCCCCGGCCTGGTGCCCGAGACTCACCACTCGGCTCTCTCTCTCGGGTCTCCGCTAAAATAAAGCTCTCAGATTCCAATTAGCGCGGAAAAATCATGCAGACTCCCGCCCGCACCCCTCACCCTTCCGCAGGGGGAGGATTTTGTTTTCTGCTCATGTCAGACTTTAGGGTTAGTGTTGAGGCGTTAGGGTGCCAAGATCGGTGGCTCCGGAACTGTGTTGCCCCCAGGGCTGGCAGAGTCACCAGGTCACCCAGTGAAGGGCATCACATCGTCATGCGTGCGTGCCACCCACACGCACCCTAGTCCCATCCGGATGCTTGGGATTTTCTTTTCTCGGCCCTGGCTTTCAGTGGACTTGGCCCCTAGTGGCCCTTCTAAGGCCGCGACCCTGATTCCCAGGAGGAATGATCTGCCGCTTTCCCTTCCCACGGCGTCCTCGTTTTCAGGCCGCGCATCCTTTCAGGAAGTGCTGAGGGTCAGTGGAGGGCAATGCAGATACAGGGTACCATCCTCCTCTGGGCAAAGACATCCATGGAGTCTGCTGGATCCTGCTTCACCAGCAGCCCTCCCCGTCTGCAGGGTCCCCCAGGCCTGGAGCTAAAAAGAGCTTCCCGAAATAACCGTGAGTGGAGAGGAGTTCAAGCTGACCACCTTTCGTCCAAACCCTCAACTAGCGTGGAGATGGGTAGGGAGGGCGTGTGAGTTCCGCCCAAATGGAGGCACCCAAATGCTCTCGTGCTGGTTGGTCAGGGGTTGTTTTTTCTTTGCTGTCTTCCTAGATACCACACTTCAAACTCCCCGTGAGCCTTGACTGGATCTTACTCTCTGCAGGATGCTTGTTACTGACAGTCAGTTGATTATAGGGGACAGATTATGAGAACACTTAGTAGCCGTCTTTGAGCCTGTGGTCATGGGGTGAATATTTTATGTTCTCTCAAGGCAATTTAGAGTATAGCCAGTTAGATAAAAGGAAGCACTTCCTGGCAGTGAAGTTATTAGATGCTGTAGTGAATTCCAAACGGGGTTGTCTATCTCTTTGGGGGCAGATTGGGTCAGACCGTGTTGTGCCTCCTCGAAACTGGCACCGTTCCTGTTGTTTGAGAGCTGAGTCACCGTGGATTGGGCCCCCCGAGGAACTGTCTGCTTGGTGCCACCTTCCGCCTCCCCCTCAAGGATCTCTCCCTGTCTCCATCCACAGCAGAGGCAGCCATGTTAAAACAACCCTGCCCTCATGCCCCAGTTACGTGATATTGGTTGAGGGATTGGTATCTGACCCCACCTGGTCGAAACATTGTGATGCCTCATGGCCTTAGAGGATTGTCCCACAGTGCCTGCCCGACGTGACCCTGGTCAATCCAAATTCTAACCTGGGAATAGTGACACTGAAATAGAACAAAAGAAGTTCATCTTTGTGGGAGGTTTGTAGATGGTAAGATGGAAAACGGAGTGTTCTTGCCTCCGTGTTTCTCATCGCCATGCCAACTCCCAACGTTCTCCATCCGGATTTATCATCTCCACAAAGAGAGTGCAACTTTCTGCTATTGTGTTAGGTACACGTCCTTCTCTCTGCCTAGAATCCTACAGCATCCCTTCAGTTCTTCAGTCTTTTGTAAGAAAACTGTCCCCTCTCCTCCGAAGCTGTTCCAGACAGACTGGGCAGATTTATTCGTTCCCATAGCACTTTGTTCAACCTTCTTAGGATGCGTTCTTCTGTACTGGGGTTAGAGAACCATGTTCTTCACAAGCCTATGACCTCCTTAAGGATGGGAACGTGCGCCATCAGCCCCATTTCCATAATGCCTGACACATTGGAAATACTGAGGGTGACAATATACAGTGACAATGAGGCTGGTGATCCTGCCCACAAGCAGCAAAGGAGGTCCTGAAAAGGTCCCTGTGGCCAGTAATGCCCAGAGGATGCAATGATAGAGAAAACAGGATACACGAATAGAGGAAACACAGGGATACAGTAAGGACCTCTGCCCTTTTCCCCTTCTTTCTTTCTTTTTTTTTTAAATTTTATTTATTTGGGGAGAGAGAGAGTAAGAGTGTGTGTAGTAGAGGGGCAGAGAGAGAGAGAGAGTGAGAGAGAATCCCAAGCAAGCTTCCTGCTGTCAGTCCAGAGCCCTACACGGGGCTCGATCCCATGAACCTTGAGATCATGACCTGAGCCAAAATCAAGAATTGGATGCTTACCAACTGAGCCACCCAGGCGCCCCCCCTTTCCTTCTTTCTTATCCCCATTTAACTCACTCCAACACACACACGCACACACACACACACACACACACACCCCAAGACTGTTCCTTGCTGCCCTAGCCCCCACCCAGTGTTTAGAACTGACTCACACCTATCTTCTCAGCTATTACATTCAGAGCCTTCTTCAAGCTCGGATTGCCAGAGGGAACCTTACAACTCAAAGGCAGAAGAGAAAAGAAAAAGAAAAAGGGAGAGAAGAAGGAGAGAGGAGGTGAGAGAGAAAGTAATATCCAATTTCAACATTTTGTTCTTTGCTCTTTAAACTTCCGGAGGCGGCAACTGTACAATTTGTATGTTTTGTATCATGTCTGCTTCCTTGTGGGAGTTTCATAAATTGATGATGATAACACAGCACACTGCTTTTAAGTCCTTAGACATTCGGTCTTTATTGCTTTATAAAGTCTGCTCGGGGCACAGCAGATGAAATGAAGCTGGGGAGATTTTGCGCTGTCCATTCTGCAAGTTCCATCACGGAATTTGCACCTGCTACGCAACTGGCCTTCAGAAGTAGCAAGTCATGTCGCCAAAGGCCAGCGGAGGCCAGTGCTGGGAGCCTCAGGATAGTGGGTGACCCAGAGAGATTGAACAGTGTCAGCTCAGTGGCTGCCTGGAGAGGAAGCCACTTGATTAAAGATCAGTCTAGGGAAACAGCTACGGCTTTCTGTAAACTGCACCTGCAACAAAGGTTTTTTTGAAAACTATGCAAAATTCATTTCCCTCCAGCCTTATAATAAAATATATGCAATATGTAAATAGCAGCATTCCTAATGTGGAAGCCGTTATAGTCACCTGCTGTATTTAATTATTGGAATACAATGATTTTTTTTTACCCACAGCTAAGTAGCTGCACTAATAAAAACATCAGATTGATGGACAAACTCACTCCCCAAGCCGATATGTTTTTTTGGCTTTTATGCTGATGTCATGAACAAATGTGTGGCATTTGTAGTTCGCACCAGAAAACAATGAGTTCTGCAGTATATCATTACCTACTTATGCAGAGTCAGTGTGATGAACTTCAGACTGGGAGAAAAACCTTCGTCTGTTAATAAAAGGAATCAGACTTTTTCAGACCAAGGTATAAAACTGAGCAGATGAAAATAATCTCACACAAGTAGATTTCCATCCTCTTACCCACTCTCAACCCCTCGGAATAACACCCCCCCCCCAACGCGCGCGCGCACACACACACACACACACACGCACGCACACACACAGGATTTGTTTCCTTCTTGAATGAACTAATTTATTCCTGAAGAGCAAGGGTGACTTAACTCATGCTGGCTATATGCAAATGACAAGCTGTAGCTGGTTCCTTTCTGTGAGGAGAGAACAGACCACCCCCCCACCCCACCACGTCCGGGCATGGCATTACCAGGACAAACTGGGAAATGCTGCACCCAAAGTACCTAGTCTGGTAAACTTGGCCTTTCAGCTGCCAGCCTAGTGGGTGGGCCAGCTTCAGGTCCCAGAGAGACTGAGCTAAAGTAATGGCTGTCACTTGCCCAGTACCTTCCACTCCTGCCATGTGTTCTAAGACCTTGTGTAGCCACTGTGTCCTTATGAAGCGGATGTGAAGGGATCAGCGGGACACTGCACGTGCGTTGTGGGTCAATATAACGAAGTTGCATTGTGGCCAGCCCCACTGGATGTACCTTCGCTTGTCAAATAAGATGCGGCATGCAAGAGCCCTGCCGGTCCTATGGTGCCTTGTAACCCATAAAAACCACAGTCACGGGGGTTTGCTGTCATCAGGGTTGTGATTATGAATCCCTGAAGGGCAGCGCATTACAGCAGGCCGACTCGGGGTACCCGCAGAGGTGGAGCAAGTTGGGCTTGAAATCAGAAATGAGCTTGAGATTTGCTGATTTTTTTAAACGGAGTAAACGCTTGGAGACGGAGGGGGATCCTTTACGACTGCCTTTAATACCTTCCTTGGAAAAGGCACGTCGCGTTGCCTGCCATCTAGTGGCAGAAGGGGTAAGTTTGCAATTCCCTTAAGTCCCTGGGAAATGACTTACAGATTGTCTTCTGAGAAGGGCTGGCAGACGGACCAGGAGCTGTGGGTGGAAGCTGACCCCGCGGTGAGCGAAAGAGAGTGACTGTCTTCGCTGCCTCCGCCAGCCCAGGAGCCTGACCTCCGGCACTGCCACAGCTTTAACTGGCATCTCCGCTGTGTAAACCCCAAGAGCCCTGTGGGTCTTTCAGACATTAAGTAAGAATAACAACAGAAATGATCCGGATGATGATGATAATATTAAGAAGCATAAACAATTATAATCATAACACCAGATTGCTTCCGCTGTTCCTTTCTAGGCTCTGATGAGTCAACATACAAAAGGCTGAAGCAGGGGATAGAGGACGCCCAGGAGGCTGCAAACAGAATGTAAAATCCTCCCTTCCTTCAACTCCTTGCTCCAGGAGAGTTTGCTGAATTAAACAGTTGGCCTTTGGACCGCCTGGAGCTTTTGAAGACAGGGGCCCCACGTCAGCAGTGTCTCCATTTATTCCCGCGAGTTGTTGGATTTCAGGAGGCCCCGCCCTGCAGGCCACGGCCACGGGGCAGTGCCTTCACTTGTTTGCAGTGGACCCAGCAAGCCCAGCTTCTAAAGGAACTTCCAGAAAACAGTCGGGGTGATCATTGGAAGAAACCAACAAAGATGAATAGATACAGCACTTGCTTAAATTAAAAACACACGTATGCACGCACGCACACAAAACGTTTCAAGTCACTGATAAGAACTATTGTGCACTAGGCGCCCTACATGCACGATGCCAGCTAAATCTCCCAGTCATTGTATAAGGTCAGTAGAGCTACTGCCCCCATTTTACAGATGGAGAAATAGAGGATCCGAGAGGTTAAGTAGTTCGGCATTGGTCACACAGTAAGTCATGAAACCAAGACCCAAAACCTGTTTGCACATGCCCCACTCTTTGCACCTGTGACCTTTCGATACCTTATCCCAGCCACCGGACTCTGAGAACCTTAGTGTGGAAAAGAACTTGCTCATCCCAAGATGCAAGTTTCTTTTGTAGTGGTGGTTTAGAGACTCTGACAGGTTTTGATTGATTGTGTGAAAATCATTAAAAAGCCTCAACAAACCAGCGAAACCAAAAAGCACGTTCCAGGTTCCAGAGACCACCTCCCTCCCCCTCCCCTGCCCCTCCAGCTCCCCCCCCCCCCCCCCCCCCCGACCCCTCAGCGCCTTTCCTTGCCCCTCACATTCTGATTTGGCTGCTTTGCACTGAAATCTGGAGATTCCTCCTAAAAGGCTTCTTAAGCCTTCCTCCAGCCCAGCCAGGGCGGAAGCCTCTGCCCTGCAGCATCCCTCCAGCACCCTGGAGAAGGAGCAGAGGACGAAAAGGCTTGGGGCCAGCAGACCAGGGGGCTGGCTTAAATTATCTAGAGGCACGGAGGTTCTCTCCCGCAAACAAACGGGCCAAAGTTAAATAAAACCTTAACAGATCAGAGCTTTGTGCTTCCATTTGTAATTGGTGGCAGGGAAGGCGCTCTCCGTGCGCCCTTGACTCACTTGCCCGTCTCCGGGGCCCCGGGAGTTGCTGCTGCATCTTGGAGAGAGTGTTTGAAAAATACAGGCAGCTGCGGGAAATGCCCACGCTGGGGATGGCTCTCGGGGTGCAGTCGGGAGCCCACATGCTTGGCGCCCCGGAAATGGCCAGCAGCGATGGGGTGCCTTAGGGCTGAGGGTCACTAACTCCCATGGTCTGTGAGTGGCGGCTGCGGGCCCAGTGACTCCCAGATGGCACCTCCCCGCGGTTGTGAACCGGCTCTGGCTCCCTGTTTTGGCCTTTGACTTTCTAGAGGTGAACTGGTGATTATTTGAAGACTTGGGTGTCTGTATGTAGCTAGTCTTCGCTTCCCATTAAAGGGAAAACATTTATCTGGCCCAATGAAGTCACCCTAGACTATTCGAAAAGCAAATGTCCTTTAGCTATTTTGTGTCTGATGTTTGTCTTCCTGTGTATTCTCTCTTATCTGGGGACTTTGTGGATTTCCTAAAAAATCAATATAAGAGTCCTGAAAGGAAGTTCACACGAGCTCCCCGTAAGAGATGCATTGAGAGAGAGAGAGAGAGAAAGAGAGAGAGGAGAGGTAAAAGGGAAGAGTCCCTCAGCCAGTGAGCGTCTGTGTGCCTAGTCCTTCGTTCGCGACTATGGGAACCAAGGCAAGTTCAACTCTCAACTCTCAGTGGCTCTCACAGATATTCGAGGACACGACATGGAAAGGAAGCTAAAAGAAAGGATTCTAATCAAAGGTCTTGGGTTTTGACGAGATCTGATATAAGCGGCGTGACAAAATGGTTCTGAGCGTGGGCTCTGAATTTGAGTTCGTGAAACTGAAAACATCTCAAATGGAGGATGTGAGTGGGGGGCACATAATGAATAAATAGGACATCACTATATGCCAGGAGTAAAATCACAGTGAGGTGTGGTAAAGAGTGCCAGGCAGGCAGGAAGTCTGCAGGAAAGACACCCGTTGGACTTCGTTCGACCCCGTGTTTCCCTAATTTCTTTGGCTGTAGAATAATTGGATTTCATTTAATATTTTTATTTATTTACTTTTTTCATCTTCTACTCTCACCCATGGAACTTGAGCCCTGGCAAATTCATTTTGGGCAACTCCTGTCTGGATGAATATGCCCTTGTTCTATAGATGAGGAAACAGGCCCAGAGAGGCAGAGTGGCTTGACCGATGTCTCCTGTAGCTGGCTGGTGCTGAGAAACCCCACCTGTGTCTCGAAGTCCTCATCCACCCCTCTCTCTAATATGCCAGGACTAACTGAGGCACTGCTAACTTATTCCAGGTTCATTCACGTGTGGCAGCAGTCAGAGAGACCTTTGCAACAAACCCCGGGGTACTTGGCTGTGCTTTATAGGTGGCATGGGTTTTATTCCTTAGTAGCCGGTCAGTACAGAGCATTCCTTTCTCCACCTGGTAAGAGCTTTTCCTTTTAAATTAAAAAAAATTTTTTTCTTAATATTTATGTATTTTTAAGAGACAGACAGAGGCGCGAGCAGGGGAGAGGCAGAGAGAGAGGGAGACACAGATTCTGCAGTGGGCTCCAGGCTCTGTCTGAGCTGTCAGCACAGAGCCTGAAGCAGACCTTGACCTCAGGGACCATGAGATCATGACCTGGGGCGAAGTCAGATGCTTAACCGACTGAGCCACCCGGGCGCACTGGGAACCTTTTCCTTTTAAAGCCTTCTTTTCCTTCAACTCCTCTCTTTCCTCGTTTTGAATTCCAGGCCACGTGAGCACCAGTGTTTTCTGAAATGCGGAATCAAGTCGGAAGAACACTGGATACCATCTTAAGGACTAAAGGATTTATTTGCTTCCCAACTAATGGGTTCCACAAAACGATGAATGTATCTGTTAAGGAGGGAGTGTTATGTTTGTGTCTAAAATTAGTGTCTGTGTTTTGTTTTGGGTGGATGTGTGATGGGGTGGAAAGCCGAAGTACAGGCCAGTGTTCACAGAAGGCTCAATTCATTCACCGTTAAAAGGACGCGTGTGGAAATGATGCCCTAGGCTCTCCAGGTTTTTGAGATGGTGACATTTTAAAACCATTTGCCTTAGCTTAAATTTTGCCTGAGATAAGATGCCTGTGGAGTGAATTCTCCTCACAACTGTTTGCTTCTCGTTGAAGGGGCGGACTTTAAGCCCCTCTTATTACGTGTAGATAAACTTGTTGATGGGAACAGTGATTTCCTTGACTTGATTTTGTAAATTGGCTCCTTTGCATTGACCAACCCAACCAGCTGTTCTGGATTCCTGTGGACTCAGGGTCAAAGTGCTGATGCAGCTGAAGAATTGTAGGAATTAATTTCGAGAAATGGCGGCAGAAGGAGTAAGAACCTAAGCCTGAATCCGTGCTTGGTAGGCTAAAACTGATCAATTTCCTGGTCCCTAATTAAAACAAGCCACCAAACATGACAATGGCATAAAGTCCAGGGCTTTGCCTGGTGATGAATGCGACCAGCCTGCAAATTTCTCCTTGCTGGGAACAGAGATATCGTGTGCTACAGCAGTTAAACAGGAAGCTTGCTGGCAATTCATGTTTGATAATATGTGTGTATCTACTGACCGCCCCGACCCTGCCCCTACCCTACCTTCATCCCGACATAGGCGACCACTGAAATTAAGCCAATAAAATGAAAGAGGACGTTTTCTTCTTTCACATGTGTGTCTTTGAAGGGTGTCCATTCCTGGATATTGAAGGGGTAAACAAATATGGCAGGGTATCTAAATCTTTTATATTACTTGAGTTGTGAAAATTTGCATGTGAACCATCTGCTTTTCAATTGAATCCAAGCTTTCCATCAATTAGCACTATAATTTCAGACGTAATGTAGGTTAACTTCTGATTGATCTTCAGTTAACACTAGTTCTTAACCATTTACTTTATTTCAAATTCACTTTTCCCCTCCCAGATACATCAGGAAGATGTAGAAAGACATTTCTGCTTTTGAAATGCTGATAGCTCTTTAGGATGAAAGAACCCACATCTCTCCCACCCTCCTTTTATTCCTGGGTTGGGAGAGCCCAGGTAATGTAACCTGGTCTGTACAACATGATTTTCCAAAAAAGCATCAAGGAAATAGTTAAGAAGACTTTGTTTCATGCAAATACGTGTGTTGTTGTTGTTTTCGCTTTGCTTATTTAGAGTAGGGAATTTTCACAAAATAAGTCATAAAACCATTCCAGGAAGGCCTGAAATAGCATTTCTAAAACTTAAGGTTTGCTGATTATGTAAATCTTAAGGAATTTGGAGATTTGGTTCCTTTCCTGGGACAGACTCTCAGGGTTTGGAGAGACCTCAGAGGCGCCCCAGCCTTTTACCCGCTGAGGGCAGGCGCGCCCCCCCCAGAGCATCCCTGCCAGATGATCAAGCAGCTTTTCCTTGTTGCCACCATTGGACAAAAGGCAGAAACTTACTGATGAGGTTGTTACGGAGAACTTCTGGCCGCTGAGTAATATTTATCGACATAAGTCAGATATTTCTTTTGCAATCTAGAATCATGAGCAATGTTATGGATAGTTTCTCTATGGCTTATGATAGTACATCATTGTGATGTGTTAGTCAACTTTTCTCTTGTAAGTTTGATTCGTAAAAGATTTGTTGTATCTTTGCACTTGTAATTTTATCACCTAGGGGACCGTTTTTTTGTTTGTTTGTTTGTTTAAAGCTTATGTATTTATTTTGACAGAGACAGAGTACGAGTAGGCGAGGGGTAGAGGGAGAGGGAGAGAGAGAATCCCCAGCAGGCTCCACGCCACCCGTGCAGAGCCCCACGCAGGACTGGAACCCACGAAACCGCGAGACCGTGACCCAAGCTGAAACTGACTTGGACGCGCTTAACCGACTGAGCCACCCAGGCGCTCCACGGACAAGTTGTTTTAATGAAAGAGATTTGTGACTTTCTCCTCCGTGATATCTTCCTTTGGTATGATATGCATCACTGTGTCTCTTAGCAGCGTGTCCCGTTGAAAATGAACAAGGGTCACCGTACCAGTTAGGCCTGGTAGTATTTGCTGCTGTTGTTAACCAACCCCGAACCTCAGTGGCTTTTCTACAGGATAAGTTCACTTCTCACTCGTGCCAAGGTCCAATGTCCATGTTCTTCCATGGATGGTGTTTCCTGTACTTCCGCCTTGCTTCTCCATTCAGCTGGGAAATGGAAAACAGAAAATAGAATGAAAGATCAAGTGTGGGAGTTTTTAGGGCCCTACGTCCACTGTTTCTCATGCATTCCAGGAGCTAGAACTCAGTCTCTGGCCAATCCCCACTGCAGGCTGGAAGGGAGAAGCATCGGGAGCCGTGACCAGTTTCTGCTGCCCGTGCTGTTAGCATTTGTTTTACCTCTCTATCCTGGGGACTTGTACGTCTAGGAGAGCTTCTAGAATTTCTATTGCAGGTGTACTCTCGGACTTCACTGGAAATAAATGAAGAGGGATATGAGGCTTTTTTTTAGGTGGCCTGAATTCCTGGGTATATACATTGAAATATGGGGCATCGGGGCGCCTGGGTGGCTCAGTCGGTTAAGCGGCCGTCTTCGGCTCAGGTCGTGATCTCGCGGTCCGTGAGTTCGAGCCCCGCTTCGGACTCTGTGCTGACAGCTCAGAGCCTGGAGCCTGTTTCGGATTCTGTGTCTCCCTCTCTCTGACCCTCCCCTGTTCATGCTCTGTCTCTCCCTGTATCAAACATGAATAAAACGTTAAAAAAAAAAAAGAAATATGGGGCATCAAGGGTTCCACTTTGCAGTGATCTCTGAGAGTGCTCTTTGAATCAGGGAGTCCAATAAAGAAAATGGCTGGAGGTTACACCTTCAGCAGAGTCAGGTTTATTTACCATTTCCCCTCAAAGATCTGCCCAAGACCACAGCTGCCACTAAAGGGCACAGCAGATGCCTTATAGAAAATCACCCTCTGTGTGCCAGGGACTTAGTAGCAATTGGTAGTATTATTATGATAGGAAAAGATAGGATTCAGTAGGCAGAGAAGGAAAAGTTAGGACCTGAGGTCCCCGGATGGGGAAAAACACATATTTTGTAACAATGCTGGGAGTGTCTGACCACAGCAAACCCCTACAAGCATAAGGTTCCTCTTAAGAACATAACAGACACGGGGGCGCTTGGGTGGCTCAGTCGGTTAAGCATCCAACTCCTGATTTCAGCTTGGGTCATAATCTCGTGGTTTCATGGGGCTCTGTGTGGGTGGTTCAGAGCCTACTTGGGATTCTCTCTCTCTCTCTCTCTCTGCCCCTTCCCCACTTGCGCTGTCTCTGTCTCTCTCTTGAAAGAAAGAAAGAAAGAAAGAAAGAAAGAAAACTTGAAGAAAAACAAGGATGTAACAGACAACACCTACTCCCGCTCAGGTTTCCCTTAGGAATTTGACAACAGACCTGGCTAAAAATAAGTAGACCCGAAAACCTATGACCCACAAGGAAAGATTTGGCCATAGACCACCCCTCATACGATGTAAATGAGCCAATCAGAAATGGTCAACCCAGCACTTAGAGTTATTAAGCCAATAAAGGTAGGACCTGAGAAGGAATAAGGGGAAGGGGGGTGGGGGGTGCCAACCAGAACCTTATGAAACAAAGACCCTTACCTCTTGCCATGGGCATTCACTTCCAAATGCCCCCCTCAATAAAAAAAAAAAAAAACTTTCATACTATTCTTATTTTCTGATCTTATACTCCAATAAACTTTTGCCTGCTGCTCATTCTGTGTCCACCTCTTCCTTCTTTGAAGCAGGGAGACAATGAATCTTGGGTACTGAGGTCAAAAAACCTTGCAACATTATAAATGGGGGCAAAGACATGGGGTTCCTGGCAGCCTTGTCATTCTGGGCAAGACTGGTATCATGGGAAAGAGGAAACAACAGCCTTCTTAAAAGAAGACTTGAACGCCCATGGACTCAGTTTGGAAATCCCACTCAGCCTCAACCCTACAGTATAGAATGTGACCCGGGAAACAGGACCTTGAAGTGAAGGATTGTCTTAATAGGGTAGATAACTTGTCGCCTTGGCTACCTTCCTAAACTATGGAGACACCTTTCCCGATTGTTAGTTTTTCATTCCCAACCTATGTGAGGGGCTAGAAGGGTAGGGGTGGCGTTAAGGCTTGTTCCTGTTTTACTTATGTCTTGTCAATCTGTAGGGACTTCGGTGTGAATCTATGTGATGCCCCCATCTGCTTAAAGGAAAATCCTCACTCTTTGTTCTTCGTTAACATTTGGATATTAATCTTTTTTTTTTAATTTTTTTTTCAACATTTATTTATTTTTGGGACAGAGAGAGACAGAGCATGAACGGGGGAGGGGCAGAGAGAGAGGGAGACACAGAATCGGAAACAGGCTCCAGGCTCTGAGCCATCAGCCCAGAGCCTGACGCGGGGCTCGAACTCATGGACCGCGAGATCGTGACCTGGCTGAAGTCAGACGCTCAACCAACTGTGCCACCCAGGCGCCCCTGGATATTAATCTTTAACGGGACTAAAGCAAAGTGTCACTTACTCAGTGACCCCAGCTTATTAAAATGTAGTCCAGAATAAGGAAGCAAGTGAAGGAGACCCTCAGTAACCCCTCGGGAAGAGAAGCCACTAACTGAATCCAACAGTTAGAAAAGAGAGATTACACAGGCAAAGCACCGATCTCTACAGAGGAGGCCTTGCGGTCTCACGAAGGTTTAGGACCCCCTTCCCTTGTCATGGGCAGTTGAGAGTTGTTTCTGCTCACTTCTTGAGGGTGACAGGGATGAAAGGAGGCAGGGAGAGGGAGGTGATTCCACGACCAAAACCATGTTGCCTTTCTGTGTTCATTTACTGAAATCAGTGCCTTTAACTCTCTGCTCAAAACTGTCTGATTGTCCTTTGGATTCCTTACTTTAGAGGTCAGTATTATCAAAATCTGCTGTGTTTGCTCTTCTTCCATTACATGATTCATTTAAAGTTTATTTATTTTTTAGAGAGAGAGAGGGAGAGAGAGAGAGGGAGGGAGACACAGAATCCGAAGCAGGCTCCAAGTGCTGAGCTGTCAGCACAGAGCCTGATGTGGGGCTCGAACCTACGGACCCGCGAGATCATGACCTGAGCTGAAGTCAGACGCTTAACCGATTGAACCACCCAGGCACCCCTAAATCTCTCTCTTTTTTATTCTTCCCTCACCTATGAATGGAAGCCGCTATCTTACTTTTTTGATCGTCCCCTTTACCAGTGAGTGTCTGTATGTCCACTTTCCCAGTCTGACTTGAAATGGTTGACTTTATTTCCCCTTTTCCAAGAGGCAGCCAAAGTTTGGGGTAGAAACTAATTCATTGGGGCTTAGCCTTGACACTTGGGGGAAGTGGGTTAGGATATCTAGATGTAAATACTCCGCAGTGGGGAGCTCTCCTTAAATAATGACTGGGATGAGTCTCTGTTACCTGGAGGGCACCACAGGCAGATGGGGAGGTGAAAGTCTCACAGACCTTGTGAAGAGTTTGGCCTTTATCATGAAAGTGGCTGTCCTTGATCTCTGGGACTTGGGGACGGGAGACCCAGAATGCTGAGATGTAATTTATCCCCTGCTGGGCCTATCCCGGCGCCTTATCCACGATGGACGCCCCGATTCATGGTTTTCTGAGTGTGCAGATGAAAACAAGCCTTCAGGCGTGCCAGCAGAAGGAAGGGGAACTTACAAAGGGGGGCAGAGGGCAGAAAGAATGGTTTTTCGATTTGGGAACCCGGTGAAATGCTCGCGGGGCAGAGGTCAGTGCATTTTGATCTCTGAGGAGATGAAACACCCTGAGTTGGTGAGGAGGAGAAACCCCAGAGAAGCACAGTTAACCTCTGAGTCTGCAAAGGACTTTTCAAGAGTGTGTGAGGATATCAAGTGCAGAAGTTGTGTCTCCTTCAAATCCTATTAGTGGAGAAAGAGATTTTCACAGCCACATTTTTAAAAAGTGAATGGCAAGAGACAGGATTTTTCTTTTCCTCTGCCCTCCTCTCTCCCCCCTCCCTTCCCCCCCCACCCCCACAGGGGCTGAGGGAGGGGCCCTGGGCCATCTATTCAGAATAATGGTGGGAGAGCAATAATGAGACCTTTCTCAAGGACTGATTTGTCTGCAGAAAGGAGAAGTCATCAGGTATCCATTGTGAGAAGACTCGCCTTCTCTTAACAATGGCTCTGATGAAGCTGCTAGAAGGTTCTTATCGGGAAGAAAAGACTCCCAGCAGCAGGAAAAGGGGAGAGGGGAAAAAATGAAAGGCTACAAAACCCCCAAATCATCCTCCAGGCTCAGCGCAGTGGAGAGGGTGAAGGAGGCACACTTCCTGAATGCCAAGTGACATTGGCTGGTCAGTCCAAATGAGCCTCTAAAGAGAGATATTAAAAAAGATGAGAAGGGGGGGGGCGCAGCTTTCCTGCAGGCAAGCTTTTAGCAGGGAGTGTGAGGTTGGCTGATTTAAGCTGTGCAATCCTCCCGTTTCTCAGGCGGCAGGAAATAGCTAGAGGTCATACAAGCTTATCCTTTGGCCTCTACCTAGAGATTTTCTAGACCCGGGTCACAGGGCCACCCCTTCTTCAGCTGGATTCTGGGAAGGAAGAAGAAATTCGTAGCCATCCGAGAGTCTTGACAAGACTCCAGGCCCATTTTTTCCCAGATAACAGGCCCTCAGATTCAGAAACAATAGATTTTCTGGGTGCTTAGAATTGGAATTAATTCTGCACCTGTTAACTTCTGTTAGGGGCTTTACTAATTTGACTCAATTAATCCCCATCACCTCAGGAGAGGTGACTCTGTTCAAACTCCAATCACACTGCCTTCTGTTCCTAACGCTTCAAGGGCTCTTTGTATTTAAATTGAGCGAAACTCTGGCCTTCGTCCACACCCAGAGCAGAAAGCTTCTGTGATGTGGCCACCACCCACCTCTCCTGCTTTTTCTCCCACTACTTATGCATCCGGTTCTCCTGCTTTAGTGCTAGGCAACCATTGACTCTTAGATGTTTCCCAGTCAGGCTCTCAGCGCCCCTCTTCGCTGCCTTGGTTGAGGCTATGCCTCCCTCTGCCTGGCATGTTCCCTGGACACCTTTTTGGGCTCCATTCACTTGTTGAAATCCCACCGATCTTTCAAAGTCATGTGAATTTTCCTTCTCTGTGCAATCTTTATCAAAACTGAAGTCACTTCTCCCTCCCTGGAACTCCCAGAGTTCTCTTAGATTTCTCCTATTGCGTCTTTTTATGATTATTTACGGTCTTCTCAAACCCTCTCTATTGAACCTTGAGTTCTTCAAAGTGGGGGACTGAGTCCTGCTTATTATCTTTATCTTTCAGTGCCTAGAGCATAGTGGGTGATCCTGAAATAGTGATTGAACAGGATTTGCATTAACATTTGGGCGTCTAATTCTGAAGTGGCATGAACTTTGTCTCGCCACTTCTAAGTTGGGTTGGAAGGCAAATTCACGGGAAACACCTGGATCTGTGGAAGGAACATTCAAGCCCTAAATTCAATAGCAAATGGAAGAGCCGTTCCTGACCAGCATCCTTCTTCGGGACCCGCTGTTTAAATGGATTTGGATTTTGTCCCTTTTCACGTCTTTTCCTTCTCCTCCAAAGAGAATGGGACAGAACAATACAAAGTGGAATTTATTGCGCACTTAGCCTGTGCCTCGCACTTGTTAACCTGAAACTTATGAACCTATTCTGAAAAACGAGCAGCCAAGAAACATACGCACCCTTCTAATTTCTGTAAGGTTTTTGTACACAGCTCTCAATTTTTGGAGCTCATAGCAAATTTTGCTTTTCTACTGTTACATGAGAATATTCTGGACCCCAGGCTGCAGGCTTGCCTTTCCTTGTTAAAAAATGAAATTTTAAAAAGTCCCTTAAGGACGGAAGAGATGGGTACCAGGAGGTAGCGGTGGGTCCTGAACCTGTTGATCGTCACAACGCCGGAGACCGTCCTAGTTATCACATCTGGGAGCCACTGGTCTGGCAGGGAGAATATGGGCATTACAGTCAGATAACTATGGTTCAGAGCCCATCTCTGCCATTGACCAGTCAAGGGAAATTTGAGTAAGTTATGTAAACTTTGCAGGCTCAGTATTGTCATCTGTCGGACGGAGAGCATAATAACCTCCGGAAGGGTTGTAAGGATTCAAAGAAAGGACTACATGTAGTTAAATGACCATGGAAGAGTCGAAATTGCCACCACGATGGTTGAGCCACAATTAATTAGAACAGCCTTTAAAAATGTCTTTTTTGGGGGGGGGGTATGTGTTCTCTTATATTTCCTAGATGTGACCAACTCCATGTGATACAATGTTTTATTTTGGTGCGTTTCTACCTCTGTGCAGGATGCTTTCCCACCTCAATCCTAGACTCAGCGGTTGCCCTTTCAGGGTGCTCCTGAACTCACCTCTGCTCACATCTCTCTCTGCCCGCCTTCACGCTACACAAATGATCTGTAGACGAAGCTTCTCAAGATGGTGCTTGGGCAGAGAACAGAGCAGGAGAGGCAACAGGGTCCCCATTTAAGAACACCAGAGTGTTTAGTGCTCACTTCTGCAGCACATACGATGCCGAGAACACTAGCACAGCACGTGTGCAAGGGTGACATGCAAATTTGTGAAGCGTCCCATATTAAAAAAAAACAAAAAAAGAACACCAAAGCGTTTAATGGCTTGCCTGAGACCATGTGGTTAGTCTGTAGCAGAACTTAGGAATCCGATCCTGGGACTTGTCACTGCAGTGGGAAACAGCAACTTGGAAGAGAACTTGTCCCGGTCCAGGAAAGAGGTGACAGTCTAGAGGTAGATGAGATTAGTTTTTCTCCTTGCCTCTAATTTCCTTTGATTTCCCTACCCTGGCTACATGCTAATGGCTTGGCAGAAACTTCAGAATTAAACTTGTAAGAGCAATCACCGTTATTGGACCTCTAGGCAATTATAGTAGCTGTCAAAGGTTTTAAAGCCAACAGCCAGCCTGACCCTTTCCAAATGACTCAAAAGTGGCATTTTAATGAGAAACGAAAGCAGAAAAGGTGTTTAAAAATTTTTTTTTTTTAAAAATAAGAGGTTTCTTTCTTTCTTTTTTAAATGAACAAACTGACATTGAATTTCACCGCTTATCCAAAGGGTACGGGTAGGATTGTGAGACTGGGCAGCAGATCCCAGGGCAGTTGACTTTTGTTTGTAACCGCGGCTCCCTTACTTCTCCCACTGGAGCCTATTATGAGAAGCCCCACAGAGGGGTGCTGAGGGATTATCCCCCAGTAAGACTTCCTGCTCATGAATGCATTTGGGATAGTGGAATACCAGCGTGGGTCAATCTCCATTTTCTTCTTTATCTCTGGGTCTGGTCAAGGCTAATCTACTAGGTGTCAAGATTGAGCTATTTTTTAATATCTATGTATTTATCTATGTATCTATCAATCATCTATCATCTGTTTATCTATTATCTATCTATCTATCTATCTATCTATCATTTATCACCTATTATCTAGCTTCCAGCTTTATTGACATGTCATTAACATACAACATGGTATAAGTTTGAGCTGTACAAAGTGATGATTTGATCCATGTATATAATGCAAAATTATTAACCACAGTAAAGTTATTTAATACCTCCATCGCCCCACATAATTACCATGTTTTTGGTAGTGGGAACATTCAAGATCTACTCTTTTAGCAACTGTCGAGTAGTCTAAAATATAGTGCTGTTAACTACAGTCACCACGCTGTATGCGAGATCCCCGCAAATATTCATCTGATAGTATTTAGCACATCTCAAAAAATTATTTTTGAGCTACTTTTTTGAAAGACAACATTCACACGCCGTAAATGCCACCCCATTAATGTGTACAATTCAGGAGGTTTTAGTGCAATGATCACCACTAATTCCAGGACATTTTGTCACTCCAGAAATAACCCTGTCCCCATTAGCAGTCACCTACCATTCCCTCTTCCTCAGGTGCCAGGGTGAGCTGCTGGGCCTAGGGTTATGGGGGCCTGTAGGGAGCCAACTAGGTCTGTGGAAGTCAACCTGGGGCAAGTTGGCTCTGGGGTCCCCATGAAGTCAGGCCTTCACTTTGCTCTCCTTTCAAGGGGGAGGTGCTCCTCTGCACTGGGCTGCCTGGGCTTGGGAGAAGGGACAGGGGTCATGTAAATTTATCTTTCCTACCTCCTCAATCTGTCTTTTCGTATTTCTGTGCTTCACGTGGGCGCTGTAATCCCTCACCTGAATTCCGCGGATCTTGTGAAGGCATTTTCCTGTGTTGATAGTTGTTTAAACTGATGTTTCTGGAGAGGAACAAGTGTTAGAAATTTTTATGCTGCTGCTTTGCTGACGTCACTCCCCTTCGTTACAGTTTTAATTCTATTTCCCTAATGACTCATGGCGCTGAGCACATTTTAAAGTGCATATTGGTCATTTGTGTATCTTTGGAGAAATGTCTATTTAGATCCTTTGCCCCTTTCAATATTGGATTATTTATCTTTTATTGTTGAGCTCTAAGAGTTCTCTACATATTCTAGATACAAATCCTTTATATTCTAGATACATGATTTGAAAATACTTTCAGTTTGTGGGATGTCTTTCACTTTCTTGACGGTTTTTGAAACACAAAAGTCTAACATTGTAATGCAATCCATACATCTATTTTAAAATTTTTCTTCCTTGTGTTTCGGTGTCCTATCTCAAAACCATTGCTTAATCCAAGGTCATGTTTTCTTCTAAGAGTTTTTATAATTTTGGCCTTTAAATTTAGGTCTTTGATCCATTTCGAATGAACTCTCGTCTGTGATAGAGGTAGGGGCCTCACTTCATTCCTGTGAAAGTAGGCGTCCAACTTTTGCATATGAATATCCAGTTGTCTCAGCACCATTTTTAAAAAGACTATTCTTTTTTTCTCAATCGTCCCGGCATCCTTGTAAAAAATTTTGCTCTATAGTTTTGTTTATAGTTTTGAAACCAGAAAGTGTGAGTCTTCCACTTTTGTTTCTCTTTATCAGGATTGTTCTGCTTGTTCTAAATCTCTTGAAAAAGTTTAGGATCTGTTTGTCCATTTCTTCAAAAAAGCCAAGTGGGATTCTGGTAGGGATTGCATTGAATTTGTAGCTCAGTTAGGGGAGTATTACCATGTTAGCCATATTAAGTCTTTGATCCGTGAACATTGACTCTCTTTTTTATTTTTATTATTTTTTTTAATGTTTATTTATCTTTGAGAAATAGAGAGAGAGACAGAATACAAGTGGGGGAGAGGTAGAGAGAGAGGGACACAGAATCCGAAGCAGGCTCCAGGCTCTGAGCTGTCAGCACAGAACCCGATGCGGGGCTCGAACTCGCGAACCGTGAGATCATGACCTGAGCTGAATTCAGACGCTTAACCGACTGAGCCACCCAGGTGCCCCAACATTGACTCTCTTTCAACTTACTTAGGTCTTCTTTAATTTTTCTCGATGGTGTTTTGTAGTTTCCATTATATGAAATCTGTATTTCTTTTCTAAAGTTTACTCCCATTTTATTCTTTTTGATGGTGTCCTAAAAATAATTGTTTTCTTTAATTTCATTTGTGGATTGTTCATTGCGAGTGTACAGGTTACATGATTGATTTTTGTATATTGATTTTGTGTTCTGTAACCTTGCTGAAGTTGTTTGTAAGTACTAGTTGTGTGTGTGTGTGTTTTATATTTTTATATGTAATCTAAGTAACTTTTATTCCTTTTTATTGCCTAATTTCTTTGGCTAACACATCCAATAGAGCAGACATCCTTGTCCTGTTCCTGAAAAAGCATTCAGTTTGTCACCATTAAATGTGATATTACTTGTGAGGTTTTCTTAGATGTCCATTATCAGATCAAGGAAATTCTCTTGTAAGATTGTGGAGTGTTTTTAGCATGCAAGGTTATTGGATTTTGTCAAATGCTTTTTCTGCAACTGTTGCGATGATCATGTTTTTTTCCCCTTCCGCTAATACAGTGTATTACGTGGATTGATTTTCCTATGTTGAACTAACTTTGCGCTTCTGGAATAAATCCCACTTGGTCATGTGTACACTCCTTGAGTTACTGTCCAGGTCTCCCTAAACCACGGGCTCCAAGCTCAGTGGCACAAGAAATGCTCTTTAAGGTCACTGAAGCAGTTTGGTTTACCCGGTTTTTGAACATGAAAATGGCCTGGTTTCACCGTCAGGTTGTGTTCAAATTAAAATACTTCCATCTGAGCCTTATGAACACAGTACGTACTCTCGTCTCTGGGCCCAAGTACCGAACCCAGTCTGATGTGCCGTAGGCGTGCAAGCAGCGCGAATGAATTTTCAACCAAACTCTGCCTCTTTGAGGGAACCTCTTCTATATAGTTCTGGGCTATGGGAGGTTACCAGGTGCGGCTCTGGGGAAGGAAGTATGCCACACGTAGTAGGTTTTCAGTGAGTGCTCCTGATGAAATCCTACCTTTTGCTCCTACAGATTGGTTGGAGAGGTGAAAAAAAGCAGCTGAATTTACAAATCAGGGGTAGGTCCACCTTAGAGCAGGATCTCAGGCCCCTCCCCAGGCCTAACCAGCCAGAATCTGCATTTAGCAATGTTCTGAGGGGACTCCCACGCACGGACAAGTTTGAGAAACTGACCGAACGATGTGGCCAGATGCTTGCTCTGGAGCTGTTCCATTTTCAAATGAATCATGGTCTCTTTGGGTACAGTTCAATCTGAGATAAATGACAATCAGAGTGAAAGTGTTCGTCTCATGTTAATAAAATGAAATCAGCAGATAGGTTTTGAACCCGTATTGGACAGGACAGTCGTCATTTCTTTTTCTCTTTTTTTTTAATTTTTTTTTTTTACATTATTTATTTTTGAGAGACAGAGACAGAGCACAAGCTGCGGGGGGGCAGAGAGAGGAGACACAGAATCCAAAGCGGGTTCCAGGCTCTGAGCTGTCAGCACAGATCCCGACGCGGGGCCCGAACATCACAAACCGTGAGGCTATGACCTGATCCGAAGTCAGACGCCCAACCGACTGAGCCACCCAGGCGCCCCAACAGTCGTCATTTCTTTGCATGCTGTGAAGAGAGAAGTCAGTATAGTTGCTCCTTAAGAAAAATACTTCAGTAGTGCCCTCCAGGGACCTCCAAATTATCTGAGTCATTCTTTTGGATTCAATTCTTTTTCGCATCAGTTGGGACAATGAAACCAACTGTTGTGTGACTTACATCAGCCTCAGTAAGAAAATGGACGTTGAATAGACGAAAGTTCAATTTTGAGCGGGGAGGAAGCAAGAAGAAAAAAGCCCTAGAAGGCTGAGACAGTGAAAAAGGTAGGGTCTGTGGGGGTCTGGAGGGACAGCGCCAGACGCTGGGGTGGCTAACCCGAGAAAGGATGCTCTGCAGGGGGATGTGAGAAAGAACTCAAGATACACCTCACATACTTCACGGGCTTGTATACACCTGGGCTTGGCTACCAAGCAATGCAACTTGACTTTTCTAACTCAGGCTTGATTTTCCTTGAATAAGAACCACCCCAAGGATTCTCGTTATGGGACAGTAGCAACAATGGAATGAGACATGCTTTCTTCTCCAATTTCTTTGGAGAGAGAAAGATTGATGGAAAACAATGCAAACGCCTTCCTGGCACAGATGGGCAAAGCATTTTGCTCAGGGCAGATCAGTCCTAGCACATTGAAGACAGTTCCAAGCACCACATCAGAAGTGCTTCAGGGGATAAAGGAGTTGGCTGGGAAAGGAATAACACAGGAGCTAAATATGGACTGGCTGGCTAATCACCTCTGAAGGGGGAACCAAGCAGTATGGTGATGATCTTGTGGGCAAATGCTATGGGAATTTGCCTGGGCTGTGTGGCATAATTGAAGTAAATGTAAGGTGAAGGACGATCCAGGAAGAATACCTTGCACTGATGGATTTACAGGGGACTCTCTCTCTCTTCTTCCCCCCGCTTCCCCCCGCCCCGCTCCGGTGTTAGATGTTTCTCATCTTTGTTGTGTGTGCCTTTGCAGTGTAAGAAATCTGAAAAGACAACTTGAAAATTGCCTGAAGAGAGACCACATGGTGTGTGCTAAGCTGAGCAGGTGATGTGCATAGCAACACCCTTGATAGGTGGATTCCACTTGGAGAAAGTCTTGTGCACAAAGTGCTGGAGTCCACTGGGGACCAAGAGCAGGGCATCCCGAGATGGGCCACTTTAGAATGAAGATGATTTGGAGTTAAAAAGCCAATCAAAATCCAGTAGAATCAGGAAAGGCTCTTTACTTCCCCTACAACTGCCCAAAAGAACTTAGATAGAGGACCTGTTCCAGGAAGAGAGCCATCACCACGGATAACTGCATTATGGTGTGAATGACGTATGGTAGACAGGGAGGAACCTAGCAAGGTCTGTCTGGAAAGAAACAGCAGGTCAGGGAGAAACATGGCAAAGTCCTCTCTTTGTCCCATTGTTTCCGAGTAGCCCAAGAAACATTTATCGTTTACCTTTTTTCATTCTTCCTGAAGACTGCATTCCTTCCCTTTGAAGACCCAGGCCCCTACCCTCTTCTTCTTAGTTCAGAATGACATCTGTACCTCATTTCACCTGACTATTTCTGGAACTTTCATGTCTGTGTGGTTTCCACTGTATATATACACCATTAAACTTGGTTTTCTTCTGCTGATCTCTCTCATGTCAATGTGATTCTCAGTCCAGCGAGAAGGATCTTGGAGGGGACTGAATATTCTTGCTCCCCAACAACAGAAGGGCCATGTCTCTTTCCTTATTTCTTTTTTCTTGCTCTCAGGGTGGAGAAAATATTTCCTTCTTACTCTTCTTGGTTCTTGGCTAGGGCTCTGTAACAAAAGACAGACTAACAAGAGAGCAGCACACAAATTTGCTTACTATAAGTTTTACATGATAAAACAGCCTTCATAAGGAAATAAAGATCGAGGGGCTCCTGGCTGGCTCAGTTAGCAGAGCACGTAGCTCTTGATGTTGGGGTTTTGAGTTTGAGTTCCACATTGGGTACAGAGGTTACTGAAAAATAAACTCTTTAAAGAGAAGGGAAAAATGATTGAAAGCAGTCAAATTTTAGTATTTTTTGTTATTTATTTACTTATTTATTTATTCATTTATTTAAAGATGACTCAGTGCTCATCACAATAAGTGTAGCCTCACTCCCTTTCACCGATTTCACCCATACCCCCACTTACCTCCCCTCTGGTAACCGCCGATTTTTATAGTATTTTTATAGTAGATTTGATGAAGAGTGGACAGTAGTGAGAAAGCACAACCACAAAGGGATATGAGCTGAGAGCAATGAACAAGGAGACGCTCCACAAGGCCCATTTATTTGGATTTTTCTTAGAGTCACTCCGTCGTGGAGATAGGATGCTTCCTTCCTCCAGATGTAGGGAAGGCACTTCCCACACAAGGATCATATGACCTGCTTCAGGGGAAGGTCAGAAAGTCCTCCCTGCAATCCTGTTCCTTAAATTCCTTCAGCTTAAAATATTCAACACACAAAGACACCATGTTTTGGGGCAGTTTATTCTAAACCCTGTCGTTGCTGGAAGAATGATAAAGTGCGGAGGGTTTTTAACTTTATTTCTTAAAATCCATGGAGCAGTTTGGCAGGTGAACAGAGAACTCAGTGGCTCTCTTATATGGAAAAGGAGCCATTGTCATAGTGATATTTTTAAGTTATTCTTATAACTTATTTTTCTTATTTTTAAAAAATAGATTCAAGTTGACTCTAGAGAATGTCCTTTAAAAAAAAAAAAAAAAGCTCCGTGATCTTGCCCAAAGATTCATGAGACAGTTTGGGCAACATTCTTAGAATACTGTCATGGGCAGTGGTCAAGGGCGAGTACTGGATCTGTTGCAAATATCCAGGAATTAACTTCTGCTTTCAACATTTTTGTTTTTAAAGTTCCATGTAACTGGTTCTGAGTAATGCGGCTCTCCTGTTCATCTGGCTTTTTTCACAAAGTGATGCGTTGTCAATTACGCATGTGACCTAGGAGGTACCTTCCGGGGAACAAGTGGCTTAGATCTTCAGCTTTTGGGGGAGGGAATGGAAATTGAGATGCAAGCCGAAGGGGAGAAAACTGGAAAGCTAGGAGCTGAACTAAAGCCATAAACCTTCCTGGCAGTGGCCCTGATGCTTAAGGACTGCTCAGCTTTCAAAGGGAACGTGGAAGCCTGAGCAGCATTATTTATGGGGAGCACCCCTGGAGCCTGGTCCTGAAGAAACAGCCCTGTCCTGTGAGGCTGTAGAAATGGCTGTAAACATTTACGCATCCTGAGCACTTCCAGCCCGCAGCTGGCAGGGGTTTCCAAAGCAGATTGCTCGCTTGCCCAGCACATCGCAGGCCACTCGTCCACACTGCCTCCTTGGAAAACACGCCAACTTCTATCTCATTTCCCTCCATCTCCCTTTGACTTTAGGAACTGGAGTTCCAACGCCTCTTTCCAGGGCTGGTAGGACACCGCGAGGTGGGAAGGCTGCCCCTCTGGGCTAAGTTTTCCGCAGGCAGCCCCATTTTTTGATGAGGGCCTCCATCTCGTGTGCAGGGAGCCTTCATGGCACTGTGAAAGAAAGCCAGTTAGTCATGAGGTAACCCAAGTCCTCTGGAGTAGGAAACAGGAAGCCGAATGACACGCATCCAGCCACAGATGTACTAATTCAATTTCATGCCTCAACGTCAGCTGCTCCTCTCCTCTTAAAAGGAGCATTTGAATCCATCTGTCATCATCTCCCCCTTTCATTTTCAAATCTCTTTGCTCTCCTTTCTTTCCCTTTACCTCCTCCCCGCCCACCCCCCCCCCCCAACAACTTGATGAAATAATGGGACACATTTAAAATCCAAACTCAGGCAATTCAAATTCTGAACTGATGTGATTTTGTTCCATTCTGAGTCACCCTGGAAGAGCGTCTGGGGAGTAGAAATCAAGGGGCCAAAGGAAAAAAGCAAGTGAGAGACAGAAGATTTTGAATGCAAATCAGCCTCCTCTACCCATTTGAAACAACCTGCTGTGAACTGGGCTCCAAAGCCTGGCCCATTAGCACCTTGTTAGACTGTCAGAGTCTGAGCCGCTGAACCGGGTGATAATGGGGGAGAAATGGCTTGAGACCTTTTGCATCCCAGCCCCAGCTATTTATTCTCCCCCCACTGACTCTGGGACCCCAGGAGCGGGTCTGCTAAGAGTAGCGCAGAAGAAAAGGAAGGGGGAGAGAGAACAACTTCCTGAAACACATCGTTAAAATTGCTACATGCACCTTCCTAGCAGAAAGGAATACAGAGGTTAATTTTAGTTTTCTTGGAGTAGGGAGCAATTAATTTTTGTGTGTGGGAATCTTTGTGTGCTTGCTCTGTCCCGCTTCATTCAATATTGAGATTTAGTTGAAAAAATAGAAAGATGTTGAAGACTACATGATAAAATCTTAGCGATTAAGTCTTAATCCTCATAAGACAAATCCTCATATATAAGATGTATGGTTGGCACACCTATCAGTAAACATTATTTGCAAATGCTTTTAAGAATACAATACTCGCTTTATTTGGAGCAAGGATTCAGAGAGGGAAAGGCTTGCTAGGAGGTCCTTATCCTATTCTCTTCCAATGCTTGGGTGGAGAGCATTTTTAGTGGTGTAGACTGTAGGAAGGCCATAGCTCTTGCTGATGCGAATATTTACTTCTAGATATCGAAGATATTAGATATTCCTTTGCTAGGCAATAGGAATATTTTTTTTCCGTCCTAAAAATGCACAATTTGTCAGGTTTAGTATGAAATATGCCTTACTGACTTTGATGAGCCATTGGAAATGACAATGGGGAAATACAATCTGAGGTTTTTGCCAAAAGGTTTAAGTGGGATGATGATGCCTTTAAGGTCAGGCTTAATGAGCATGGTCTAATTTAGGGTCAATGACCGTATAAACTTAGGACTTATACCCAGAGGGGGAAGAAACAGTAACCCCATGAGTTAACGTGGAGAAAGTCCGGAAAGAACAGTTACTAGAACAGTTCCCAGATGAACTCTACCATTTCCACGCCAAACTTCTTTGAAAGTATTTTGAAGTGATTCTGTTGTCATCACCAGGATGGTTGGTAAGGGGTTTTGCTTGGAGTAAGGGGATAGATTTCATAACCTCCCAAGGTCACCAGAATATTTCTGTGTTCTGAGGCTATGCTAAATACCAATAAGAGATAAATAGCCCAAGGGTATTTGTTTTAGTGTACATTTTGGAAAGGCGGTGGGGATTAGGATTCACAACACCAGGGCGATTCTTTTGTCTCTCTGTCAGAATAAAAAAATGAGTAATAAATAGCCACATTACACTTAATTTTATAAAAGTGCAAAGTAAGTGCAAAATTTTGCAAATTTTTAAATAGAGCAATGTAAGTGCTAACCGCTAATAGTCCTTTGCTTTCATTCCTAAGGGAGCTTTCTCCCACTTTTTTCTATAGGCAGGATCCCTGAGGCTAACTCAACATCCTGCTATTCTTAAGGGATATGGAAATGTCTCCGGGACAGCTGTACTCCCCTGGCTGAGGAGCCCACAAGGTTAATGAACACCCACAAAGACTGAGGGGGAGAGCGAGCGTCCTTCCCTGGATGATTAGCATGCGGACATTCTTTCCTTTGTGGTGATGATGGTCAAGAAGGTGCCTGGCGATAGAGGGGAAAATGGAGAGTTTCTGCTTCTCCTGCCTCCAACGCTTATTAAAATTCATTTCCATTCAAATAGCCATCGTCTGATTTTCATCATCAAATAAGCACACGCCGTACATATTTAACAGGCAGGAGACCTGTGCCAAGTTCATGTCTTTTTGAAGTGAAGGCCTGTTCTCTTAATGACTGTCCATGCTTATCTCTGCATGTAAATTTCTCCCCTTCCTCTTTTTTACCCCCTCCACTTTGCTGCTACCCTGGTTCTGGGATCTTTGATAGGCAGCCTAGATGCCTATTATCATGATAATTCATTTGGAGCGGAAAGGAATCTCCTCCACTAGTCTAGCTCATTATAAAGGTGAAGCCCTTGGGAGGGCAGGCTGGGAACGAACAGGTTTACAGAGGTTTTTTTTTTTTTTTTTTTTTTCCTCCTCTACAAGAGGCAGAGACAGGATGGGGGAGGGAGGTTTCCTTACTTCTCTGCTTCGGGTTTTTCTCCCTTTGGAGCTGGCCTCCATTCCCAGACATGGTGATTGTCCTTCAGTGCTTCTGGGGACCATCGTCAGCTGGAAGGCATTTCAGCTCAGGCCGTTCTATATGGAACAGCTGCTGGGAACAGCTGGGCCTGCCCTACTGTCGTTTGGGCGAAACCAAGTGGCAAATGTGAGTGTGTTGGGCTTCCTTAAAGGCTCCACGTGATCTGATAATTCAGCACAACACAGAGATGCTGGCCTCTCTCTTGGGGTGTGCCAGGTGGACCCGGGTAAGGCTTATTTTATTTTATTTTTTTGTAAGCATAAGGGCCATCAAAAAATCTCTTTGAAAGGTTTGTGCATCTCCAAACTCCTTCAAAAAGAGTATCAAGAAAGCAATCCTATCAGCGTTGAGAGTTTTATTAACAAAAGTCATGACAAGATAGAATTTTCTTACGTGATTCAATTTGTAAAGTATCTCATTATAATTACAGTCCAATCAGGACCGGGGAACAGATGACTTCCTTTGCTTTTCTTTTTATTTTGTTCTCACCTGCCTTAAAAAAAAATCCACTTTAGGTCTAAAATAATCTAACTCGGGCTCACGGGTTGGAAAATCATCTCTACGTCTGCAGAGTCCTGGTGTAGAGGATGGGGGGAAGAAATTAGTTTTACAAAGCATATGCTGCACCAAAATACAAGATAAGTGAGATTTGGGATAAAGCAAAGAAAAATATTTCTTGCTCAGGGTCTGATTCCTGTGATTTCTTTTTTCTGTTGAAACATACTGTGTCTCCTAATTTTAGAAACTTGATTATTCATAGGAAGTTCATTCTGATGAAGCATTTCTCCTGTTTTTCAACAAAGAGGTTGGACAAGTTCAGAAAGTTTGTCCAAGCTCCTCATTTGAGTGTCTGGAAAGAACAGTTGGTGGCAGTAATTGCCAGGAGCCCATTTCTAGCCTTCAGGAGCCTCCAAGAGTTGCCTGGCCCAGCCTAATTTAAACCCCAAATGACCTGATGATACCTGACTCTTTATTGCTTTGGCCACATTGTTTTTCACTTAGGGAAAGCCACCACTCGTGGCTGGTAGAACAATGAGAAGAAAGTTGTGTAGATGTAGAATTATGAGAGTAGCTGTTTCAGTCTCCATACCAAGGTTGGCAAACACTCCCCTTTCTTATCTGCAGCAAAACACAGCCAAGGCAATGTGAAGGATTCCAGAAGGGGCAATATGGATGAAACGATTTATTAGATTTACAAGGACTGAAGGGAAGTGCTAAAGCTATCCATCTCCTATACTTTATTGAGAACAGGACCAATGGTTCCGACTATCAGGACAGTATCTTCAAGGCAGAATTGAAATCCCAAAGTAAGCTGAGAATAAGTGCATGCATTTTAGGGGAATAAGGATCAAAGGCCAGAGTAAAAAGCACATGCAAGCCTTCAAATACACTGAATACAAATCTGTCTGTAACAGCTATGCAGCCACATAACTCTGTAAATAGAGACCTCATTTCAGATGGTCTGAAAGATTTCTTTCCCCTTAGTTCTTTCTTACATTGGAAAGTAAATTCCAAATATCTGGTGACCGTGGGCAAAATTATTATTTGGGTCATGTGAAATGCATGTGTGTAAATAAATAAAACTAAGAATGATATAAACAAAAAATACAATTTAATTGAGGCATATACCAGTTAGAACTTTTCTTTTGGCATGATGGCATTATCAGAATAAGTCAAATTGGCTGAATACGTTTAAAAGTGTCCTGTGTATCTATGGGTTTGGAAATTGAGTAAATCGAAAGACATTTGATTTAGAATCTTGACAATATAACACGCTAACATGTTTGTCTAAGGGCACGGGTTTCATTTTTAAGTTAGACATTGATTTAAAGATGCTTTTTTTTTTTTTTTTTTTTTTGCCTTTGTTCCATCAGAGAAAACTGGTTTCAGCCCCTAAAAATGGCTGGTTTGGTAATTACGATCTATGTGATCTGGGGCAAGTTTCATTTGTCTCTGCTCAGGCTTAGTTTTGTCAGTTGTAAAATGGGAATAATAACAGTGCTTAGTGCCAAGATGAAACTTGATAATAAAATTAAAACAGCTCACGGCTCAATAGTAAATGCTAGCTGTGATGATGATGCCGAAAAAGTGGGTGGTAGAGCCTAGGACCCCTTTAGAAGAGAGCTCTGAAGCAAGGAGAGCGCATGCACCAGGAATTCGCTGGTTATTGCTGGGGATTTAGGCTAAAATATTAATTCCCGTGAAAAAGTATTCACTGAGTATCCACTAGGTTCAGGTTACACACTCTGCTTTCTTGTAGACTGTGTCCACATAAAGGTTATAAGAAGCCCAAACAGCTTAACTGTGTCTCAAGTCAGAACAATGCAGGTGCAACAGAAGAGGCCCATCCATGGAACTATGGGAGAGACATGTCACCCTCAGCAGGGAGGGAAGTGGTAAGAGAAAGTGTAGAGAAAGGAGTGAAGATGCATCCTTTAAGAATGAGTATAAATTTGAAAGGCAGAAATGCTCACTCATTTAACAAATATGTATTGAATATCTGCCAGGTATTCTTTCACGTGCTAGAGATTCAGCAGTGAGCAAAGCAGCTGAATTGCTTTGCTTGGTGGAACCAGGGAGGAACATTGGAATGAATGTTCTTTGGATTTGGAATAATAATAATAATAATAAAAAAAGCCCACTAAACTTTATGATGACAAGTAACAGTGATTTCCACATAAATATCTTAAAGCCACAATACCTCACTTATCTCTATCCAACAAGCATAAAATTGGGATCCATTTCTCAGAATTAGAAGATGATTAGAGACAAAATTTTATAGATAGACGTAAAGAGATAAAATCCTAAAGCGGAACGTGTACTCTTCACTCTGTTTCCTTGACTCATCCTCATATCCATTAAGTTTTTCTATTTGACATAAAGATAATAATTTTCTCAATATATCCATATCTATATTTATATCTTTTCCATCTCTCAATATAAATTTCCTTTTGAGAACTGCATATCTAAGTTCTTTTATAACTAAGAGTCTTCATTTTATTTTCCAACTTGCCCACTTGGCACATTTCAGCTCCTGTCCCTTTAATTCTACTTCTCTTTTACAACATGGCACTCCCTAAATATCTTTCCATAGTACCCAAAACAGCTTACTGAAGGAAACAAACAAATCCAGTTGGAAAATAAGACTCAATGATGCCAGCCCGAGCTCTATCATTCTCCCCGAGGGAACAAAGCAGAAATCTAATGTTGTTGGATCCTGGCACTCCTCTCCTAAAATGAAAGATTACTGAATTAAATATAACATTAATATTAGCAAATTTGGTGACATAATTAAAAAAATATTTTGTCTATTGGACAGGCACAGTTACCCTTGGTCTGCCTAAAGAGTTCAACATCTTGGCCAATATCGATCTGCGTGAGTTTTAAAATCCCAGAAGCTCATACAAACCAGATGGCCCCCCCAAATTAAGATGAATGCGTGTAATTGTCATTCAAGACTCTCAATGTGAGGTGTTGCCATATGCGTGAAGAGTTGGCCTCCTGTCTGTGTCCCTGTCCATGGTACTAAAGAGCCCACCATGACTGGTGGGAAGGCTATTAGTGAAGACAGGAGTAAATATTAGAAAAGTGTGTTTGAAAGCAAGACTCTGGTGGTGCTATTTCTTAGAGATCCACACATTTCATTTAAAACTTTCACAGTGCTGATTTACTAACAGTGTCTTTTTAATTATCATCCCCTCTCTTTGGTGATTGACTGACCTTGGGCCATGGGAAGAAAATGTCAGCTTGCAGGGGCCTGAGCCTTTTTAGAACAGGTATAGGGATTTCTCTAAAGGAACATGTATTTATTAAAGGCAGATGGTTGAACAGAGCTGGGATTTGTCACTTCCTATTACAAAAACTTATTTTCCAAGATTTTACAACCCAGCCATAAAAAATTATATTGTCGGATAAAACTTAGAAAAGAAAAGACTCTTTCAAGGCTAACTAATTATGAGAAAGTCCCATAACCTGCAAGTTATGCTCATGGAAGTTAAGGCAATGTTGGACCGCAAGTGCCTAACTATCCACCATTTTTTGTGTGAGGCCATGTAATTTAAAAATCGATAACCAGGTAGTGTATTTAAAACTTCAGACCCTAGAGTCGTACAGTGCTAACCAGTTGGAATTGGTCTTAGAGGGAAAACGTTCATAGTGGTGCCAAGAAATGGTGGAGATGCTGACGTTCGTGAGCCAGCTGTTCTGCATCGGTTGTACTTTCTACTGATATCATTGTGAAGAAGAGGGTGAGTGAGTTGGCAAGAAAACCTAACGCTTGATGCTTTTGAAATCATTAAATAAGATGGCATTACCTCAGCTTATATCAGGGCCACCCGAGCCTTTTTAGAACAGGTATAGGGATTTCTCTAAATAATGGATTTTAAAAGTAAAAAACAGCAGTTTCAAATTTAAGATTCCTAGTCTTGTACTATAAATTGGTTCATATATCTTTTCCTCAACAGAAAAAAGAAAAAAGACAGCAAAACAGCCTTTTCTTCCTGGAGTGGCTGAAAAAGTAAAACCTATAATTACAACATAAAAAATGTTTGAAACTTGCATTTCAGATCCCTACAACCATTAATATGTTTGTCTAAAAAAATAAATTACAGATATTTGATTGTATGGGGAATTCTTCACAGCTGTGACTATCTAGATAAAAGAAAATAGAAATGATAATTGTAAGAAAGTGCTGCATTAATTCTGGTGAATGAGTTAATTTATTAAATGATTTACACTGAGTACTTAGAACAATGAATGGCACACAGCAAGTCCTTCTACTATAAATATGCTTTGTTGTTGCTGATGATGTGTTTTTTATTGTTGTCATTAAACAGATAGGGTAAAAAAAACTTCTACTCTCTGGCCTCAAACCCACATTACCAGTTAAATATAATCACCAGAGGTGCTTGGCCAACTTTCTTCCTTCTTCCTTCCTTTCTTCATCCCCATCCCATTATGTACCTCTCAATATGTGCTTTCTTGTCCTGATAATCTTGGGTAAAAGTATTATAGCTTAAAAAAAGTTAATTGTGAAAGGCAAAAGGTCTCTGTGGGTCATCTAATAGTGATAAAATGGTCCTTAATTCAAATTAAATATATATATATATATATTATATATATATATATATAGAATAGTGAACAGTTTAGTCTGGAATCCAAAGAATAAAATAATTGGGGTGACTGGGTGGCTCAGTCAGCTGAATGTCCAACTCTTGGTTTTAGGCTCAGGTCACAGTCTCAGGATTCGTGGTTTTGAGCCTCGCACTGATGGTGCATGGCCTGCTTGGGATTCTCTCTCACTCCCTCTCTCTCTGCCCCTCCCCAGCTCGCACTCGTGTTCTCTCTCTCTTTCTCTCTCTCTCAAAATAAAGAAGTAAACTTAAGAAAACCCAAAGAATAAAATAATGGCCTCAGTTTCCTCATATGGAAAATGAAACTAGTAAGACCTTTCTCATAGAATGTAATGGAGATTAAATTAAGTATCTCCAAAGTACCCAGACTAGTGGTTGGCGCTTGGTGCCTAAGTGCCTTTAAACAATTTTTTAAAAATAAAATAAAGAATCTTTGTTATTGTTCTTGTTTTTATTTTTCTCACCAGAACCAGAATGCATATGAAGATCTCACAGAGTCTGAGACTGTTCTGGGCAGGAGCCAGAGAGTAAGGCACTGCTTCAGAAACTATCCTATAAATAACACAGCAAAATTAACTCAGTCTCTAAGGCTCCAAGAGTTCTCATGTCAGGCCCCACGTTGTCTTTGTATAAATTTTCCCTTTTATATCTCTCTGATGCTTTCCTCCTAAACAGAGAATATACTTAAGGCCCTACTCGGTCAATGGTGGGGCATATGAAGCTACTTTGCTCATCTTAGGGCTGAAGGTCATAGCTGGTAGTAATTTATAGATGTCAGGAGTCATTGAATCCAAAAAGACTCTGCTGAAGGCAATGTTCAGGATTTCGGGGTAGCCTCTATGTATATCCCCTACCTCTTCCTTAACTTTTATCTCTGTTCCAGACCAGAGGTTACCTCTTTCTGTTTCCAAGAGGATGGAGACAGATAGCATGTCTATTTCTGGCTGGATTCTCCAAGAATTATACGTAATCCAGGCAGCCTTCAACATCAGACGGTCCTTGTGCCTTTGGTTTCCCACTGCTAACCAACTTCTTAAATTTATTTCATTTTTTCCAAGTCATAAATTCTGTGACCATCCCTTTGTTTCGGGTCCTTCCTGGGTGGGTGTCTCCTTGTAACTCTCAAATTTGTATACTGGCCTGATTTCCCTCCACATACAACTCTCTACCACCAACTGCTTTTTGTTTGTTTAATTTCACTTCTAGTCTTTGTTTTACCAAGTTGCACAAAAGTTACTGATCCCATACATAATACGTTTACTTTTACATTTATGTTATCGTTACTTCTGCCAAAGTCAAGCAGGCATAAAAAATTAGCGGTGTTTGTACCACAACTCAACTGAACTGATGGAAATACTCATAACTCAGGTGACTGGAACTAGTATTTTCATCTAGACAAAGCATTTCGCCATTTTCCCCCCAGTAAACATTTTTTTTTAATGCTGGTTTGGGTACACTGATTCCATATTCTATGGTTGCCTATCAAAAGATGCTGTACAAATTCATTTTACCGCTTGAAGTATGAAGTGCAAACTTTGTTTTGGTAATTGTTGGTTTGTTTTCGGTAGGGCAATTTGATCTGTCCATAGAGTCAGGAAGACATAGCGGAGGGGTAAAAGGGGGAAGAAGAGTAATTTTCCTAGACAGCAGTTACAAGAAGTATAAATCTTTCTGGAGTGGAGAAGGATGAGCTGTCATCTGAGCCCTCACGTCTTCTGGGTCTGAGTTCCTGAGATAACTCAGCGGGGTGGTCATGTGTACACAGATGAGAAATCATCTTTTATTCTTTAGAACCTTCTCTAGGACTTGCTTATGGAATGGGGAGGGCGCAAACCCTGTTCGTTTTGCTATGGCAGAAATTCACTTGTGCTGCTAAGTTGCTTTGAATAGTCAACTGTTGAATCTTTGGCTACCCCTGTGTGTAGAGCAAGGAGATAATTGCTCTGATCCCAGGGTGAGCCATCTGCTAGTACAAATTGCTCTGCTATCTGCTTCATTGAAATGCTTGTGTTCGTTATATTATGTTGAAACGTTCATGAAACGTGGTTTATACTAAGCTGTGTTCCTGGAAAATTTGATTCTATAAATGGGCAGAACACTTTTAATTGCAAGGGCTTGTCTCTCTCTTTAGATTTCTAAGCTGCTTTGTTGATTTGATCTGGGGCAGTGGAAAGACAACATCCTGTGATAGAAGCTGATTATCAGTGCCTAGGAAGATACAGCAGTGACAACCCAAATTTACAAGACTCATAACTGTTTCTAAAACCTCCTTCAAAAACAGACATTCCTGAGTTGTGGAAGCTGAAAAAAAAAAAAAACCAAACATGTCTTGTTATTATCATTCTAATGTTCCTTGTTGATGTTGCTATTGGAGAGTTCTGTTAGTGTCTCATCTATCAGCTTCATTCTTGAACTGTAATACTAGTCAGGGGAAAGTATAATGTGATAAATGCCCACTCCCAAATCTTTTTGTTTGCTGTGTTAATGTAAGATTAATGACCAAGATAGCTCGAGATGGGTTTTTTTTTTTAATGTGTTGCTTTCTTTATGCCTCCTGATATCACACAGATCTGCAAAATGTATCTGTAGCACAAAGGGAGAAAATAATGATTTAAGTCAGAGATAGGAGTTGAGTCTTCAATTAACAAGACAATGTTAACATTTCTAGGTGGATTTCATAATTCTTCAGGCACGTCTGGTAGAAATTTGAGAAATAAAGGTAGGGAAAGGCAGAGAGACAATGTTAGGGTATTAGTTTCTTCCTGCCATAATATTTCGTACTCCCCTGTGAATAAAGCTAATGTTAATTTATTTATCCATCTATCCTTCGAACTCCAGTTTAAAAGGCCATAAGAACCAAGACTTACGCAGGGTGGCAGATTTGCTCTGATTGAATACTCCAGTGATTTTTATCATCTGAGGTCTGTTGACATAGTAGGGGTATTGGTGCACCTGGGATCACCAGGTTGGACCTCTTCTACTGATACCTCCATCATCCATGATGATTTGGTATGATTTGGAACACCAAATAGTTCCTTGAGTGGAATCGTTTTACAAACGATGCGTGGAGATTGTATATATAGGGCTAAGAGTTAGTAGATCCAGCTTCAAACAAAAAGTTATATACGTGACCAATGACAGTCTTCCATCATTTGCTAGTAGCCTGGGAGAGACAAGGGACAGATGGGCCCTTGTGTGGCGAAGTTAGTTTTAAAATTCTTCCTTTGTCTTTCCCACCTGTTCCGGGCAGCCAAGACCAAGAGGAGAGCTATTTCTTTGAACCATCTCTCCTCTCTCTCTTCTTCATCTTTCAACACTTTGATTCCCTTTTTATTATCATTATTTATGTTTTGTATAACTAGAAAAATAATTTGTCATGGATTACATCTTATTTGCAGGAGGCTCTAGCAAGATGGCAACAAGGCATGCACAATATATCATAATTTAGCAGCTTCTCTTGTAACCATACAGAAGTAATGGTGGAAAAAATATATATAAACAACTCTGAGGACAGATTTTGAATGATCCAGTAATTTTGATTTATACTTGGTATTTGATGGAACTGTATTAGCAGTTAAAGTCAATGGCTAAATGATTCCCAGCACAAGATGAGCCAGAAGTACAAAAGAAGCTTTACAATGCACGATTGAGAGCTCCGAGCCTCCCAGCTTAAATTTCCAAAGTGCGATGTAAATTACAGGCCCGGTTGTCACTTTTAACTAACAGTTCCACCCAATATGGTGTAGCTGGGTGATTTGTCCACTATTCCTTTATGAAACAGTAAACACCAGCTTAATGCCATTGGCTTTTTTAAGGCAAGCAGCCTCATTTCTCATATCTACTGCAAAGGAGGGGTGAATCTCCTGCCCCTGATGACAATAAGCCCCACTCAACAAACACCATGTAGATGGGCTGGAAATGCTTTTCGTGTCTATCAATAGCCCTGGCTGCCGATCCTCTTGGAGAGATCAACCTCCCCGAGTCGTGCTGGGGATAGGGCCCTCATATTCCTGTTTCTCTTCCTTAGCCAATATTCCTTCTCACCTCCGAACAACCTGTTCCTTTGCACTTGTTTCCTCAATGGCTTTCCCTATCACAGAGAGGAAATAAATGACAGCGTTGGAAATCAAAGCCCGGCACTCCACCAATATCAATGGAAAGAGAAAAACGCTCCAAATTTCAATCAGAGCCTCAAATCCAACGAAGCAAAATATGCAATTAGGCAGGCAATTGCTGGTTCGGCAGTCACTGATATAGAGTGATTTCTACTACTTCATTAATTTGACTTGTATATCCTGGGCAATTTGATCATACCCCCACAGCAAAGTTCTTAGCCAAAAATGGATCTCTGAAGATTACAGATGTTATAAGGGCAAGACCATTCAGACATGAGATCTTTGATCTTTGCAGGTCAGGTGGGAAAAGCTAATAGATTTGCATAAATGCTTCCCAGGGCATCTGTATTGTGAGCAGCGATGCAGTTTTAGTCAAGGGCTTGGATGTGGACCTTTTTCTTCTTTAACCAAAATGTGGCCTTCATGCACAGAGCACAGTCAACCCTTACATCCACCCTCTGGTCTTTATTATTTTCTTTTGAATCAAAGAGCATGATCCCTGACACTATCATTCATTTGGAAAGCACCCTCGGAATCTTGCAGTCATTGATATTCACCAAATATTTACAAAGTTCTTACTTCTGTGACGTGTTGTAGTAGACATTAGGGATGTAAAAATGAACACTGCTTGGCCTATCCTTGTAGGACTCAAGGGCTAGGGGGAAGATGGGCATACAATTGGCTGTTATAACCACAACAATCTTAATAATATGGGCAAATAATTGGCATAAGAATCCTGAAGACCACTGAAGGGGGAACAGCGAACTGGGAGAGTTATGAAAGCGATGTAAGAACAAGTAGTGTTAGAGTCTGTTTATTTTGTGTGAGTTTTGTGTGTGTGTGTGTGTGTGCGCGCGTGCGCGCGTTTGTTGTTGTTTTAGAGTGTGTTTCTAAAAGATACCTAAGAACTTAACAACTTTTGGTGGCGAGTTGCTGTGGTGGTGAGGGTCTGAGAGTACGTGGTCTTTACTCAGTTGAGAAGATTTTATTGAGCCATTGCTGTGTTTCGGGCATTGTGCCAGATGAACTCATTATGCCAACACCGCTCCGATATTCACCACCCGACATTCCTGTGAGCTGGTTCCTCCAGGATGGAAAAGAAGAGGGTGGGGCTGTAGGGTGGGGAGGAGGAAACTTTGAGATTCATTACCTAAAGGTCGTTTGGAGAACAAGATGCACGTGATGTGGCTCTTCTTTGGAAGCACATCTCCTGAGCTGCCAAAATGCCACCATTTAAGAAGACACTAGCAGAGTTTTACTCTTTAATTTCTCTGCTCATTAAGCCTTCACTTCTGAGGTGTGAAAATGACTCCAAGCTGGTAATAAACGGCTGGAGAAGTCATTATTTTAAAAATGATCTTGCTCCCAAAGGGGACGGAGTGGTACAAAGCACATTAGCTCCAAGATCAGCTCCTCTGCAGGACAATGATTGTTCAAATGTTTCAGTTATCGCAAGAATAAAAAAGGGCTGTCTACTTACAGCAAGAAAAGTTGAAGCACAGAGTACCCAGACCTACTCAATAATCACACTAGTCTATTTTGGGGGGTGGGGAGAAGGCACATTTCAATGCGGGGAAAATTATAGTATTGTTAGCCTGAGCATTATAATGCAAAGGCAGCCAAAATGCTCCCGGAAGGACCAAAGGAGACAGAAGTCACTTTCATGGAGTTTTGTGATGTTAAAGAAGGAACCTGGAATAAGTTGGAATAACAATAACGCTGTTAACAATGACAAATTTCTCTTAGAGTGGTAAATGTCACTCACCTTCATGTTTGAGGGAACTTAGTTCTGTGTAGACAGGACCTCTTACAGTTTTGCTTTTTCACATGGTTCTCATTTGACCCCCAAATTAGTGAGGGGCGATGCGTGAAACTTCGCATAATTCTGAGCCCTATGTATGTTATGTTTTTTGCTATTCAGACATACATACGATAAAGTTTAATTTATAAATTAGATCCAGTAAGAGATTAATGACAACAACTAATAATAAAATAGAACACTTATAATAACATATTGTGGTAAAGGTTATGTGAATGTGGTCTCTCTCAAAATGTCTTTTCGTACCATACTCACCCTTCTTGTGATGATATGAGATGATAAAATGCCCATGTGATGAGATGAAGTGAGGTGAATGACACAGGCATTGTGACGTACAATTAGGCCAGTATCGACCTTCTGACAATATGTCAGAAGGAGGATTATCTGGTTTTAGACCAGGGAAACCTGCAGCCTTGGAAAACTAAACCGCAGATAAATGGAGACTACTATACTTCTTAAGGCAGTAAGTCCCAGGCTTTGGGACATTAACTTTCTGTGTCTTTTCTCTCCCTCCCTCCTGGCCTCCTCCCACTCTCCCTCCCCCTTATCCTCCCTCCACCCTCCTCCTCTATCCACCCTCCTCGTCCCTCCACCCTCTTTCTCCCTCCACCCTCTTCTCTCTCCTCCCTCTTCCTCCCTCCCCATCCCCTTCCCTTCCCTTCCCTCCCCTTCCCTCCCTCCCTCCCTCATTTCCTTCCTTCCTTCCTTCCTTCCTTCCTTCCTTCTTTCCTTCCTTCCTTCCCTCCCATTGTTTGTTCAGTGCTTCTGGCTATATTTCTCCCCTTAATACCATCACGTAGAATGCAATCTCTGCTTTTCTAAGTAAAAGTAAATTAAGACAATTTGATTTTGAAAAATTTTTGAACCTGCAGTAGAACCCCGTGAGTTAATCAGACAGCTCCTGTGTTGTTGCCTAAGTGGGATTGTGGGAGGTATAGAGGGAAAAATGATTGATTGAACATGGATAAAATGTTATTCTAAGGATTCTGCTTTTCATCCAGCATTTTTAAAGTCTTTGAGCAATCAGCCCCCTCTGCTTGGGCCAATTAAGGGGCATGATTAGAGAGAAATTGAAGCTGCCAACTGGTGATACAGAGATAATGTTTCTCTTCAGGAGGCAATCTCTTTTCTGGGGAAGGGAGTTCACTCAGTCACCTCACCTCTGACCTAAATCCATTGGACCTCTGATGGGGAGAAGGAAGAGTAAAACTCCTGTGGCCTATGCAAGCCTCTTGGCTTTCCTCCTGAGTCTACTAATTATTTCCCTCCACAGCAACTTGGTCACATGTCCTCACTGCAGAATCACCCAGGGACCTGCCCTTCACTTCTAAAGGCTCATTCTCAGGTTTCCTTCTGCCACCAGGTACTTGGCCTTGTTCAAACCCATACCAGATGTTACTGAAGGCATAAACTGAATAACTGCCCTTTTGGTAACTGCTCTTAGACTCAGTGGTCCAAGTAGCAATCACAAGTTATAGCTCACCTCTTCTCCAACCCCTTATATTATATGGCCAACTTCCACACGATCAGTTACTCTTCCGTCCTTTGACAATCGATTCGGCATCAGCTGGGAACTAATGAGGGGACTAAATTTTAGGCACTGAAATAGAGCACAAAGAAGACAGAACACGTGGTGATCTTAACTGGAGTGATGTAGTAGATGCTCTCTTATTTTGGGTTCATATTGATGAATGAGGCTAGTCTGCTGCCCAGGAAGTTTGGCAAATAGAACCCTCATGTCTTGGAACAGCTCAAAGAGCTTTGCCATTGCAACCCATGCTAAACACTATCGCTACCTCCAGCACCAACTTGACCATCACCTCCTCCACCATCTCCTCTGTTTCCACCTTCATGCCCAATGCCACTATGATCACCTCTACCTCTACCAGCTCTTTCTTTAAAACAATTTTTTTTCATGTTCATTTATGAGAGAGAGAGCGAGAGAGCAAGCAGGGGAGGGGCAGAGAGAGAGGGAGACACAGAATCCGAAACAGGCTCCAGGCTTTGAGCTGTCAACACAGAACCCGACGAGGGACTTGAGTTCATGAACCGAGAGATCATGACCTGAGCCGAAGTTGGACGCCTAACCCACCGAGCCACCCAAGTGCCCCTCTCCCATATCTTTCATTTCCACCTTCACACTCAATGCCACTATCATCGCCTCTTACCACCACCTTCCTCACCACAGGGCCGCCACTGCTGCTACCATTTCTACCCCCACCACCTTCACTTCCATATCCATCACCGCTAGCATTGTTCCCTCAGTCGTTTAAGTCAGTAAATGAGCAGGCAATGGCATCTCCCTTAGATTTGAAAAAGGTGTGTATCAGTCTGCCTTCCCGCTAGTTCTTTTTCTCTTGGGAGCTCTAACTGATCATCTTTTTTTTAATTTAAAATTTTTAATAACTTAATTTTTAAATGTAACTTTTCTTTTATTCACAGCTTAGACATGGCAGAGGGTATTAGCGCTGAAAATTCTCAAAATACAAATATGTGCCTCTTACACAAATGGTAGCAGACTGCACGCAACATTTATTTTTAATTCTTTTTTAATGCAATGACTTGGATATCATTCCAAAAGGGTGCATAAAGAGCTTCATTCTTCTTTTATATTTGTCTGAAATTAAATTTTAGTTTTTACTTATATTAGTTTTTTCCCTCAATGTTAGTTGGGTTTGTTTTGATGTTTTTATTCTAATTTCTTTTGAAGGATGCTTAGCTCATTGATTTGCAATCTTTACATTTTTCTAATACAAATAATTACGGCTATAAATTTCCATGTATTCCATTAGCTTCATCCCAGGTCATAGTATTTACATTATTTCATTACTTTTTCCGTTCAAAATATTTCAGAACTTCCATTATACTTTATTCTCTGACCTATTTGAAAGTGTATTTCCTAACTACCCAAAAGGGATTTATCAAGTTTTTTTTTGTTATTGATTTTGAGCTCAATTGCATTGTTGTCAGAAACATATTCTTTAAAGTTTTTTTTAACTGTCCTTTTGCTCTATGTCTCAGTATATGATTATGATTATTTTAAATGTTTATTTATTTGAGAGAGAGAGAGAGAGTGTGTGTGAGTAGGGGAGCAGAGGAGAGGGGCATAAAGAGAGAGAGAGAGAGAGAGAGAATCTCTCTATGTCCAGTGTGGAGCCTGACCCAGGGCTTGATCCCACGAACTGTGAGATCATGACTGAGCTGAAATCAAGAGTCAGACACTTACCAGACTGAGCCATCCAGGCACCCCTCGGTATATGATTATTAAAAAAAATTAGTAGATTAGGCTCTGTTAAAATAGTTTCTCTTGAAGGCGGTTCTTGTTAAGAACATAATGCTCTGGTGTATTTTGAAATGGTTTCTTTTCCCCTTTTCCTCTGGTAGCACCAGGGGATTTTTCTCCAATATTCACTGTGAGAACTTGGCTCAGTTGGTGGTGGTAACACTCACAGAAGTGTCAGTGCACTCCCCCTGCCCAATTCTGAGACCCCTAGAGTTTTTAACTCTCAGACTTGTCCACTCTGGGCATCCAGCAATTCATCAATTACAGTTTGGGTTTTACTACCCCAGTACTGGTTTCTGTAGAAGGTTTTTCTTCCTTTAAGTCGTGATTCTTTATACCGACCTCTCTGTATCTCCAAGTCTGGGGACATCCGTTTGCTTCTGTGACCTCAATTCTCTGATGGATCTAAGAAGAGGAACAAAAACCCTCTACAGAAACCGGTACTGGGGTAGTAAAACCCAAACTGTAATTGATGAGAGAAAGTCTTTTCCCAATGTATATTCAAGCCTTCTTTGTCATAGACTAATTGACCATATGTTTGTGGGTTTAGTCTGTGCTCTCTATAGCTATTTCATTGATCTATGTGTCTATTTTTATGCCAGTACCATACTGTTTTAATTATTATAGTATTATAGTATAGTTTGAGATCAGTGAGCATGATACCACCAACGTTGTTCTCCTTTCTCTGGCTATTACTTTGGCTAGTCAGGCTTTTGTGGCTCCATAGAAATTTTAGGATTCTTTGTTCTAGTTCTGTGAAAAATGCCATTGGTATTTTGACGGGGATTGCATTGAATCTGCAGATTGATTTATGTAGTCTGGACATTTTAACAATATCAGTTCCTCTAATCTGTGAGCACGTTATAGCTTCCCATTTATTTGTGTCTTCGATTTGTTTCAGCAAATATGTTTTAGTTTTCAGAATACAGGTCTTTAACCTCCTTAGCTAAATTTATTACTAGATATTTTATTAATGCTGTCATTTTAATGCCTTTTCTCCTGTTTCATTTTTATTTTTTTATCTTTTTTTAAGTTTTATTTATTTAAGTTATCTCTACGCCCATTGGGTGACTCATGACCCCAAGATCAAGAGTCACACGCGCCTCTGACTGAGCCAGCCAGGCGCCCGAATGCCATCATTTTTAAATGCAGATATATATTTTTAATGTTTTATTTTATTTATTTATTTATTTATTTATTTATTTATTTTTGAGAGAGATAGAAACAGAGTGTGAGCAGGGGAGGGGCAGAGAGAGGAGGAGACACAGAATCCGAAGCAGGCTCCAGGCTCTGAGCTGTCCGCACAGAGCCCGACACGGGGCTCAAACTCACGGACCACAAGATCATGACCTGAGCTAAAGCTGGCTGCTTAACCAACTGAGCCACCCAGGTGCCCCTATTTATTTATTTTTTAATGTTTTATTTATTTTTGAAGGAGAGAGAGACACAATGTGAGCAGGGGAGGGGCAGAGAGAGAGGGAGATACAGAATCCAAAGCAGGCTCCAGGCTCTGAGCTGTCAGCACAGAGCCCTATGCGGGGCCCAAACTGAACTCACAGTGGGGAGATCATGACCTGAGCTGAAGTGGGATGCTTAACTGACTGAGCCACACAGGCGCCCCCCTTAAAGCAGATATTTAACTTTTGTTGGGGAAGAAAAAAATGTTCTTTTAGTCTTCTAGGTTCTTTGGCTGTTCTAATAATTATATTAACATAAGAGATATTAACAAGAGAAAAATAAATTTAATTACATACATACAGGGGCCTCTCAAACACAATGAGGTGCAAGGACAAGCAGGGAAATTGAGGCTTATATGCCATCTTGAGCTAAGGAGTGGATTAGAGGCCTGGGACTTCAAAGGGGACAAGAATGATTCACAGGATGATAAGAAAAGCAGATGTTTGGTAATTAGACATTTGTCCTGCCATCCAAATAGGACATTTAGATTAAAAAATCATCTCTTGGTAATAACTCTTTTTCTGAGCCAGGCCCCCTCTCTAAATTCTTTAAGTAGTTTAAGGGAGAGGCATAAGTTTTTCTTGAGTTTGATGGGTCTTGATTGCCTTTAGCTCAAAATAGTCCACATGCAAAAGTGGCACATTTTAGGGATGCTTGTTCCAAACTCCTTCGCTTTCATTTTCTTTAAACAGTAAGTATAGTGGTTTTAAAATATAATTCTGATGGTTCCTGTATCTGAAGTCTTTAGGGTTCTGTTTTTACTTCTTGTTGTCATTTGTTTGTTCTCATTCCTGTTACCTTTTGTCCCTATGTCATTGAAACTTTTCTGTGCCACCCATGGCCCTTGAAAACTATCATTTTAGGTTCTCAGAGACCTTGGATAAAGATACCATCCTCCAGAATTGATTTGGATTTGCTTTTTCAGATATCCGTAAATAATACAACCAGACTTGACATTTTTGGACCAACCTGACTACAACAATTTGAGCAATTTCTACCGGATTGTCAAAACTTGGTTTACAGCTAATTAAAAAAAAATTTTTTTTTTTAAATTTCTCTCCCTGATCACCATTTTATTGTCTTCCCCACTTGTCTTGTCAGGCTGTGGACGATCTGTTTCTCAGGAACCCCTAATTTGAGAGGGTGGCTCTTTGCTTGTACATGCAAAAGGACACATTGTTCTAGAGTACTGACCACCTTGGTCAGGATTTGGGTTTTCAGTGTGTCCTTTTTACCTCGAACAGCCAGCAAAACTTGAGCTCGGTTTTACAGTCCTTTCCTCTCGATTGTCAAATGCCCCCAGGGGAAAAGGAGCAAGGAATCCCAACTAACTCCTCTGGGTTCTCAACCTTTTCTCCACTTTAAACTTAGTAATAACCCCTTCCAGCTCTTTGATACCTCTTTCAGAAAAACTATTTTGAATTCGTGTATTTTGTGCCTCTCTATTTCCTTGGGGTCAGTTACTGGAAGGTTACTGCGTTGCTTTAGTGGTTTCAAGTTTCCCTGGTTTTGCTTGATCCCAGTAACCTTGCAAAGGTATCTGCATTTGAAGAAGCAGTCATCTCTTCCAGACTTTGTGGACTGACTTCAGTAAAGAAGGACCTGAAACTATGGGGGTAGGAGGGGGTCTAGGGGTGCAGGGTACCAAGTACAGGGGCACAAGGTGGCTCCAGGTGGGAGGGGGTGTGATGTCTCATCAGTTCAGGCCCCTGAGGTTCACAACGCGAACAACTGTGTGACTCTTGGCTAGAGTTTCAGGGCTTCCGCAGGGGCTGTAAGAATTCTGGGGGTCCCTAGCAGCACCTCCAGATCCAGGGGCTAGGGACCAGTGCAAGCAACAGTGGTGGGTAGGGTGGGTGGTGGGCACATGTCCTGTGGCAGGGGCCCAGCTGCAGATACACAGAGGGTGAGGGCTGGAGGCAGCAGGAGGGGACCAAGGCAACTGTGGGCTTAGGAGCAGCTGTGGGGATCCTGGCTGTCAGCATGAGTTCATGCTGTTGTTTTAGATTCTCACCAAAGGTGAGTGTGGCAAAGGGAGCTGGTGTTAGGGAGTCGGGATGGCGACGTGCAGTGCACGGCTGCAGGGGCTAGGTGCCAGCCAGCCCAGGTGTGCTGGCTGGTGACAAGAATTTGGGCCCATGAGGAGCTGCAGCTGGGTGTCCGCGTGCACTCCCGTGGCTGCTGGGGCTAGCCAGGAGTGCGCACATGGCAGTGGGGTCAGCTGCCAGTGTCTAGGCTGATGCCCTGCATGCCGCAGATGCTGGGGCTGGCTGCCCTAGTGGGAATCCTGAGCTCCACGGAGAGGAGAGTGGAGGGTGAGGGGAGGGATCTGGGCAGCTGGTTTGGGGGAACCTGACAACATGTGGGGAGAAAACCTCAGCAGTGAAGTCTGTAGAGGGTCCAGGATGACTATGCTGGCCATTAGTGCAAGCTGTTGGGGTCCTGTGCAGAGCTGGGGCTCACATCCGGGTCCTCAGTGATGAAAGCAGGGGGAAATTGCAGCATGAACAAGAGCTGTTGAGGTCTTCAACGGCAAAAGTGGCTGGGGTCTCCTGTAGAGCAGACAACTGAGAACTGCATTGGCTCCCACTTCTTGGCAATCCATAGTCCCTGCCCTTCTATCTGGTTCCTAGCTTTCTTGAGATGTTTCAGCTTTATCCATCTCTGGATGGGGTGAAACTGAAGCAGGTCTCTTGTGAAGTGCCCTGAAAGCCTGGGGTAGGTGGTTGCTCACCCCACTTTCCCTTTATTGGTGAGGGAAATTCTTTGGACCTGGGAGGTTCCCTCTTGGCACTAAGCAGTACTGGCCTGGGGGATGGACTGATGTAGGCAAAATGAAACTGCTCTTTCTACCCTTTTTGTGCAGAACTTTCGGGTTTTATTTGTTTCCCTGTGTTGCTGAACCTTCTTCACTGGACTCCTGAGCTCTCCCAGAGCTATTTTTGATCAAGGATGGCTATCTAATGATTGGTCTTTGTTGGGGGACAGAGGCTGGGGTGACCTATTCCACCATCTGGGTGCTGTCACTGACTCACCTCTTTGACGCTTTGAAGAAAACATATATAAAAAATTTATCCAGCATTTTATTTGTTCTCTGCTGGAGAATTAGTCCAAGTAACCTAGCTTGTCATTACTAGCCGCAGATGTCTCTTATATGTTCTCAGATTGTTCCTTGATTACTTTTTTGGACTTTTGTTCACAGATGTGTCAGTATATCTCCTCTACCAATCCAATAAACCCATTTCCAACGTGATTTAATCTCAGATTTTTTTTTTTTTTTACAACAAAATCTAAGCCAGCCTTGTCTCTACTGCAGTCTGTTCAGAAGTACACGGGGAAGGGGCATGCATCCAGCCCAGCAGTCTAATCCTTTTGACTGGTTCAGATCTTGGCCAAGGGTAGGGGAAGAGGTACTGTGATCCTGACCTCACTTGGCTACTTGGCTAGTCCAGCTGGATAAGGACTGGTTAAGGTGATATACTAGGTCCTGAAGGCCTAGGATTTCGAAGGACTCCTTCACATACCTAAATCAGTCCTTTTACCTTCAGATTTTATTCCATCAGGGATTTTTCTATTCTTTCTTTTCTATTCTTCCTTTATTTTATTTTTTTTTAAATTTTCTACTCTATTCACTTTCTAGTTCTCTCTTTCTCAGATCTAAATTGTCTCTGGTAAGATGTTGATTCTGTTTTATTTTTCAGACTACCTCTTAATTTACTACTCCTCTTTGAACCATATTAGGGGACTAGAAAGTCTGGATCCAAGATAAAGCCTTCTTACTTCCCGGGCTAAATCTCTTTGCTGAGTTACAAACAATGACAATACAGCGTGCTTACGATGTGGGGTAAGAGTTTTGCTCATTATCTTGCTGAAATTTTACATCATGTATATTATTTGGAAGACAAATATTATACGTGGAAGATTTGTCTTACAGATTTCACACACTTCAGTTATCATTTCCTTGGTTTTGTTTGTTTATATTCCCTCTCTCTTTGTCTCAGTTTGGACTCTTGGGAATCATTTGACCTAAAAGTTTTCTTTTCAAGATGAATAAATTGAGAGTCAAAGAGTTTAAAATTTTTGCAGGTCGCACACAGGTAACTTGTAGCAGAATTAGCTTTGGACTTACAGAGTTGCAACATCAGTACCGAGAATTCTCTTCCACCTTTTTTGCCAGATTCTCCTCCTGTTAATATCTCATGTAATCATATTCCAGTGATCAAAACTAAGAAGTTAGTGTTGGTACAATACTATTAGCTAAGCTACAAATTTTATACTGATCTCATCAGTTTTTCCACTAATTTCCTCCTTCTGTTCCAAGATCTAATCCAGAACGTCATGTTGCATTTAGTTTCCTGTCTCCTTAGTCTTCTCTAGTTTTTGACAGTTCCTATTTTTCCTTGTCTCTTGTGACCAGGACACTTTTGAAGAGCTCTGGTCAGGTATTTTGTACAATGTCTTTTCATTTGGGTTTGTCTGCTGTTTTCTCATGACTGATTAAAATTATACATTATTGGTAAAACTACCATGGATGTAATATGCCCTCTTCGGCACACCATATCAGGGGCTACCTGGCGTTGGCATCTCATAACTGGTGATGTTGACCTTGAGCACTTGGTTAAGGTGATATCTGCCAGGTGTCTCCCCTGGAAGGTGCTATCTTCCGTTTCTAATTAATATATATTTTGGGGGAGATACTTTTCCCATTTCTCCATAATCTTTTGCTCATTAATTTTAGCATCCATTGGCTACATCTTGTATATTTTACCTTTTATAAAGCAAACCTTTCCAGAAAGAACAAATGGGATCAAATGCTCACATTCTACCTGAGGGACCAAGGTGACGATATGGGGCAGTTTCGGTTGAAATCAGAAGACAGAATTGATAAGAGTTTGAACTGTTGTAGAAAGGTGATGTATCTAAATAATTCCATAATCTAGAATTATGGATCCAAAGGGTAAATGAAACCCAGATGCAAATGGCCTCCAGAGTTAAGACCAGGCTGTCACATCAGAGAAATGAAGAAACCTTGGACACGACACATGACCAAAAACCATGCAAAATGATAAAAACGACTACTCAATTTGAAGATATGGGTGGAAGGTGAAATGTCAGAGAGCAAAGTGACTCTGACCACCTAAAGTGCCGTGAAAAGTGTGCTAGGGGAAAGGTGTTTACCAGGGAAGACAATTATATAAGAGTTTTGGCAGAGGGGTACTTATACCCATCACCATGAGATTCCGTAATAACAGTGAAACAGTTAATTTAAGCAGATATAATTATATATGGAGGATAGTTATTTTATCATACCCATTAAGGGATGACTAATTAGAGCCTAGCTGTCATTGTTCTTATTTTGCTTTGCTGGTATTTGCCACATGCATGATTTCTTCCCGTCTCTTCTCCTTCCTTCATAATCTCAGACAGGGACATTAGTGGGTTTCATAAACAAAATGACCCAAAGGGGATAGCACAGAGTAATTCCCCTCTTTTGCTTCCTTCTCTGGATAGGGAGTCCTTTGATGGGAGAAGGACATTGTTCTAGTATTTCCCATTGCTTCCTAGCTTCCCTTTTCCACTTTTCCGACAGAATGGAGTTTTGAACAGTCCCTGTCGCCTGTTAGGGGAGTGCCTGGCACTCTTAGAAGAAGGAAAGCTAGAGCAAGGGAATCAGCAGTTCAGGAAGCAGGAAGTACAGTCCCACCCAATCTAAAACTTTGGGACAGGAGGATGCGAGGAGTCCTAAGGACTCGGGTGTGCAATTGCCTGGAGCATTTCTGTGACAAATATCTCAGGATGCCAAACAATAGGGTGGAGGGCAGATGGACAGTTGAGGCAATGTTATTTGCAGGGACTGGGGATCCTTAAAAGATTTTTGCTGTTTATCTTAATGTTGATAATGCCAATCCCAAGATTGATGGTAGAGAGCAGGTCTCTTTTGGGATGGGTATCCATGTCTCAGAATCTTCCATTTTTTCTATATTGCTTCCAAGTTTGAAAATGCAGTTTCTCGGGGTGCTTGGATGTCTCAGTTGGTTAAGTGTCGGAGTCTTGATTTTGGCTCAGGTCATGATTTCATGATGGTGAGACTAAGCCCGTGTCAGACTCCACATGGCAGAACAGGGACTGCTTGGGATTCTCTGTCTCCCCCACCCCGCCCTCAAAAGAAATAAATACACATTGGAAAAAACAAAAAGAAAATGTGCCTTCTCCTGAGAAGGATAAGATAGCCAATGTAAACGCATCTTAAGATCAATCAGCTTATCGAGGACAAACAAAGCAGTTACTTTTGAAGCGCTTAAGGCTCAATACTAGTTTTTCTATTGCTGGTGTAATGAATTACCACAAATTAGCTGATTTATATAACACAAATTTATTATCTTACAGTATCTTTAGTTCAGGAGTCAGAAATGGCTCTCGTAGATCTAAAATCAAGATGTCTGCGGAGCTGCGCATTCTTTTCCAGAGGCTCTGGGGGAAGAATCTGAGTTCAGACTTACTTGAGTTGTTGGAAGAATCCACTTCCTTGTGGTTGTAGGCTGAAGTCCTCACCTCTTGCTGGTTGTTGGATTTAGCTTTTAGAGGCTGCCTGCATCCTGTGGCTTGTGACCCCCTTCACCGTCAAAGCTGGCAATGACGGGTCAAGTCCTTTGCACAGAAATCCACTCCTGCCTCAACTTTCTGGTTTCCTTTTGTCACATCTCTGATCGACTCTAGCCGGGGACATGTCTTAGCTTTTGAGGACTCAAGTGATCAGATTGGGCCTGCACAAATAATCCAGGATAATTTCCCTGTTTTAAGGAATGTAACGATTACATTGGCAAAACCCCCTTTGCCGTGTAATGTATTCACAGGTTCTGGGATTTAAGGTGTGAACGTGTTGGGGGGTAGGGGCATTGGTCTGTGCATCATAAGATCAAACAACACATGAGGAAGTTTGTGAAAGGGGTTGGGGAAAGAGGCAGGCCGAGTCCCGGAGTGTCATCTGTTATAAGCCAAGGGACCACTGGGAGGACACCACAATGATGGGAAAGAATGAAAGAGAGGAGCAGGATACACTGGTCCTCTGTGCGGGTGAGAGATAAGAATTTAAACGAGAATCGCAGTTGGAGGCAGAGGTAATGGAGGACGATATTGCCTTCTCAAATTTACATAGGCCGACTTTGCTGAGGAAAGCCAGTGGAGGATGGAGTAGGGCTGATCCCTGGAGCACTCCGCTCGTTTGAGGAGAACGTGGATGTCTGTCTAGACCCTGGCCTGTGGAGCACGCAGGCCAGCAGCAGAAGACAAAGCAGAACTTAGAGAATCCTGGAGGAAGTGACCTGCTGAATCCAAAGTACAGCTTTCTGGCCATTTGTCTGCTTTGTTGGCAATCCTATGACAGCTCTTTGAGCCCTCTGACTCTTCCTGTCAATGGCACTGGCCTGATGGTAGGGCTTCTGAGAAGCCCTCACACTCACTGACATACATCCTGACTCTCTTCTCCGTCTTCCACTTTCTTCTAAAGGAAACTCTGGCACAGCCTGACACTGGAGCTGGGATGTCCAGTTTAGACATGTGTTATATGGGACTCTTCATGGGCACCACGTCATGGTCACACAGCCCCTTCTTTACCCCAGCCGCTGCCAGGGCAGCCAGCTTCACACAGGTGCCCCGGAATATCCCTTTGCTTCCCTTCTGCCTCAGGATCGTGTGACACCACGGTGGGACTGGTGAAGAAAGTGATTGGCATCATATACACTTTAGAAGTCAGCGAAAGGTTGATGTTCCATGAAACAGTCTTTGGCCAGTGGGAAATGGGACCTTGGGATCAGTCTCCCCCTTTCTTTCTCTGAGGGGGATGTTCCTGAAGTATATTCTATACCAGCTCCTCACAGGGTCCTAGTGAAATGGATTCCCACAGGAGTGACCATAACATATTCTCATCCTGGCTCTCATCCCTCCTCAGCTTTATGCTCTCTGCTCTCTGACTACCGTTCCCTGGAATCACTTCCCAGAATACATTGCTGGCACGCAAGCTTTGTCTCAGGTCCTGCGAAGACTTGTGCCGACTATATTAACTGGCAAAGCTGAGGAAAATCTTTGTCAGAATCAAAAAATTCAGTAAGACAAAGCTCAGTCTCTTTTCTTAACACCTACCCATGAATCATTGGCCAAGGCTGGGAGAAAACACTCTCGAGCATCTCCCACCACTGGCTCCTGGGGAGATACATGACTCTGTAAATCCCTTTTAACGCAGGCCAAGTTGAAGATGGCTGGTTTGTGTAAACAAAGGAGGCAGAGAAGCATAGAGGCGGCATTTACTGGTAGTATAAACAGTTTATATGGATATCAGGAGGCAACACAATAGAAAGCCTATGATACATCAATTAGTCAAATGAATTGATGGCTGTATTTCAGGCCTGTCCTTTGGAAGGAACTGGGAAGGAGCAGAAGAAGAGAGAGAGAGTCCTCGTAAGTCTTTTACCTAAAAAATGTATTGTAGAAGTTAGGTATTGACTAATCTTAGGGATGCTTGAAAGGCCAAATGTAAAGGTTGGAATGAAAACAAACCCTAGAAAAGAGAAATACTCGCCTGTGAGTAAAATATATAGTTTAAATGTGCTGACTCCACTTCTTTCGAATCTGGGAGACCTGGTTTCTAGTTACTTAACATATTTGAACCATAATTTTCTTGCCCGGCAGCTAGGGATACTGATAAGTTTGCTCTGATGCCATGCTGTAAGAATCAAATAATATAATGTACGTAAGCCAACATTACCATAAAACAAACATTTGGTGAGAACCCACGATGCACCAGGACTGCCCTAGAGAACATAGAATAGAGAGATAAGTGCGACATGGTCCTGGCCTTTGAGGAACTCCCAAGGCATGAAGACAGAGACAGGTATATGTGTGAATATATAGAAGGCAATGCCACTAACAGAGGGAAGGAAAATCTGAGGCATCTGGAAAAGAAGCAATCGATTTTTCTGGGTGTGGGAAATGAGAAGTTGACATCTACGCTAGAAGCTTAGTAGCTTTGTTAATGCATAGAAAGAATGGAAATATGCTGGGGGAGTCAAGGGCGTGCCAAGGAGACAGACAAGCCTACCTAAAGGCATCCGTGTGCAAGTTCGAATGAAGAAATATTAAGTTTGCTTTGGGACTTATTAAACAGAAAGTTCCCACTGAGCCTCCGCAGTGTTAGTATTCAGTAAGTAGTTGGAATTAGGACTCAGAGACTCAGGTGATGGGATGGAACTGGACATAAGGATTGGGAAGTAATTTGCATGTCCATAATTGTTGCCGCGAGAGTGGGAAACTGTTCAGAGAAGACGCGTGTGTTGAGTGGAAGCAATAATTGGCTCAAGGACAGAAACCTGTGCAATACCAATACTCAGTGGGTGAGGAAAGGAAGCTGGAACAAGATGTTAAACTGGAAATTTTAACTGAGACAAGAAAACATAGTTATAAAACTACAAATTGAGGCATCCGATCACTAGGCAGAAATTTAAAAGTAGGTGTCGGAACATTTTGCTAGCTCTCATGTCAGTGAGGATCATAAAGAAAGAATCTATAGAGGCTGATGGGAGAATTTATGATAAGGACTTTTTTGAGAAAAGTCTATTCTGAGATTCCTAGTATTTCTCACTGGGGTCTGTTAGGAAGAACGTCCAAGGAGATCATTTGGAGAGTTTGGTATGCAAATCTTGCATTCGGAGTCTAGGGGACAATTGCCTGGCATCCAGCAACTGCCTTAAGAATCAGAACATGAGGGGCGCCTGGTGGCTCAGTCGGTTGACGTCCGACTTCGTCTCAGATCATGATCTCACGGTCTGTGGGTTCGAGCCCCGCGTCGGGCTCTGTGCTGACAGCTCGGAGCTGGAGCCTGCTTCGGATTCTGTGTCTCCCTCTCTCTCTGCCCCTCCCCCGTTCATGCTCTGTCTCTCTCTGTCTCAAAAATAAATAAACATTAAAAAAAAAAAAGAATCAGAACATAAGGGAAGGACCAGCTGAACTGGCCTGTGACAAATAATTGCATTTTCTTCTAATGATGTGTCCAAGGTGCATGATCCTAGGGACGTCATGCTAAGATGTCATATGGTGTCACTTAAAAAGTTATCTCTATCAGGAGACTTATGTGCGAAAGAGTTCTAGTTGGGGGCTTTGGTAGGTGGGCCTCCAAAACACCCACTAATCTTGTCATGAGAGAAAGAGTCAGTTTACATTCCTGTCAAGTCTGGAGACAACAGAACCTTCTTCAGATAGTACCAGACAGGGCAGAGCCTTCCATTCTGCTTCCTTCCTTCTTCCATTCTGTTCCCAATTAAGCCATGGTAAGTTTAAAAATAGCAATTAGGAGGAGGTGACAAAGAGAGAAAAAGTGAACCTCACCTTCTTTCTTGAAAACAGTCAACCTGCTGTTAATCCTGTGCTATTTGGGGTGTGTGTGGGGGAAAGGGACTGTTACATCATTGAATGAAGATCGAAATGCCAATTAACATATTTAACTAGGAATTCTTAAGTTCCAAATTGAGATTCTATGACTTAAATCATTCTTTGGTTTTATTTATTTCCCGAGTGACTACCCCTTCTTTCTTTCTCTCTTTCTTTTTCTTTCTTTTCCTTTCTTTTCTTTTCTTTTCTTTTCTTTCCTTTTCTTTCTTTCTTTCTTTCTTCTTTCTTTCTTTCTTTCTCTCTCTCTTTCTCTCCCTCTCTTTCTCTCTCTCTCTCTTTCTCTCTCTCTCTTTCTTTCTTTTTTCTATCTTTCCTTTTCTCCTGATCCAGAGACTTGGGAAAGACATTTCCCAGTGAAAGAGCACAAATAAATAACAAAATACCAAAATAAGTTTGCAGTTTGAATAGATCCCACATGTTGTATTTTTTTTTCAAGGCTTGATTTGAAGACGATTCAGAAAAAGAAAGAGAATTAAGAGCCAGAGAAGTCAATAAAATTAGAGTTGTAGAAACTAGGGGGAACATAAGCTATCAAAAATAGGGCTGATGCAGGAGATAGTTATTTTCATCCCAACAATGAGACAATCTGGAAAAACTGTAAAATTATACTGTATTTTTGAAAAATCCATCTGAGCTCTGAGGATTTAAAGAATCCTAAATGAACTAAACCCAGAAAGAGATGAGTCGTTTCTAAGAGGAAAAAGTCTTACAGATGCTTTAATTGTTGGATGCTGGAGACACAGTGGCTAAGGAAGTAAACCACCCCCCATAAAAAGGATAATGAGAAGCCAGACTCTTAATGAACATTTCATGATTGCATATGGACTAGGGCATGACAGGCCAGAATTTTGAAGAGTTGTGGTCATGGAGAGATTCTGCATACACTCACCAACTCTTTTCCATGGACCTCCTCCACACCACCATAACACATCAGGGCAGTGTGCTGAAAGCTGGGGGGGCAGGACAGAAGAATCTGAGAGAGATTTGTCCCTGGGTACAAGGGGTCTTTTCTAAGAGTAAGGCAGCAGCCAGCAGAGCATAGGTAGGAGAAATGACAGAAATGTCTCTAAGTTTCACTGGGCTTTTACCAATTACAGTAAAGCCTTGCTTTGTGAGCATAATTCATCCTGGAAACATGCTTGTAATCCAAAGCACCTGTATATCAAAGTGACTTTCCCCATAAGAAACACAGAAACTCAGATGATTCTTTCCACAACCAGAAACATTCATATAAAAGTGATAACAATACTGTAATATAATATAAAATAATAAAGAAAATAGAAAGTATGAAGAAAAATTAACAAATTAACCTGCACTTGCCTTTGAAAACCTTCATGGCGGTGTGAGAATGACAAGAGGAGGATGGTTATTATGTACGACGACTTTCACTATCTCTAACGGAATCCCTGTTATTGATTGGTTCAGTGGAATCTTTCTCTACATGGGAGCCATTGTATACGCTCGCACAGATGTTGACTACAGTAGAGTATTAATAAACTCTTGTCATCTACTGTATTTAATGTAACTGACAATAAGGCAGCAGAGGAAAGGGTCTCTATCTGCAGGCAGCCTGACCTAGAATGAAGCAAACATTCTTAAACTTGCTCTTGTATGGAAAAGCGAAGGACTGTCTATAGGTGCTTTAAGGTGACAAAAAAGACACTAGCGTCAGCTGTGGGTACCTTCCATTGTCCTGAAAAATCACTGATTTCTGCCAAACACCGCGGCCTGACACTGATCATCTGAGCATGGGCGACGATCACCCACAATCGTGCAGTGAGAGAGAGAACCATTGGTTCAGTTGTGATCGTGTGACATTTAGCCTCGCGTACTACTTTAATGCACGACGTCACTCGTTTATCAAGTTAAAATTTATTAGAAATGTTTGTTCTCCTGGCAGGACACCCACAGAATAAGTTACCCAGAATCTAAGGTTTTAGTGTACAGTTTATTGGCCCAATAAAGGCCAGGGACAGGGATAGTTCTTCCAAAGTACAGAGAGCCAACATCAGAACTGGAAAGCAAAACAAACAAACAAAACTCCCCAGTGACCCCAAAATCTGACATCCAGGCAGTAAGGGAGTGGGATATACCACAATTTGAAAAAATGGTACTTGGAGAGACCTTTAGATCATCACCAGTACATAGATTCCCCAAAACGTAATACTACCTTCACAATCTTTGAAGCAATTGGTAGGGTGAACATAACTCAAGTTGTAAAAAAGCCCAGGCCCAGCTCAGCGCATCAGGTTCATTCTATCCACAAACTAACACTCTGGCACTGGAAGAGGTATAGCTTTTTCTGGGGATTAACAGTACTTACTTTAGAATCTATTGCTCTTTTATTCATGATGTTCTGTATACAATAAAAATTACAGAACATGAGAAAAGGCAAGAAAGCGTGAGCTACTATAGAAGAGCCAAATGGAGACCCACAGATAGTCCAGATAAGTGCTTTAAATTAATCATTATAAACATGTTAAATATTTTAACAGAAAGGTGAAAGGTATAAAAAAGAACGACATGGAAATATTGGAAATGAGAAGTTTATATTGGAAATAAAGAATTCATTCAATGGCTCCATTAGCGATCTGGGTACAGCAGGAGGAAGTATCTGTGATTGGTCAATACAATCATCCAAACTAAAAATCTCAGAGAAAAAGACGACAGAAAAACCAAGCCGAGTGTCTGAGACCTATGAAATAACACCAAAAGGTCAAGAACATATACAACAATGGGAATCTCAGAAGGAGAGGAGGGAGAGAATAAGGCGGAAGAAATATTTGAGTGGATAACGGTCCAGAAGTTTTCAAAGTTGATGAAAGACATCAACTCACAGTTCCTAAAAGCTCAGCAAACCCCAAGAAGGAAAAACACAACTCCGAAATATGTCATAACCAACTTGATAAATACTACATGTAAAAGTTAAGTCTTGGGTGCCTGAGTGGCTCACTTGGTTAAGTGTCCGACTCTTGATTTTGGTTCCGGTCATGATCTCACAATTTGTGAGTTTGAGCCCTGAGTCCAGCTCTGCTTGGGATTCTCTCTCTCTCCCTCTCTTTCTGCCTCTCCCCTGCACGTGCACACTATCTCTCAAAAATAAAAATAAAAATTAAGCCTTAAAAGCAGCTAGATAAAAAAAAAAAAGACACATGGAGTGTGGAACAATAAGAAGAATAATGACTGACTTATCAGAAATAATGAAGGGAGAAGACAATGGGTACAGCATTTTTAAAGTGCTGAAAGAAAAAATAAGATAAAACAAAAACTGTCAGCCTCAAATTCTGTGTACAGTAAGACTATCTGTGCTTTTTCCAGGCAGATAAGAGCAGAAATAATTCCTCTTCAGACCTGAACTACAAACATGAAAAAGGATATTCTCATACCAGATAGAAGTCTTGTTTTTCAGAAACAAATGCAGAGCACCACAAAGGGTAAACCTGTGAGTACATATAAAAGATCTTTATATTTTCTTTAAACATCTCTAATGGACCATTGGCTGTCCGCACAAAAATTGTAACGATGTAGGCTGAGTGTGAAGAATTGACTAGTCGTCTGGTGGAAGCTGTGGGACCAGGGCCAAGAATCCAGTTTTGGGGGGTGTTATCTAGCAGGCCTAGGGCCAGTGAGGCAGTTTGGGTGGTTAGAAGTGGTGTGGCTGTGGCCAAGGAGAGAACCTGATGTTGGTTAAACACAGGGAAATTGAGCAAAGGAAACAAATATTTTGAGAACAGTGGGAGCGAGTTTGTGACTGTTAAAGGAGATACAAATATAGAAAGAGGGAAGGTCCGAATAAACCCTCTGGTATTGGGTTAGGATTGAAGGTGTTGGTATGAATTCATGGTTTTACATCTATCTATCTATCTATCATCTACCTATCATCCATCTATCTATCTATTGATAAACATATAGGTATTGAAATAGAAACAAATGCAGATGTTTGTGGGTATATACATAAATACATTTCTTAGTTTTGCCCATTGAGAGGACCTAGAATCAATGATGTTGAACAAGAACAATAAACATACCTAGATTTTCCTTTCTAAATACCATTGTACGCTAAAAGAAACCAGAACTTTCTGAAGAAAGCATTGATTCTTGGACCAGGTCAGGGAAAGTAAGTATTTTCAAAGTAAGTATTTCGTGCATCAGAAAGCAAGAAAGTGCACAGAGAATGTTGGAAGATATAACAGAAGCGTATAAGAGCCTGCTTGTGTGAACTCCTGCTAGCCAAATCTGGCCATTTGGACATCAAAATAAATAGTGGGGGTAACAGGTTATAACCCATTGAATAAAATAAGAATTCATGTTTCCATATTAATATAAATGAATGAATGAATGAATGAATGAATGGGAGAGAAGGGAAAGCTCTACCTTATGGATAGGATGCCCACTAATAAATGCAGAAATATGTACAGGCATTAGGAAAGTCACCATTTGGTGCTATCATAATATTAAATTATTCAAGCAAGAAGCATTAATAGACATTAAAATGAGTGGGTAAAAGTTTGAATAAGAGCAAGATATTTATGTACTGTCAGAGTATCTTCCCACAAATTACTTACTAATTAATAAGCACCAAATACTTCGTAATTTACGGTGGAGTCACTTAGCGGACTCCATTTTAATCAAGAGATAGAAGTTAACATCACCAGTAATAGAACAAAGAGACATTATATGTTTCCTGAGATGTTTCATTTAGAAGAACGCAGCATCACTCCTGTGGCGTTCCTTCAAAACACGCATAACCTGAATATAATTACGAGGAAATGTTGAACAGATCCAAACTGAAGGTTGTTCTACAAATTAATAGGCCATACATAACTATGATTTTTAAAGACTCAGCCAAATGGATTGCCTGCTTCCATCCCACCTCAATATATAAATGGGAAGCTTTCAAGGGGGCAAAACAGAAAGAGGGACAGTTAGCCAGAGGAGGCAAGGCCCCTATTGTCCTCATGCATATTGGACGTCCATTAGTGAACTTGCTTTATGGTTAATGAGCTCCCCGCTTTAAGACAAAACCTTTATGAAGGTTAAACCTCATATTCTCACCTTAGCATAAATTTCTTGAGTCAGATCATTACATTGCTTTCTTACGAACACATTGAAGAATCACAAAGTGAGAGCACCTGTTTTCTCTTTTCTTTTTTGTTTTGTTTTGCTTAGGTTTATGTATTTATGTTGAGAGCGAGCGGGGGAAGGGGCAGAGCGAAAGCTGAGAAAGAATCCCAAGCAGGGTCCAAGCTGTCAGTGCAGAGCCCGATGCGGGGCTCCGTATCACGAACTGTAAGATCACGACCTGAGTCGAAATTAAGAGATGCTCCACCAACTGAGCCACCCCGGTGCCCCTTTCCTTTTTAATCAAACCTTTTTTTGGGGGGTGGTGATGGTGGTGGTTACATGGAGCACATGACATTTAGGAGAAAGAAAACACCTAATCGGAAAGTGGGGAGACTTTGGGTAGCTGAAGAGAAGCCGAGAGACACTGCTCCCTGGAATAGTGAGAAGCATGCAGGGACAAGTTGAAGATTGGGAGTAGAGAAAGATCAACCGAAAATTTTGTTTTTTTGCAATTTTTTTTTCTTTTCTTTTTTTGTGGATTCAGCTATCTGTCTTCATGCTCTGGAAAGTCACCCAAATGGCCATTGTCCTATGGGAAGAAGGTAATTGCCAATGCCTTGAACAGAACTAATGGCCAGTCAGGATAATTTCCAAGGAAGGGGTGAGGTTGCAGTAGTCACCTGTCCGATCAGAGAACGAGAGAAAATCATTCTCATGCGGGTGGGCGGGTGGTTTGTTGCCCTGTCAGATACAGACGGTTGGAAAAGTCATCTGGGTCCCAGAGAAATTTTACAAAAATCCACAGGCTCTGGTTCTACTGCCTCAAAAATCCATTTCCTCGTGCTATCTGATCGCCTCGAGGCCAGCTCCTGAAAGGAATACTGCCTCAGAATGGGATCAGGGGCATTGGAATCTCAGGTAAGTAAACAGCAAAACACAGCAAAACCTTGTTCTCCAGTCACTTAGTAATGCTTTCTATAAGTAGCTAAGAAGAAAGATGAGATTGTTTTCATCAAACAAAGCCTGGCAGAGGGAGAGAGAGAAAAAACATGTTTAGAATGCTTTGCTGTATCCATGTAGCTTTTAATCCTAATAATGTCTTTTTGAATTCCTGGAGAGATGATATGTACGAGGATGGCCTTTGGCAGCTGCCTACAGATCCATTTTCTTGTTCAGCGGGACCCCAAAGGGCAGGATATAGGTGTGCAGTTTTGGGTTGAGTTCCAATTCAACTGGCTAAATGACAGTGTCATAAATGTCCTGGTGCTGAAGATTCATGCCAGGATGCTGAGGGTTGGGGAATACATTTAAGCAGCATTTGGGGGTTAAGTAGGGTGAACAGCTGATCCCAGTTTGCCTGGGACTCTTCTGGCTTTAAACCCCATGTCTCAGTCCCATGCAAACCAAGATGTCTGGCCACCCACCCAGTGGGTCAAACTCAGTGATTTGTAAAGCTTTCTTCAAACCCTGAAGTCCTTTTATTCCGATGCTTGTATATGTAAGTCCAGGGCTGCCTTCGTGAACTCTGGGCGTGGAATAACAGAGACAATAATTGTGTCACTAGCTTGGTCAAGAGGGCAGAGTGTTGGACCAAGAACAGGTGGTTTTACCAATAAACAACCGTGTGACCTTGGGAAAATCTCTCCTCTGGGTCTTTGCTATTTCCCAGGGTGAAGGAACTCATACGGAGGTCTTATAAGATTCTTTCCAACTCTACCATTCCATGGCTTTATTCTATGAATTTAAATTGTCTCATGGGAGTCTTAAGAAGATGCCCTTGCATACCAATTCTCTGCTTATCCGTGTGTATGTGGAGGGGGAGTGGGTGTAAGAAGGGGGGGGGTGGGGAAGGAAAGAAGTAGAATGAAAAATAAGGTGTAGAAAGGACAACAACAAGATTAGGAGAAATTCTGAGCTTTTATTCCAAGGAGGTCAGAGGACACATGATAAATCTATTCACTTACCACTACAGAATTCCTTTTAGGCACGTAACAAGCAAGATCTCTCCTTTCCCACCACAGGCCCAGAGAGAAAAAGAAATTTGCTGAAGGTTGTACATTAAATTTGTGGCTAAGATAAGCAGTAGAGGTTATGTCTCCTAGACTGTGCTGTTTCCTGCCAGGCTGGGCTGCTTACGAAGGGCCCCTAATGAGAGCAACCGTTCCTTTCTCCTTTCTTTTTGAACAAAACAGGGGAGCCCTGTGTCGGGTAAAACGCAAACAGGGGAGACAGGGAATAGTTTTCAGGCTCGGGTCTTTCTCCCAACTCATTGTCCAACCCTTGGCATTGTTGACTCTTGCAGATACGGGTTAAATACAGCAAGGGGAAGTCAATGCTACCCCTTAAAAATTAATTGTTCAAGTACTAGGTCATTTCAGAGTAATGCACCGTGAAATTATGTTATTCTCCAGAAGAATTTCCATAAAGTTTAACATGCCATGACACATTCTTTTTCCATTGGAGTTAGTTTTTTTTTTTTTTTAAAGTACATAAAAAGAGTCTTTGGAGCCCAGGGATGTGTATAAACCTTGCTGCAGACAAAGCGGGACATGTGAGGCAAGCCTTTGCTAGCGGCAAAAGCCTTAGCAGCGGAAGACCCCATTACCACGCCATGCCCCCTAAAAGCACAACCCGGCTGGTATCTGCAGAGGCAAGCGAGGAAGAAGTCATTAGTCTTGGTGCTTTTTTACTGTTATTCACACTGGGATAATGAGATTATTGGAATATTTTTTTTCCTAATGAGAATGAGACGGAATACCTTGGTCTCTAAATGATTTAGTCACAGGGGGAACACATTACTCTTCCCTTGATTGCTGTCAAATGCTGGAAAATTGGAATATTATACTGATATTTATCGTGATGGGCAATATTTTTCCTGCCTCCTCAGTGTCAAATGAGATGGGGAAAATATTTGTCTGAAACACAGGCTCCTTTACAAGGTTTATAGAAAGGGAGACAGATGAAAATGCAGGATAAGGAACCGGGGGCGGAGGTTAGAAGGAGGATAATTGGAAGATGGTTTTTTGCTATTTCTTCTTCTTCTTCTTCTTTTTCCACCAGTAGAGCTATCCCCTTGTTTTAAATTTCCTACCGTCTTCTCTTCCAGTAAGCTCACCAGTGCTTGGGGCTAATTAGACATTGTTTAGATTCAGAATAGAAGGTTAATTTCAAGGGGAAATGAGTTTGTGCTGGTCTGGAGGTCATTAGTGGCAGCTAGTTAATTTGTGTTGCTCAGTTAGAAATAACATCCTGGGGATGGAGAATTCCTCGCAGAGGGAAGCAAGGTTTTCACGCTTACTCTTAAGAACCTTTCACCTGAGACTTGTCAGCCCGGGGTTTATGTGGCCAGTACAGACTAATTGGGTGACCTGGTGCACTGAGATCCAACCCAGGTCGCAGGTGGCTTTGCAGCAGAGCTGGACAAATAAATCCTGAGCTCTAACTCCTGGTCCAAACTTGTTCTCCAAGAAGGCCCGAAACTTTGGAAAAATGGAAATACACGAAGTGTAACACTGCCGGTCATCATTATGTGTTGGCTTTCGGAAGGGAGATGTCACCGTGTTGCTACATTATAATCAGGAAATGTTAGTGTTCTCAGTGTAACAGGTGGAAGAAGCTTATAGCACAAGCATTGGCCCGGTGATTTACAGATACGACTATCTGTTGGATCCATTCTGAGATCCTGTTATAAATACAGAAAGTTCAGGCTCACCCCACTGTGGTCCTGATTCCGTTAGTTCAGGTGGGGGCCTATCGTCTGCATTGTAACAGACTCTCAGAAGATCTTGTTGCAGTGTTGGACATAAACTGGGGCTCTGACAGAGAAGGGAGATGTTCTAAAAGCTTAGGACAATCGAAGGAGGGGGCCAGAAACAAATGTTGAGGACTGTGTGCAAGCGAATGGGATGCATGATTGTGGATGTATCATGCGGGCAAACTCTAGACCTGGAAATGTCCGGAAGCAACTCATCTGTTGTTTTGTATCACAGTTTCTTCTGAGATTAGGATTGTATCTTCTTCCCATGAATCCCTGGAAAGGAAACATTCCCTAGGGCCAGGGAAGAGGGCATTCACTTAGGTTAGACGATGCTCAGATTCCAGCTCCTCCAGGAAGTTTCCCGCCCCCGGCCAAGGACCTCTCTTCCTTTGAAACGAATGGACACCTCCAAGTTAGACTTAGCAACGTCCAACTTGTAGTATTGGTACCTGTATTTATAATTTGTCATTTATAAATCATAAATTTATAATTTATGCAATCTGAGACCAGAAATAATCTATTTCATTCATCTTCAAATCTCATCCCTGGGGACTTCTAGAGAGCCTTCCCTAGAACCTGTTTGTACTGAATTAATTAAATGGACAAAAATGTGCCACACAGAGTGAATGGCCCTCCGCTGCACCCTGTCATATACCCTTCCTGTCTCCTGCTCCTTTGTCTTCTTATTCTGATGTCCTACCCTCCCCCATCATCTCAGGTTCCCAGACCGTAGCTTGCCTTTTTCTTCTTCTATCTCCTTCTCTTCTTCTTTATTCCATTGCCTCGCTCAGCGTCACCAATAGGAACGCTACTTAGCACATTACGGGGGTCAGGGTTCGCTGTTGCTGCTGAAGACGGTGGTGAGGTCTGGGATTCTAGCACCGTTTTCCATCAGAACACAAGCAAATCATTTCCTGCGTGGTGAGGAATAGTGCATCCTGGTCACGCTTAGTTAGCTTCCAGCTGGCTTGCGTCTCACCTCCAGTAAAACCACTTATTTATAACATATCAATGTATTGACGAGGTCGGAGAGCAAGGCTGTCCTGAAGTGACAGGCAAATTCCAAAGGGGTGAGTACTAATTGCTCCGGTGATTGTTTATTCATTGGCCGCGACATCATTACTCCCCTTGAGGTCACACATTCAGGCTGCTACATCGTGCTGACCTTGGGATCAGGCCAGGGCAGGGTGTGGTCGCTGAGACTCAGACTCCGGAAGCAATCAGCCAGAAGCTCCTAGAGAAGGCGGTGGGCCCTGTTCCCTGAGGGATGGCAGTGGTGGGTTGAGAAGCTTGGATTCTGACCCTACCGCGGAAGCTCTCTTGGTTTTCCGCACGTGGGGCGAGTACCATGCGGGTCCGGTGTGTGGCCCAAGGGACCCCGAAGGTAAATGGGCACAGCAGATGCATAGGAGTCTGGTCCCGGGAAATTAGTACCGGGGCTCTGCATTCAGAGCTGCGTGTGGCAAGGATCACCTATTTCATGTCTCCTGTATCCTGTGAGGACCGGGCACTCCACAGCCTCACAGCCAGCCATGCGCCCCTGAACCGTATTGCAGGGATATATGTAGGCGGCCTCATTTGACCTCCGCACAGGTAGCCCCAGAGAACGGATACCAGGCTCTGTTCCTGCTTGGTAAGCGGTCATTTGCCGGCAGCATGACCGAGACCCCTCTGGACACCTTCCGGGACCCGCCACCATCCTCGCCATCCGGGAAGACGAGGCATTTGCAGCTGCGGCAGACGGGGGCTTCAACGCGGGGATGGATGGGTCTGTGATTTTTCCAGCGGAAGCACCCTTGCAAGGGTCAGCGCCAAACCGGATACCCAGGGGGCACCTGCAGCTGGAGGCCCCGCTCCCAGGACCCCGGCCAGCAGCCATCTGTGCCCTGCAACGGACCTGGGCTGGGACTTGGGGTGGGTTGACTTTGCACTGTGGTCTTCCCCGGCTGGCCGCTCTCTCCGGGAGAGTGGAGAGCAGATACGGGGAGATGGCTGAGCGTGGGAGAAACGGGTTCCCACCAACGTGAGTCGCCCAGTGTCTTTCTCTGTTCCCTCATACATTTTTAAAGCAGATTTATTGCTAGCAAAAGTGCTGGCTGGACAAAGCTGTCGCATGCTGTGCGTTTGCTTTTTCTTCTCTTGAATGTTTTTCGACCTCTCTAGGTGTTTTGTCTGTCTGACCCAGACTGGCAGAGAAAGCTAGCAGTCTGGATTCCCGGTTCACTGCCGTAAAGGCTTTGCTGCTTGCTGGCTGCCCGGCCAGGCCAGCTCCAGGCCCACAGGCCCCACGCAGCGGGGGGCCTGCAGCACCAGATGGAGAGAGGGAAGGCCGACCCAGCGAGAACCCTGGCGAAGAGAAGCAAACTGCCCAGAGAGGAGAAAGATGGAGCTGGACCAGTTGGACAAGAGCCCAGCTCTGAGCAACTCCTCCCATTCGGGGGGTGGGGGGTGGGGGGTGAATAAAATCACAAATGAGAACACTAGGGGGCCAAGAACCAGCTGGAGACAAAGGGGTGTTAGCTTCGGGGTGGGGGCTGTGAGACAAGGAGGGCTCTGACGAGATGTTCAAAAGTCTGGCCTGCCGTGGACAGCTGCCACCCGAGCTCCGGGCCCGGATCGTTGTCACAGGTCCAGCAAGCCCAGCCGAGCCGTCTGCCTCAGCCCAGGACCCAGGAAGACTGATGAGACAAGGAAACGCCTCGGGCCTCCTCTTGCCCCCCCCCCCGCCCCCCATCTTTTAGCCTTTCCTGTCCACCCCTGGTGATTTAGCATGTACCGCCAAGATTCCTCCCCTTAGGCAACTGACAACAGGAGGAGCAGGAGGAGGAAAAGGAGGAGGGGGAGCAGGAGGGAGAAGGAGGAGGAGGAGGGAGGAGGAGAAGAGGGGGGAAGAGGGGGAGGGCTGGGAGGGGGAAGGGGAAGGAAAGGGAGGAGGGGAAAAGGAGGAGGAGAAAAAGGGAGGGAGGGAAGGAGGGGGAAGCAGGAGGAGGGGGATGAAAAACGGGATGGAGGGAGAAGAGAGGGGAGAAGGAGGAGGGGGAGGAGCAGGGTTTGAGATTCAGTGAGATTCAGGGTAGAGGCTGCTTCTCTCCATCCCCACCTCTGGGACACTGTCTCTCAGCAGGAAGCTGAAATGGTCTTTCTGGAGGGTTTTGGCCTCTCCACATTTCAGAACACGGAACAGAAAAGGAAATCAGTAGCGGGAGGATGGCCTCCGTCTCGCTGTCCCTCTCCTGTTGTGCATGCGACTTGCTCTGTCCCGTTCTTGATTGGAAAATCATCCCTGCTTGTATTCTGCCTGAACTTTTCATCCTGGAACATCACAGAGCCTCCCCCTGTGCCTGTTACTGCACAAGTCCCAAGATTAAAGACTTCCTCCTCCTCGATCCCTGCTCAGAAACAAGAGTGACATGAAGTGCCACTTAGTCATTTCTTTGCATTAACTGGTGATCATCTCTTGATGTGACTTGAGGCTTCCAAGGCATTTTCCTACTTGGAGAAAGATAGACAGGATTGAGTCCCGGTGTGTGAAGGGAGAAAAATATTAGGTCCTCTTAAGGATATTAGGCAATACACACACACACACACACACAATTTATATATGCACATACGCATACATACACATATATACGTGCATATATGTACTATACATTTACAGGTACCTGTATGTACAAATATATATACACGTATACATACATATGCTTATCTCTATGCTTACATGGGATTTATACAATATTTAAAATATTTGTAGGAGGGCACCTTTTGGGATGAGCACTGGGTGTTGTATGGAAACCAATTTGACAATAAATTTCATATATATAAAAAAAAAGAAAATGAAAATAAAATAAAATAAAATATTTGTATAATGCTTTATATTTAAAAAAATATTTCCATATCTAGTATCATAGTTGATGTGATTCGTATGACAACCATGAAGGATATGTAACAACAGAATCCTTATTTTACGGAGGAAATTCAAGTTCAAGCAGGTTGTGACTTGTGTAAAGTCACACAGCTCCTGAGTGGCCTAACTGGAATTCAAACCTAATTTTCTTTTTGAACATAAGGTTTTATGTTCTTTCCTTCATACGATTCTGTATTTTATACATAAGGTAAAAGAATTCTCATAAAAGAGTTCCCTTCATCTTTACCAGGTAATGTGCTCGGCACGATTTCATCTAAGTTAGTTTTTAAAATAGTTGTTTAACATAGAAATTAGTATTCTTGGGTGTGTAAGTAGCAGAGCCACGATTTGAACCACGATCTGGATGCCTCTAAAGCCATGCTCTTTCCATTACTCCGGAGAATGGGCGAGGTGACATTCTGCAGGTCAGTGGGGGCAGAATCGTCCAAAAGAAAGGCACAAGAACCTGGATCTATCTTCTATTCGCTCTGGGAGTTTTGGCAAGATCCTTAGTCACTTTGATCCTCAGTTTCCTCAGTGATGATAATGGGATTAACAACATCCGTCCTACTGTGTGCTCTCAACATTAAACAAGATCAGGTGGGTCTCTAGCACAGTATCTGATACGTAGTAGGTACTCAACAGATGATGCCTATACAAGCTGCTGTCTACTTTTTGGGTATGTTGCTGATTTGGGTGCGATTCCCTAGTCATCCCTGAGACCAAACAACCCATATGGATCAAGAAATGTTGGCTCAGTAAGAACAGGACATGACGATCCAGAAGGGAGCTTTTGATGCTGAAACTAAGGCTCTAAGGCAAGAAGAGGAAATCCTGGACAGGAGAGGTTCTGAGGATTGCGACTGTTGGCTCTCCCTTTTCCACCTACTCAACTTTCTGCCCAGGTGAGTGGGGGACAATATAGAAGTACAAGCACACAGAAATCGCTAGCATCGTTCTTCATTCTAACTAAGCCATGACCGTGTCAGCCATGCCCACACCGTCCACTCCTTGCAAGCTTGAGGGGGTAGTTTTTCTTTGGCTTTGCCTTCCTGAATGAAACAAAAGAGGAGAGTAGCTTAAGTTGTATGTCAGGGCAGGGAAAATTCCAGTATGAACCCACCTCCCTTCCTAGTCTAGCATGACCCCGCCTCCAGCTTGCCTTTCTGCTCCTTGACGGAATCGTCACCACCTGTTAGCCGTGAGGGAGCTGATTAGTCTACAGAGTAAGGCCTACACCCCACTTTCTCTTTTTTGCGAATGCTGTATCCCTTGGAAACTTCAGATTAGGGGCATCTGGGTGGCTCAGTCGGTTAAGCATCTGACTTCAGCTCAGGTCATGATCTCATGGTTCGTGGGTTCGAGCCCCACGTGGGGCTCTGCACGGACGGTGCGGAGTCTGCCTGGGATTCTTTCTCTTTCTCCCTCTCTCTGCCCTCCCCAGGTTGTCTGCGTGCGCACCCTCTCTCTCTCTCTCTCTCGAATAGATGAATAAACTTAAAAAAAAACCCCTTCAGATTAAAGCTTCTGTCTCTTTGTTACTTTGTATTTTAAATTAAGTTTTGCCCTTACTGTCTTAAAAAGAAAATAAAATACCCAATGTGACCCCCAACTCTTCCTTTCCTCTGACACATACAGACACTACATTTCTAGGCTCTCAGTATTGGTGCTTTTCTTTTTTTCTTTTTTTCCCGATGCCTGTGACATTTTAATAATTATAACACCAGGGGTGGAGAAATGAAAAAGGAAACAGCATGACAAAATACTTCTGGGCCATTTTGGAATTAGTGATATTTTTTAGGAGTGATCAATTACATTACTTAACTGGAGAGCGCAGATTATAAAGAGAAATATAATTAGTGGCAAATGTGGTGAGATATATAAAGACAGATAGGCGGGCCAAGGAGTGGGGGCTCATCAATTTTTCCAGGTTCCATCAGGAGGGCAGTTGTTTTACTGCAAGGCTCCATCCAAGTGATTGGAAAGCAAAAGCAAGCACACTCTGAGCATTGCCAGCGCTCAAAGGAAAAAGCATCAGCTGAAAATCAGCGGGTCTGCATCTGGTCTACCATTGATTACCATGCAATTCACTTATCCTGCCCCATGTCTCAGTTTCCTCCTCTGTAGAAGAGGATTAATAATGCCTCTCTATCCTGCCTCCCTGGGAGCTGTTGTGGGGCTTAAGTCAACCATATGGATGTGGACTTGCATTGAAAATTAAAAGCCCTATATACATGCAAAGGAGGATTAGGAATATTATCGCTATTCGAGCTGGATCTTGCCGAATAAGTAGGATTTGACCTTCTGGAAACAGATATGGGGGGTATCAGTTAGAGGATACAGAACAAGCAAGGCATTGAACACATACATTAGTCTCCTGTAGCACAGAATATTGAAATAAGACGAGGAAAATATTATAACCAAAATGTGGGTGGGAACAAGAACACGGAGGCTTCAGAGTTGGAAGTTTTTTCCCAAAGCGGAGGCAACTGCTGATAAGCTCTGGTGGGGGATTCCATTATCTAGGCAGTGTTGCAGAGAGAGGAAACAGAGAGTGTAGGGTAGAAGGCATTTGTCAGGGAGAAGTGATTAGGAGGTTGTGGTAAAAAATAAGGGATCCCTACGCAGGGACACTGGATCCGAGAAAAGCAGCATTGCAGGAAAATTAGTGAGGTGGGATACATAGGGCTGATTGAAATGCCAAAGAAGAGGCTACAGAGAAAGGACAGAAGGAGGAATCAGCTCACTTCAAGGGCTGGAGTCTGAGTTCCTGGGAGGATGGTCATGCCGTTGACAGAAATCTAGAACGCGGGTTAAGGGGCACCTTGTGGTGGGGATGGAGAGCATAGTAAATGTGATCCATCCTGCCGAGGTTGATTTTAAGGAGCTGATTAGACCTGCCGTGTAAAGTGCCATTTAAATGGTAGAGCTAGAGCTCAGGAGAGGGGTCAAGCCATTTTGAAACCATTAGGAAAGAGGAAAAGCCATCGGGATTGTGAAACTCTAGGAGGAAAATGAGAAGGGTCCAGGGGATGAAGGCAACAGTTTCAGGTCGTTGACTGGAAGGGAGGTGAGTATGTAGACTTAACTTGCTCATTGAGTTTTCTGCTTCCCTTCCAAAGCTTGCTACCTTTCTGTCAAGGGCAGTGAGGGGGAGGGGAGGCATTCTTATCTCTTGGGAGGAGGCAAGCTAGGGCCACAGGGATAGTGAGAACATTTGCTCGGACTGGTGTGGCACCTGAAGAGGAGGAAGGGATAGCGGCTCTGTCAGAGTTCACTAACACCACGGTTGGCCACCCAGGCCCTTGGGGAGCCTGGGAGATTACTCTGCAGCTAATTAGGAATCGCTCTTAAGGATCAATACCATCGTTTTGATTCCCCATATCCGGAGCCAGAAAATTAGCACTTCTCTGAGAATACGGATGGTCTGTGCGACTGCTTTGTCGATGGAAAGCTACATTCTACTTTACTGGAATGTGTTTCACACGAGCAGCTTGTAGATACGGAGGAGCCATCAGCTTGCAGCTCTTTTCCCTGGAACACAGTCACAGGCTGGACACTGTCATAGGAGAAGGGAAATGAATTGGACCAACAGATTGGAAACTACAGCCGGACAACTTTCCATTCCATGGCTGAAAACTCCACCCCCTAACCGGAATGCCAAAAATGGTATCTCTGCTTTGGTACCTCCCTGGGCCTGGGTATGATTTTTATGATTTTGTTTATGTATGTGCCTGCGTGCAAGTGTTTGTTTTTGAAATCTCAGACACACATTTTACAGGAAGAGTATTGGCATTTCAGAAGTCATTGATGTTTTGGGCTATTGTATCCTAGAGATGTGGGTCATTGCTGAACAACCTGACATGAGCATTATCAGGCTTGCAAACCTGTTTTCAAGTGAGATGTTCTAAAGCAATATTTATAGCAAAGTTATGACCTCGAGGCATCTAAATGTAATCCATTTTTAAATCTCATTTTTTCCCTCTGAATCCTTCAATCTAATTAGGCTCACATCAGTATATTATTACGGAGAGTAATCATTCCTTTCTTCTAATAACATTCATGGATAATTTTATTTCTCATTTCCAGCCTCCTACTCCTGTGGTGTAATTAGTGTCTTTGGCACCTCGTGATGCTCAGAATGAGTTGCAGCTGCTAATTGCTAATTGAAAAATTAGAAACTCAGTTAGAAAAAGGATCTAATTAAAATGAAATTAGATAAAATCCCTTCAAACCAGCTCCTGTCTCTGTCTCTCTCTCTCTTTCTCTCTTTTCTTTGTTTTTCTTTTTTCTCCTTCTGCCTTCTTTTTCCACCACAGAACTATTAGCCCTTGCAAAATATGTGTGATAACTGAAAGCCAAATACCTTTCCAGAAAGTGTTACACAATGGCCTTTGGGAGGGAGCTATGGAGAGTTTATAACCATTGAACTTAACTTCAGAACCTGGACTTTCTCCCTATTCATGTTCCACCCATGAGTAAGATTTCCACCTTACAAGTAAGACTTCCAGGCTCTCTGGAAGATGAGTGTGTGGTTAGCCCCGCGTGATCTTCTCGTGTGTTTGGAAGGGTCATTGCCAGCCTCGTGCGTGTGAGCTCCAGGGAGCCACTCACTTCTTGGTGCAAATCTATCCCACCCTCTTCTTTACTGTCTTGTCCACCCAATAAATGATTATCTAGTCAAAGCTCAGCCCCGTATGAGACACAGAGTGAACCAAGTCCCTTCTGCCTCCAAAGTATTTACAGTCTGCCGAGAAGCCCAAACCGATAGACACAATAATGGAACAAGAGAACATATAATCAAAAGCAAAATAGTGTTTCTCACTCTATGTGATAATTAGTTCAACCCTTCCAATATTTTTGAGCAATTTCTTACTGCATGTCAGGCACTGTGCTAGCTGCCACATGTAGAATATATACCATATAATTCCTACCCTTAAGGAGTTCGTATCTGAACACACGTACATTAGTGATTTATAATATCATATGATAAAAGCAATAGTAACAAAAGCACAAGTTGTTGAATTAATGCAGAAATATGGGTGATGAATTCTGATGGGCCAGACAGAGAGGGCATCGGGGAATTCTTTACACGGAGGAAGTGACATCTCCATAGGATTTTGAAGGATGAGTAGGGGTCCATTAAGGGGACCGGCATTTTAGACAAATGTGTCATTTCCAAAAAAACACAGACATAAGCAATACAGTGACTTCTGGAACTATGACCACTGGCATTTCCAAAGCCTAAATTGGGAGGTGCAAAGCAAGAAATGAGACTGGGGAAGTGGTAGGGGTCCAATTACAAAGCGACTTGTGTGCTTTTCAAGTTTAAAGGAGAAATCGATTTGAATATTTGGGAGAAGTTTTCTTGGATGATATAGGAATTAAATGATAGTAGGATCTCAATAAAAGTCTTCAGGAGGGGATTTTGTGGAATGAGAGGGACATTCTGGATGAGACAAAAAGATAGGAAAGACTTTGCATATCCAGTTTGACTAAAGCAGAGAGAATAGTTCAGGCATCAGTAGAGAAAAATAAAGTGAGTTCAGATCATGATTAATAATCAGGCCAAGGATGTTTATTTTCAGAAAACAACAAGAAAAATAGGCACTTTCAACTACGTATTTTCCTTGGTAGACAAATCAACTCTCCGTGAGGATGTGGACACTGAGGGTCGGAAAGCTTAAACGACTCATCCGAGGCCACACAGCTAATTTGTGACCTGAAGGAAGTCCAACCCGAGTGGGTCTGATTTGGGAAGCCACTCCTTCCGATTCCACCAGTTTGCCACCTGGCACCCCACCTCAGTCCAAGGTCCACCGCACCACCTTCTACCCCTTCCACATCCTGGAGGCAGCAACTTCTGCTCGACACAGCCCAAACGACTGCCCAAACGACTCCAAAAACAGAGGTATGCATGTTCTGTTCCTTGTAACTTATTCTGATCCCAAAAGATAATGGAATGGCGACTTAAGCCTTGCCTTCAAGAAGTCCTTCTTGATAGCTAACATATTTCTCATGCTGCAATTCAGCTAACTTCCCTCTAGTTTATCACCACCAAACCTGATACTTGCAACCCACCTGTATCTTCTAGAATAATTAAAGTGCTCTGGTCTGTCTGTGGCTCAACACACTCCACAGAGTTCAGGTACATGGGTGGGAAAGATGTAGAGTTATATTAGTGCGTGATCTTTGGATCACACTACTTGGGTTCAAATCCAACCTCTTCCACCCGATTGTACAAGTTGCTGAATCTCTCCGTGGTGATGATGATGGCAAAAATAATAATATTTATAGGGTTTGGGGGCAATCAAGTGAGATAGTACATTACATGTTCGGTCCATGCTTGACACTGGCCGGTTACTGAGATAAGAGACTAGGAAGAAAAAAAGAAGGTGAGTGGAGAAGAACAGAGGAACGTGAGGGCTGGCCCCCTTTATAGCCCTCAGCTCAGTGCCTGGCAGAGACTAAGCCCTCTGTGCTTATGGCTCGATTACCGAATGAATGTCTGGATAGCACCAATTCTTTGCCTGATTTTGCTGCCTGTCACTGTTAGCCATCTGAACTACAGTGGCCCCGTGCTCTCTTGGTGGCGTGAGATGTTCTAAAGCAGACTGCGACAGGAGCTGACACGCTGACAATCTCCTGTTTGTTGCTTCTGGACGGAGCCTGGACAAGGAAGAAGATAGGACTGTGAACCGGTCGAGAGAATCCGCTTGGACTCAATTTCGGGAAGCGACACCAGGGCCAGATAGTTGCAGATGCCAGTGCCCCTCTGCCTCTCCGTCCCCGTGGGTCTCCGGGCTCCCCTCTCCAAAGGTACCCTGGGGCTCTTCTGCCTCTCTTTGCTTTTCAAAGTTCCTGCGAAGCTTGAAGCTTTCTGCCTCTCCATTTTGGGGGAAGAGCCTGGTAACTAACTGGATACGACGTAAATAAAAACTATGGGAAACTCAAGTGAAATTAGCACTTCCTGGAAAAGGAAGCTAAAGGAAGATTTCCTGTATGTGCTAATTTACTGAGAGGCACGTTTTAAAAAGAAGCTTCTACAGCTGTTCAAAGGAGCATTTATGGATTATAAATTATAACACCCTTGGAATTTGGTAGCGATCAGCTCAAGTCTCGCGAAATACATTGAGTAACTTGCCTCTTTGCTAAGCTACTCCTTTGTGTATCACCTTTTTCCATTTTCCTCTTCCGCAAAATATCATTGCACGTCAACACAGAAAGAATTTAGCCCAACGTACTAGGAGGAGAAGCATTTTTTCTGCTTCGACCTAAACTTCTCAAATAGGCCATCTGGGGAATTCTCCACCCTCTCAGACCGTGTTTTAAAGGGGAACATGAAAAGGCGCACATCAAGAGAGATGCTTATGTGGGGTGCATCCATATTCAAAGCGTGATTCCGTTGGGCAGGCCAGTTCTTCTGGGGTTCAGCTCACTTCCACCTCAACACACCCTGCGAACTGTAGCCAAGATGGCACAGCTCTTGCTGTTCTGCTTCATAGCGAAGGGATTTTCAAAGAAAGGTGACTTTGAAGGATTCAAGGTGAAAGTCACTGTCAGCCCGCAGCGCCGGCTGTTTGCAGAGAAGGAATTCACTGGGGGATATAAGAAGGGCTGGGGGCTTTAAGTCCTTGCTACGGCTAAGCTTCCCATTTCAGAGAAGCAGGTCGTCCTGCTAATTATCTGTCACGTCACCCTGGCTCTCCATAGAAACAGATAATTTCCTTCTCTGGGTTTCTCAAAGCCATTTAGAGTTGCAAGAAAACCCTTTGCACTCTGTCTTTCGGAGAGTCTAGGAACAAGAGTAAAGGTTATGACCACCAGAGCAATTTTCTTCAAGGACTTCCCAGTATGTTCATATTGATGCAGGAAGGCAAATGTGCTAACTCAGTCACCACAATCCCTTTAAGTGAATAGATGCTGTCTTATGGGTTCTGGCTACCCGGAGGAGGAAGGATGAAAATAGTAGTAAGGGCAAATTTACTCAAGGGGAATAATACAGTGCATCATGAGACCCAGGTAAATGTTGCACATAGGATTTGGACATTCTGGCTCAAGGGTGCCAGCATCACATATTCTGATAATCTAGATTTTATTACGTGAAAAACATCTTGAATCTTCATATCACATAATGTGAAAGTCATAAGAGGGAAATCATAGTGAAGTGAGACGCAGAGGGATGTCACCAAGGGAGGCTTGACTGTTAGGAGACCGAATAAGATTGGTTAAGGTTCATCCAAGTCTAGAGACTACCCCTCAGCTGTATGGGTTTGGGTTCACATTTGTCGGTTTCCTGGAGTTCAACAAGGAGACTGATACTCAGCATTGACACTGATATAAGAACGTTCAATACAACCGCACCTGTCCTGTGTCCTTCATCATGTTAAGAGGTGGCGGAGCCCAGTGCCGAGGAGAGAATGAGCCCTTGGGGAGATAATCTGGGTACTATTCGTCTTTGTACTTCAGCATCCCGCCCAGTGCCTAGTCCCTGAATACATCTTGCTAGATGGCAAATGACTGTTCAGTGATGGAGTGAGTGGCTGGCTGGCTGGGTAGACGAATGAGTAGATGGGGGTAGCTGGGTGGAGAGATAAAAAGCAGGCAGAAGAGAAGGAGTGAGGGAAGAGGATGTAGTGACGTCCCAGCTGGTATTTACTGGACAGCACTATGTGACCAGGACTGTGCTGAGTGCTTTTATACGCTATAATCACGAAGCCCTCGCAACAACCTCGGGAGGACGGAGAGGCTGCATTTGCCATTTTATACGGGAGGAAACTGAGGTTGAGAGGAAGGCAGTTTGCTCAAGGATACCCCAAGAGTACGTGTGTGGAGTCAGAATAAATTCGGAAGAGCTTAACTCATAAAATAATTTTCATAGGGCCCACTTAGAACTAGAACAATCGAAGTTGATGCCTCACTTGCCTTCTCTGGCAAGCATAGTCTCTCTTGCTGGACGAGCCATGTAGGAGGCCGAGTGTAATCAGACGTGTTGTGTGGAGGCTAGCCTCAGAATGAGGAAACATGCGTCTGGCTTAAATGTTTAATATCGTCTAGCATCTCCCTCCATGTTCGTAACAGGAGTATGACTACCAGGGATCAAACCTTCATGTAACCATCCAGAGCCCCTTCTCCCCTGGGCAGCGCTCACATGGATGGCTCTGTTTCCCTACGCTCTGTGCTTCCGTTGTTCATCTTTTAAATTTACACCACCCTGGAAATCAGAGGTCCTTTAAGATAATTTTAGAGATTTCTACTGTAGCATACGTTGTAGTTGTCAACATCTACTCTTGTTCCTCTCATGTTTCAGATGCTGGTGCCTGTTTCAGGGTCCCCTAACATTAGCCAGTGCAAATGTAGATGGCCGGGGTATGAGGAAAGAAAGTGACTTGCTCAGCTGCATGGGGCTGAATCTCCTGATTCTAGCCTGGTTCTTTCTTGCTGTATTACACCCAACAGTTGAGTGAATAAATAACTATTTCACAGAATCTTAAACTCGTCAAATTAAAGTTGTTTTAAATGCGATGTGGCATGGTTTTTTAAGTGCTCCGTGAGCTCGGGGGAGCACGGGATTTCTCAGCTCTTGAGGATTTATGTCTGCTTTCTCTGGTCTTCCCCAGCCAGGGGCCTGCCCCAACCTGCAGGCTTTTGGTTTAGGTTTGTAGAATCTGAGTGGGTCTTTGTCTCCTGGGTTAAGAACGTTAGACACCCAACCATAGATCATATAAATGACTCCTCCTGTGAGATAAGGAGACACCACGTGGACATGTCTCTTAAATCCACATACCCTTCCAACACGTCTATTTTGACAAGAAAATGTCAAGATTCCTGGATATTATGGACACCTGTCAATCCCACAGTTAATCATAAACTCTCAGTGAATCATAAAGTCTGGAAAGACTTTTCCATATGCCCTTCCTCACCTTGCAGGCTTCTGAAGGCAGATTGATGATACCAGAAGTTCTGGGGAGACGGAGTGTCTTCTGAGATTTTGGCTTTCCCCACTGAAGCAGCTAGACAAAGATCTGACTACCATGGAGGATAACTGATGGGTCCTTTTCTGCAAAAACAAAGAGCTACATAAGGGGACTTTCACCCTGTAAGGAGTAACAGTTCATTTGTTCCATGATAAGTATTAACAAAAGAAGCCACCCTCCTCCTGTGTGTAGGGACAGCCCTCCCCCCCACCCTCTGCCACATGCACCTCCAATAGAAAGCCTGAAAACTCATCAAGGCTGGCCTTACATAGCTGAACAGACCTTGCCATTACTTTTTCCCATTCCCCCCCCCCCCCCATTTCTGGGTAATGTGTCCCCTACGCTCTCCAAGTACTTCATTATCTGCTTATTTTCTGTTTGATTCACCGCCTACCCTGGCTAGCAATTTCACTGGTATAGCTCAAAATTACTTTAAATAGTTTTTTTTTTAACTCATTTTAAAATACCTCCCATTCTTTAATCTCTTCATGCTAGACTTGGCTTTCTACTAAACTAATCTCTGTGATAGCAAATTAAGGTCAATATATATTAAATATACCACCAATCAAAGTTTATAATGAGAATCCTTCCATTTATTGGTTTTGTTTTAAATTAAGTGGAATGATCGATGGAAGGGATTCAGAGGATTGAGGATGATGGTCTAGATGCTCCCAGCCAAGAATAGGGTGGGTATCACTGAACCCAGATGGTATACCTTCAGATATTTCTATGTTAGCACAGTCTGAAGGAAGTTGCCTTATAGTGAATAAACACTCCTCAACCTCTCTGCGGGTTCAAGATACTAATGTTTTCAGGACCCCAGGGCGAAAGTACCAAATGGAGGCTCACATGCCTCCATACTGGAACATTCTACATCAAGTCAACAAATTGTTCAATGGGCTCTAAGTGTTGACATTGACAATTATATCTAAGTAATAACCTGAAGACCAGGTTTACATTTAGAATTCTTCAACCCTTCAGGATTCTGTTTTTGAACATGGTGGCACAAGGACACGGGAAGGCCTGGCCTTTGATGTGCGTGGCCTTCTTTTGCTTTCCACTGCTGGCTCTGATTTACGCTGCAAAGGCCTTCGCGAGCCTTCATGTGAATGTCATAGTCTGCGCACCCACACTGTGTCCAATCTTCACCACCAAACCTCTCTTTTTTCCTCAACTTGAGGCATGGGTAAACAGAAGATCTGGGGAAAAGGCTTGCATAGGTCCTAAAAGTGAACTCTAGGCTGACTGAGTAGGGAATTGGTGAAGGAGTCTGAGTACCCTGAGTGTGGTCAAGATAGATGGGCTTCAGAGGCACACACACTCTGGGTAGACACGTCCTCTTGACTCCACGAGGTGGGGAGCAGTTGGAGGAGTAAGACAGAGAGGGACCCTCCAAAGTGTGGGGCCCATGGGACAGGTCCTTCTTGTGGGGCCAAAGGGTAGCTCTGGTGTTAGAAACTCAACAGACTTTGGAAGAATTAGTGTAAGAGGAACTGGAGTTGACAACAAATGATTACTTTAAGGATATTTTCGTCTTATTTTTGTTAGGTAGTTTCCATTATTATACGCAATAACCGTTTTTATTAAGTTAATAAGCATTACACACTCTCAAGACTTCTCATAAATCATTCAGAGTGCTGCTATTTTAGCTAGATGAAACAATCCACCAACACAGTAGCATTGACTGCTCTCCTGTACCTGTTCATTCCAGCCCACGTTACTAACAACATGTGTATAACACACACAAACACATACTATCAGAGGAGATCTTTAACCTAAATCGAGCCTTGTAAATGTAGCTCATACAGTAAATATTTCTAAGCTACAAGTGCCCTGAGAAATCCTTATTTTCACCCCTCTCCCTTGGTGTAGGGAACTGAAGTCGAGAGAGAGAGGAAGTGATTTGCCAGTGTTTTGTTTGCTGACCTTTATATCTCCAGGTCTCACTGTGGCTGAAGATAGGGAGGTTGGGCCCATCAACAGAGTCAATTCTGGGGAAAGGAAAGTAGCCAGGTGTCCCTTGACCAGTGGCTAATTGGGGTGACTCACTAAGAAATCAACCGTCCCCCCATCACCCCCGGTTTAGAAATCTTTTGTCTACTCTTGGGGGAAGTTAACTAATCTGAGGGAATGGAAATACTTTCATTTGACTCTAGACAGAGAAGATAGGCTAGTGTGCATCTAAGAACTGAACCATTTTTATCCACAAGGAGTGTAAAGATTAAAAAAAATCAGTATTATAGGGGTGCCTGGGTGGCTCAGTTGGTTAGGCGTCTGACTTCAGCTCAGGTCATGATCTCGTGGCTTACGAGTTTGAGCCCCTCGTCAGGCTCTGTGCCGGCAGCTTGGAGCCTGGAGCCTGCTTTGAATTCTGTCCCCCCCTCTCTCTGCCCCAACCCCGCTTGTTCTCTGTCTCTCAAAAATGAATAAACATTAAAAAAAAATTTAGAAATCAGTATTATAGAGGTAAATTTCACATTTAATGAAAATCCTCAATTTTAAGAGTAAAATTCGATAAAGTTTGACCAATGTTTATAGTCAACACCACCATTACAATCATCATATAGACCATACCCTCAAAGTTTCTTCCTGCTCTTTGGAGGTAAATACCTGCATCTGTCCCTAGCATCTGTCAAGTGATTAGCTCTTGGCCACTACTGTTTTGCCTTTTCTAGAATTTCATGTAAGCGGAGTCATATAGTAAATAGACATTTATGTCTGGCTTCTTTTACTTCTGAGATTTACCCATGCCGTTGCATACAATAGACGTTCACTTTTTAAATTGTGGAAGAGTACTAAATTATATAGATAACCCACAATTTGTTTATTCATCAATGGATGGACACTTGGATTGTTTCCAGTTTTTGACTGAGAAACAAACAAAAACGGGCCTCCTCGGACACTTGAGAGCTGGCCTGGCACTCACAGCTAGGTCATGTTGTTTTCCTATAGGACGTAAACAGTCTCACAAAATAAAAATTTCAGACAAGGTGACTCTGAGGACATGATACCACGAGACAAAGCAAGTCTACTTCATGATTTTGTGTACGCAGAGACAAAAATGTTCTTATTTTCTACCTCCAAAGTCACCACGTTTCCTTTCTTGGACAAACGAATGACTGCTGCTTCTTTGTTAACCATAGCTCTATGCCCACCTGCTCTCCCTATTGATTTATTATCCAGATGCCCGATCAGAGAATTATCTTCCCTTTGCCACCTTCAATCTAGCGTCAACCCCCACGTCCTCCTGGTGCCTCTCAAATCACCCAACCAGAGTCTGAATCCTATCACAGTCGCCTTCTCCCCCCCTCTTACTGAGATTCTGCAAGGTTCCCCACCGCACGTGCGCTCACAGTATCACCGCAGTGGTTTAGAAACCTAACGCGCTAGACTACCACCGGCGTCTTCCCCGGGGAGCTTTGGCTGGAGAGCGGTTGCTTGAAACATTCACATACAGGTCTTCTCGTGCACCTCCCTTTCTTTTGTCCGAATCTAGGGGTGGAATGGTTGGTAAACGTGCGCTTCATTTTACAAGACGTTGTCAAAGGGGTTCCCGACGTGGCCACCAGCAACGTGGGGAAATTTCAGTTGCGTCCCATCCTCTGGCCATGCTTTTACCGTCCGGTCTTTTCAAAGCGACCACTTCAGCGCGTGTGGCCTGGTATTTTTACTTCCCTGTGGTTTTAACTAACACCTCTCTGTTCACTAGTGATACTGAGGCTCTTTTAACATGCCGAGAAGGCATTCGCGTGTCTTTTGGCGATGGGGACTTCAGATCTTTTGCCCTTTTTAAAATTGTGTTGCTTGCCTTTTATTGTGTTCTAACAATTGTCAGAGTTCGTTATATGCTTTGGATTCAAGTCTTTTATCAGTTATGTTGCAACCATTTCTCCCGCTCTGCCGTTTACCTTTATATGTTTTTAGCAATTGTTTCAGGAGAGCAGATTTTTAAAGACTTTGATATTACCTATTTCATCACTTTTTTTCTTCTTTTTTTGGGGGTTGTGCTTTTTGTGTCCCCAGATATCTTTGTTTACCTAAGGTAATAAAATTTTTCTGCTGGGGCATCTGTGCGGCTCAGCCGGTTAGGCAGTTCATGAGTTCAAGCCCCGCATGGGGCTCTGTGCTGATCGCTCAGAGCCTGGAGCCCGCTTCGAATTCTGTGTCTCCCTCTTGTCTCTGCCCCTCCCCTGCTCACGCTGTCGCCCCTTCTCTCTCTCTCTCTCTCAAAAATAAATAAACATTAAAAATTCGTTTCTCCTATTTTATTTTTCTAAAGCCTTGAAACTTCTGTAGGTGCTTTATACTTCACGACATATTTTATTTTATATTCACCGCATTTTAATTGCTCGACAGCCCCATGTGATCAGTGGAAACTGTATTGGACAGTTCAAGACTTAGGTGCATCAATCTTATTGATCTTTTTAAAGAACTAGCTTATAATTCTTTGATTTTTCTCTACTGCTGTCCTGTTTTCAAGTTCACCTATTTCTGTTTTCATCGTTTTAATTGTTACTCCTCTGCTACTTTGGGTTTAATGCCCTCGTCTTTGCCTAGCTTTTTAAGGTAGAAATTTATACAACTGGGGCACCTGGGTGGCTCAGTCGGTTAAGCACCTGATTTTGATTTCCGCTCAGGTCATGACCTCATGGTTTGCGGGTTCGAGGCCCCTGTCGGGCTCTGTGCTGACAACATGGAACCTTCTCCCAAATAGGTTCTCTCTCTCTCTCTCTCTCCCTCTCTATCTGCCTCTCCCTCACTCTCTCTCTCGAAAATAAATACATAACATAAAAAAAAAAGAAATTTATATAATTGATTTGAGACTTTTTTCTTTTCTATAAAGATTTACCTACAACATCAGCGACTTCACTTTCATTTACACACATTTCAAAATACATTGTTACATATATTTCATGTTATCTCGAACTGTATTTTTTTGTTTTCAAATGTTTTAGAGTTTTCTAGATGGCTCTTGATCATTCATTCCATTTTCTTTCTGCTGTCAGAGAATATATGATTTTAATTTTTTTAAATGCATTAATGCATGTTCTATGGCTCAAAATATGGTGTATCTGGTGCATTTCTCACGTGTACATAAGAAAAGGAGAATTCTGCAACCAGCAGGTAAAATATTCTATAAATGCAATTGATGGAAATATCAGTTAAGGGGCACCTAGGTGGCCTGGTTGGTTAAGCGTCTGACTCTTGATTTCAGCTCGGGTCATGATCACATGGTCCTGGGATCGAGCCCTGTGTTGGGCTCCATGCCGAGTGTGGAGCCTGCTTGAGATTCTCTCCCTCTCCCTCTCCCTCTCCCCCGCCTTCTCAAAAAATAAAAAAACAGAAAATAAAAAATAAAGAAATATCAGTTACGTCATGTTCGTTGATGTTGCTGAAGTGTTCTATACCCTTACATGTGTGTGTGGCTGGTTATTTTATCAATTACTGAGAAAAGAGTATTGGCGTCACCAACAATAATTGTGAATTTGTCTATTCTTTCAGTTCTGTAAGTTCACTAATTTCTTAAACTTTTGTTCCATCTAGTCTGTTAGTGATTTCACCTAAAGTCTTTTTCATTTCAGTACTGCATTTGTTATCTCCAAAAGTTCCTTCCTTCCTTTATCCTTCCTTCCTTCCTTCCTATAAAATACCTTCCACGTCTCCCCTCACCACGCCCATATTGCCCTTTGCCACTTTGAGCATATGAAACACATCTATGGTAACTATTTTGACATCTTGGTTCACTAATTCCATCAATTGTCATTTCTGGGTCTGTTCTAATTAATGAGGTTTTTGTTGTTTTTATTTGTTTGTTTTTTAGACAGAGAGAGAGAGAGAGAGATGGTGTGCAAGTGGGAGAGAGGGGCAGAGGGAGAGAGAGAGAAAATCTTAAGCAGCCTCCACACTCAGCACAGAGCCTGACATGGGCTTCGAGCCCACAACTCCAGAATCATGACCTGAACCAAAATCAAGAGTTGGATGCTCAATCGACTGAGCCTCCCAGGCGCCCCTGTTAATGTTTTCATTTTATTTTTTATTTTTTTAATTTTTTTTTCAACGTTTTTTATTTATTTTGGGACAGAGAGAGACAGAGCATGAACGGGGGAGGGGCAGAGAGAGAGGGAGACACAGAATCGGAAACAGGCTCCAGGCTCCAAGCCATCAGCCCAGAGCCCGACGCGGGGCTCGAACTCACGGACCGCGAGATCATGACCTGGCTGAAGTCGGACGCTTAACCGACTGCACCACCCAGGCGCCCCTGTTTTCATTTTAAAGAATTTCAATCCTTCCTGTGTCAGCACTGGGTGGAAATAAAGGAATAAATTAGTGAATGAGGCTCAGGCTTAGTATGCTCTTTCTTACTTTAGAATTAAACAAAAGATGGGCTAGAGGGTCATTATTCCTAATGAGAGATTCATCCACTCTTTTTGAAGAATTTAAACACTTACCACTTTTAAATTAGAATTTTTTCTCTTTCTTTATGGTCCTAATTGTTTTATTAAAGAATGGAGCCCACTTACCTATGAATCTATTTCTGATCTATTAGTGAATTACTTTAAGTTAGGCCTAATCTTATTTATATATGTACCTAAGATGCTTTCTTCTGTCTTACAGATTGTGCTATTTGGCTCCTTTGGACACGAGAAAACCAGACCTTTGTCATGTCGGATTGCTCTCATTTACAGATGTTTAGTCATGGTACTAAGAAAGTTAGGAAGACAGGAAAACCTCAAGACCAGTCAGCTGAACAACAAGGGGAATGAGAACATATTTCAGGAATAGACTGTAGTTATGACAACCAGGTGTTATATTTTAGGTAGCCCTTGCTACCTACTCAACTGCTCTGCCATTACAGTCACAATGTATGACTTCGCTCCTCTGTCTTCGCTTCTGCTTATTTCCCTTCTCTGGCTTGACCCTGTTTCCTGTCTTACACATGGCTTCTGTTTATTTATGGTTTTGCTACATCATCGCTTCTGCTTACTGCCTTCTTTCGACGGGTATCTCCTTTTCTGCCCTTCTCAGTTGTCGGCTTAGGCTTTCTGTATTCTGATTGGGCTGAATTCTCATTCGGGGTTACATCATAGGCTGCTGGCCAGATGGCAACTTGAGCACAAATACCCATGCTTGGTTCGATCACTTGGAACAACGTAGCACAAATAATGCCATGGAACTCTTGGTTCATCCCTATAAACCCACTTAACAGGGTGCTGGGATTATTGAAGATACTGTGAGATATTCCAAAGGGGGAAATAGAGGTGTCAGACATCTTGTATTGACGATATACTGTGTATATGTCAACTGAATTATCACTGAGTGAGTGAATGGATTAAATAATAAACCTATGCTCCTTTGTTTGACTGGAAGAAGAGTATTTAGCTAAAACATACTTTATGGTTTCAGCTTCCCTGTCATTTCATCTCAGTCTGGTCTTTCCCCCTTTGTAACTTTTCCTTTTCTCTCTTCCCCTTCTGTAACTCAAAATGGAACCGGGCACCTCCGGGCAGAGCGGATCCTCTCCTGGTGAATGAAGGAAGGTGTTTCATTTTCTGCCGCGTCCTATCTCCCAACAGCTAAGTGCCTCATTCCTCATTGGCTTCGTAGGGCGGCTCTGGAGGAAGAAATGAAATCCTTTATATAGATCCACCAACCTCATTGTGTGTACCATAAAAAGTGCTTCATATGAGTCGGCGGTTATTTTTCTGTGCTCCTCGTGATGGGCTCCTCATTTGGACATACCCCAAACTCCCAAATTACTTAAAAAAAAAAAAATGTTCCCTTTCATATCAGGAGGTACTCTGTGCCCTCAGTGGTGTGTGTCTGCTGCGGGTGGTGGGGGTGGGGAAAAGATTGAGTAAAATAATCAACTAAGGGGTTAATAATTTATTTTCCCCTCTTTATAAGAGTTTTCATTTAAAAAAAAATTTTTTTTTAGCGTTTATTTATTTCTGAGACAGAGAGAGAGAGACAGAGCATGAGCGGGGGAGGGGCAGCGAGAGGGAGACACAGAATCGGAAACAGGCTCCAGGCTCTGAGCTGTCGGCACAGAGCCCGACGTGGGGCTCGAACTCACGGACCGCGAGATCATGACCTGAGCCGAAGTCGGACGCTTAACCGACTGAGCCACCCAGGGGCCCCAAGAGTTTTCATTTTTAAAAGAAGATTTTGCTAAGTCCAAGGGATTAAACTCTAAATATATATACCCTGAGCAAATATGGGTTGGGAAAAGGGCACCTCTTTCCCGCATGTTCAAAGGTAAGAAAATGCAGTGGGAAATACTTACTTTGGCTTATTTGGCCTTCTCGATTCAAGCACTGGAGAGATCAGAAGCCTGATGTTAGGGTCAGGGTTTTTTTTAATTTTTATTTTTAGAAGTTTATTTATTTTGAGAGAGAGTGAGAGAGACCGAGTGTGTGAGCAGGGGAGGGGCAGAGAGAAAAGGAGAGAGAGGATCGCAAGCAGGCTCTACTGTGTCAGCGCAGGACCCCCATGATGTGGGGTATTCATCTCACGGACGGTGAGAAGGTGACCTGAGCCAAGATCAAGAATTGGACGCTTAACCAAGTGAGCCACCCAGGCGCCCCAAGGTCAGGTTTAATTTCCACAGCTCCTAGAAGACAAGGACCTGATCTATGTATTATCCTTACTGAAAAACTTCAGCAATCAAATACTTCAAAGACAGTTAAGCCAACTAAGTTCACAAATGAGTGAGGAAGTATTTTCCTGCTTGAGAAAGGGGTGAGTGAAAAATGGAGATCCTTAGCCAATCCAACCGGTGGCTTAGAAGGCCAAAATGAACTCATATTTCTGGACTCTTTTGTTGGTCCTCGAGCCCCTATTTGCTTATGTTTTCAACTGTGCTGTGCACCCTCCTCCCGTTTGGAGCTCAAGGAGAAAGTGGACATTGGTGGAGCTGAGGTGCCAAACCAAATAAATGCCATGAGACCCTGGAACATTTACAGCTTCTCAGAGAGTAGTCACTTTTTTCTTTCTTTCTTTTTTTTATTTTCTCGATTGAAGTAGATAAACCAGAGGCAAACTTCTGCACGGCCCTCACGTGCAGCTGCTCGCTTTGGGGACGTCTTGCTCACCAGCTATTTTAGCAGTGTTTCAGCAGGCAGGGCAGCCAAGCAGAAATACCACACTCTTTGCGAAAACCCCGGGTCAGCACAATTTCTTCCCAGGGAAATTGTAACCTTTTGCGCTGAGATTGGGATGTCTGGGTTAGAAAAGAGGAGAGAAAAACCAGTTTCTGGGGTCCCCAAAGCCCTTATCTCTTTCCGGAGCACCAGAGCTAAGATCACAAGTTCATTCGGGGCAGATGGAAAGCCTCCCAGCTCTCGGGGCCGCTAAAAGAACGCGAGGTGTTTTGCAACTCACACTCCCAGTAATACTTACACTGCAGTGACGCACGCTTTTGAGTTTCCTGTTGTTTTACTCTTGCCTCTTGCTCATTTTATTCCCTCATTCTTCTGCGTGGAATGGCTTGCCTCCTCTGGACTTATCCCTCTCCATCCTTGAAGACTCAACTCTCCAAAAACTTCTTTCCTGAACTTCACACATCACATGTACGTTGTCTTTCCACCAGCTCTACGTGGTTGAACTTCTTTGCTCTTGCAGCTTTCTGTGCTTGCCTCCAACCTAGAGAGCACCTAGGAGTCTTCAAGTCCTCTGTTTACACGCCTGTGTCTCCCATTGTCCCGTGAGAGCAAGAACCGTTATCTCCTTTATCATTGTGTCTGGAGGGCTCAGGGTTTAGTTTAGAAACTTCCAAACCAGAGACTTCTGGATTCAAACCCATTCTGTCTCTTACAACTTCACGAACTTAAAATAGAACTTCTTCTATAAAATGAAGATAATAGGGGCGCCTGGGTGGCTCAGTCGGTTAAGCATCCGACTTCGGCTCAGGTCATGATCTCGCGGTCGGTGAGTTCGAGCCCCGCGTCGGGCTCTGGGCTGACGGCTCAGAGCCTGGAGCCTGTTTCAGATTCTGTGTCTCCCTCTCTCTGACCCTCCCCCGTTCATGCTCTATCTCTCTCTGTCTCAAAAATAAGTAAACGTTAAAAAAATTAAAAAAAAATAAAATGAAGATAATAATGCCTTGAAGGTGGATATGGTTTAAAAATATATATATGTAAGTCCCTTGGACCGTGGGAGGATTTTTATATTTTATTGAATAAAGCTTTGCTGAACATTAAGACCCTCTCTGAAGGAGAAAAATGCCACAGAAGGTACACAAATTGAAGGGGCTGTAAGCAGGTGTAGCCAGTAAAGCAGCCAGTCTTTTGGTGACGTGGGTCCACGAGGTGGCGATGGGACACTATGAGCTGATTCTGCATGTTCAGGTCTGCCGGATCTTTCATGGTGCTTGTGGGCGGGGCAACCACTTTCTGGCCGGCCCTAGCCTTCTTCTCCGCTGCTGCCTCCACCCTCCGCGACCTGAGATACTTGGCTCCCGTCGTTCCCTGGGATTGCCAGGTTTTGTGGACAAATATGGTATCAGAATAAAGGTCTCAAGAGTCTTTCTGTTTTCATTCAGATCAAAGCTTAGGCCACACTAGCTGGACTCTTACCTTTTCTTGGAAGACTGGGAATGGTTCTTAGTTCCAGTGGATTCCCATTTGTGTAGCAACACGTTAATCAGATAGGCCTCTTTCATGTCTCATCTTTTTTTATTTAAAAAAAATTTTTTTAATGTTTATTTATTTTTGAGACAGAGAGAGACAGAGCATGAATGGGGGAGGGGCAGAGAGAGAGGGAGACACAGAATCGGAAGCAGGCTCCAGGCTCTGAGCCCTCAGCCCAGAGCCCGACGCGGGGCTCGAACTCACGGACCGCGAGATCGTGACCTGAGCTGAAGTCGGACGCTCAACCGACTGAGCCACCCAGGCGCCCCTCATGGCTCATCTTTAAGGGAAAACACAAACATGAAGACTTTGTCAGCCCGTGGGCACACCTGAGAAAACAGTTTGGATAGCAATATTGCTGAGGGCGGAGAAGAAGTGGCCCTCAGGGTTCTGGGTCTCTAGACACTCATTGAACAAGCATTCCTTGAAGAATTCTGGCATGCTAGCCCCAATTTTTCCATACGACCCATTTCTCTTAATTTTTACAACCTGTGACATAGATATTATCGTTGTCATTTTGTAGAACCAGAGTCACGGAGGTAAAGTGACTCACCCACAGGCACACGCAAAATGAGTGGAATAGTCAGGATTTGAACCCAAGTCTGTCTTTCTGTCAAGTTCAGCTTCTCTCTTTTAACCTCAGCGGTTTCCCCAGTGTCAAAAAATGTGTCTTCCCAAAGAAGTACGAATGTTGAGGTCAAGTACAACCCTCAATTTTGTATATTTGGGAAGCCAAGGCCTCACGGGGAATCTAACAAAAGCCAAACTTCTTCCTCCTAGGAAAAATGTACATATGTATCAAAATTTACATTTAATTTCTTGGGTTAACAGAGCCCTGGATCCCATCCATGGGGCTCAGTTGACGAATTCACGATCTGGTCTAAATTGTCAGGTTACTTACGGAGAAGCTAATACCAAGAGAGAGGGGAAGGACATATTTAGTCAATCACCTGGCGGCAGAATCCAGGCCTTTCAAATCTTTGTCTGGTTTTCTTTCACCACCCAATGGGTCTCCCATATGCAACCGCACACTGAGGGAAAATTAAAAAACCACACTCAAGAAAACAATGAAAGTCGAGGTGAGGGAATAAATAAATGTCAATTCCTGGGCCCAAATTACTGTTGGCTCTGAGGGCACTGTCCTACAGAGTGGAGGTAGTTCATGCCAGTGATTTTAACTCCTTCTAGATATTTATTAGTCCCAAAGTCCCCGATTTCCAAGGCATCTCACTTACTAAGGAGCAGCTTATACATGGAAAGAACGTGCAGCATCGATATTCTAGCCTTGCCTCACACCCTATAGATCAATGGCTTGTTCTTATCTGACAGCATCCACTGACATATTTCCCTGGGATCGAAGAGGGAAGGGAAGAAATTACAGGTAGGATTTGCAGCTGGTTGGCATGTTGTGCTTTTATTGAGGGGTTTACTGTCCCCACATTGCCTGGATTCCCCAAACCTATACCGTCAAGAGTCTCAGCATGCGTGAGAAGTTGATAGGAGAGCCCGGTCACTAAGCCTCCCCTATTCCTCGTTGGTTGTCTCTTTACCAAATTGGAATATCATTTTCAAGGGCTCTGACTCTTATCCTGGCAAATCTGTATTTTCATGAGGGAATAAGCAGAGGAAATTCATGCCATGCAAATGTAGATCCATAGACTCACCCAGGGTACGCCTTAGGGTACGCTGCATATGCCGTTAGGTTCAGGATCCACAAAAGGAAAAAAAAGAACATATGAAGGCACGCTATGATGTTGACGAATTGCACAAAAGAACCTCTCAATACTCTCGTATTGAGTGTGTCCCAGGCACATACTCAATAACAGCTTGTAAGGGTTGATTTTACCTTACATCGTCAGGTAGGACAACCTGGCAGATAGGCCACTGAGCTGAATTTTGACATGAATGAATTAGATAAATTAGAGATGAAGGCGAGGTGAGTGGGGCATTTGTTCAGAGCAGGGATTGTATGATGCACTACACTGGCATGGAAGCATTAAATAGCGTGCTGGGTTTAGGGGATTTCATGTTCTTCAATATTATTGTTGGAGTAAAGGGCGTGGAAGGCAGAGGAGTGGGGGCAGGGAGGGAGGAAGCTAGAGAGTTATTCAGGGACAGGATCACAAAGAGTTTTATGTGCTAAGCTAAGGAGTTTGAACTTTACCTTGAAAACTAAGGGGAGCTATTGAAAGATTGTAATAAAGACGAGTGGTAGGATCAGATTTACATTTTGGACAGATGATTCTGTCTGCAGGGAGGAGGATGTGCTGGCAAAGGGCCAGACTAGAGGCTGGAAGATGAATCAGGAGGCTATTGCTGTAATCCAGATGGGATCCAGAATGAAGTGGTAACAGTTACTAGAGATAGGAAGGCGTATATATTAAATATATATTTAAGATGTAGGATGTAAAAGGCTTGAACTGTTTGTAAGTGGGGATGGAAAGAAGGGAGGAGTCAAGGACTTTGCCTTGGGCAATTATTTGTATGTTGGTATCATTCGCTGAAATAGAGGATATAATAAATAAGAGTAGCACGTGGCAAGGACATTAGCTTAAGGCAAAGTCATTAAATCATTTTAGGAGATTTTGAATGTGTGGTTGGAAGAATGTGCACGTGGAGATACCAACGTAGCAGTTGGCTATCTGGGTCTCCGGGAATACATTTCAACCGAAAACGCAGCTTTTGGATTCATCGTTCATAGACGGCTATGGGCAAGATCGCTCAAGGGGAACATAAAGCCTGGGAAGAACAAAGGGTGGAGTCCAAGGAGTGGCCAGAAAGTTAGAAAAAAAGCTGTAGGAAGGTTGTTTCAACAGAGGCCAGAAGAGGAGACAGTTTTAATAAGGAAGAATTCTACGTGGTCAAGAGCTTTAGAAGACAAAGATGGGGATCATTTGAATTGTTTAACGACATGGAAAGCTTTTGTCCTAGAAAAGATCGTATTTCAAGGAGATGAACCATGAGTGGGAGAAATGATAAATGATAAGAAATTAGAAACAACTGATGTAGATAATGCTTTCAAGAAGATAGTGAAAAGAAGGAGGGAGGTAGGAAGGTTGGGCAAGTGGATATAGTTTTGATCCGTGTTGTTTCATCGTGTTGTTGTTTTAATGGGAGAGGCCTGATGGGGTTTATTTTCTCCAAAGGAAGACCCCTTACAAGGAGAGATAAAGGATGTGGCTGCACCCATGAGGACGTACGAGGGGATGGGATCTAAAACATGACTGGAGAAACCATTCTTAGATGGCAGACCAGAAGGAAGAGGAAGGAGTAGGTGCAGATAGAGGTAAGAGTGCAGGTGGCAGGGGAGGAAGCTGATGGAGTGGCTGCCGGTGACTCCTGGAAATGGCGTTATCTCCCTCATGATAACAGGCAAGTCTTATTTGAGTCATCAACTGAGCATTTGGGATAACGAGGCGCAGAAGTGACGAGGCCATACCAGGGTTCCTGGGCAGTGCCGGGGGCCCAGTGGAGACAGTAGACCTTGAGGTTGTAACGGTGCCAACGCGTGCTTCGGAAGACCCAATTGTAGTGTCGCCTGAATACTGGCCACACAGCGGACGGCGGTCTGGAAGATGAGCCTACCTCTCCCACAACACCAGGAAGCTTCTGCGGCACGGCGGAGGATGGAAGGCTATCCAACGTCTTCATGTCGCCAGACCGTGTTCCGGCTGTGTGACCTCGAGCTGGTAACTCTGCTTTCTGAGCCTCGTTTTTCTGACCTGTAAAAGGGTTAAGGTCACCATGTATCAAGGGTAGTTACTATGTATGAGAATTCACTCTGTCAATTATTTAATGGTATGTAAAAAGGATGGATGTTTTTCTGAATATGAAAAATGAATGAAGAGCCTTTGGAGAGCTCACTACTATCTGTTATAGAATAAAAGTAAATGTGAGTTGACGTGGTCGAAACACAAATTTGAGCAGAGATGAACAGAAAGGACCTTTGAGACTAAAGATGAAGGCACAGGAAAGTTTCTTCTTCTTCTTCTTCTTTTTTTCCCTCTTAGTGAAAATGTAAAAGTTACAAGATAATGTGGAGTGACCAAGATGCATAAAGAATCTCTAAGAATCCTCTACCCTAAGAATCTCATCTGAGAGAAAGGACCAAAAGAACTTTTTTGCTGGTTGACTAACTTGGAGATAAATACGGGGAATAAGAAGGCAAAATGGAGGATGATGCTGGTAAAAGCCTCTAAACAGCTGCCCCAGGGGACATGGCATCCAGAACATCCTTCAGGTCCCACGTGAAGATAAAAGGAGAAAGAATCTGCCATTTTGGGAAAACCTTCAGGACTTCACCTGAGGCAGCTGAGGGTTCTCTCTGACAGCCAAAAAAAAAAATTGCTACTGCCCCACCTGGTCTGCCTACCAGAGCATCATGCCAGTTAAGCAGCGTGTGTGTGTGTGTGTGTGTGTGTGTGTAAAAGGCTGCTAACAACTACTCTTATTTATAAAATCGATCCACTTTCCAAAAAACACTGTATGTTCTGAAATGCCATTTGTGCAACACATTTTGAAGAGGAAGCAACAGGAAACAATTACGCAACAATAGAAGTTGGCGTGCAACCTGGAATGAAATTGTGAGTTACAATGGTAAGAATTACAGAAATTCATGGAAGATATTGGGCATCGTGGGCTGGAAGATCAGATTTGAAAAAAAAAAAGTTGGGGCACCTGGGTGGCTCAGGGTGGTGCCTGAAGTGGTTAAGCCTCCGACTTCTGCTTAGGTCATGATTTTACAGTTCGTGGATTCAAGCCCCGTGTCAGGCTCTGTGCTGACAGCTCAGAGCCTAGAGCCTGCTTGGGATTCTGTATCTCCCTCTCTCTCTGCCTCTCCCCTGTTCATGCTCGGTCTTTCCCTCCCTCTCAAAAATAAATTAAAAAAATAAAAAATAAAATAAATAAAAACAATAAGTAAATCAACTAAATAAAAATCATGGATGCAGAATCCTCTTTTAATACATGCAGCAGCTCTGTGAGGTAATTTGTAGGTTATAATGAACAGTTATCTCTGGGTTTTTTTTTTTTTTAATTTGACCATTCAGAATTTGTATCCCCTTCTTCTGTTTGAAAAACCACTTGCTCTTTGAGGTGGACGGTGATCATCACTACAGAAGTTGGAAGCTCCAGGCACAGAGCAGAGAAGAATATTCCCGAAGATTATGGGCTCGGGAGTGACGCACGTTAGTCTGCAATTCCGGCTCTGAATGTTCCTCGGCTCTACTGCACCCTGGGTTCCTGGCCAGTGAAAGTGGGGACGACATACAGACTTCACAAAGTCCCGTGAAGATTAAGCGAGTTAATGAATGGAAAGACAGAAGGGTGCCTGGCACGTAGTAAATGCTCAGTAAATGAGAGCTGCCATTATTATAGCTACGGTCTCAGCCTCCCTAGCAGCTGGGGCACGGGGCCCATGACCTAGGGCCCACCAATCAGACGTATTCACTTCACGTGCTGAGAAGGAAAAGAACAGGAGCTGCCAAAAAGCAAAACAAAACAAAACAGAACATTTTTTAGTTAACATCAAGGGGCTGCGACCACCGCAACGATAACTAGTACCTAAAGACGGCAGGTGCTTTCCGTGCGCTACCCAATATCCTTCGAAGAGATTTCTCCTTAAATTAGCAGCTGGTGTCAATCCCTTCCATCTAGGAATGCTGACTCAGCACAGAAGACTTACTGTTTTTGGCCATTAGCCATTAGGAAGTTTGTTCAAGTAGCTGGTCTGTAGTGAAACCGGGAGGCTAATTCAGACTTTTCTGGCTCCAAATCCTGGTGCTTACGCCTGACCCTGCTTTGCCTTGGACACTCAGGGACTCCTTGTGTTTACGAACACGAGGAAGTCACGTAGACCACCCTTCAGCGCGGGAGTGTCGCATGCGATATCCCAACTGGTGGTCATCCAGGCTGGGTATGAACTCTACCCGTGAGAGGGGATCCCAGCCCTTCCATTTTGTCAATTGTCAGACAACGTTTGGTTGCTGTTCCTTTCACACACGTGTGTGCACGTGCACGTATATACGCACCCTGTGGTTGGCGGGTCGAAGAACCTAACTTTTGCTATGTACTGTTTTGTTAGTCTCCGGGGGCTGCTCAACCAAATTACCACAAACCAGGTGGCTTAAAACCGTGGTAATTTAGGGGCACCTGGGTAGCTCAGTTGGTTGTGTCTGACCTCCGCTCAGCTCACGATAGCATGGTTGGTGAGTTCAAGCCCTGCGTCTGGCTGACTGCTGGCAGCACGGACCCCTCTTTGGATCCTCTGTCCCCCTCTCTCTGCCCCTCCCTCACTGGCACACATGCTCTCTCTCTCTCAAAATTGAACAAACATTAAAAAAATAAAACAATGGCAATTCAGTCTTATTCTGGAGACTGGAAGTCTGAAGTCAAGGTTGGTTCCTTCTGGAAGCTCTGAGGGAGAATCTCCCTGTGCCCCTCTCCTGGTGTCTGTTGTCTGTCTGCCATCTTCAGCCTTCTTTGGCTCTCGGCTGCGTCGCTCCCACCTCTGCCGCGTCCTCACGTGGCCTCCCTCCTCCACCTGTTTCTTCTCTGAGTGTCTGTGTGGCCAGCTCTCCCTCTCCTTTCTCTTGTAGAAGGCAAAAGATTTACACGCTCTGAAGAGAAACCAGGGTATCTGCTTTCTGTTGCAAAGACACCAGTCTCCGGGTTGGAGCCCAACTTAATTCTGTACGACCGCGTTTTAACTTGATGGAAATGGCAACGACCCTATTTGCAAGAAAAGTCACGTTCATAGGTAGGAAGGATAGGACTTGAACAGAGCTTCTTGGGCGACACAATTCAACCTACAACTGCGATCGGTACAATTAGAAGATGAAAATGCTTTTATTAAAGCACGTATGAGTGGACACAGGGGAGAAAAGGCACAGCTGGCTCACGTGAGGAAGGGGAAGCTAAGAAGGTGACAAGGCAGGGCACTTGCGGGCACATCTGTCTGCTGGATGGAGATAGATCTTGTCCCTGCTCCAGGAAGCTGCAGTACATCTTAGAAAAGGCTAGAACCTGGCAGACGCTTATAGATTAAAACATTAACACTTATCTCCCAGGCCCTTCCCCTTCCCGAAGGTAACCATTACTGAAGGGCTTTCTTCAGACCTATTTAAAAAATTGGATCTTGCTCTGTATATACATACACATAGTTTAAAATACATATATGGGGCCAGGCTAGGTGATATATTTATTTGTAGTGTGTCCATCTTGTTATTTTCTCTGAAATTTGTACCCCCTATCAGCTTTTGGAGGTCCGTCTTATTCTTAGTTTACTTTTGATCTGCAATTGATGTTTTAATTTCTTTACCAATGCAAGCCAACTTCAGTTAACAACTTCTACAAAAGAAGTCTTCGCACACAATGCAAGTATTTCTTTAGCCCTTGGAGGTGACGTTACCATATCAAAGGGTATACATTTTAAATCTTTATTAGATACTACTTACTGGCTTTTAGAAATTAGTTTATCAATTCACTTTCTCACCAACAGCCCATTTTTGTGTGTCCTTGCCTACACTAATATTATGTGTGCTATTTTTGCTAATCTGAGATGAAAAAATATATTTTTCCCCTCACCCTTATTACTGGTAATGTGGAGAAGCTTTTCTTATCTTTATTGGCTATTTAATTTCTCCCGGTGAATTACCTGTTCATAGGCTTTACATTTTTATTGATCTATTTATCTTTTTCTTATTAATTTGTAGGTGTAATTTTTACATTTTGTATATTAATCCTTTGTTTTATGTGATCATTGCAAATATTTTCTCCCAGGCTCCTGCTGTTCTAACTTTACTTATAGTCTTTTGAGGATAGAAGTTTTAAAATTTATGTATTCCCTTCTATAAATTCTTTCATCTTTTTACATCATCTACATTTTGGATACTTTTATAGTTTTAATGTTTACACTTATTACATTAAATCTTTGATTTAAATGGCTTTTATTTTTGTGCATGTGTGAGGGTCTAGATTCATTTTTTTGAGAAATAGCCATAGATTTCAACACTGTTTATCTAGTTTATATAAAGCATTGAATTCTGCTTAGTATCCTTTTTGTAAAGTTTTATTCATTTATATTTGAGCGAGAGGGAACATTGGGGAGAGGCAGAGAGAGAGAGAATCCCAAGCAGGCGCCACACCACCTGCATGCAACTGGGCTCAGACTCACAAACCATGAGGTCATGACCTGAGCTGAAATCAAGAGTCTGCGCCTTAAACCGACTGAGACACCTAGGGGCTCTTACTTTTTTTTTTAAATAAAGTTTTATTGGAACACAGCTACCGTCATTTGTTTTGTTTTGTCTATGGCTGCTTTCACATTGCAGTGTCACAGCTGAGCTTTTATGTCCCACAAAGCCTACTGCATTTCCAATCGTGTCCTTTTGCAGAAAGGACAGGAACTTTTTTGTAATTTAATTTTTTTAGCTTTATTGAGGTAAAAGTAGTAGATAAAATTGTAAGATTTTCAAAGCGTTCACTGCTGTAATTTTCTGTGCGCATACATTGTGAAAGGTTTCCCACCATTTGGTTAATTAACACATCTCCTATTATATTTATCTCTTTTCTTTGACCCCTAATTCCCTACTGAATTGCAATACCTCCTTTTATATACTACATGTCTCTACATGTCTGCTTATACAGTGACTTTTTCTGAGTTCTTTTTTGCTCTATTGATCTACATGTCTATTCCTGGGTCAACGCTGTACTCTACCATATAGGTTTATGGCATATTTTGATAGCTAGTATGTTGAATAACCCCCTTGTTTTTCTGTTTCAAACATATATTATGCATAATATAATATGTATATATAATATATATTAAGTGTATATGTATATATAATATATATCATATGTATACATATAATATATATATTATGTGTATATGTATATATAATATATATATTGTGTGTGTGTGTGTTAGAACCACCTGTCAAACTCTAAAATAAACAAAATCTCTTGCATTTCTGGTCAGAATTCAAGTCTATTCGCAGATCTGGTGAGAACTGACATCCTTACCATGTTAACACTTTTCATTCAGAAACGCTATGCCTCACCGTTTATTTTATATTGCTTTTTGCTTTCCTTGGGGGAAAGTTTTATAATTTTCTTCTATAGGTCTTGTGCATTTCTTGGTAGATATGTACACATGTGTTTAAAGGTTTTTTTTTGTTTTTTTTGTTTTTTTTTTGCTATTGTGTATTTGTTATCTGCTACTTTGCCATTCCACACTCATCTTCTTTTTGGAGGGGGATCTCTGGTGAAGGAAAGGAGTTGCTCTGGTTCTACCTGCCTCTTACTACAGAAGGTAAAGTAGAGGGGATATTTTATCTTCCCTCCTCTGGCGGCTACAGAATGAACACATAACTTAATCTTGGTCGGTGAAATGCTACTACCAGGGACTTTAAACCTTAAGAGTAGCATGGAGAGGATCAGTTAGAGATACTTTCCATGTAGTAGCTTCTCGGAGGCAAGAGTGAAGAGGGTTCGTGGCTTGGAGGTGAGGGTGCTGGGACCGAGGAGACCAGCAGCATTGCGGTGGGTGTCCAGTGGTAACGTGCTGCCATGCAAATTGCTTTTGGTATGATCTTGGCTATGCATTGCCTGTTCTTGATTTCTGCCTGAACTTTCTCCCAATCAATTCGGTGACCTACTTAATACCCTTCTGATAAACTTTGTTTCTGCCTAAGATAACCAGAATTCGTTTCTGTTATTTATAACCAAGAACCCTGACAAAGGATCATCTTACTATTACAGTTTATAATTGGTTATTGTTGGTGCATATACACTCTAGCAATTTTTGCAATAGTCTCAGAAGTCAAGGCAAAATGGATTATTTGACCTTCTGTCACTCATATTTACAGGATTTTGAAGCTGTCATAGTCCTGAGAGTGCCTGGCGATTGAATCCCTGCCACATGACAGATACATGTGTCCTTACTGCGTTCAATTCCTATAATTATCTTGGAGACCTGGCATTTTTATTTCTATTTTTATAAATAAGGAAATGGAGTTTTAGAGAGGTTATGGTCTATGGTTATGTAATTAATCAGGAATGGAGCCAGGCTTTCAACTGGTGTTTGTTTCATCGCTCAGTCTCTGATTTTTTTAGTTCATCAGACCGACTTTCTAAATAAGTGCTGTCTTTGAAATGTTTACTTCCCAGGTATACATATGTAATATTCACATTTTCCCCACTAAGAACACGGACGTGGTCCCAGGTCTTCTCTTCAGACCTCTAGGCTTCGTTCATATCCATCCTATTTGCCCTCTGCAGTCCCCACACCCATAACCAGAGAGTTTTTGCTTCTTCGTCACAAATCATTCTTTCCCTCCCCTTGTCCAATTTCTGTATCTAAAGCCTTCTGTGAGTTCTTTGGCCTAAAATGTTGCTTCTCTCTCCTCTCTGAACTTCTGTCACAGATCTCCATTCCCCTCATCTGGAGTCTTACACAGCTTTGCATTTTTATTGCCTTATCACCCTGAAAAAACTGCTCTAAATCTAGAGGGCACAAATTTACCCTATTCGTCTTTGAGATCCCCTATGGGAGCAGGCGTCCCTGTTAAATGGCATGTTCGTGGTAACTCTAAAAGCATCAAAAATCATCAAGGCTCTGAGGTCTTAGAAAACAATCGACCCTTGTGTGAGACAGTCCCCTCTGCAGGTGCTTTCTCTGTGGAGCATAGACCTCTGTGGAGGTGGTTCTCAGATCCCGTCTAACGTTTATTGCAGATTTGCGGAATGTTCTTGCAAATACCTAAGGTGTGGATTGTGACCAGTTGACAATCTCTGCCACCGTGAGACTGATGCAGAGGGGGCCTGGCCAGAGCTGCAGCACATGGCTGTACAAGAGGCACTGGAGAAGGTGGCCCTGCCATCTGGCACGTTCTTCCCGAGCCTGGAGTCCTGGCCTGGAGCTGTGCCCCCAGAAGAAGCACATTTTTTCTAATTTGCACAGAAGCTCCTTATAGCTTCTCAGCGGCTCTGGGTATAGAAGGGTTTTGCATAAGTCGAAAGTACTGGCAGTAGACTGCACTAAGTACTTTCTTACTCAGAAATCAAGGCTTTGACGTTGTGGTTGGTTTTCCTTCCGATGGAAATTTTAACCGACAAAAAATGGCCATGTCCTACAAGAAGTGGAGTTTTATATTTACCTGAAGACAGAATAGATGTGTCCAAGGACTGCTGATTTTAGTAGATTGCTTCCCTTCACCATGACTTTGAGATTCATTACTCAGAGGAGCAGGTAGGAGATCCGGACGGAACTTACACACCCTCAGACTGGAACCAGAAGGGGATCACATCCCCAACGTCCTTGATCTTTTTCCACACGTATTCCGTGTTCCTCCTTACAACAGGCATGTAAGACACACGCATATGCACAAACACACACACACACACACACACCTGATCCATCTAAGCTGTTTGCATCCTCCAATTCCCTGGGCTTATCAAACTCACTGCCATACCATAGACTCTCTTTTATAGAAACCCAAGCCCTCTCTCTGTTTTGACAAGGGGAAGAAAAATACAATCTCCTCTTTTTCAGGGAAAGTAAGGTTTGGAAGTTTAAAAAGGGACAGCAATTAGAAAAATAAAACTGGGTGCCACCCACAAGTACAGAGACATTTTGCAGAATGCAGACATCTGAGTGTAATTTTATATACATTTAGCCAGCAAATCGTGGCACACATTTCGTAGTGCTTAGAGATGAGTTTCTTTATGTCTATTCACCCCTCTCTGGGGTAGATATTGAATCATGATGTTCAGATCTCTGGCCTTGGTAGGTTTCAGGGAGTGTAATTTCGGGTTGTGATGGAGTCTCCAGTCTTCTTCCCCAAACCCACATTGAAGCCCAGGTTCCTTGCTGAGCCCTTGGTCATCCTCTCTGGCCTGGCAGGGTGGGGTTGAGAGTTTGGGGGTTGCTCACGTGCACGCTCTACGACTGTCTTATCATGGATCCCTCCCTCCTCATCTACCTCATGGAAGAGGGTCTCATCCATCTGAATGTACAAATGTCTCTCAGGGCAGTAGAGACTCTTACACCGGCCTCCGTGTCATTATTCTCCTCTTTCTAGAGGCCTCTATGCCTTCAGTCTATAAGCTCCCGTGTTGTCCCTGGAAACGTTTTGTTTTTCTGAAACATATTCGTCAATATTATTAAGGTTTGTTCTATCCCCTAAGCTAATATGCTGACCTACTGTCTTGAAGATTTGGTGGCCACAGTTTGCAAATGCAAAATTGGAGTATATGGTCTGACAAGGTGATAGAATATTTGGAATCGGGACTGACCTAGAAAATTCAGGACAGGCAGTTGTCATACATAATGGCCAAGTGGCCTAGATAACACACATCACTTTCCCTGAAGCCTGTCTGCATCATGACAGCTTCATCTGATGGTGTGATAGCCTGTCTCTTTCTGCTTTGGGTCACCCAGTTAGTAAATCCCAATTTCCTCTCAGAGGGATGAATCCTGCTCTCAGCCAATTTGCAACACGGGGATGATTGACAAGCCGTGTTCCTGGCTCCACCCGGTTCTACAGGTCAGCTTGGCTCTACGCAAAGGGTGCTTCCCCCAGAATCTCTTGTGGCTGAGCAACCAGCTTAGCCACACTGAAACTCAGGCTGGGAAAAGGCAGGGGAAAAGGAAAAGGAAGCGGGAGGCATTCTTATTTTTCTATTGTGGACTGAGATGAAGAGCTGAAATCGATTTGTAGGAGAGAGGGAACAACAAGACTAGTAGTTCTAGTCTTAACTAGCTCTCCTGGGAAGCTTTGTGAAATTCTAAGCATGAGGATTGGTGCTTAGGATCCGGGTGGTAAAGGAGAAGACAGAATTTTGGAGAAAGCTCTCTTCTTGTTTCTGGGTATCAGGCACCTCTGTGGTTTACGGTTTGGGAAGCACCAGGAGAGGGCACCTGCTGTGGCCTGGATGTGTCCCCCTCAGGTTCATATGTCGAGGCTCTAACCCCCACCCATGTGACTGTTTTGGAGATAAGGCCTAGAAGGGGGCAATCATTTTGTATTATTGCGCTTTTGCAGACACTGGTTTTTTTGTTTGTTTGTTTGTTTTTTAGTGAGCTATCCCATCAATGTGGGACTCATACTCACCACCCTGAGATCAAGAGTCGCATGCTTTACTGCTACTGACTGAGTCAGCCAGGTGCCCCTCTAATTTTTGTATTATTTTTGTTTGGTGACCTGTGATCAGTATTTCTTTACATATATATATATATATATACATACATACATAGAGAGAGAGAGAGAGAGAGAGAGAACGAGATGGTTTATAAACGATTTTATTTATTTTTGAGGGGGACAAGGAGCAGGAAGAGAGGGAGACAGAGGATCCGATGCGGGCTCAGCGCTGACAGCAGAGGTCCTGATGTGAGGCTTCAACCCAAGAATCATGAGATCGTGCCCTGAGCCGAAGGTGGACGCTTGACCGGCTGAGTCACCCACGTGCCTGTGATCGATGATGTTTGATGTTACTATTGTGATTGCTTTGGGGCACCATGAACTGTGCCCATATAAGTGTGCCGACCCATTGTGCCTACAGACTTAGTGGAGAGATGTCTTGTGGGTTCTGATTGCTCTACTGATTGGCTGTTTTCCCATCTCTTTCCCTCTCCTCAGCCTCCCTAGTCCCTGAGACACAACAGTATTGAAATTAGGCCAGTTAATAACTGTACAATGGCCTCTCAGTGTTCTAGTGGAAGGGAGAGACTCGGGTCCTTCATTTTGAATCAAAAGCTAGACGTGACTAAGCTCAGCGAGACAGGCATGTTGAAAGCTGAGATAGGCTGAAAGGGAGGCCTCTTGTGCCAGTTAGCCAATTTGTGAACACAAAGGAAAAGTTCTTGAAGGAAATGAAAAGTGCTGCTCCAGTGAACACATGAATAAGAAGGGAAACACCCTTATTGCTGATATGGAGAAAGTTTGAGTGTCCTGGAAAGGAGACGAAACCAGCCACAACATTCCCTTAAGCCAAAGCCCAATCCAGAGCCAAGCCCTCAGTATCTTCAATTCTACACGGGCTGAGGGAGGTGAGAAAGCTGCAGAAGATCAAAGTTGGAAGGTAGCAGAGGTCTTAAGGAAAGAAGGCGTCTCCCTAACATAAAAGTGCAAGACAAAGCAGCCAGTGCTGACGGAGAAGCCGCAGCAGGTGATCCAGAAGATCTGGCTAAGGTCATTCATGAAGTTGGCTACACTGAACAACAGATTTTCAGTGTAAATGAAACGGCTCTCTATGGGAGATAGAGATAGAGATCTCCAAGGAGATGCCGTCTAGGACTTGCATAGCTAGAGAGAAGTCAATGCCTGGCTTCAACTCTTCAAAGGATAGGCGAATTCTCTTGTCAGGGGCTATGTAGCTGGTGACCTTAAGTTTAAACCAATGCTCGGTTACCCTCCAAGAATCCTCGGGCCCTAAAGAATTATGCTAAATCTATTCTGCTCATGTTCTATAAATGGGAAAACAAGGCCTGGATGACAACACATCTGTTTACAAAATGATTTACTGATTATTTTAAGTCCACTGTTGAGACCTACTGCTCAGAAAAAAAAAAAAAAAAAAAAGATTCCCTTCCAAAGATTACTGCTCATTGGCAATGCACCTGCTCACCCAAGAGCTGTGGTAGAGATGTCCAATGAGATTAATGTTGTTTTCATGCCTGCTAACACAACATCCATTCTGCAGTCCATGGATCAAGGAGTAATTTTGACTTGTAAGTCTTATTATTTAAGACATGCATTTCGTAAGGCTATTGCTGCATAAGTAGTGATTCCTTTGATGGATCTGGGCAAAGAAAATTGAGAACCTTCTGTAAAGGATTCATCATGCTATTGGTGCCTGGGTGGCTCAGTTGCTTAAGCATCTGACTTTGGCTCAGGTCATGAGCTCATGGAGTTTGAGCCCCTGTCGGGCTCTGTGCTGGCAGCTCAGAGCCTGGAGCCTGCTTTGGATTCAGCGTCTCCCTCTCTTTCTGCCCCTACCCTGCTCGTACTCGTCTGTCTCTCTCTCAAAGATAAATAAACATTAAAAAAAAAAAAAGGATTCATCGTTCTCGATGCCATTAAGAACATTTGATTCATGATAACAGGTCCAAATATCAACAGTACCAGGAGTTCGGAAGTGGATCCTGACCTTCACGGATGACTCTGAGGGGTTCAAGACTTCAGGGGAGGAAGTCACTGCAGATGTGGTGGAAACAGTGGAGCCAGAAGCCGTGCCTGAATTGCTGTGATATCAGGATCAAACTTGAATGGACGAGCAAAGAGAGCGGTCTCTTGGAAAGGAACCTACTGGTGAAGACGTGACACTTGTTGAAATGACAACAAAGGATCTAGACTATCACGTAAACTTTGTTGATGAAACAGCAGCAGGGTGTGAGAGGCTTGAGTCCAATTTTGAAAGCAATCCTACTGGGGGTCAAATGCTATCAAACAGCATCACACGCTACAGAGAGATTGTTCGTTAAAGGAAGAGTCAACCGATGTGGCAAGCATCACTGGTGTCTTATTTCAAGAAATTGCCACAGCCACCCCAGCCGTCAGCACCCACCACCCTGACCGGTCAGCAGCCGTCAGCATTGAGGCAAGACTGTCCACCAGCAAAAAGACTTACTGAAAGCTCAGGTGATGGTTAGCATTTTTCAGCAATAGAGTTTTTTTTTTCCTTAAGGTATATACATTGTTGTTGTTGTTTTTTAAGACCTAATGCTACTGCGCACTCACAAGACAACAACATAGGGTAAACGTGGCTTTTATGCGCAGGGAGAAACCAAAAAAATCATTTGACTTGCTTTATTGTGGTATTAATTTTCTTGCGGTGGTCTGCAACTCAGCCCGCAGCACTCTGAGATGTGCCCGGTTTTGTTCGACGTCAATAGTAACGGGTCCTCACTTATGTCCATAGGCCTATGAGCACTGTGTGCATCCGCGTAACATGATTACCGTGTTAGAATGCTCCACGCAGAAGAAACTGCTACCTCCTTCCTGAAGTCCGTGCTTTTCTTTTCTTCCTGGACAGACAGTGACACCAGCTTCTCCTGCTCGTGGCCGCCTCTGTGTGACAGAAGTCCGGTTGTAGAATGTGACAGGGAAGTGATCGTTGCCACCCCCAGACTTGGCCTGTGACAACTCCCCATGGGCACATCTCGTGCATTTCTTCTTCCAGGTGGCAGGCATGAGAATACCTCCAAAGAACAACACCCAAGTGTGGAAAATGCAGAACCTTCATCGGTCTGGGTCCTTGAGTAATGGCCAACTGTTTACCCTACCAGCAAAAAAATAAGCTTTTATCGTGCTTGTGCTATACATGTTTGAAAGGTTATTTGCTGCTGCAGTTAGCCTAATACACTTCAAATATTGTAAGCCTACCATAAGGATAAAATACTCCTTTTATGTGTCTTCAAAAGGGTTATTTACTCACAGCATTATAGATGTAGTTATTTCTATAAATAAGCAGGACTCGTGGGATTTGATCAGAAAGCACTTTTATATTTATTTCCCACTGCTTTTTTTATACCTGCTCAGTGGGAGAAGTCCTTCCTTTCCATGCACGCAAAGTAGGGAGAACCTCACAATGTTTCTGGCTACTTCCGGTAAAGGCAAAGACCTATGCTTATTTAAAATTGCAAGCACAAACTCAGTTTGGCAATAAACATGTCATTTCCTGTATAATAACCAAAGCTTCCAACTTCATCAAAATGTTATGTTTTCCTCCTTCATTTCCTTGCTAGGACCATGTTACAGGTGGAGACCTCTGCCTTGGGGAAAGAAGGGGTGGTCAGTTTTTTCTGTATATTTTATCTGACCTTTCAGGGTAGAGAGGAATGTGCACTATGGGGGTGGGGATGGCAGAGGCATGAGGAGAGATAAGGGGAGCAGAAAACTCTTGATTACCGGCACCGTCAGGCCTACGAGGTAGATGTTTCTGTCTCTTTCACGAGGTTCTTCCTAAGTTCTTTGGAGAAACCGTATCACTGGCAGTCTTTCACCTTCAGTTCCTTAATCGGGTATATTGTTCTCTGGCCCAACTTGATTACTGAAACTATTTTGTTACTTTGTTTGTTTGTTTTTACAGCAAAGCCTTGGACTGCAAGTAACTTGTTCTGTGAGTGTTCTGCAAGATGAGCAAACATTTCTAATGAAATTCAACTTGATACATGACTCATGTCTTTGCAACAGGAGTAGTACATGATGCCAAATGTCACATGATCACAACTGAGCTGATGGCTCTTCTCCTCTCTCTCTCTCTCTCTCTCTGTGGGATTGTGGGCGATCGTCTCCCATGCTCAGATGCTTGGTCTCAGGCTGCGGTGTTTGGCAGAAATCAGTGATTTCCTAGAACGTTGGAAGGTGCCCACAACTGGCACGAGTGTATCTTCTGTCACTTCGAAGCACCTATGGACAGTCCTTTGCTTTTCCATGCAGGAGTAAGCTTAAGACTGCTTTGCTTCATTCTGGGTCAGGCTACCTGCGGATATAGACCCTTTCCTCTGCTGCCTTATTGCCAGTTACATTAAATACAGTATATGACAAGGGTTGATTAATACTGTACTGTAGTCAACATCCGTGTGAGTGTATACAGTGGCCCCCATGCAGAAAAAGATTCCATTGAGCCAATAGATATCAGTGATTCCATTAATGATAGTGAAAGAGAGACACACACACACACACACAGAGAGAGAGAGAGAGAGAGAGAGAGAGAATCTTAAGCAGTCTCCACACCCAGCATGGAGCTCAATGCAGGGCTCGATCTCATGAACCATGAAATCCTGACCTGAGCCGAAATTGACAGTCAGACTCTTAACTAACTGAGCCACCCAGGAGCCCCTCAGGTGGGCTATTTTGAAAAACATCTTAAAAACTCTAATTCTGGCTCTCTCTTTGGTATGTTTTGACGTGCCAACTTTTATTTCTTGCTGGCTGGGTGAAGAGTCAACAAGGGCAGAACCCTCCTTTGTTCCACCACCAAAGCCTCTAGTCAGCTTATCTTTAGCTCTCGGGATTTCCAGAATGGGATTAAGATACCAGCCCATGGTGGCACCCTTCTCCCACATCCAAGCACAAGATCACGTATCAGACCCATTGAGACTTTACATTGAATCCCTCTCTCTTGACATGAGGTGAAGGTCAAAAGCAGATACTCATAGCACCACTATCCCCAAAGAGAGTCTCATTAAAAAATCTGCATTTACATTCTCTTGTCCTTTAATATATACCCTCAATGTGGGCAAGGAGGTCCAAGAACCACGACACTGGTTCTTATCATTTCCTCTGAAAATTTGCATCTTGATTGTGTATCCAAACCTGGTGTCCAATATAATTGTAACTCATGTAAAACTTCAATTTAACATCCTGCTCCAAAGAGGTCAAGTGTGTTCTGTGTCAAAAACTAGGATATGAGGTTCTGAGTCTCAGCAAGCAGATGGCTAGTGAAGCAATGAACAGAAATTAGGATCTGTTCATTTATTCAACATTTATTGAGTCTTTATTGTATAATAGCTTTTGAAAAAGACATTAGAGACTGAAAAAAGTAGAAAACATACATAGCCACTACGTTTATGGAGCTTACAGTCCAGATAGGGAGACGGATATTGATTAATTAAACAAAATGATACATAATTTAAAATAGTGGTAACTGTATTGAGGGACACTATTGGATGTTATAAGACCAAATCAGAGAAACACCTGATTTAGATGGAGAGTTTTTAAGGAAAAGTCATTAGGAGGTAGAGGTGGCCCGGTGAAAATTTTGAGAAGAGTGTTTCTAAGAGAGGGAAGGTTGTCTTTACAAGTCTGCGAGGCTATAGCTATCATAACAAGTTTGAAGAATTACAGGAAGACCAGGGTCCATGTTTCCTTAGGCGCCCAGTCATGCAGCACCTTGGAAGCCACATGGAACATTTTGGAAACCCATCAAAGGATTTCAAATGGGGGAGGAAGGGAATAAGATTTGTGCTTAGAAATGATCACATGAACTACTGCAAAGAGAATGAATTCGGACTGGGACTAAACCTGGAAGAACACTTTTGTGATAATCTGGAAGAAATGTACTTCGGACCAGGTCTGGACATGAAGATAAATGGAAAGAAGACGGCTTATTCGGGATATATGTTGGAGGTTTACACAAAAGGACTTGGACTTCAATTGGATGAAGTAAAGGGAAGTGTTTAGGGCAACGCCCAGATTTCTGGCACAGGCAAGAGGTGAACAGAGAAGCCATAGAAATAGGAGCCAATTGTAGGCAGGAGTGAGACAGTATAGGGAAAGTCAGAGGGACTTAACTCCTGTAAAGCCACTGGTCTGAGGGTTAAAACTTTCCATATGCTTGAAGACAAATTCCTCCTCCTGGGAAAGAGAATGCAAGAGAGAGAACAGCCATTATCGGGTAACGGTTGCCTGAGCAAAATTAGAAGTAACAATTTAAAGCCTGCTTGCGTAAGTATTTTTGTTTTCCGGAAGCCCTAAAGAATGTTGACCATGAAGAAAGGCATCCTGGGATTGTCTTATGTTCACTAAAAAGTAATGACCACAAAATAATGACTGTGGGACCAAAGGATGCTTCTCTACTCCCAGTCCTTCACCCTTCGGAAAAAGTACCCTTATTAGCTTTGCATGCTACCCTTTCAGAGAGTGATATTCTTCTTTCTTGTTGGCTCCCTTGTATACAAGCTATCCCTGTGACATTTGCTTGTCATAAGGCAAATGACAGCAAAATGGGAACAAATTGCAAAACCAATAATAATAAAATTCCACCTATTTTCTTTCTTCCGAGTCCTGTGTTCGTTTCTATGACATTGAGAATCAAGAACCTGGTCTTGGGGCTCTGGTAACAGGAGGTGGATAAGAAATTCAAGTGTCAAGACACTGAATTTGAGGAATCCACGGAACCTCTAAACAGAGATGCTAACCCAACAGTTGTCTAGAAGGTTCTGTAACTCGGAAGAGAACTATAAATAAAGAGAAGAGATTAAAATGTGGGAGTTGGTGGCATTCGCTCGTCACTTAGAGGTTGCATAAAAGAGGAGGAGCCAGCGAGGTGACAAGAAAACCAGAAGCGTGAGACATTATCAAAGCAAGCATGTCAAGAAAGAAAGGGTGGCCAAACGACTTGAAATTTGCTGAGATATCTGGGAAGAACAGGAACTAACATGTACGCATTGGATTTTTCAGTGTGGAAGCCATTAGTGATCTTAGGAAGAACATTAGGGGGAATGGTAGCACCAGAAGCCAGAGGGGAAGGAACTTGGAAGAGTGGGTAGCAAGCATTCGAGGATCCGATACTGGAATGACAGAGTCCCTGAGAACATTATCGGAAAGTGCGCTTCAGAAAATAGAGCGTGGGCACGAGTCAGGAATCAAGCACACAGAGGAGGGCCTGGGCGAAATACTGCATCAAAGTGACAAAGAATGATTCGGAGTCAAAGGATCCTTAGTGATCCTTTAATGAAATTCTGGCCCTACAGAGAGTAAGCCGAGCCCTAGAAATGACTTTGTTGAGGCCACACAGTGAAAGAATGGGTGAGCCAGGATTAGAACCTTGTCCGGGATTGGAGTCCCTCCACTGCTTTTTCTGCTACCTGTGTTGCCTCCCTCAGCCTGCTTATTGCCGGCAAGAGACTCGGGAAGAGGACCTTGGCTCTGTTGTCAGGCAGCCCCTGGCACTCCCATCTGGAAGAAACTCATTGGAGCCGACGTAAGTGACCTGTAACTTAGAACCGGCGAGCCAGGGTCAGAAGTAATCAAGCCTCAGCCCGGTAATTTATCAACACCTAGAAGCGCGCTTCCGAGGCTGCCTGTCTCTTTCAGTTGTTCCGGCACGGGCCACACAGCTCTCCCTCAGTCCTCCAGTGGCAGGAGGACTTCATAACTGACATTTGATTATGCTCAACACAGCAGCCGGTACACCAACCGCAATAAAGACAGCAAACACGAGCGATCTCCATAAAACACGGGAGCCCGGGGGGAATGGAATCGAAATCTTAATGTAGAGATCCACGGCCACTAAGGCAAATGACAGCAAAATGGGAACAAATTGCAAAACCAATAATAATAAAATTCCTGCTTGTGCTGCCTGTAAGGCATCAGCTCTCCAATATCACCCCCAGGGAGCAAAGTCACCTCTCCATGGGGTCAGCGGAGGCTATTAGAAGCCTGCTTGCTGGGCTTCTCAGCTGGAACCCATGGTTGCTGAAATAGCTTTGTGTTCGATTGAGTTGGAACCCTCTAGTCCTGCCCTTCTGCCCGAGGGGAATCGTAGGCACATTTAGCCTTATTCCCAAGCCAGGAATATTCCTTGAGACATATGAATTCCTAATGTTTTTTTTTGATTTCTCAAATATGTAGTTTTGAATGAAATTTTTGAATTTTAATGCTAGAAGAAGTCTTGGAGAGATCATTTAGTCCTTCCTGAGTCTTTTATTCGCAGGAACTGAGAGCCAGAGAAATAGGAGCCTTTGTCCGAAATCACACAGCTCGTGACAGCACTTGAATTGGAATCCGGAGCTTTGAATACACAGCTAACGCTCCCAGGCAGACGCAGTGAAGGAGAACTTACTATTAAACAAGGAACTAAATATAGATGTACTTTTTTTTTCATTCTAGGGGAGTCACAGAATTTACCTCAGGATAAAATTTATTCTTTTGTTTAGAAACACATTTTAATTTTTTTTTTTTAAATTGGTCATAAAAGGCACAGCCTTGGGTCTTGTCTGAAAAGGGGAAGTTAAGTGGACTGTATAAGACTACATAATAAAGGAGTGCATTCTCTCAGGGGCTGGAGGGATTGTTTTGATGTGCTGCGATTGAGGAGAGCGATGGGGTAGATTTCCTCCGGAGGAGAGTTCTGGTGGGTTCTTTGCTTGAAGATAGAAGGGAGGATGGATCAGATGAGTATAATTTGGCTGTGGCTTCTGCAGACCTGGCCAATTTGGGGGGGGGCAATGGCCCCCTTGCAAAGGAGGGGGTTCTGGAATGTCGGATGTTGCCCTGATATTATCCTCATGAGCCCTCAATGGCAGGTTTGTTTCACCACGGAGCATAGTGTTAAGGGTGGAATGGACACAATGTGTCCATTCACTGTGCAGTGAAGAGGAGAGGCCTTCCTAGCATCTCTCTCCCTGGAGACTTGGAGGCTAGAAGTGATAGCAGCATCATAGGAGGAGACAAGTGCCTCCCAGGATTCTAGTAACTAACAAGCAAGTGGGGGCATTAAGGAAAGCAGGGAGGGATGGCCACCAGCCCGGCAGCAACAGTGGGACCCAGACTCAACACTAAGCCAAACTTACTGGGGGGCCCATTCTTATTTAGCTCTCTTTATATTTCTGCCTCATGGGCGATCTCAACCCCAAGCCCAGTCCGTGCCGTTTCAATGTAATCATTCCTTTCCCTGGAGGCTCTGGATGCCATACTTAGCTCAGCCGCGAGATCGTTCCAAAAAGCAGCCGAGCAAAGGGGTTGTGGTGTAGAGGGGAATCCGGGGCCACTCCTCCCCAGGAAGCCAGCATTTCTTTCCTTGAGTCTCCCTTTTTTTATTTGGGGTTTCAGAATAAAAGACCGAGGAGCTGAAATCTCACCTCTTCTGCATTTTGAGGTTAAGATTCCAGAGATTTCCAGAGTGGGGAAGGAGCCATGAAGCAAAGTAAAGCCGTTTCAGTCACCAGATACTTGCCTCGGGTCAAAAAGCGGTAGGGATAGCAAAAGAGACGGAGAGGAAAGGCAGGAGTCGGAGAGGGTCCGAACCTCTTTTGCTGGAAGCTTTCTGGAGCTTGTGGGAAAACACAATATGTATTTTGAGCTGTGTACATCTCATTTCACTGTTTAAAAGAAAATAGCAGGCCCAGGCCACAAGGGGCCCAGATGGAGACAGGGGGCCTTGGGGTACACACACACTCAATACTGTGACCTTCTCAAATATAAACATTCCGGGGATGAATAGTTTATGACTTCTGCTGGTGCCTGAGATCGCTTCGTAAGTGAATGAATTAGATTTGGCCACAGTAAATACCAACTGTAAGACATTTGCAAGGCCAGCAAAGGAAAAACAAGGCAGTGGAAGTTTCTGGTTGTCCTTATAAGAAACATGAATGTTTTCCATTTGTAGCCCCTGTAATATATATTAATTTCCATGCTGTAGTTTGGGTCTAAAGAAAGCAAAGGATTCTTACTCTTTGTGGCTGATGCTGCAGATCGTCTGTATATGATCCCTCTTTTCTTAACGATTCAACTCTGACTCCGTATAGGGTGGCGGGGAGCCTAGTTGTTTCCCAGCCCCTGCTTGCATATAGGGAATGGCTGAAGGGAACAGTGCTGGCCAGGGAGATGTGAATCGAAGTCACCTTCTGGAAGGGTCCCGGGAGGGGTACAGATTCATCTCATTCTCACATTTCCTCCCTTATTTCTTCTTCTACCGTCTTCTAGAATTGAAGCCAGGACACTGTGACCGTGTGACCTCATGTGACCACGAGGATGACAGATGATCACCGGGCAGGCTGAGCAGAAGCACAAGGCAGCCGGTCTCTGCCGGTGTCTTTGAGCTACTGCGCTAATCGTCACCAGCCTACCTCTGGACTTCCTTTTGCAACAGAAAAAGCAACCCCTCAACCGCTTTTGTGAATTTGTCTGTTGAAGCCAAAAGCAAGCCTCACTGATAGAATGGCAATTTTTACTTTCAAGATGCATATGGGGAGGGATGAAGGAAGTAACCACCATGGCACGTTCGCAGTGATCGCCTCTGAGGGGTGCCTCGGGCTATCACACTGGTGGCCAGGATTCTCCTTGGATCTGGGCACCCTCAGGCCCAGAGGGTGAGAAAGACTGCCTCCTTCTGGAATGAGAGAGGCAAGTTGAATGTAGACCTCCAAGATCACCTCCAGGATAAGATGGTCTATAAGACACGGGAGAGAATCCAAGCTCATGCAGGTGGGCTAAAAACCTTGAGCTGAAAGCTTGCCCATCGTCTATGGGAAAGCTTCAGAAAGACAGTCACACCTGTCTCATGGAAGCTTCGAGAGCATTTTTAGTTATTTTCATGCTAAGCATTCAGTAGTCACTCCACCAAATTTGGTGAGGTAAAGTGGAATTCAGAAGTCAGAAGTCTGTTTAGAATTGTCCAGACCTTTTGGCAAATCATAGATGTGTGTGTGTGTGTGTGTGTGTGTGTGTGTATCAGATATATCAGATGAGACCAGGCCACTGAAGGCTCAAGGATATACGATTACTGAAAAAACGTGAACCAAAACTCCATTCTAACAGGGTCAAGTGCCGTGCCTGTGTTGACATTAACTGTTCTTCCTACAGGGCACAGTTGCCATTAGGTTGGTAAAGCCTATGTGACATCTCTACCTTTACCCAGGAGAAGGTGACTCATGTTTAATTTTATAAGTCGTGTCAAATTTGAGAGAGCACAAAGAGCAATTGTGTAAAGTGAATCAAAGCCCCTTCTCTAGTTCGTTTAATTCCAAGTGATCTATCTGTTTTGTAAATTTTTAACTCTTACAGCTCAGCTTTCCTTAAAAGGGGCATGCTACTGGCTATTATTGGTAGCCTTTGAGAACAGACAGAGCAGCCCCATAGAACACCAAGGAAACTACCAGCAGTTGAGCAGTTAAGAGAGCCATTTGTTGGTAAAAGAAGCAAAAGTAATTGGGCAAAGCTTTTATGAGCTTTTTGAAACAGTCTGGGAGGTGATGATCTTTCTGACGGCTAAGCTCGGCCTGAATGACAAGGAGAAGGTAAATACACTAACAAATTGTTCTCTAAATGTGTTTGTGAGGTGACTTTTTTTTTTTCCCAAGGAAGCATACTGGAGATAAAATGAGATGACCTTTTAATGTGCGGCTCCCAGTCAAGTTATTATGAGTTGCATTATAACAAACACCACCAGGAGTAGTGTCCCCAGGCAACCTCCCTGATGTTGCCCCCCAAAATCTAATTTGTAGATCGGATGGAGACCCACTAGAAAGGGCAGCCATCACCTGAACAACCCCCATTCTCCAAGATCTTCACACACACACACACACACACGCACACACAGAAAGGAATGAAAATTGATTTTCGATGTTTTGGCAGCCACGGGAGACCCTCGTCCCTCCAGCAGCATTTCCCATAGAAGACATTACTTATCAGAGCTGGTCGGCATCAGCAATCTCTCAGATAAATAATTTATAGGGGGAACTAATAAAATAATGGAGTACTTCAGGGGATGGTAATGAGCAGGCAGAAGCAGGGCCTCCTGGGGACACTCTTGGGAAGAGGCATGGATCTACAGCCTGGGTGCATTGCGGGTCTTTCCTTTAACTCTCCGCTGGCCCCACTCCCTGCCCCGCACCCCCGCCCCCACACAATGTCATCTCTTTTCGTATTTTCCGGTACTTGAAACTCGTGTAAATGCTCCTCGTATTTCAATAGCCCGCTCCACTCTTTCCTTTTGGTATCGCCTCTCCTGCCCTAAGGTCTCTTTCCTTCAAATGTTCATAGTATTTGTGTTTCTGTAATTTGTCTCATAGCCCACGGATACAGCCACCTGTTACCCCTTGTATTGCAATTGTATTTATGTTTTGGAGTGTAATTAGACTCTAAGCTCTCTGCAGGAAGGGCACGTTGAATAGTTTCTGAATTCCCAACAGTGTATATAGCACATTGCTTCATATCCACCAGTTGCCTATGTTTGCTGACTCACCTCCGGTTCCACAATCCTTTCAACGAATTGTTCCTTATGTTGTGTGAATCTAACCATTGGGGAAGGGTCTACATGTATTGGATTTGGGTGGCGATTTGGAAAAGCAAGGATTTTTGTTTTGTTCTATTTTTGAAGAAGTATACAAGCGATGCCCAAGAAACAAAAAATATCAGATTATTCTGGAGGAAATTAGCAAAGAACACAGGAGACTCCGATGAGCAGTCAATTAAACAAAAATTGTCCTTTCGAGAAAGAAGTCTTTGTTCCAACTTGCCCTCGGGCCAATGGAATGGCATCAAAGAGAAAGGGCCTTAAAGGCAGGAAGGAGACAATGGGACCCACCCAAGTGGAGCTTCAATGTGGCCCCCAAGGAGGGCTGGCTCCTTTGTTTGATGCTATCTGAATCCTTCCTTTATACCTATGGGTCTTCTTTGCACAGCAGGGATCTGTCACAGATTCCTCCTTTCTAAGAAGCAGTTATAAACCTTTCTTTCTTTTTATTTTATTTATTTTAAATTATTTTTTAATGTTTATTTAATTTTGAGAGAGAGAGAGAGCGTGCGAGCACAAGCAGGGGAGGGGGACAGAGAGGGAGACACAGAATGAAGAGCAGGCTCCAGCTTTGAGCTGTCAGCTCAGGGGGGCTCAAACTCACGAACTGTGTGATCATGACCTGAGCCAAAGTTGGACACTTAACTGACAGAACCATCTAGGCGCCCCCATAAACCATACTTTCTTACAGCCCTGAGCCGGCCTCCCTCCCCATTTCCCCATAGTCTTTTCTTGTTCAGGAAATCCTGAGGTCTTGGGTAGCAGCCAGTTCTCTGATGCCTCAGGTTCTCCTATGTTCTCTCTCTCTGTGATACTTTAGACTCATAGCCGAAAGCAAGTGCGTCTTTGAGCAGGGTAGTCATGATGGATTCTCTTGGAAGCTGACATTTGAGCTGAAGCCTAGTGGATAAGAATAGCCAGCTAGGCAAAGAGCAGGAGACTGGCTGGGTACCCAGGGAACACCGCTCAGCCTCTCCCCAACCGCCCTCCCCCCACTGACCATTGGCTCACACAGGTGTATACTTGTGGGTAGGAAAGCATTGTCTTTTCTCCAGAGGTGATGGCGGGAGTGGGGGGGTCTTCCAGGGTCAGAGCCCAGGAGAACTTTAGCTGGAGTGTTATGACCAATAACGAGTGATGATTTGAAATGGTTTTGGGATGTATGAGATCCTTCAGGAGAAAGAATGTCTTCAACAGTGCTGAAGCAAGGTAGAAAAAAGACCAGACGAAATGTGGGGAATGTATAGAGCAGCCCCAGTAGCTTAGCCAAGGATTCCCAGGTGTTCAGACACGTGTCTCTTTCCATCCTCACTTTGTGCATTGGATGCGTGTATTTTCCCGTGCTCTGTGTGTCTGTAGTAACTGACAAAGTCAATGTTCACAGGAAAGGGCAGTGGGTAACCTATGAGTCGAGGGGCAGGGGGACGGCAGCCTATCAAGTTAAAGAGCACATCACCGCTGAGCTCCAGGAGATTCAGGAATCCTGCCTGGTGTTGTCGAGTGTGACCATTTTTCAAGAGAAACTTGAAATAGCTGGATTTGCATGTGAAATTTACTCGTTTCCAAATGCTCACAACGAATAAGAAGAAACACTTTGTGGGCTGCAAAATACCCTGTGAGTCACCTGTTACAATCCAGCTCAGGACTGAAGGTGAGAATAGGGCCTCACCGTTATCTCCTCAACCCCACCAGTGTCAGGCACCTAGTTGTCTCAGATATGCATGGGTGGACGAACACCTGCATAGCCATTCTTTAGCCACTGCCATGCCTGGTTCATCCTAGCGTATTTAGTCTTTGTCCAAAGTCTGACATCACGTCAACTTAACAAAAGAGCATCAGTGGAATGAATTTTCCCCCTTTTTTCGGAGGAAGAAATTCTAGTACCCGGTTTCTCTCAAACTCCATCACATCCCCAAGCCCTTCCAGGCCGTTCTGAGTCAGACTAAGCTTCCGAATGCATTCCAACATTTTCTTTCAAGCAGCCATGACCAAGTAGTTATTTTTTCCCCAGTCTGGCATCTCGCAGTGTTTTTATCAAACGTCTTATTAATTAACCTTAATTAATTAGAATTTAAGAGAGCTTTCCAAATCCACAGTAATGTAAAGCCGTCTTCTCTCACTCATAGGAAGATTCAGTAGAAAGTCCTGAATTCCCATTAAGAGCATAATATTCTCAAAGCATGTCTGTTATGAAGACTATGAAATTGTTCAAAGAGAAAATCAGGAGAAATTGTCTCTATCAAGTGGCACAAGGCTATTTAGATAGAATTACTTTGTCAAGCCAGCTTCGAGCTAAGTTATTCTTTTGTGAGATTTCTTTCTTTTTTTTTTTTGCTTTGCGTATTTTTTTTTTTTTTACCCCTTCCCCTCTCCCTGATTCTTGTAAAAAAAGAAAATCAATGTTTTCTGGAAGAACAGAGATGAGAGCCTTTGGAGAACTCCACCTCCTGTTTGCTGCAAAAACATTAATAAATGTCACCAGCAAAGTTGGGTACCAGGGGAAACTGGATGACCTCATGAATATATTTTCTAAAGAGCTTAAAATGTCCGTCTTGTATATTATTCGTCCCTTAAAGAGTCTAAGAGCTATTGATTCCTTCGACTGCTGCAGAAAGCAATTTAAATGCACTGAAAGCTCTAAGTACGAATGTATAGACAGAGCAGTGCCTCTTCAAAGTGGCTTCTAAATGTCTCCTTTCTCAACGTGGGGATCTGCTCTGCGGTAAAAGATGCCCCATGGTAGGATAGTTGGTGTCATTGAGTCTATTACAGCCAAATAAAAGGAAATTAGTGCTGCTTTTCCTTACAATGATATTAGTGCCTAACCCTGCTAAAATTTATCTGCTGATAAAAATTGATTTTTATATTCATTAGTCACCATTTGTAGGTCTACCCCTGGGTTTCTAAAGAGGCCATCATCTGACACCCTTCGTCATTTGGGTACTTATTTAGTTCTCCATCTGCAAGCCTTCAGTGATAGGTACGGTATTCCAGAATGGTACTTAGCATCCAAGTGACATAGACCAGAAGCTAGGGACAGAGATCCAGGTATTATGGGATATTAAGTGATGCAGGCTTATCTCTGGCAAAGAACTTCTAGGTGATGCTGGATCACCTACTCCGCCTGTTCGCTGTGATTTCCCTGCCGATACAATGTTCTTTCCTTATCACTTGGAGGTAGTAGGAGGGTAACTAATAAATGTGCTCTGAGATTAGCAGTGTGCTTTGTCAAAATGAGGCAACCGTAGGTCTATGCCTATAATTTCCAGGCCAAAGAAAGAATATTAAATATTTTATCCTTTAGGAATTTCAAGGTGCTTTGAGGCTTCTGGTCTGGCTCTGATGTTTACCCCTGAGAACCTTCAAAGGTTCTCCATCAGCTCTCAGCCAAGGAATAGGAAACTCCTCCGATTACCATTCCCTTATTCATACTGAGGCATATTCGCAGGGCTGTACGACCAGGCCTGTCTTCTTGAGTGCCCAGTGACGTGAGGAATCAGAGACATCTCGTACAACAGTGAGGGCAGTGCGGAGGGAAGGGCGCTAAGTCGGGACTCAGAAGTTCTGCTCCTTAGTTCCAGCTCTGCTGCTAATGAGCTGTGCAAACTTGGCCGAGTCATCGACCTCATGGAGTTTCAAGTTGACCTATCGGTAAAGTGGGGGTTATAATAACATAAGAGCGCCAGGATGAAAAACACTATGTGAAAGCATTGTGTAAGCCACGAACAGAAAAACACTGTCACAAGACAGGTTAGTCCCAAACAAATCATCTTTTCCTTTGGGAACCGTTTCCTACTGGTTTCGTCTAGATCTGACTCACGGGCTCCATGATTCATCATTGATCTTGGCTGAAGCTCCTCTTCTAAGTTGTCCTCGTAAACACTCTCACTTCTGCCGGCTCTCTTCCTACCCCAATCTGGGTATGAAAACCCTTACAGGCAAATCTCTCCTTCAGCAGGTGGAAATCCTTTGGTTCTCTCCAGCTACCATTCCACCCAGGTAGATGCACCACCCATTCCGGCAAACATTAGCAACAACCCAGTTGCCGTTAGGATCCATTCCATTCCATTGCAGACACGTGGATGTGTTCTGCATTTGTAAAAATGGTCCTGAGTTAGTTGCCAGAGGGTTTTCCTCTGTACCCTTGTACCAGCCTGTTTGTCATCTAGTAGGTGTGTTTTCAGGAACCATGACTCTGCTGTCCTGCTATTTGCTGCACTTTTAGCAGGTTGGACAGCAGCTGTACGTCCATGTGAGATCACACAGGTGACATTGTCTGGCAGGGCAAAAGTCGCTCGGGTTCCCAAGAGTTCAGTGTCAAAAGAGGGCAGTGCTTCTCTTTGTAAGAGGGCCTTTAGTCTCCTGTTATACTCATGGACACACACACAGCCCAGACTGATTTTGTTTTAGGTGATCAAGGTGTAGACAACTGTACATTCAGTATTGGTCAGGCCCTGGGTGGGGCTCGGCAGGGATAAAACCATGACACTTGTCAGTCTGTCCTAGCATCCTGGTGATGTCAACCTCAAAAGATTTGGGATACCCCCGCATTATTTTACTTTCCTATGGATTATTTCATGCAAGCTTTTGAACTTGCATATTTCTTTCCGAGGCACCATCACGTCCACGGAGTAACACCCGCTGAACTGCACTTCTGAAATGTGAGTCTGATCGTGTCGTTTCCCTTCTTAACAACTCCAGAGACTCTGTCACTCACATAACCCTTGGTGTTGCTTCCAGTGGCTCCCTGAGTTGGAGACCGAGTTGCGGATTTGCCACTAGGCCTTCCCACTTCCTGTAAGAGACCACTTATTTTCATATCCCTGTATTTCCTTATGCTTTTTTCTGCGTCTGAAATGATCTTTTTCACCTTGTCTGATGACATAATCTTACTCATTCTTCAAAGCTCAGATCAAATGTCACCTCAGCTGTGAAGCCGAGAGATTCTTTTCTTTTATTAGCACATACTTATGATAATGCAATCATGCCTATTTTTCTAAAGCTGTCCCTCTTCTGTTAAATTTTCCATCAAGGACAGAGTCACATTCTATTTATCCAGGTATTCTGAGGGCCTGGTTGAGTGCTTGGCACATAGTAGGTGCTCCACAAAGCTTTAGGAAAAGAAACGAGGAATCAGATACGGACAAACACTGAGTCTTTTACTGGTTCCGATATTATTATTATTTTTTAAAGATTCGAGAGTTAGCTCCTACTTCATACATACACGCAGTGTAGTCGGTGGATACTTCATGTGACACAGTTTTTTCACACTCTGTACTCTTTTAAAGGATTCGCCAACACATCCCCTCTCAACTTTTTTTTTCTTTCCAGATGGTTCTAATCTTTCTGATTCATTTCCATATCTTGCATCCTGTTGATAATTTTAGTTGTTTTCTCTGGAGCTTTGCAGTATTATTTCATCTTTTATAAAATGAGGACAGGTTGGACAGCCTGAGCTGAATGCAGGATTCCAAGAGTGGAAGATTTATGGTTCGTACAAGGCAGCAGCAATGTTTTCTGCCTTATTACAATATCTTCTTGTCCCTGAAGGCCAAAGGCTCTCTTCAGGGAATGGTTCCAATGTCTCCTGAGTCCCCTTATCAAGTTCTAATGATCACTCAGAACCCAGTGTCCTTTGAGTTTAGCCCATCTTTTTTTTTTTTTTTAAGTCATTGTCTTATTCTTGCTCATGTGGAAATATACCTCCGCCTTGTGACCTTCACTTGGGTTTTTCCTGACGTTTTTCAGAAGTACATCACAGGAGTTTTCTTTTCCCCATATGAAGAAATTCTCTGTTATCTGCAAACTTGGGGATTTCACCAGATAGTCATCCTTCTACTTCATTAGCTAAACTTTTAAATAAGAGTGATCAAGAGTCTAATATCTTGGTGATCCTACTATTAACATTTCATCACAGAATCCTCATTTACTTCAATCCTTTCATTCCTGGATCTATGCCAGTTCTTTAGCTACGAAGAAAAAGGATCTCTTTAATTATATGTTTTTAGACCAAAAAAAAATCACTTAGCATATAATTTAATCAAAGGCTTTTTGCAAGTGCAAATAATTGCATCTCTTAATTTTATTTTTACCAAGTTCAATTTCTTCATTCAGAAACACCACAAGGATCAGGTAGCTGGGCCAAGTGGGCTGAAGAGTAGGTCTAGCTACTAGTGGTAGCCAGAAATACATTGCTCAATAGAAAGACCAGATAAAAAGAAGAACAAGGAAAAGAAAAGGCAAAACAGTGATGCTAGAGTTTGTCGAAGACCGAGAAAGGGAGTGAGTTTAGTGAAGGGGCAAATAACTTTGGCTAAAGTCTGAGAAAGACAAAAGCCCAAAGCTGATGTAAACCAACTAGCAACCAAGGTTAGGAAGTAGATGTAGGTGGTGGAGAAGAGTTTACTTGGATAGCAGCTATTTATTTATTTTTAAAGTTTATTTGTTTATCTTGACGGAGAAAGAGAGACAGAGAGATAGCAAACAGAGAGTGAGAGACAGAATCCCAAGCAGGCTCTGTGCTGTCAGTGCAGAGCCCGAGGCAGGGCTTGAACTTACAACCTGTGAGATCCTGACCTGAGCTGAGATCAAGAGTCAGACGCTTAACTGACCGAGCCACCTAGGCGCCCCAGATAATGGTTATCTTTAAAAGCTAGGATCTCATTTTTTAAGGGTTTGCATCTTCCTTAAGTGAGTGAATCTCTAAGGTTGACTTCTGAAAGTATAGGTTTCCGAGGTACGGTTTGTCCCCCCCACCAATACTGTGCCACTATATTTTAAATTCGCTTCGTTCACTGTTCAATGATTCTATCCTGTTATCCAATCAACAGACACTTACTGGACACGTATAATTTTTAGATCCTTGCAGAAAACAAACAAGATGGAGAGAGTAGTGTTGCTCCCTGCCCTTAAGGACATCACAATCTAGCAGAGAGGGAGAATAAGACAAATAACCACAGAAGTTGAATATAAGATAGACTAGAGTAAGTGCTGTAAGAAAGGCAAAAACAAAGTGTTATATACACGGGCATCTCTGGTTAGAAAGTCTTTCCCAATATCACCAATCTCTGATTGTCAGAATAGGACTTTTCTTTCCAAATTAGCTCAAATGCCACCTATCCTATGAAGTCTTCTCTGACTGCCCCCCCCCCAACCTTTTGCTGACAACTTCCTTATGACATGGTGTGTGTTTGGAGAGTTATAAGGATTCTAATTCCCAATATTAACATGATGAGTTTATCTTGGATTTTTCTGAACAGTTAATTTTTTGTAACTGTATTTCTTTTTTCTTAATAGAACAAATTTAATATCTGTATGATTTCATCTTCAGACCCTGTCACTTATTAGACCACATGCTCCAACCCTGACCTTTGGTTTCGACAATATAGTCACTTTGGCTAGAGTCAGAGATAAAGTGCATGTTCCCCTGAAATGACTGGTCCACCATCTGTTTATGATTGACGCCCATACTGACTGATCAGGAAAAGTCTATTCTGACTGGTCGGAGCCCATGCCATGTAAGTTGTTAAATATTTTGAATATCACTCTAGGTGATAGGGCATTCATGGAAATGTGAATGGGGGTTCAGAAAAGTAGAAACGCATACCCTCGGTTAGGGAATTTTGGCTCCATATAGGGAAGGGCTCTATGATATCATCAGTAGTTTTATACATACCTGCTCAGATCAAATGATTCACTGATTTGCAAACTCAAAAGATCCTCTTATCAATCTAGACATTCTTTTGCATTTATGCGTCTTGCATAAATACAAATTACAAGATCATACATCCATCTTGCAACAAATACATATTGAGTACCCATGCGGCAGGGACTACTCACTGTTTACCCAAGTCCCCTTATTCCTGGGCATCGCTATACATTTTCCTGCCTCTTTTGCAATTAGATGTGACCATATGGTTAGACTCTAATATGGTATGACTGGAATGGAGAGGCCCCTTGAAACTATGTGTTTAATAAGGCAGAGTAACCATCATCCTGGGTCATGAATAACGGTGTGGACCATGTGCCCTCCACTTTTATCTCGCCAATCTGGCACAATTAGTGAGCAAAAAATAAATTTCTAAGCTATTAAGCCATTAAGTATTGGGATCTATCTGTTATTATAGCCTGGCTATATCAATTAGGATAAGCTAGGTTATGACTTTTTTTTTAACTCAGTGGTCTAAACTATAAATGTTTATTTCTTCATGTGAGTTAATCATTGAGGGTTTTCTGAGGGTTATTCTGCCATCTTGTTCTTACTTTGTCACTCTTTCTCTGGGGGCCAGCATCATGGAGCAACCACTGTCTGGATCATGCTGGTCACTCTGAAGGAGAGAAAAGAATCCTGAAGAGTCTTTCAGTAGCCATTAAACAAACATCCAGACAGTCATACATGTCAGACTTGGCCATATGGCCCCAATCAAGGCCAGAAAAGACAACGCTATTATGTGTCAAGAAGCTGCATAGGCAGAATTCAGAGAGTGTCATTAAAGACCACCACAGCAGCCTATCTAAAACAGCCTACTGTGCACTAGGTACTATGGAAAATGTTGGCATTTCAAGGTAAATACGTCACAGTGCCAATTTTATGATTTTACAATGCATTGTCTTCTAAACCTATGGGTCGATACCACCTGTGCCTGCTGATTTTCTGTAATATGTTTTAAGACAACAGCACATACATTATCAATTAGCTACTGTATTCCTTTATCCCACCAATAATATTTATTACGTATTTATTTACTACCTATAACCGTCTTGGGAGCTGTGGGGTTTACAATGATGAAGTCGACATTAATCCTGCCCACAGAGAAACCAGAGTGTAGGAAACGTATTTATTATCATACTTCCAAGCTACCCCAGTAAATATCTCCCTGGCTGTCTTTTCAATAAAACTAAGGTTGGGGTTTCATTTTGTGGCTTTGCTCTCATCATGTGGGAGTCAAGTGTTAAATTGGGAGAATGTCTAGGCTATTGCCCAAGGCTCACGGAGAGATCTGCTAGTGATCTTCTATCATTTGGTTCTTGGGGCTTTGGCTCACTTGAGGTTCTGCGAACCACAGTCTACACACGGTATGGCCTCCACCAATATACCAGAGAAATGGAAGATAGGGACACAGACTGAAAGCAACGTGCTCTGCTCTAACTCATTCTTCTTCAGGGGTCCAGGCCCTACTTATTTTTGGAAACTTTTTTCAATTTACAAGTCTCTTTGAAATGTAATAAAGTAGTGGTTTTCTACAGTGCAAGAGGAAAAAGAGGAAGGTGACCCAGGGAGGGTAGGGGCAGCCCAAGCAGGAAGCTACAGGCATTCTGTCTCAACTCCAGAGCAGCCTCACTTTTGACTGTTTTATGTATTGAAATTCTACCAACGATTCTATTATTAGACATCTTAATTTCTTTAAAAAGATTAAGTGATCTAATAAGTGGCTATTCCAAAACTTTTCAAGGAGCCCAAGAGAATTAACAAAGTCACCTTCCGCACAAATAACAGACCACGAAATCTGGAAGGGACTCAGAATCATCCAAATTCCTTGGAGACAGCAGCTTTGGTCTGTGTCTGGAAAGTGCAGAAGATCTCATTGAATATACCCCCTTCCCTTAAGGCCATGACTTCCCCAAAGGAAGAAGTTAGCCCAGTGCCTTGCATGCAGTAGACGATCAAAGAGTATCTGTTGAACAAAGGAAAGAATCAGGGTTGACCTTCTTTGTCATGGGTAAGAAAAACAAAGCTCAGAGTGGTGAAGGTTTTGGCCCAAAGTCATACTCTAAAAGCAAAGGTAAAATTAGGAGAAGACTCTAGGGCTTTGCCCACTGGATTATGTCATGTTGACTCCTAAACAGTATTCAAACTTCCAAACTCAATCTTTCACTTCTTTGTTCTGTCTCCACAGCCATCCTAACGATGCAGCCAAGATAGCCAAAGTTCCGACACAAATGATCAATGGCCTTGTCTGTCTGCTACTTCTGTGAGTATGGGATGTGAACAAAGTATCTCTCTTTTCCGCTCCATGATGCAGAATATGTCTCACCCCTTCCTATCCCAGCCTCACCAAGGGCAGGCAGGGCACACTCAGAGACTGCCGGGCAACAGTATCTGAGGTGCTAAACAGAGGACAGGGCCTGGGAGTGGGGGGGCAGTTTAAGAAGGACGAGTTATGTTAGGATTGGGTTATTGCTGTTTCTTCCCCCTTCGTGCCTTCCTTTCTTTGCGTCACCGATGATGTTATTTCTGGGATTCCAGTTTCTCTTTTTAATTAAAAAGAGGAAAAATCCAGTCTTGTTCAAGAACAAGAGGGATGACTCAACGGGACTGCTCAGTGCCAAATGACTTCCTGTAATCACTTCTGTAACAGTGTTTCTTACAGAAGCAGGCCTTCGGAAGCAGGGTGAGACTGCACCACCGGACGCCCACCTGCCCAAGTGGTTCACTCCGTAACCCAGCCCGGGGTTGTCTGGTGCATCTGCAGTCATGAACTCTGGCCTGGGGAACCCAACCTGACCAAATCTTGTGGCTCTAGGAGCAGGGAGAGGGGAATAACTTAGCAGAGCTCACTGACTTCTTGCTCAAATCTTTCAGGTAATCTACATGTTAGCCTTTTCAGGCACTAGAACATGCCCAAGGATCATTATTTTTAATAATGTAAATTAGCTCGAAACTCACCTGCTTTAACTCCTTTTTTATCACGGGTAAGAAAACCGAGACTTAAATCAATTTGGCAAATATTTATTGACCGCCCACGTTTTTGTAAGGGATTGTGCTCAGCCTCTCTGGTCCAAATGACATTTTAAGGTCTCACAACTTACTGGGTGACAGAATTAAAAACTAAATGTCCTCACTCCCTTGCAAGTCTTTTTTCTTCCATCAAGTCTAAAGTTTGGGTTATTGTCCTAACTCTCTTGATGGTCTAGAAATTCTAGACTGGTTTGTGATTGAGTATGAACATGTGGGATTTGTGTGTGTGTGTGTGTGTGTGTGTGTCTTTTAACCCTGGGCAAGTAGCTAGGAGAGATATTTAGCAATCCAACCTGATAGCAGGAAACACTGGAGGCAGCATGTGAGAGTTAGAAAAACACCTGCTTTGTGTTCAAACATAGTTACGAATCCTGACCTTCCCACTTAATATGTGACCATGGCTCAGTTGCAGCATCATTTTGAGCTATACATTCTTCATATGCAAATGTATAATAAAGTATATTTAATATTTACCTTAAAAGAATATATACAATATACAGAATGAATATAGTAACCATATCTTTTACTCTCTGATGCTTTAACATCTTAGTTAAAGCCTTGCTGACCGTGGAGGGATTGTCCCTGTCAGGGTTAGATAATTCCTACCACCTTCCATAGGCAAACCAACCAATTCAGAGCCCATACTCCTAACCACTTCCTTTACCAGCCTCTCACCTTCCACACTACTGTTCGTCTGGCCTAATCACTCCAGGGCCAGGCGCCAGACTAGGAGAGACAGCCCTTGTGATCCAGAACCTCTGAAATTATTTGAACTAGTCAATCTGAATCCTGCTTACCCTGCCTTGTCCATTCTTTCCTGTGGAAACAAGAATAAGGGCTCTTGCCTATGCTTTCCCCTCCTTCCTCTGCCTCTTGATCTTGGTTCCTCCCCGGTGGCCTCCCCCGCCATAGTTTGAGCCTCCGTCCTCCGTCCCCCCTGGGATCTGTGAGTAACAAATTACGTTTTCAATGACAACCCTCCAATCTGTTGGCCTCACTATACCTGAATAATAATAAAACCTATATTTTAAAACACAGTGTGCTTGATAAAGCACCTCGTCCACAAAGGTTCTTGATAAATTCCTTCACATGACATAATGTATTAATGGCCTGCTACGTGTGAAGTCCCTGGGTGCACAGATATGAATAATACCTAGTTCCCTCTCTCCAGGAACCTCATTGAGAATATGGAAGACAGCAACCTGTCAGAAGTGGGGTAGGTTGCGAAAATGTTTCTGTGGCAGATGGAGATGTAGGAGGCAGAGGCATTAAGCAACCCGCTTGGGGACACACAGCAGGATGGTGGGAAGGAGGACTCAAGTTCAGGCTCTTCTGACCACCAGCCCAGGATCTGGTTTTTAGCGGGATCCAGGATTTCTTTGAGTGCAGGAAGCTGGAGCTAGGGAGACGTAGAGCAACCCTGGTTGCCCACAACAGCCGTCCTCTGCCTCTTTCTGCTACTCTAGGGGTTTGTTCCTGCAGTACTTAAGACAAAATATTCAGCTCTTCTTTGGCCTCCATTCCACATTCCATATTCATTTATTTTCAATAAACATTGTCAGATTCCTTATTTTTCCCCCTAAAGCTTACAAATAAATTTTTTTCTGTCTTGCCTTTCTTGCCACATTTACATAAAAGCCACACTGAAAAATTTATAGCAGTAATGGAGGTCTCGGGGAAAACAAAACACTCTGAGAACAAATGCTGCCTTAACCCTTTCCTGAGGAGCAGTGCTGGGCGGGCCGGGCCACGGAGCAGGACTTTACATGGCAGGGAACACACTGAAGATGCTCATTTCACCGATAAGGCGCTACAAACGGGTCAATTTGGGGATCCTCGCGGCTTCAGTCACTAAATTCCTTAGACTGCGAAGGATACCATGGAAATAAAAGGGAATTCAATTGCTAAATTTGAAGCTGCTATATATATTCTATGCAAGTTTACTGTTTGGAAACACTGAAAGGATGGGATGTCGCTTAGGGCGGAATATGACTTTGTGAAAAGTCTGCATAGCAATATTTTATAAGGATTATCATCCGACCACTTTGGAACACAGTACATATAAAATAAACGACCAAATCATTTCTCCTTTCATCCAGTGAACATTTAATGTGCATCTACTAGGTGTGGGTCCCTCGGGATACAGAGAATTTAATGCATTCCTTGCCCACAAGGAGGACGTAGCCTAGTGTTCATTAATAGAAAAATTGGTCCTAACAAGCCAGATAAGTTAAATTAGTAAAAATCAAGTTTTTATTTTATACTGTAGCATACACATGAAAATACTTGGGCACATGAGAATTAATTTCTGAATGCCTGGAAGTAAAAGGGATCTTTAATTTATGGCATGTTCAGCTGAGACGCGAAGATTTTGCAAACCCTCCGTGACGTAGGAAATAATGGCTTCAAACTCCTTGATCAAAATGATCACAGCTAACGTTAACAAATATATATTGCCAGTCCTTAGGACTTTCCAATCCAATCCTCCATTTTACCCTCTTCACGTGCTGTTACCCAACCTCCAAGGCTTTGCCGCTGGATTCTTCTATGTAATGGGATGAATTATCTAACCTCCCTAGAGATTAAGAGAGTTACTCCCACCGAAGGATAGGCTATGTGCCTAGAGTAGGGAGGCTTGAATGCGGTCCTTCCTGTTCCTTGTTGTAGATACATTCTGGTTCTACCTGGAGGCTTAGGCTGAGGATATGTTTCGTCAGCTACGGGGAGGGCAGCTGCGTAGCTGGCAAGGCAACAAGTATATAAGGGGCGCTAAAAGGTCCTGGAAATGTGACCAGGGGGATAGATGGTATTTAACAGGACACCTTTCCGGGGTCGCATCAGATGCGGTTAGAAGGAGGATGGGGAAGGAGCTCGGGATGAGCATAGACAAGAACCCGTAGGCACATCACCCACACCTCCTTGAACACAGCACTTTTCTCTTCCTCGCTGGGTTGTGCACGTCTGGAACCAGACATGAGTTACTCTAGCAACAGAAGCAAGGTTGACGGACCCCATCTTTGGGTCCGTGTCTTCATTCTCCGCAGCAGAGCATTCAGATTCTCCTCTGTGCAAATGGAGACAACTATCTGAAAATACGAGTCCCCATGTTTCAATCTACCCCCGACCGTAGATTGAATACTCGGGGCAAGTTAGTATTTCTGTGTCTTCAAGTCACCTGTGTTTGAACTTCACAATAATATCATAGTAATAGAATAATAAAAGTAATAGAATAATCCTGGCGGTGGTGGTCGTAACTACTACTGGCTGACCTCTTCCTTTGTCTAACGCGAGGAGACTTGGAATGAGAATTTGGGGTTTGTGATGCCCCCAGCTCTGTCATGTATTCTGTTAGCTAACCTCTATCCACCTCAGTTTCCTCCTTTTCGAAGTGCAGATAATAATTTTACACCACTTCATGAGGTTGACAGAAGAACTAATTGAGGTCGTGTGTGCGGTGCTCAGAATGTTCTGGGCATGTCATATCGCTACGTTACTTTATTTGTGATTACTATTTTATACATTCCTCACAATAGCCTCGAAAGGGAGGTGTTATTCCCATGACGTAGGGAAGAAACTCAAGCTCACGGAAGTTAAACAATTGGCTCAAGACCAAACTACTGATGAGTGCCAGAGCTGGGATTGGAACCCAGATCTCACCGATACCAAAGCTTCTCTGACACAGCAGCCTGTCAGTGTTGTGTAGTCCTTGAATTCAGCAGTTCTGGGGGCTGAGCTGCCTGAATTCAAATAACAACCCCACCTCTTTTTGCTGTGTGATCCTGGGTGAATTCCTTCACCTCTCTGTGCCTTACTTCTTTTGTGTCTAAAATGACATATGAAATCATGGCTTCTAACTCCTTGATCAAAACGATCACAGCTAAGCTTAGCAAATATATAGTGCCAATGGTTAAGGCTTTCCGATCCATTCTTCCATTTTTCGTGTGTCTAATCCCAACCTCAGAGGGTTAAAGAGTGAATATACATGGGTTACCTTGCACAGTGCCTCGTACATGGTAAGTACTCAAGGTTTGTGATTTTCACTATTATTACCAAAGCCATTTATAAATTGAGAGCTTTTGTACAGGGGTACTATGTCCACTGTTTTTGTTAACCTTGTATCCTTTAAAGAAACACATTCACATTAGTCGACTTTTGTTAAGAGCATGTAAAACCTGGGTTTTGGATATTCTCTGCTACGCTACCTTTCTCGCTCTCAGAACGCGTTCAGACTTCCTTCTGCTCACGTGTCATGACCTCCTGCTCCTCCTGTCCGGTTTGTCAAGCCACAATGACCTCTGTTTCTTGAGGTTATAGGATGAATCCCGTCTTGCCCTTCAAATTTGTCTGTGGAAGCTCTAACCCCCAGTACCTCAGAATGTGACTCTATTTGAAGACAGGGCCTTTAAATTAAAATTAGGGGGTTGGGGGAGGCCCTAATCCAATTTGACCAGTGTCTTTATAAGAAGAGGCTGCTCATGCACAGAGGGGTGACCAGGTTAGGATGAAGCATTAAATGAGCAGCCATCTGTAAGCCAAGGAGAGGGGCCTTAGAGGAAACCCACCGGTCAGCACCTTGATCTTGAGCTTTTAGCCTCCGGAACGGCAAGAAGATGAATCTTGGTTGTCTAAGCCACCAGTCTGTGGTTTTTTGTTACGGCAGCTCTAGGGATGAATATTCCCGGCTTCATGAACTTGCTCCGGCATAACTGCGACCTCAGGTCCCCATATGAGCCATTCTACCCTGCTAATCTCAGCCTCATTCAGACTACACTCAGGTATGCATCATGCGTGTGGGCACAGACTTCTCCTCCACCTCCCTGCCTTGCTAATTCCCAGGACCCACAACACATGCTCCTTCCTCCGTCCTCTGAGCCTCCTTGTGGTGAAGACCTGGGCGTTGGTACCAGTTTATGGTTCTCCCTTCCACAGTTGTGATACAGGAATGGGTTGCTACTGAAAGGCATGAATGTCTTACAGTCATACATCATTAAAATAAACACAATGGGGGCGCCTGGGTGGCTCAGTCCGTTAAGCGGCTGACTTCGGTTCAGGTCACGATCTCGCGGTCCGTGAGTTCGAGCCCCGCATCGGGCTCTGTGCTGACAGCTCAGAGCCTGGAGCCTGTTTCAGATTCTGTGTCTCCCTCTCTCTGACCCTCCCCCGTTCATGCTCTGCCTCTCTCTGTCTCAAAAATAAATAAACGTTAAAAAAATTAAAAAAAACAAACAAACAAAAAAACCAACACAATGTAGCTTTGTTAGGAAGCCGAACAAAGTTCTGATTTTACCCATGGTGATTGTTTTGATATTTGGAGGGAAAAAAGCAAATAGCTAATTTTTTTCTACCCTCATGTCACCTCCGATGTATTTTACGTGTTCTGGAATCCTGAGCACATGTGGATTTTGCCTGTCAACTGATAAAGATTTGATAAGATGACTTCTGGCCGTCTCGTGGTCTCCCAGTTCTGGCATACTTGACCTGCTTCCTCGACCTTCTTCCCACCTTAGCCGCTTAGTCTGGGTTGACCTCCAAGCCACAGCACCTCCAAACCTCCTGCCTCAGTTCTCTCTGCTAGTTTGCTGCCGAGTTGCCGCTCCCCCTCTTGGTGGCAAAGTCCAGCGCGACAGGCATCGGCTCTGCTACTCATTCACCACAAGATTTTGCTTCTACACGCACTGTTTTCCCTTTTGTTCTGTAGAAATTTTGAGTCACTTTAGTGTCGTTGAGAGGTAGTGAGGTAGGAGAGAAAGCAAGAGCTTTGGAGTTTGAGGGGCTTAGCTTTGAAAGCTGGCTTGCCTTCTCGACCGGGGTCTTGAGCAATGCACGATTTTCTTGTGGCTCTTGTCACATATTATGACAATCTTAGTGGGATGAAGCAACAGAAATTGATTCTCTCACGGTTCTGGAGGCTCAAAGTTTGAAATTGATGGGTCGGCAGAGCTTCACCTTCTACAGGATCTGGGGGAGCATGCGTCCTTTGCCTCCTCCAACTTCTGGTGGCTGCTCAGCCTTCCTGAGCCTGTGGCCATATCACTCCAATCCCTGACTCTGTGGTCACATTACCTCTTCCTCTTTGCATGCATTCTCCTCTGTATGTCTATCTTATAAGGATACAAGTGCTTGCATTTAGGACCCATTGGGATAATCCAGAATTAAGCCTACCCTCTCAAGGTCCTTACCATAAACTCATCTTTTCCCATGCAAGATAATTTTGACTCCTTTTCCATCTAAGGTAATGTTCACAGAGTCTGAGGTGTAGGACACGGACACGTATTTCTAGGAGCCACATTGAATTCACTTCGAGACAGCTACAGTGCCTCAGTTTTCTCATAGATAGAACAGGAATAGTAACAGCCACTTCACAGACTCCAAGTGAAGGTGAACTCAAAGGCGTTTAGTAAATGTAGATGCTCAGCAAAAATCCGTATCTCCAGGAGCCCCCCGCACTACTGGGTGTAAACTCTGCCAGCCCCCAAATGTTCCAGCCCCACTCCAGCTGTGTTTCAAGGAGTCTGTTATCTGCAGCCCCAGTCCGTCTTAGTTCTAGACCACACCCGGAGAGGCTGTGCCCAAGACAATGGCCTCAAGGAACAGCTGGCAGCTCTAGGCTCATTTCCCCAGTGTCTAGGAATGGATTTGGTCTTTTTGTTAGTCCAGGAGCAATTGCAACATCAACTTTGTCTAACTAACCCATCCTTACCTCATCGACGCATCTTGGTCACTGTCTCATCATTCAGTGTCTGCAGTAGATTTTGACCAGGCCTGTTCCCTGCCGGTCTGCTTCACTGAGACCTGAGTCTGCTTCTCTGCGGCCAACACCCTGCCCTGCAGGGACCTGCATTCAGCCTCTTGCTTGCCTCACCCGCCTCCTCCCTCTGCATCTGAGCCATTCTCCGACTTGTCCGTGGCCTCAGTACTCAAACCATTGTCTGCCTCACCTCTTCGGTCTCTTTACCTTCGAGCCATTCCCTGCCTTATTCCCTCTGCACTAAAGCCACGGCCTATGCTCCCTTGGTGGCACCATTCTCTTTCATCACTATCCCTTGGCACGTATAATTTATTTCCCTTGGAATGTACTCGCTGCCTGGTCTGCCTGACTACTCTTATTTTTCCTTGAAACTTATCATCAAGGTTTTACTTCCTACAGGACGTCTTCTCATATTGGGGTAGATGTTCCTTCTCCATGCTTCCACCGTGGCTTTGATCCTCTATCATGCTTGGTTTTTTTTAGCATGATTCTCTCTCCTAGGAAGCTGCTTGAGGCTGAGGGTCTTCTTATACCATTGGCCTCTCTCACAGTGCCTGAAGATATTAAGTACTCAAAGAAGGACTGTTGAATGGTCCTTATGTCAAGAACTATCATCTTCTTAACGTCATGATGCTGAATTCTTTGAATTAGAACCTCTTTAACAGACAATGGGCCCCAATGGGGCTTTAAGGTATTAATTGAAGTTGTTTTAGATCTCCAGATCCTCTCAAAGACCTTCTCTGCCACTGTAGTCAGTTGTTTTTAAACCCATCTCGGGCCGAGCCAAACAGATTCCCAGGTCTATCCTCCTCCTTGGTAGAAGCTCTCAGGACATGCTGAAGTGGGTCTGTGATGAATTTGACAAGTGAAAACCTTTAGGAAGCGAAACTCCCCAATCTAGCTGAATGCACTCAGCTGGGAATAAACTTATTCACCAGGCTTTTCGAGAACCAGAAATGGATTTTATTTTAATTGTTATTACTGGCAATAGCATGGTGCTTCACAGTTTACAAAAGTGCTTTCTCATATATTATGTCAGTTAAACCTCATGTTAACCCTTGTGGGTAGGTATTAGTATTATTTTCTTTCTTTCCCTCCTTCTTTTCTCGAAAAGTACCAGGGTGAGAGATAATGGTACCAGGGTTAGACTTAGGTTGGGATCTCATCTCTGTTGATTACTAGCTGTATGCCTTTGGAAAAATCCGTTAACTTCCTTGACCCTCAGGCTTCTTAAGTTGTAGGATATTTTAACCGTATCAAATTGAAACCACCATTTGGCTCCATCGTTTAAACTTCAGAGATATTTCAGCCTTGCCGTAAAATTGAAACGGAAAAGAAAGAACGCTAATGAAAATGGGAAAAAATTACAAATGATTAAATTGTGCAATATGGAACATTGATCAAGGAATTAAATTGGCTTTAATGGAGTTCGCTGGAAAAATACTTTCTCACCAAAGTGTATTGATGTGAGCATAATTCTCATGAACATATTTGTATCTGAAATGTACTTGGGGGACAAAATGGGGTTGAAATTGGGAGCACACGTAACCTGGTCCCTGATGACCATAATAATAACTGTAATACTCATATTGAGCACCATTTCAAGTACTTTGTGTGTAATATCATTTAATTATCCAAAAATCCAGGGGGAAGGGATGCCATGTGGCTCCCTTTTACAGAAATGGAACAAGGTCTGGCACATGTGACTCCGTGATCACCATGATTATTACCTCCATGCCTCCATGCTGACATATTATGGTTTCTTAGTACCATCAGGATAAAATCCAAACTCTTTGTCAGAGCCTGTAAGACCCCTGCCTCATTTGTTACCTAAGCTTTTTTTTTTTTAATGTTTATTTATTAATTTTGAGAGAGAGAGAGAGAGATTAAGAGCACAAGCAGGGGTGGGGACAGAGGGAGAGGGAGAGAATCCCAAGCAGGCTCTCACCGTCTGCACAGAGCCTGGCGTGGGGCTCAATCTCATAAACTGTGAGATCATGGCCCGAGCCAAAATCAAGAGTTGGATGCTTAACCGACTGACTCGCCCAGGCGCCCCTGTTCCCTAAACTTTTTACCATATTTTCACTCTTTTCCTTGCTCATTCATACTTATTTCTTGCAGTCCCTGCACACAACAAGCATGTTTCTGCCGTACGCCCCTTCTAGTCCTGTTTATGAAATGCTTTTTCCCTAGACAAGTGTTTGGCTCCCTCCATTCTTTATGCCTGTGACACCTGCCACGGAGCATTTCTTGAGACCTTTGTCTCAAGTAACCATTCCAAACTTGGCACCCTCTGCCTACTTTTATTTTTCCCCTTTCACGGAACATGTGTGAAACTATATTTGTATGATTTTTTATTTATTATCTGTCTTCTTCATAGAGTATTCAGTTGACCCTTGAACAACGTGGGTTTGAATGGCATAGCTCCACTTCCATGCAGATTGTTTTTTTTTTTTTTTGATAAATACAGCAGTACTGTAAGTGTATTTTTTCTTAGGATTTTCTTAATAACCTTGTCTCTAATTACTTTATTGTAATAATGCAGCATACAATACATATAAAAATGTGTTAATCAACTGTTCGCGGTATTGCTAAGGCTCCCAGTCAACAGTAGGCTATTAGCAGTTCAGTCTTTTGGGGGTCAAAAGTTGTATTTGGATTTCTGACTGTGGGGGGTTGGGGAGTAGGCTCCCCTAATCCCCACATTGTTCAAGGGCCAACTATAATTGCCACGAGGGAAGAGAACATCTCTATTTTGTTCATTGCTTTATCTCCAGTGTCTAAGACATTGTCTGCCACATAGCAGGCTCACAAATGATACCTGAATGAAGAGATAAATAAAAATGAGGTCTTTGTATATAATCACATGTTTCTAAGTGCTTGACCTTTGCTTCTGATTCAAGTGGCTTGTCCAAGGAGCCCCAAACAAGAGGTTTCTAAGGGGGACATACCAGAAATCAAGTCTGCCCGACCCCACATCTCTACCCTGCCAATGGCACTGCCCAAGCTTTCTGCTCTTCATGAAGAAGCTCTTTGCCCAAATCTCGTCCACACACTGGTCATTCTTCTTCCCTTCTTTCCTTTTGCTCCAACCTGCCACCCTAGGAATGACACAGTTAGTGTGCAATGACAAAACACAAAGTCACTCCTGTGAAATTCCTTTTCTGGGCAGGGGTCATTGTGTTTTGTTTACTTAATGAATTTTTATGTTTGGATCATGGGAATAATTTCTGGGGCCTGTGGAACGTGTAAATAGCCTGCATCCTTGGAAGGAAGACTGAGGCAGGAAAGGCCTGGCCTCCCAGAGGGCCTGTCTATGGCATTGGTCCGTGCGCTGGCTATTTGCTGCTTTACAGATCGCTGATGTCATTCCTATTGATGGGTGTGGCACGCCTCATGGATGTAGTATGTTCAGTCTCCCAGGCGGAAATTGATCTCAATTGAATGACCAGGAAGTTGGATTTACATTGCTTGCAAAAACAGCCACCTTTTCTCTTCAGATTTAAAAAAAAAAAAGGAGATAATGAGCAGGATGTGTCAATGTTCAGGGAGAGGGATGAAGGCAAGTGAGAAGAAAAAAAGTCAAATATTGATTACAATCAAAGAAACATATTGAAAGCGAACAAAGGCCCTTTATTCTTCTGAGCAGGGGAAGAAATCAGAATTAAAAAAAAAAACAGGTGGTAGCCTCAAGTTGGAGGGAAAGAGGCATGGTGGAATTGGAAAATAGCCTAGAGATCTTTACTTTGGAGTTTTGACATATTTGTGTAAGTGAAATCGTAATGGAAAGAACAGAGAAGAAGAACAAAACAAAATTCCCCTGAATCAACACAAGAAACGGAGCCCAGGCCCCGAATAGGATTTTGGCTTTTAAGTTTGGAGTGTCAATCAGCATCTTTAAAAAGTTCTCCTCTGACCTAGCCCAGAAGCTGTAACCTCTACATGAACCTGTGCCAGATTGATGGTCTCCACGTTCACGTTCACGGGAGCGACTCTCGGTCTCTGAACCATCGGCTAATACTTTTGTATCATAAACCTGCCACTGGGTGCGGCCGAGTGCAGAAAAACTGAAATCAAAGGAAAAGAGGGGGAAAGGTCTAAGGCAGTGCAGAAGGCTGGAGTGGCTACGCGGGAGCGACCCCGGAGGGAACTATAATGGATATGAGAAAAGAAGGCGGTTATAGACACGGATACAGATGAAGGGAAGGAAGCTGAAAGAAATGACAAGGTGGCAGAAAGAAAGACGGGGAGGAGAGGTATAGGTGGTCCGCTGAGCCGACTACATACAATCCTGCACATCTAGATTTCTTTTGATCTTTTGGAACTTTTAAAAACATACGACTGAATAAATTTGTAGTTGTTTTATTTTGGCAAAGCCTCTTTTAAGAGGTTTTAAGGATCTCTATATCTTCTGTGTATGCTGCTGTTCATGTTTAAAAGCTCATCCAACATGTGACCGTTTTCTCAACGCAAAAAGGTATTATTTATATTAAATGTGTTGCCTCTAAATTAAGATTTGAGGATCATAGGGTAGATCTATTTTTAATTTTTTTGAGGAACCTCCACACTGTTTTCCAGAGCGGCTGCACCAGTTTGCATTCCCACCACCAGTGCAAGAGGGTTCCCATTTCTCCACATCCTCGCCAGCATCTATAGTCTCCTGATTTGTTCATTTTAGCCACTCTTACTGGCGTGAGGTGGTATCTGAGTGTGGTTTTGATTTGTATTTCCCTGATGAGGAGTGACGTTGAGCATCTTTTCATGTGCCTGCTGGCCATCTGGATGTCTTCTTTAGAGAAGTGTCTATTCATGTCTTCTGCCCATTTCTTCACTGGATTGTTTGTTTCGGGTGTGGAGTTTGGTGAGTTGTTTACAGATTTTGGATACGAGCCCTTTGTCCGATATGTCATTTGCAAATATCTTTTCCCATTCCGTCAGTTGCCGTTTTAGTTTCATTGATTGTTTCCTTTGCAGTGCAGAAGCTTTTGATCTTCATGAGGTCCCAATAGTTCATTTTTGCTTTTAATTCCCTTGTCTTTGGAGATGTGTCAAGTAAGAAATTGCTGCGGCTGAGGTCAGAGAGGTTTTTTTCCTGCTTTCTCCTCTAGCCAAATTATGGAAAGAGCCTAAATGTCCATCACCTGATGAATGGGTAAGAAGTTGTGTTTTATATACACAATGGAATACTAATTGGCAATGAGAAAGAATGAAATGTGGCCTTTTGTAGCAACGTGGATGGAACTGGAGAGTGTTATGCTAAGTGAAATAAGTCATACAGAGAAAGACAGATACCATATGTTTTCACTCTTATGTGGATCATGAGAAACTTAACAGAAGACCATGGAGAAGGGGAAGGAAAAAAGCATAGAAAGGGAGGGAGCCAAACCATAAGAGACTCTTAAAAACTGAGAATAAACTGAGAGTTGATGGGGGGTGGGGTGGGAGGGAGGGGAAAGTGGGTGACGGGCATTGAGGAGGGCACCTGTTGTGATCAGCACTGGGTGTTGTATGGAAACCAATTTGACAATAAATTTCATATTAAAAAAAAAGATTTGAGAATCAATATACAACAGCTATATATTTTGGTGGCTTAACATACAAGTTTTTTGAGGGTTTTAATTTAAATTCTAGTTAGTTAACATATAGCGTAATAATTTTGGGTGTAGAATTTAGTGATTTAACACTTACCTACAATACCCAGCGCCCTCCTTAATCCCCATCACCCATTTAATCCCTCCCCCCTCCCCTCCCCCCTGGTAACCATCAGCCTGTTCTCTATAGTTAAGAGTCTGTTTCTTGGTTTTCCTATGTTCATTTGTTTTGTTTCTTAAACTCTACACATAAGTGAAATCATATGGTGTTTGCCTTTCTCTGACTGACTTGTTTTGGTTAATATAATACTCTCTAGCTCTATCCACATCATTGCAAATGGCAAGATTTCATTCTTTTTTTGTGACTGAGTAATATTCCATTATACACACACACACACACACACTACATCAAGATTATTTTTTAAAATAGTATTTTATTACTTTGAACTCCAGATTTGCATGACTCACTTTGTTTGTTTGTTTGTCCTTACTAGTCCACACTGCCTAATATCTTCTAATACCTGCCACCAAGGTCATGTTTGCCGAGATATGAGGTCCAGGACATTTCCTAACATGTTTAATGTCTCAGAGGCAATAAGTGCTACGTGCCTCCATTCTAGAAAGATTTTATACATGTCACCATGTCAGCCCTAAAGGAAAAAAAAATGACGAATTCATAACATTCAACTTGAGTTCTGTGTGGCTGTGTGTGGCATGAAAGGTCGTGTTGCATATGCTTTGAGGCCTACCTTGGGCATGTCCACATTATTTCCACCCCCTCAATGAGAAAGGAGCCATTGGGCTTTATTTAGGTCATGTAACTATACCCCTTCTCCTATTCCAGGGGATAGTTGCTTGGGCCACAGGTAGACTCTGGCTCAAGGGCAGCCAGTATCCAGCATAATAAAAGGCCTCTAGTATTGCTTGGCATAGAGAGGGGCTGGGCCAATGAGATTCACTTCTTCCGGGTTTTGAATTGAGAAATATGGGATCCAACAGAGTTGGAGTTACAGGAGCCAGATGGGACCTAAACTATGAAGAAGCAGAAACAAAAAAAAAAATATGGAGAAGTCATGAGGTAAGAAAAAGTAGAAAGAGTTGCATAAACAATGAGCAAGTCAGTAGGAGGAAAGGGAGCAAACGTACAGAAGAAAAAGTTATGACCAAAAGGAGGTTAGAGTGGGAGAGAGCCAAAGCATAAGAGACTCTGAAAAACTGAGAACAAACTGAGGTTGATGGGGGGTGGGAGGGAGGGGAGGGTGGGTGACGGGTATTGAGGAAGACACCTTTTGGGATGAGGACTGCGTGTTGTATGGAAACCAATTCGACAATAAATTTCATATATTGAAAAAAAAAAGGCGCCTTATTGGGGCACCTGGGTGGTTCAGTCGGTTAAAAAATAAAAGGTATGACAGAGTAGTCATGTGGCCTTTGAACAAGAAAGAGAGGAATTGACTCCGAGAATCACCTTGCTTCTGATAGAATGACAGAACCCATTTCAGATCTAGCCCACGTTTATAAATATAACTAGCACCAATCCCTTGCTTACTATCTTAAGGTGTTTCAGTGAACTTCTGTTCCATACAATCAAAAAGAAAAAAAAAAAAACAACCCACCACTACCAAAAGTTAACCCAAATAAAACTGACATGATATGGCCAAAAGTTACAAGTCATTGCTTTATGTCAAGTAGGAAATTTAGGCCTTAAATTTCAAGCATGTTTTGTGATAGGGAAACTGATTTCCGGGGCTATGGATCCCACTGCGACTCACTGAATAATGATCAGTGGGACCAGTTAGCATCCAGGCAGGAAAGCCGAAACTAGTCCAGGGTTCTTCTAGGAAAGGGGATTTAAATTCAGGGACTTTGTTACAAAATTCCTGGGAGAATTAAAGATGCAAGAAGAATGAGAAAGAGATTACCTAACGATGAGTGACAGCAGGGAACTCTTACCACTCCTTGAGCTGGTGGAGTCGAAGAGAACATGGTGTCACCCAGAGTTGGACATGCTGGTTATTGAGGCTGCTGGAGAATTCTCTGATACTGCTGCTGTGGTTAAGACCTCTGGTACCACTTTGCAGGGCCCCCAAGGCATGGACATCCCCCCAACTTGTATCAAGGTAAGACTCTGTATGTATGTAGAACTTGCCTTCTTCGACAGGATTTTCTATGGAAACATCAGCACCTGGTGCCCTGATGCTTAAAGACAATGTAACTAGTTCAGAAAAGGCACCAAAGTTCCTTGTGCCAGATCTTCTCTGAGGATTAAAGCATTCCAATAATTTTGTCACCAATGGCCTGTATTGAATTCCTGCTGTTTTGAATATCCAAACTGGCTTCCTGGTTGGCTACACCTCGCAATTGGTTATGGCTCAGCAGAAAGACGCAACTGGAGATTCACTGCCCTGGGAGAAAAATGTCCTCCCACTACCAAAAAGAGTGAAGATAAATGCGGACGTACAGATTATTAACTCCAGTGGAGGAGACCTCTCTTTTGTAAACAAAATCTTCATTGAAAGACCCTGAATTTATGTTGGGTGATGAATCAATCTTCTTCCTTAAGCTATATCCTAGTAAGTATAGAGTAACATAACAGACATAAATAGAACAGACAGTGTGTAAATCATCCATAAACTTTTTTCAGGACCCATTGAGAAAAAAGAAGAAAACAGTCAGCTAACTAATGGGATGCTTTGGAGGCCACGTTATGGAGGCGGCCGGTCTTTTGCTATTGCCGTTGTTGCTGGGATCATTCTATCTGAACCTGGGGGTCCCCACACACCCACATCTACAGATGCTTCTGTGTACAGACGCTGACAGATCCATAATAGATTCTGCCTTCCAGTCTCCCCCAGTTCCTCAGAGTCTAACTGTAGTCTACACTGACAGAGTCTAAGTGTAAGCCACCTGGGAAATAAGTCTTAGAAAGGTAGGGTAGAGGCTTATTTCCTACCACTGCATTATAAAGGAACTCAAAGAGGAGTAAGAATGGACATGAAAGGCAACAAATAATCCACCCGAGATACACCCAAAAAATCCCTTGTAGTTACAAGACATTGAACTTTGTGAATAGTTAGCTTTTCATTACAGCAGTCCACAATGTCATGCTGGTTTCCTATTCAAGAATCCCGGTGTCACGTATCATGATACACATACTTATGGGACCCAGGGCAAAGCCCATGCCCAGCTCTGAGGGTGGACTCTGATGAGTCTAAGCCTGGTTCTGGGATCAGTTTTACTAGTGATAGGTCTATGGATACGTATGTGAGCCATTTCTGGTCAAGGGTGGTACATGAAAAAGTGATGGATGGGTTTTTTTCTAGTTCTTTGAGAGAGATGAGAGGCCAGTCTCTTTTGTCAGACATGGTCAAGAAAGCAAAGAGCGGTGCTCGCTACTTTGCAAGTGTGGGAGAAATTGGAATTAAACTTACCCGTGTGGATGGCCACACAGAGATCTGGAAAGAACCAGAGTCCTTGAGGAAATCACGGGGCTACCAAATCCATCAATCGTGAGGTCCCCACCCTACGCCTACACCACTTTTATATGAATCAACGTATTTTCTTAGTGTGTAAACCAATTTAAGTTGGATTTTTTATTACTTGCAGCTAAAATCCCCGTAATACACACACATATATTCAAGGTTATTTTTATAATAGTGTCACTTTTTTGCTTTTTAATAAACTTTTGTGGGAGATAAAGGGGCAAAATTATATCTAGAATGTTAAGAAGTATATGCAATAGCAAGTGCACTCATATGACTCTGGTCCATTATGCCTACTGCTGTGGTTAAAAAAATAAATATTGTCCATGTATTGAGACATTAAGACAGGGGGCACCTGGGTGGCTCAGTTGGTTGAGCATCCGACTTCTGCTCAGGTCATGATCTCTCAGTCCATGAGTTCAAGCCTCGCGTCGGGCTCTGTGCTGACAACTCAGAGCCTGGAGCCTGCTTCGGATTCTGTGTCTCCTTCTCTCTCTGCTCCTCCCCTGCTCAACGCTCTGTCTCTGTGTCTCAAAAATGAATAAATGTTAAAAAAAATTATAAGAAAAAAATACATTAAGAGAAGATGCAAAACCAATGTTAGGTGAGAGAACCTTTAACCAAGAGATGGACAGATTTGTGGCGTAGTTTCTTTGAGTTTCGTTACCATATGGGAGGCAGATTCTTCCATCTAGAGGATGTAGCTAGGACAAAACTGACAAAAATGACATGGAGGCAGGGTTCAGTGCATTGAAAAGTAAAATTATAGTTTCAGGACTGTCTAAAAATGGACAGGGCTTCTTGTAGACAAGGAAACGAGTCCCTAGTCACTGGAGATGTTTAAGCAGAGATTGACCACTCTGGGACTGTGAGAGAGGATGTCATATTGGGGAAAGAGACTACAGAAGAGGCCATCTGAGGTCTTGCCAAGTCCAAGATAGAATGATGCAACATCACCGAGCCCATGAGAAAGCATTGCACCTAGTCAGTCTCCCTAAACGATGAATGGCCAACAGACAGCTCAGCTTTACGATCTCTAGTTGAGACTCCGTGGCATACTTCAGAAACAATTATTTTGAGGGGGAGAAAGTTAAACCCTGACTAGGATGAGATTTTTAGTTGCTCCTAGGTGGCTCAGTCACTTAAGTGTCAGACTCTCGATTTTGGCTCAGGTCATGATCTCACGGTGGTGGAATGGAGCCCTGAGCATGGAACCTGCTTAAGATTCTCTCTCCCCCCTGGCCTTCTGCCCCTCCCGACCTGTAATCTCTCCCGGGAGTGACTGAAAGTCGGCACAAACCAGTCCACAAACAGTAGAGAGTGTGTGCAAAGTGTAGGCAAACTACTGTCCACACAGCTCACCCCGTGAGGTGTGCCTGGAAGTCAGCGCAAGTGCACAATTAAAATATCACAATGAGCCATAGACCCCAGTAGGTAGAGCTCCTTTGTCTAATGACCTTTTTCATAGTGTGATAACAAATACAATAGGCTGGCCTCATAAATCATACCTCCAGAAAACATCCACAGGGCAGACTGTGACACTGTTTGCATATTCAAATGTCACCCCGTTCATAAGAAGAAAGACAAAACACTTTTTTCTCTCTCAAAAATGTCAGCATAGCTGGATTAGAAAAGATAATTCGGAAGTACTTCTAGACAATAATTACCTCTGGCACCTATCTGCAGGGTACTTAATGAATGGGAAGAGGGATTTTTTTAATTTTTAAAAATTATGATTATTACAGTAATTAATCAGCTGCTCAGTGACAGCTTCCTTGAGGGGGAGAAAGTGCCTCAAAGGCCATCTTGCTTCTGTAGGGCACCTTGTTGATTTCACATCACATATGCAAAACATATCCTATTATTATTAGCAACAAAAGTGCTTGTGGAAGTAGAATTAGCCTCAATTTCCTAAATAGTCAGGAAACTCTCACATTTTACAAGTGCAAGGAAAAAAAAAAAATCCTAATCCCAAATGCCAGTTGGAAAAAAAAAAAATGTTTCAGACTTGCTCAGCTGGGGTTGTGAAACCAATCTCTTACTCTTAATTACATGCAAAAGGTTCCCGGTTCTAATTATGGACCTTGGGGACATAGCCCATCTCCCCAAACCAATAACGCCTCATGTTAACTTCTGCTCTTCTGTGTTTAATATCCTACCGCTGGATTTCAGCTCCCCTAGATGATCTGTAAATTTGGCTTTTTCGACTTCATTTTTCGCCGTGCTGCTCAGAGCGGGGGCTAGGAGACCTCACTCTCCCCAGCGATTCTTTTATAACATTTCCTGCTACTCGAGTACAAAATTCTCTAATCTAAGCTATCGACATCAGAGGCAAGTTCTTCCCTGAACCTCTTTCCTCTGCTGCTGTCCTACCTTTCCTCCCGCTGCGCACAGCCCTCCAGTTCCTACATCAAAGGCCCCTGGAGTGCTGTGAATACAACGTTCTGGTGGGGGACTTCTCTGCACGGGTGTGGAGGTGAGAGATGCTTCCGGAGGTCAACGGGCCAAGTGCCTTCTCATATGTGGACCCTGCTGAACAATCTGATGGCCAAGCATGCGCCGGCTAGACACTTCGAAGCAGAGACCGTTAGTACTAAACTTTAGAGAATGTTTAGTCCAAACCCCTCCGTTTTCAGATGAAGAGGCTGAGATTATAGGAAGGAATATAAAGGGACTTGTTCACACCACAGTAGGTGTGAGGAACCATGCCAAGTAGGTCTACAGACCCCATAGCTAGCGCTTGGGATTTATTGTCCAGACCCTCGACGACTCTCTGTTCCACGATCCCCTCCTCCAGCTGAGAAAAGGTAAACTCACATGACCTAGGAGTTCATGACTCGGGCCCCCCGGGTCCTCCCCTCATCTTTTCTGTTAAAGAATATTTGGGCTTCGTACATCTAGGTTCTTTCAACGGTGAAATGGGAATTACAATACTCACTCTTACCGTGTTATTTGTTAAAAGGGAGGAAAAGGGAAAGGGGTGGGGAACAAACCTGAAAGCGTCTTTGATGAGTGAAAAATTGAAAGGAATTACTTTCCATACATTTCGCAAGTACATCGGATCAGACCATCTCTAACATTTTAGAGAATATTTTTGGGTAAATCTCATCCAAAGGTTTTCAGCAAAAAAGTACTTTGAAATTAAAATGAGGATGAAATCTTGTAGCATGTGGATGTGTGCATACTCTCTAAAAAGGAAGTTGGGCTATCACATTTTTGCACTTTTATTTATTTATTTTTGAGGGAGAGAGAGAGAGCGTGAGGGGGAGGGGCAGAGAGAGAGGGAGACACAGAATCTGAAGCAGGCTCTGAGCTGTCAGCACAGAGCCCGACGTGGGGCTCGAACCCACAAACTGTATGATCATGACCTGAGCTGAAGTTGGACGCTCAACCGACTGAGCCACCCAGGCGCCCCTCATTTTTGTGCTTTAGATGGAGCTCGTATTTACTCTTTTCCACATAGCAGGTGCTCAGCTCAGCACATTTGAGTGAAATGAGTGAATGTTCTTTTTTCATCACCCAAGCAAATCCTACCCACCCCTCAAGTTTCATGTCAAGATTCACCACATGACTTCAGACCCGAGTGATTTTTTCCTTTCTTTCCATTAATGTCCACTATGCCCCGAGTTATTGCTTTGCAACCTACAGGCAAGCTCTTGTTCATGGACAGTGGTCTATTGCAATCTACCTCTTTGATATGTGTTCACATCAGCATTTGGAGGAAATTGTGAGTTCCATAAGTACAGAAGCTATGTGTTGTTGTTCTCTTATACACCCACAGCACCTGACACAGAGCTCATTTGTAAGCAGAATCACAGATGCTGGAATTCATGGACTGTTATTCACACTCCAGTCTTCTGTAACATGTGCCTATACACATACAGTAAAACCTTGGATTGCAAGTAACTTGCTCTGCGAGTGTTCTGCAAAAGAAGCAAACATTTATAACAAATATTAACTTGATAAACCAGTGGTACCTTGCAACACGAGTGGCACGTGAAGATAAACATCACGTGATCGCAAGCGAGTCAATGGTGTTTCTCTCCCTCGTGCTGCGGGATGGTGGGTGATCCTCTCCCATGCTTGGATGCTCGGTCTCAGGCTGCGGCGTCTGGCAGAAATCAGGGATTCTTCAGAATGCTGGAAGGTGCCCACAACTGACGCTGTTGTATCTTTGTCATTTCAAAGCACCTATGGACAGTGTTTTGCTTCTCCATGTAAGAAGAGTAAGCTTAGGACTGCTTTGCTTCATTCTAGGCCAGGCTACCTGCAGCTATAGACCCTTTCCTCTTCGGCCTTATTGCCAGTCACATTAAATACAGTATATGACAAGAGTTTATTAATACTCTAGTCAACATCCGTTAGTGATAGTGAAAGTTGTCCTACGTAATAACCCTCTTCTCTCTTGTCTCCCTCATAACAGCCGCAAAGCTTTTCAAGGATAAGTGTAGGTCAATTTGTTTATTTTTCTTTATATTTTGTATTTTCTTTATTATTTTGTTATATTATGGCATTTTAATCATTTTTACATGAATATTTTTGGGCTGGGGGAGAAGCATCTGAGTTTCCATTATTTCTTATGGGGAAATTCCCTTTTTTTTTTTTAATTTAAAAACAAAAATTTTTTTAAATGTTTTATTTATTTTTGACAGAGAGAGAGAGAGAGAGACAGAGCATGAGCGGGGGAGGGTCAGAGAGAGAGGGAGACACAGAATCCGAAGCAGGCTCCAGGCTCTGAGCCATCAGCACAGAGCCCGAGGCGGGGCTTGAACTCACAGACCGCGAGATCATGACCTGATCTCGACCAGCGGCCAAAGTCGGACGCTCAACCGACCGAGCCACCCAGGCGCCCCGTGGGGGAAATTCGCTTTGATATACAAGTGCTTCGGATTACAAGCATGTTTGCGGAACGAAATATGCTCACAAGCCAAGGTTTTGCTGTACGTGGAATCTATGGGCTATAATTTGTGTTAAATGTTTGTTTGCCAACTCTTAGGTAGATAGGTGGCAGCCAACTGCTAAGTGATTTCTGTCCTTCCAGGGGCAGTATATCCCTAAGTCACAGATGAGACCACATATGAAACAGAGCCATGAAATCTATCTGATCAGAAATCCAAAGTTAGTTAGCGGATGAGAAATGGTTAAGTAGAAGTGAGCAAACTGATGAATCTTCTGTGTAGAGACCAGGACACTTCTAGTTTATTCTAGAAAAGGTGGGAGAAGGATTCTAAGAACTAAATATAGATTATTTCTTCTTTGGATGGTTAAGAGTGTTTAATGGGAAAATTTAGCTTGGATTGGGGATAGAGGAATGATTTAAATCAATAGATTTGCAATGAGTGACTAAATCCAGAGGCAACAAAAGGAAAGACTGATTTTTTTTTTTTTAAAGTTCGCATCACAAAACATACCATAAGCAAACTGTTAGCTTGGGCAAAACTATTTGCGACAGATAACACAGACAAGGAGATAATATCCCCATAAATAAATAATTTTTAAAATTGAAGAGAAAAGGACCGAAAACTTGATAGAGAAATGGAAAAAAAGCACACAACGGTGATTCACACAAAAGGTCCTCAAAAAATGAAAAAATGTTCAAGCTTGCTCACAATAAATGGCATACACATTAAAACAACTCTGAGATGTTATTTCTCACCAGGCACAGACTAGTAAAAATTAAAAAAAAAAAAAAGACAACACATTCTGCTAGTGAAACTATAGGAAAACAGGCACTCTCATCGTCTCTGGAGGAAAATTTTAGCTAAATTGTAACATTGGCTAAAATTTAGCTAACATGCAGCTAACAAAGCTACAAATTCACTTGCTTTCTGGCCTACATTCCCATGGCTAGGAATTAACCTCTATTAATAGAAAAATACACATGCAGAAGGCTATTCACCGTAGCATTGTTGGCGACTACAAAATATTGAAAATGACCCAAGCGTCCAGTCATAGAGTAGTGGTTGTATAAACTCTCTTATATCCACACATGAAGAGCTAACATGGCCATAAAAAAAATGCGAACGATCTCTATAGGGTGATATGAAATGAGTTCCAGGGCATGCTGGTAAGTAACAAAGTAAAGCGTAAAAGAAAATGTAGGGTATGCTACCTTTCTGTAGGAAAGAAGACGATATAAGTAAATGCACGTGTCTACTCATTTGTGCAAAAGAAATAAAAGAAAGATAATTCACAAATTAAGGAAATTGACTACTCGGTAGAAGGGAGAGGCAATGGGGAATGGGCGAAACGAAGGGATATTTTTGTGGGGGGGGGGACTTTTTTTAAAAGTGGGATTGGGGTTACAGGAGTGACAAAGGAGTTTACTTCTCTAAGCATAACTTCTGGCTCTTAAAATCATACTAATGCTTCATACACCCTTAAAATTTCACCCAAATAAACGGACCAACCAGGATGGGGATGAGGGACCCAAAAGAGAACACACACAAAAATAACGAATTAACTTAATTCTATAAAGTCTATAGCAAATGCATAACAAAAGTGCACTGAAGAGGGCAGAGAAGAAAAGAAATAACTTGGGTAAGCAGTATCTTGACTGGATACTGTAAGACTACAGGCAGAAAGAACTGTGCATAAATGCTGAATTTCATCAGCTGATTTGTTTCTTATTGGGATATGAGAATTTAACGATTCTAAAACAACTTTAGGAGTACACCAGAATCAATGACAGAAGTAAACATTCAGAATAAATGAGAGCCAGCTTGCTTGCCATTGGAGAAAGAAGTTACAAATAAAGGGAGAAAATGGAAATAAACTCCGTGGAAATGAATTAAAATCAGTCATCAGTATAAACCCATGGTTTGTATGTGTAAATATATATATATATATACTATATATATATAGTAGTATATAGTATATATGTACTATATATATATACTATATATATATATACTATATACATAGTATATACATAGTATATATATACTATGTATATACTATAGTATATATACCATATATATACTATGTATATATATAGTATACATATAGTATATATATACTATACATAGTATATATATATAGTATGTCCTATATATATATATATAGTAGTATATAGTATATATGTACTATATATATATACTATATATATATATACTATATACATAGTATATACATAGTATATATATACTATGTATATACTATAGTATATATACCATATATATACTATGTATATATATAGTATACATATAGTATATATATACTATACATAGTATATATATATAGTATGTATACTATATATATATATACATAGTATATATACTATATAATAGTATATACTATATATGTAGTATATACTATATATATACTATATATAGTATATATAGTATATATTTACTATATATATGTATGTATACTATATGTGTATAGTATATATGTACTATATATATAGTACATATACATATATATACAAGTATATATACATATATACACACACATATATCAACCCACATCCATATGCACACACACACAGATAAATACAGATGCTTGTGTCTATGTGGATTAGCATACATACATGCATATTTCCTGTTCCATCCACTGAGAAATTCTAGAAGCAAAGACACTCCAATCGCCATGAGCACACCTACTGATCAGATCTTTTCTAAACACCATTCTCTGAGAAATGTTTGATACCAGGTCTGGGGCAGGAAAAGAAAAAATCTGAGCTTGGGGCATCTTGGGATGCCACAAAGTAAGAAGTGCTCAAATAAGAAAGGAGACTTTTCATAAAAGATAGTGAAAACAACTCGAAAGATCTCCTAATGACCAAAGTTGGAAATATTTCAGCATGAAAATAAATAATGACAGTGTTGGATTTTAACCAATAGGATAAATCAATATCCATAAGTCACAGTGACATAAATATTTGAATAAATAAATAGCTGGGGAAAACCGACAGCTCTTTCTCGTACCAAAAATTCAATGAATACATGTAGAAGGAAATAAAATAGAAAAGCACCATTAGGCAAACACCAAAGTAATAATTGTTGTGAACAAGATCCACTAATTGATGCTAAAAATAGTGGGAAGAAGTCTGAGGAAAAACAAGGGATTTTCACAATCTCTATGTATCTCCTACAGATGTTTGGTAATTGCAAAGGGGAAAAAAGGTCACTCTACTGAGGAAAAATCTAGCAGCACACCATCTTGACCAGGTGATCAAGGTTAATATCACCAGTTACAAGACGTATCAACAAAATGGGGCTCTTGAGGAGATCATGGAATCATTTCGGTAGTATTCTTGCCAACACCATTGGGAAAATTTGTATACGATCTACAGTTTAGTTAATATTATTGAACCAGGGTTAACTTTCTGGAGTTAATAATTGTACTGCAGTTATATAAACCGTTAACAATAGGGGAAGCTGGAGGAAGGGTATGTGGGAATTTGCAACTTTTTTGTAAGACTAAATTGAATTCAAAACAAAAATATAAAAAAATGTATATGTAATTGGTGCCTACATTTAGCCATCTACTCTAGTCTGGCCTCCAGCCTCATAGCCACCAAATTAGCTCCTAATCAGTTCTGGTACTTTCATAGTATCATTTGCTTGACTTTCTGGTTTTCCTCACACACCTCCACCCCCCCCCCCCCCCCGCACCTGCTCTCTGCTTTGTGTGTGTGTGTGTTTTGTTCTCTGTCTCCTTTGCAAATTCATTTTCCTCTACACAGACATTAAGAGTTCCAATTCCTTCACCTTTGATCATTTTTTTAAATCTTACTCTACCCTTTTTTCTTAAGAAATCACATCCAAAGTTTCCATTAGCATGTAAATCTAGAAGATGCACAATTTTTGTATCACCAGCCCAAATTTTGGGGGGAATGGGATGCAGTGGAGGATAGATCCATATCTACACTACTTGAGATCTGAATTTCTTGATGGCCCTTCAAACTTAGTATGTCAAGAACGAAGCTCATGACCTAGCACTCCCTCCCACAGTGGTTTAAAATATGTCCACAAATTATTTGACACACCCTTCCAAAGTGGAGCCTGATTCTACTGTAAGTGTGGGTTGGACTTAGCAACTCACTGACGTAGAATAGAGAGAGAAATGACAGTGTGTGACTTCAGAGGCTAGGTCATAAAAAGCACGTCAATTCCTTCTTTCTGTCTCTTGCTTGGATTACTTACGCCAGGGAAGACAGCTGTAAGGCCCCTCATGGAGAAGTCCATGTGGTAAGAAAGTTAGACCTCCAGCCATCCGCCACATGAGATAGTTTGTAAGTAGACTCTCCAGCCCCAGGCAAGCCTTCAGATGAATGCAGCCCTGACTACCATCTTGACTGCAACATCCTGAACTAAAATCCTCCAGCTTTTCCCAAATTCCTGATTTCTTAGAAATTGAGATAATAAATGTTTCTATTTTAAGCCGCTATGTTTGGGCCAATCTGTTATGCAATAACAGTCTACTCCCTCTTCCCACCTGTTGGAAGCCGAGCTATCCCAGCCTGAGTGGCAGGGACCGGGCTGTGGATGGATTGGTGACTGCAGGGCAGCCTGCCAACAGTGAAGCTTCTTGTACTCCCACTTTTAGGTAATTTGGCCTTATAAGTACCTGGGGTACTGTCTGTTGGGGAATTGCCCTCGGCAGGCCCCCTGGGAAAAGAACCATTAGGGAAGAAAATAAGGTTCCGCAAGAAATTGTGCGGCCTTGCATTTAGCCCTTGCCATTCCCCATGGAGACTCTTCTACTTGCAAGAAGGATAGCCTCATGCATTTGCCAGCAAAGGCGGCCAACGAAGGAGAGACATGGATCCGAAAGCCCCACTCCAGTAACTAAGGAGTGTATGGACGCAGGTCACTCTGACCCCTAGGCCCACTTGGCCCCCAGGAGGCATTCTAGATGATGACTGAACCTAGTCGGTTAAGCTACAGAATTGGTTCCTAGGTGCATTGCCTCTCTGAGAATGTATAAGGCGTGCGTTCCTAAGGCCCTGTTAGCCCCCTCCTGGCACCTCGGACCCAAGTGAACACTTTTGTTCTTCAAAACCACGAATGGTTCAGGGAAACAACGAAGAGGTCATGTCCCTGTAACTGTTCCACTTGAGGTGTTGAGAGATAAATGACCTTTCATGAAAACAGCAAAGCGAATACTTTATAAATTACAGATAAACATAGATACATAATAAGAACAATAAAAGAAATCGATCAATAAGCAAAGGGCAGGAGGGAATGTTATGACAAAACAATCATGTTATTCCTTATTGGGTGATTATACAAAGGAACAATTTTAAAATTGGGTAATGTTAGAAAAACATAGGTGACGTATGTTACAAGAAAATCACTAGCATATATAATGCCACGTTTTACTGCAATAAATTGGCCCGTTCAACACACTGCTGTCTGTGTCCATGACCTGAGCTGAAGTTGGTCACTTACCCAACTGAGCCACCCAGGCGCCCCCAGGATGATCTTTTCAAAAAACATTCACCGATTACCAGTTCTAAGCTGGATGCACTAGCATGGGTTCCCAGACAGACAGAACTCTCCCAAAGGCGGGGACAACTAAGAGAGTGCAGCGAGAGGACAGTGGCTTCTCCTAAGCTTCTCATTACCTCCACCCTGAACAATGTCAAAGTGCACCATTTGAGGTTGGGGAGAGTGGCCTTTGATCAATTTGATTGTTATAGCTGATTCGGAGCTGTGACGTGCGTGGCTCAAAAAAAAAAAATCATACTCTCAAATTGTTTTTAAATGTAATACATGCTTATGTTTTACAAACTTGGAAACTGTGTACAGTTTTTAAAGAGCGGGAAAAATCACCTTTAATGTTACCGTACTGAAATTTTGGCTTATTTCTTTCAAACATTCCCCCCCAGTGTTCTTTAAACCTTATTAAGATTGTTCTGTATATTGGAGCGCCTGGGTGGTGCAGTCGGTTAAGCGTCCGACTTCAGCCAGGTCACGATCTCGCGGTCCGGGAGTTCGAGTCCCGCGTCAGGCTCTGGGCAGATGGCTCAGAGCCTGGAGCCTGTTTCCGATTCTGTGTCTCCCTCTCTTTCTGCTCCTCCCCCGTTCATGCTCTGTCTCTCTCTGTCCCAAAAATAAATAAACGTTGAAAAAAAAATTTATATATAAAAAAAAAAAAGATTGTTCTGTATATTGATGTAATTTTCTATTCCACTTTTGTGCTTCAGGTTATAAGATTCTTTCCATATCATTAAAAACTCTATGCAAATATCATTTTAATAGCTGCTTCCCCATCTATGATGTTAGAAATTTCGTTCTGAAATTCATCTTCTTGCCCAATACGAAAATGAATTATTTTCCTTTTGGGGCGGCGGGGGGGGGGGGGGCAGTAGCAATCGTGGTAGTTTTGGGGGTCTGCTTCCATGGTTTCATGACACTTGGAGGCTGCTGTTTAAATATTCAACCAAATTGTGTTTCTCGAGCTATGGCCTCAATCCAAAAGGGAGCAGCAAATCTGCTTGGTGATTCCAGCACTTTCTAACAATATTTACTCCTCGAGGCTTCCAAAGCTAACGCACTCTTGGTTTTCTAGTGGGTAAGCCGATAATGCGTCTAGGATGTCGCTCAGGTCAGACGCCTTGAGAGAAGAAGAAGGGAAAGTCAAGGAGCCCCAGAGAAACTATGCTGAAGTATGCAAACACATGTGGCCCTCAGAAAACCCAAACCTAGCTGCCTGTCTTTTCATTAGAATGCGCAATGATTAGTAATCCATAATTTATGGCTCGAATTAATTCTTCCCTTTATCATGGAGAAGGACTCACCCAAGCATGCTACAATGACAAAGGTCGCATACACTGCTCCCTTCAACCCCTGGATTTCCTGGCCGGGAAGTCATTTTGCAAAACCCATTAAGCTGGCAAAAGATCCAGAAAGACATGCCTCCCCCATTCTGCTTAATTTCATGAAGAAATGGAATGAAGAGAGAGAGAAAAAAATCCGATCGTGTCATTTAACTGAGGCCACGTCTCCTTCAAGAGGATCCCTTTTGGGCCTGTAACTGCAGCCAAGGCACGTTCACGAAGAGCAGATACTCTACCAAAGCTTTGAGGCTGGTCCCAGGAGGAAGAGGAAACGGGGTCAGGAAATCAAGTGGCTCTCCATGCATATCTCTGCATGTTACGCACCTTCCCAGTGCATTACTTGGATGGCCCCCAACCAGGACACTTTCTCCCTTGGAGCCTGCTGACCACATCCAAGTGTATCCAGATCTTTGGGAACTTCGCCAAGGGTCTTCCCATAATCTGGCTGTCGCCCTAGGTAATGGGAGAGTGGACATTACCTCGTGACTAGGGCTGGGCCCAGCAGGATGCTAACCTGTAGTCTGCCTTTCTGGATGACTTGAAATGATAAATTTAAATTTAGTTCACATTTATTGAGAATCTACTCTATACCAGGGATTTATTAATTCATTTAGTGCTCACGACTCACTGAGGTAGGTGCCACTATTATAAATTAGAGCCGACATTCCAGACAGCAGAGCCTCTGTTTTGATTTCTACTATATCTCCATATAGAACTCCCTTGGCATAGAGTAGGCACTCAATGAATACTTGTTGAGTGAATACTCTTTTTTTTATTTTTTGCACACGAGGAGCCTGAGGCACAGAGCTAGTAAGTGGCAAAGTAAAATTCAATCCTTTCCATTCTGGTTCCAGAGCTAATGCTGTTGAGTGTCAGTCAGTGGTGAGTCCTTGACTTCTGCAGAAGTTTGGTTTTATTTCCTTTTTAGCAGAGGGATAATCCTATTCAGTGTCCTCAAAATATTTTTGAGTTCAAGATGCAAGGTAGGTACCAGGTGTTAATTCCTCCCGGCATGGACTTGGGACATAAGACAGGTGCAGCCAGTGATTGACGACAATATTGCCACCAGTGTCACTCAAATGATCATGGCCTGCTTGCAGAGGAGACATCTATTTCTCTCCACCCTAAGCCCCTCCTGAATGTTCCGAGTCCCTTTCTTATGACAGGCCATGTCAACCTGCAGATGCCTCCACCCACAGGTGAAAGAAAATGACCCATTTCTGCAACCACAAGGACAGGTGCCCTTTCCCACTGCCTCACCTTTGTTCCTTTGCCCTCTCAGGTTGGATTTATTTTCATTTCTTTCTGATCTGCAGATTGACGAAAATCTTTCGTCTTCTCCAAGGCTGCCCGAGCCCCAGACTGTGGCCCGGGCGGGCCATGTGAGAGCAGAGCCTGCAGCCAGAGCTGAGAGAGGTGTTATTTACATATTTATTAGAAATTCTGTCCTGCTGGCAAGAGACGCTCACTTCTGACTTTAATTCCGATAAGTAAACAACCCCATTGGCAAGGAAGAGGGGGAAAACAAACCAGAGTAGTTTGCACAAGATAATACAGTACAGCGGAAAAATATCCGTAATGCAAAACCATTTGCAGTGCAAAGCAAGAGAGAGAGAGAGAGAAAAAATCTATCTCCATAACCTAGCTTAGGTTAAATACTCCAAAAGCAATAATTACAAAGTAATTCAATTATATTTGGTATCAGTTGCCTCACAGGCCAGTGGAATGACAATTAATCCCAGGGTGTCCTCCTTTTTTTTTTTTTTTTTTTTTTTTTTAATACTTGTGGTTTGTTCAGAATTGCCCTCCAGCAGTTAACCACACTCTGCGGTCCTCTGGCTGATCGTGTCTCTCTTCTTCCTCATTCATTCTGGCCTGATAACGCCCCGCACCAGGAAGCCGTTCTGTCAAGTTCAACCTTCTCTGACCCCACTCTCACACTGTCCGGCATCCTAACATTATGCTTAGGTGCCCTCCTGCTTCGCCTTAATTATATTGTATTGTGAGGATTGCAACAGTGGGAGAGTTTAGTGGCCTATGGCTTTCTCCTAACGTTCAAAATTGAACCCACATCACCATCCCTGTGACAACGCAGTGAATTAAATCTTTCTCAGCATAGCATGTCTAGCTATTCCCAGAAAAAAAAAAATTACATTTTAGGAACATTAAAATGGACTGGCTTTAATCCACAATAGCAAAGGAAGGAAGAGATATGGCTGAAATCCTGCCTGATGTTCTGACCTGAACTTACCCTGCAGATAAAATCATATGGAATTCTCTGCGTTTCTATAGCTTCTTTCAGTCAGGGATTGCAAGGTACTTTACACATAGTAATAAGTTCCGCAACCTTTCTCTGATGCTGCGCCCTGGCTCCAGGAAGGGTTCGCACATCAGAAATTGGCAATGATGGACAGAAAGGGACTGGCCCAGGCAACATCCCCAGCTGGCAGAGGTCGAGAAATGAGAACTCAGGCATCTGGATTGCAGCACTCCACACTGGTGATCAGAACAATCATTGTACTTCTAGACCCCCAATGTACTTCTAGAAATAAAAATAAAAGTTGCAGTGAGACCAGGGTTGTGGATTTGTTCTGCGGGGGAGGAGAAAGCCTTTTCCTCTACCCTCTTAGGTTATCTAACTGGGGCCCTGCAGATTAGACTGACAAAAGACAGATGACGAAGAAAAAACCAAAAGTTTATCAACCTGCACAGGTACGGGAGAAACCCAGTGACGGGTAACTCTAAGGGGTGGTTAGAACTCAGGGCTCACATAGCATGTCTAAAAGAACAGTGCCTTGGTGAATAAGTGACAGGAGAAAAGAAGCCTTAGGCTTCTGGGGTAGCAAACTGGAAAGGGAAACATCCCGGGAGAAACCACTGAAGGTAAGTGTTGTTTAGATAAGAACGGTTACGGAGATGTCTCTTATGCCTTCTCCGGGCTGATAAGAGTTTAGAATTGCCTCCAGTGATTAAGAATCCTCCTGTCCTTCCGGGTAGAGAGTTCTCCCCGTGTCTGTTTTCTCAATTGCTCTCCTGTCAAAATAATCCTTCCGTCAGAGTGTCATATTTCGGAGTGGCATACCCTTCCTGGGTGATCCAGCTGACTGAAGCACATGTGAACCCAATGGCTTGGAGTGAAAATAATTTTTGTTAATAAACACACCTGTGTTATTTCATGGTGTTTCCTGTGATCGTGAAAGAGTTAGGCTCCCAACAGTGTGATATTGCCAAGTTCCAATATACAATATTGTATTGTATACGATATTGTACAATATACAATGAGTTACAAACCAGATGAGTGGTTGTCCAATCGTAATAGCTGCAGCTAATCCAGTGCTTATTATGAGGAAGCTGCTGCACTAAAAACTTTATGTGCGTTAATTAATTTAATATTCCCCACACCACTACACAGATATTAATCTCATTTCCAGGCAGCTAGCTGAGTCTCAGAGAGTTTGCCAAGTTTACACAGCCTATAAGTGGTAGAACTGGGATTTTTTTTTAAATGTTAATGTTTATTTTATTTTTGAGAGAGACAGAACACGCGTGGGGGAGGGGCAGAGAGAGAGAGGGAGACACAGAATCTGAAGCAGGCTCCAGGCTCCAAGCCGTCAGCATAGATCCCGACGCGGGGCTCGAACCCATCAATGGTGAGATCGTGAACTGAGCCGAAGTGCTTAACCGACTGAGCCACCCAGGCACCCACTGGGATTCTAATCTAGTTGATTTGGCCCCACAATGCAGGGTGTTCTCTGACAGTGAAAATAAAATATATATCTGGAAGTAGGTGGATGCAGGAGAGGAATAGGTTCAGGTGGGAAAGTGGATGGGAAATCTTAATCTTTCGTCACAGAGAGCCTCTAGTTCTTGGAAGAAACCTGCTGGACCTTCAGTCTCTTTCCCTCCCGAGAGAAGACAGCCAGTGTCTTGCATGACTTAGGAGTATGGACGCTAAACTGGACTGTGCAAATCTGAATTCCTGGTCTGCCACGTTCTAGTTGTGTGACCTTAGCTTCTATGTGCCTTCTGTGTGTCTCATTTGCAAAATTCAGGTAATGGCTATGGTCTCAAAAGATTGTGCTGAGGGTTGAGACGATACGTGTAACGTACTTAGAATGGTGCTTAACACTCTGCGTATTTTAGCTAATATGATTCAAAATTATTTTACGAAGGTAGGTTCATCTACCGGTCAACGTGTCTTCTTTTCTCTTCCCCAAGTTAGAGCCTGGGGGGTGATGGTGGTGCATGATTGGTAGATTCCAAGGCCTCCTTCCTTCCTGGTGACCCTAAATTAGCTTAATCATATCTACCTTCAGACCGCACCTTCTCGTCCTGAAATACCTTTCCTGCCAGCTTACTTACATGTTAACTCCTATAATGGAGAATGGAGCCTTTCATCGTATGGCCGGGAAACGTAGTTACTAGACAGACTCCTGTGGTTGAAAGACATCCAATCACTCATGAGTGCTGGTGGGCAGAGACAGGCCACCCTCTCCCCTTGTGAAGTCTTCTGTTGGACGGCAGACAGACCGATGAATTACAGAGCAAGTCAGAGCAAAATTACAATAGTCATGCATACTACAAAATAAAATTCCAGAAGGTGGGGGAAAATCCCATTCCTGGCCAAAAGCACGGCATATGCAAAATGATTGGGAGAGAATATGGCAGATGAGTGGGAGATGGCCAGTGTGGGTAGAATGCAGGTGTGTGGGGAGCGGATTTCAAACAGATGAGACACTCTGGATATAGGCAGAGGCCAGGCCATAGAGGTTTCAATCTTTTTCCTGTGATCAATGGGAACTTCTGGAAGGGTGGAAGCAAGGATGATAAATCAGATTTTCTTTTTAAGAGATCATCCTTCTTCTTTTAATGCAGTCTCCGTCATACCAATAGCCATTTATTTATTTGTGTCTATAGATAGATAGATAGATATACCAGCATATACCAGTTTTCTTTTTCCTTATTTTATTTTATTTATTTTTATTATTTTTAACAGCCATTTAAATGACCAGTTATTAGTTTTTAATGTTTTTATTTATTTTTGAGGGACAGAAAGAGAGAGCATGTGTGCGCAAGTGGGGGAGGAGCAGACTGAGGGGGACAGAGGGCCCAATGCAGGCTCTGTGGTGACAGCAGCGAGCCCAATGTGGGGCTCGAACTCCCGAACCGTGAGATTATGACCTGAGCCGAAATTGGATGTGCAACTGACTGAGCCACCCACGTGCCCCTCATCAGTGATTATTGAGCACCTACTCCGTGTGAGAGCACTTAGCTAGACCCAGAGCATGTGGAAATGATTAACATACAACCCAGTGGGGAAGACAAGTTAAAAAGATAAATTATGATAAAACCTGATCAGTGTTAGTTACTCCAAAAAGGATGGAGTCAACGAAAGGGGCTACATCCTGACCTGGAAGAGGAAAGGCCTAATGAATGTTTTGCATGCATCTACCAGGGGGAAAACACGTGGGATATATTTATTGGGGAAAAATTGAAAAATGCGGAAAAAAATACAAAAAGGATATCAAATGACATATAATCCTTCAACTTACATCTTATGAAGATTAATGAAAATATCAATTCAATAGAATTGAATTAAAAAATCAATCAACCATTTATTTATTTATTTATTTATTTATTTTTTAATGTTTATATATTTATTGTGTGTGTGTGTGTGTGTGTGAGAGAGAGAGAGAGAGAGAGAGAACACAAGCATAGGAGGGGCAGAGAGAGAATCCCAAGCCGACTGTGCACTATCAGCACAAAACCTAAGTTCACAAATGGTGAGATCATGACCTGAGCCGAAACCAAGAGTCAGATGCTTAACTGAATGAGTCACCTAGGCATCCCTCAGTTAAATTTTTTAAAAGCATATATTTTAAATATAGAAGGCCCTCAACTTACAAATGCATTGTATTTTAATGTTTTAATTGTTTACAAGGAAAAGTTTGTAGAATTCAGAGCATACTTGCATATTTCCCCACAAGAACAACATTATGACAGGATTCCAGGTTCCCAGGCTAACCTGTAATATTTCATTAATATATATATGTATATACATATATATACATATATACATATATATATTAGGTCATATAGTAATATATATTAATATATAATAAGTAAATAATTAATAATATATATTAATATATTGCTATTAATATATGTTAATATATATTAGGTCATATATTAATAACATATATATTAGGTCATGTAATTTACAGGTTACTGTATTAATTTATCTATATCACTATTCAATAAAGTATCCCAAAACTTAGTAGATTAAAACAAGCTTGTATTATTTCATAGTTCCTGTGAGTCAGGAATCCGAGCACAAGGTCTCCTGTGGCTCAAGACTCCTGAAAATTTGCAGTCAAGGCATCAGCTGGGCTGTAGTCTCATCTGTGAGTTTGACTGGGGAGGCATCTGCTTCTCAGCTCACTCATGTGGTTGCTGGCAAGAGTCGGGTTCTCATGGGTGGTTGCATTAAGCACCTCAGTTCTTTGATGGCTGCTGGCTGGAGGCCTTCCTAAATTCCTTGCCATGGGGGGTGGGTCTTTCCATAAGATAGCTCACAACATGACAGCTGCCTTCAGTGAGAGTCAATAAGCGAGAAGAGCCACAGAGAAAATACAGGCAAGAGGAAGTCACAGGTTTTTGTTTCATTTTCTTTTTAATTAAAAAAATTTTTTTAATGTTTATTTATTGAGAGAGAGAGACACACACACACAGAGCGTGAGCAGGGGAGCGACAGAGAGAGGGGGAGACACAGAATCCAAAGCAGGCTCTAGGCTCCGAGCTGTCAGCAGAGCCCGACGCGAAGCTTGAACTCAGAAACTGTGAGATCGTGACCTGAGCCGAAGTCGGGCGCTCAACCAACTGAGCCACCCAGGTGCCCCAGAAGTCACAGTTTTTTAAAAGCTAATCTGGAGCTGTCATCTCATCAATTTTCTATATTCAGTTTTTCAGAAGGAAGGCTAGGTCCAGTCCATACAGAGAGGAGGGGATTACATAAGAACATGAATTGCAGGGGGCAGGGATCATTCCAAGTCATTTTAGAAGCAACCTACCACGTCTTTCTCTTTTTCTCCCCTTCCCTCTGGATGTCTATCTATGTACATCTACATATCTGTGTATCCATCTATCTCTTTCTAGATATATATTTATATAGATAGCTATGGATATATTTGTTTTCAGTAGACGTCTTCTTTTAAAAATAAATGGTTCTGCAGAAGCCCACCGTGTAAAGCAGACACAGGTGTTGCTACAGCAGTGGGGCTGGAGGAGTGGAAATGGAAGCCTAGTCTGCAAGAGTCTGCGAACCCAGGCTGAAAATTCCTAAATATCTGAGCCACCGTTTCTCCCCAGGGCCTAGGACAAGAACAGGACATCTTATCACAAAGCAAAGAGAGCACTCATGCTATGTTCTTTGGAGCTCAGAGTTGGTCCAAATTACAACTCTGAAACTCTTGTGTGCTGTTGGTGGGGATGTAAAATGATACAGCCGCTAGGGAAAAGTGTATGGAGGCTTCTCAAAAAATTAGAAATAGAACTGTCATTTGCTTCAGCAATCCCACTTCTGGGTATTTACCCAGAGGTATAGAAAAAATTTTAAAGCGATATTTGCACGTGCCATTCTCAAGGCAGTGTTATTCACAAGAGCCAAGAAGTGGAGACAACCTCCATGTTCATTGTTGAATGGATGAATGAAGCAAATGTGGTATATACTTACAATGGAATATTATTCAGCCTTAAAAAAGAAGGAAATCTTGTCATCTACTACAGAGAAAGACCTATATTGAATGAAATAAGCCTGTCAGGAAAAGACAAACATTACATGATTCTATTTATAGGACCTATCTAACGTAGTCAAACTCTTAGTAGAATTGTAGCTGTCAGAAGCTGGGAGGAGGTGGAAAGGGGAGTTGTTCAGTCTGGCAAAATGAAAAAATTCTAGAGATCCGTTGCATAATAATATGCGTGTAATTAATATACGTATAGTTAAAAACGGTTACGATGGTAAATTTTATGGGTTTTTTTTTACCCTCGTAAAACAATTATAAAACAAAATAAAAATAAAAATTACAAAAACAAACAAAAAAATAAATTACAACTTTGACAAAGGTGACATTAATTTAGGCATGTCTTGGTGTCACATTTTTCTCTCCAATTCCTATTGCTTTGGCTCTAGACAAACTCTGTGTTCATGAAACTTCAACTCAGTATTAACTCAGTATTGCCTTTTAGTTCTATTTGGCTTTTATTTCATGTTTCATTCATTCATTCATTCATAGGGAGAGAGTGCATGCAAGCTGGAGAGAAGGGCAGGAGGAGAGACAGAGAGAATCCCAAGCAGGTTCCATGCTCAGCACCAATCCCGATGGGGAGCTCCATTCCATGACCCTAGGATAATGACCTGAGCCGAAATCAAGAGTTGGTGGCTCAACCAACTGAACCATCCAGGCTTCTCTATTTCATGCATTTTAAAGCTCCAGTGTTATGGGCATACATGTTTAAAGTTGTTATATCTTCTTGAACATTTATTCCTTTATTATTATATAATGTCTCTCTTTATCTCTGACAATATTCCTTTTCCTGAAGTCTATTTTGTTTTATGTAAAAATAGTCATTTCAGATTTCTTTTGGGCTGATATTTACACGGTATATTTTCGTTTTTACTACGAATTCACATTATACTGATAATTATACTGCATGCATATTTATATTTACATTTATATTTGAAGTTGGTTTCTTGAGAAAAGCATATAGTTGGGGCTTGCTTTCGGATCTAATCTAATAGTCTTTTTTAACTAGTGCATTCAAGCATTCATATTTAATGTGATTATTAATATGGTTGGATTAATAGCTGCTTTTCATTTCTCCCATCTGTTCTTTATTTCTTTTTTCTTCTTCATCTGCCTTCTCTTGGGTTAATTATTTTTATGACTTCATTTTATTTACTCAATTGACTTATTATTTATACCACTTTTAAAATGCTTTTAGGGGCGCCTGGGTGACGCAGTCGGTTAAGCGTCCGACTTCAGCCAGGTCACGATCTCGCGGTCCGTGAGTTCGAGCCCCGCGTCGGGCTCTGGGCTGATGGCTCGCAGCCTGGAGCCTGTTTCCGATTCTGTGTCTCCCTCTCTCTCTGCCCCTCCCCCGTTCATGCTCTGTCTCTCTCTGTCCCAAAAATAAATAAACGTTGAAAAAAAAATAAAAAAAAATTAAATACAATGCTTTTAGTGGTTGCCATAGGGTTTATAATGCACAACTTTAATGGCGTAACTTTTTCGTTTCCACAGGAAGTAGTCATGCCTTAAAAAAGATGGAAAAACCACTGAGCTTTATAACAGGTTGATTAACTCATATTTATTGAATGTCTATCATATGCCAGGTATTACTCTAAGCACGTTGCAGGCATTAACTAGTTTATTGCTCCAAACAAAGAAAAAAGGCATATCCAATTGTTACCCCCATTTTACAGATTGAAAAACCAAAGCACAGAAACCTCATTTTTCATGGTCACAAAACTAGTTGGTCTCCAGAGCTTATACTTAAAAGCATTGAGTTGTACTTCTGTGGGCCACACAAGGACACTGCAACTTAAAATTTGGGACCAAAACCGTCAACTTACAAAACATCTTTTGAGAGCATTTTTCGCAAATATACTAAAGATAGTTGGCCTCCAGAGGGGGCCTCCAGAGTTAGGCAGAAGAAATTCATACTTAGCTTACGTTTCTATGTGCTGAATTTTGTAAATCAAGTATTTTTAAGTCATTAGTATCATAAAATGATTGCATTTGTAATCACTTAATTTCAAGGCTGAGAGTTTACTTGGATATCGTCCAATTTTCTCATTTTGCTGATAGAGGCAATGAGGCCCCAAGAAATTACATTTCTTGCCTAAAGTCACAGAACTAATAATCAGTAGCAGAGTCGGAACCCGTCCCATTCTGGAGGCCCCCCTCCCCAGAGTTTGCTGTTTCCCTCTGTGTTCCTATACTATGGAAGCTTATTTCTCATCAGTGACCATGGTCACACAGTGGTCTATCTGTTCTTTTATATATTTGCATCTTTTATTAATCTTTAAACTGCTTAAATGATAGCTTTCAATCCTATTTGATTTAGTGTCCTGAGCAACTGTCATAGAGCAGAATACATTGTAACTTTTTTTTTTTAAGTCTGTGGAATGAACAGTCCCCCTATTTCGGTTCAAGTCTAGAACTCTGGTCTCGCTGTCATTCTATATCCCACGAAAGACAAGGAGCCATCCCCAGTCTTCCAGCCTCCAGGAGAGTGACATACAATCTCAGGGTGAGACTTCCGACTTTTCTGCTACTGCAATTAGAGCGATTTTGGGATCAGAAGGATATCAGGGTACATGGCATTCACTCTGGAATCGTCTATAGGATGCAAATCAGAATAACTCTTAGACTTTGATCGTATTCGAAGACTCCTAGAGGACCAAGATGTCATAGAAGACCCTTCGTTATTTTGCTGCTAAATATCCCTCCAGCCAAATCTCCAGCCATTCAGACTTTTCCATGGAACACATTGACAACTCTTGCCTGGTTAACTTCTCCTAAGACTCAAGGGTGTATTTTTGTGCCAACTCCTTGCCGGCCATCAACTTGTCTCACTAATTGTGGTGACTCCTTTACTGAGTCTGACCTCAAGAAACATTTGTTGGTATTCGGAAGGTGGCAAAATACGGTGGTTTGGGGGTTCACAACTTACTGCCTATGTGGCTTGTGGCAAAGCAACTCACCGTCCTAAGCCTCATTTTCCCCACCTTTAAAAAAGTGAAAAGTCATTACTTCATAGGGTCCCTGTGAGGCTGAGTGTAGACAATAGATATGTGGGAAGCATCTTGAAAGGGCCAGATACACATATATTTAGTATGTAGCTTTTATTATTCCATTAGTATTACATTATCATCATCACTGTTAATCACAATATCAAACAAATGAGAGTGTGAAAGCAGAGTTACAATGACATTTCATTCTATATTTCTAAAGGTGTAGTTTCAAACAACGTCACATAAGAGACTAGAAACCTAAAGCTCTTAGGCCACCGGGACCTGGGACCCGCAAAAATAGGGACTTTTGTTGTCGAGCCCAGGACCAGAAGCAATATTTGATGATTTTTTTGATGCCTGTCTTGGGTGTGGAGAAAGAAGAGTTCAGGCACAAACTTGTGTTTTGGAAAAGAAAAAAAAAGAAAACCTGTGTAGAGTAGTGGGGAAGTGTTTGTAGCTCAAGACCCAGGAGGTCCCAATTACTGGGTCTCTGTAAAGGAGTCAGAAATGTCAAGGGCTGACGGAAAACAAGCTCTCAGAGGCTACTTCTGAGACCTGCTCAGACAGAGCAGAATTCTAACAAGAAGTGGATGGTATTTACCACCTGGGACCTGACAGGGATCCCCAGGAAGCCAGAGAGCCAGCTCCATGAGTCTGATGATGGTCAAGTGTTTCCGGAGGCAGGTGTGGAGAGAGGAGATCTTGGGAGACTGACTCTCCTTGATTTTCTGTTGCTTTGCCGCACCTCCCAGAGAGGCTGAGCCCATGACTCAAGACACACGATCCCCTGCATGTTCTTACGCAGTGGTTGAAGGCTTCTGGGAGGGACAGGCAAATAAACACCATGAACAATGAGAAAGATAAAATGAAAGCAAAATCACATTTGAGCTGACTTCCTAGTGGGCGAAGCACAGATCCCTGAAGAGTATATGGGGCCCCTATACCAAGGCTGTAGGGGGATGAACCTTTTCAAAAACTGTGGCTGGTCATTGGGTTTCATGTGGATTGTCCAGAACTCCAAGCTTCTCCCGACACTGCCACTGCCTAACCATTTCTCTGTTCCCTCGAGCTCTCCCAGAGAGAAAGAGAGAGAGAAAGAGACCCTGCTGAAAGGCTTCGTACATTAGATGGTAGGGGAGAGGGAAGGGTGGTGAAAACTGAGGTGGAATCTCTTGGCTGAAATGAATTTTCAATTTCTTGGTGAATCTCAATTACACAGACTTTCCCTGAGGCCTGTTACTTCAGAGAATCAAAATTCTGCTATCACTTGTAGCAGAGTGGAAGTTCTTAGTCAGTCCGTCTACCTCATTTTAGGAGAGCATTTGTCCCCAGGAACGTGTAACTAAAAGACAGGATTACAAGAGCCCCCCTGGGGAAAGCACACCCTCTCATACCCTTTCAACCACAGAATAAACATTTCCAGGCATACTAAGCAAGTTTTTCTGACTCCACAATTTAACATCAGCCCTTAGCAGGTGTTCAATAAATAACTATTGACTGAATGAGTGGCCTTGATGATCTTCCGCATGTGGGGTAGCTTTCAAGGATTGAAAAGCAGTAAAGATTAACAAAAGGAAACTTTTAGCCAATATGGTGAACTAAGCAGAAATGGGCAACTTCTCATCCTGCTCCAAATACACAAAAATGCTGAATAAGATAGAGCACAAATTTTCCTTTAGAGTACATAGCTGAAATTGAAATCCAGAAGGGGAAAGAATTACAAAGTCCTAGAAATGAAAAGGAAACTCGAAGCCATAGTGGTAGAATGGCATATGTCTGGGGGGGAATGGCATATGTCTGGGGGGGTAAATGACCAAATATGCACCCAAGGGTGCAAGGGTGCTATCACACCAAAGTGGAGCCAAGCTGTGATACAACAATCATGGATGAGACGAGGGGGACATCCAGAGTTATAGCACTCTTACATTCCTCATTTTGTTGAGTAGCACGATAGAGGTATCGATTAGTCTTAGATTTGGCTCTTTGTGCATTAACATTCTAAAGGTAAATACAGAAAAAAACAAGGTGGGAGAAAGGAAATAGCATGTTTAGTCTTAAAAACCAGTGGAAGGGGAGAAAGGAAATAAGGAAAATGCGGCCAAAATAGAGAATGTCAATGAGATAGGATACTTAGGGACACATATACCAGAAATTACTGTGAATCTGAAAGGATTAAAGCTGACCCTTGAGCAATACAGATTTGAATTGCATGGGTGCACTCATATGTGGAATTTTTATAGTACAGCACTATAAATATATTTTTCCTTTTTATGATTTCCTTAATAACATTTTTTCTCTAGCTTACTTTATTGTAAGAATATAGTATATAATTCATATAACATACAAAAGAATTGACTCTTATCAGTAAGGCTGCTGATCAATAGTAGGTTATCAGCAGTTAAGTTTTTGGGGAGTCAAAAGATTTTCAATGATGCAGGGGATCAGAACCTCCTAACTCCCAGGCTGTTCAAGGATCAACTGTATTTACTAACAAGAGGCAGATTGGAAATTGGAAATAAAAAAATTTCTGCTGTATGCAGGAATTCCTAAAATATAATGACATACAAAAACTTAGAAGTCAAGAAAGATAAACCAGGCAAATACTAATCAAAAGAAAGAATAATAATGATGGACATAGTAATTGGTGGGAAATATGGGGTTTGGAAAAACATGGGAGAAATCATAACCTCAAGGAAAAAAGAATTTGGTGGCTGTTGCTATTGTTTAATTGACTGGTCTGGAAAAAAAAAGCAAAAAAGCTAAGAGTGATTAATTAGCAATTAAAAGCTAAGAGTAAAAGGTAGAGAGCCTCCTTGGTAGCCTACAAGGAGCCTCTCATCTCCTGTAGCAGGATGGCAGAGAAATTTAAGAACCCAGACGCAGAACTCAACTGTAATAGTTGTCCAGCTCTAAAGAGGTTTAAATTCCTAACCCAAGCAAGTCTGCTATGCCAAGGTCAGGGATCTAGTTGGGACATTTGGCATGTGGCATCCAGGTTGTTGCATCTGAAAATCTCGAATCCCCAGACATAGCTGAACGTGGCAAGCTCTGTGGCCCTTCCTTGTACAGAGCTAGTACGCTCCTTTACTTGAAGATGATAAAGAGGACCTATGTAGCCTCTTCCCTGCCCCTAGGTTCTAGCTCCATCTGCCCTCTGGGTCAGTAGGCCAACAACCAAGATTACGTACATCAAAACCTAACCTGGCCATGCTAGGTTAGGATATACTTGAGCCTACTAGGAAAAGGAACTAACCCCCAAAGGAAATTCAGGACCTCGTAGCAAAGGCGTGGGGAAGATATACTTGGAACTGCATTTTGAGGCTGCTAGACCCAAACCAAACAAACAAACGCCGAAGCCAGCAAAAAACCAAAACCAAACACTAATTTGGACGAAAGAAACCATATCGATATCAAATGTATCCCTTTTGGGCTTGCAGGGAGGCAGAGTACCTGACCTCAGGAGAAACTGTGAACACGCAGCCATGCCGGCTGCTAGACACAAGGAAAAAGGGCTACTCTACATTGACTCAAGAAGAGAAGCCAGAATGGTCATGATAGGAGGTGGAAAAAAAACGAAAAGCCTCAGAGGAGCGGACAAGTCCGAGGGGATACATGAGGTAAGATCAGAAAACCTATTAGATGACTCTATCTCACGTGAGGGCTAATAAAAGACATCATTTACCAGAAAAGTGAGGAATGTGTTGGCGGGAAAAACAGCAGCAGTAGGAAGGTCCACAGCCATTCTCTTCCATAAGTGAAGTCTGATGGTACAAGAAGCCGTTACTGAAGAGACTCATTAACACAGAGCAAAGGAGAACCTAGGATGCTCTGACTGCAAAAACAGAGGCCAGGTGGCAGTGTTTTACAGTCAGAAGCCAAGTGAGCACAGTTTGTGCAATAAATGGCACCGTTGGAAGGGCAACCAGAGGGCTGGCTTTCAGAAAGTACGCCAAGAGTGAAAAGAATGTGGCATCGCTAGGGGCAAAGTAGATGGTCACCAACATGAGTACTATTCTATCTGTAAAATAAAAAGAAATTGAGGGTGATCATCAGAAGACCAAGGGCAATCATTTCAGTAAATATACCCTCTGTCCAATATCCAGTTTTCAGGCCCAGGCCCATTGGCTACAGAAGACACTGGTTCAGAGAAGGCTCCTGCAATATTGTGGCAAATATACGTGACAATGACCTCCTCCGAGCTTTCCCAAAGGGACCTGCTGTCATTTATTGGATGACTAGGAAGAAGGAATATCCAAACATTTTGAAGAATATTGGATACAAGGTTCAAGTTGATATAGATGCCAAAGTATCATTACGGTCCCTCTGATAGACTGGGGCATGGAATGGTGTAGGTAAGCTCACAGTGGATGAACCAAGTATCTGTGAACTCAGTCAGTGGTTGTTTCCCCAGATCTCAAATTATAATTGTGATAGATCTATTCGGAGGTTATCAGAACCCCTATATCGGGTCCTTGGTCTATAGGATAAGGAAAAGCCAAGTAGAAGCCTATGAAACTACCCCATCTAGATAACAAATGAAAAAAGATAACAAATTAAAATAATAATTTCAAGATCATAAATTAAAAAAAAATCATAGTCCAATATGAATGGCTGAAATTATTACCACCTTTAATATACATTAAGGATGTAGGAAGGATGATTCCCACTGGTCTCCATATTATTCAGCAATCTGGACACTGCGAAAGCAACACATATCCTGAAGTGGATTACAGTGGATTACAGCGGATTATTGCAAACACAGCCAGACATTAGACCCAGTGCAAGGTGTGGTGTCTTGCCAGAGCACCTTAACATGGCATCGCATTTATGGCATGCAGCCATTGATCTGGGAAACACATTCTTTTCCACCCTTAGGAAAAGAAAGAATTTTTATTTATTTAAAAAGTACAACAGGATACATGAATTACAGGTTTGCTCTCGGGCTGTGGTAACGTTTTGGGCCTTTGTCGAGATAGTCTGAAGCTATTGCAGACTATTGGGAGAGCCACACAGAGTCATATCACGTTTGTGTATGATATCGATAATATCGTGCTAATGGGACCAGACGAGCAAACGGCAGAGGCTAGTTGGAGGCTTTGCCGAGAAGCATGGGTTCCAGAGAGTTGGAGATAAACCGTATGAAGATCCAGGGTCTGCCACATCAGTAAAATATTAGGTGTCTGGTGTTCATGGCATGATGAGAATCCCCCGTCCCTCCCCCCACCATAAAGAACCAATTATCGGAAATTCTCAGTGTGAAGAAGGAGGCAAAATGGCTGGTGTGCCTCTTTGAGTTCTGGAGGCAGCATATTTCATGCCTAGGAACCCTATCTGGGGAGACATACCGGATGATAGGCTGCCAGCTTTGATAGGTGTGAGCTTGATAGGGATGCTGCCCGTGCATTTTGGAAGCTCATGCCGAAGTACCAGCAAGTAAAATGAACCCCCATCTTGGCAGGGGTAGATACTAGTTTTGCTGAACAGTGAGAGAAGAAGGAATATATTCGCAGCAACCAGGTGATACACTTGTGCATATTTTAGCAAACGCTGGTAGAATTACAAGAAGAAATCTAGAAACATAATACTTGGGTAACAATTTTAACATTTATTTTAGTAGTTGACGGATCCAGAAGTCAATGTTCGTAAGGATGCAAGTTTGAACAATACAGTTGTTCTCTCTCACGTAACATATGCAATGTAATATAATGCAATACACATAACGTAACATAACATGACGTGACATGACATGGCATAACATAACACAGCTATAATCTTATGTCAAGGAATAGGTAGCACATCTGATTCATAAGCACACATGTATTATTTTAAAAAGTTGATCATATGTGAGTCTACAATCTCAAAAACTACCAAAAAGTGATACCATACAAAATATTTTTTCCTAGTACCGTATGATAAAATGAATACAGTTGGACTTTCCCAAACATTTGCTGGACAAGTAATCATCTATGGCAAAAAATAATTGAATCGGTGATAAAAATTTCTCTCTACAAAAGACATCAAGTCCAGACAATTTTATGAAGAAATTTTATCAAAAATTATAATTCATAATCCTTATCTTATACAACTTGTTCTAGTGAATGGATAAAGACAGCAAATTATCTATCATGTGATATCAGAATTAGGCACAAAGAGTATAAGTAATGAAATTTATTGTCCAATCCTACTATGTCATAGATGAGCAAATCATGATAACATATTAGAAAATCGAGAATTGTATTTAAGAACATCATGATAAAGCAGTGGTTATCCCAAGGAAACAGATGCATCAACATTAGAAATAAATAAAATAAATAAGTAAGAAGAAATCTATTTGCATAATTTAATGCATTAACCAAACATAGGGAAAAAAAGTGATATCTCAATGGATATAGTCAGTACCTATTCATAAATTAAAGGAACAAAAAGTACATTAATAATAGAAATTTTCTTAACCTGATAAAGCGCATTTATCCCAAACCCGTGACAAATGCCATACTTTATTTAGAGTCAGATTTTAGAAGCATTCACATTAAACTCAAGACAAGAAACTCTTCACTGAGTTTTTATATAGCAGTTACTGGAAGCTCTAGCTAATTCAAAAATGCAATAAAAAGAATTAAATTATATAATTACTGAAAAGAAAGAGGCACAATTGTTATTTGCACATAATGTCATTGTTTGCATACAAAATGCAAAAGAATCCACAAACCATTTAGAATTAAAAAATTGGGGAAGTTTAATGGAAATAGGATCAACATACAAAAATGATTACAATGTGAGGCTTTATTTAATAGTAATTTAAAAATAGAAAAAGTTATTTTAGAAAGATTGCATTTATAATTTTATTCAAATTTACATAGTACTTGGGGAAAAATCAAGCAACTGGTATTTAATACTTTTATAGAAGAAAATTATAAAACCATACAAGGTCAAGAAATACATGTTTATGCATATACAAGTTCAACCTCATAAACAAATACTGTAAATTATTCCCCAATTGATCTAAAAATTCAAGACAATGTCAATAAAAACCCCAATAGATTGTTAAATAAATTCGATGAACTTATTTTACAATTCCTGTATCTAGGGATGCCTGGGTGGCTCAGTCGGTTGAGCGTCCGACTTTGGCTCAGGTCATGATCTCGTGGTCTGTGAGTTCGAGCCCCACATTGGGCTCTGTGCTGACGGTTCAGAGCCTGGAGCCTGCTTCGGATTCTGTGTCTTCCTCTCTTTTTGCCCCTCCCCCCCTCACGCTCTCTCTCTCTCTCTCTCTCTCTCAAAAATAAATAAACATTAAAAAATATTAAAAAAAAATAAAATTCCAGTGTCTGAGTAAATGTTCAGGAAGAGGAGGGACCATATGATAAGAAAATTTGCTCTCCTGGATGTCAAGAATTAATTTAAATCTACAGTGGTTAAGCGTTATGATATTAGGCAGACTTAAAAACAGATTAATTACACAGACTTAAGAATTTAGGAATAAACTCTAGCTTACATGGGCATTTCGTTTATGATACAGGTGGCCTGAAAGATCAGAATGTATTGGAATAACTAGTTATTTGCATGTAAATAAAGAGAATTAGAGCATTGCCTCTATATAAAATAAATGTCAGGTAGATTAAAGATCTAAACTTGTTAAAATGGTTTAAAACATTATATAGGAGGACAACTTTATGATTCTGTGAAGAAAGATAATGTTTGGATACATGGGAAAAACACAAATCATAAAGAAGCCGGATAATTACATCAGAATTTAAAATACCTTCATGACAAGAGCTAACAAACCCAAAAGACACAGATTTTTGCAACATACAAAGACACATGGAAAGAACACCTTCTTACCTGGAAGATAATGATAACAGCTAACGTTTATTAAACACTTACTATATGCCAAGGTCTGTTCTAACTGGTTAGTATGTGTTGTCTTAATCACCATAATAATATTATGAGATATTATGTTAATCTCCATGTTTAGGGATGAAACCCAGGCACAGAGAGGTTAAGTAACACACCCAATTATGAACAAGTATTAAGTGACAAATCTGGGATTGATATGCCCACAGATATCTGTATACAGTACCACTGGGTGTATATTTATAAATAAAATAGTGTTGCCTTCACACACCCAGGCACATATACATCTTCTGAATTGCAAAGCGTGCTTCAGGTTATTTGAAGTTCTGTACAATATGTCTAGCCTCCCAGGCAAAGTTTCTTGTTAATTTCCTCAGCTCCATGAATGTATGATTTATTTAACAAAACTTTCATGCAGCAAATTAAACAACATTTGTTCCACCTAGAGGGATAGTTCCCCAACATCACAGAACTGACAGGCCCAGTTACGAAGGTTGACGTAAGAACACTGGTCCAGCTCAGAATCCCAAGTGCAACAGTGTCTCCTGGCCTATTCCCACTAGATACACTCCAGTGTCTAATTAACCCAGGGGGGAATAAGGAAAAAAAAAATAACAACAAAAATGAAACTGTGCCCCTAACAATGCTTGTGGTTGTTGATTTTTTTTTTCATTCTCTTTCTTCTCCTTCGTCCTCCAACCCCATCCCTTCACCAGGATGTACTCATAAACGAATACAATTAAACGGGGCCCTTTCTTCTCTTCCTTTCTTCTTCTCTCCATCTCTCTTTTTTTCTCAAAAAAAAAAAAGATAACCTATGTTTTAGTTGTTTAATCAGAGAATATCAAACGTTTAGCCATCCGGTTCAAAATTTTTTACATAGGAAAAGACCTTGAGCCATTTCAGTCTGAACCCCTGGGAACCTATCCAAGAGAGGTAAGAAATGTGCCATACCTGATCTTTGCTCTGCTCCTTTGCAGTCTCAACCCAAATTAAAGAAATCATAAAACAAACTGCAAAGTAAGGAATCTACAAATCATTAAATATCAGCAATTAGCATTTTTATCCAGCTTGCAAATCCGTATCACCCTAAAGCAGGGCCCATTTCTGACTGGCAGAAGGCAGATATGTTTGCTGAATTCTGATAATATTTTCGCTTTTATTTTTATTTTTCCCCAGGGCTCAGCATCTTAGGAGCTGTTTTGTGTTGGGAGGCTCACTCTTGGCACCTATCACATCTTGCTTCATGATTGGGCATGCTTAAAAACACAAAACAAAAACCGCAGGCATTCATGTACACGATCAACATATATTGAACACTTTGAGAATATAAACATGACGGGCAGCGTTCGGATCCTTCGTGGTGTTCCAGCTACCTAGTGCTTCATGACGGTAACTCCCAAGCTTTGCGTGTATTTGTGTTGCTCACAGATTCAAGGGAGCAGGCTTTGAGAGGTCATGGGGGGAATAGCGTGACCCTATTCCACCATGTCTGTGGCCTCAGACGACAAAATTCAAGGCAGGGTGTGACCAGATGGCTGAAGGCAGACGCGAACTGAAGGTGCATCTGGCAGGAGATCCTTCCGGGGGGCTGAGACGGAGGGGACTGTTGACGCCTTCACTACCAGGCGGTCTTGGGGCAGCTGGACTTCTGATAGGACTCCAAAGGACAGTGTCCTAGTGAGAAGCAGAGGCTGGGTTGCTTTTTCTGACCTTTTCTTAGAAGTGAGGTCACATCACTTGCAACGCATTCTGTTGGTTACCAGCAACTCACAGCCGAAATAGATTCTGGGGAAATGAACGTGGATCCCATTTCTTGAGAAAAGGTAGGCCAAGGTCACATGGTACAAAAATATGTATGCCGGGAGATATTTTCGTGGCCATCTCAGAAAACACAGCCTGCCACGGGCAGCTTATAGTTCAATAGGAAAGATAGATACATAAATACGTCCACAGAGAAAGAGGGTCAGCGCTGCAGTGGAAGGACGGTGTTACGAGCACTAAAACACCTGATCAATCAGATCTGGAGAAAAGGAAACATTTCAAAAGGGGGTGAATCTTAAGGGGGATAGGTTGGGCATAGAGTGGTACACATTTTGGGGGAAGCTGATGGAATGCGGAGTTTCGAGACACAACTTGCATAAAGTACCCCTTCACTGGTAACACGTATTACGTGCGTTTAAACACGTAAACACGTGCGTTCAAAAAAACGAACAAAAGGTGATGTCCGTTCCACGGCCTTTCGAAACCCCTTTGCTAGTTGGAGAAGGAGCTTGAGATGGGGGAGGGCACCTGGAAAGGTTGGCTGCTCTGGGCCCGCAGCCAATCGAGGGAGGGGTGGGAAATCGCGGTGTGTGACGTCACCCACTCATGACAACCCTTGCCCTGGTAGAACCTCCCCAAACCGTGAGGGGCAGCAGAAGAATGCGGGCCAGCCAGGGCCCACACTCATCTACCTTTATGCCCACTTAGCCGCTGTCATGCCAGGGTTCACTCAATCCTCGTTTGCCCTGAAGCTTGATGTGTTACCTGCTCTCCTGATGTCTCGGGGCTTGATGAAACTGTGGGTTTGTGGCGGCCCCGGGGGTGGGTCCCCAAGGAATGCAACCATCTTGTGCCTTTATTAAAAGGTAAGGTCAACCCTTGAAGCTTTAGGGTAGCCCGAAGGCAGTATGAGAGGCGATGATGTTCCTAGACGGGTGAGAGGAAAAGCAGGGGGATGAGGGTTCCCCAAAGCAAGTGAAAACATTCCTTCATGGGTTGTTTGCTTTGGGTCATAAAGGAGCATCACTGTGCCAGCTGTGCTGAGCCAGAACTTCCAATTCAGTGGCAACGTGACTCTCACCGAGTGCGCGCTTACCGTCCCCAGCACCATTAATCCATTTCTCTCGCTCTGTCTCTGGCTAATCCTTCCCTTTGTCGCGAAGAGATGTCATGAAGAGGGCTGCGGCGCAATCTGACGGTGGGCAACCACCCTGGCAATTTCCGAGGGACGTCTGAAGCAATGACAGACTATAAGACACAAGACAGACTATAGCCACCCCTGGGTTTGCTAGGTGCCCAGCACAGCTTATCGATGCATATCCTTTTCCTGTCCCAACGCGTAAAGAAAACCATGCCCAGCCATACACTCCCCAGCTCGTCACTCCATATCAACCCGGGAGAAACAGGTTTTCCACTTCCCCATCTGTGAGTACTGGTAGGAGGTGGCAGAGGCTGCGGTGTGGGGAGAAAATGAACAGCGAGGCAGATTGGCCGCTGAGACAGAGAGGGCATCAGGAGGGTAGGTTGGGAGGCGGGTGACGGACCTGGGGCTCCACTCTCCCACATCTGATGTTGGGGAGCTCTGGCTTCAGCTATTCTTTCTGCACTTGGGCACGCTCTCTCTTACTTCTGAGCCCGTGTCTCTGTTATTTGCTTCTGCCCAGGACACTCCTTTCAGACCCCCCATCACACCCTCCATACTCCATCTTTTTTTAACTCCGAATTGTCCAGCAAGTTTCAATTTGATGCTACTTCTTCCTGGAAGCCTTCTCTTCCTTTCAGGTATTTGGTTTGGCCCTTCCCTTCGCTTTCCTTCCTTAGTGCCTGAACCTATTTCCAATAAAGCCTTTGCATGTGGTGTTATAATTCCCCACCCCCCCCTTTTTTTTTCTCGTTTGGTTTTCCACCTAGGCTGAAAGGTACTTGAGAGCATAAAACCTGTTTTCTCTGCGGTTCCATTTCTCTGCCTCTAGTACGACGCCTACCACCTTGTAGGAGCTCAGGCAAAATTATGGATTAGTAAGGAAAAGAGAGAGAAGACAGAAGTTACAGGGAAACATGCGGTCAGAATGCAGGTCCACATGGATGGACCGAAAGTTGAAAAATGGAAAGAAGTCTTATAGCAACCAGATTTGAAAAAAAGAAAACAGTCAGTCATGGTGAGATAGTGGTGAACTTATTACATGCATTCAAACGACGGCAATATTACATCAGTAGGATAGTTTTAGAAGGTAATACCTCAGGTGAATAAAAAGCTCTGAAATACATATACCAAATAGACTCTGGAATCCCACCTGTGGGAATATAACTTAAGTAAATCGTCTTAAAGAGGCAAAGTGTCATTACATGAAGATAATACATTGTAGCATTATTTATAATAGTGAGAAATTGGAAACAATTTGAACAGTATAAGAATGGTTAAATAATGACAGTATCATACAATATAAAACTATATTACACAGGGATTAAAATGATAGATGTGAGGTTTGTCAGCATACAAAATATTTATTATGTAATTTTATGTTAAACAATGGAATTGTGCCTGTGCCTTGCTTTAAATTATATAAAATTATGTTTTTGAATGGACAAGTTCTAACAGAAATACATGAAAATAGCTGTATTTACTGAAGTGGTTGGATTTTGGGTGTTTTTTAGCCTGCTTTTGTGTAAAGCTTCTTTAGTGCTGGAATGCTACACAAATGACTTTAAAATATTTTTTCAAAAAAAGATCATGAGGAAGTTATTGAGAATTGAATCGGAAGGCTGATAGACTCTTTCTTCAAAACATCTATCTGGGATTTGTTTCAGGTAACCTTGGCTAATGGATGGAAAGTCTTATTTTTTTCTCTTTTCAACTTGCAAACTTTAAGATTAAATCAGAAAGATCCAGTATCAGGATGTTTGGGTGATTTTGTTTCGATCTTAACCCTCCAGTTAGGTCAACTACTGGTCAAACAACTGTTCAAATACAAGCATCTTCAAGTTTTCAGAGGAAATTATTTCATGACCAGCCATGATTTGGATCAGCTAAAGGACCACATTGCGTTTCTTTCTATTTGTACACAAGGGTATTTTTGAGCACAGACTTGCAACTTTTCTAAACCTCCATCAAGAAAAGAAAGCATCAGATACACTCTTATCTACATCCATCGGATAAAGGGCAATCTAACTGGGAGCCTGGGAGGTGACTTGGATGGTTAGAAAGTTGGTGTCTTTGGAGTAGACAAATGTCAGCTTATTTAGGAACTGGACTGTCGCCAAGCTAGGCAATCATTCCGGGTCTTGATCTTCTCAACTAAAACATTTGGAAACCAACACCTATCTTCAGTGATTCTTCATAAAGATTCAGTTCAAATAGGTGTGTAATGTCCTCAGCCCAATACCTGCCACACAGGACCCTCTTCTTCTGTTCAACAAACATTTATTGAACACTTACCACAGTCCAGGCAAACTGGGAAATGGAGACCATTGATGGCGTGCAAACCAAGCCCAGACCACCTTGCGCAGAGGGCTTTGTGTTCACAATGAATTTGGAATCTCTGTCCATGGCTAACTGACAGCTAAAGGCAAGCGAACACAATGCTGGCCTCTTTGAGGACGATTGTGCCGCAGTGGGTGATGACCATATGACATATCAGGGAATAGGGACTGGGAGGCTCTATAACTTATTCCAGCGAACAATTCTGACCCTGTAAATGAAAAGACCACAGTAATTCCAGAAGCAAAATGTGCAATTAGCAAAATACAGACAATTAAATCCATGCTTCATTGACCTAGTTTTGTCATCATTCTGGGACTCTTTTTAGTGGTGACCCTAGTTCTGGTCAGAAGTATTTCATGCACACAGAAATGGACCAAAAGCACACATTTCTCTCCACATCTCTTACTGCTGTGTAGATAATAAACATATTTTGTTGACTGCCAAGCAATCTCACAGAAGAAGGTTATACAAGGTCACGGGACTCTGGTTGTGATAGTTCTCCCTCACATATTTCCTGTGTGATTTGGGGCAAGGAGTCTCTGGGTCTTCATGCCTTGAAACCATTTTAATAGTTTTGCCAGATTCTTATCCATAAATAATCCCACAAGGAAGAAAGGAGGGGAAAAATGCCCCAGGGAGCCGGTGAGTATGGAGGAAGAAGGGTGGTACAGAATCTGTCATCTAGTGTGGCACCTGGGTGGCTCAGCCGGTTGGGAGTCCGACTTCGGCTCAGGTCACGATCTCATGGTTCGTGGGTTGGAGCCCCGCATCAGGCTCTGTGCTGACAGCTCAGAACCCGGAGCCTGCTTTGGATTCTGTATCTCCCTCCCGCTCTGCCCCTGCCTCGCTCACGCTCTCTCTGTCTCTCAAAAATAAATAAATGTTAAAAAAAAAATTGAAAAAAAAGAATCTGTAATCTAGCGAGTCTGGGGACCATGGTGGTCTGCTTGTGATGCCATATGCAACCCTGGACTCCATCCATGCATGCTGAACACATTTATATTGCAAGGAAAACCTGGTGTTGGACCACTTCAGACTCAACACTACCTATCATCTTCTAGGGGGAAAAGCATCAGTCCCTTCTCCAACTTCCTGTCTCTGGAGGGCTCTTAAATTCCTGGAGCCATGTTCTTTCTTTCCTTGATTCTTCCCCACAAAGTATTAAAATGCATTTACTTGGGGTTCTGAAATAGTTCTACTCTAGTCCATTTGCTTCTTTAAAAAAATCTTTTTTAATTTTTTAATTTTTATTTTTTTAGATTTTATTTATTTTTTTCGTTTAAATCCATATTAGTTAACGTATAGTATCATAATGATTTCAGGAGTAGAATTTAGTGACTCATCATTTACATATTACACCCAGTGTTCATCCCAACAAGTGTCCTCCTTAATGCCCCTTTTCCCTCTAGTTCTTCCCCCCACCCAACACCCCTCCAGCAACCCTCAGTTTGTTCTCTGTATTTAAGACTCTCTTAACGGTTTGTCTCCTTCTCTGTTTTTATATTATTTTACCTTCCCTTCCCTTATGTTCATCTGTTTTATATCTGAAATTCCTGGAGCCATTTTCTACTCACCCTCCTACCTACTTTGCATTATTTTTTGAATGGTGTATGTCGCCTCTTTCCCCGTCCCTCCCTCCCCTGCACCGTGTCCACCCTACACAGGTCTCCTGAGCCTCCCTAGGATTCCGGCGATTTCTACATTCTGCATTTTCCTCTCTCCAGTCCGCGGTAGCCAGATCTTTGTTAATGTTTATGCTCCCCTGGTTCTCTTCTGATATGAAAACTCGGGTCACTCCCTGTTTCCGCGGGCGTCAAGTCTAATTTCCTCTCCCTGGCCTTCAAGGATCTCCGCAACTCCTCTGCTTCAACCGCTTCCTGATCTGACCACATCTTTGCTACCCTGCTCACCTCGGCATCACTCCTCCTCTTTCCGGAGTCGCTTGTCTCCTGTCCCAGAGGATCCCTCTGGCCTAGTTCATCACAGAGCCGCAGAACCACCTCCCAGACCTGGGCCGCGTTCTCTGTCATCTCTTGCCAGGCTTTTAGTTGCGGAGACCCAGCCTGTGTTCCTCTCCCCTCTCAGGGAACCAGAGATTCGGACCGTGTTCACAGAGGCGTGCTCTCTGATCCATGACTTCCCTTCCCCCATCCTATCTGTGACGATTTCTTTGTTACGATTTCTGAAAGTGATGGGCGCAAGCTTCCTTCTTCGGTCAGGCGGATAGAGCTGTGAAATCAACCCTCATGACAACTCGGAAAAATTAATCTTCTTTATTTGGTCTATAACACCTGCAGTTTTCCTCTCAAGCCTCCAACTTGCAAAATCGGGAGGAAAGGTGACTGTGTTCGGTCCATCTGGACGGAGAGAGGCCGAGGAAATCCCAACCTCAGGTCTTACAGCTCCTGGACCGCACTTTTCTCATCCTGATGGACTGGTTATCATCCTGATCCTTATGGGAGCAGTTTAAGGGAGACAAGGAGCCAGGCAGATGTCCCTGATGTCCTGTCTCCCCACATTACCCTCTTGATCTGATGTGTCTGTCACGCCAAGCCTAAATTCAGGTGACAGAACTGCCTCCTCCTTTTTTGCCCTTCCGCATGTCCTCCCACAGCCAGGGGCGTGATGGGGTTGATTTTGCCCCCTTCTTTGGACATTTATAGTTTCTATGAATGTTCAGCATCTATGCACAGGGTTTTTTTTTTTTTTTTTCTTTATATTTCTCACTTTCCATCTGCAAAGTCGAAGTCCGAACTTGGTTTTCTGGTCTCCCTTGCATCCCCTTGATATAGGCCTGTGGTCAGAGATCTGTGGAAGTCCTGGATTCAGAAAAAATGTGCGGGGAAGGAGGCGCTCTCTGCCATATGTGTCCCGGTCGGTGTGGTGGCACACAGCAGGTGCATGCAGCTCAGTGGTCCTGGGGGTCCGAGCCCGGCGCCTCTGCTTTGCCGGAGCAGGATCACTCGCATGCTGATTCTGGTGGTATATTGTTCCTGCAGATGCTGCTTCTGACGCTGGTTCTCTGTTTTTTTTTTTCTGGAAATTCCATGAACTATCTAATATCCTTTAATGACTCTGCTTTAAAGAGCCAGAGTGTATACACTGCAAAATGCTGATACACCACTCTTCTGGCCTCACACGCACGGACGTTCTTGCTTGAGTCACTCTTAGGTGCAGATGTGCTGGCTCATTTCGAGCTTTGATAGACGCTGACTGACAGCTGACAAATAGCTGGTTTTCTGGCTTTGTCTTGCTCGTGGAGTCAGGTTCTCAAACTCTCCTCTCCCGTTATCTCAGAACAGATTTGGGGGCGGAAGTTTGCCAGGGACATTCCACCTTGTTCTTCCTCATCCCTTGCTGGGAAATTTAAGCCACGCCCCTGATGACGTTTTCCAAACCACCTGTCCTTCCCAGCCCTTTGCGGCTTTTCTTGGCTCTGCTCTTCCCTTGTTGAGCATTTACATTCAGTGTCCCACAGTTTAGTACTGAATCTTTGCCATATGGACCACACCCCGGCAGAAATAAACCTTAAGAGAAAATAGTTTAAGAAGTGCCGTGTTTCTGGGGGCGCCTGGGTGGCTCGGCCGGTTAAGCGTCCGACTTGGGCTCGGGTCATGATCTCGCGGCTCGTGAGTTCGAGCCCCGCGTGGGGCTCTGTGCTGACCGCCCAGAGCCTGGAGCCTGCTTCCGATTCTGTGTCTCCCTCTCTCTGGGTCCCCCACCCCCCGCTCACACTCTGTGTCTGCCTGTCTCAAAAATAAATACAATATTAAAAAAATTAAAAAAAAAAAAAAAGAAGTGCTGTACCTCTGGTTTTGCCCAACCTGGAATTCAGAATGTTGATGATTATAGACGGCGCGAATCCAGCCAACTGTCATACATTATAGTAAAAGTAACACGAGGGAATTTGGTTCTTTGTCCCAGAACTTCAGACTTGTGTCTCTCCTCAGAGGTGCAATCAGCATACTGAATACAACATGTCCCCAAATCACCTGCTTCCCCCCCACCCCCGAACCTGCTCCTCGTACGTTCTTCTCCATCTCAGTACATGACAACTCTGTGTCTGAGTGCCTCCCTCCCTCCTCTCTTTCTCTCCCAGCTGTATCCAATCTCCGTGTCAATCTGTAGTGACAACCTTGACCACTATCTAGAAGGCAGGCACTTCTCACCCGCTTTGCAGCTGCCACCACCTCTCTCCGAAATTGTAATGGCCTCCCACGTCCTGCCCTTGCTCTCCGCCCCTGACCACAGCACATTCTCAGCACGGTCCCCGGAACGAAACTTCCAGAATGTATGTCATATCGTGGTGCTCCTCTCTTCGAAAGCCCTCCGTTGGCTTCCCGTGGCACCCAGAGCAAAAGGGAAAATTCTTTCAACGGCTTGGAAGACGTTATATGAGGAAGCTCGTGGCTACCTTTCTGATTCCATCTCCCACTCTCTTTCTGCCTGATGTTCTAGTGAAGTGAACATCTCTGCCGTCCCTCGACTAAAGACGGCCGGTTGCCACCTCGGAGTGTTTGTCTTCGAGGGTCCTTCTGCTCGAAATGCTTCTCTTGCTGAGCTCCGAATAACCACTTCCTTAACCTCCACTGGGGTTTGGTCTAGTGTCACCCTGTGAGACCTTCTCCGACCGAGCTGTTGAATCTGACAACCGTCTAGCTTTTGTTGCATTTCCCTCCGAGTTTTTCCCATGGCATTTACCGTGAGCTGATACACCTTGTCAATGTTGAGTCATTTATTTGCCGTCTGCTTCCTTCCATTCAGACGTAAGCTTTGTGAGAGCAGAAGACAGGAATAGCTCATGGGGAGTGACAGGGACTCAATTAATTACTCTTAAATAAATGAATAAATACATGAGAGAAAGGGCAGGACCCAGTGTCAACTTAGAATGGGTGGAACTGTACTCTACTATACTCTAGTATGAAATCATATAGAGATTTCTACACAGTGAACCTAGACATTACTTGGGGGGAAAAACCCCTATAAAATCTATAAGTGTGTAAATTTAATAATAACTCTCAGTCCCTTCTCTCTAAGCAAATTAACTTGAGAATCTTTCACTCTTGTCGCCAAGAGTCTCAAATTTGGACAAATTGGGTGCTCCTCTTTTTCCGTCCTGGGTATGTGTGTTCATTTTATTTTATTTATTTTTTTAAGTTTAAAAAAATTTTTTTTAAGTTTATTTTTGGCAGAGACAGAGTGCAAGCATGAGCTGGGGAGGGGCAGAGAGACAGGGAGACACAGAATCCGAAGCAGGCTCCAGGCTCCAAGCTGTCAGCGCAGAGCCCGACTCACGCACTGTGAGGTCATGCCCCGGGCCGAAGTCGGAAGCTTAACCGACTAAGCCACCCAGGCGCCCCTGTTCATTTTATTTTTTAAAAAACCTTTCTCTGTGTCCCAGTGAGAATTAGTCCTGGCACATCTGGGGTTGCGATGGCCGATGCCTTCCTCGGAGAGCCCTTACTACAAAGTCCTGTCTGTGTTGGTTTCCAGAGTTGGCTTGCGTAAGTGTTTCTGGAAGCTTTATACATCCCCAGCAAGCCGTGCACAGGGTCTGCTGCCTGCTCTATGTAGTCCTTTGGGAATGTGCTCACTCTCTCCATTCTCTCTCTCTTTTTCTCTTCTGTCTGTACAGCTTTTTTTTTTTTAATTTTTTTTTAACAGTTTTTATTTATTTTTGAGACAGAGAGAGACACAGCATGAACGGGGGAGGATCAGAGAGAGAGAGAGACACAGAATCCAAAACAGGCTCCAGGCTCTGAGCTGTCAGCACAGAGCCCGACGCGGGGCTCGAACTCATGGACCGCGAGATCACGACCTGAGCCGAAGTCGGACACATAACCGACTGAGCCACCCAGGCGCCCCCCGTCTATACAGCTTTTATCTGCACGCGGTGGTCTCTTGCCTTACTTTCAGTGTTCCCTGGACCTCCTCTGGCACTCTAGAAGGAAGATGAGGGTTTTATTTTGTTCTTTTTGGTAAGAAGGGCCATTTGCTAAGTTCCTACCTGACTTCATCATAGTCCTGTGGGCTAAAAGACAGTGAATTTAGTTTGATGATAGTTTGATAGTTCTTGGTACCTAACTAAATTATAGGTTCCTTAAGGAACTGGGAATAGATATATGGGGTTTGTTTGTTTTTTATAATAGAAAGTAGCAGAGTTCTGGGTCCATCATTAATTCTTAATAAATATTTATTTGATTAATTTGTTCACTTAGCCAGATCTTTATTTATGCAACGAATATTTGTGGGCCCATCAGGTGCCAGACACTCTTAAATGCACCGAGAAGAACACATTGAGAAAACAAACTTGTGTTCTCACGAAGTTTGCCTCCCAGCAGAGGCCGGCGGACAATAAGAGAATATGCAATACAGCAAGCAAATGGTGATCCGTGCTAAAAAGAAAACTGGAGCTGTAGGAATCAGAAGGGCTTGGAAAGGGGGGATTTCTATTTAAAATTTTTTTTTAACATTTATTTATTTTTGAGACAGAGAGAGACAGAGCATGAACGGGGGAGGGTCAGAGGGAGGGAGACACAGAATCTGAAACAGGCTCCAGGCTCCGAGCTGTCAGCACAGAGCCCGACGCGGGGCTCGAACTCACGGACCGCGAGATCACGACCTGAGCAGAAGTCGGCCGCTTAACCGACTGAGCCACCCAGACGCCCCATGGAGATTTCCATTTTAAATAGAGTATTGAAAAATGTTGCTGATGGCGAATGAGGAGAGGTCCAAAGAGCTGGTGGTGGTACAAGCAATGAGGATATCTGGGGGAAAAGCATGTTCCAGGCAGATGAGCTGACAAAGTCTAGATCCTTAATAGAAAATATGTTTCTTGAGTCTAAGGAATATCCAAGAAGCTATAATGGCCAGCACGTGGAGTAAGCAAGATGAAAGGTATTAGGAGATAAGATCTACCAGTGGGACAATAGGATGCTTAAGATTGACACTTAGAAGGGGCCGAAGCTGTTGGTAATGACAGGGCCTAGGGAAAGGCCATGAGATTGGGTGGCTGGGACATTTGAGGAGAATACATCCTGGAGCCGAAAAGCCAGGGTATTGAAAGGATCACCTTCAGGTATATTGAAATAATGAAGGATTGTGACAGGAATTGTATTGCACAGAATATCAGAAACCAGGAGTGAAAGTCATCAAGGCATGAGGAGGGTTCATCCATCTGGGGATCTATAGATAAATAGGGTAGAGGATGATATATTGTCGTGGTAGGAGCATCAGAGCTAGAGAGGAGTTACAGGGAGTTCTGTGAGTGGAAGGGTTAAAGGGCTGGAAGAGGCAATAATAATGGAGGATGGCCTGCCCATAGGCAGCGTTACCAGTGGCATGGCGCCCTAGAGTTTCCTAGAATTTTCTCAGTTAAGCCACTTGAGAGGGCTATAGGAAAGGCAGTATCTTCAGGCAAAAAAATGAGTAAAAAACAAAAGGGTTCAAAAAAGAGACTGCGTGTGCAGGGGTTTTTGCTGATAGAAGCATTTCAGAATATATTTAGTGCCTTGGAATCATGATTTCAGCTTTGATGGTCATTGTACTGTAGATATGCTTAAGTGGCAGTTAATAAAGAACTCCAAATAGACAAGTTTACTGTTTTGTTATTTTGACGGTTCCGGGCTCTTGTCGTATAAAGAACAATGTAAATGCCAGTCTTTCTCTCTGTACATAACAATGGGAATGGGCTTCGACTTTTCATTCTAGGAGCATGATCAGATTTTCCCCCAGAGCATCAAGGCACTAGGAACCACGTACCCTTTCCTCTGGACTGGGGCCTCAAGACAAGATGAAAAACAATCAACTTTCAATTTTCTGTGCTAGTTTGCTTTCTGCCCAGAATACACAGAAAAGGCATTTAAGCAAACTTTTGGGTTAAGTTTTCAAGGACATCTTTCCATTTCTGCCAACAAAGGATTTGGGAGCCCATTACTCTTGGGCCCCAGGAGCTCGTTTTTATTATTTCCGTGTGGGTGTCTTCAGAGCAAAACAACCTCAAAAACCCAACCCAAGCCCCTCAACCCACCACCATTTGCTAAATGAAGCAAAACACCATAATGGTCTTAATGATGTAGATTTATCTCTTAACTGTTGTTTTGAGATCACAACAAATCATTAAAATCATTAAGTCTTCTAGCTAAATTAGAGTGTGGATCTTCCAGAGTGCATGGCCAATGTGTTTTGTTCCATAAACCACCCCCCAACCCTCCCCCCACGCCCTCATCGCTGTCCTTCTCAGATTGTTTCCATGCAGGAAAAGCTGGCTTAATATATTCAAAGTCACGTTTCTAAACAGCTTTTTACCTCCCTCTCTGCTCATTTCCCCCCTGTACCCCAGGGCTCCTTCCCTGAGAGATGTAGGCGGCAAGACAGCTAAGCTAAGGGGTTTAGATCTGTGCTGATTCTGGGGCCCAGCACAACGGAGTGTAACAAAGACAGGGAGACAGCCAGTGGCGTCTGGGTTCTTCCAGCACCCCTTGGTGAGCAGAAGCTGTCCCCCGCTCACCTTCCACTCAAGCTAGCAAAGATTTCACTTGGAGAAGGAAGACGGGTAGTGTTGAGATTCCCTCCATTTCTTCTTAGGTCTGTCACTTACTGTCTCTCCAGCCCATTCAATGGAGGTAAGGAAGCATGTCTTCTGTTTCCGGCCCAGACCGCATGGGGGCAGGAAGAAAATGTATCATGTGGGTATTGACTAAGTAGATGAGACCTCTCGGACCTATATATGCTGGAGAAGTTCATGCCTCTTCTTCCAGAAGATCCTACGAAAATAGGATGATAGGGTACTTGAAGAGCTCGGCGACGGCCACTTATTCACCTTTCCTTAAGATAAGAACAGAAGTGCTTGATGAGAATACTGAGTTGAAAGGGGTTCAGGAAGATGGGTGAAACACAGCCGGATGAGTGATTCAAGCTTTCTTTACACTAATTGCTAAACTAAGTTACTGTTAAACAGTGACACATAGCTCAGTGCTGCTCAGGCACCGGGATATGTCCAATTAATGTTGGCTGAATTAAAGACTGTATGTGACGACCTCCTACAGGGGCCTGGGGTTCTCGAAGTTGAACCCGCCTGATAAAGAGGTTAAGTTTTCATCTAGTCGCCTATGCCTCCTCTCTGGTCGAGGTCTGCAGGCCTGTTGTAAAGGGGGCTGACACACCTTTCTCATACTTCAGTAGTTCGAATTCAGGTGCCAAAGTTATGCTTGAAATCTAACGTGTGATTTATTCTCAGCTATGACTGCTAAAGAATTGGTGAGTTACTTTTGCTGGGGAAGCCATCCCCCGACCAACTCTAAATTCTAAACTCTTGGTCCCCTTTGGGCTGATCTGACTTTTCCACCTGAACCTGGTAAGGACAGTGAATTAGAAGGGGTGTTAAAGAAAAGTGTCCCCCTGAAGCACTGAGAGTCTTAACTCACTTCTGTGGGTTGGAAGTTTTACCTGTTTCTCCTCCAGTCTTTTACAGAAGAACTGAAGTGGGCGTTAAAGCTCTCTTAGGCTTTAATTGTATTCTGTGAGTCCAAATGTATGTATGTAAAAGTCCATTTATCTCCAAATAGAAGAACCCACTCTAAGCTCTATCTTTGGTACTAGAAAATTAGTCTTTTATCAGACTAATTCATGGGCCAAATGAAGGACTACAGAATATAAAATCAATGACCTTTTGTAGACAGGCGAAGTCAGGGGGAGGAGAGGCTGTGAGTTGGGCAAAGGAATGCTTGTCTGCTCTGAGCTCCTGTTTGTAGGAGAGAAAGCATAGGGTGAATGTGGGAAAGCGTAGGGTGGGAAAATAGATTTCCCATCAGGGGAGTTCTAACCTTGGCCTCAGAGAGACTGATGTCTAGGTTCAGCACATACACACGAGTTCCTTTCTCTGGGCAACCGGGAGGCTCTTGCTTTACTCACCTCTGTGGGCAAGTGTCACAAGAGTGTGGCCCTGCTACCTCGCTCCAGACCCCAGGCTGTCTTGTTTGTGCTTTTGTCAGTCCTCTAGCTTGTGAGGAAGAGAAGCGAGGGACAGAAGAGCCACAGCCGGGCGTAGGAGCACAGAGCGACTCCTCTGGGTGGCTGCCCCAAACACGCCCCTGTTCCTGTCCCATGCCATCTTCCTAGGGAGTCTGAGCTCTCTCTGGGGCCCTCACGTCTGGGCGGTGACTCTGTGAGTGGCAGCTGGTGGCTCTGTTGGCAACCCTGTGGTTACCTCCAGGACTCTCACAGGACCCCAGCACACTCCTCTCAAGGGGTTGGATCGTGAATGGTGCAGCGGGTACCCTCCTCTTTGCTCCAGCAACTCTACCTCCAACCCCAGGACCAAGAGAAAAGAAACCACCAGCGGGAGGGTGAAGGATGCATGCATCATGCGTTTGCAAGATCACCCTTGCTTCTTCCTCTCACTGGTCTTGTGAAGTATTATGGTCTGCATTTTATAGCCTAGGAAACTGAGGCAGAGAGAGGTTAAGTGAGTTGCATAAGGTCATAGAGCTAGAAAGAGGCAAGGTTGGCATTTAGACCCGGGGTCTGTTGACTGTGTGATTTTGCACCACAACACGTGGCTGTGGCTGAGTGAGTCTGTTCAGATAAGGAACAAATCATCCAGGACCTCAGCTGACCCCCAAGGACAAGCTAGACAAATAGTCCTGCCTTCTGAGCCCCCCAAACACACACACTCACACATACACACACACACCCATACATTCTCTCTCACATGCAAACTCTCTCTCTCTCTCTCTCTCTCACGCACACACACACACCCCGTGTCCTGCTGGTATTTGTTTTAGTGTTGCCCTTCCTGAGGGAATCAGACAATCACCCAGGCTCCCATTGCCATATTCATTGCCCCTGTGTAACTCTTCTGTCCTGAGGCCGTGCAGGGCAACCAGCACTCTTGTATGGATTTGGACCCAACTGAGCACTCACTCAGCGGGCAGCCATGATTTTGGTTATTACATTCTCCCCTCTCTTTTTGTCCGTCCATTTGTTTCGTCCAACCGAAGCATGACAGTCAGTGAGACCTGGCCCAGATTCTCAGATGAGGATTGTTGTCACAGCTGGGCCCTCTCTTGCAGGGAGAGCCCATCTTGTATGGAGGTAACTCGTTTAGGCTTCAGCACAGGGCATGGCGCGTAGTGAGAGCTTCAATGCTTGCCTCAGAATTGCTCAAAATATCACTCTGTTAGCACTTGGCCGATAAAAAACGTATAATGGCTCTCCATCTCCTGTCCCGAGGCCATCCACAGGCCCCCATTCCAGCCCCTCACAAACCCAGAAAAGATGTGACGTCTTTATTTCTACCTCATCTTCCCCCTTGAGACTTCTCTGGCTGGAATCCCCCTCTGGGCCTCCTTTAAGACTAGAAATTCAAATTCCCACTTTCCCAGGAGACTCTCCCTCTTGGATCCAGCCCTCTGGGGCTTGTCTTCTGAGCTAAACTCTAAGCAACTTACTGTCTGAACGACTCCAGGCGTGGAATCACATGCCATCTTATTTTGTTATTAATATTTTCATGGGTAGCATCTTAAACATTGTAAACCCATTAAGTTCCAAGATTACATAGTAAATGTTTTCTGTATTACTCAGAGTGCTAGTCTAGTGTTAGGAATATAAAATGAATTTTAAACATATTTTAATTAGAAGTACCTGGGGGGCTCAGTCAGTTGAGCATCCAACTCTCGATTTCAGCTCAGGTCATGATCCTAGGGTTGTGGTATCGAGCCCCGAGTTGGGTTCTCTACTGAGCAGGGAGCCTGCTTATGATTCTCTCTCTCTCTCTCTCTCTCTCTCTCTCTCTCTCTCTCCCCCTCTGCCCCTCTCCCCTGCTCGTGCTTTCTCTCTCTAAAATATACATATATGGGGCACCTGGGTGGCTCAGTTGGTTAAGTGTCCAACTCCCGGCTTCTGTTCAGGTTGTGATCTCACGGTATGGTGGGTTCAAGCCCCACATTGGGCTCTGCACTGGCAGCGTGGAACCTGCTTGGGATTCTCTTTCTCCCTCTCTCTCTGCCCCTCCCCCATTCGTGCTGTCTCTTTCAAAAACTAAATAAACTTAATTTAAAAATTAAAAAAGAACAAAATATACATATATATTCGAATTAAATTGTATTAAAATTCTAGTCAGAGCTTGCACAGTATGCTATTTATCAATCTTTCATGTATGAACCCCTTGTAGAGAAAAACATTCTCATAAACACCCCATGTTTACTTTATTTTTATTATGCCACTTAAGCGTATAAACATAAAACTAAGTAGAAACTCCTAATAAAAGCTTAAGGTTCTTAAATCACTGTAAAACTCAACAAATTTATGCAATTAAATATAAATAACCGTATAAACACTGTAAAGTTCAAATTAACAGTGTGAATTTATTGTTATATATGGTACTTCTCAAACCAAATCGCATCACAGTTATAGGATGGCTATGAGTCAAGTTCTTCTGAGTTTCTGAGCTTGGCGTGATTCGTTTCTCACACCAGTCTCTTCTGTTCCTTACATGGAACAGCAAAGCCTTTATTCCCACAGTGTGGTGTCAGGTCACTGGTGCCTTATTTAACAAAATGGCATCATCATTATCAAGGCTATTTTTTTTTTTTTTTTTTACCTGAGACAAAGACACAGTGTGCTGAAATCACTTGTCAGTATTTAGATTGGTGTGGCCATCCAAATATAGTTTTGGGGGATTATCTTTGAAATTAGAAATCAAATTAAAATATCTTGTAAGAAAACTTTTGGGCCATCAAGAGCATATCTACAGATCCCTGGTTGAATAACGCAACACTGCCGACACTCTAGTAGGAGGAGAATTATTTAAAGCAGAAAAAAATGAAATTGTTCTTTCTTCCTCCCTTTCCATGGAAGACTGTCAAACAGAGTTGCATTATCTTATTTTTCGTTACAAGGTTTATTACTTTAAAACTGTCACTAGAATTTACTTTTTATTTGCACACAACATGTTTATCATAGAAAATTTGAACGACACCTATATGTTTTTTCAAGAAAAGAAACTAAGGCCCCCAGAATCCCACCTTCCAGAGATAACCGTTGATGGCTTGATATAATAGTAATGTGTCTCTTGTTAATATCAACAACATCAACAATGAGTGTATATTGACTACCACATGCCTGTAAACGTTCAAAGCGTTTTATTCATTTATTCTTCACCCCCCTATGGTATGGGTATCATCAGCATTCTCTATCTTATGGATGATGAACTGAGGCCTGAAGTGTTTAAGTAACTTTCAAACACATAACTAGTAAGTTGTCAGGAAGGATTCTAATGGAAGCAAAATAGAACAGTACATAAAGAAAACAAATGAAATCAAATACAAGATCACTTATTTTTCTTTTAAAAAAATTTATTTATTTTTGGGTGGAGGAGAGGTAGCGGGGGGACAGAGGATCTGAAGCGGGGTCTGTGCTGACAGCAGAGAGCCCGATGCGGGGCTCAAACTCACAAACTGTGAGATCACGACCTGAGCCGAAGTCGACACCTAACCAACGGGCCGAGCCACCCAGGTGCCCCACTAATTATTCTTAAAAATATTTTAAACACCTTTTTGTTTCAGTATGAGTGTTGTTTCTGAGAATCAGATGGGTATATTCCATTATAAAAATACATCACGTTAATCAACAATTCTCTGTTGACAGCCTTCTAGATAGTTCTCAATCTTTATTATCAGAAACAGTACTGGGATGAACATTCTCGGACCTAAATCTTTGAGCCTGTCCTTACTAGCGTAACATTTTTTTTAACGTTTATTTATTTATTTTGAGAGTGGGGGAGGGGCAGAGAGAGGGAGAGAGAGAGAATCCGAAGCAGGCTCCACGCTCAGCACAGAGTCTGATGCGGGGCTCAATCTCATGACTGCAAGATCATGAGCTGAGCTGAAACCAAGAGCTGGACACTGAACCGACTGAGCTCCCCGGGCTCCCTGGGAAGCATTTTAATTTCCTATTTCACTAAACAATATAAGAAGAGGAAAATACAGAAATCTCTGCAAGTGTAGTCTAACATTGTTGTACCAGTTGATTTTCTACTCGGTAGATGAGCACTTAGCTTTACATAATGCCTAATTGTATGTATTCGTTCAACATTCAACCAAAGTTGAAGTTTTTGCTAATGCTAATAGGTGAGCAAGTATAAAACCCGTTGGAAAATTTCGTTGAATAATTTTTAAAAAACGTAATTTTTTTTTTAACATAACTGGTTTGGATGTTGCCTTCATCACTGTGGGCTTGGAAATCTTGGGCAAGTTAGCAAATTTTTATTCACCTAAACATCCACTGTATTAAGTGGAGAAAACATTATCTTCCACAGGACTGGCATTAAGGTAAAAATAAATAATCTGTGTGAAGTTCTTACAACAGAGAAGACATGGAATAGATCCTTTTTGCATTTCCTCTTTCATAAGATTTTAACTGCATGTTTTACAGGAATGTTGGCATGTTTAAAGAAGACCCAGTGAGAGAGCAGTGCTTGACTCAAAAGAAAACTCTGCTAGAGCTCAGTCAGTTGGGCTCAGTGAGTTGGGCATCCGACTTTGGTTCAGGTCATGATCTCACTGTTAGTGGGTTCAACCCCCGCCTTGGTCTCTGTGTTGACATTTCGGAGTCTGGAATCTGCTTCAGATTCTGTGTCTCCCTCTCTCTCTGCCCCTCTCCCACTCATGCTCTGTTTCTCAAAAATAAAGAAAGAAAAAGAAAGAAAGAAAGAAAGAAAGAAACGAAGGAAGAAAGAAAGTTAAAGAAAATAAAAAGAAAAAGAAAATTCCCCTAATGTCACATCTCATGATTGTGGGGTCAAGAACTTCTGGAGACTTTGAAAATATTCCATGTTAAAGCATCCACATGTACGGAATCACTTCCCATTCTCCCACTTCCCATTCTCAAGGCAGAAAATATTTAGGGAAATAAGGTGCAGAGAGTTGAAGCAAGGCAAGGAAAACCGCCTTCTCCCAAGCTTACCTGGAGCTTTTTCAAGAATGTTTGGCATGAGCAGGTATACTTTTGCTTCCTGCCTTTGTCCCACTTTCAAAGCTTATCTTCTCCCAGGATAGAAGAATATGTATTTCCAGGGTATCTGTCCCAGATACATTTCTCTGTTTGTCTTTTTGAAGGTGGTGGGGTTGAGTCCCCAAATGGTGGAGGAGGAAGGGAACACTTTGTGCCAGTCGAAAGTGTGGGTGCTGGAGCGGTGGGGACCTGCTATTTCCAACACTTCACAGAGCACCCGAGTGTTCGAGGAAGCAGTGCTTGACAAGATATATCTGGCTTCTAATTAACTCTGCCACACTCTTCCCCTCGTGTCCTCCAACATGTTTTCAGACAGGTGCCAGTCATGTGTTCTAGGGTGCACATTTTTTTTTCCTGCACAAGGTGGAATAGATTATTCTTCATGAGATTCTTTGGCAATCTTAGGAAAATCTATCCTGTGAGCTCTCTACCAGTTCGTTCTCATGATTAATAGATTTGTCTGTCTCCTTTTTTTGTCTCAAAGTCAAGACAATTACCCTTTGAGATGTGACAGAAGTGCAAAGTCGGTCCAAATCTAGGGACAGCCTGGGGATTCGTCATTCTAATAATTCATTAGGAGGGAAACATAAAGCATGCCCCTTAGGAAAGGTGAAATGTATTTCAGCTCAGATGCTGTAAAAAGGAAGTGTTATTTATTGATACCTACTATGTGCAAGGGGCTGAGCATAAACTATTTGATGTCATCTGCCTGCTGGTAGGCGAGGAGGGTATTAATGTTTTAATTTCCAAAATAAGGAAAGTGGCTCAACAAGGTGGAGATTCACACAAAGTGATAGAACTCACTGGGGATCGAGACAGGGACTCAGCCTGCTCCTTTCTGACCATGAAGGACTCCCTTCCAGAATGGGATACACCAGAGATCGACGGAGAATCCCCCAAACAAATGTTCCGTGCTCGACGTGAGTTCCAGCTTTCCATCTTTCAGCGCATAGCTGGTTGGACTCTCACCAGCCCTGAAAATGGGCACCTGCTCACCGGCCTCTCTCTCTCCTCCTGTTTGGTGGTGGAGTTGCATCCCCACTTCACGGACAGCGGGGAGGAGCTTTTCCCTCTCTTCTTTTCTCTTCTACCTCCACATGAGGGAAACATATTTTCTCCTGGAGAGAAAAGATAGCTTTGTCACCATCTGGTCCAATTCCAGAGTCACCACATTGCAAGAATGAAAAGCTAGCGCTCCCAAGGATTCTATTTGCTGCCGCGTGTGGCTCCATCACTCCAGCCTCAGAGCACTCAAGAGAGAAAATCACCGCTCCACGAAGAATCTAGGCAGCCAAACTAGGCTTACCGACATGCCGAGCTTCTCTGTCAGGTCACCCCCATGGGGAGCTGCTTCACTTGGCCCTTCTTGGGCTGACAGATCTATGAAAGAAGTCTGCCATACTGTTTGGTTGCCAGTGGCAGGGTGAGAATTTCCCTCCCACGACCCAGAAAACTCCGAACCCTGGTCACATCTGCCAAGTTGGCAGATGTGGTTCTTCCTGGTCCAAGCTGGGCTTCAGTAATGGATACATAGCATCCACTTATCTTTTTTGGTCACCTTGAGCCAGGCGTTGGCACAAAGTAGGATTGCCAACACATGGGGCATTTTTGTGCCATTTGTGAAAATTAACTTCCCTAATTAACTTACTCATACAATGGCACTCTGGATGAAGACATTAGGATGATCACCTAGAAAATTACTACCTTGGTAGAGTCCCCCGTGCCTCCTTTTGCCTCTCTCATGTGCCAAGAACGAAATTGCGCTGATGACATCGTCAGATCTCTGAGAGCAAGTAACTGATGAACAAAAGGAAGGCGCCACATGTTGGCTCCTTTAACCCCAATTTTAGCTCATGGATTCTGCTCAGCAGGGGGTGGCCAAGAAATGATGTTCTCCATCCAGAGGGAAGCATGGGTAAGGATCAGAATTACTTCTTGGTGCATATTCAAGCTCCTTCTCAAGCACCAGGCTACACAGCAATAATGGCTAAATGAGTTCCACATCAATTGGAACCGCGAGGAGGGTCCTCTGGGGGTGGGGGGAGGGCAGTAGGAGGCCTACATTTCAGAAACAAGAGGTTATAAAATTTCATTTTGTTTACCCAGTCTACAAATGCGGCTTTATTATTTTTTTATGAGCCTGCGTATCTCCAGGTAGAGCCTCAGGTTTATGAAATATTTCTAGCCCGAGGGAATGTCACTCCCTCTCTTTGAAATTCCTATATATAAGTGTTGGTCATTCATAACAGGATCAAAGATTTCTGGAAAATTTCCATCTTTTCCATGCTTTTGCTTCAGTCCACTATATCGTATGCGCAGGTGACTCTTGGAATAAAATGCACACCTCCAAATTTTGTTCTATGTTCTTTGCTGGGTCAGGCATGAAGAGGGATCAAAAGATACAGAGTGTGTGGTTCAGTGTTGTTGGAGGTAATGGTGTATGCTTCCTGCAAAAGTTGGAGGTAAATTTGTATCCTGAGGGTTTAAACGAATGGTCTTTGACTCTGCTACACGTTAAATTCGTCTAGTGAGTTTATTTATTTATTTAGTTTTTAAATGCCAATGCCTGTGTCCCATCTCAGACAAGTTAAATTAGTACATCTGGGAGGGTGGGATCAAAATATCTCTAAAGTTCCCCAGCTGATACCAATGTCAGCCAGGGTTGAGAGCCACTCATTCATTGCTTTCACAAATATATATTCATCAACCTATTTTGCCCTGGGCATCATTCTAGCGGATGGGGATATAGCAGTGACCAAATCAAAAACTCCTTCCTTCAGGTAGCTTACGTTCTAGTGGATGTTGACTGGCTACAAACAAGATAAAGAAATAAATAACATTCATGGCATATACATTGATTCTAATGAGAAAAATAAAGAAGGGAGATATCGCACATAAGGGGTGCATCCAAGGGCCCCTCAGGAGAAGATGACATTGCATCCGGATCTGAAGGAGGTGGGGGAAGAGTCTCTAGGGGCACAGGGAACCAGCAGATGCACAAGTCTCAAGGTGGGAGCATGCCAGTTCCAAGAAAAGCACGGGGACTAAAGTAGAGTCTAAGTTAACGGTCTAAGCTAACAAGATCCATACTTTCAGTAGAAGATGAACTACTTGTGAAAGTGAACCGAAAAGCTGTGGGAACATTTGTAGTCATAATTTTGAGAATACTCTGTACCAGGTCAGTGCGATCTAGCTGTAATCCTAAGGCAGCAGGCCGGGCTGTGAGGATAGTACGGTAAACGGACATAGAATATATCCATTTTAGCCTGTTTGGAGTAAGGGGGTAGGAGTAGAAGACAGGTTAGTGTGGAGAACAAAATAAGGCAGGTGAAATGAACAAGGATGAGAACAGCCCTCTGTGCCTGGGCGGGGGGGGGGAGGGATGGCCAGTGGGCGTTGAGAGAGGGTGACAGTATGTGGTTAACACTTGAATCACAGAACTGACAGTTATTATTGTCAGTCAGTGCTCTTCAAGCTCACTTTTATTTATTTATTTAAGTTTTATTTATTTTTGAGACAGAGAGAGACAGAGCATGAGCGGGGGAGGGGCAGAGAGAGAGGGAGACACAGAATCGGAAGCAGGCTCCAGGCTCCGAGCTGTCAGCACAGAGCCCGACGCGGACCGCGAGATCGTGACCTGAGCCGAAGTCGGACGCTCAACCGACTGAGCCACCCAGGTGCCCCATCACTTTAAAAAAAAATCTGGCTTCTAATATCTCTAGCTCATAGGGAATGGTTGTATTGATCAGCCAGGGTGAACATATAGCCCACCCAAATATTATTTCTTGTGATAAATGAAGAAATTATGATTGAGATTCTAGATATGAGTCTAAGGACTTTGTATAAGGTAGTTCCCCTGAATCAGATTAATCCAGCATTAAGTACTGAGGGGACATGTCCTGTGGATTTGGGACAGCGAATTTTGGATAAGACAAATGTCCTCTGTGGGACCTCTCGAGGCTCCCAGTCTGCCGACCTCTCTAGCTGCTGACTTTACATTGTCCTGTGGCATTTACCTTCTCGACCCCAAACTTCATTTTGCTGTTTGACTGTTGTTTTTCCATAGTATATATCTTTTCAGAATAATACCTAATATCTAATCTGTCGCTTACAGGTAGTATAAAAATCAGATGTGATAATATATATGAAAACATTTTAAATGTTAAAATGGTGTGTAAAATAAAGCAGTATTTTTGTTAATAATGATAAAAGTAGGGGCGTCTGAGCGGCTCAGTCGGTTAAGCGTCTGACTTCGGCTCAGGTCATGATCTCACGGCTCGTGGATTCGAGCCCCACGTCAGGTTCTGGGCTGACAGCTCAGAGCCTGGAGCCTGTTTTGGATTCAGTGTCTCCCTCTCTTTCTGCCTGACCTCCACCCACTCACTCTCTCTCTCTCTCAAAAATAAATTTTAAAAAAGTTAAAAAAATACAAAAATGATAAAAAATAAATCCAAGTAAATGGAAAATCAGAAACCTGTTAAAGTCACTTTGTATTTACTATATGTATAGATTGGATTCAACATCTCTTGTAGATGTATTTTTTTAATTTAAGAGCTAACTTTATGTATATAAATACATACAAAAAAAATCTAGAATGTTAATACACCAAAATAAAAAATAATGTTTTTTTTAATTTAAGAGCTAACTTTATGCATATAAATACATACAAAAAAATCTAGAATGTTAATACACCAAAATAAAAAATATTTTTTTAATTTAAGAGCTAACTTTATGTATATAAATACATACAAAAAAATCTAGAATGTTAATATGCCAAAATAAAAAATAATGTTTTTTTAATTTAAGAGCTAACTTTATGTATATAAATACATACAAAAAAAATCTAGAATGTTAATACACCAAAATAAAAAATAATATTTTTTTAAATTTAAGAGCTAACTTTATGCATATAAATACATACAAAAAAATCTATAATGTTAATACACCAAAATAAAAAATAATGGCTAGATCTTGAATATAGAATTTTAATTATTCTTTTCTTTTTTCCCATAAATATAATATGATCATCTCATACAAAATAGATACTAATAGCTGTATATCCTAAATATTCAATAGCACATATTATGAAGATGAATAATGAAAGTTACTTTTTTAATGCTTATTCATATATTTTGAGTGACAGAGAGAGAGAGAGAGAGAGTGAACACTCAAGCATGAGTTGGGGAGGGGCAGAGAAAGAACCCCAAGAGGGCTCCATGCTGTCAGCACAGAGCCTGGTGTGGGGATAGATCCCAGGAACCATGAGATCATGACTTGAGTGGAAATCAAAAGTCAGACACTTAACCAACTGAGCCACCCAGGTGCCCCAATGGCTGTTACTTTTAAAAGATCCTCGCCCTAGAGTTTTATGTAGCTGCTACATAAATGGAACGTTTGAGTTGACATGACTGGTAATGGGCTGGGTGTTTAGAGCCATGAATCCATTTTTGAATGTCAGTCAAGAAAAGCAGCATCCCACAGCTTGCTGCAGGCAGGTCCGTGTGACCTGCCTGCCTTTATGAACACACTCCTGAACCAAGAAAACCATGGAGCTGTTTCAGAGGTCATGTTTCTGTTAAAATTCACAGGTGTCAAAGAGATGTCTTATGTGTTTTTTCCTTTTCTTTTGCAAATATCAATAATTCCTCTGGAAAAAAAAAAAGGAAAAGATTGCATGAAAGCAGAAATAGGCAAATGTGTCCCCAGACACATTTAAATTAAGCAGGTAGCAAAGACTTCTTCACTTGAGCACTTGATAGAAGAACCTGGCTGGGTGAAAGAAAATGAGTCACTTCTCTTCCGGGAACTTCTCTTGTGAAGACATAGTCCAGCTGTGAAGACAGCCTGAGACAAAGAGAGAGAAGGAAAGGGAATAGATTGAACCTCTCCCTTTCCCTCAAAGAGCAACTCTTGAATCGGGTAATATAGCTATTCGTGCTAACGTCCACAAAGCAGTAAAATTTGGGAAATTTTTCCAGCGGTTAAGGTAGGGCTTTCTTTTCATTTCTTTATCCTTTACTAGAAGTCAGTTAACAAACCTCTCCATTTCTTCTCAACCACACAATCAGCCATGTTATACTTGGGCTTTTTCTCTGTTTGCCATTGATATGAAGAAACACAACACAGTCATCTTGCAGATGCCTGATGGGGACTTTTTACCAAAATGGTTCTAAGACTTCCTGGTCTGCGTCTACTCCCACCGCCAAGAGACATGTTCTTCATGAATAAATCACTGTATGCCATGAGCAGCATTTTATTCTCCCATCAAATATTTGACCCATTGGATCAGAAAGCATAACCCATGAAATTGACCCTGCGCATATTTTTGCTGGTCTTCTCCAAAGCTGGCAGGAGATGTGCCAGGGTCTGGGCTACTCCATATTCCTCCAGGCTGTCCATTTGATGCCAAAAAACACGAGGATACAATTGGCATTTCTATAGCTTTCTCTTAGATCTTTCTTTAGCCTGAGATACACCCCCAGGGCCAGAAAGAGTAGTTTGGAAACCCATTCCAATCTCAGTAAATAAAAGGAAAAAAGAATTCGCCCAGAGGCTCAGACTGGGACCAGAATTAGTGTCTAGAACACAAAGTAACTCCCCGAGTCCCCTTCCCCCTTCCAGTCTCTCAGTTTGGGTGTCCTACTCCAGCCCTCCATTTTATCCCTTAAAGACAACCACTATGAGTCGTTGCATGCTAAGAAATCACTAGGAAGCCACACGTAGTAACTGTTTTTGCAAATCAGAGTAAGTTGGCCACAAGAGGGAAAGGGGCGTAAGAAGGAGGAGGAGGAGGAAGAGAGTCAACGCGTGATGGTTGTCACTGACCTTTCGGTAGGGTTTCCTTCATGCCCTCACCCAACTTCTCCTGAGCTATGCCGCTTGCGGTATGCACATTCACTGGGCAAAGATGGCAAGTTACAAGTGGAGATGAGCAGGATCCCTCATTAAATTTCTCTCTCTCTCCTTCATATTTCCTCCTGGGGGAAAAGAATACATAACTCCCTTGTTCAAATCCCTTTCCTGCTAGGAGTTGTCTCTTCAAAAGAGGATACAATAAAGAGGAATGAAAGAACTCCCTCCGGTAGTTACTCCTATTCTTGATTGTGAGCATATTCAGGGCAGGCTAAGGACCCCAGAGGGATCAAAGTGTTGCCAGATGTCTGGGATAGGGCACAAGGATTGGTTCGCAGAGGGTGGGTGATTCAGAAGACAATTTCGGACTCGAGACTTTTGACTACATTCTTTAACAGCAGCTCGGCCGAGTCACATCGCATTTGACATGAATGGAGGCGGCAGCGTCTTGTGACGTAGGGCAAGTTGATGCTAAAACATGATCCTGACGTTGAAGATTGGCTTTTGGGGACTAGGATTTCCCCCACGAGTCTGTTGAGACTTATAAGAGTAAGTCATGGCCTCCTCTGATGCTAAGGCAACTCGGGTTGCAGAGCAATTGTGGAGGGCCTCTGGAGAAAGGTCAAACTGCCAGTCACACACAATTATGGGTCTGGATTACCATGCCAATCACAAATGCCAGTTTCATGGGCCCAGGTGAAATACTGTGTTTTGGTTTTTCTGTCCAAATAAGGGATGGTGATTTGTGTCTTTTACCTCCTGGGTGGATTTATTGAAGACAATTTTGAACATGACATGAATTTAGGACACTTTCAGGGCTTCTCTATGTTCCTTCTATCTGGAATGCCCCCTTGCTCACATCTATTAAACAAACTCCTGCCCAAACATCACCTCCTCTGTCTTGCCTTCCTTGGCTCTCCCAGATTGAGTCCATTACTCCCTCCCAAAGGGCTGCCTGTCTTTGGCTAAGTGGATTGCGAGCTGCTTCAGAGATGTTGGTTATAGTTCTTACGTGCACAGGCCTAACACAATCCCTTGTTCATAGGTTCCAGAAAATTGACTGTATCTCTATTCCTTTTAGGAACCTTTCCAGGTTGCCATCAAGGGGGAGATCCTGCCAAGGGGATTTCACATAAAGTCCATTCTGCCTTGGCTCTCAGGCCACGAATGAGAAGTTCTTTCCTTCCTGGAAGTTCACGTTTAGAATTTCAACCTTGTACTTTACCCTTCAAACACTACTTTGGAGGAAGGATAATTTCAAGTCATTCATTAAGGAAAGTACATGCGGCTGATCCAGATGATCTCTCCTTGACCTCCCAAACCTTCTCTCTCAGCAACCCCCAGCTCATGCAGGGAAACTGTGACATATGTAAGGGGTTACTTGAGTGTTAGGTAGCCCGAGGCCCAAGTTCCTTGTCCCAGCTCTACCACAGACTGAGTTATTTGGATAATTTGCTCCCTCTCTTGGACTCAGGTCCATCATCTGTCCACAAGCAGGTGGGGATCAGTGATGTCCAGATACAACTTCTAATGCCAACGACAGTCTTAAACTGTTAAGAGTCTCCACATTTGTGAAGTGTCAAAGCTGGGAATCCAATTAATGGCTGTTTTCTTAATCTGTTTGGCAGATGGGTTCCCCGCCCCCCTGTTGTTTAGAAATTTTTCATCATTAAAATAATTGAGTGGGATGTTGTTTTTATTCCTTTGACCGCTCTGCTTTCCACTGCTTTAATGAAACTCTGCACCTGCTATTTGGTGACTAGGCTCCTGGGGAGTTCTCTTATGCGCCATTGCAATATAGAGGTGGAGTGGAAAGGGCACTGAGTAGAAATCAGACATTCTGGGGTCTTGCCCCGCTCTGCCACTAACTAGCTTTGTGGCCTTGGGCTTCTTATGTCCCCTCTTGGGGTCTGCATTTCCTCACCTGTTAATTGGGGGGGGGTGTGAGCTAGATGATTTTTATGGTTCTTTAACTCTTGCATCCTATGAATTCTTAAGCACTGACACCTCCCTAGAGAGCAAAGGCTGGATGGAAACTTCATGTTACACTACTCCAAATGCCAAACAATTAATTACGGAATTCCAGCAATCAGCTCCCCCTCGCTGGTGCCTACCCCCTGCCCGCCTGCATTACTGGCATTTTTAGAAATTTCTGTTCAGAACAACACGTCAGTCCCAGACTAACTGGCATCTTTCCGTCAATGCCAGAGGGAGTCAAGGGGTCTTTACTTAGAATTCTCCTAATTCCCCTCTGTGGGGCAGGAGTGGGCTGGGCCCTCAGCCTCTGACACTCCTCTTGTATCCTCCAGCATGCTGACTATATTCCCCTTGGTTTCTGTCTCTTTAGGATGTGTGCTCACTTGAGAAATCCCATTAAACAGAAGAGCTGTCTTGATCATTCAATATTCATGGAATTTACCAGACCACTTTGTAACCATATGCTAACAAAGATTGAAGTTCCAGAAGGAAAACAAGGAAGGGACCCTTTCCGGTTAGTTCCAGTATCATGCAGAGTTTAAAACCACAGACTCTGGGGGACACTTGCCTTGGTTTGAATCTTTATTTGCCACTGAGTCAGCCACGTGACAGAGGGAATGTCACTCTGGGTGTCTGTTTTCTTATCTGTGAGATGGGGTTAGTGAATAAAAGCACGAGCCTGGCAATACTAATGAAATAAGACATGTTAACTAATATAGTGTTTAATACAAGGTGGCTTTTATTTTTTTAAATTTTTTTTTCAACGTTTATTTATTTTTGGGATAGAGAGAGACAGAGCATGAACGGGGGAGGGGCAGAGAGAGAGGGAGACACAGAATCGGAAACAGGCTCCAGGCTCTGAGCCATCAGCCCAGAGCCTGACGCGGGGCTCGAACTCACGGACCGCGAGATCGTGACCTGGCTGAAGTCGGACGCTTAACCGACTGCGCCACCCAGGCGCCCCTTTTTTCTTTTTTTTTTTTTAATTTTTTTTTTTTTACAAGGTGGCTTTTAATATTAAAGTTATGACGGTTCACATTATTTTGGGCTAATTGACGTCTGCACGGTGCCCCTTCTGCTGGCGAAGCCAGTTGTTCGTCCGTAGTTTGGTAGCAACTCATGTCTGCCCATCCCCTTGAGTCCCCGTCTCCCCGGGCTCCTGTCACATGACTCCTGTGAGCTCTCACTGTTCTCTGATGATTATCTAGCAAAGTGCTTTTCCATTGGGAGAACCCTCCTTCCAACACCACCCCCGCCACCCCCGGATGCTCTAACTCCTGACTCCTGACCTGAACTCTAACTCTAACTCTAACTCTAACTCTAACTCCTGACCTGAACAACTGTGCAGCGGACAGTGAGCCTTTGCAAGAGAGAAGACACTTCAATGCAGAAGGGGTATTAATCATTACTTCTGATGTGCACTCCGTAGGCACGACAGTTCACCACGCACACACAGTGAAAGCATCTTCTGCTCAGAGAGGGGAAAAAGCCCCCCACTTATAGAACAGGCTGAATGGAGGTCCGGTTTCTGGTAATCTTTCAGTAACCAATTCCATTTTCTTTCCTGCCTATTTTCCTTCCTTTAATACCAACGGCTGGGACTGTGCAGTGTGCCGCAAAAGGAATTAAGACTTTCTCATGAGGGGGGAAGAGTAGAAGCAATTCATTTAATGTGTTTTATTGATTTCACGGCACATTTACTCCATGGGTTCAAGATACCACGTGCCTGTTCTCTTGAAGGCAAGTCCAAATCACTTATGGCATCTTTACGGAAGTTCAAAATTAAATGGAAATATGACGACGAAGCCATCAGCTAAAAAGCATTGGCTCCTCATGGGGAATTTTGCTTTTTTTTTTTTTCCCTCTCTGTCTCTCATTTGTATCATCTTTCATAGCAGTGTCCTTGAGGAAGTCTCCGGGCCTCTTCTACAGCTCTCCGAAGGACAACTTTGGTAAGAGGCAGTAAAAATACCCAAACCATAGAACTACATTGAAGGAGATACCTGGTTTGGGAAACCCATCATCATGAGTAAGCCAGCAATAATTTATAAAACCAAACTAGACCATATATAAGAGTTCCCCGTGTTTGTAAAAATCAAAGCATGTGTTTAACAACACTCAAATGATGTGAACACTGTCAGGTTCCGATTCGTGTACGCAGGAGGAGTGTTAGGGTGGTGCCTTCTCTGAAGACCAGCCTAAACAGTTCTGGTGGTCACCTGTGAATGGCTGTGTAGGCTGGGTAAGAAGAATGTCAAGGGTCATCAAGGTCAGGAGCCAGGGAAGTATCTGGAAGTGCGTTGGTTCTGAGAATGGCACATAATGGTGCCAGAAATCAGGAGTATGAGAAATGGTGCTGAATGTAGTTTCAGAAGAGGGTTTGAATAAGTGGTTCAGGCACAGTATCATGCCCTGCAATAGGGTGACCAAGATCTACTTTCAAATGACCCACTTATGTGGCCTGGGAGCAAACCTGGTGTGAAAGCTGCTCTTATTCCAGGCGAGAATTCTCATGTGTGTATGTAGTGACCACAGGTACTTTTAAGAACCGATTTGTCATGGGTCAGGGATATGTGGGGGGCACCTAGAGCAAAGGCAGAAGGGATAGACGATGGAGGTCTTGGGATTCTAGCCCTTGGAAACGAATTCTCTCTTTTTGCCTGCCTCCAACTCTTTGCTAAAAGACCAAGAGTTGGACTCGTGCCGCTGAGTAATTAAGAATTTCTCATAGAAGGAAGAAAACCCAAAGCAATTCATTTAGTGCATTTTATTGACTATACAGCTCATATGCTTCCTGGGTTCAAGACGGCTCATGTCCATCCTCCTGACAGTAAGTTCAAATCATCCTTGGAATGTTTATAGTATCTTTCTTGTCCACAGCAGAGAGTAAAGGAAAGGATGGGGGGAGTGTGTGTGTGTGTGTGTGTGTGTGTATAAGGTGGGGAGGGAGAGGAAGAAAGAGAGAGGGAAAGAAGGGGGGAACCTAGGAGAAAAATACCTAAAAACTGAAAGGAATTAGTATTTTAAGGCAAAGGCAAGATTTGGAGAAGGACAGATTGCCAATGGGATGCAGTCTTTAGAAAAGAGGTTCTGAAGATTGCAGGGTCTAGAATAAAGAAGAAAAATCCTTTGGATGACTTTTTAAGGTTTACTTATTTATTTTGAGAGAGAGAGAGAGAGAGAGAGAGAAAGAGAGAGAGAATCCCAAGCAGGCTCTGCCTTGTCAGCACAGAGCTGGATGCAGGGCTTGAACTCGTGAACCCGGAATCGTGACCTGAGCCGAAAGCAGTCGGATGCTGGACAAAATGAGCCACTCAGGTGCCCCCCCTTTGCGTGATTGTAGATGTCTTATTGTCTAACACAACAGAAACAACCCACAAACAGTCTTATTTTTTTTTTTTTAAACAGAACAGGGGTGGTGTAAGAAAGCCTCTGAGAAAAGAGGGTGGCTGACTTTCGGTGGCTAACAACACTAAGAAGAGAAAACAGACTTTCCAAGCTGAAGGGCAACCAGGCTGGGAAGAAGCTAAATGTGTTACACGCAGCATGTATTTGAAACCTGCTGAACGTAGCATAGCTCGGGCTCCAGACTCTTCAGGCTGCAGAGGAGAAACTACTTTTACGACAAAGGAAGAAAAGGAAGGGTGATTTTGCAGATTAGTCCCTGGGCGGGAGGAGAGTGGGGGCTGAAGCAGATTAAAAGGAGGCAAGCTTCTTCGGGTGTTGGCAGGCTTGGGGTGCAGGGAAGGCAAGGCTGATCTTCTCCAAGGGGGTCCCCGCACTTGGAAGCCTGCGTCTCCCTCAATGGCAGAAGATGTTTCCACTGGCCAGTACAGAGAGCTTCATTTTCTCGTCTCCCTACTTCGGCTGTCGGTCATTTACAGGGGCAATGACTTAGATCCTGCCTGCTCAGAAGTCTCTGGGTACCTTAAACCAATTACAACTCTTCACTCCTATTACCGATTTAAAAATGTATCCGGGATAATGTCAAACAGCATCGAGAAAAGACTTTGGGCCTCAGATAAAGCAGCAGTGACCTCCTTACCCTCAATTTTCCCTGGATGTCAGGACACCCCTCCACAGGGTGAAGGAGTATATAAATTTAATCTGGTTGTTCATACTAGGGTGAATGGAGGGACCAATCAGTTGTCACTCTGGGCAGTGACAAGCTCACAGCCTGTCAGTAATGGGCAATGAAGCACAAGCTGCCATTAGATACATCCCTGTCACCTGAGGAAGAAGAAAGGGGGCAAAGGAATCCCCACAGGAATGCCTTTGTTAGGCTGGTTTCACAGATTTTGAGAGGAAATGAGCTCCTTAAGTAGGGAGAGAGGTTCCCAACTGAGCCAGTCAGATGGATTTCTATGCAGCCGTTTTGCAGGAGAGGTGAGAAACCGTTGGGCAGCTATGATTCTTCTCTCTTTCACATCATGTAACACAAAATTTGTATGCATATTAATCACTGTTGTACAGAATTCTCTAACTACCCAATTTTACTGGAAAGAAATTCTACAGATGTAGCTTCTACTACTTAGACAAGCAGCAGTGACTTTCTTCATATCATACCGAATATGAACTTTTTCAGCCAATTCAGCTGAAATGGATCAGGTAGGAGGAGAATATCATTTCCTTCCACCACTTAGTTTAGCTTCCCACGGAAGCCAAACACGAATCGAATAGAAAGGAAATGCAAGGAACATTTAATTTCGTTTAAGCTTCATACCTGGTTTTCTCCAGATTCAGGTTCAGTGTTATTTTGCATGGCTCAATTGAATTGTTTGAGCATCTGAGTGCGTGCGTGTGTGTGTGTGTGTGTGTTACCCACAGAAGCCTAAGCATTCTACTTTTATTAGGCAATTTCTAGATAAGGCAATGTGCTTCATCTCCTTTCAGCATCTCCTTCCTTTCCTTTCTTCTTCTTCTTTTTTTGTAATGTTCACTTATTTGAGAGACAGAATGCAAGCGGGGGAGGGGCAACAGAGGGAGACGCAGAATCCGAAGCAGGCTCCAGGCTCTGAACAAGCGGTCAGCACAGAGCCCGATGCGGGGCTCCAACCCACGAACTGTGAGATCATGACCTGAGTTGAGGTGGGACACTTAACCGGCTGAGTCACCCAGGCACCCCTGGATTCACTTCATTATTAATTTAAATTCTAACTGAACTTCAGTAAGATGCCTGATGCTGTTCTAGTTATTCCAAATGCACAGATGCCTAAGGCAAAATCCTGACCATTTGCACCTTGGTGTAGAATAAAGTAATGTGTGGGCTTTGGGCCAAATTCTTGGGCTCTGACTTGCAAGATATATAGTCAAGTTGCTTGAAATCTGTGAGCCTTCTTGCTTCTGGAAGCCAGCCTGTCTAAAAAAAAGGAGATCGTAAACATTGTAAATCTAATGACCATGGCACAGACTTCTCTGATATCTTATGAGGCACATGTTAGCTGCTTACTAAATACTAAACTAAATTAAATTTTGAATACAACTTAAAAATCAATATGATATAGGAGAACCTGATTCTCAGCTGTGCTACCAAGTAGCTGAAAATCCTTGGATAAATCATTTAACTTTAGGGATTTTTTTTAACATGTAAAAAGAAACTGGAAAATTCCAGTTTTCTTTTTTTCCAGCTTTCTATACCCTCTAATATGTGACTCGTCTCTAGGATTCCAAACTTTGTGAAATGCTACACCCTCTTTCATAACAAATTCCATATTTATCATTCACTAAGATTTTCTTGGAGACACACACACACACACACACACAGTCTCCATATGTATACATGATATGTATACATGATATCAATGTATATATGATATCAATATAATATATGCTGACAAGAATACATATATCTATTTTCAGTCATTTTCTGTATCAATTGAAAGTTTATACGATATTTTAGTAATTTAAAGGCCCACAATGTCCTAGAGTAAAGAAGGCTTTGGACTTGTTTAATACAGAATTTCCTAAGCTTATTTTAATCCCTTCTTTTTTTTATATAATGCCAGTTGACATCTTAGTTTTCCTTAGCGTACTCAAAGATCTTTGGCATTCTGTATTTTTAAATCTTAGTTTTGAACGGTCACAACCAATCTCCAAGTCTCAAAGAGAAATTTTTAATTTTGCCAAGCCACCGATGAGTATCATGCTACAGACTACTGAGCAGGATGAAGTCTTTACTGCTGATGATCAAGCCCAGTGGGCTCTCCTGCCGTCACCCGGGTGTGATGTCCTCCACTCACTGTCTCTACCAACTCTCAATATTGGCACATTTTCTAGGCCATGGATTCACAATGATTTTGTACTACGATCCTTAAGAACATCAGAAGTTAAATGCAAATGTTTCCACCTTTGGATGCAGTCTCCTCTTTCAGGCCACTGGTACCCAGACCTAAGACGGATCATTGTTCTTTTCTTCGCAGCATTGGCCCTCTGTAAAGAGAAATGTGGCAGATAATCAACAGGCCCTTTCAATCTCATTGGTAAGACTCCAGCTTTCCTGAAATGTGAGTCATATACCAATGAAATGTGTAGTGGCTTAAAGAAATCCTGACATCTGGTCAGCAAAGCCTAACATTTTTCCTTTTAGTAATGACCTAAGCACAGGAAGCTATGTCACCCATATGCCTAATGCCAGCACTCATCCTGGCACCTCTGTTGATGGAAACTTCTCGGCAGTGCGATGGGATTGTTTCCCAAGGGCTTCTAATCTAAGGCCTGGATTGTGAGGAAGAGAAAAGGCATTTTTTGGAAAGCAGAGTCTGGTTCAGAGACTAGAGTGAGACCATCAGTTTACGTCTCCAACTGGTATCTCCTCAACTTTTCCCTCTTTCTTGTCCTGACATAATAGAGCCTGGGGATGGCTTCTATTGATGATTATGGAGATTCACACAAAAAAGAAACTGTTCCTCAATTCAATGAGGCCTAGTTGGAGGCAAAGAGTGTTTATTGGCTTCCGCTGTTCGGCAACGAATGAAATTAATTTTTTAGGAAGAGTTGCAAGTGAAATACTGCAGTCACACTGCTGTCTCCCAGCTCACTGGGATATCAAAGGAGCCACACTTAGGTCTATGGAATTTCCCCAAGAGATTGTTCTTGGAGAAGCCAGAGTAGATGATGCAAAGATTAAGCACTTCTCAGCAGAAACACTACAAAATCATGTCTTGAGTTGTTTTATTGTCTTTGTGTTACAGCCGTAAGACACGTGGCCAGCGGTCTGCAACAAGCCGTCTCATTTTCGACACAGCAAATTAATTCTTGAATTTGAATGCCATGCGGAATTAAGATCAGAATTCATTGCAAGTCAATTATTGATCTTTAAATGGAGAAACTCATGGCCGTCGGCGTTCTATAAGTCTTGGAAACCATCTTCCAGGCCTTGCATCTTCTTTGGTCACCAGAAAAAATGACAGAAGGCTGACTAATATTGACTTCAGTTTGCAGAAATTGTTTCATCCATCATACTGGTGATTCGGGTTTCTCTTTATAATATTATTGATGATCAGCTGTGAGTATTACTTATGATGGATGAAGACAAAAAGGGCTAGCAGAAAATTCTGTGAGCACAGGTAATACAGAAATGAGAAGTTAGGTGATAGAAGAGTTCCCAAATCATTAAATTTCCTGCAGTTATGTAAGATGAATAAGCCTAGAGATCTAAAGTACGGCGTGATGATAATAGGTAATAAAACAGTATGAAAACTGGAAATTTCTAAGAGGAGATTTCAGGTGTTCTTAGCACACACACAAAAAGATAGTCGGTAAGGAGAAGATCTGCTAATTAACTTGATTATAATAATGTTGTACACCTTAAACATGCACAACTTTTATTTACGATTAAATAAAACCGAAACAAAACAACATCTGATTTTCAACCTTTTTGGATGAAAATCGAACTGAACTATAACTAGTTCCTCTGAGCACAGGTGAGGCTGCCTTTTTTATCATGTTTTTTTCTTAGTAGCAATGAGATCACAGACGACAAAAAAACAAAAACAAAAACAAAAACAAAAACAAAACCCAAAAAACCCACAACAAAACATAAAGGAAATCTGAAAAACAAGTTACAGAGCAATGTTATTTGATTCTAAGACAAATTATTGAATAAATAGGGTATCCAATGAAGAAGAATTTGTTTTTGTTTGATACAATTACCCTTGTTTATAATTCCTTCGGCACAAATTATTTGAAATGTATTTTATACCTCTTTGGGTACAGAACTTTATTTTAGGACATAGGGAGAATTCAAACTAATAAAAAAGCAGAGCTCTTGATTTGAGAGCCTCTGTGTCTCTTTCCTTCAGCACTTATTAATTCAATAGCTATTTCTTGCGAACCTATTATGTGCAAGGTTCTCTTGCTATCTGAATATTCAGCAGTTAACAGCAACAAAAGACAAGATTTGTTTAAAAAAGAGTTACATTTCCCAAAATGAGAAAACAAGAAAAAACATCAGGCAAGATCATTTAAGACAGTTTTAAGTTCTTTTTTTTTTTAATGTTTATTTATTTTTGAGAGAGAGAGAGAGCATGAGAGGGGAAGGGACAGAGAGAGAAGGAGACACAGAATCTGAAGGAGGCTCTAGGCTCTGAGCTGTCAGCACAGAGCCCCATGTGGGGCTCAAACCCACAAACAGTGAGATCATGACCTGAGCCGAAGTCGGATGCTTAACCAACTGAGCCACCCAGCCACCCCGCCAGTTTTAAGTTCTGTGAAGACAACAGTTCATAGAGAATTATAATGGCCTCAGCAACTTTGGATTGGATGGTCAAGACAATTGCTGCTTTTGGTAGGCTGTAGTTTGCAGAGACCAATGCTACAGCTAAGCAAATAAAAACAAAAAACAAAAACCCAGCCAGACAAAAAACTAAAATCATCTGTGTAATGGTGTATGGAGACATTGGAGCCATTCAGATCATAGTGGTTAAATTTCAAGAGGAGAAAACTATAAAAAAGTGAGTTGATGATAAAAATCTGCTTTTTCCTTGGGGTATTTGTTGAATCTGGGCATGCTAAGTAACTCATGTGGTTCTAGGCATTAAGTTACTGCTGGGAGACAGGAAAAATATCAGATATTTAGGTGCTATGTAGATATGGGGTGGGGGGGGCGGTAAATTGATGATCTGAAGGGCCTAGGATACTTGGCCAGATTCTTCTTCAAGACATTTCCTGACTTTTGGAGCTATGCAAGCCTTTATCCTAAAAAGCTACACTGCAACCCCCTGAGAGCCCTCTCAAATCTCTTGAAAATATACTCCTTTCGCTTTCCAATACCTCCAAAGTCTAGTCATGCTATAACATTACGCTCAAGCTTGAGGTCTGGAATCTCAGTATCTAAATCAGGTCCATGTGTTGATGAGGCTGAGGCACCTTGAGTAAGCTTCTTCCCAAGCTGATGATCTAAAAACTAAAGAGAAATATCTGTCCTCCCTCCCCACCCCCAGTGGTGAGACAATGCTTAGATAACCACAGTAGATATCCCCTATCAAAATGGAGGAAGAAGCAGGCAACACTTTGTAGTTCCTGAGTCACAGCTGGAACCATGTTGCCAGTTCCTTGATTAGGGTCCAATCCTGTTCTACAAAAGCGGTTCCCTAGTATGTGGTTCTGCATCCTGTTGATTCCAGTGAGTCAAAGGGCTGTGATTGAGTCAGAGGGGAGACTGTACAAGGGCTCAAATATCAGGGATGCGGTTCATTGGAGCATTTTTAGAATATAGCCACCACAGTGATATAAACATCCTATATAACATACTCAAAAATATGTCTGTGGCTACTTTAAAGAGTGAGGAAAAAAAAGTCTTTATTTTTCTATGTGGATTTGACATCGCACTGGCCTATAAACTTCTATTGAGGCTAACGTCCCAATTTTGAGATGTAAAACGATCTGGACTTAGCTCAAATTCTACTACTTTTGAAAGAAAGACCTTGGAGAAGTCACTTAATTCTTGCAAGTATTATCCCAATGCATTTAAAAAGAATATAAACTATATGGCTTACATCGTTATTGTGAGGATTCTATGAGATAATGTATGTCAGGTATTCAGCCCAGTGATGGGCATTTTGTACGTGCTTTACAAATGGTAACTTAAAAAATATTGTTCATAGGATATATGCTGAGACAGGATTTTAGGAATGGCCTCAAATTCTGAGTTCACAAATTTAACTTGGCATTTGACATCAGACAGGGAGTAAGCGACTTAGATTTGGAGAAATTCAGTATTGTTGGACCACTGTGTTCTTGAACAAGGAGACAGGGCGTAGGTGATCTTTTCCCTTAATTACCCTTACACTTAACTTACATGCCCAAAGCTTGAGGATTCTCCCTGAGCCTCCTTTACTCCTTTCAGATGTCATTTCATAATGTTTTGGCTTCTAGGAGCCTCCTACTTTCCAAATCTAACCACTTTACATCTGTCGTAGGCTGTGGCTTGAAAGGAATTAAATATCGCTGGAGGAAATCAGATTGCAGAAGCTTGTTACATGATCTTTGAGTCAGTCCCCTGAAGGCAGCCCTACGTCTCTTCCGTAAAGAGTATTGTATGGACTTGCTGACACTTTTCTACATAGTTTCTGTTTTTTCAGCTATATTCTGACTGATTTTGGTTGCTAGAAGGCTGACCCTTGGGTTAATAGGGCATTTTTGTACTTCTCGAATAAGCTTTGATTACAAAACACTTTAAATGGCAAACAAAACAGTTAAGCATAATGTTGGGGGCTGTCGTATCAGCTTGTCTATCCCATCTATTGGCGTATCCCATTGATTTCCAGAGCTCCATGGAGAGACGTTCTGAACTTTAGTGTTAACCAACATTTCCTGGATCCTGGCATGAACCCATGTGTTGAACTGCCCTTGCTTCTGACCCCCTGCACATGTCAGCAGAGAAGCAGATATATGAGCTGACGCCCCCACTGGGGAAACACATCCTGACACAGCATAGCCTGACCTCCCTTTTCACACCTCTTTTGGCACATGCTTCAGGGCTCTGTTAATAGCTTGTATTACAAAAGTCCCCAGGGCTGTGTTCAAGTGTAGAAGCTTCAGAAGAGGAAACAAGATGAAAAAGCCTAATGGGGGGTTCTGGGCAGGCTATTGACATGGCCTGGTGGTTGACAGAGGAGGTCGTTTGGAAGCTGCAAAGCCAGAGGTGGCTTTCCAGCCAAAATTGGAGAGAAGATTTTCTTTGACTTGCTTTCACTTTCCACTTAATTTCCCTTCTGCTCATTCCATTGTCCCTGACGAACACACCTCTCCCCAGAGTTCTCAGACTTTTCCTGGGGCTCTGTCTTGGTTAGTCCTTCAGGAACAGGGCCTTGTGGCATTACATAATAACCCCTTAAGGTGGGATGCCTCCCAATGGCAGTGCCATTTTTACAGGAGCTCCTTCAAGGGGGAAAGATTTCAGTATTTAAAGGAATGACTCTAATGGTCCATTTTATGGTTCGAGCCCACAGAGAAGACCCCTCCTCATTCCACTATGTATAACTACCTGCTTGCTCACTCCGAGAGCCAAGGGCTGCCTGTTGTATCCGGCTGGGCGAATAATGGAGTCGATTCTCTGACCTCCAACAACAACCAGACTAAGGTGAGTTATAGTTTGGGGTGAAGGTAGCAGGAGAGGGAGGTGGGCATTTGGATTTAATTGGAGTTGAGGCCACCAACTTTGTAGATAAATGTCTTATATGCTGAGCTTATTCAATAATTACAGCCACCGTTCACATACACAAAAAGTGCACCTGAGTTCAAGAAGGGGAGTGTTAGGATTATTTTTCAACCCAGTTGGTCTAAATCCTCTCCTCACCCTTCTTGGCTTCTGCAAGCAGATGCCGAACATGCTTTGAGCAAAGGGCTAGGGGTTTCCTGCCAGGCAGCTCCAGAAACATCTACAAACCACAATCATCGAAGACATTTCCCAGAAGGCTTTAGGAGTACAAATCTCTTTAATTAAAATGGGAAAAGCCATAGTGAGTGAGGTGAGAGGGGGTTGGCTGAGAGGGGAAGGAGGAGGGGGATGAAGGGAAGAAAGGGACGGAGAAAAAGCAATAAATATTTTACAAGTGTTTTCAAACACTAGCCGTCTAACACCCAGTGGAAAATGCCACTTGATGGATTATATTTTGGGTTGGAAAGTGAGGCTAATTCGACGTAATGAGAGGTGAATGGGACTTCAGGCCCTTATCCAACCACAAGAGACCCCTTACAAAAGAGTCTGCTCTTTCAGTCATTAATTTTTTATGAAGTTTAATAGGCCTGAGCCTAGAGACCTTCTGTGGTGTTGATTAGCCTCATATTTCTCTCATTAATGTACAATCTGATTAGCTCTTATAAAAAGCATTTCATCTCAGGCTCCAGCATGGCAACCACATTGTTCTGATATTAGGAATTGCAAGTTTGATTCAGCCGAGGAAAGAAACATCCTCAGGGACGAAGGCCCTGGCCTCTTGCTGTCACACAACGAGAGTACTGGGGAGACCAGCTGTCTTTCACATTTTGTTGGCTGCAATAAGGAGCCCTCGACAATTTGGACGGGGCTAACCTTATTGGAGGCCAGTGGGGCTGGTGTACTGCAAAGAGAGCAGAGTTAGAAGAATGGGCAACAGCCAGTGTATCAGTCAGAGTTTGGGGAGAAAAGCAAGACTGCTGAATGATACAGGAGAAGAGGGCTATTGTAAGGATTAGCGGTCAGGAGCTGGCTGAGGAGTCTGCGGCCCTGCGTCTACTATTGACCCTAAAGTTGCTGTAAATCGGCTAGATCAGGAGTCAGGATGGAAAGCGGAACGTGGAGAACAGGGACAAACTGCAGTCCACAAGGACAACCTGGAATCCCCCTCTGCTTCCTGCTACCGCCAGCCTTGAAGTCATGGCTGCCCAAGAGGAGACGCCTGTGCCCTTGACCCTGGAGATGTGTAGGCACTTGGCTCAAGACTTGGAGAAATGAAATAAGATCATCTGGCTCCTTCTTGAGAAGCTGCAGGTTCGGGAGCTGCCCATGTCCGGAAGGGGACCCCGTGGGTCAGCGACAATAGGCGAGAGCTGCCCCAGAGTCTGAAGTCCGGCATCAACCTTCAGAGAGTAAGAACGATTACTCCTCCATTTCCACCTGAATCTCATGATTCTCTAGGGCCAACACTAGCCAGCAACCATACAGGGAAGGGAATTCTGGGAAATGTTCCAGTGTAGCTAATGTGTCACAGTACAAAGCTTCCACAGGTAGTCCCAAGGATTGTGCATGAAACAGAACGACTAGATACCAAGGGTGAGCACTAATGTGCGAGTGGATGATAAGGCCTCTTCACTGGTACACAGTGAAGACTCAATTTGTGAGAAACATGGAGAGATTTGAGGCTAACAGAATTTCATTTTCCATAAAGGTTTTAAGGTACCCGTGACTATCCATCTATTGGGATGTTTATGGAAGCTTCTTCATGTAGGCATAACCCATTATTAACTCCATTTCCAGCCTCTCTCCCCTCTCGGGAGAAGCAGGGGGTGGTTGCTGAAAATCTCAAGCTTCCATGCATGGCTTGGTCTTTCTGTTGACCAGCCTCCCATCCAGAAGCCATCTAGGGACTTTGCCATGATTGCCTCACTAGAACAAAGGTACTCCTAATATTCTTATCATTAGGAATTTAAAAGGGTTTTAGGAGCTCTGTGTTGGGAACCTGGGGCCTATATATCAGTCTCACGGACTGATAAAGCCATAAAGAAACTTAAGAAGGCGATTAGGGGCGCCTGACTGGCTCAGTCAGTTAAGCGTCCGACTTTGGCTCAGGTCACGATCTCGTGGTCCGTGAGTTCGAGCCCCGCGTCAGGCTCTGGGCTGATGGCTCAGAGCCTGGAGCCTGCTTCTGATTCTGTGTCTCCCTCTCTCTCTGCGCCTCCCCAATTCATGCTCTGTCTCTCTCTGTCTCAAAAATAAAATTAAAAAAAAAAAAGAAGGCGATTAGTACAAAACTCGGGATGGTGGGTGTTGGCTTAGGAGGGAAATAAGATTGTGACATGTGGAAAGGCTTTTCGGGTGGCTGCCAAAGTTCACTTTCTTGCCATGGGTTGTGGTTAAAAGGATGGTCACCTTAGCACAACTCATGAAGCCATACTTTTGCTTTTGTGGGGTTTCTTTACCCCTCTTTCATTGTATAACAAAAGGTTTCTGTTCTTTCCATCTCTGATGCCACCACAAAGCCCATTCTCTATTACATCAACTCTTTATTATACAAACTTTGTATATGCACTGAAACTGCATTTGCCACCAACTAGTTGCCTCCCCTTGCTGGACTCATGGCCAAGTCTCAGGCCTTGTCTTGCCTGCCCAGCTTTTACACAGCTGCTCATTCCTTCCTGCTTAAAATACTTTCTTCAATGCACTATTGTAACACTATACTCATTGGATGTCTTAGTCTCCTTTTCTGATTTCTCTTCTTCTCCACCCCCTCCTAAAGTGGCAGTGCCCAAGGCCGCAACCGTTGGGTTCTTCTATCCTCTGTAGACACTCACTCCCTTTGGTTATCTCACCAAGCATGATGGTCTTAAAGAACACCTACACACTGACCGTTTCCAACCTTCCTTGTCGTCAGCGTAGAACGTTAGAGTATCTAAATGCCTACTCAACTTCTTCACTTATGTGTCTAAGAGAAACGTTGAGTATAACAGATCCCAAGCCCAAGTTTGATTCACTGTCCCCCCCCAAAATCAGTTCCATCCGTGGTTTTTCTTGCCTCAGTTCATGACATCTCCATGCTTCCGGTCGCTCATGACAAAATTTGGGGTCATCGTTGGCTTCTCTCTTTTTCTCTTACTCTTTATTTGGTTTGTAAGCAAATCTTGCTGACGCTATCTTCAGAAAGTATTGGTGACCCAACTGTATCTCCCCTCTGCTATACTTCCGCCTTGATTCAAACCAGAGCCATATCTCACCTGCAAGACTGCATACCCTCCACAGTAATCTCCTTGCTTTTCTGGTTACCACTCTGTATTCCCCCATGCAAGCTACTCTCAGGAGATGCCCAGAGTACATCTTTAACAGTGAAAGTGAGGGCATTTTACTCCTTTGCTCAGGACCGAGCAATATCTTCTCATTTTGCTCAGAGTAAAAGCCGAAGTTCTTACAATGGCTTAAAAGGACTACGTGGTCTGACTCTCTTACTTATCTCTTGACTTTATGTCTTACTACAATTCTTCCCCTCCCTCCTCTATCTTGACTGTCCAGGTCTCTACTTGCTAGTTCTTGGATAGGCCAGCCACATTCCTACCTCAGGACTTTTGTTCCCTCTGCCAGAAATATTCTTCCTCCAGATTTCCATGTGGTCCACATCCTGACATTCATTCAAGCCTTTGACCAAATGTCATCATCTTAAAGAAGCCTCTAATATATATATAGTCTATATTACATTTAATTTATTATGGTTAAGGTTTAACATCTGCTTCACCACAATGAAAAATAAGTTCCACAAGGGTAGAAATTGTTGCCTGTGTTATTCACTGCTATATCCCTAGGATGTTGTTCACCGCCTGATACATAATCAGAATTCAGATTTCTACTATGAATGAAGATTCAAAACAAATACATATTTGTTCATGAATGACTATAAAGAAGCATCCTCTTCACCTCAAATTTCCATATTCTTTTTTTCCTTGGACAAGAAAATTCCTTGAACACCAGGAAAAAAAAAAAAAAAATAGAACTCATCTCAGATTTCCCCAAACTGAAGAAAAAATAGATCTTAGTCACTTACATAGATGTCTCCACTAACCAATGTTTTGGGTTTTCCAATGATTTAGTTTATGATCTCTCCGCTCACTCCTTCTGCAAGGCAGGCACACATTTAATGTGTGTAGTACCCCTGCGCATGACATGAAAATGTATCTGAAAAGACATAAATTGGACATTATGATTGGATATAGAGCTTTTTCTAAGAAACCATACTCTCACACGATTAACAAATAATACTGCTAGATATCTTACATTGCTAGTTACTCTTTATTATTCTATGACTTGTCTTTCCAACGTGAACATCAACTACTCATGTTTGCATGTACTACTTGGCATCCTTTTACCAAGCTCATTTTATACTTTTCGTACGTAACGGACTCTAAATCAACATAAAAATATATTCCTTGACTGGTGGCAAAAATGCTGAATTCTGGGCGAGGGCGGGACAGATGAAACGACGGTGCCCACAGAAGGAAATGAATGCACTGCCTGGTTTAGCTGCCAACTACTCAACCCAACGATGATTGTGTCTCCATTTCAAGTCCTCCAGAGATATTTTTATCATCTCCCATTCCTTGTTTGTGTCTAGGCTCAACCTTTAATCTGTCTCCCCTTGTTCTGTTTTCAGTTCAGGTGGAATAATGTTAACTGGAACACTGCCCTCATAGCGACCCAAGACCTTATCCACAACCCATGGTTAGTGGCGGGGACCTGAGATGCTGAGAATGGGGAGTTTGGGGTGTCAGCCCACTTTGGGATTTGATTTCAAGTTTAAGGACTTTTTTTTTCTTTATTGCTTTGTTAAATCATACACTTAACAGGCTGGAAATTTGGGGGAAGCGAAAGACCTTTCCAAAGTTTGAAGTAAAAACCCTCAAATGCACTGCTTTAAGGCGAGGACAACAAGGTTTTTCTGTTCATTTTTCATCCTTGAGCTGTAAGGAAGAAGAAGGGGCTGAGGTTCTGAATTAGGCTCCTGATACATGGCCATTTAATCTATTCCTGATTCTGCATTTACTTTGCTCTGTCTGGAAAGGATGCAGAATTTGCCATAATGAATGACCCAAGCAATTTCAGCTAATGGCCAGAATTGAAACCTTTGATAATCCCAGGTGAATAATGTTGTCTCAACAGACTGAAGGAGTCTTTTACCTGTCTGACACAATGATAGATGTAATTAGTTAACAGGGGTAGTCAGAGGTTTTAGTGGAGGCATCAGCAGAGATTGCTGAGGTCATTCTTAATTATGCAAATTCTCAGTCTTCTACAGACAGAATACAAAAAAAAAAAAAAAAAGAGTAAACACAGCTGGATGAAAAGATTTCAGGGAAACCACTAAGCTAGGAAACATCAGAGAAGCGATTATGCATCCCTCAGGCTAGGAAGGAGAAGAGACAGCCACAAAGGCGGCACTGTGGGCAGCCCCCCGCTTTTGGCCAAGCCAAAACAGCTGGGATGCCTGCTAGGAATGCTTGTCCTAAGACATATGTCACCTTGAGCAGACGCGGCTAGAAAGAGGAGTAGTGCTATGGTTTTAAGCCCTTTCTAAATAGCAGACTTTGCTCTCTGGGGAGAACAGACCAGTAAGTAACTTCAAGCATTCGGAACCAGGAGCTAGAGAATGACGAGTTGGGCTCCGTAGAGTTAAACTGGAAAAGGAAGATGAGAGAAAGAGGGTTCTCCTCCAGCACTAAATTCACAGCCACCTTTGAATCAGCTGTCCTTTGCCCTTCTCTGACATTCCAATTTGAGACCCTACATGCCTCCACTCTGCCTCCTAGCAAACAGTCGCAGCCAGTGTCAGATCTGAGAGAAGGTGCATAATTCAACCTGGCATCAAAAACAAAGGACTCTTTGCATCAGACATGTTTATTTTTCTTGTAAGGCTTTGACACGTCAATGGTTGTCACCCGTGGTTGAGTGAGATCTTGGCATGAAATCAATTTGATGTCCAACGTCAAGCAGCCTTCTTTAATGTCTCTGGATAAGGCAAGAGGGCCCTCGCATCCTGGAAGAGAGGCAAATGAATGACCTGGGGTCAATCACTCAGGCTTGACAAGGATCCAGCTGGTTCCCAAAAGCAGTCAAGAGAAGTGAGCTGCTAGGCAGGGCCCCTTGCTGGTTGGTTTGCAAAGGCTTCAGAAGACAACCCTGGGATCTGCTGTTCTCTTTTCTCTTTGCCTGGCACACGGGGGTGACTAATTTTAGAGCATGACTTTGCAGCCTGCCTACCATGTGTCGTTTCATTTTGTTTTCCTTGCTGTAGCTTGAAAGTGACAAATCAACGAGATATTTTAAATTTTAGGGAACTCACAACCAAGAATTTGTCCACCATGAAAATAGCAATAAATGAATTAAAAGGCAGCAATATCTGTATGACAGGTCACTGTAGGTGCAGTAGGTAATGTAGGAGAATGCGAAGAGCATTCATTTTAAAATCATACTGCCCCGGATTTAAATTCTGTCTCTACCCCCTTTGCTAGCTGTGTGGCCTCACAGAAGTCACTTCAATCCCCCGGGACTAGGCTTTCTCATCTGTAAAATGGAGATTAGTGCCTATTTGAAGATTAAATGAATTAAAGTTTAGTACACATAAATCTTAAGCCATATTTTTATGGTGAGAAACAGTTTTGAAGTTACATCAGAGAAAAGACAAATCCCTCGTATTCTTTCTTAGCTCTTTAAGAGATAGCACACAGTGTTAAATATATTTCATAAGGAAATCAGTGCACCAATGATTATATTCCTATATATCAAAATCAATTTTCGAGTTCCACTCTTCTGTTAAATCTTAAATAGAGACTAGCCTAATTAAGAGTTTGTCTACGTGAGTCACTCAATAGAAATCACCCAAGAAAGGGGGACACTTTAGAAGGGCCACCCCATTTGTGAAAGCATCTACTTCCCAAATAGACATCCTTATGGAAAAAAATTATCCAAATTGGACCCCAGGGATTTACTGACAAGCCATCATACGGTGCTTTGCTATGTGTTAGGCATCTGCTCCCAGTGTTTTTCAAATATGAAGTCATTGAATCATCGTGACAAATCTCCATTGTAGGTAGGTATTATTATTATTTCCATTTGGCAGATGAGAGAATTGAGAATTGCTAATAGGTTAACCAAATGGAAAAGATCACACGGGAAGTAAGTGGCAGAGCCCAGTTTAATATGCAAGGAGTCTGGTTCCAGAGTCCATAATTGTAACCAGTGGCTGTGCTCCTTTCTTCACATCTGTACTTCTCTGGGATACAGCATTTACTTCTTAGCACACAAGAGTATTAACGTGCTACGTTCCCATGGTTCCTTTCTAGGTACTGATCTATATGTGAGGCACTGAAGTTAACCTGTTATATTAGAAGTTCAATTCGCTAGGATCCATATAGAAGCATTATTTATATTTTCCACCCTGTACATATTAGGGAGGTCATTAATTGCTTATGAGTAACATCAAGAGTAGGAAAATGCTAGTTTCTGTCACCCACGGAATTCATGAGATAAACACGTGATATGTGTTAGTTGCCTGTGATACCGAAACATAAGCATAATCTTAAAATCACCATCTCCTCAGTGATCTTTATTCAGGATTAAAGTGATTTTAGGAGGCAAGATTCTAGATTATGTTCTGTTTCTTCAACATCCATCCCAAGGACTCTCCCGTTAGGTTTCGGCCACTCTAGTAACCGCTAGTCTGCTGGGCATGCCCAGTCCACTGTCAACCCCAAGGTGGCTCAGGCATGCCATTTTTTAGATTTTAATAATAACTTTATTGAGATATGATTCACATGCTCTTTAGACATATACAATTCAGCGGGCTTTAGTATATTTAGAAAGTTACACGACCACCTGGACTATCTAATTTCAGGACGTGTTCATCACTCCGAAGAAACCCATTAGCGGTATTTCCCCATCCCTCACTCTTCCCCTACTCTGACTAATCTGCCTTCTGTTTCGTACACATTTGCCTATACTACACATGTCACATGCATGGAATCGTACAGTATGTGGCCTTTTGTGACTGACTCCTCTCACTTAGCATAATGTTTTCGAGGTTCTTCCACGTTATGGCATGTATTGGTATTTCATTTCTTTTCAAGGTTAAATAATATTCCATAGTATGGGAATACCACACTTCCTTTAACCATTCGTCCCTGATGGGCATTTGGAAGTCCATTCTTCTTTTATTTGTTGGAAGCATTTGTGAAGGACTGGTGTTAATTCTTTACACGTTTGGTAGAATTCACGTGTGAAGCCAGGCTGATGTATTTTGTAGACCGCTGATGCTTGGCGAGTGGATCTACAATATCTTCCATCACCTAGGATAGTGTTAGAAATGCAAATTCTTAGCCCCCCACCCACCATCTGTTGAATGAGAATCTCAGGGAGTGGGTCAGGCTGTATTTTAACAAAAGTCTCCAAGTGGTTATCATGCGTACTGAAGTTTGAGAAGCACGATTTTAGACGACTTTGAATGTTCTTCTTTAGATCAAACTCTAGACGTTTTGGTAGATTCTCCCTCCTTGATCCTTTTAGGTCAAGTCTCTTTATCATCTGTTTAGCTTTCTAGTGTTTGAAAACAGCTATACTAATACACCTGGATACTGTCTTCTCAATAAATGTCACCCAGTTCTTTGTGAAAAGCATAGGGAGGGTTAGTATGACATAGAACAGGGCAGAAATCTTTGTCTGTTTTGTTCCATGATGCACCTCAAACTCCTAGAATATTGCCTGGCACATAGTATGTGCTCAATAAATATTTATTTATGAACGAATGAATATCATTTGCAAATTAGATTGCTATGATCCACTGTATTAGTCAACACTTCTGGTAGAGAACAGCAGAAACACCATAAATGAGCTGAAACAAAAAATATATTTATCATATGGATACACGCATATCTAATGGAACCAAGGGGCTTTATTCAGAGAAGAAAGCACTGAGTATACATGGCCAAGTTTTTCTCTCTCTGCCTCTCATTTCTTCCTTTTCCCTGCATTTGTGAGTCTTTCTTCTCTCTAGTTATGTGTCTTCAGAGCATAACAATTTCCTCAATAATATCAACAGTGCCTGAAATTATGACTCGTTATTGAAGAGTGGAGTCAAACCAGACTAGCTTAGCCTCAGTTCCAAATTCCCAAAGGTAAAGATTCTGGCATGTGCAGCTGAGATTAGTGCCCTCTCCCAAATCACTGGATTTGGTTAAGGGTTTGGGATCTCAACGTTTGAACATGGCTGCCACTACCCGTTGAAATCACGTAAATAAGAGCCTGTGGTGTTGAATACAAAAATTGGGAGGTACTGAGCAGACAAAATGATAGATGTCTCATTGATCATGATGGATCATCATGGTGGGTAACTTGATTAATCTCACATTTTTGAGAAACCTTCTGTATTCAATGGTCTGTGCTGTATGGTTCAGGTAATGTAAAGGGATAGAATTTAACCTTTGCTCTACGGTGAGACAGAATTAAGCTAAAAGGTCAAGACCTGGGCACAAGAAAACTTAGTCTACAACCCAAGTAGTACATGTCAAGTGTCAGTGGAATGAACAATCAGTGTTATATACCTGTATCGTTAACACTAAAAGCAAGCCACAAAGCATTCATTCTTACATCCCTCCTAGGGATGTCAAGGGTAGAGATCTTATCTGGTCTCTCTACCAGGGTAGGAGGTGGGTGGGTAGGAGGTACCCACTCCTTTTATTAGAAACACTGGCACACCTTGATTTGAGGCATTTGTACCAGGAATCACTATGCAGTTTCCGGGGAATGAATATTTGTCTTTTATGAATATCGTGGTTCTTAATTCAATTGAACAACCAATTCTGAAAACACCTTGGGCAACTCTGCAGGACCTCGTGGTTTCTATTACGCATACTAATCCTACTTCTGATATGATTTTATTTTTCCTATGCTTGTTTGTTACTCCACTGATTTTCCCCAGTTATTTACATTTCACACTGTAGTTTGGTGTATATATTTCCATCTATTATTTGATATATTTCCATAAGTTTCCTCAAGTCCTTTCTTTAAAACAGGATGTAACCAACCAGAAAAAAACTAAACTCTGTCTTGTAACGTTCATAAAGGGAGGACTGGCTGTAGGAAGTTAGGACCAGAGGAGGCCTTATAACCATATTTTGCCTCGGTCTCTGAATTTTCACCATCTATATTTGGGCAGTGTGGAGAACAACAAATCAATTGGGATTAAGTTACTGGGAAGACCTTTCCATTTTTTTTTTTTAACGATATTCAGTGTAATTGCTACTTAATAATCTGGGTAGTTGCCCAGATATCTAAGTTATTTTGATGGCCTAGACATTGTCATGCCTTCTTCAGGACAACCATCCAGCAAACACGTTTAAGAAGGTTGCCTAGGAAATAATGGAATTTGAAAACTGTAAGGAATTCTTTTTTGTCTTGGCTTTTTCTATAGAGAGTTAGTTCAGCTGTTCAGAGCATCTGTGTCTGGTTAGCTCAGTTAATTAGAGCCTGGTGCCAATGACACCAAGGTCATGGACGTAATCCCCCAGTGGACTCCTTGACTTTGTTTCTGTGCCTTGGCTGAAGACTATGCTTCTAGACACCTGCCTCAAACATGTGGGACATGCCGTCCATGGGAGCCATTGGCGATAACTCTGTGAGGCTTGGTGCTTAGCTCTTCCAAAAATATCCCTTGAAAGTGCGCTGGATGCCAAAGCTATCACTTATTTATCTTCTGTGCACCGGTTAATTTCTCTCTCTCTGTCTCTGTCTCTCTCTTTCCTGTCCCGCGGAAGAGGAGTAAGTCAAAGCACAGACTATCTTTGTGATGGGTCAGTTAAACCAACTTGCCTTCTTTGCATGCAGAGAGGACAGTGCCTGCATTGAACTGGGATACCCGGAATGTGGCTGGTTCTTTAGTTGGATACATGTACTCTGGGATCATCAATCAATTCTCATTTGATTCCACAAAGCCCCTTTACTGAAAAACATCCAGGCCTCTCCAACCAATACGACTCATGGGACACTTCTGATTAATACCAATCCGGTTAATGGCTTAGCAATAGTTAGTGGTGCCTTCTCTGTAGCCACAACAAGAATTAATAACAAATCCCCCACTTGTTTTTGCAAATCAGAGGAAAGATGCTAAGGGCTTGACAAGCTCTAATCTTTATGATTTAATGGAATCGTGTTAGAGCACAGAGGCCGTGGAGATCGGGGAACGGCAAGACATTCTGTGTCACATCCCTAGCTTTAAAGATGTGAGCTCTTTCTAATACTCTGTCAACAGCTCACTGTCACTGGGGCTTTACAGGACCGGACAGCACCGGTGACAAACCATCTAGTAAAAAAGATACAAGAACAAGTGCTTCATTAGGGCAGATAACACACACGAGGCTTAATCTCTACGGAGGGGGACAAAAAAATTTCACAGGCATCTTATCATAATGAGCTGGAAAGTATGTCTTAAAGGCACAGGGGATGATTCATCTTGTCTCTGCCGGTGACCTTTACCGATTCAATGTCACACGCTAAGTGCCGAAGTATTCAGCTTTGGGCACTCCCCGGGATAAGGCATTGGGGCTTTCTGTAGCCAACTGCAAAGTGAACCAAACGTCCAAATGTCAAGCTTTAGCGAAACTTGAAGTGGGCTCCCAGAATCCCCGAAACACTTAGCATCAAGGTTAGTCATTTGCCGCAGGGAAGGTTAAGATTGGGGTGATAAGAGCTGGGGGGAAGTGGAGGAAGCCCTACATGAGTAAGGAGCTAGTCCTATGCTAGAGTGTGGTGTGTGGGAATAGACACTAGTGTGGGCAAAGTAGGGGAGGGGGCTGGTAAAACCGGGCTTTATTTTAGTTGCTGCCACAAGGGACCCCGGAACACATGAAGGCAAATGCATGGGTAACTGGGGTGTGGTTTGGACAAAAATCCCAGCTCTCATCTGGCAGGCCAAGAAACAAAGTTCAGTCTACTGGGGAAGAAGATGAACAAGATTACTGAGGGGGATGTGTGATGGCTGGCCAGATAATTTGGAATTCGTGAAAACGAGAGTTCCGGAACTTGTTTATACAGAAGAAGCCAATGTAGCTGGCGTTGGCGGGGGGAGGGGGGGGACCCCTGGCATAGAAGGCTGTTTCCAAGCAGCTACCAAGAACCAAGATGTAGGGTGGTAGTAAGATTCATTATAGACTTGACCTGGGGGTGGAGAAGAGGTTCTCAAGTCTCTGCCTTAGTCCGTGGTAGATGGTCAGAACCTATGAGGACAGAAATCCAGGGTGAAAAGTCTAGACACAGAACTGAAGGAGGCAGTACTGGATGGCGTTTACAAAACCCGCCTTGCACGCTCCCTGTGTTTACTTCATTTCCCTAAATGTAGGTATCTAGTTCTTTAAGGTTAGAATATAACCTTATCGTCGTGGGTGCCGCGTGACAATTAACATCGCCGAGAGAATAAAGTATGCACTCAGTTAAATCTCCTTGTTGTCTCTATCTTACTTTAATTCGGAACCGGTTTTTTCTTGGGCTCCGAAAATGATAGGCTCAGAGATAAATGGCTGCTGATGGGCCTCGAAGACCATAAAAAAAAAAAGGATTTTGAAGGATTGGCTCTGTGCAAAGAACCCTCTCCCAGAGGATGCAGACGGTGATGGATCAGCAGCAGGTTTATGGATTGTTTTTACCACCACTTCTGCGGGAATTTTCTCTACGCCTGCTTCTCAAGTGACAACAGGCGGACACAATCTAGACGGCCATCCTTAGCACTGAGACTGATAGGACCGCGTCTGGAGGAAACCTAGCCGGTGCCCTTGATAGGCGCTTATAAATGGAGGCCTGTTTGGTGTCTGATCCATTTGGCTGCATTTGGATACATCAGCTTTGTCTCCACACTCCCCCCTGCTCTCCACAATCCAGTTACGTATCGGAAAGAGCTTGGGTGACTCTGTTGGTGCCAGAAGAGAGAGCGCATAGATGGAAATCACCTTCTGTTACCTATCTGAGCCCTCAGGAATCCACGTCTCCAAGGACAACAGATTACCCATACCCGGCCTCTAGCTTCAACTGGCTCTTTACGTTTAAATGAACGTAAGCAAAATGAAATAAGGAATCGTTCTTCGGCCACGGGAGCTGCGCATCTCAAGCGCTCGGTGCCCACAGTGGCTGGTAGTCACCCTGTTGGACGGAAGTAGAATAGCACATTCCCATTACACAGAACATCCTATTGGACAGAAATGGATGAGACCGAGGGCCATTCGTCAATTATTTTCTGTCTGCCTCTCTCACCACCCTTAGGTTCTCTGTAATCTAGGCTTCCTTCCCAGCTGCTCTTTGTTTCGAGCTCCTTCTAGACAGGCTGAAAGTAGAGCTGTTTGTGCATTCTCTCTCCCCCGCCCCCCTTCCCCTCCTCTCTCAGTCTCTCTCCTTCTTTCAAGGCTTGTTTGGCCTGGGACAGAGTCTTTGTACTAATACTAAGCTCTCAGAGAGTATTAGGTCCTGTGATGGTTTTGCCTTGTGTGTAGTGAGAACAAAATCAGTGGGAGAACTGGGGACCATTTGCGCTGGGGGGAGAGAGGGAAACGGGAAGACACTGGGTAGCTGTGTGAAGGGCTGGCTCACCTGGCTCTCCTCAGTCAACCAATGGGAGAGAACCGTGGAGGAAGCGGACATTGATTAACCCTCTCGCGGTGATCTCAGTACCTCACAGCAAACAGGTGAGGTGGCGTTTGTTTTCCACATTTAGGGAGAATTTGAGAGAGATGGAGGGAATGAAGATTCAGAAAGGTTAAGTGATTTGTTCAAGGTCTCAGTTAACAGGAAGCAGAGCTTATATCTTACAGTGAGTTCTTTTCTTTTTTTTAATGTTTGTTTATTTATATTTAAATTCAAGTTAGTTAACACACAATATAGCCTTGGTTTTAGGCGTAGAACCCAGTGATTCATCTCTTACAAAGGACACCCAATGCTCATCCCAACCAGTGCCCTCCTTCATGCCCGTCACCCATTTAACCCATCCCCCCCCAGCAACCCTCAGTTTGTTCTCTGTATTTAAGAGTCTCTTATGATTTGCCCCCCTCTCTGTTTTTACCTGATTTTTCCTTCCCTTTCCCTGTGTTCATCTGTTGTGTTTCTTAAATTCCACAGAATTCTTTTCAAGCACATGGGCTTTTTCTATGACTTGGAAACATTGGGTGGGCTGGAGACTTAGGCTGTAGGTATAGGGAACACTCCTCGACCTAGAGTCATCTTGAATCTAGCAATCTGTGTCCTGTGAGGAAGAAACTGTGGGTACTTGCACCTCTGGAGGGGAATTCACAAGCCTAGGCTCTGTTAGCCTCTGGTGGTGCTCTGGCAGGTGGTATTGGGGGGGAAAGGGAGGGGAGATTATCCTCTACCTGTTGCGAAATATAGTTTGTTGCTTTTGTAAACAGCTGGTTGTATTACTTTGCACTAGCGACACTTCAGGATAATCCAGGACAAGGTCCTAGGCGTCTGCCTGGTACAGAATTCATTCTCACACAGTATACCACCTTCTTTCTTTTTGGTCCCTCTGTAAGATATTGCCACGGCAAGTCCTTTGATGGAATTAGACAAGTTTCTGGTTGTGGGATACCTCCACCATGTGAAAGTCAAGACTGATTCATATCACTGGTATTTCTGGCCTCGCATGTATGCTCAAAAGCTGTCTAGTAATTTTTAAAACTTTTCACAGGCCTTTCGCACGATTCTCACTAATATCCTAGGCACTGATACAATCTTTTTTTTTCCCCAGATGTGCACAACCAGGCAGTTTTTCTTTTATCGTCCCCCCCCCCCCGCAAACAAATAGGAAATTTAAAAAACACCAAATCCAGACGCTTCTGTGTCCATCACCTTTGTCCTTTTTCTTTCCTGTGTCTTAACTCTTGGTTTGGAAATCTCTAGCTTCCAAATCGTAGAAGTTATTGATCAAGGTCTGAGGGACGTGTGATAATAAATATACTTCAAAGGCACCAATGTCAAGGAATACAGCAGGTCTAGAACATGGAAGCCAATGTCCTACCCTCAAGCAGAAAGGATTTGGAAACAAGTCCTTCGTAAATCGGTTAGATAAATAAAACAAGCAATCAACCAACTCACCAATTCAGCTACAGAAAGGCAAACCAGTGGCCGGATTTCCCCCACCCCCCACTACCATATTCAAAGGCCACTGTGGTATCAGGTTGAAACTGCTCAGATTAAGAGAAGAGTAAAGGTGCAACACTGTCTGGTGAATCATCACAAACAGCACAAAGTTTTACAAGAAACCGTCTAGTAAAAGCCAAGTTCTCTTCCACAGCTGGGTAAACCAAAGCCCATCTGGGAAATGGAATGGAACTAGGCCTTCCTATCTCTCTTCATTAACTTGCCAAGTCAAGAGATGAAATCTAGGTGCAGCCTAGAATTATTAAAAATTATTCATATTATGAGATATTTTAAAGAGTCAACTTTCTGGCAAACATTGAACGAATTCTTGTTCTGTGCCTTATGCCCCCTGCATGGCTGTTTGACAGGCTGATTCACAAAAAAATAAATCCATGCAGAATAATCTAAGACAAGAAATAAAGATTTCCTTCTTCCTCGGATTATCCAGGTAATTGCCTCAACACTCCCCTCCATGGCACCTGACTGCTAAAGCTTTAATTGTCTTCCAAGGCCACGGGCATAAGCAAATGCAAACCTGAGCTCTACTCTCCCTAGATGTCCCCCCAGAGGAAAACCCCCACAAACTGGAAAGGAATGAAGAATCATCTCACATCAAGAAATTTGCCTTCAGAGGAGTAGGGCTGGTGAGAAGCCTTTTACAACATTTTCCAGGACAGCATTAGATCCATTAATTACCTAATTCTCTGTGCCTTATTAGCTCCCTTAGAACCCTTTAGATGCCTCTAATTCCCTTATCCTAAAGGCTTCAGAATTGGGGCTACTAGTCCTTTGGTCCCAATTAGGTCCACATGTGGCATATTGTGCTGTAGATCTCTGCAGCGTATTTACACTAATTATGAACATTAATTATAGGGGAGCCCTGGGAGCTTATTGCCCATTCCGAAGTCATGCATGGAGCTAAGCAGAGTTTACAATCTTGGAAGCACAGCAAAGCAAGCCCGGATTATATGGAGTCAAGAAGGAAAAAGAGAAACAGACATGGAAATAACCAGAGAGGCAAGAATTGCTAAGAAAGAAGAGGTCCCGAACATAAGAAAATCAAAAAGGCAGATGCCCACTTAGTTTGCATAAACGAGGCACGGGATCGGAACGGAACACCCAAAACAAAACGAACAAACACACAAACAAACATCAAAAAAAGAACTCAACATTCAGCCCAAGCCCTAGAAATCCTTCTTCTCTAAGTTTAGCATTGATCTCAAAAGACCAGAGGGGGCTCTGATAGGAAATAATTTAAACTATAAAGATACTGTAAAACAATATTGATTCATTCAATCATTCATTCACTCCCAGAGTGCATACAGCGTGCTACGTTCTGTATCAGGTTCCAGTGGCTAACATTTATTGAACATCTGCTACCCATGTCAGATGCCATTCTGAGCACCTTACACACATTCATACTTTGCCACAACAGGTAAGTAATGTTATTATCCCATTTTATGTAAGAGGAAACTGAGGCATAGAAAACTTCGCATAGAATTTCTCAGGAACACAGCTGGCAGGTGTCTGATTCAGGGTCCAAACCCAGGCGGTCTGCCTCCAAAGTTCACACTGATGCACACCTTGCTATTCTGTCTGAACAGTGTATGAAAAGGTAAATGGAGCATGATTCCGGCCATAAAGGAATTCCAAGCCTAGGAGATTGAGACATATACGTAATTATACAACGTGGGCACCCTCCAGAGGCTTGGATGATGCTGGACCCTATCCCTTCATGTCTAAGCAAGGGCATTTCTCCTCTTTTCTCTGCATGATCAAGTTTTCTTTCTCTACCATTATTCTCATTAGCATACAAATATACGATAAAATCTCTCAATATAAAAAAAATCTTTGATCCTCCTCTCCCCTTCTAACTGCTGCCCTTGTTTTCCTGCTTCTCTTTGTAAAAACAAAACAAAATCAAACAAATAGACACTGACACACCAGCCTTCAAGGAGTCGCCTTTACTATCTTCTTCTCATTCTCTCTTAATTTCATTTCAATCAGGTTATTCTCCCCACCATGCCTAAGATACGGTATCTGTTAAGGTGACCAAAGATTAGCCTGTTTCTAGGGTGCCTGGGTGGGTCAGTCGGTTAAGCAGCAGACTCTTGATTTTGGCTCAGGTCATGAGCTCACAGTTCGTGGGATCGAGCCCGGCATGGGGCTCTGTGCTGACAGTACAATCCTGCTTGAGATTCTGTCTCTCCCTCTCGCTGTCCCTCTCCGTCTCTCTTGCCTACATGTCCTCTCTCTCTCTCTCTTTCAAAATAAATGAATAAAATTTTAAAAAAAGTTAGCCTCTTTCCGATAGTAGTGGTCAATCCTCAGTCCTCATCAGCATTTGCCTTTCTTGACTTGTCAGAAACCACAGTCCACGAGTTTCCTTCCTACCTCATTGGCTGCTCCATTTGGAGCATTTCCTTCCTATTCCATTGGCCGCTAGCGTTTTTTCGGGACTGTGACCTCAGACCTCACCTCTACTCTTTTGACACTGTCCCTCTGAGACCTCAATTTCCTTGTACTGGTACTTTCCAAGTACTGGTGAAGTACTTGCCACATTTCATCCAATCTAAGACACAAATGGTTTCACCTTTTACATCTCCATAAATGAGATGCCTCCTCGAATAGTCATCATCCAGACAGCGGTCTTGATTTAGTCCTTCACTGTCTGCACTGTAAGAGCTTGGTCTTTGTTGTTAATATTTATTCAGTGCAAGCGTATGGCTGAATGGCACCGAACACGTTGGGTTTAATGCTGTTTAAAATGAATCTAAAAATGAGTACTTTGATTTGGCATTGAAAGAAAATCATTATTATATATGCAGAAAAGCACGGAAATAGAGCAATGTGAAAGCACATGAAATGACAGGGGCGCTTGGGTGGCTGAGTCGGTTAAGCGTCCAACTTCGGCTCAGGTCACGATCTTGTGGTTCGTGAGTTCGAGCCTTGCATCAGGCTCTGTGCTGACAGCTCAGAGCCTGGAGCCGGCTTCGGATTCTCTCTGTCTCCTTCTCTCTCTGCCCCTTCCCTGCTCTCTCTCTCTCTCTCTCTCTCAAAAATAAATAAATAAATATTTTTAAAAAGTTTAAAAAGAAAGAACGTGAAATGGCAACACTTCAATTTTTCTCCTTCAAAACCACAACAAACTGCTTTATGAATCTTTAGAGAGAAGATACCTTCAGGAGAAGCTCTTTTATATTCAGTTACTGAGATAGCTATGCGAGGTTTACCTATCACATTTTTATCAATGCAAACGAAGGCAAGAGAAGCCATCAAATGCTTTGGAAAAAATAATACAAGCTTGTAAGTGACACAAGTGTCACCAATTCATACATTAGGCAGGGCGATTACTAAGTAAATGTATCATAGCTTAATTGGTAGGTTTTGTTTTGTTTTGTTTTTTAAGGTTACTATTCGTTCGTTTGCTTTCATTCCAGTTAATAGGATATTTTATTTCGTTTTGTTTTGCTTAAGGCATCTTGAAATCATTAGTGACTCTGGGTTGATGAAATATGGGACATACTGACGATTCCCATATTTAAAATATCCAAAATTGAGGCACCTGGGTGGCTCAGGTGGTTGAGTGCCTGACTTCAGCTCAGGTTATGATCTCACGGTTTGTGAGTTCAAGCCCCACGTCAGGCTCTGTGCTGGCAGCTCAGAGCCTGGAGTCTGCTTTGGATTCTCTGTCTCCCTCTCTCTCTGCCTCTCCCCTGCTTGTGCTCTATCTCTGTCTCCCAAAAATAAATTTTAAAAAAGTTAAAAAATATTTAAGAAAAAATATCCAAAATCAACTTTCTTCTGTGATTCAGAAGGATACATTTAGCTGCTTCCTCAATATAGGCATCTTGGATGTCTAGTAAACATTTTAGAATCAAGATACCCATTGAATACTCCGGATTACCTATTCTCATTCCCAACTCACTTCCTCTCAAAATACAAACAAAAAACCAAAAAACATTGCTTCACCACTCATCAGTTGTTTAGGCCAAACACCTGGGAGTTCTCCTTGATGTCTTCCTTCTTTTTAAAAAAAGTTTATTTATTTATTTTGAGAGAGAGAGAGAGACAGAGTGTGTGCATGCAAGCAGAGGAGGGGCAGAGAGAGAGAGGAGAGAGAGAATCCCATGCAGGCTCTGAGCTGTCAGGGCAGAGCCCCACCCGGGGCTCAGTCTCATAAGCTGTAAGATCATGACCTGAGCCAAAATCAAGAGTCAGATGTTTAACCTACTGAGCCACCTAGGCACCCCTCCCTTCTTCTTAACTACATATTCGGTCAATCTGAAAATCCTGTCAGATGTCCTTTACGATATATCTCAAGCCCTACCCCTTCATGCCATCTCCACGACTATCTGATAGTCTAAACCATCATCATTTCTTCCTTCTCCTTCTGTCTGACACTGTAGCATCCAGAGTGATCTTAAAATGTAGTTAAAATCATGGTACTCTCTGGGCGTCTGGGTGGCTCAAGTCGGTTGAGTGTCTGACTTCGGCTCGGGTCATGATCTCACAGTTCGTGAGTTCGAGCCTTGTGTCAGACTTTGTGCTGACAGCTCAGAGCCTGGAACCTGCTTCAGATTCTGTATCTCCTCACTTTCTGCCCTTCCCCTGCTTGCACTCTGTCTCTCTCTCTCTCTCAAAAATAATAAATAAACATTAAGAAAAACACATGGTACTCTTTTGTTTAACACTCCAAAAAATAAATACATCATCATCATCATCATCATCATAAACTCAGTGCATATCCTTAACAGCAGAATGGAGGAAGAATAAGTAAACCTAAAGATTGAATAGAAAACATCCAATCTAAATAACAGAGAGAAAACAGACTGAAAAAAGTAATGAAAGGAGCCTCAGCGACCTGCACAACTTTAACATAAGTTCTGAAACCGGTGTCTTCAGAATCCTGGGAGGACAAGAGAAACAGAGTGGCCTGAAGAAGTAATGAAAGAAATAACAGTTGAACATGTTCCAGATTTGGCAGAAGACATAAAACAGAATCAAGAAGCTGAATGAAACCCCAACAGGATAAACTGAAAACGAATCTGAACCCAGACACATCATGGTCGAACGTCTAAAAACCAGAGACAAAGGAAAAATATACTTACAGCAGCAAGAGAGAAGCAATACCTCACCTATGAGGGAAAAGCAATGTGAATGACTGTGGATTTCTCATTGGGAGCCACGGAGCTTCAGAGGAGTTGGCATAACGTTTCTGAGGGAGAGCAAGAACGTGAGCAAGGGAGGGGTAGAGAGAGAATCCCAAGCAGTCTCCACACTCCACGCAGAGCCGATGCGGGGCTCAGTCTCATGACGGTGAGATCATGACCTGGGCCCATATCAAGAGTTGGTTGCTCAACCGACTGAGCACCCCGGGCACTAAGAAAATAACTGTCAGCCCAGAGTTCTATATCCAGCAAAAATACCTTTCTGGAAAGAAGAGAAGATAAAAAAACACGCCAAGCTGAAAGAAAATGAAGAGAATTTTTCACCACAAGGCCTGCCTTAAGAGAACGCATAAAGGACTATTCTAAACCGTAAGGAAATAATAATAAAGAAATCTTAGATTATCAAAAAGGGAGAAAGAATAACAGAAAGAGTAAAAATATGGGTAAATCCAATACATGCTCCTTCCTTTGAGTTTTCTCGAGAATATTTAGCACTTCAAGCAGGAGACAAGACATACATATTAGAAAGGAAGAAATAAGACTTTCCTTATTTGCAGGTAGCATGGTCATATACAGTCCGAGATGGTTCTAAATATACGTAGAGAAAATGATTAAGACATTGAGAGGTGGGGAATTTAAAGAGAAATGAAAAGAAATAGGGCTTCTGTACTTTACTCAAACTGGTAAAATGTCAACACCAGTGAACTTGGATGCTATTTATATATAACAGAATGCCTGGAACAATCACTAAAGAAAGAGAGAGAGAGAGAGAGAGAGGGATAAACCCACCAAAACTGTAGCTAAATCAAAATAGAATTCTAAAGAAAGTGTTCAAGTAACACAAAGAAATGTGGAAAAAAGAAAAAGACAAGACATACATATCAGAAAGGAAGAAATAAAACATTCCTTATTTGCAGACAGCATGGTCATATACATAGAACAGCCCAACGAATCTCAAAAAGAAAAAGAAAAAGAAAAAAATCCTAAAACTAATAATGAGTTCAGCAAGGCTGGAGATAAATGTATAATTTTTAAAAAGCCTTCACAGGTGTTGATATACAAACCTGTTTAGGACCAGTATTCTGAAAACTACAACATGCTCATGAAAGAAATAAAAAAAAAAAAATGGAGAGACATATTTATGGATTAGAAGTTTCAATATGTTAAAGATGTCAATTCTTCCCAACTGGCAAATGGGTTTAATACAATTCCTGTCAAAATTTGAGCAGTGTTTTGTAGATACAGAAAAAAAAAAAAAGATTCTAAAATGTATAGAAAAAGTTAGAAAAACAAAATAAAACCAAAAACCAAAAACCAAAAACCAAAACAAACGTAACGCTATGCTAGCTAAAACAAATTTGCGCATCGGGAATAAAGTGGAAAGAATCAGTCTTCCCAATTTCAAGCTGAAGTACTCAAGAGAGTGCAGTAGAGGGAAAGACGGATAGATTTATGGGACAGCATAGAAATTAGTCCTTTCAACGAATAGTGCTGGAGAAACTGGACGTATGGAAAACAAAACAAAAAAGAAAAAGAAAAAAACAAGAACTTTTGCTCTGCAGAAGACCTGGCTGGGAACATGAAAGGGTGAACTGTACACGGAGAAGAAAGTATTATCAGATCATCTCTCCATCAAAGGACTAGTATCTAGAATATAGAAAGAACTCCCAAGACTCAAATAAATAAATAAATAAATAGTCCTACCAATCTAATTAGAAAACGGGCATAATACAGGAAAAGACATTTCACTAAAAAAAATATATGCGGATGGCAAACAAACACTTAAAAATGTTCGCTATCATTGGACATTAGGAAAATGCAGATTAAAACTGCAAGGAGATATCAAAACATACCGATCAAAGCGGCAAAGCTAAACAATAGTGACAACACCAAAGGTTGGAAAGGATGCGGAGAAAGTGGATCACTCACTGATTGCTGAGGGGAACGTAAAATGTTACAGCAACTCTGGAAAACAACGTGGCAGTTTCTTTAAGAACTAAATGGGTGGCTTCCCCATGTCCGGCAATGGCACTCCTGGGCATTTATTCCAGAGAAATGAAAACTTATATTCCCATAAAAACTTGCCCGTGAATATTTATACTAGCTTTATTAGTAAATACTTAAGACTGGAGACAACCCAGATGTCCTTGAACAGGTGAATGATATAACAAACACATCCGCCTATACCACAGAACACTACTCAAATACAAAGGGACAAACGATTGCTACATGGAACAATATGGATTCATCTCCAGAGAATTATACGCAGTAAAAAAAAAAAAAAAAAAAAGCCAATTCCAAAAGGTTATACACTGTGTACTTTCGTTGATATAATCATCTTGAAATAACTAATTATAGAAATGGAGAACACATTCGTGGTTGCCAGAAGTGAAGGGCCAGGGAAGGAAAGATAGGGGAGGCGAGGGAGAAAAGGCACATGGATATAAAAGGGCAGTATGAGGGATCCCTGTGAAGGTGGAAATGTTCTGTTTTTCTAATTATTTTAAATGTCTTATTTATTTTTGAGAGACAGAGTGCAAGCGGGGGAGGGGCAGAGAGAGAGGGAGACACAGAATCCCAAGCAGGCTCCAGGCTCTGAGCTGTCAGCACAGAGCCTGATGCGGGGCTTGAACTCACGAACCGCGGGATCATGACCTGACCTGAAGTCGGACGCTTAATCGCCTGAGCCACCCAGGCGCCCCTGGAAATGTTCTGTTTCTTGACTGTATCCATGTCGGTATCTTAGTTGTGATATTGTTATGGTTGGGAGTGGGAATACTTCCTTATGTGAAGACAAAAATTCTTTCCAGATGAAAATAAAATTTCAAGGTGCCACTATCAAGTATAACAGAGATTTCCATGAAAGTTGATAAACTAATGTTAAAACTAGGATAGCAGAGCAAAAGCCAAGAACATCTAAGAAGACTAAGATATGTATATATTTATCAGTGCCTATTGAAAAATACATTAATTGAGACAGTGATGTACTGGAATAGGAGTGGTCAAAAAAGACTCACGAAATAGTAGACTACAGTTAGAAATGAACACTTGCCTATATGGACAAACAAAGCATATTACAGAGTGGCATTTTTTTCCCCAGAGTGTTATTTTAAATCAGTGGAAAAACATAGTGTAACTTTAACAGATAATATTAGGACCATTTAATATATCAAATATCTATCCCACACCATTCACACACACAAAAAATCAATTCCAGGTATATCTAAAACCTTATGTGAAAAGCAAAATTGATTTTCAGAGTAGAGCATAGAACAATATCTTTGTGAACCTGCAGTGTAAAAGGGATTTTCCTAAACAAGAAACATACCCACACACACAATAAACCATAAAGGAGAAGATTGACAACTTTGGCCATATTAAAATTAAAATCTTCTGCCCAACAACAAAAAAATGTCGTAACGGAAATGAAAAGAAAAGTATTTGTAACACCTATAAAGATCAGTGACCAGAATAATAAGCACTCTTTTAAAGAGTAAGATAAAAATCATCCAGGAAAAAAAAAATGGAAAAAAAAAAAACCCTACATTTGAACAGAAAATTTGTAAATGTGGGAACGTGCGTGGTCAGTAAACATATGAAAAGAAGTCCAATCTCATTTGTAGTAAAGGAAATATAAATTAGAACCAGAAGGTGTAAATTAAAACCACAACGTGGGGGAAGCGAACTATCATTCAGTGTTACTCAGTATAAAAATTGGCACCTTGGAAGGCAATTTGGCACAATCTAATATAATCAAGGATAAGAATGCTTTATAAGTCAGTGACTCTTCTTCTAGGGAATTGCTTGCATTACGTGCTGATGTAGATGTATATAAGGATGCTTATTGCAGCATTGCTGGCTATTTTTCTCCCTCCAGTGCATAAAGAGCCGCCCTGAAGCATTGCTTTCAACAGAGAAAAATTAAAACCAACTTAAATATCATCAACAAAGGGGGGAATGAACTGTGGTGTAGTCATACGGCGGAGTGACAGATAATAAAATAAACTCAGTGTCTCTATAATGATAAGAACTAACTTAAAAATAATGTGAAATGGAAAAAAAAGCCGGGTGCTCACAAATACATATAGTGCACATATAAGCTGTACATACAAATACAATTTATATACAATTCAAAATACACAAAGCAATAATAAATCTGATTATAGATACATCAGTATGTAGTAAAAGTATAAAAAAGTTGGTAAGGATATACCCCCACCTCCAGACTACTGATTACTCATGGGGAGAGGGAAGATGAATCAGAATCATGAGGGTACGCCTTTAGTTACATCATAATTTTAATGTCTTTGAAAATAAAAAATATGTACACACACGGAGCTTGTATATGTATATACAACAATGCATTAGCGTTTGATAAATTTTGATGTTGGTTTTATTGGGTTTCTTATGTTAGTTCCAGTATTGTTGATTCTAATGTTTTTCTTAATTGAAATGTGAAAGAAGTCTCCAAGATGCAGTAAGCATTGCTAACAAAGTCATGCAAACTAGCATGTAAAGGCACGGAAGAAGAGGGGCCTATGCAAGCCTCCAGTTTGTTTGGTTTTTTTTAATTTTTTTTTTAACGTTTTATTTATTTTTAAGACAGGGAGAGACAGAGCATGAACAGGGGAGGGTCGGAGAGAGGGAGACACAGAATCTGAAACAGGCTCCAGGTTCTGAGCTGTCAGCACAGAGCCCGACGCGGGGCTCGAACTCACGGACCGCGAGATCATGACCTGAGCCGAAGTCAGCTGCTTTTTTCAATTCTGCCAATGCTATGAACCTTAGACCTTTGTCAATTGCAACGTGCAGACTACAACTGGACCACTTCCTGGCACACCTTCTTCTACTTGGGGCTGAAATAGAGATAATATAACGTATCTTAGCTAAATAGCCAATGGGGTATTAGATTGTTTAACTCCGTGGGCACCAACCATAGTTCTTTCAAAACAAGTTATGTAAACCTTGGGGGTTTTGCCTTTATAAGGCTGCTTTCCCCGCTTGGAATTTGGAGCGCGCTTTTGATTTGGGTGGGCACTGTGTCTCCTGTTTTGCAATCCCTAAGACCCCAAAAATGCTTTTGGTTACGTCCCAATGTGTGTCTTCTTGGTGGCCAATAATAATGAAATTCCAAGCTGGCCCTTCAAATACCTACTCAGCCTGCATCGGGTAGAATTCTCCTTTGAAATTAAGGAAGCATTTTATGCTTTCCAGTGAGTTGAGGATCGCATTTTTGCCCTAGAATTAGGTGTTAGCAGCCATGGCTGCTGTCGCTTATTTCTGGGTTCCTTAAATCTGTCCTCGCCACACACCTGCATACAGTCTCTGCATTAAATTCTCTTTGGATAAGCCATCAGAGTGCGATTGTGTTTCCCTGCTGTGACCCTACTTGCTTTCTCTGTGAAGATGTTGGACAAAGCAGCCCTGATACTCTCAAATGTTTTCTGGAACACAGGGTAGATAATAGGAAATTCCTGCCTCCTGGACCTCTTCTCCTACCTTGTTCATCTGGCTGGTCAAGAGTCCTTTCTCACAGCTCTTGTGAAAGAGTAACAAAGTAGCAGAAAACAGGAGCAAGTCTGAGCTGACTTGCCCGCCGGCCTCCCTTGCCGCTGATTAACTGCAAAATCCGGGGGAACGGCCTAACCACTCGATTCCTCAGTTTTTTCATCCAGAAAGTGGATTTATTAACACTTACGTTACGGGGCTATGGTGAAGATTCAGTGAAACAAAGCAACGCGCAAAGCTGCCCCGAATGACCAAGTCTCGCGCTTCGCACACTCTCAAATCTGACTCGCAAGGAATGCTAACTCCAGCTCGGTCCAGGGCGTGGATCTCTTCTCCCCCTTTCACTGGCTTACTTTATTTCTGATCGGTTTGATTCTCTGCTTCCTTTATCCAGAGCCTCCTAAAGGCGGCAGCCGTATAATAACAACAACAAACAAGTTAGGAAGAATTAGCCTCCCATCTCTCTTGTAAATGTCGACAGGTCCCATCCTTATATTACAATCCCAATTAAAGGGGAATTCCCCACCAAGCCATAAACCTAAAATGAAAAAAACCCTATAGGGATGAATAAGCCTCTTCCATGAACAAACCTGCTATTTATCCTTTTTTTTTGTCACCGCTTATGTGCGCTCAAATCCCTGCTGAACCAATCCTGCAAGCGGATGAAGAAGTAAAGCTACAGGCATCCATCGATGGGTCTGTCAGGATGTTACTTGTAACGAGTCTCCCATGGATTTGATTATTATTGGGTATTAATTATTAATGGCATTTCCTGCAGGAGGCCTGTGTGGGCTTCTTTCTCCCCAACCTCTTTTTTGAACTAGAATTAAAAAAATAACCAAAAGTCTCCCCCAGAGGAGCAGGGGGGTGTGGGTAGGAATTAAGGGTATCCCTTCGCAGGCTGTTACTACAGGCGCTCCTTGATTTTCTGGGCCTGTGCTCATAATGAAGTGTGGGGGAAGCCGACCTCTGCGCAGCCTCCTGGGCGCCTCTGGCTGCAGCCTAAACCTAGTTCAGAACCACAAAGGAGAACAAAGTGCCCCTGCGCCTTGTCCCTCTGCTCCTATCGCCCCCATCCCGCTCTAACCTTGTCTTCTCTGGCAATTAATTTCCTCTGATGGTTATGTTAATTTTTATGGCTTCCTAATGATCAGAAATGTTTGGCAGATTAACATCATTTAACTTTCCTCTCCCTGGGGGGTGGGGGGGGGGAGACAGGGAGGGGGCTGAATGGTGAGAAACAGCTGGAAAAGGCAAGAGTGAAAAATCTGAATTCCCTGCCAAGCGTGTCAGTGGGGGCCGTGAGAGGTGGGCACCCAGGAAGGCCTGGAAGAACTAAAAGCAAATTTTAAAAATGCAAATAAAGGCCGGAAGATCAGAAGCAGAGCCCCTCTTCCACCCTGTGTCATCTTCTCCTTTATTCACTGATGACAATCCATATGTTGCTTTAGCGCTGGTTTAAAGATGGCTACACCTGTCAGGGTGTCTGGGAGGCGAAGACAGAGCAGATGTTGAGATTTGTGCCATGGAAGGGACAAATTCGTCTCGTCTAGCAGAAAGTGGCATGTTCATGAGTGTCCTGAAGGGGTCCCTCCTCCATTGCTATGCTCCCCTTCTCCATAAGGCAGTGGTCCCGGTGTGGTGCCGCAGATGGAAAGATGGAATTTAATTTTACTGGCGTTCAGTCAAAACAGAATAATGTGTTTAATATCCCTGCAGTGTAAGTGAAAGGGAGAGATTCATGAACTCGTGGGAGGCGAGGGATTCCAGGCAGTGCTTTGATATCCCCTAGTATATATAAACATAGAAATCACAGTGGAAAATATGGATAAATCCAGGTTAAGATCCCCACCTGCTACCCCAGGTTGCTGCTTTAAGTTCAAGCCTTTCTGACAGAGGTATGGCACGCACCAAGAGAACAACTGAATTAACACAAAGGTAGTCAGGTGCCCTGAGCTTAATCCCAGGAGAGGGTGATTTGGCTGCCGAGTCCAGGAAGGAGATAAATGTTCCTGAATGGCAGATGTATTAAGTAGGAAAGAGCTTCCCAAAGAAAGTCGCTAGAACCTTCACCGTACGTTTCTTTCACAATCCAGCGGAGAGTAATCACAGAGCTATAACTCTGCTTATAAAATAACAACATTCCATGTACATGGGGGGAAAATCTGGAAGTAGATATCCCAAAGTGCTCTAGATAGTTGAATTAGGATGGTAAAATTGTGAATAACCATAGTCTTTTATGATTATTTTCTTAATTTTTTCTGATTCAATTATGTAATTTGTAAGTAATAATGTGTGCGTGCGTGTGTGTGTGTGTGTGTGTAGGTGATTCTCTACTTGTGGTGTGCATCAGAATCACCTAGGGAGCTTGTTAAAGATGTAGATGCCTGGGCCCCACTTGAGACCTCCTGAAATCAGTAAGAAAATAAAATAAAAGTAAAATAAGAGGGTATAAAAATATAGACATCTCCCGACCTTTCCCAAGTCTGTTTATTGTGGCATTGTCCAGCACGCCGTCCCCTGTGGTCTTCATTATATTCATGACTGCCTCCCCCAAGCTTTTTGCCAAAAAGCACTGCTTTCTATATAATTTTCCCAGAAACTATTTACAACCCTGCATATATCTGACTTTTTTTTCCCTAGAAAAAGTCTTTAAACTGTGTCCTTTTGTCTCTTGGATGTGATTTTTCAATATCAAAACTACAAAGCCCCATGTCTGCAGAAACTCAACTTGTTCCAACACTTTGCTCACGCACGTGTACACACTTCTACACTCACAACCTCAGAGACGGGTCTACACATACATGATTCCCTTACTGTTACATAAATTCAGCTAATTTAGTAAAAAAAAAAAAAAATCCCAAGTTAATCAGGTTTGTGGTTGATTGCATAAATCATCTGGGAGGATTTCAAACAAACAAACAAACAAACAAGCAAACAAACCTTTATCTGGTATGTATCACTGTTAGTCAAGAGAGCTGAATGTGGGGTGCCTGGGTGGCTCAGTCAGTTAAGCATTGGACTTTGGCTCAGGTCACGATCTCTCAGTTTGTGAGTTCGAGCCCTGTGTCCGGCTCTGTGCTGACAGCTCAGAGCCTAGAGCTGGTTTCAGAACAGTCGTATAATATAGTTTTATTATCTTAATTTCTGTGAGTCCAGTTAACAATAGCAATTGTATCAAATGGAAATAATAAAAAAACATCCTCTTGGTTACAGTGCTACCTTAGGCATAGCTGATTGTGGAAACACACACACACAGAATACACATCCATTAGAGCTCTAAGATTGCCACCACATTTGCATAAGGATGTGCGGTGATCCATGATAGTGTGTTTTTTAAAGACGTCGGCAATGGGATTGAATATGCCCCCCACCCCCCAGCTAACTGCCTGGTGCTGCAAGAAAAATTCCCCGGGCACTTCATTTTGGTTTTGTTTAAGCAGGAGCTATTGACGCACGGGAACCTCTCATTCCCCCCCACTGCCTTCTGTCTGTGCCACTAAATGACTGATGTTACAATGAATCGGCTGGCTCTTCTTCCCGGGGCTGGCAGCTGTCCACCCCCTGGACCTGGACTGGCTCCCAGAGCTGGGACACAGGGTCCTACAACTAATCAGGTGTCAGCTTCTTCAAGGAGGGACCACCCATTTGTTTGGCTCTGTGTAAAACAAGCTCTTCACATTTGCATGTTGCCCATTTTCCCAGCCCTCGCCTTTCTAGAAGATGGCATGTAATAACGGTACCACCGTGCACCGACTAGCCCCTTCCACCGCCCAAAGCTCTTGCCTGTCCGTTATCTCACGTCATCTGTTACTGTGGTTTGTAATGCACACTAGTCTTTGCAACTCACACGTAAGTCTCTGGCACGCCAGGGACCTGGGATACTCCCAACTTCTCATAGACACCGACTCAAACAACTGAAAACTCTTCCTTTTATCTACCTGATATCCAGCCAACATAAGTTTCTGTTCAGTCTAGCCTGAAAGCAGTGGAGCCCACTGCTTCCTCAGTGGTTCGCCCAGCACCCTGACCCTGTGACTCTCCAGTCTGCAGAGCAGGGTCCACGTGACCCCCATGTAGTTTCAGCCTCACAGGAAAAATCTTGTCTTGGGCAAAGGTGAATGTAAAGTTTATACGGCTTCGCTACTGAGCACTTCTAATGTGCCTGGTGCTTAACTTTGTTACTTCACTTAGTACGTGCAACATCTCATCAGTGGGGATATCGAGCCCCAGTTTATTTTATCTATCTATCTATCTATCTATCTATTTAATGTTTTATTTATTGTTGAGAGAGGGAGACACAGAATCCGAAGCAGGCTCCAGGCTCGGAGCTGTCAGCACAGAGCCGGACGCGGGGCTTGAACCCACGAACTGCGAGATCATGACCTGAGCTGAAGTCGGACGCTTAACCGACTGAGCCACCCAGGCACTCCTTTATTTATTTATTTTTAAGTTGATTTATTTTTGAGAGAGAGGGCGGGCGGGGGAGGGGCAGACACAGAATCCGAAGCAGGCTCCAGGCTCGGAGCTGTCAGCACAGAGACTGATGCGGAGCTCAAACCCACGAACTGCGGGCTCATGACCTGAGCCGAAGTTGGATGCCACCCAGGTGCCCCAATCCAGCTCCACGTTAGAGGGATGGGAACTGAGGTCCCAGGCCATATGCCTATAAACAGAGAAACCTGGATTTGAACCCGGTTCGATCTGAATCTGAAACCATTGGTCTTTTTCTCAGATTCGTTGCTGCCTCTTTTCACCAGGAGCTGCCTCAGAGGGCAGCATTACTTGTTCCAGGATCCACAGAGAGTTCCTTGAGTTCTTCGGCTCACGGCAAGCTTATCCCACTGTCGTTCTCCCAGGCCCATACTCCATGTCTTGTCATGCAAGGTGTGTGTTTCAGTCCCGTCCCCGCCCCCCCCACCCCGCCCCACCATACACTGTGCAATCTTGTGAGCAGCCCCGATGTCTCACTCATTCTTGTAGCTCTAGCATCTAGCAGAATTCCTGGAACATAGTAACTACTCAATGTTTCTTGACTAGATGAGCAAATGAGTGCATACATCCACGCTAGGTCTGTGAAGGATGAAATTCTGAGAGGCTGCCTTGAGAAGCAACCGCTCACTTACTGAGGGCCATGTGGATCCTGTATGCTCCGAGTTCCGCAGCCTCACTGCCTGGGCCTCCTTGGCCTCCCAGTCCTGCCATAGTCAGGCGCTTCGCACGAAGGCTCAGAACCGGCAGCCGCTGAAAACGATGGGAAGCTGTGCCCTAGTGTCTTCTTTATGTGGCCTCTAAAGCATGCTTCCCCAGGAGCGCACTTAGCAAGGCTCTGGCCGCTGCCTCCCGGGGGGTGGGCTGCTCTGACCTGCATTTGAATGACTTCTGCATTTCGCAGGCAGTCTTCTAGACTGCACACCTAGTTCTAGTCAAAGAAGGGCCAGAGAAGATAAAGGCAGGAACTGGTAATAAGGAAGATCCTCTCACACACAGGAGACTCGGATCGCTGCGAGGCAAACCATTTGGAGCCTCTACAGGGGGTCAGGCATGGGTACTACGTGGATGATCGCCCAGGATCTGTACATTGTGTCATTATTTTGTACAGTTGGAGTCAGCGCATTCTTAGATTTTAAAGACCCTCAAACCTCTTCTGCACAGGAAGAGAGAGGTCCCTAGATCTATAGGCTGCCTTCAGTTCAACTCTCCTGGTCTTACTTTGAATTCCCAGGTCTGCACTGATGAGATTCCATCCTCCTTCCACGGTGATATAACGCCTGCCTGCAAACAGAGAACAGAGAATGCATTGTTGCTGTTGAACCTGTCTTCTTTAGTTACTTCTCACCAAACCATCCAGATGTTGATCTGGCGTCTTTATGGGCCCTCTATCTTTTACTGTTCTCGTTCATTCTGAGTCAGTGTGGACTTTGGCTGAGGACCTTTGTGACCCATTTGTCCTCTGACCTGCAGAACAGTTTCCAAGTTTTATTTCTACTGCTGAACCCAGCTGTTGGTTAACCAAGTCATCCTTCGTCCAATCTTCACTGGCTTTGTGGCTCTGTGGCTTGGTGACTTTGTCCTAGAGGTGCTATATATACTGAGGTTGACCCAGATTTCCATTGCTTAATCCCCCGTTCTGGCAGTTATTATCATTGAGAAATATCTCAAGTCCCCCAAAGCTAACATCGGTAGAATGACTTATGCTTTAGTGACTGGTATTTAGACTCAAAGACCATGTTATTAAAAAAATCAATTAGCTCTAGAAAGATACCTTTGCTCCAAGTTCCTTTCCAATTTGCAGCATGGAAGCAGTGGCTGGTTAGCATCTGGGTGTCCTCGAGACATACTGAGCATTTCATTCATCATACATGACATTTGCATATTGCAAATATCATACTTTATGCACATGCCTTCCAGGCTAGTATAGAGACTATGATTGCTGCCTAATCCTCACATAAATCAATGCACCAGGGAATGCCACTTCTAAACATGGGGAAAATCAAGGGTTGCTCTGCCGGAGCTGTTAGACTTTTCCGGAACCTCCTCATTTTCTTCACATCCCAAATAGGTTCAGTGTTTTCCTTTTCTCTTCTTTCCTGTAGCTATTAAAATTCTACTAGCCAGTTGTGAATATTATTTTATACCATCTGCATTTTCTCTAAGTTGTGACGGTGACCACTGAAATAATTTGTGTGCGTTTTCTGTGCAGGAATTTTGGGGGGAAGAACAAAACCTTTCCTTTGGGTGCCCACGTATCCAAACAGATGCCTGTTTGTAAATCCATTTCTCGCCCAAACATTATTTTATTTGCTTAGGAGACAGAACGAGAAGATGCAGAAAGAGAGAAGGCTAAAACATTTCATCTCAAATGACAGAGTGTAGGTTTGCTTTTTCTCAGCTCTTGGTTTGCTGCCTCTTGATCAAAGTCACCTTACAACTACCGTTAGATTCTGTTTTCTGTTTTGGAGCTGACGGCCTTCAGGGCATTTTCCACCTACCACTACCTCCGTAAAGTCCCTTCCCTCCCTTCCATGTCTCAGTTAGCAGAATAATGCATTGTAACCAGTCTCCTCCTTCGCGTACAAGAATTACTCTTGTTCTTCTCTGGGGAAGGTGCAAACTGGGGTGGGAGTCTGGGGGAAACCAGCCCATAGTCTATCGCCCTGGGGAGTCCTCTGCCTGCCATCGTTTCAGAAATGGGGGAGGGGTGGTGTGGGGACCAGGAAGCAGAACTTGCCCTTTCTCCGTATCACCTTGTACGTTATCCAAAAATTAAGCACATGCTGGACTCCGGTTACGGTTTAAGCCGACCTGTGCAGGAGAGATTTCAGGAAGTCTTCCAGGGAGGCTGAGTCAGCGGATTGTCATTTACATCCTGATTCAGCTGATCAGTCCGCTTCTGCCACACAAGGGGCCACATGCCATCTCATGGTCCAGGCCTTTGGGAGCTGTCCCAAGTGAATAAGAGAGAGACAGAGTGGGAGCGGGGGGAGGGGCAGAGAGAGAGGCAGACAGAGAATCTGAAGCAGCCCCCAGGCTCTGAGCTGTCGGCACAGAGCCTGAGGTATCTCCAGGATAATTAAAGGCAGATATTTTTAGCACCAGGAAGGTACAGTTGCTTCTAGAATTTCTTCTAGGTCTAGTCTTCTGTGAGATGCATGCATTCCTTCTATAGAAATAATTCTGGCGCACCTGGATGGCTCAGTCTGTTAAGCGTCTGACTCTTGATATTAGCCTAGGTCTTGATCTCAGGGTCATGAGTTCAAGCCCTGCACTGGGCTCCACACTGCGCGTAAAACTTATTAAAAAAAAAAAGAAAAAAAAAAAGAGGGATGCCTGGGCGGCACGGTTGCGTAAGCGTCTGACTCTCGGTTTTGGCTCAGGTCATGATCTCACGGTTTATGAGTTCAAGCCCCGTGTCAGGCTCTGTGCTCACAGCACGGGACCTGCTTGGGATTTTCAATCTCCCCTCTCTCCGCCCCTCCCCTGCTTGCGCTCTCTCTATCCCTCTCAAAATAAATAAATGAACTTGAAAATAAAATAGTGTTGCTCTTTGTGAAATCATAAACTCTATCTGTATTTTGCCAAGGCGGCATACCTTCTCTTTCTTAAGCTTACTTGCCTGTTCATATGGTCTCTACATTAGCTAAGAAGGCCTCTGTCTGAGCCCTTTGTGATGGATGGTGGCTGTCCCATCCACTATTCGTTGTCCTTTGACCTTCAAATTTCTCCCATGATTTAGGGTAAGAGTAGTGATAAGCTGTCAGTTTATCCTGTCACCACCTTGTTGGCAATGAGTATCCAAGAGAGACGTAGAGGGTGCGGAGACAAAAAAGAGAGACGATGGAAGAAATTTTAAAAAGTGATAATTTTACAGTGTTCTATGGCACATAAAGGAAATAGAGTCAAATCACATCAGACCCTTGAGGCTGTATTCTTGTCTGGTAGAAAGCGGGAGGCTGTCTATAATTGAAGACATGTTGCAACCAGGTCATAGTGTTTTCAGGGGTCCTAATATACTCTGACACAGAGTTATCTCCCAAGGAGTGAAAGTCGTATACATATATTCCCATGCACGGGGGAAAGGGTGGCAGTCAAGAGTACCCCTGGCATGCACAGAAAACCTAGGCTAAACCTGAGCTAAACTAGGTAACGTGAGTCACCCAAAGCTTTCTCTGCAGAACTAACCAACGTAGTTGATGGCTCCTCGTCTGTAACTGTATTTGGGAGTTTAAGAACTAACAGCCATCGGTGGTGCATTCTGTGGCTTAAGTAAGGGAAACACAGCTGTGTTTCACCCAGGCCAGGTACCAGGGTGAGGCCAGTAAGGTATCTTGGGCACATAATTTAAGGAGATTGCACAAAGTGAGTGAGAGTGTCTCCTTAAAATTTGCTCCCTGGGTGCCTTACTTTACCTTTTTCTAACCCTGCTTTCAAACATGGAAAAGAAACTTGCATATGGGGCAGGGAGGCCTATTAGCACAGATATAATTGCAGAGCAAAAAAATCAGCCTGCAAAAAATCAGTTTTATGTGGTCTACCACTAGATTGGTCAATGAAGCTTCAGATCTCTCTCTCTTTTTTTTTATTTTTTTTATTTTTTTTTTAATCTTTATCTATTTTTGCCAGAGACAGAGACAGAGTGCAAGTGGGAAGGAGCAGAGAGAGAGGGAGACACAGAATCCGAAGCAGGCTCCAGGCTCCGAGCTGTCAGCCCAGAGCTCCATTCCGGGCTCCAACTCACCAACCACAAGTTCGTGACCTGAACCGAAGTCGGACGCTTAACCGACTGAGTCACCCAGGCGCCCCAGATCTCTTTTTTAAAAATATGAAAATTGCTGATTTCATCTGTTGACATTAATTATACAATACGTCACAGTGATAAATAAGCCTTAGCGTGTTCTTTTTTCTCTGTAAAGGGACAATCAGGTCTTTGAGGAGGGGGTCAGAAGAGGAAATGCACGTTTACTGAACGCCTACTAAGGTAGGGAATGTTAGTTGACCAACCTACTTTCATTCCCTACTCCCTTTGTCCCTTGCCAGCTAGAAAGGGTGCTAGAATCCTGTTTTCCCGGGCTCCTTTGCGGCTAATGGCTACCGTGTAACAGAGTCTAGCCAATCAGGGTACAGCAGCAATTCACTAGGTGTTCCTGGCATAGGGCTACCAGATCTGGGAGATAAAATACAGGATGCCTAGGTAAACTTGCATTTCAGATAAACCACAAGTGTTTAGTAGAAGTATGTCTCTAATACTGCTTAGGAAATACGCGAAAAATTTATTCATCTATTCATCTGAAACCCAAAGTTAACTGAGCTTCCTGTATCTTATCTGGCAACCTTACCCATGCATACATTTTTGCTTTGTATGTAGCTCACAGTGTCCCCTCCTCTTTCTTCCCGTCTTAAGTAAGGACTGTGACAATCAAAGAAATCAGAGAGACGCTGTTCAGGAAGTCTCCGACTGGATGTGAAGAACATCCAAACTCTGGGACTATTGTCTTTGGGATGAAATTTCACTCTACATATGTTTAGGTCACTGTTAATAGGGTTTTCTGTTGCTACGACACAAAAGCAGTCTTAACTGATACACCTATTCAGGGCCAAACATGATGTAGTTTCTCTATATCTCACTTAAATCTCATTTAACTATTTATAATCACTCTGTGAGACAGGTGCTATTGTGTCTATTTTCAGGTGAGAAAACAAATTAAAAGAGCCCGAGTACCCTGCTTGACGCCTTATAATAATAATAGTTAATGTTGATTGTGTCATCAGTGGATTCAGACACAGGTCTGTTTACACTCATTTAATATTCCCGGCAACTGTTGGGAATAATACTATAATTATGGTCCATTTTGTAGATAAGGAAACTGACATCAAGAGATTAAGAAACGTACCCAGTGCAACAGAACTGGCTTCGAGTCCAGGTAACAGGGTTTCAGATGCTGTCACCGGTGCCCTTTCCACTGTGCCTGCCTAACATACTAAGGAGTATGGTACTGGCCCGTTAGGTTTCCAGAACCTTCTTTCTCTAACTCCCAATAACTACACCCTACCCATCCTCCCCTGCAGGTTCAACCTTGTACACATAGGTTCAATCTGGCACAAATATTCATAATAGGCAAGGGTCACAAGGCGCCTTCCCTCTGTTCCTCATGGAGTTGGCATCAGCGATTTCCGGTTTTCTAAGAACCCGGTCACGGGGCTCTCCTTGTTCCCAAGAAAGTGGGCTCGTGCTCTGTACCACTGAATTGCATAGTGAACCCTTGTCCCCAGGGGCAAGGTCTTCCGTTTCCCTACATCCTCTCACTCCACACCGGTGCAGATTTTCAGCCTGCAGGGAGCTTTTTGGTTTGCTTCCCTCATCTTTACCGAGAGCAATACCCTGCTTTTCCCTCCCGTACTTATTTTCTCCTTCTGGGCCTCAAATTAATCACCTCTTTGGGGAACCTGCTTTCTAGATTCCTGTCTCTTTCTGATTTGCCCCATAGTAACTTCCAGCCTACCCTGACCCTCTGGGTCTACTTGGATTTCTAGTGTCAGAAAACTCTAGACCTATCCTGCCTGTACTCACATTCCTTTCATGACAGGGGGACATACACTTTCCAGGTTTCGCCTGGAGCGTGTCCTTATCCTGAAGAGAGCTTAGGTTTTGCCTTAATGCCCTCTGACAGCCCAAGAACAAACACAGTTTATTTTAGAAGTGTTCTGATGGGTGGTTTTTTCTAAAACAATCCCCAAAGGCAAGAAGGTGTGGTTGGGCATTCGACATTCTAAATGAGAGAATTGTTTACTCAACCTTGTTTCTAGGGTCACCGATCATTGAAATAACAATGACCTCACCGACTTGAAATAGAAAGAATCACTGTTTCCTTGCAGAAATAATGATAGTTTAATTTACCATTTCCAAGAGGAAAGGAATGCTCACAGTGACGGGAATTAAAGTTTCTTAATCTCATCTTTTAAAATCACATCCAACCATTTACATATTCAGGCTCTGTTCAGTTTCCACCTGAGGTCGCGTCTCCTTATCATTTTCTATGCCCTCTGTCGATTCAAGTTCATAGTCTTCCTTTCTGTAATCAGGTGTGTGGCACTCAGGTATGCACAGAGCAGCCTGCCGGTGGGAAACTATGATCGCCTTTGTTCTTGAACCGCTCTCTGTATGCCCCTGTTTGTAAACATAAAGAACCAAGCAACGAACAAGTCAAATTGAAATCTTGGCCTTTAGAAAATGCTTTCTTGATTTGATCTCATTTCCCAGCAAAGCAATTGGTGGTACCATTTCAGAAGTAAATGAGGTTTGATTGCAGACAGATTTGTCTTTAGAACATCTTTACTCAGGTACTGTTTTTCCTTACCGGAATGTTTAAGGGTCGACTTCCCTGGTTGTCACAGAACCCCTTCATCTAAGCATAAACTTTTCTCATTCAATGCGCTTTCCTTGTGGACTGAAGTCTAAGCATGGGGTGCATAAGACGGGGTTTACTTTCTGAAATGCACTGGTCTCACAGGGAACTACCATTCATCTTCCAGAGATTCCAACTTTTCCTTTCTATTATAAAACCCTCAAATAAGATCTTTATTCTAAAGAAAATCATTACACTTTTCATGTTGTTACCAATAAAAAGGTAAAGCTTACTAATTTTTAATTTCCTTAGCATTTTCTCTCTAAATGAGGAACAGATTGTGGAAGGAAAAAATTTGATAATCGTAGTTGGTTGCTGGCTGCTTTGTTAGCACAATCTATTCCCGAGATTTTATGAGATCTGGCTTACAAAGCACTGGGTGATAAATGATTCAATATTTAACCATGATTTACCTGTACCATGTGGAAGAAAATTATGCTGATGGGGCTGAAATCACAGGAACAGAGATTTTTACATCCCACAGAATGTGTCAACGTGGTGTTGAGTGTGAATCACTCACTCGGGACATAAAGTGTTCTTCTTTTTAGGATCCGGGATTATACCTCAATATAAATGGCTGATGGAAGTAAACAAAACGAGCCCAGTGCACTGCCTGGTGACATGCGGTAATAAAGATCAGCGGTGAGGGATGGAAGGGCTCCCCGGCCATTTCTAGATTCACAGAAGTAGTTCTTAAACTCCGTGGGTGGTAGAACGCTGGAAAACAGGGACACTAGACCATATGGAAATCGCTACAGCTTCTCGCAAGGAAAGATGAGAAGCAGCTTTGCCTCTTTAAGGGAATGGCGCGCTGAGGGACCATGATCCCTGGGTCTCTCCCTGAAGTCTCACTACCTATATGTTTATTTGAAAGTTTACTTCACCTAAATTGATGAGCTCCAATCTGTTACAACCCAGGACATTTCAGCCACAGGCTACGGGATGTACAGACATCGGGATAGCGGTGCCAACGCAGAGCTGAGTCGAATTAGATTACGTGGTCAGCAGGTTACAGCGGTGTTTACAGTCCTGTCCCCCCCGGATGCGAAAGAGAGCACACCGGCACAACTAAAAATGGTAAAAGCTTTATATTCAGGATGGGAAGGGTAGTAGATAGTTCATCTCCTGGGGAAAAATTTTGCTTTGCTAGACAATAAACCACACGTGCAGGATGACCTATGGGATGGTCACTGCTGGCCCAAAGCAAATGTTAAATAATTTTATTTTGGCTTGGCTTCTTGGTGAACAGGAAATTTCAGAAGCAGCAGACATCTTGGGAGAGAGGTAACTTGGGGGCAGGGGGGACCATATAACAGGAAGGGGTGCCGGTAAAAAAGGATGGTGCTGGAGAAGAAGCTGGGAAGCTGGAAGGAAGGTCCAGGGGTCCACTTTCTACTCTCATTATATTAATCCTCAGACCTTGGAAAGTCTGACTGGGCTACTATTCCGACTTAAGGCCAAGCTACTATCCTGTGTCTTATTAACCTGATGCATCTGTGGCCAAAAGCACAATCTGGCTTTGCTCTATCCCTTTTCTATAAATCCCCATCAAGTTAACCAGATTTGTAGTCACAGCCAATAAATATACCATACACTGGCCTTTCTCAAGGCCCAAGGCATTTTACTTGTGTCCAGGCCAAGAATTAAAATGAGATTTCAAGCCCCTTAAACTGATTCTGGGTCTTGCAGTTAGGCTGACAAATGACATTATTCTTGTCGAATCCAGCAGGTGCCAAAGTCCTTATCCTCAAAATCTGATGGCTTTGGATGTAGATCAAGGGCCGAGTTTCCTAAAGGTGCTGTGACCGATACCACCCAAAATGTCCCATTGCCATTGTCTTAGACTTATTTGGGGCAATTTTTCCTAAACTTTGTGAGGTGTCAGACAGCTTGAAAATCATAGTGCTCTTTGCATAACACTATGAAATATGGATGTATTTAATTCCAGCGTTTGAACTGGGGACAATTTTACTGGCAAAAAATGACTATATTATAGGTATGCAACATAAAATGCCGATGCAAAAAACAGGCTCTTGAGGGAGGCACGATCTGTTGTTTCTGAGTCTTGCCATTAATATTCATTTGTTGCTTGTTCATTTGTTTTGTTGTCTGCCTCACAGACAAGCAGTGGAAACCACCAAAGATTTAAGACAAATTTATGGGAAGAAAATTTAAAATGGAAAGCATTCTATCCATTAAGCTATTGTTTCTTCAAAATGGGCAACACTGACATTATTCAATTTCCGCGGTGAAAAATCTTGGATCAGCACGTGGGACATTGGTAATCTTTGAGGAAGAGGTTTGAAAAGTACAGACGGGAATCGGCACGATATAGGTTAAAAACGTGAAACTCGGGATCAGACACACCCAGACTTGAGCCCTCCATCTATCAGTTACCAGCTCTGTGATTGTGGGCATGCCATTTAACCTTTCTTTGCTATAATTTTCTCCTCTGTAGAATGGTTATAATTGTTAATATCTGAGAATTATGTGAGTAAGGTGGTATATCATTAAGGATGCTTTCATTAGAAGCAAGTAAATTTGGCGTAAATTCAGGAAAAGTAATTTATTGCACGGGGCGCCTGGGTGGCTCAGTCGGTTAAGCGTCCAACTTCAGCTCAGGTCATGATCTCACACTTTGTGAGTTCAAGCCCCACGTTGGGCTCTGTGCTGACAGCTCAGAGCCTGGAGCTTGCTTTGGATTCTGTGTCTCCCTCTTTCTCTGACCCTCCCCTGTTCATGCTCTGTCTCTCTCTCTCTCTCAAAAATAAATAAAAACATTTAAAAAAAACTAAAAAAAAACGTAATTTATTGCAAGGCTATCGGGACTTTACAATGTCCACAAGAGCCTGAAGAACCAGGCGGTGGCAATGGGGATGAACCAAAGGAGCTCTGGAGGCAGAGGTTGAAAATCTAGCAGTAATTATGTAACAGAAACTAGTCTGAGCATGCTCAGTCGAGTGGAACTGACCCAACACGGTCAGTCTCTGACTTTCTGATCCTATTTGAAATATCAGAGAGAAAACATCTAATTGTTCCAGACTGGGTCACTGAGGCCACTTCTTGTTCAGGAGTAAGGGGCATCACTGATTGCAATTTCTCTAACGGATAATATTTCGTGAGATAAAGGCGTTCCAATGAAGTGAAATAGGATACTGTTAGAAAGGGGGAAATGGATGCCAGAGAGCCTAAAACAAAAATGCCTTCATTTTGCATCAGCTTTATTGAGGTATGATTGACAAATAACATTGTAATATATTTAAAGTATATAATGTGATGATACAATATACATATACATTGAAAAAGAATTCCCATAGTTGAGTTAATTAACACCTCTATTACATATTTATCTTTTTATCCCTTTTTTTGGTGAAAACATTGAAGTTCTACTCTCTTCACAATTTTAATTATACAACATAGTGTCATCAATTATAGTCACCATAAAACAAAAGTGTCTTCTATAGATGAAGTTTGGAGAGTGCCTGATACCTAATAGCTACTCAGCGTATGGCATTTAATCTCACTTTTCTCGTCTCATTTAAGGCAATCAGATGGTTCACACTAGGCGGAGCTGACTTGGGATTCTAGCTATTACTCGGTACTATTTTGATATTAGCCCAATAATTTTTAAGAGTGTGAGAATCCTAGATCCCTGTGGTTTTCCATCTCCCTGGAATGAGACATGATTCGCTCACAAAAGGGCTTCAAGAGGAGTCCAAGAGTTTCTAAAGATGCAGTTTCTCAGATCTGGGGCCCATAGAGGTAGCTAAAACCGAGTAACTCTGTCTAATTCACTATCTTCGTGATATTTAAGGACTTGTGGTTACATACATCATTGTTTCCAAGACGTACTTGAAGATCTACATTTGCGATCATTATGAAAGAAAATCCGTTCTATGATCACCCTTCTGTTCTGTAAATTGTGGATCTTTGATAGATCTTTTCAGAATGAACGTGGTCAAAAAGACTTGTACCCTTTTTTATCTCTGCTGATTACAAACTAAATCTACAAATGTCCCAGAGAGTTTGGCAAATCTAAACCATCAGAATATGGTAACTTCATTGTTTCTCCTGGGGTGACTGGGAACATTTGTTTGGAGGCATATTTTCACTGCTGACTAGACTCTAAAAGCTGCCTTTTATTCCTCCGTCACTTCTTGCTCAGCCTGGTTATTTTATTTGCTAAACTACAGTCTAATTTTATTCTTATATATGTTTGCAATTTCAGGAGAACCTTCTAACTAGGATCTTTTGAAACGCCAACAACTTGGCTTTCGACGTTTTAAAACAGACTCATTTCCTCCCAGTTATAATCCAGGTAACAATGTGGGATGACACTCTTTGTACCGGACTATACTTCCCCATTTTACCCTTGTGACCAAATTCACCACATCGCCTCTGGAGTCCTTCATTAAATTATCAGGACTCCACTGCATTTGGGATTGATTTGATGGGGGACTTGGGGGCCATCAGAGCCACAGGGTCGTATCACCAGCTTTCTTTTCCTTTTTTCCTTCTTAAGTCAAAAAATGACTTTGGTTTGTCACAGCCTGACTCATCTATTCAGAAGTTTCTTCCATTAACTCTTTTAATAGTCTCTCTTCCAAGGCTCTGACGAGATTAAAGTTATTTTCCCCCTAGAGGCGGGAAGAGCTCCTGCCTTCCACCATAATTCACTGTCTCCAGCTAATGGGCAGGGGAAGGAGGGGTGGAGGTTATTGCCAGACTAAGCCAAGCTTAGTAATGACTGTGAGGTTATTGAAGAGGTGGAACAGTGAGCGTTCTCTTTTCTCCTTAGGTCTTTGTTAGAATGCTGTTTTTGTCCGTCTTTCACTCTAGTCTACGTAAGGGGTGTTGGGAGACATCCGGTCCTTTCATATTCACCCCCATACTTCTGGTTGGGCCTTAAACTGCCTTCATTAGTGATTCATTCTTTCAACTTACGGTTCTAGATGTTCTAAAAGTTTTTAGTAGAATACCATATTGAGTTTTATATGTCATTAACATCTCATAAGAAATTTATTTCACACTTAGTGGATAACTGAATTTGAGCCAGAAAGATGAAAAGACTCAGGGTAGCCTGTGTCCCTGGGTTAGCGGGAAAATGTGTGTCAGAAATTCCCAGAAGTGGAGAGCATCACTAAGAAAGCTTTTGCCAAACTTGATGATGTTTAACCCAGAGCTGGCTGATGTCTATCCCCCATACTCAAATATTGTCTGGATTCCTAAAGGACATGGGCACCTATTTTCTATTTCTCAGAATTAAATATGTGCCAACCACTCTCAGAAAAGTGTGTCCCATTCCTTGTTAAAACGTACCTGTACACCCTCTCTGATCCCTTTCCCTGGCACAAGTCGGGGTGAGATTACAAGGAAGGTTTCCAAAGGAAAAGTGACAGGCACTCCCAGGCCACAGATAACATCAGAAGTGTGAGGGAATTAAAAACCATGGGAGGTGACTTATGTTTCCAGCTATGTTTTAATCCTTAGTCCTGGATTTGTCCTCCTTGGTATAAACAAACAAACAACAACAACAAAAAAACCCCCCAAAAAACTAGAAAAATTGGAAAAAAAATATAAGAAGCAAGTGTTTTCAGACACAGATAAAAAGCAGCACCGGACCATGATCCCTGAGGGAGGGAAACAAACAGGTGAGTCCTACCTTTGCCTTGGCTTTCTGCTTGGAAGCAATTTTTTTGAGCACAGTGTGCAGTTGGGAACACAAGCAAAGTGCAATTGTCTGGCTGAGTGGAAGATACAGTAATTGAAATTTGGGGAGGATGAGGAGGCTTAAGTCTGCTGAACCATATTGGCAGGAACTACACAGAGAAAGAACCCTTAAAACCAGCAGGATGGTTCCTCTGAGTTGGTTGTTGAATACTAAATTATATACTTGTTGGGTAAGACCCTGTAAAGGCGGAGCAAAGAACAAATATCGTGAAAACAAAACAAAACAAAACAAATGGGTAGCTACAAACTGAATGATTCTTAGAGAGCAGACTAGGATATGGTCAAGTTCCAAGCTGTCAGATTAGAGAGAATCCAGAGGCTCAGATATAAACTAGATATACAGTGAGTGTTACTCTAAACACGACAAAATTTAAAATTCTTCTTTTGAAAGGATTAAGAGGGTCTCATGTATTTTAACTGCCTACCCAGACAAAACTCAATACTCTTTGAAGGAAGGCAACAAAATCAGTATTTGCAAATATAACATTTACAATGCCAAGCATCCAGTAAAAAATAACCAGATATGGAAAAAAAGCTGGGGACCATGGAGAGGGGGAAAGACAAGTGTGACCCATAATTAAGAGAAACACCAATCTATAGAAACAGATGGCGAAGTGATAGAAAGAACAGATAAACAGCTATTATAAGCATAAAATCACTAATATATATATTCAAGGATTTAAAAAAAATAAGAGCATAAAAAGGAGGGGAATGAAAGATGTAAAATTTAATCAAATGGAATTTCTAAAGCTGGATAATACAGTATCCAGAATTAAAAATTAACTTAATGGGAGTAATAGCTTATAAACTGCAAGTGAAAGTATCAATGAACTTGAGAGTACAACAATAGAAGTTATCCAAGCTAAAGCACAGAAGTCAAAAAGAATGAGAAAGACTAGATGTTTGAGAAAACATCAAATAATCTAATGTATGTAGTTGGAATCTTAGAAGGAAAAGAGAGAAGAAGAAAATATATTTGAATGAATAAGTTCAATTTCCCCCCCCACATTTGATAAAAGATATATGCCTCCAGATATAAAAAATCTAACAAAACTCAAGCAGGATAAACAAAGAAACCACACAACAGGGCATTATAATGAAATAACTGAAAACCAATAATAAAGAAAAATCTAAAAAAGTGTCTAAGAGGGAAAAAGATACACAGGGCAAAAAACAAAAAAAAACCCAAAAAACCCAAAAAACAACAAACAAAAACCTACAGACTTTCCATCAAAAATAATATGAGCCAAAAGATAGCGTATACATATTTTTACAGTTCTGAAAGAACAAAACAAAACAAAGACAAAAGTCAACCTCTCAGGGGTGCCTGGCTGGGTCAGTTGGTGGAGTATGGGACTCTTAACCTTGGGGTCATGAGTTCAAGCCCCATGTTGGGTGTAGAGCTTACTTTAAAAAATTACACAAAAATATTTTAAGAAAAGTTAACGTCTCAACCTAGAAATCTAAAAGCAATGACTATATCCTTCAAAAATGGTAATAAAAGTTTAGATCTATACAGAGGACCGAGGAACACTAGAAATGATAAATGTATGAGTAAATATGTTTTTTTAAAAACTTATTTAAGAGATAATTGCCCATTTAAAGCAAAATTAATAATAATGCAAGTGGGGCTTGTGACATTTGCAAAAGTAAAATATAAGACCATAATAGCACAAAAGAGAGATGGGAAGATCTAGGAACTCTGTAATTAGTTCCTCATTTTGTTCAAGAAGTAATGTGTTAAATGTAGATTGTGTTAAGATTGTGTAAACCCTATAGCAATGGTTAATTTTTTAGAGATAATAAGCCAACAATAAAATAAAGTGAAATAATAAAACATATTTAAAAAATTAAAAGAAGACAAATAGAAAGATACAGAGAAACATGGAATAAATAGAGAGTAAATAACAATATGACAGACTTAGTCAAACAAATCCATAGGTGTATTGAATAAAATAGTTGAAGTGAAAGACAGCCAGTGTCATATTGGATGGGAAGGCAGAACCTAACTAGCTCTGGCCTAGAAGAAAGTCTTTTACATATGAAGATAGAGGTAAGATAAAAGGGGAAGGACAGGAAAAGTATACCAAGGAAACTAGAATCACAGGAAACTGCGGTGACTATATGAATAAAAGTCGATTTGAGGACGAGAAATGTTTTTGTAGACAAAAGAAGACATTTTGCAATGATAAAAGGGTCAGTCCAAGAGGAAAGTGTAATAATCAATCCTAAACATGATTGGAAAACTTGACATTTACTTCGCTATAATTGGAGATTTCTATACACCTCGCTTGGCAATTGGAAAGAAAAATCAAGTGGACCAAGTGAAAAGAAAATCAGGGTAATACGTATAGAGAAGATTTGAACATCATTGTCAACTACCTTAATTTAATTGACACTTATGTATACAAAAATGAAAGCATATATATCTTTTAAAGTGCACATAAATATTCACCAAAATAGACCATATGCAAGACAAAAACGAGTCTTAGTAAATTTAGATGGATTGGAGTCATTCAGGGCATATTCTTGGACTACAATATAACTAAATTGGAAATAAATGAAAAGTATACTTCTAGAAAATCACTTAATCTTTGGAAAATTAGCAACAGACCCTTAAATACTTTATGTGTCAAAGAAGAAATCTCGGGGGCAATTGGAAAATATTTTGGACTTGGTAATAACAAAGTCATAATATGTTACGATTTGTGAGAACACCTGAAAGAGTGCTTAGAGAGAAAACGTAGATGTTTACATTAGAAAAGAGGTGCCTAAAATCAAGGATCTCCTGTAAAAGCCAAAAAACAAGAACAAATTATCTCAAAGTCAGTAGAAGAAAGAAAATAAAAATAGTAGTTGAAATACATGAAATAGAGAATAAAAAATAGAAGACAATCAGTAAAGCCAAAAGCTGATTCTTTGAGAAGTTAAAATTATTAAATATCTTGCCAGAATGACTGAGAAAAAAAATGAAAAGGAAAATACCAATATTGGAAATGAATGAGGAAATATCACTATAGACTCTCCAAACACTAAAAAGGTAATCAGGTATAACTTTTTTCACTTAATCAATTTTGAGCATTTTCCCATGGGGGAAAAAAATCAGAAAATATTAGAACTTTACGGCAACATATTAAACAAGTTAGATGAAACGGAAAAAATTCCTTTCAAGAATGATATTACCAAAAATGATACAAGAAGACACAGAATACCTGAAAAGCCTTCCATCTATTAGATATATTAAATTCATAATTTAAAATTTTTCTACAGGGAATACGCCAGACTCAAATTATTGAATTATATCAAATATCTGAGGCAGAAGTAATACCAATCCAACACAAATTAACTCAGAAACTACTTTCAAACTCAAATATGAGACCAATATTATTCTTATAGCAAAGTCAAACAAAGGCATCTCCCAAGAGAAAACTACAGACCAATATCCCTTCTAAACATGGATGTAAATATTCTTAACAAAATAGTAGCAGACTGAGTCCACAATATATAAAAAGGATTATAAACTAAGAGATGAGATTTATGCCAGGAATGTAAGGTTGAATTAGCTGAGAACAATTTAAAAGAACCTAATAGATGAAGAGACATATCATATTTATGGACTAGAACACTCATACTTGTTCAGATGTCAATCTCCCCAAATTGATCTATAAAATCATATCAATTTTATTCAACATTTCCACCAGGCCTTTTAAATAGCAATTTATAAGCTGATTCTGGTATTTAGATGGGTATAAAAAAATCCTAGATTATTCAAACCATTTTTTAAAAAGAATAAAGTTTTAGGACTCACAGTGTATGATTTTAAAACTCATTGTAAAGCTGTAGCTATTGAGACAGAGTGATATTGATGAAAGTATAGAGACACAGACCAATAAAATAGAATAGAGAATCTAGAAATAGGCCTAAAAATAACCAATTTATTTTTGACCAATTGCCAAGACATGTCAATAGGGAAAGAATAATGCTTTCAACAAATGGTGCTGGAACAGTTAGATATCTCTAAAGAAAACAAACAAACAGCAACAGTGAATCACAGCCCTTACTTTACAGGATACACAAAACCAAATATAATCAAAATGGATTATAGACCTAAATATAAATACTAAAACCATAAAACTTCTAGGAAAAATGCATAGGAAAAGTATTTGTAATTTGGGATAGGCAAACATTTTTTAGACAAAGCACAAAAATCCTGTAATTTGGACTTCGCCAGAATTTAAATTTCTGTTCTTCGAAAGACACCATTGAAAAAGATTTTTTAAAAGACAAAGTTTACAAGGGGAAAATACATTTATAGCACGTACCTTGGACAAAGGACTTGTATCCAGAATAAAGAACTCTTACAACTTAGAAAAAAAAAATCCACAATTAAAAAGAAAAGGCGAAATATTTGAACGAACACTTCACAAAGCAAGATATAATCATGGCCAATAGGCACATTAAAAGATGCTTGGCATCGGGGCGCCTGGGTGGCTCAGTCGGTTGGGCGTCTGACTTCGGCTCAGGTCATGATCTTGCGGTCCGTGAGTTCGAGCCCCGCGTCGGGCTCTGTGCTGACAGCTCAGAGCCTGGAGCCTGTTTCAGATTCTGTGTCTCCCTCTCTCTGACCCTCTCCCGTTCATGCTCTATCTCTCTCTGTCTCAAAAATAAATAAACGTTAAAAAAAAAAATTAAAAAAAAAAAGATGCTTGGCATCATTTGACATCAGGAAAATGCAAATTTAAACAATGCTACAACTTAGAAGATAAAGCTAAAGCGTTAGGCTGAACAAGAGAAGCTACATACAAAAGAATAAATACCATGTGATTCAGTTTAGATAAGATTCTGAAACAAGGAAAACGCATCTATAGCAACAGAAAACAAATCAGTGGTTTTCTGGATCATGAATGAGGGAGAATTGATTAAAAACAAAACAAAACAAAAAAAAAAAAAAAGGGAGGGGGGTCCCAGGGAAATTTTGAGGGATTATGGAAATATGATCTATCTTGATGGGCATGGTGATTGCACAGGTCTCTATTTGTTAAAACTCAGTGAATTGTACACTTTAAATCCATGCATTTCATTATTGATAAGTGGCATCTCATTAAGTTCTATTTCAAAGTTAATAAGAAAAAGTGAAGAGTGGGAAGGGCTTTAAAATTCTCAAATTTAGGCATGTCCTTAATTTGTTGGTCCCATAGCATAGCAAGAGTACAAACAGGGATTCCTGTATGTCTGAAGATTTAGGAAGTATCATACTGAGATAAAAAGTCTCACATAAAATATATTCTTGACATCTTACCCTCACACAAATACCTGAATTATGACCTGGAAGCCAGATTTGAGCTTAGGATTCTGGGACTCCCATGACCTAGAGCACTGTCGTATATATAGACTGTTAGCTTTTCATCCACCCCAATTTTCTTTCTATCTATCTATGCTTCACATAACGCACATGGACATCTCAACTTCTATGTGCAAATTCTGCCCACCTGGCCCCCAAAGCACTGCCTATTGGCCATTCCTGTGGGGTTGCACACTGAGAGTGTAGTTCACTCTTGCAAAGACAGACCCAGGAGGAGGTACATACAGGCCCTGGAGAGTGGCTTGGGGTCATGTGAGTGGGAAATTACAGTCTCACAACCTGATCTAGAGAGGGACATGGGATCTAGGTAAGCACCAGTCGTGGTTCCAAGGGCTACTTGCCTGATGGGGAGATTGTAGCCGGATGACAAGAAGAAAAGGTCCTCTAATACAGGATTCCAGCCAGGGTCTGGAACTCTCTCTCCCTGGTCTGAGAGCTGCATCGACCAAAGGGCAGGCATCTCAAATACTTTTGCCAGGAAGCTATCATGAGACTTCTCCCTCCTTGTTTTCAAAATAAAGGAGGGAAGAAGTAGAGGTAGAAGAAATAAGTCTCATTTAGCCACTGTAGAATTGAAGCTTAAAATATCAAACTGGACAAGAAGGCAAGGTTCAGATGGGGAAAGAACAGGTATGTTTAGGGCAAGAGGTTGTTCAGGTTATAGGTGTAGGGCAGTAGGCAGGCATTGCTGTTGTTAAGTTCAACACTTAAAACTGGGGATGATATAGCAACTACATCAAGGGTTAAAAATTTAGGACTCTCAGAGGAATAATTCTTCCTTCCAATCCTTTTATCTTCTCCCCTTCCTTCCTTCCTTCCTTCTTTCCCTCTTTCTTTTTTTAAGGACTCACAGTATATGGTTTTAAAACTCACTGTAAAGCTGTAGCTATTGAGACAGAGTGATATTGATGGAAGTATAGAGACACAGGCCAATAAAATAGAACACAGAATCTAGAAACAGGTCTAAAAATCAATAATCAATTTATTTTTAACCAAGTTGCCAAGACATATCCATTCCTTCCTTCCCTCCTTTGTTCCCTTTTTCCTTCCTTCTTCCTTTCTTCTAAGTATGCATTGATACAAATCAATTTGGCATAAGCCTTTGTAGTTGAGCAAAGCAATGTAACCCATGGTACCTACTCTTGAAGGAATTTACAAACCAGTTGGAGAAATAAGATAGAAACATGTGAAAAACAATTCAACCAAGGCATGTTATTATGCAATGCATTATTGGCTGTAAGATCCTTGGAAAGGGGGTTCAGTGTGCATTAGCATAGTTAGAAAGTACCTGATATTCAAGTTAATCAATAACTCGAGTTGGGAAAGCTAAGTAAAGATTAAGGAACTGGGGACAAGAGGTATTCTCAGGACTAAATGGCATTAGCAAAGACGTGACTATGGGAATACACATGGCCAGGTTTTAGGAAAGTAGAATAAATCAGTCCAGCTATAGATGAGTATGCAATAAAGAAAAAGCCTCGGTTTCAAAGCTAGAAACTTGAACCTACATTTGGAAAGCTAGGTCGGGGACAGATTAGAGGGAATAGAGCTCTATAGAAAGTATGTAGTCACCAACAATGAAAATATCTGGTACACTGGAAAGCTTACAAAACTTGTTCTCATGCATTATCTAAGCCGATCTTCACGAACTTTGGAGGATGTTTTGTATGGAGGGAATAAAATGGTTCATAGAAGGGAATGACTTGCATATCCTTACAGTGCAAGCCATGGTGGAGCCAGGACTCAAACTCAGGTCTCTGGGCTTGCAGACTTAAATTCTCACCTTGTTGAATATGACCTCGTAGGTAAAGTATGCCCTCGTTACTCTCGCTAATGACAATAGCATCTTCTATAGGGCACTTCACCTGTGTGTTTGAATGAATGAATGAATGAATGAGTTGAAATACAAGAAGGAACTGGAACAAACTGCACAGTAGAATCACCTAGCAGCTGGGGCACCTGGGTGTCTCAGTTGGTTAAGTGTTTGATTTCTGCTCAGGTCATGATCACGTGGTTTGTGAGTACAAGCCCCACATTGGGCTCTCTGCCCCCCTCCCCCTCTGTTCCTTCCCTCCCCCCCCCCCGCCTCTCTCTCTCTCTCTCTCTCTCTCAAAGTAAATAATAAACTTTAAAAAAAAAGAATTACCTAGTGGAGTATCTAAACATACTAATGCCTAGGATCCATACCAGAGATTTCCTATTTGTGTTGGGTTTTTCCACCCATGGCAAAGGTTACCATCTAGGCTTTCCTTAGACCTTCCCCAGCCAAAGTCATATCACCACATAAATGTGTTTGGGATGAGGGTCACAGACTTTCTTTAAATGGAGATATGGGCAGCTCAATTCTTTTAGGACAGAAGGCGATCCTACATAATTTCAATAAATTAAACAAAAATGAACACGGCTTCCGTAGCTAACAGGGGCAGATTTGGGGCTGAGTGAGCCTGTGACAGGTCTGGAAAATGTAAGAGGGATGACTTCTTTTTCCTCTTGCCTTTGTAATATTTCCAATAACTGTGCCATTAAACTCCTTAGATAACATTAAAAATTATTTAACAGAGAGCCTTCGTGAACAATGAAGTGAGAGCCTCCTGTCTGGACCATCTACACGGTATGCATACCAAACAGGCACGCTGGTGTTCATCCCAGGATCTCTGCCTGGTACACAGGGAGAGAAAGCAGGAGAGCAAGGAACTGAAGCAGAGGGAGAGAACGGGTGTGAATTTCTAGATAACAATGCAGATGAACTAGTTTTCCTTAAGCCCCTCCAACTTCATTCTCTGAACATTCCTGCCCTTGTGTGGTTCCTATAGGTTTGGAAACAGAGTGCAAAGGCCTGACAGTAACAGCTGTTAAAGACTCCCTGCAGATGAAAATGAAAGCGAAGCTAGCATGCACATGTGAAGGGGATTATCAACCAAATGTGTTGATTTTATCCCTGGGTCTTTGCAGCAAAAAATGTATGTCTCCTGAATGATAATGATGTCTTGCACTCCCATCATGCCTTCCTTTCCAGGACTCTGAAAGATTCTATTTTGTCATTTGTCCACTTATGGGGAAGGAGGGAAGAGAGACTGTAAATGTTTCCTAGGGTGACCAACCACCTCGGTGTGACGGGTTTCAGTACTGAGAGTCAGTCTCATGGCATCCCCGGGAAGCCCTCAGTCAAGGGCAAATCGGGACAGGGACCGTTGGTCAACGGAATTTCTCCCAATGTTTTATGTGAGAGTTCTGAGTTCTGTGGTGACACAGCTCCCTGCACTAGGGGTAAGAGGACCTGCTATGTTTTTTAAACGTATAGACACAAATATTGTATACTTGTTAAAGAAAAATTAACATGTCTGTGTGTGTGTGTGTGCACACATGTATGTGGAAAGAGAGCAAAGCATAGACATATATATGTATGTATTTTATATATGCATATATATATTTGTATTTATGGAATTGTACATTTGTGTATATATATATATATATACACACACACAAATGCCCTCCCACATACTGCTTTGTTACCTGTTTTTCATTCTTCATGTACCTTAGCATGAATATCTTTTCAAGACTATATTGTATCTAGAGCTGTAATTATTATTATTTAAAAAAATTTTTTTTAATGTTTATTAATTTTTGAGACAGAGAGAGACACAACATGAACAGGGAAGGGGCAGAGAGAGAGGGAGACACAGAATGTGAAGCAGCCTCCAGGCTCTGAGCTGTCAGCACAGATCCTGACGCGGGTCTCGAACTCACAAACTGTGAGATCATGACCTGAGCCGATGTCGGACGCTTAACCGACTGAGCCACCCAGGCCCCTAGAGCTGTAATTATTTTTTCAAGATGCGTGGTGTTTCATGATAAAACTATTCTATGCTGCATTCAGCCAATCTCCAACGGTTGCATCCATATATACACACATGGCATATTGTCGCTTTTAAAAATGGGCCTGCAAATAACACCATTATCATATATAATTGAAGATCTTCCGATTGCTCCTAGTTGACGTCAATGTCTGCATAGCTTATCTTTCCCAAATCCCAACTATTTTAAAATGAGTCTTCCCGGGGCTCCTGGATGGCTCAGTCAGTTAGCATCCGACTCTTGATTGAGGTTCAGATTATGATCTCGTGGTTTCGTGAGTTCAAGCCCTGTGTCGGGCTCTGCGCTGACAGCGTGGAGCCTGCTTGGGATTCTCTCTCTCCCTCTCTCTCTCTGCCCCTCCCCTACTTGTGCTGTCTCTATCAAAATAAATAAACTTAAAATAAAATAAAATAAAATAAAATAAAATAGGTTTCCCCCGAACAAATCCTGATACAAGGATTTTGAGGTAGGTGATTTATTTAGGATGTGATTCCAGGTGGCCCAGTAAGACAGTGAGACCGATCATAGGTGAATGACTGAATGGGTTTCTTGTGTGGGAACTGGGGCTTAGTACAACTAAGGGCCTTCTGAGACATTGTAAAACATACTTCAGAACAGGGTGTCAGAGGGATGGTGAGGTTGGGGAATTTTCCCATTAATTTCCTTCCCTCCGTGATTAGAAGTCACTTTTGAGACATGAACTTTGCACCTCATGTAGGCCAAGGAAACGTCTGTGGTCAGAGAACATCCCCAGGCAGAGATGCGGAAAGCTACGAGCACTTCTGAGAACTGTCTAGGGTGACCTCCAGGGTGGACCAAGGAGGTATAGGAGGGCACCCACAGCATCTGCCCCTCTGCCTCTCAGCCCCTTTGTCTTCTCTGATGAGGTTGTATTACCCCCACTGCAGCATCTGTTGGTAGCAATTTCTATATTACCTCATAACATCCCATCGTCCAGCCCTGTCCGTCCTGGCTTTCTCACTCCCTCCAGTATCCCAACCTAATAATTGTTTTATCACATTGGAAGCTGTCACACATTGACACAACCATTCTTTCTCTGTCACACATCCCTTTCAAGGCGTCATTTCCCTCCTTCGCCATCATCGTAATCATACCCTTGGGTATTTCCTGAACTCTCTTGCCTCTCTTCAAATTGTGCTAGTCTGGAAAAATCCCATTCCTTAGTCAAGTCCAAACGTCTGTCTAATTTATGCGTGTAGCCTCATTGTGTTTTATTTTATTTATTTATTTATTTATTTATTTAACGTTTATTTATTGTTGAGACAGAGAGAGACAGAGCATGAACGGGGGAGGGTCAGAGAGAGGGAGACACAGAATCTGAAACAGGCTCCAGGCTCTGAGCTGTCAGCACAGAGCCCGACGCGGGGCTCGAACTCACGGACCGCGAGATCATGACCTGAGCCAAAGTCGGCCGCTTAACCGACTGAGCCACCCAGGCGCCCCATCCTCATTGTATTTTAGACATACCACCTTCTCTCTCCTTAAGCCTCCAAAATCTACCCCACCCTCACACTCAACTGGTTACATTGCTTCTTTGAGGAACTGAATCACTCAGAAGAGAACGTTCCAAGTTTCCACAGTGCAGCCGTCTCCCTTTTGCATCTGTACCCTCCTGTTACTTTTTGCCTGAATATTCACCTCAGGGTCATATCTCAACGGCTCAGTTTTGTGCTGGGGGCTATCCCCTCTTGCTTCCTTAAGGACAGAACTAATTCTTTGCTCTTTCCCCTACATCATCTGTTTTTCCCTAGGCCACTTTCATCGAGACACAAACATGGTAAGTACTCCTCCTGTTCTAGAGATATTTTCTCGAGATCACACCCCCCTCAAACTTTTGCCTCTTTGTTTTTGCTCCCCTTTATAGCAAAACACCTCAAAATAGTCTTTAATACTTATCGTCCGCCATTTTCCTCATCTTATCTCCTAAATCAATGTCAATCAAGTTTCCATCACCACCACTGCAACAATAAACCACTTGTAAATGCCAATATTGATGAATCCATATTAATAAACCCAATGGCTGATTCTCGTCCCTCATCTTACTCGTAGCTGCATGGAACTCAAGCTGATCACTTTCTTTCCCTTGCTATATGTTCCCCACTAGACAGTATTATTTTTGGTAATCGTTTTAACTCACTGATGCCTTCTTCTCAATCTCCCTCTTCATCTCTGGAAACTCTAAGATTGGAAATGTCTGGGCTGAATTCAACACCATTATTAGTCTCTGTTTATATCTGATTCCAATGTCTATATGCTCTTTATCTACTCTCGTGTCTTTAATCAAGCTCCCAGCTTTAATTACCACCTGTCTGCTGGGAAGTCCAAATTTATATCTGTAGTCTAAACTTCTCCCTGACCTCTAGAATAATATACCCAACTCCTGTTCAACAGCTCTATGCGGAGGTCCAAAAGACATATCAAATCTCAGATGTGTAAACCCAAAACACATGATCTTCTCACTCGGGCCTGCTCCTTCCTTTCAATCTCTCCGTCTCAGTAAACAGAAACTCCATCCTTCCAACTGTTCATTCCAAAACCTTGTAGCTATCTGTATGCCTATGCTTTTGTCACATATTATCTCAAATCCGCCAGCAAATCTTCTAAGCTCCCACACTCAAACTACAACTGAAGTCAACAACCAGGCTGGTCTAAGCTGCTGTTATTTCTTGCCTGGATTACCGTGATAGCCTCCTAACTGGTCTTCTGCTGCTGGCCTTCCCTCTGTGAAGTTTAATCTCACCTCCAAAGTGATTCTTCCAAGAATTGAATTATATTGGTTATTCTTTGTTTAAGATCCACTAATAACTTCAGAACCCACTCAGTAAAAGCCTATAAGGCTTGGCATGGTCAGACCCCACAGTATCTCCATGACTTCATCATTTCCTCCTCTCCTCCCCCTTTTCCACTTTACTCCAATCCTGATGACTTCCTCATTATTCTTCAGTTGGGTCAGACAGACTACCACCCTGGTATCTTTGTCCTTGCTGGAATCTCTGTAGCATACCCCCTCTTCTATTGAAGTTACTCAAATTTCACTTCTCAGGTGTTTGCTGACCACCATATTTAATATTGTAGCCACCACATTCCCACAGCCCCCCACTCGCTATGTCTTTCCAAACTGTACTGTTACCATAACACTCACCAACACATGGCATGATGTTTTTAAAGCACATTCATTTATTGGTTATATCTCTTTGTCCTAGAATGCAAGCTTCATAAGAGCAAGGATTCTATCTTTGGTTCTCTGTTCCTAGAAAAGTGCCTGGCATGTGGCTGGTGTTTAACGGATATTTGTTGAAGAAGTGATTAAATGAGAACCTGGTTTGGTCTCCCAAACAGGTTTTTTCATTCATTAGCTGTGTGACCTTAGGCAAGTCTCTGGAACATCCCAGCTATATTTCCTCAGCCATACAGTCGTATAGCAAAACCTAATTATGGTACCGTTGTAAGGAGTCATGTTTGCAAAATATCCTATTGTAACACTTGGCATGGAATATACATTCAATAAATATCCACAGAGTCTATTTTCCCTAAACAGAGACTACCAACATTTCTTACAAATTACAGAATTTATTTCTTCCGTCTTTCCTACCCTACCACCTGCCCTCAGGTATTTTCACCTCTGCTTTTATTTTCCATGCATTTTGCAAAGCAAATAGCAATTGTTCACCTTGGGCCGCTCAATTGACAACGTGGGTGTTACCAGTGCCTAGTGTCAAATAATCAGACCTTCCTTCCTTCCTTTGTTCCGTGTCTTTATTGTCGACCCAAAAGACCATGTGTAGGAGATTTAATAGACTTGGAAGCAACTGTCCCATGAGCTTAAAATTTAATTATGAAGCTAAAATGTCACCCTTCCAACAGTTGGATATGAAGCAAAATGACTCAGATCTAGTTATTAGATGTATGCAGGAATGAATGTTTTGATGGTTACAAATGTAGAGAAAGCTCTCTTGAGAGAGGTAATATTTGATCTTAACCCTGAAGGATGGATAGGTATGTCGCTCACAGTAATTAATGTCAACGGCAGCAACAAACCCCAAAAGAAGAGGCGCTCAACATAACAAGTGTTTATTGGTTGCTTGTGTCACACTTTGATGTGAATGGAGGGGCTCTTCTCGGTCAGTGCTCTCCCAAACGACAACGCACATGATCTTCTAGATATGCCCTTTGCACTGTCTTCTACGACCACCAAGGGCACCCTTTATCTCTGCTAGCCCCTCAATAAAACAGTTTATAGGGTTAAATACAGAGTCTTGATTCAGTGTGACCTGCAGAGAGTGCTACTCTGATTTGGAGCTGCCAGTGAATGGTTTTAGGTTTCACAAAGGCTTGAAAGCAAGAGAGTATTGTGGCCAGTGCCCCAGAGAGGGTGTGTGGGTCTCAGGGTGTGGGATCGGAGAAAAATGGTGGACCATTCTCAACATTTTATACCACAGGACAAACGAGAAGGCACTTGAGACTGGCATGGAAATGTATGGGTCTGTTGAAGAGACAGAAACATCTATAAATCAGGCAAACAGGTGTGCATGGGATTACAGGTTCATTAATGAAGCGATGGACCTTTGAGAGAGAGAGAGAGATTGCATTTCAGAAATTGTCATACAGTGGTTTGTTTATGATGAGGCTTGTGACCTTGGAGGCTGCAAGATGGCATGCTGCATCTCTTGAGAAGATGACAGTGTAATTATTACTCTAATGGGCTGCAAGCGAAGACTTTAACTAGAAAGTTCCCATTTTCTCTCTCAGAAGGGTATGCGCGGGTGAGATATTGGGACTAACTCAAAGGTAAGGTATTGCTTAAAACCATTTCAGCAAAGAAAAGAGAAGACAAATGAAATTTCTAGGGAGAGGACCCCCTTTCATTTAAAGTTTATTTATTTTTTTGGTGGGGGAACACTTGGGTGGCTCCATTGGTTGATATCTGACGCTTGGTTTCAGCTCAGGTCATGATCCCAGGGTCGTGTGATTTGAGTCCCATGTCAGGCTCCAAGCTGAGCATAGAGTCTCTTTCTCTTAAGAGTCTTAAGAGTCTCTTTCTCTTCTTCTGCCCCTCTCCCCCACTCGTATTCTCTCTCTCTATGAAAGAAAGAAAGAAAGAAAGAAAGGAGAAAGGGAGGAAAGAAAGAAAGAAAAAATAAAGAAGGAAGGAAGGAAAGAAGGAAGGAAGGAAAGAGAAAGAAAGAAAGAAAGAAAGAAAGAAAAAAAGAAAGAAAGAAAAAGAAAAGTTTGTTTTTTTGTTTTTTAAGTAATCTCTACACCCAAAGTGGGGCTAGAACTCATGACCCTGAGATCAAGAGTTACATGTTCCTCCCTGAGCCAGCCAGGTGCCCCAGCCCTTCCATTTAAAGGTGGGTTGCATACCTTCCAAGATAAGCAGTACCTATTTTTCCTCGATGTGTCTCTCTTTCTCTCTCTTTCCTACCTTTAGCTTTGTCTCCGATTCCATTTCTTTCTCTCTGTATTAGTTTTGGTTTTTCTATCTACATGTCTGTCTGTGGACCTGCCTTATCGCTCATATCTGGCCATGTGCCTCTGTTCTAAGGGATGATCAACTTTGTCCAACAGGCCATATAATCCTCCACACGTTTATGAAATAATGATTAAGTGCCTCTCTTTTCCAGTGTTATGCCAGGCCAAAGAAAAAGAAACCCAATCCGAAGCCATTAATTCCATAGTCTCTAATGTAAGCAGGATGTTTTCCATAAAACAAACAATTATCCAAGATGGGGACTATTCCAGTGGACATAACAGATGGTCTGTAACCAGTTTGTAATTTCTGTAACAGTCTATACCAGACTAGCCGGACCTGGACTTTACTCTTAACTACCTCTGGCTCCGCAACAGAATTCTCCAATGCCTCTTTGATGATCGACTTCAAGGCACTTTTACAGCAGCTGAGAGTTTACTTTACCTCACTCTGGAAGAGGCGCCGTCATCCGCCCGTTTGCTCTTAGTAAGAAAGCCATGCAGAGACATGAAGAAAGGGGTGAGATTATCTTTTTCTTCGTAAGGCTTTGCCCCAGAAAAAATGAGGAATTTTATGAAAAGAACCTAATAATATTTCATATTTATCAAACACCTAATGTGTGCTGAACTGTGCTAAGCATTTTAGAGACACAAACTCATGTAACATGCACAACAAGCCTGAGGAGTACTTACTCTTGTCAAGAAACTGAGGCTTAGTGAGGAAAGTAACACACTGGAGGTCCCACCATCTGTAAGGAGCGGAACCATGTTTCACGTTGAAGGTTGACTCAAAAGTCCCCGTGACTGTGTGGCTACTGAGGGCCATACATTAAGGCCACATAACTGCTGAACAGTTCTTCCCTAGTAGGCATTTTTTCTGGAAAAAATTTTAAAAGTTTATTTCTTTATTTTGAGAGAGAGAGGGAGAGGGAGTGAGCAGGGGAAGGGCAGAGAGAGAGAGAGGGAGAGAGAGAGAATCCCAAGGAGGCTTTGCACTGTTAGTGTGGAGCCTGACATGGGGCTGGAACTCGTGAACCCTGAACTCATGACCTGAGCCAAAATCGAGTTGGTCCCTCAACGACTGAGCCACCCAGATATCCTTCGTAGTAGGCATTATTATCTCCATTTTATATGTAGGAAAACTGAGGTCTAGAAATTAAGTATTTGACTAAGAGAATGTAGCTGGGAAGAGGTTATTTTGCATTTGTACTCAGGCTTACCGAGTACCAAAGTACTTCACTCCTCGGAGTGCTGTCTTTCTCATCCTACTGCCTCTCGAACTCATTGCAGTCAAGATCTTATGTTCTTATCTCCAAGCTAGATCCCTGAGAGTGAAAGTTATTTTTTCCCCTCAGTATCAATCACCGAGTCAAAAAATCGTATTTATTATTGGTTTTTTTAATATCTAGCATCTGAGAAGTTTGGTGGTCAGAACTGAAAGAGGTAGGGAGACCAGAAGCAACTGGTTCCTACTCTCAAGGAGCGATGGTCTTAATTGGAAAGAAGAAAGAGAAGCTCATGATAAAGTTAAATGGATTTTCTGGACAACAGAAGACGAGTCCTACGGCAGCATACGATGAATGGCTGAGAGAAGTTACAGACAATATGTGCTGTAGGATTTCAGAGGAGGGAGGAATGGGGAGCAGATGGCCCCTGCTCTGTCCATAATACACCTTCATATATTTAAAGCCCATCATTAAGCCCTTTAGAAATCCCTTGCTTACCACAAGTCTTTTCATCCTTACTTGGGAATGCTATTCGCCACCCCTTTCAGTGTGTGCTTGCTTCTCCTCCAGCCTTCCCAGTTTTCTTAGATATGTTGGCATCAGAAGCACAATGTAACGAGATGAGTGAAGAGTTGTTCCTTTGAGGTTCCGTGTGAGCTGAGCCTTTCCCTCAGACCATGGGACGACTTACAGGCAACAATGAAAAACCACTCTGTTGTCCCAACATACTCTCTTCTGGTATCCCCGAGTAAGTGAAAATATATTTGTAGGTATTGTCACATCAACCTTGAGATCGGGGGGGCACGACCAGCCATACAGCCCAAGCCCGTGGTAGACTCAAGGACGCGATGGGGAGGGGAGGAGGCATGAAAAAATTCCCCAGCCCTCCCGTAGATTTATCCTTCCCATCCAGCTGGTGCTCGGCTTTGTGGACGCGCTATTGGGTAGCATCTTTAAAATAGAAATACTCTAGGGGTGCCCAGGTGGCTCAGCTGGTTGATCTCGTGGTTTGTGAGTTCGAGTCCCGTGTCGCGCTCCACACTGACAGTGCAGAACCTGCTTGGGATTCTCTCTCTCTCCCCCACTCCCTCTCTGTCTTTCGCTCCTTCTCTCTCAAAATAAATACACTTAAAAAAAATGTAAAAATAACAGAAATACTCTTGACTCCTAGATATACATAATCCCCTCCTCATAAAGCCTAAGAATGTGTTCGTGTGGCTGGGTGAAGGGGGAAGGGTAGCGGGATGTGAGATTACTGCTCCTGGCGGAGAAAGGGAATCAAGGAAGAAATTGCAAGAGACGCTAAGGGCAGGGCCGCAAAAGGCAGGTGCAGAGTCCTGAAGTAAATCTCACCCACTTCCCCACCCTACCGGGGACTAAACCCTGTTGAAAAGTTCACAGCTCTAGAAATATATGCACCCATTTTTTTTTAATCACCCTTCAATCAAATGTCAAACACAAATCCCTAGAGACCAAAAGGTTAGGCCATCACAAATGTCCTCCCATCTCAAATCAAAGGTGACAGAGACAAGAAAAACAGACACGATAACCTTGAGAGCTTTTATCTCCTGGACAGCTTTCAGGATACATGTTTCACCAGGGGTTGTTCAGAGTCACTTTTGTAGCCCGGCCCGGTGTCACCTGATAAGTTCAAGCCACCTAGTTTGCTGAAAACAATTCCCTGTGAAGAAACTGCCAACAATCTTGGATGCGCATTTTCTGTTAGAGGATGTTGGAAACTTTCTCAAGAGCCAGGAATTGCTTTCTTAGGGTGCCTCTAGTCCTGTGGTGGACACGGCCACCAGCCCAGGCTGCTCTGTAGAGGCCGTCGCTCAGCCAAGCGCATGACTCGCTCGTCTAGCCAGCGACAAGCAGGCAACGGGCGAGACCTGTGGTCACCCAGAGGTGTGGAAAGAGGACTCCAGAGCTGGACTGGGAGGCAGAAGATTCAGAGATTTAGCTGGGGATTTACTATCGTCAATTAGGCTTATTTACTTTCTGATACATTATCGACGAGTGACGCTAATAGCATTATGACATATCCCCATGGGTGTGTCGGGTTAGGATATTTTGTGTGCCGGCTTATCAGGAAAATAGCATATTTCAAGAAATAGTTGTTTAATCTAGGCCTCCCATTATCCAAAGAGAAAGGAGTTTGGGGGGGTGGGGGCTGGAGCGTGTAAAGAGAGAACAGAGTGATGGCTGCAGGACAGTTCCCCAGACCCTGAACAATAGTCTCTTTATTTTGGTGGCCAAAGATATGAAGTGTGATCTTTCCTGAGACACATTTTTCCACACTCCAACTTTATATGGTCCATGCGATGCCTGTAACAGTTGCTCACTACAGGTTACAGGGGAAATAAATGGATGGATGAATGACTGGCTTTTCTAAGGAGCTTCTAGATATTTTCCTCAAAGCGATGGCCTGATGAGCCACAGCAGGTTATGTCTCAGACACCACGGAGGTAACCCCTTCCAAGCATGACAGTAGCAAACCCTGGAAGGACACCATCCTGGAAACGATTTCCATCTGCAACTCCTCAAAGCACAAGAGAATCTCATGCTGGTTGCATTGGGGGTGCCCATTACAGCCCGAGTCCTCTCCTACTTCTCCTCAAGCCCATCTGCACGCCGGTTCCGTGTGTAATCTTGCTGGCTGTAGGATTACTGATGACTGACAGCCATTCCCTGAGAACATCGGGTCTGCCTGTAGCCTGGCTGTGCATGGATGCTTTACGGTGACAGGATTAAGTGCTGAAGCTTCTCCAGGGACAGCCCATGTTCAGGATGTGTGTCTGAGATCCTGTCAAACACGGCAGCCGGGGGATGGCTACTAGGCACACCTCCCGTGCATGAAGAGTATCACAGAGACAAAGCACCGAGGTTCGCTTGCAGGCTGGCTTCCCTGGGCTCCCTACTTTTGTCTGTCTGGCCAAGAAGATGTTGGTGGGAGGCAAAACACCACTCCTTTATTTTGAGTGGTGTTTTCCCAGTAATTAAATGTGTTACAACCTCAACCCCCAGCTGGATCCTCGTAGACGTACAACACACTCTCGTCTTTGTCTAAGGGATTAAACTTCCTGAACCAAATGTTTGACAGAATATACAAGGAACAAGGAAGGGGGAAAGTAACCAAACGATTGCAGCTTGGGAGCTGTCAAAACACACGGGTTTGGTCACTGACAGAGAAGAATCAGCACACTGAATTAATAAGTGAGATTAGTACATAGTTTCATACTACTCAACAACTCCGATTCGGAAGAACGTTTCATTCTCAAGGAACTCTTGACTTTGAGTCCTAGGGCTTACTGCATAATGAATATTAAGGCTTCAAGGAAGAATACAGGTCTTGACTTTGTTTTCTCTGCTTATAATCTATGAGGAAGAGATTCTTGGGGTGCCTGGGGTGGCTCGGTGGGTTGAGCGACCGACTCTTGATTTTGGCTCGCATCACCATCGTGCGGTTCATGAGTTCAAGCCCTGAGTCATCGGGCTCTGGGCTGACGGCATGGAGCCTGCTTGGGATTATCTCTCTCCCTCTCTCTCTCTGCCCCCCCACCGCGTGTGCATGTGCGCGCTCTCTCTAGCCCTCAAAAATAAATATATATTTTTTTTAAAAGAGAGAGATTCTTCCATTCTTCAATACAGTCACAGGTGGAGCTAGACTGAAGGGAACAGATCCCCCAGATTCTTTGTGGATTCCATTCATATATATATATATATACACATATATATATATACACATATATATATATACACATATATATATACACACATATATATATATACACATATATATATATACATACACACACACACACACACACATATATATATATATACCAACCCAGGAAGCTAGAATTAAAAGTAGCTTCCAGATTTGGAATGAGAGAAGCTCTTAATCCCTGCTATTAGCACCCCCGCTTCCTAACCCTGCCACCTCCCCAAAACTCTGGGGCACTCCCCAAATAAGTATTCCTTTTCCATTTGCCAACTGAGCTGGAAATTCTTCCGGAGGAAAATAAGTGATGCCATCTAAAGGAGGATTCTGGTCACCGATATTAGACCTAATAATAGGGAAAGACAGACCTGGGGGACTGAAGTAACTGGTCCAGTGCATTTGGACTCCGATCACTGCAATTCAGATCTTTGGTGAAGCCTGGTCCCATGTGCTCTATCACCTTGCTAGTCAGGCGGAAGGTGACTTCCTCACTTTTCTTTCTTTCTTTTTTTTTTTTTCAAAAAAAATTTGTTTTAATTTATTTATTTTTGACAGAGACAGAGTGCGAGCATGAGCTGGAGAGGTGCAGTGAGAGAGAGGGGGAGACACAGAATCCGAAGCAGGCTCCAGGCTCCGAGCTGTCAGCACAGAACCCGATGCGGGGCTCGAACTCATGAACCGTGAGATCATGACCTGGGTCGAAGTCGGATGCTTCACCGACTGAGCCACCCAGGCGTCCCCTTCCTTACTTTTCTTGAGTGATGATATGGATGGTTTCTGAGAAAGGCTGAGACATGAAACCAGCACACTCTTCTTCCCTCTCCAGTTCTCTTCTTGTCTCTGTCATCTGACTACCCAGCATTGCCCTGCTTGCTTTTGGTTATTAATGATCCTCTCTTTATTTTGGCCAGTTTCCTGAAATCTTTAGCCACCACAGGGGCTGTGTCTCTTCCAGAAATCCTAGTGTTAGTACAGGCCTGGTGCCAATGACTCCCATAGACATAAGGTCATTTAGAATTATACAATGATAGAGATCATTCACTTTAACATTTTAGTTCTAGAATGGGACACAGAGGCCAGAGAGCTGTAATGGATTATCCAGGTTTAAATGGATAATTGTGGCTGAACAGGGAAGAGAATTTAGGCGTTCTAAAATCCCAAATCACTGATCATTCTGGTCAGTGAGTCCCCTACTAGCCGCTTTCAATGCCTCTACAACTCCAGGGTTAAATTTCTGCTTTCCCCCGTTCACTCGCTTGAGCATCTTACAACTCATTTTTTTTTTAATCCGTCTTGTTCTTTACAGTCCCTGTGCCTTCTCTCCCCGTGTCTCCTCCACACCCACCCCCCACGATCACTCGCTGTTGTTCTCTCACCTTTAGGAGGATACACAGAACTGGCCGAATGGAAAATAAATTCTTCATTCCTTGCCAACCCAGCCTGAGGGAAGTCATTAAGAAGCAGCTCTTCCTGGAGATGTTTCTAATGTGCTTGCTGTAATTGTGGCTGAAATTTCAATATCAAAGGTTAAAGTATCATGGTTTCCTTTACACTTTCTTTTATTTGCAATTACCCTGGGAGGAGAACATATCTGGGCAGGACCGCTGGTGACAATACTTGCCAGCCCAGATTACACTGCGGGCTGGTGGACTATCTTCTCCAAAAAGCAAACTTCTTGAGTCTTTTCTATCCAGCAAATCCAATCATCTTTTGGAAGCCTCATTTTCCTGAAGGCACAAAGCCCCGGGGAGGGGAGGGGAGGGCGGGCTCAACCCCTGGTGGAATCCCTTCCCATCTACTTCCCAAACTCGTTCCCTATCCCTAACGGGTCGAACTCATTTACCGCGTAAATGATAGCAAATCAGGAACCTCCTGCTGCTTATAATGATAACACTTCCTATAATTTGCATGATAAAATTCAACCGATTTCAGATAGCGTTTCTTAGAACAGATAGGTGACACCAGGGCTCCATGAGGGGAATAAATTACCACCTCGAGTTCTCTGCCATCGCAGTTGCGGCTTCCAATTGGCTGACATTCAGCCCCAAACAAAAGCACAAAGCCTTCTCTAATGGAGCAATGAGAAGAGATATCTAGGAAATATTAACAAGTTTCTCATGGTAATTTATGCAAATACACGCCATAACTCAGCTGAAGAGGTTCGGCTGGTACCTATGGAAGGGAGCTGCACTAGCCAGGGATTTGATGGAATTCATGCCACCTTATTACATCTCAGAGGTTGTGGGTTTCCATACAAATTAGCACTGGAGAGGCCCAGGGTGGCAATTAGTCCTCAGACCCTCTGCAGCAGAATCACCCCAGGGTGCGTATTAAATGCAGTTTCCGCTGCTTCTGTTACAGACCCATTGAATCAGAAGCCCTTAGCGTGGGGCCTGAGAATCTGCATTTTAATTACCCCCCCCCCCCCCCCCCCCCCCCCGCCAACCAAGTGGTCTTTATACACACTGAATGAGACCGTCTTTCTGAGCCTGCCCCGCCCCCCTTGGTCAGTACCATCTACATCTAGGTTAGACTCACAGTGACCCACTCTCTTACTATGTGAATTGGCTAAGATACTTCACTCTTCTCAGCCTCACATTCCTCCTCTATAACAGAAGAGGTAGGCCCGATTACCTCTTAAGTGTCTCAGGCCATCATCCTTTTTTTCAAATGGAGCACGGGCCAAACAAAACCTACGTGCCAGGCGGCCAGTTGCCAAAATGTCCCTGATGGACCCGGGATCCACGTCTCTCCGGAGTTCCGCAGCCTCCCAGGAGCAAGGGAGGCTGCGCGCAGTGCCCCCGTCTGTCTTTGCCTCCCCAGTTTCTTGCCCGCACAGTCGCTTTTCAGTCTGGAAACCATGCTTACCCCACTGTTTCTGCCAGAGCACTGTAGCTAGACTCCAATCCTTTCTCCTATTGGTGACTTGGGCTTTTGAAAGCAAATCCATTATATTTCTTGCTTTTGTTTTTCTTTTGAAGGTTGGTTATGTTTTGCTTTTCCGCATCTGTCTTCCAAGGAAATAATGCTTTGTATATTTTATAAACCACAATGTTCCCAGCGCCTAGAGTGGTATCTGTCATGTAGTAGGCTCTCAATAAATCTTCTTTGAATGAAGGAATCCAAGGACAATTACCTGCCGGAAAAGAAAACAGGAAAGGGGGGAAATAGAGGGTGGCGTGGATACATTTTAATAGCTCAATATATTAGCACATAAAGCTAACATTTATTTATAACCAAATACGCTCAAGGTTTTCTACCTGTATTATCACATTTATTCCTCATACATCTACGAGGCAGATGTAGATAATAATATATGTATTTGACTCGAGAAACTGGGCTCAGATAGGGTGAAATGTTTATCCAAGGCTTCACAGAAGTTGCTGAGATTGGATTCACGGCCGGGTTTGTCTAACAATAAAACCCAAGTCTTTCCATCTCAGCACTCTGTCTCCCAAGATCAAACCCAGCAAAAATTGTTAACCAACTGTTTCGTCTAAGTTAGTTCCCCCTCCTCCTGTATTGTAATTTCTTTCTTATCTGAAACTGACTTGTCTGCATCATTAAAAAATCAAAGGCGAGATTGGAGCTTGTTTAGATTGGGATTTATCTGTTCCCACAACCCGGCCGCTGTGACCTTGGGAGAAGGTGGGGCAACACAGAGCCTCCTCTGGCGTGGTTAGGATGAAGTACCAAGCTCAGGAGACCGGTCCACTACCACTATGCAGGAACTGGGGACATTTCTTTAGGGCCTCTTGTCTCCAGTTTAGGCAGTGCCTTCTCTGTATCCTTCTGGACTTTTCCAGGTGTGGGCAAGGCAGGCCCTTGGTGCTTGAATTTCCTTTGAAATAACCCCTCCTATTGCTCATCTGAAGACTTGGTCATTCAGCACATTCAAGGGCAGACATGCAGATGATAGCCATCCCTGGGCAAAAAGGTACCCAGGAGGGGGGTGCCTGGGTGGCTCATTCCGTTAAGCATCTGACTCAGGTCATGATCTCCCAGTTTGCAGGATGAAGCCCCGGGTTGGGCTTTGCACTGACAGCATGGAACCTATTTGGGATTCTCTTTCTCCCTCTCTTTCTTCCCCCTCCCTGCTTGTACATGTGCACACACACACACACACACTCTCTCTCTCTCTTTCCCTCACTCTCTCAAAAGAAATAAATAAAACTTAAAAAAACAAAGGTACCCAAGAAGGCGTGTGTGTGCGTGTGTGTGTGTGTGTGCGCGTGTGTGTTGTGTGGATGGGGGTGGTGGTGGAAGGCATAGTGAGCAGCAGGGAAAAGATCATTATAATGGGCAAAGGGCAAGTATAATAAGATGGCCCACTGCTGGCTGACCACTGTCTCCCTGTATTTATGATAATGCAAAGGACCTTCCTCTGTGGTACAGCTCCCTGAAATTCAAAACCCAGCCAGCGTCCCCTTAAATCCTCCTCCCGTCCTCTTTATTGTAGGGCATCGGCCCATCATAAAATCTCAGCCCACCTTGGCATGCAGCCCAAGTCCTGATTCTTGTTAGGGAAGAAGTTGTCTGCCATTAGTAAGAAGCACGCCTGGAACACATGCACCCTTGGGAGGTGGTGCCTGTAGCTTTTCCTCAGCCCCAAGCCCTCCCTGCGGGTCCCCACTCAACCTGTAGCCTGTCCCCTATCTGGCCTCCGTGTCATCTGTCTCTCTGATTTGGTTTGGAGCTGGGCTTCCTTTTGGCTGCAGGGAAGTCTGATTTCATCACGGTTCTTTCTCCGGTCTTTTCTATAACTGTCCTCCCTGCTCCCACAGGCCCACCACATGGGCTGTCTTTGTTCTTCTCACAAAGAGAGTCATCAGCATTGAAGGCTCTTTTCAAGGAGGCAGGGAGGAGGCTCTTGTTTTTCTAAGTCACAATCAGAGACGCCTTATTAGCGCTTCTGCCCTCTTTCAGGCGTGCCGTATAAACATAACTGCATATGAGGTATCGCATGTTCGTGGGCTTAGGATGGGGGGGGGTGTGTGTGGGGGGGGTGGGGAATGGTACAGTTCATCACAGGAGAAAAATGAGACAAAAAAAACCAAAAACAAATGGGGAAGAAGCAAAGGAAGAGAAAGTAGAAGCCGAAGAGAGAAGGAGCTTGGGCCATAAGACCCGTTAGTAATGGTGCCCCAAGACTTCAATAGCCTACCCCCGGAGTACTGTTTTCAATGTCAGATCCTTTCAAGGCCTCCTTCCACTCAAGGGTTCAGTGGGCATTTGGGCATTGTCCAGTGTGACATCCAGGGTGACACCCATCAAGTGCTCCTTTGGGGTCCTTTTTGGGCTGATGCAATTGGAGTTGTCAGCGTACAGACAGGCAGTGGCGGGGACCAGGGACACCAGCCTGAGGAAGTAAAGCCACAGCACACGGTCTCTTCAGGGTGGTTTCGCTGGGTGCCGGGCTCCGTGCCCCAAGGGCGGTGATTCAGACTTCCCTTTTCATTTGTCACCCCTGCTCTCTGTCTGTCTTCCCTCAAGGTGGTCTGGTTCAGAGGAACGAGTCAGACGGCTGTTCCATTGCAGGCTAGATGCCTAGCTCGCCTGTCACCATGGGGACCCCAGTTTGCTTTGGTCAGTTCCTTCATAGCCACCGCAGCTGCAAGGCACCCTTGGATCAGCTTGAGTCTGCTTGATGAGAGCTGTGCTTGGGGACCAGCAGTTAGCCTGTTTGTGATCCTGGCCCCATGACCACACTCACAATACTGCTAATGGGGAGGCCGATGAAATAATGCCAGCCACCGCTTGTCTTCCTTCCGGCACTTGGCACTGCTGATAAAACGTGTTCTGCAGATTATCAACACCAACAATTAATGGGGGAGTAATCAGCTGTGAAGGGAAGCCAGCTAGGGCGGCAGGGACAATCCAACCTTATATTCTTGGGGCCAGGGCCTCCCAAGGGAGTAGACTACATCCCGGACAAGCAGCCAGTGAATGGACGAGGAGCAACATCTTGGCTTCCACGGGGCAAAAGTTTAGGAAAATGCTAGCCTCGTGCGGGAGTCCACGTGGGCCCAAACTGCAACGCCTGCCAAATTCTCCCTGTCGAGTTAAGCTCCTGATTCCGAAGAAAAAGTCATTTCCGTAAGGTGCAAAGCCATCGGTTTGCGGGCTGGCCGTCTGAGCTGGGAATGACATTCGTTGTATGATTTGTGGCCGCCTCTCTCATTCTTCCACAAGATAACCTGCCTGGACTCGGTGATGAGAGCTAGTAATAATTTACGGCTGGGGGTCCAGCATTGAGGAAAGTAATTCCTGCTAAAACGCAAACAACTTATCAGAGGATAATTCCCTGAGCATTATATGTCGATAATATAATCAGAGTATTAGTAAGAGCGACTCACATTTATCGAGACACTGTCATCATCTCCATCATCACCCCCACCACCGTCATCCTCATTACCGAGTAGGTAACACGTATCTCAATACATACTCGTTCCTGACACTGTTTTCAGCGCTCCCCGTGTGATGCGCCTTTAATCTTAATGACCACATTAGGAGGTAGGTGCTAGCTTTGGGAAGACCAGGAAACTGGAGTGGAGCATTCAAGCAAGTTGGCTGAGGCTACTGGCTAGCAAATATTGGTACCAGAATTCCAAACTTGCAGGCTCTTCTAAACTCTCTAGGGTCTGTGCCTTGACTCACTGCTGCACTGCTGGGATAGAGGAAACACACGGATCTTTTTGGTAAAAGTGTTTATTTACTTTGAGAGAGAGACAGAGACAGAGACAGAGAAGGAGTGGGAGAGGGGAAGAGAGAGAGAAGGAGGGAGAATCACAAGCAAGCTCTGTGCTCCCAGCACAGACCCTGACACGGGGCTTGATCTCCTATGAACCGTGAGATTGTGACCTGAGCCGAAAGGAAGAGCTGGACGCTTAACTGACTGAGCCACCCAGGTGCCCCCAACGGATGGATCTTAATGTCAGATGTGGGGCTGTGCAACTTGGGGTCTCTCTATGGCTGATTCTGTATTTATGACATGAGAATATAAGTACAGACGTAAGAGGACCAGAGCTAGGTGAGGCAAAGGAGACGTGTAGATGCAAAATTTAAGGAGGCGCTCACCCTCAAAGTGGTACGTGAGTCAACCCCCTACTCACGGCCCTCAGGAGCCAGGGCCTCCTTGCACTATGTTGTCCCTTATAGCAAAGATTAAACTAAATAGGAACCTGTACTCAAGTTATGGGCATACTCTAGGTTATTAAGTACAAATTTCCTTCCTTTGCTCCAGACTATCTAATGAGATCTTTCCCAGGGACCCACTGCCCTTGGCTAGGGCCTGAGTGGCAAGAGAGGAAATGGGGAAGGCCCTGGTGGCGAACTTCACTTCCATTTTGACCCCGCTTGGTGGCCCTGGAACTTGCCAGTGACCATTCCTTCTCCAGTGGCGAAAGTCTCACTTCTTTAAGCCGTGGGTGTGGTGTTCGTGCTGCCTCAGCCCGTCTGCGGTAGTGTGTGCTTTCCACAGGCATGCACGGGCACCCTGTCAGCAAAGCGGTCCCTACCACGGGGTCCTTTTATATAAGCAAATTACCCTTTGCAATAGCAGGAGACTGTAGCCAAAAAGGACTTTGTAGGTCTCATCCTCAAGCGCTCTTATCTTAAAGATGTTGCACCAAGGCCTGGGGAAGAGGAACGATTTGCCATAGGTCCCTGGGCTAGTACGACTCGTAAATAGAGCTGGGTCTTCTGCACCCACCGCTTCTAGGGGCTGCCGTTCTGGTTTTACGTGGCTTTCCATGCTGTGCATGGGATGTGCCACCAACAAGGCCAGCGGTAGACGTGGCAAGGCAGGGATCTTGCCTTAGTCTAAACAACCTAGTCTTTCCCTTCTAGAGAAAGATTGAGGGGGACCCCCTTCCCTGTCCAGAAATTCAAAATCAACGTATCAATAACCTTCATGAAAGAAGAAACCATTCCACACCCTCTTTGCTGGGGAAGCGATGAAATAGGTGAATTCTGTCAGGTGGGAGGAGGTGAGGGAGGATTTGGGGACAGCAGGTAACAAAACAGTTTCTCTTGCCGTCGCAGCTAATTGCAATATTTTCGATTCCAGGACCTAGCACAAGTGCTCCCGCACAATATATGTTCAGCTTCTGAGCCGTTGTGCCCTCTCCTGCCATCTTGGATTCCCAGCACTACAGCCCTAGAGGGAGACGTGGGCTAAACTCAGCCATATGGATGTTGTCACCACAGCATGACAATTATGCTTTGAGGGACTATTGCTTTATGCATCTTTCTCCGCCTTCCCCATCTTCCTAATGATGACAAAGTCACAGGCTAGCTCTGTTCTCTTTTCCCTCTGGTCACAAAGTGACTCCTTCTAAGAGTCTGGTTGCTTGTTAATTACTGATGAAGTCTAATCTACTGGAGCCCCTCGCTCTGTGGATGTTCAGATTCTCGGAGACTTGGAGCTGAGTATTTAGGTGGGTATTTAGAATAACATCCCCTGGGGGCCTCGCCCCTTGGGAAAGTATCAAAGCATCGAATTACCAAATGCTTCTGAAAGAAACGCTGGCGAAATACAATCGTCCCTCTCAGATAGCTTCTCCCTGGTCACGATGACTCAGAGAATCCAGGCAGAGATAATTGGGAGGAAATGTGGAACATCCACGTACTTATGATCTCTCTATGTAGTCTTCAATTGTTTTATTTTCTTTTAATTTAAGTTTATTCATTTATTTTGAGAGAAAGAGAACATGAGCAGGGGAGGGGCAGAGAGAGAGAGAGAGAGAGAGAGAGAGAGACGGAATCCCAAGCAGGCTCCGCACTGTCAGCGCAGAGCCCAGCGCGGGGCTCAGACTCATGAACTGCGAGATCATGACCTGAGCCGAAACCAAGAGTCAGACACCCAACCGACTGAACCACCCAGGCGCCCCAGCCTTCAGTTATTTTAGAAACTGGGAAATGGCCTACGTATCACTGACTCCAGCATGTTCAGTGCCTCACCCTGTGTGTGTGCACGTATGTGCGTGTGTGTGCACGTGTGTGCATGCATGTGTGTGTGTGTGTGTGGTGTGGAATAATTATCTAGCCCTGCTTGGCCTTGATAACATAGAAAAATAATTCTGTCAATAGTATTTTATTGAAACCATGCAATAATCAAATGTGATTTGTTATTTCTATTACCTACATTTTTCATTAAAAAAAAAAAATGACTTGCCTGAAGTCATGTAGCTACTACGAAGCAGAGATGGGACTTGAAGCCAGGCGTACTGATTTCACATCTAGTGGTTGGGCAGTGATACGAGATCTAGTTTCAGACACTTCCCCAACATGTGTCAGTGCCCTGCTACTCCAAGTGTGGTCCGCAGACCGGCACCAGGAACATCTCCTGGGCGTTTGCTCCCAGGGCGGACCATCAGTCCTCATCCCAGACCTATGAAGTCCGAATCTGCATTTTAATAGGACCCCTCTCGGCAATTCCTGTGCACCTTGCATTCAGGGAAGCAATGCTTTTGCGCAGTGCTGTCCAATAGATATTACAATGCAATGCTGAGTTTTCTTACAGACATTCAAAAGGTAAAACAAACAAACAAACAAACAAAACAACAAGTAAAATTACACGTGGAGGGCTGTTAAAACACAGATGGCTGAGTGGCCACATCTGGAGTTGCTGGTTCAGTAGATCTGTGTTTATATTTCTAACAAATTCCCAGGTCACGCTGCTGCAGTTGGTCCTGGGACCACACTAAGAGAATTGTCGCCTCACCTGAGAAATCATCAGGTTCTGGACTAAAAGGAGAAATATAAGGAGGACTCAGGAATGCGGGAGGGGAAAAAAAATCAGAACCAGAAGAAAGAACATAGATTTTCTATGTAGGATGGTCTCTGGGCCCGGATACAGTTTTTGTCCACAGCGAGGCAAATCGGTATGCAGGTTTGACCTTGCGTGTATAATAATAACTAAAATAATAAGTAAAATAACCATTTACTAAGAGTGTGTGTCTGCGTCTAGACCCACTGACCGCAGTTTTCACTGTTAATACTACAGATTTGCTCCAGAGGGGGCGACCAGACATCCGTGAGCCCGTCCTGTGTTCCACTTCCCTCCTGTCCCACTGAGAAGCCCCCTGCCAGCTCTCCCTGCTTCTGGGCTTGTCCACCCCCAAGTTATTCCGCACACTGCAGCCAGAAAGATATTTGATGCACTTCACGGCACTCTTCGCCCATTCTGCAGTCACATATGACACTGCCCTCCCTGCAGCTGGCCTCTTCCTCCTGTTTGAGCAAGAAACCAATAAGCTCTTTTCTGACTCTGAGCCCTCCCTGGGATGGTCCCTTTGCTCGGAATTCTCTTCCTCCTCTGATTTGTTGAGATGGCCATTTCTTCAGGTCTCAACTTAAATGCACTTCCTCTGAGAAGCTGATTGAACCACCCTCTGGAAAGTAGCATTTCCATCCACCAGGCTTCTTATAGCCAGGGATCATTTTCTTTACACTTATACCATAATTATTTGTGCATTTACGGCTTCATATCGGTCCCCCGAATGGTCTATCAGCAACAAGAGGAAAGACACCTCGTATCTGTTCATTTCTGTATTCATTATAACTTAGCCTGGTGCCCAGAACAGGGGTGGACCCTCATGTGTCCGTTGGTTGGATGGAGAATTCTGTCATGTTAATACATTACAGGGACACTGACAATAGAGGAGATGATCTTGAATATATTTTTTTCTTTTGAGAGAGATACAGAGTGCAATCAGGGAAGGGGCAGAGAGAGGGAGACACAGAATCTGAAGCAGGCCCCAGGCTGTGAGCTGTCAGCACAGAGCCCAATGTGGGGCTTGAACCCACGAACGGTGAGAGCATGACCTGAGCCGAAGTCAGACGCTTAACCGACTGAGCCACCCAGGCGCCCCACCTTGAACATGCTTTTAATCGCTCAAAGCCGTCAGGGAGCTACTGTTTCTCCCAACCAGATTAACGTTAACATAACCATATTGACAATTTCAGAAATTGTCCAAGAAAACAGACAAACGGGCCAGGCCAGACTGGCTGGCTTCTGAAAGGAAAAGTCAAGAAGAAAATGTATCAGTTATTCACAGCAAAATATTTGTCAGGAGTGGCAGTCTGGTGGCAGAGGAGACAATTATCATTTTCTTTACTGGGCCAACAGGTAGACCCTGAGAACCATTTTAAATTAAATGGAATCCAGCATGGCTGCTGACTGCAGAATTTCATTTTTAGGTTTTCGTTACCATCTCTGGGATGTATCCTGTTTCCTTTTATATTCAGACCGTAGCTATCGATTCCCCGTATCTTTGCTCCTTCCCTGTCTGGGTGCAGACAATATACAATCTCAGGAAGGAGTGATCGCCTCCCACCCAGAGGGGTGTTGCCCGAGAAATCCCATGGGCAGCTCCGCGTGGTCTCTCCTTTCGGTGTTGCTCCTTCAGGCTGGGCTGCGGAGCATCGGTTGGGGGCTTCATTGCCTGTGCCAGAGGTTCTAATAAATCAGGCAGAATCCCGCAGAGGGGCCCCACTGATTCAGGCATTTAGACGAGAGCAGACCAGAACCAGAGCTAAACCATTCTTCATCCTGCCTGGCATTTCCTTTCTCTTGGAGGTGCCTTTGTTGTGCGGGACTGAAACCAAGTCCCGGAGCTATTGTGCGCTGACTCCTGTGTGTGTGTGTGTGTGTGTGTGTGTGTGTGTGTGTTTTGGGGAGGGGGATGCACATGCTCATATGCCTTTTCTCCCTCCTTTCTTCTTTTTATTATCATTAATAATGAAATATTGAGACCAGGCTGCTAATGAGCCTAAACTCCCTCCTGTTAGTTTATTTTTCGCCTTCAGACTGTCACTTCAGAGTAAATTACTTCTCTCTGCATCTTGTTCCAGTAATATTGCACCAGCGCGACCCTCCCCCTCCCACCCCGGCTCTAATTTCAGGGTTATTCCCTTTCTCTCACGGCAGTTTGCTAGAGCAAGGGAGGTTGCCCCATCTATCATGCTTAAACCTGTGCAACGTGCCCCGCCACCCCCCTGCCCTGCCATGGAGACATCATTCTCGTGGCTCTGGGTCGAGTCGGGTTTTAAATACTTACACAGTGCACGCAGATATCACCTATAAAGAAGTAAGTAAATAAATAATATATACCCATCCCTGTGTGCTGTTCCTTGAGGTCTGCGGAGGAAGATTTAGAGACTGCGAGGCAGAGTGAGACCCGTTTGGGAAGGAGGGGGCCAAAGAAGCGGGCGCGCTGCAGTCCCGCTGTCCGCCGCCACCGCCGTCTGCTCAGCTCTGGCTCCTGTTCATTTCATGGCACGCTAAGCATTTCCTTGTCAACTGGGAGATGTCAGGATGTGAAAACAACCAACATTAAGTAGATATTCTGTGCCAGCACAACAGCAAGTGTCTCCAATATGCTTTTGTCTCCTGTTCAAAGATGCTAAACTGGTCTTCAAACAGCCACCGCGTCTCCGTTTCTTCTTTCTTCGCCAGTGCTCTGCTACTGGGGACTTCACAAAGGACTGGAAACCCGGGAGCTTTCTCTCCGTTGCATTTCCTCCCTGGTTCCTTCCTTTCTTCCTCGTCTTCCTGCTGGTCGGAAACACGGGCCCCCAAGCCTTATCGCAGCCCTGCCATTGACTAACGCGATCTCGGGGAACTAACCTCTCTGTATCTGTGTCCTCACCTATGGAGCGGTGACAAATAACAGTATTTGCTTCATAATTATGTTTTGAGGACTGCATGAATTAACACATGCGACGTGCCTAGGACAACGCCTACTCACCCTTTACAAGCGCTCAACCCGTCATTTTCTTCCTTGTCCTTTTCTTCTGCCTTTTTCCCTGTTTTGTTTATCACCCACTTGCCTTTTTTTTTTTTTTTTTACCACTGACCCCCAGAGAATTAGCTTTATTTCACTCATTACTCACCCATCTGTTATGTACAGAACTGAACATCGTCCCACGGTTGTGGCTGGTAGTCACAGACAGTGCTAGGTAGAACCCTCAGGGCCAGAGGCAAGAAGAAAACTCAGTAATGCTGTTGCCGTCTTTATTTGTATTTTTTGATATTTGTTCATCCTGGATTTTTTTTTTTGTTTTGGCTTTAAGTTTGGCTTTTGAAAATGGCGCATGAAAATATCCTTTATCCTGATGGTTGAGCTTTTTGGCAACGCTTGAATTTCTGCCCAAGGCAAGTGCATCATGGCCTTCACCTGCCTTGCCACAGGTGAAGCCACAGAAATCCACTGTCTTTTACCTGCCCGATCTTTTCTCATGTGGACCCTCATTTCAGTACATACCTTCTCGACAAACGGCCACCCACCTGGTATTGGGCTTTGCAGGGGAAGGGAAGGGAGAGTCATTTTTAACCCAGAAAGGAAAATCTCTTCGGCCTCAGCAGGCAACAAAGGCAGGCAGGGGAACACATTTGAGATCCATGTGACCTCAAGGTTAGGCCTTCAAATCTCCCCAGCTGATCCATGAAATCTGGTCTTGCCTCCCTTGATGGGACGCGAAGAGGGGCCAGACTGGAGGCGGGGTTATTTATGAACCTGACACTCTGGGTGCAAGATGGCTCAGCTGGCGGGGTCAGACAGCAGAATTCAGATGGCGTAGCTTTTCCTCTCTCATTTTCATCCAAGTGACTAAGACTCAGCCCTTGGGGTTAAGCATTTTTATGGGGGTGTGCCCCCCATTCTGCTGTGCCCCATGATAAAGTAGGACCTGCACAGAATTTATCCTTTACAGTTCTTTTGATTTAAGAATGAAAGGGCAGCTGCTGGGCAAATGAGAGGTGGACCGGGCAAGCTTCTAAACTCCCCTGTTAATAGAACCACCTACCGCAGCGCTGAACCCACCTTCCTTGAGCCTTCAGGATACTGTTTGAAAATTATGCAAAACTTTTCTAAGCTTTGAGGTTATAGGGGAGTCTCAGCCCCTTTAAATATGCCCTAGAAGAAGCTACTCTTTACTAAATGTTGAGACTCTTCTATGTCTTGCAATTCCAGACGAATCTTCTACCGAACGTTGCCCTAACCAGGTAATGTACAAGCTCGGGATCATACAAGTTGCTAGACAAATCTGATGTCCTTTAATCTGACACAAGTCTTTTTTTTTTTCTTTAAGTAGATTCTAGCTTAAAGCAGAGAATCAGTAATGCCTTTGTTCCAATTTGGGTTTTTTTGTTTTGTTTTGTTGTTGTTGTTGTTATTTGCAAATATGCCTGAAGAGTATATATCAACAGTTCAGATTTTGGAACATTGAGCCATTTACCTTTGTGAACATGTTTCAAACTCCACCCTGGTCCTGAAACCTCCAGAACAGAGGTGCTCAAACTTCAGCGTGCATCAGAACCACAAGGAGGGTGTCATGAAAATGCTGGCTCCACCTACAGAGAATCTGACTCGGTAGATCTGGGGTGGGACCCAAGAGTTTGCATTTCTCATGTGTTCCCGGGTAATGTTAATGCTGCTAGTTTGGAAACCATGCCTTGAAGACCACTGGTGTAGACTTTAGATGTTCATTAGGTCACAGTTTCAAGTCGCTGCTTTTAGTGGTCAGTTGAATTATCCTATGAATTCAGCGTAAAGAGAGAGAATGTCTCTCCCTTTTTATCAGTCAGGGTCGTCTATCTTCTTACTCATACAATTCCTTTTTGGTGTTCTATTTTGGGTTGCTTCTGTCCTTCTGTAGCTTCTTGGAAGCTTTTCCATCCAGCTAGCGTGCAGGGAAAGAGAGTAGGGGGGAGTGTATTGCTTCTGAAGCACTCTGGCCCAGGAGTGGCTTGTATCACTGGAAGCATGGAGGAGAATGTGCCCCAGAGGAAGAAGAAAGGTATTTCAGTGAATTTATAGGCTTCTCTGCTCCACCCCCCCAAGAACATCTGGGTGTTCCATTTTTGTTCGAGGTAAATCAGTCAACGGTCTCAGTTTTCCACTTTATAAACACTGTATCAAGCGCTGGTAGTTATGCCCTAGGTTGCTTCCCTAGTTATTTGGCGACTTGTCATAAAGTGCCACTTGTTCCTAGACAGAGTGTTCCCTCTCTGTAGTGGGGTTAGAGGAAGGATGCCACTAGATAGGTGAAGATGCTGATTCCTCTTCAGAGACCCGCGATTCCCTTCTAGAAGAGCTTCTAGACAATAAAAAGCATTTTGACACTCTCCCTTCTATTTTAGATGCCCCTGATTTCTCATACTGTTTTGTTAGCGGAAGAGAACGGGGGTGGACAGGAAGTGGAAGGAAGAAAAGAGTAAAACTTTCCATGTTTCTTTCTGCCCACCTGACTCCTGTATTTCAGTTGCATATGGTCTGCGTGAGAACATGAGAAAGAACATCTGACCAGACATCAATTTTTGTTGCCATCAACAAATTGAATGATGCATACCTCTGTATGTAGGCAGAGATCCTTAAAATAGCCTGGAAATCATGACTTGCATGCAGGCATATCGTTATATATGATGAAGCAATGTCATTGTATGTTGAGCAAGGTGAAAAAGAAGTCTCTCACATTGAAACCAGTTTCTCTCCCACCCTCCTGGAGTTTACAGGCAGAGAATGAATTGCTGTGAAGTCTATTCTGGATGCCAGCACCTCTGCCCACATCCTCATTTATACACTCCTCCTCGTTCCTTCTAGGGGTATCTATTTCCTATAGAAAAAGTCTAACTCATTGGAAAAAGCTCTTCAATAGAGTTTCATATCTCATCTCGACCCTCAGGACAGTGAGCTGACGTACTAAAATCACTTCGGAATAACAACAAATTATTAAATACATATATATAACATCTATCTACCTATCCTTATATTTTTCACAGTAACGTCGTATACATTTTCTTCTTTTGCCCTATTTAGAATCTTATAAAAATACATAGGGTGGGTGCAACACGTCCCCAATTTGCAGCTGGGAAAAGTAATATGCAAAGGGGTCAGATCACTTGCCTCAGGTCACCAAATGAACTAGGAGATGGAGCCAGGTCTAACACTGAGACACCTATACTTAAAGGAATATTGGACTCAGATACATGTGAATATAGCCCCTGCCCCTCATGTTAGTGACCCCTTCTCCACTTCCTTCCCACTACCTACCCATGAAGAATGGCATGTCACATCTGTGAAGCAATTTTGTGCATAACTTATAATAAGATTTAGGCCAAATAAGTCCTTTGGATGATGTAAATTCTCAATATGTTCAGCCATTAGCTCCAGGAAATTCTAACATAATACAAACACATTTTCTTTCTTTATTTATTTGCTTATTTAGTATTTGTGATAGAGAGAGTATGAGCAGGCAGAGGAGAGAGGGGCAGAGGGAGACACGGAGAGAATCTTAAGCATGCTCCACACTCAGCACAGAGCCCCACATGGGGCTCAATCCCCCGACCTTGGGATCGTGACCCTTGCTGGAATTAAGAGTGGGATGCTCAACAGACTGAGGCACCCAGGCGCCCCAACACAAGCACATTTAGACATCAAATTATTTAGCTGCATTGAAAGTGATAAGGTCAGGCTATTACAGGCATAGCTTAAGCAAGCAAATGCTCAAACACTTGCTCTCAGCCTGTCTGTATTTTGAAGAAAGAAAATATAACCCCAAATGTTCATGCATGTTTCTGCCTTCTCCCCCTCCCACTTTGTTGCCAAGTAATAAGTATCCGGGTAAGCCCAACTCCGATTTATCGCAGGAGTTTGTAATGGCTTCGAAGACCTGGTGCCTCAGTAACATTTTATTTTTCCAAAAAATTACCTGATAACCATGATTGACGGGACCCATTCCACCATTTTCAAAGCCAGCTTCCAGCTCTCCTTCCTACATTATCCAATACCCAGAGACATCTTTAAGTGTGATGTCAGCGTGCAAACTGAGTCTACATTCTCTAAAAAAGTATTTATTAATAGATCTTCATAACCTATCAGCATATGTAAAATGACATAAAGAAAAGCAAAAGCAAAAACAGAGCGTTTCTTTATTCCCTTCACTTTCCCCAGGGTTCTTTTCTATCTGTTTTTGCCAAGCTCTTTCTCAAATTGTTTTTGTATTATAACCAAATGGTAGCTGATCGGAGGCATCGGGGAACATGTCGTGGCATTTTCTGCGCATTCCCCTCTCTCCAGCTTGGCTTTAAATGCCTTCGTGGCACTAACAATTTGGGCTTCATCCAGAGCACTGAGCCTTGCCGGCATTATGATTACATTTTTTTTTTTTTTTTTTTTTTGCAGAGTCGATGTTGCTACATTAAACTCCAGATGCTTTCTCACAAGTCACTAAATTAACATCACATACATTTTTGGCCCATTAACGTTACACTAAGATCACAGTAGGATTATCACCCAGCAAGGTGATTTTGTGCGTGTCTTCTGCTCTCAGCATCCTTTCGACATTCACTTCTTTAAAATTAGGTCAGGGAAAATGAAGCTAGAGACCTACCGAAGACCCATGCCTGAAACATCACAGGAAACTCTGTCCCTGTCAAGAGAAAAACATCTTCACCTTCTGTCTGTCAGCAGATTGACATGTTTTATGAAGTGCAAGTGACAGCCTTTAATGTAAGTACCGGCAAAATTACTGTTGGATGGCTTTTTTAGGAAACGAATATACTTTATGACATGAAATATATTAAAACGTCAGTGTTTTAACCAATGTTGATAAAAATATATTACAGTCATTTATTGAGTTTGTAAAGCATGTTATGGGCTAACAAGATAAAAGATGTTTTGCAAATAACGTTGCTATTATTTAGAATGTGCATCTGCTCTTTGAGTTCACTCAGTATAGGTAGGTGGCATGCTGGACCCCTTTTCAACAAAATAGCACTTCATTTGGGAAGAGAAATAAATTGCTCTCAACAATAGTCGGCACTCGTTTAAGCAAGCTCATTTGTACTGCCGCACGAGTACTTTTGTGCAAAGTCTTGTACGCCCTGCACTATTTTGGTATCTGTCTGAAAAACTGGGTCACAAATCCAGCATTGCAACTGACTGTCACCCTGCAATTGTCTATGTACTTAACCATAGACCCTCATTAGACTCTTAGCTCCATGGAACAGACTCGATGCACTGTTTTTCTTTGTGTGCCCTCTGCCTGGCTCAGGACAGGACACACAGGCAATGGATAAATGTTTGTTGAAGAGGTAAAGGAAGCAATGAATGAATGAAGCATAACCCAGGTCCGTTGACCTATCCTGTAATCACAAACTTGCGCAAGTTGGGTACACATATTGTCTATTTTAAACGATCAAAAAACATATTTTTTTAATGTTTATTTATTTTTGAGAGAGACAGAGACAGAATGTGAGTGGGTTAGGGGCAGAGGGAGAGGGAGACACAAAATCTGAAGCAGGCACCAGGCTCCGAGCTGTTAGCGCAGAGCCTGACGCGGGGCTCGAACTCACGGACCGGGAGATCATGACCTGAGCCGGAGCCGGACGCTCAACTGACCGAGCCACCCAGGCGCCCCTACTTTAAATGATTTTTAAAATGTTTTCCATTTTTTTGGAGAGAGAGAAAGAGAAAGAGCATGAGTGGGGGAGGGGCAGGGAAAGAATCCCAAGCACAGAGCCCAATGTAGGACTTGATCCCACAAGCCGTGAGATCGTGACCTGAACTGAAATCAAGAGTTGGATGCTTAACCGACTGAGCCACCCGAGCGCCCCTACATAGTGTCTATTGTAAAGAATGGCTTTTCCAGTTCTGTAGGCCTTAAAAAAGCAGACAGTTGTAAGTAGCAATTATTACCTGGAGAGGTGCAGTTTGAGATATTTGGGCTTATTAGCAAAGGACGTCTTTGTTGAGAGGGGAGCCCTGAATTCAGGCTGTGATCCCAGATTTTCTCTTTTAGGGGAGACGGAATTACTAAGTGCAAGGAACTTCATGTTGTACAACTCAGGGGAGGAGATCCATCCGGCTAATTGGGCTTCAGATGTCAATAGCTTTTCTCCTAAAAATCTGCGATATTCTTTTCTGCACGACTGTCACAGAGAGGGGAAGATCCCGGGTGAAAGAGGTATCATGTTTTGTCTTTTAAAGCAATTTCATTTCACTCACCACCAGGCTACTGTCTTTCTCCTTGCGTTCTCAGCTTCTTCACACTTCTGGAAACCACAGGTCCCTCCCCAAGCCCCATGCCACTTCAATTGTGAGGCAAGTGAGACACGATTTAGGCGTGCAAGATATTTTACTTTGCTGAACACACTCAGTTCAAGGAAGAGGAAGTGAAAATGGTGTTGAAGGAGCCAAAGCAGCAAACTGCCGTGGGGGGTGGGGTGGGGGGGGAAGTGGGGTGCTAAGACTCAGCCCAGGGTTAATGCGGGTGCCGTCATCTACACGGTTCAAAATGCGGTTCATTTGGAAGCACATTCACATTTTCAAGAATGATAAAGAAAGACAATCATTGTTACAAAATAATCCCACTCCTGAGATATGGCCACCGTTTACACTTTAGATTTCTTTCCATTATATATATCATATATACCCCCATATAGGTCATGTATGCACTCAGAGGTACCTAACTATGTAAATATTTTATACACTTTGTACCCTACTGTTTTCACTGGAGGAATAACGAAGACTGGGATGAGGTTGAAACAAATTTATCCAGTGGTAGGAAGGTCAACCATTGCCATCTTAGAGTGAAATCGCAGTAACATGCCGCAGAATGAAGGAGCTTAGAGATCGCTCGAACCTCGCTCCTCTTTCCAGCTCCAAGCCTAGGACAAGAATCCATGGGCCAACATCACCTGTCCGTCTGCTCTCTGGCATGCTCCTCCTGTACACACAGCCGGACAGGAGGAAACCAGTCTGCTCCTCTAGGCACAGCCAGAAAGCAGTGCAGGGCAGGAGGAAAGCACAGGTTCCAGAGTCCCATTCAAATCCCAATGCCCACGTACTGAATTTGCAACATGGAGCAACATCCTCAACCTCTCCCTCTTTGCTACAGCACAGATAACAAGAGTGCCCATCTCTTAGGATTCTTGTGGGAATTAAATGAGCAAATACATAAACAAACAAACAAAAAAACCAAGACACCCAGAACAGAGCCCGGCAGTTAGTATGTCCACAGTAAATGTTATCTCTTATCATTATTCCTTCACTGTGGAAGGATACTGTCCATATCTGGGAGAAAACACGTTTACAAGTCCACAGTTAATTTGAATTCAATTTAGACACTCCCTCAAAAGACTTAATGTAATGATCAGCAAAGTGAGTTTGCAACCAATCCATCGATCAGGGAAAAAAAAAAGGATAATCAAATATATTAGTGGACTAGGTCTTACAGGGTTATAAAAGAAATATACAGTCTGGCTTACAGATTTCTGTAAAAACAAGAAATGAAGCAATTTTGATAAACAAGACAGTATCTAATTATGCATAAAATTGCGTATTATTCATTTTGAGTATGGCTCTTAGTGTGCATCTATTACAACGTCCCCATTTTACAAAGGCAGAAACTGAGACCCAGAGAAGTTACATAGCTTGCTTGAGCTTGTCAGTACAGAGGGACCGGAACTAGAATTTCAGCAGGTGGAATTTCAATTGGTCGTCAAGGGAAAGATTTGGAAAGGACGCCGGAAGGACGAAGAGCCAGCTGGGTGCAGGGGAAACAACGCAGGGCCTCTGGGGGAGGGATGGACAGCGTGGGTTCGGAGCGTGGGGAGGAGACCGGCTTCCCCGTACGTGGAGAGACTTGTTGCTCATATGTTTCTAGCTTTTGCACCAAGATCTTTGGCATCTGACCAAGAACCTTTCATCCTAAAGTAGAAGGAAAGGCGGTGGTGTCCACTCAGCTCACGGTGCAAGGTTGAACAACACTGTTCTTTCCCCGTCACTTGGAGTACATCTCTCAAACCCTCCTCTGATCATCCATCCGATAGACCTAAGAATAGGGTCTTGCTCATAGGTTGTCACACAAACAAATAGGAGAATACACACGCTTATGCTTTGGAAACCGTAGCAGGCTAAAATGTTGGCTCATGAAGTTTCCTCAGCTTTCCCTCTGCCATCAGGGACCAGCAATCCAAGCGAACTCTTAGCAATTCACCTGCTTTCCTAGGGTCGCTAACGCAGCTGGGGCCCAATGATGGAACAGCCGCACCACGCAATTGAGAACATTTCTTAGAGACCGCAGCGCAGGCCGTGAGCTGCGCAGGCATTGCAGTGACTGATTAAAAAATACACGATGAAATATTGCAGCTATCAATAATTCCTGCACATGACTGACTTCTAATGAAAGGCTAAAGTTTCCGAGGGAGAGAGAAGAAATGAAGAAAAGGTGTTTTGTTTTGTTTTTTTTTTTTTTTATCAATTTCAGAGGAACACTTTGATATAACCCTGAAAAAAAAAACCAACAAAAACGTTTCCTGGTGAAATATTTTCTTTTATTGCCCTCCATCACACAGTGTTTGTTTAATTTCCCCTTTTCAGCAGGTATATATTTCAGTTTTTAATTTAAAAAAGAAAAAAAAAAACCAACATCGTTGCTCCTCATTGGTTTCCTCGCATCATTTCATTTCCTATTTGCTAGGCTTCTCCTCGGAATTTTTTTGTGGCCCGGGATGAGGAATCTCATCCGCTATTTTATTCTCCGAAACTTTTGTCTGAAAAGCAGAATATGACCACAAGCGATTGAATTTCACTAGACTTCGTTTCCGTATCTGCCCCCAAAGCAATATGTCATTTCTGGTTCTACCGCCAGCGCTTAGAAGCATCATGCCACCTCCATCGACATGGCCCTCTGAAATATTGGCATAAAAATATTATTAAAAATAAAGCACGTGCAGTATAATTAGCAGGTGTCCTAGACCACGTGGTAGAGGGCTTTGTGAGGCTGTGAGAAGCTGCAGCCTCTCTAGCCAGGGGGTGGATACGGCAGCACGAGAGTCACCCACTACAGTGACCTGTGCCTCCTTCCCTCCCTCCTCTTTCCTTCTGCTTTCCGTCATCCACTCGGCCCTTCACATGTTAGTCTCCCTCCTCGTCCTCCCGCACAACTGAGGCTTGGCTAGTCCTCCTGTGCTCCCTGGGTCTGGCTAAAAAAAAAAAAAAAAAGAAGAAGAAGAAGCAAGAAAGAAAATAGGAAAGAGACAAGAGCAAGAATGTCTCTACCGTGAGTCTGAGGCATGACCTTCCTCCCAGGCTTCAAAATAGCATCTCTTGCCTAGGTCTCGTGAGTCTGGCTGAGATCGGGACATCCAGATATGTAGGGCACCAGGTATTAACCAAACTCTGAGGTTAAGGACACGGTCCTGGCGACTGCCACGTCTGCCCCAAATGCCTGACACCAATTGCAAGTTTGGGAGTTTTCCAGAATCACCCCACCTGGGCCAAACCCTCACTGTTCTCTGTTCTCACACTCCTGACACTTCTGACGCCAGATGTGGGCTTTCTTCCCCATCAACCAATTCTCTGACATAAGCTGGATGTTCTACAATCCAAGTCAGTTCTGATACTAACCATAGCAGTGCAGACCCCACAGGTTAAGGGCTCAATCCCACAAGACTGCACCCCTATCAGATGCCAATCACAGCTGGTGCCCCCCCCCCCGCCCGGTTACCCACAACTTCCCTGTGACTTGGCTACAAATCAGAGGTTCCCATGGCCCCATGCTTAGGTTCAATCATTTGCTAGAGCAGCTGTGAGAACTCAGGAAAACAGTTTACTTATTATTGCCACTTTATGACAAGGCATGTGTTAAAGGCTACAGATGACTTCTCAGATGAAGAGATCCATAGTGTGAGATCTGGAAGCGTTCTCAGTGCAGGAACTTCTGTCCCTTTGGAGCTGGATACACCATCCTTCTGGCCAGAAGATGTGCTCGTCAACCCAGAGACTCTCCGAACTCTGTAGTCCAGGGATTTTTATGGAGGATTCATCACATAACCATGACTGATTACTATCTCACTTTCCAACCTCTCTCCCGTCTCTAGAGAATGAAAGGTAGGACTGAAAATTCCAAGCTTCTCTTCACGGGTTGGCCTTTGTAGTGACCAGCCCTCATCTAGAAGCCACAAGGAGTCACCTCATTAGAAGAAAAGATGCTCCTGTCACCTAGGAAATTCCAAGGGATTAGGAGCTCCATGTCAGGAACTGGGGTCAAAGGCAAAATATTGGCACGAACCAGAGGCAGAGACATTTTATACATATTTCTTATTATCTCTCACACGCTCAAGCTCAACAACTCATTAGGAAGTCTTGCAGAACTCACTAAAAATGATGCACCCACAATCATATTTATTACAGGGAAAGGATGCAAATTGGGACCAGTGAAAGGAAGACACTCATAGGACAGAGACAAGGAGGGTTCCAAACCCAAATCTTTCATCATCCTGCGATGTGTCACCTGTGACGCTTAGTCAAGCTTGATATGCGGGGTTCGTATTGAGGCTTCGTTACATAGTCATGATTGCTTGATTGCCTATGATTGAACTCAGTCTCTGTGTCAGCTGATACCTCAAGACCAAAAGCAGTCCACCCTCTAATGATACGGTCGGCCTTTCTGGCATTTGCCAGTCTCCACCCTAAGATTATCAAATGTGGTCCCCCCCACCCCGACCCTGAGTCATGTTGTGGGATAAACCAGCAAGTAGGGTCCTAGGGGGCCCACCATGAAGAACAAGCATTCTTGTGTAGAGCCAAGGACAAAGGCCAGATGTCTATTTCGGTAGGGCCAAGTTCTTTACTCCTCCAGGGCTAACAGTGGAAAAGCCACGGGAGCCACATGCATGTCTACCTGCCTTATTGAATAACTTCCAGCCCCTTAGCCCACTCCTTATCCTCTTTAAAGGGTCAAGGTTATTCTAGGTAGAGTATTGATACAGAACTGTTGCTTTTACCCAGTATGTATTTATTTAAGACAATATTAAAATCCTTATGAAGTCCCACAACTGACGTGTTCTGGCACATTAGATTCGTTTTAGCTCGTATTTAATGGTGCTTTCCATCTCATAAGCCCTGTATTTAATGTTCTGAAAGGAATTCACATTTCCTTCAGAGTTTCCTGCTTTTGAGGACTGTGTTTGCCACCACAAAGTGAGTCACTGGTAGCTCTTTCTGTTGACAGGGGGAGGGCTTGTCCAGATCCAACACAGGTGCTTTCCAAACAAAACATTTTAGTGAATGACAGTTCTTTTCTACAGTGCTCCGCATGATTTGAAAAGTAGAAGAAATTGCTCTAAGTTTCGTAATGTAACATTTTATTTGGGTCTGTCTTGCCAGTGCTTTCAATATCTTAAAAGTGGCCTGAAAGAGATTTAAAACATTTCTACCCATTACGGGCAACAGGAGAGAAATCCTTTGTGAATGGAGATGCTAAGTCCAAATGTTTTGTCTGTGACACGGCTCTTGTTGTCTCCAAAGTGGTTTCTCTGTTAAGAGGAGGTTGTAATGGGCATCCACGCATAACCATTTGCATCTTCGAACACATCAATGGCTCACATATTCGCAGGTGGTGATAGACTGATTCGTGCGTGTCTGCGCAATTTGGCGCGTTCGGCCGCGTGCTTGAGGAGGTGGGTGTATTTCACAGAAGCAGGTTGGGCAATAAATTTTGAAACTGCATCCTCGTCTTTGGCTAGAGTAATAAAAGTTTGTAGGCTTAAGAAAGCAATATTCCCTGGAACCGCAGTACACGGGGACGATGAAACTCAGCTGAAACGTACGGTAATCTCCAAGGCCTACCCAAGCTCGAGAGGTGCAAAGTGACAGCCATAAAGCAAAATGTAACACCTGCCTCACTAAGAGTCATTTTCGGCCTCTGACCGATTTCACACAGCATTAGGAAATATGACTAATGCCAAGGCCTGACTCCCTGGGGGAGCTTACGAAGGAGCGTGTCAGAAAGAAAAGTGATGGCTCGCTGTTACCTGAAGCAATGAGAGGTCAGCGCTGGTATCACAGGGTTGCAAAGTCTCCCCAACAGGAGCTCGCTTGCCCTTCTCTTAGATCCTATCTGCTTTACAAAATAAGAATTGCAGCCATCCTTAGGAACTTGGGACCTCCGCAGGTCAGGAGGGCTCCACGACAGAGATCGAGAATCTTCCTTTCCGTGGAGTTTGGTTTAGGATGTAAGAAAGTCGACTCTTTCCCGTGACATAATGTTGGCGTGGTGCAATTTACTGCCGCTGAGGACATCCCCATACGACAGGCGAAGAGAGGCAAACCAACACTCACATTAACCAAGCCCGCATCGCTATCCAAAGAATCTGAGAAGCACATCTAGGCAAACTCCAGCACTCGTGCCCACACTTCTCCCAAAGCTCCTTACCCAAAGGCTGGAAGAGTTAATTAGATTTGAGTCTTTTTCTGGCTCAGATATTATGCTGGGTTCTGGCCCTCGGGGGTCCCCTGCTTTTTTTTTGTTTGTTTTTTAATTCTGCTTTTATTTTCCAGACATAAGCTTTCAGATACAGAATTTGTTCCGTGTCCAGCTTGACTATCTCTTTCGGTTCCTGCACCATTGATTAGCCCCACCTTTGATGATGGTAGACGTGGTCGCACATGACTATCAGCTTTGGTTAATGTCCTTGCCTTATCCTAGGATCATTGCCGTGACAGGAACGTCAGCGATGGGTGATTTCCACTGAACAATGACTTCTCGACTGTGGCTATGCAGGCAGAGCAAAGACGAAAGATGAGCAATTATCCAGTGGATGTGATCCATGCTGACAGCCGATCTGGATGATTCAAATAGAAACAACTTCCTTTGCCTCCCTGGCAGGTTTGGGGCTTGATTTAGTGAGATCGTTGTTTAACTTTCTTTGCCTGTGGAAATGCAGTACATGTGTTTGCTGGTTAAGTGAGGGTTTGGGGGTTATAACCACAGCATCTGTTAATTTGACATTCAGGTTTCACTCTGGTTTGGAAGCCTTTGTGCCCCAAATTTAAAAGCGGCAATACGTGCCTAACTCCCAGCTGTCTGGAAACTCAGACTGCATATGCTTCTTGGTTTTCTAATCTGCCCAGAGAAATAAAACCATCACCTGAGCCAAAGAGTAGTTTGCCTAATTGGATTTTTTTTTTTAATTTGAGAGATCCACAAAGTGTATTCTAATGTCGCAATTGTCTGAGTGACATTGTGAGCTGAGCCAGACCACTTACCTAGACTCGAAGATTTACATTTTGATGATGTTTTTCAAGTGCTGTTTTATCTAGAGGAAAAAAGCAATAATTTAAAGCAGCTGCAGAATTCCTTGTACATCTGCTGGAAGTCCTTCCTTCTGCCCCGGGCAGCACAGCATAATGGATAGGGCACGAGTTTTAGAGTCTATCTGACCCGGTTCACAGTCCCAGTTCCAAAACTCATCAGCTGTGTTATCTTGAGCAAGGTACCTAAAAATTTTCAAGCCTCAGTTGCCTTATTTATAAAACGGGGGTGACAATCATCCCGATAACTCCCAGCCACGATGAAGATGAAGGTGATTCATTCAGTAAGCATTTGCTGAGTGCCTACCGTGTGTCAGGCACTGTTCTAGGCTCGGGGCAAGCAGCAGTGACCCAAAGAGCTGGTATCATAGCCTTTGTGGAACTGATAACCTAGGGGGAGGAGACAGCCAAAACCAAGATTCACAAGAAAAATAAATAGGTGCGGTGGTGACGAGAGGTCTGGAAGAAACATAAAATATAGCACAGAACGTGAGTCGGGGGGGGGGGGAAGGTGGTATGCGGGAAGAGATGTGAGAGAAGCCTCCCTTAACATGGCGATGCCTGAAGAACGGAGAGGGCAGGTCATGGGGACGTTTGGGAGAAGAATGGTATGAGCTGAATTGTGTCCCCCCAAAAGATATGCTGAGGTCCTAGAGCTAAGTAACGCAAGACCATGACCTTATTTGGAAATAAGGTCTTCATCGAGGCAATCAAGTTAAAATGAGGTCATTAGGGTAGCCCTGATCGAATACGACGGGGCAATATGGACCCACAGACCCACGAGGAGGGATGAGACCGTGTAAAGACACCGGAAGAAAATGGCATGTGACTGGACTGCTGCGTCCACAAGTCAGAGAATACAAAGGCTTGCTGGAAAGTGACGGAAACGAGGAGCAGCCAGAATGGGTTCTCCACACTGCCGTGTCAGAGGGACCAGGGTGCTGCCAACGAAGCCTTGACGTTGGACTTCGAGCCCCCACGACTGTGAGGCAATTGGTTTCCGTTGTGTTAAGCCTCTCAGTTGTTGGCTCTCTGCCACAGCAGGCCTTGGGAAGCTGATGTAAAGAATGCCGGGGCTGAGGGATCAGCAAATACGATGGCCCCGAGTCAGCAGTACAGCAGACCACGTGGGCAACGGCAAAGAGGCCGGTGTGCTGGCGAGGTCTGAGCCGGGGAAGCACGCGGTGGAAAATGAGGTGATAGAAGCAAGGGGGTGAAGGCTGTGGGTGGTCCTTCAGACCACCCTCAGGCCTGTGTCTTTCCTCCCGCATGGTAGGGAAAACCATCAGAGGGCTTTGAACCCAGAGGGAACATGGCCTCACTCCCGTTATAAAATTATGCATGTAGGGGCGCCTGGGCGGCTCAGTCAGTTGCGCGTCCGACTTCGGCTCAGGTCACGATCTCGCGGTCCGCGTCGGGCTCTGTGCTGACAGCTCGGAGCCTGGAGCCTGCTTCGGATTCTGGGTCTCCCTCTCTCTCTGCCCCTCCCCTGCTCATGCTCTGTCTCTCTCTGTCTCAAAAATAAATTTAAAAAATTAAAAAAAAATAAAATGATGTATGTAACGGGCCTCCTGATTGTTTTTACTCCTCCAGCCCACTTCACTTCTGATAAAGTCTCGTCGAGCGGTGGGTGGGGAAGGCAGGGTTTTCAGCATTTATTATTTATGCAGCTGCTCCTGTGCTATGTGCCGTTGAGAACTCGCACTCACACTGATTGCCATCCTTTGGCGTTTACAGTGACAGCTTCTCTTTACCTGCACCCCCCAAATGCCATTTATCCGGGGCTGATGCACTCAACAGTGATCCATTTGGATATATCTGTTCGTTTTGTCTTGGTTCTGCTTTGCTGCAGAAAGATAATGAACCTCCACCGGTTCCCACACGGCCAGTTGACCCTTTGCCGAGAAAGAAACAAACGTTTCAGAAGGCAAGATCAAAGCACGGTCTCTGAAGGATCTTCCGTTGCTGGAGATGTCTGGCTTACCGTCGAGCGAGCGATTTGAAGGAGAAGCACCGATAAAAAAGAAGGCCTAGCTTACAACGTAAAATGGCATAGTGGGGTTGACTGCAGGGGGTAGGGCAGGGTAATGAGGGCTGGGACATGGCTTCATTCATTCAGTCTGTATTTATTGAACACATGCTACCTGTCAGTCACTGGGTAAAAGCCCAGTGGTTAAAAAGCTAGCAAAATTGGACCATCCACAGGATAATTCCCAGGGAGTACGAACAGAAACCAAACAACCCAGAGGAGGAGACATATTCAGTTCTGCTCTGGGAGTGGAGAAAACACGAGGCAGGAGGAACATAGAACCCGGACAACGTATGATAAGGGACCGGTAGTAAGTAGCTCAGTCTGGCAGCTGGCAAGAGGGTTGTCAGAAAGAAGAATGTCTAAAATTGAGATGGGGTATGCGACACGTGAGCAGAACATGCCGCAGGGAATTCTAGGAAGTGCTGGACGATCCAGAGGAACAGGCAGGACATACGGAAAATCCGCTCATCGCAGCAGAGCCCAGACAGGGTTGGGATTCGGGGGGAGCCACTCTTCCATGGAAGCCTTGGATTGGGGGCGGGGTGGGCAAGTAGTGAGTTAAGCGACTCCTAAGAACACGTAGGACATGGTCCTAAGGGTGATGCATATTCCGCTGGTTAACAGAGGAGCATTTCAACATGGAAACAGGATGGAGAGGCTATTAAAAAATACATAAGCATTGGGGCGCCTGGGTGGCTCAGTTGGTTGAGCGTCCGACTTCGGCCCAGGTCATGATCTTGCGGTCTGTGGGTTCGAGCCCCGCATCGGGCTCTGTGCTGACAGCTTGGAGCCCGGAGCCTGTTTCAGATTCTGTGTCTCCCTCTCTCTCTGCCCCTCCCCCGTTCATGCTCTGTCTCTCTCTGTCTCAAAAATAAATAAACATTAAAAAAAATTAAAAAAAAAAACATAAGCATGACATGGGCTCAGGTTTTGGAAACACAGCAGCTTCCCAGGTATGACGCTGCAGGGAAAAGATCAAGGCCGAACTTAAGAGTATGAAAGGTGGCGCGCGAAGGCCAGATGCACCCAAAGCCTGCAGGGGGAGTGAGTTTGCTGCTGAGCTGTGAAGAGCTTGCTTAGCTGTGAGGAGAACGAGGCTATGAGAACCCACGAGGCACTGAATCCGCATGAGACTTCTTGCCTCACCTGGCAATTGCTGGCTATTCCACACCATCCACATGAAGGAGACACAAAAACTCTACCTATCACCATGGACCAGGACTGTTGGCCAGGAACCTCTGCCCCTGCCCCCACAAGCCACCTAATGTGGCAGAACATCCGATGCATCACGTGAAGCAATTTCCTATTGTCCTAGTGAAACAGAGTGAGGGCATCACAGAGGCTGCGATGGGCGGGACCTTGGACACAATTTATTGCTCGTGCTTCATTTCACATTAGAGATCTAGAGGTGTATTACTTGGATAAACATTTTGTTTTTCTTAAAGAAAAAAAAAACAGCTGCACTTCTTGTCTGGTCTGTGTCTTGATTTTAGATTTTCTCTCTTCTTCAGATGACTGGAGAGGAGAAAGAGAGCCTTTTTGATATAATCACTATAATTTAAACGACTTCTTGGTTTTCTTTCTGGTACGAGGAACAATTCTGGAAAGTAGAGTCGCATGCATGAACACTGTTAGTAACAAACACCTCAAGAGAATGAACCAGGGGCGCCTGGGTGGCTCCGTCGGTTGAGCGTCCGACTTCGGCTCAGGTCATGATCCCGCGGTTTGTGAGTTCGAGCCCCGCGTCGGGCTCTGTGCTGACAACTCAGAGCCTGGAGCCTGCTTCGGATTTTGTGTCCCCCCCCTCTCTCCGCCCCACCCCTGCTTGTGCTCTGTCTTTCTCTGTCTTTCAAAAATGAGTAAACATAAAAAAAATTTAAAAAAAAGAGAAGGAACTAGAAATATTGGTCTCTCTTGGACACCACTGGAAATTCCATCTGCACTTCACGTCATTTCTTCTGTGTGGGTGACCATCATCTTCATCCTAAACAGGGGCACGGAAAAGACTTTCTTTCCTTATCCCTTCACACAAAATGTCTAAGCCTCTGATGCATGCTTTGAAGTCAAGGTGCCCGTGTTGAGTCCTGACTCACTTATCAGCAATGTAACCTGCGACAGGTGACTTTGCCTCGTGCCTCAGTTTTCTTATCTGTGAAATTAGACTACATATTATGATGTTGGATAGGATGGAACAAGTTAATACTTGTAAAGTTTCTGCAACAATGCTTGGCACCTAGTAAGCACTCAATAATTATTTGCTGTCAATATTACTTTTATTCCTTTTATATGTGGCCTTTCATGAGTGACTGGGGGCAAGTCACCGAAGCCATCTGGGAATCATTGCTCCAAATGCATGGTTTGAAAAAAAAAAAAACAACACAAAAAAACCGGATCTGAAGCCTTTTCTGACGCTGAGTTCCTAAAGTTTTTTCTCCCAATGTTGCCATAAAAGTAAAATCAATAGTTACATTTTCACATTGACTGCAACATTTCTGGAAAACCATGCTTTTGGGGGTTTAAAGATGAATGCCACTGATAATTGGAAAACGATCTCATTTTTATGAATGATCTTCCCCATTTGCTCCTTATTGCTCATAAATTGAAAAAGTTGTCTTGAACTTCTGCTTCACGAAATGTGAACATTAGTGAAGAAATGCAGATCTAAAGAATGAAGACCGTTATCGCTTCTTTTCTCTTTTCTGGCTTCATTGCGTAGGTGTTTTTCTTCTGCTGGCGAGGAGACTCCAGCTCCCTCTGACCTGACCTTTGCGTAGTATTTATTGGATTAGAGAAAAACAATTCACAGAGTAATAAAGATATCTGTGCATGCATTTATTATACACAGAACCGTGCTTTATTTTGGAAAATCTGTCCCAAACCTGCTCAGGCAAGTCAGCACTAACAAGGTCACTGCAGACTTCGCTGAGTGCCCTACAGATGTCTCTCGCTTTAGCTGGGATGGCAGTGATGGGATAAAGAGAAAAAGAGAGGAATTTATACAGAGGCAGGGACACTTCAGCGGCTCTGTGCAGATACAATAAAAATATTCAACGTGATCTTGGGTTGGCTAGTCAGGTAGAGAGGACTCATCAAGGTTTAATGGAGACGGACCTTCATCCCCAGGGCTGGACTATCTCCCCTCCCTCTACCCCCTGCCATAACTTCCCCTTTCCTTCCCACCCCACCCCACCCCACCCCCACCCCCTTTCCCTTTCTCCCTTCCTCAGCCTCCCCTATTGCCTTCTCATCTCCTTGGTCTCCTTCCTTTTGAAAAACCCCATAGATTCAAACTTCTCTGTCCCCAGTGACACGACCCCAGGCCAGGATCTCTGTACCTCATGTCTCGATCCCTACCACCATCTCTGAACACCTTGGCCGTCATAAACCCAACCTACATAAAGCTTCCAAAAATATTTATCCTCCATTCTGTTTTCATTTAGTCACTTAGGTGATGAATCTCAGAGATTGGCTCTTACTTAACAGTTCAGATCAACATTTTTCTTACCATTTCCAGCTATCAACTGGCCTCCAAATAACCTACCCCAGAGGAATTCTGTAAGCCAGGTTCTCCCATATAGCAAGATTCATCTCTCAGTTCTCAGCAAATATGTGTCCCTTGCCTCACACACCATTTCTCAGCTACATATTCCCACACCTGCTTGTTTTCCCCTTTTTGGGTAACATCCCACTTCCCATTTTTCATCCACGTAAGTTAATTTCTTTAAGCTGAAGAGACTCTTTCTCTGAGAATTCTTTCCTGTTTGCTTTAACCAATGATCACTTTGTTTTTAAACATTTGGAAGACTTTACTAGTTTGAGGCATCAGACCTGGATAGTTCTTAAATAAGGAGGTTTTAAATTCTTATTTTAACTTATTTTATTTTATTTTATTTTACTTTATTTTATAGAGACAGGGCATACTGGGGAGAGGAGCAGAGGGAGAGAGAGAATCTCAAGCACGCTTAGCAGAGACCCCAACGCAGGGCTTGATCCCATGACCATGAGATTGTGACCTGAGCCAAGATCAAGAGTTGGACGCTCAGCCGACTGAGCCACCCAGGCGCCTTAACAAGGAGGTTTTAATTATGAGTTCGAATTCCCATATAAATGCAGAAGTTTTCAGATTTTCCATTTCTTTTTGGGTTACCTGTGATAAAACATTTTTCTACAAATATGTTCATTTTTTACACATATATTTAAGTCAAATAATTTTTTTACAATATCTTCTATTGAATTGGTATTGATAACCCCCTTTTTTCCTTCTTATTAGTAACTTGTACTTTTAAAAATTTTAATCGTTTTTTTTTGGGGCGCCTGGGTGGCTCAGTCGGTTAAGTGTCCGACTTCGGCTCAGGTCATGATCTCGTGGTCCGTGAGCTCGAGCCCCGCATCAGGCTCTGTGCTGACAGCTCAGTGCCTGGAGCCTGGTTGGGATTCTGTGTCTCCTTCTCTTTCTGACCCTCCCCCGTTCATGCTCTGTCTCTCTGTGTCTCAAAAATAAATAAACGTTAAGAAAAAAAATTAAAAAAAATTTAATCAGTTTTTATTAGAAAATTTCCAAACGTTATTTGTCTTCTCAAAAACGTGCTTTTGCCTGACTATGCAGTTTTTCCCCAAAGAAGACTTCCAGATGGCCTAAGGATACGTGAACAGATGTTCAACATCACTGATCATCAGGCGAAAGCAAATCAAACCCACGCATGATACCTCACCTCACACCAATCAGAATGGCTGGTACCAAACAGACAAGAAATAAAAAGCGTGGGCAAGGATGCAGAGAACAGGAAACCCTCGTGCCCTGTTGGTGGGAATACGAATGGGTACAGCTACAACGCAAAACAGTACGGAGGTTTCTCAAAAAATTAAAAATAAAGCTCCAGTCATTGGAGCTTTAAAGGTCCAGTCAATGGACCCAGTCATTCCATTTCGGGGTATTTACCTGGAGAAAACACAAACACTAATTCAAAGGGATATAGGCATCTGTATGTTTATTGCAGCACTATGTCCAACAGCCAAGATGTGGAAGCAACATTAAGTGTCCACTGACAGACGCATGGCTAAGAAATAGCCCTGTCTATGCACATGGCGGAATATTACGCAGTCACAACAAAGAACAAAGTCTTGACACTTGTGACAACATGAACGGGCCCAGAGTATATTATACTAATTGAAGGAAGTCGCAGAGAAAAAGACGACTACGATATGATTTCACTCACGTGTGGACTCTAAACAACAAAATGAACTAACGGAACAGAAACAGAATCATAAACGCAGAGAACCAACTGGCGAGTGCCAGAAGACAGAGGGTGGGGGGATGGGCGAAATAGGTGAAGGGGATGAAGAGGTGCGAAGTTCCGGTTATAAAATAAATAAGTCACGGAAACCAGAGGTACAGCCTAGGGGACATCATTAATAATACTGTCATCACTTTGTGTGGTGACTACATTTAGCATGGTGAGCATGTCATAATGTATGAAATTGTTGAATCAGGATATTCAGTACATCTGAAACGAGTGAGATATTGGATGTCAACCATATCTCAATACAAAAAGAACAAACTTGGCTCTGCTGATTTTCTTGATTGTATATTGTTTTCTATTTTTAAAATGTCTACTCTCATTTCCTTCTATCTCCTTTCTTTGGTTTAAGGTACTGTCATTTTTGTCTAGCTTTCTAAGAAAGTACTCAAGTACTTAAAAAATTAACGTTTGGCCTTTGGTCTTTTCTCGTGTATATGTTTAAAGCAATACAGTTCCCTTTAAGATTGGCTTTCGCTGTACCTCACAAATCTGGGGTTATTTTATTGTATTTTCATTCCCGTATGATTAATATACAGTGTTATATTAGTCTCAGGGGTCCGATACAGTAATTCAACAGTTGTATGCATTGCTCAGTGTTCATCACGATAAATGTACTCTTAATCCCTTTCACCTACTTCCCCCGTCCTCTCAACCACGTCCCCTCTGGTAACCATCAGTTTGTTCTCTATAGTTAAGAGGGTATTATTTATTTTTATCTATCATTCAGTTCAAAATATTTTCTAATGTCCATTATGACTTCTTTTTTCTTTCGACCAAAGGGTTGTTTATAAGTCTATTGCTGGATTGGGAGGTAGGAAAGGGAAGCTGTATGGAATTGTTGGCTAACAAATGCTCAAGGGAAGTAAACAAATGGAAAATAGAGTCTAGAGTTGAAGACGGAGATCAGAGCTAGAGATAAAGACCGCGGGTTCCTCAGCAAAGAGGTGGCCATGAAATCTTGTAAGTAGATGAATAACCAAGGAAGTACCTCGTGAGAGTAGGAGGCCCAGAAAAGACCATTAAGGACCAGGAGGAAAAGGAAGGCTAACCTCAGTGTAGACTGAAAAACAAACAAAACGAAACAAAACAGAACAAAAACGTGCATAGGAAAGTGCTGTGCAACCCATCAAGGCAGGAAAATGGCGGGAAGAAGAAAGAAAGGGCCGTGTACTTTACCACCAAATGTGCCTGCAAAGGGGCGAGGAAATATGGCGGTGTCTAAAGAAGGACACGGGGCTAATGAAAGCCTTTTTGAAGAGACTGAAGTCTTGAGTGTCTGTTACTGTATTCATGGAACAGCATCTCTGAGGCTAACAATAGTCAACAAGATCTTCAATATAGCAGGAGGTAAGTACTCTGTGCACAAAAAGGGGCACGTCTTTCTCTACAGCCAAGCAGCAGACAGGCAGAGGGAGTGAGTACAAACTCATACATATGTCGGTTTGGGGGCGGGAAGTTGAGGGGCTTCTCCTAGTGTCTTGTGCGTTACATCTTCACGGATAGAATTCTTGTGGTAATTGTGGAGGAAAAAGAAAAGTGTTCCACATTTAAATCCTGGTTCACTTTCAGAGATTAATAACAATAATAATGGAAATCTGGGAGGCCTGTGATTTTCTCCTTTTCTTTAGTTATTCCTCACATCCCCTCTCTGGAAAGTTTCCAGAGAGGGGCTGTGAAAGCTGGCAGATGGACAAGGGTTCTCAAAGTGTGGTCCCTGGACCAGTCATGTCAGCGTCACCTGCTGACTCATCAGAAATGGAAATCAGAAATGCCCCATCCAAAACCTACTGAGCAACCCTGGAAGTGGGGCCTTGTATTACTCATCTAGCTTTTGTGTAACAGTTTGCCACGTATTTAGTGGTTGAGAACAGAAAATTTATTGTCTCACAGTTATGGAGGCCAGAAGTCTGAAATCAAGGTGTCGGGGGCCAGGCAACCTCCAATCTTTGCTTGATTCTTCCAGCTTCTGGGATGCAGGCTTTCTTCAGCTTGTGGGAGTGTAACTCCAATATGTGTCTCACCTTCCCAGGGCCTTGTCTCTTGTGTCTCTTTGTCCCAAATCTCCCTTGACCTTTCCATTATGAAGACATCTATCATTGGATTAAGAGCCCACCCTAAATTCATGCTGATCTCATCTCAATACCCTTCGCTTAACTACATCTACAAAAACCCAATTTCCCCAAAAGGGTTGCATTCACAAGTTTGGGGGCTAAAACTTGGGCATATCTTGTAAGGGACCATTATTCAACCTACTCCAAGCCCCGTGATCTGCTTTAAGGTGAGCCAGAGCAGTGGTGCTCAACCTTGGCTACACAAGAATCACCTATAGAATTTTTAAGATCCCTAATGAAATTGCATCAGAATTTTTGAGAATGGAACCCGGAGTTGACCAGATGATGACAATGTCAGTCAAGTTGGAAAACCAATGGTACAGAGGAAAGAATAAACTGACGGGTTACAATGCTGCCTCTTTGTCTTACCACGAGAGCCTACTCTTCTATAAAATGGAGGTCACCATACCTATCTCATTACATGTTTATCGTGACCCTTAAATAAAATTCTCTATGTCGAGCACTTGGAGTTTTAGCCATTGTATGACTCTTGACCTTCACTCACCATTAGCCTGTTTAATGAAGCACCAAAAAATGACTTTCTGCTGAGAATTTGGGCCCTGCCTGTAGTCCTTCCTTGGCTCCCCTCTGACGGCAGGTAGCAGGATCCCCTTTTAAGTGTGCTCCTTACGTGCCCCTCGGCTTTCAGGAAGGAAGTGAGCCCTTCCTGCTCCAGTCCAATGATCTCTCATGTCATGGGGTTTATATTCAACAGGCCACACAGAATATCTGGATTCTTGGCATTTTCCAGGAAGTACGATCTTGACTTTCTACCCACTCACCATTTATCAAACACTCATATGAACAAAATAATTTTCCAGGAAAATTGCATGAAAGACTGAAGATTCCAGATGTTTTCAGCCTCTTTCATTCAAACACAAAGAAAAGAAAATTGCTTATTGAGCCTCTGAACATCAAAAACTGAAGATATTGTGATGATTTTAGTCATCCCGTGGCTGGGAGTCTAGTCAGGAAGACAAAACACAACCAAATCGTATCACAAAGAAATGTAAAAATGCAACCGTGGCAAATGCCACAGAGCCTTTGAGGGAGGCTTACACGATACTACAAACCTATAACAAGATCGGACAGTCAGAGAGGTCAAGGGAGACTCTCTTGAGGCGAGATCCTTAAGCTGAGATGTCAAGCATGACTAGGAATTACCCATGCGAAGGAGAGAGGGGGAGCATTCCAGGCAAAAGGAAAAGCAAAAAGATGTGTGGCGAGAGTATGTTCCCTCCACCCGGTCCTTCCCTTCCCTTCCCTTCCCTTCCCTTCCCTTCTTATCTTCCTCTTCCTTATCATCTCATGGTGCCAAGATGGTTACCACAGCTCTGAACATGGTGTCCACATTCAAGCCAGGAAAGAGGGAGAAAGGGTCAATTAGCCTTGTCTGTCCCTTTCATAAGAAATCAGTCTTTCCCAGAAGACTCCCAGACTTCCTTATATTCCATTGGGAAACATGCTCATACTTAGGTCAGTCACTGACAGAGAGGAGTGAGATAACAGGATTGGCCTAAATCAAGAGAACTCTCTCTTTGATACCAAGGTCAAATATGAGATTTCTGGGCGGAGAGGCCGTCGCTGTGGGACTGCTGTGTAGGCGATCGAAAGTGTGTGTCCCAGAGACTACAGCAGCAGAGTCCAAGTGGAAGATAGAAAGCAGGCTTTGGGTGATAGTAAGGCAGTGAGAGTGGCAGGGCTCAGTGACTAACTTACCATGGGGCTAAGAGTGAGGGGTCTTGTGGTTGAGCAAGAAGCCGCATGAACGAAGGGTTGTATAGAGAAGAAGTATGGCCCTTCCGAGAGCACAGTTGTCTCAGCCCTAGCACGGATCATGTGAATTTCGATGGGTGTTTGTTTTAGGCAAGTTCTCCAGAGAAAGAGAATATTTATATGAGCAATTGGCTCCTGTGATTGGAGGCTAAGAAGTCCCACAGTGTGATATCCGCCAGGGGACGTCCAGGAGAGATCATCTGTAGTCTCAGTCCAAGTTCGAAGCCTGAGGGCCCGGGGAACCAGGAGTGAAAATTCCAGTCCCAGGACAGCAGAAAATAAGATGGGATGTTCCAGCTCACGAGTGAGGCAGGAGAAAAAGGGGTGGACTCTTCTTTGTTCTACCTTCTATTGTATTCAGACCCTCGGGAGAGTGGGGCAAGTTTCCCACGCTGGGAAGGGCAATCTACGTTACTGAATCCGCTGATTTCACCCTGAAACAACCTCACAGACACATCCAGAAATAATGTTTAATCTGGGCACCCCGTGACCCCGTCAAGTTGACACACACAGCTAACCATCTCAGTGGTTGTCCTGCCCCTTGCAGGATGTTCAGCAGCATCTCTGGCCTCTACCCACAAGCTGCCTATGCCACCTGCCCAGTAGTGACAGGGTCTCCAGATTTTGCTGAATATCTCTTGGAAGGAAAAGTTATCTCCTGTGACAGCCACTGCCTCAGAGAACTCTTCCTCCTGAATATGGCTTTGAGCGATGTGATCACAGGGACAGGACCAGAGAGAGAAACGTGGGTGTCTAGGGCACAAATTTTCAAGACGCATTGGCACCATCCTGAGATTTAACGCCCTCTTAACTTTTGTGGCCTAGGAGCCTCACGCACCTCTGCCTAGCTCTGCCTGGGTGGTGTCAGCCTCTATTTCAACAAGAAAAAAACCCGGCTCTCCTTATCATTGGTTCTCGTTCGAGGATGGTGTCGATGGTATTGTCCTTCATGCGATACGCAGAGACCTGTTGATGAGAAGCCCAGGAGAATTCCTGCCTATTTTCTTGGTCAAAAGCAGGGACACGTGTTTCCCAAGCCACTGGTTTGCTTTCATGTGAGGAATATTATGAACTGCACAAGTTTCGCTTCCCTTTTTGCACTGGCTGTTATTGACTTGTTTCCCGTTTTCGTACGGGCTGCTGTGAAACATGGGAGCCAAGCCCGTGACTTCCACGCCAAGAACGCATGATAATATTTCTAGCCTCATCCCTGACTAAATTCTAAATGCCTGCTTTTCCTTTTTGTTTTTGTCTCAATTTTGTTTTGGCTAATCTTACAGGTGATGTGTTTGTTGAAAATACTTTAGAGATGTTTGGCAGAGGTATCAAGGACCCAGCACAGGGTCCGGCCTCCAGCATGCATTTGGTGCACAGACCCTTCCTTCCTCCAGTACTGACATGAGAAGGAGAGACACTGCACAGGACAGACCTTTGCCAATGGCCAAATGCTCTGGAAGTAGAAGAGCCATATTTGGCGTCAGGATGGTCTCTGGGGACAAAGAAACAGAGCTTGCGGCAGAAGGTTTTAAAGGTGCTTCCACTTCTCCAGGAAAACAGATCACATTCAGTGGTGGACTTCGGACCTGTGTCGTTGATCCAAACTCTGGGGGGTTTGAGAACGTTCGCAAAACCCAGTGCCCTACATCAGCCCCGAAAGCCGTTATTAGTCTGTGTTCAAGTTCCTGAAGTGCCCCCCGCCTTCACAATGGGCACGTGTTGCGACTGCGGATTGCGTTCCGTATTTTCAAAGACAAGACGCAAGCAGAATGACAAAGAGGGATTAGTTAAGGAGCACTTGGAACCCTGAAAGCGAGATGGTTACATTAAGAGAGAACAATGAGCCCTGATCTGCAAAGACAGAGCTGAGCCAGGGCGGGGCGGCTCTAAATAGCCTTTGCCTCTTGCCGTGAGATTACTGCATTTTCATCATAATTATTAAATCTTGGCAACAGGCTCAGCAGCCTGTTACCCACCTCCCTGATGTCAGCCTGCTTCCCCACTCTGCAATTTTGAAACCTGGTCGGCAATTGCACCCTGAAGGGCAGTTCTAACAACGTTGCAGCAAACTTTCCCCCACTTGAAATCTTCAATTATATATGTACAGACTAATGGCAATCTACATCCTACCATTTTCTCCCTCTGTCTTTTTCCTCTCTGCCATATCATTACTTTCAACAAAATTAAGTTAGGGACATTAGTCCTCAGAGAAGCCAGGGGAATAATAACAGATGGGTTAGGGTACAGGAGATAAGGCAGAGAAAGGGCAGTTTGACTTGCTTTCAGAAAAGTTGGAGCCACACAAAGGGAAAGACACGCACACAAAGACAACATCAAACTTGCAGGGAAAATTTCAGCTCCTGGTGAGCCGAGCTACTAGAAATCCCTGGGATATTGGATAGTCACCGATCCATGGGGGGAAATGTACGGGGCAAGTAGAAATTATGTTTTGAAGAGTGCAGAGGATTGGAAAAAATAGAAGAGAGATGATAAAGTATTATTACTTCCCCCTAGCCTATTTAAATTCTTAGTTACATAAATAACAAAGATTTTGAATGAAAACAATTCCTGTGTGCCAGGGACGCTAGGGAATGACATTTGAAGGATTCTGCAGAAATACGGCATCTGGGCTTCGTCAGAGCCCAGTGAAAGTCAGGCTCCAAGAGGCCTCCTTTGAAGGGCTTATTTAACTTCGTATGTTCTGGTGTTCGTACCGATTAGTCTCAAAAGTCAGGTCTGACTCTGCTGCAGTGGAGAAAGTGTCTTGAACATAGTAGGTATTCAATATGTGTTCGCTGAATCGCGTTAACGTTTAGCATGCCTGGTTTTTAAAATTTTTTTTATTTTACATTTATTTATTTTTGAGGGACAGAGAGATGGAGCACAAGTGGGGAGGGGCAGAGAGAGAAGGAGACAGAATCTGAAGCAGGCTCCAGCAGGCTCAGCCCAGAGCCCGACGCGGGGCCCGAACTCACAAACCGTGAGATCATGACCTGAGCTGAAGTCGGATGCCTAACCGACTGAGCCGCCCAGGCGCCCCAAGCGTGCCCATGTTTTATGTTTTAAAGCAAAACTGATAAATATGGGAGGAGGCCATTTGGAAATAATTATCTAAAATAAATATATTCCAAGATTTCTCAAATCTTCTATATTCTCAAGGGGGAATGATGAAACCAGTTTTATAGTTGAATATAGCTTTTCAAAATTTATAAAGAAACTTTTGTTTATTTGTCTTGGGTAATTTTTCACCACATTCCTATGTAAAAGGTGTTTGTTATCCACGTGAGGTAGCGGTAAGACCTCATTGCCGTTGGGCCGGGCTAGGAAATGCGTTTTAGCCAATAAGCTGTGAGAGGCAGTGACATGAATTCATTCTGTTGGAGGCAATGAGATGACCTTGGGGGATTTTCTAGGCTCTCTTCCCGAATTCATTGACCAAGGAGGCCCTGTGTTCCACAGGATGGAGTCTTTATCCGCCAGGACTTTTAAGTTACCATATGGAGGAAAATTGTTCTAAAAAGTCACCCAGATCAAGCGCAGATATTTGTACGTAGGAATTAAAGCTTGGTTGTGTGAAACTACTTAGATCTCGGCCTGTTACAGAGCATTAGAAGACTAGCCTTATTAATATACTAAGCTTCATAAATGCGAAAACCGAGAACTATTTTATTTTATGGGTTGATTTATTGATTAACTGATTTTTTCCTGAGAACGGTTTTAAAATGCTCCGGATCGCATTGTAGGTAAGAGGCGAACTGGTATATAAACCCAGATATTGTCGAAAGCGTATCGACACAAAGGGAAACCCCCAGCCCTTCTGCGGGATGGAAGGGAAAACCGTATTTGGTCTCTTTTGGTATAAGGCGTGGTGGCTGGATCCACTCTGGGCAGCGAGATCAAACTAACATTTGTGAGGAACAGAACTACTGCTTCTATTCTGAAGCCCAGGCTTGCAGAAAAGCAGGAGAGATAGTTACTTCCATGCTTTTTTTTTTTTTTCTGCTTTGAGAGCCCTTCCCACACTGTATTACTAAATAAGCTTTATTTCTATGAAAGAAAGCCCCACATCTCAGTGGCTCAACACAAAAGAAGTCTCTTTCTTATGAACGTAACGTCCACTCAGTGGAGCTTGGGAGACCAGCCTCAAGCAGTTATTCGGGAATTTGGGTTGATAGAGTCCACCATCTGTAACACACGGTTTTCCAAGGTCACCTTGGGCACTGGCAGAAAGCCAGCGGACGGACGAAGAGCCAGTGTGGGCCATTGAGCTGGCCTTTATGGACCAAGTCTGGTAGTGGCACATACCAGTCTCTCATTCCATCAGCTAGAAGACCGTCATGGGGTTCTACTTGCCTGCCATAGGGACTGGGCAGTGTTGTCTAGCTGGCTGTCTAGGAGGTATAGGAAAATAACTGGGAAACAATAGTCTACACCACAGTCACAGGAGGGAAACAATAGTCTACACCACTGTCTACCACAGTCAATCCTTCTGGTCACCAAATAAGCCTTCCATTCTTCTTCCCAAGCATTAAACACACTCATCCACCCCAACTCTAGCATCCATTCATCCTGGGGAGGCAACTCAGATCCCCGTATAATCCCTCCCTCTGACTCAAAGCTCAAGATCTTCAGAGGGTATTTAATCTTCTCCATCAAGCACCCCTTTGTTTCCAGAAATCTGAACCCCAAAAAGAAGCAAACTGCTCTCCCAAAATAATAGTGACGTAGGACAAAAAGCTGCAAAAAGTGTCCCGTTTAGGGAAGGGAAGAATAGAAGCAATGTAGCCGTCACTGGTTGCCTGCAGTTACGGACTCCTGCGCGGCAGGTGTCCAGAAGGCCCCTCCCTGGAGTCACGGACATTTCCCTGAATAGTTCTTAATTGCTCTCTGCTGAAGGAGCCACCTTGTGCACAGTCTCTGGAGCCCCTGGTGACACCCTCTGAGTAGCTCTTCCTTCAGGGCTGCATAGCTTATGAAGTCTGGTTTTTTTTGCTTCTGTCTTTGTTTTGTTTGTTTGTTTTTTGCTAGTGATGTCCAGGGGCCCAGGAGTTACTACCGGTTTCACACACTCAAAGAATTTTTGGTCTGGACTCATAGACCCTTTGATCCCATACAATCACCTAAAATCTTCAGAGGTTTCTGATCTCTTTCCTTCTGATCAGTTCCTTTCACCAGAAAGCCAGCCCAAATGTATTACCTAGACGTGTTCTCAATCTGTTTTATTTCTTTACCTTCTTGTCTCGTCTGTTTCTTTCGTAACTTAATATCAGTTTACCCTGGGCCTGGAAAAATGCATGGGAAGGTGGCATTCTTTAACCTCATCTTTGCCACAGGGAAGACTCCTTTTGTTCAACGGACACGTTTTATGAACGCTCTGCCGCTAAGTATCTTTCTGAATCATATCTTTTAAAAAATTTGAGTTTACAGGTGCTAGGCTTTTCTAACCTTCCAAGGCCCCACCTTTCCGGTCTCTATTTCCTATCCTTCTAATTGAAAAGCGGCCAATTGTGTCCTGAAATGATTTCCTCCTTACAATAGCTCTCCAATAATGAACAATCGTGACTACCTCTTTTCGATTCCTCCAGCCACTTTTCCTGGAATCACTGGATCAGCAAGTGTAAAATCTTAGCCCCATGTTTTGCTCAAAATTTTGCTTCTAAGTAATAGGTCCACAGGTTCACCCTTCTCCACTGTCAGTTTCTAGGTGCCCTGTCTTCAGTGACCAAGTCAGTGTCACGTATTTTAGGCTTTTCATCCCGCTGTATCTCAGTTCTGATAACGGTTTCTCTGTTTGTCGAATAACTTCAGGCACACCTGAAATAATCTTAACGATTTAATAGGTTTCTCTTTTGCAAAAATTCTAAGCGTGGTGCCTGGGGGTTCTAGTCCACCGTCGTTGAGGATATAAGGCTAAAGGAGTCTCCACCGTCTTGCTTCCAATGTTGCCATTGTCATTCACATCCGGCTGGTAAATTTTGGAGGAGCGGACGAGAAGTGGATATTTTTAGGAGCCCACCTTCAATGTCGGCATGCCTCCTTTCTGATCCCATTTCATTCTAGGCTAGGGTTTTGCAGAGTGGGTGAGCCACAAGAACAGGGACGCCTGAAAGCAAGGGCTAAAGTAAGCCCAGTGATTAGAGTGATGGAGCTTATCCTGGTCAGTAAGGGAATGAAGTCAGGAAGAGGCTGATGGGTGGTGGGAGCTAGTGGGGTTGAAGAACTTGTGATCTTGAGATCTAAGTGCATAAGTATAAATAATAAAGGGAGAAAATGGAAATACAGGAATGATGGTCAGAGAGCGAGATGTTGGAATTCATGTTTTCAAAGATGGGAGAGACCTATATGATAGCAAGATTCAAATTTGGTTCCAGAAATGGGTTGCTGAAGCCTGGCTAAGTTGTCCTCGTTCTAATGTTTCGGTCCTTGTGAATCCAGCTCAGACGACTACTGTGGTACAGAGGTTAAGCTAGAGAGTTCTATTTAAGCGATTAGTGGGGGGAAGCTCAAAGATTCTTCTTGGGCCTCTGTTTCTTTCTTTTTAAAAATTTTTTAATGTTTATTTTTGAAGGAGGGAGAGAGAGAGAGTGAGAGAGAGAGCGAGCATGAGCAGTGGAGGGGTAGAGAGAGAGAGGGAGACACAGAATCCGAAGTAGGCTCCAGGCTCTGAGCTGTCAGCCCAGAGCCCGATGCGGTGCTCAAACCCATGAACCGTGAGATCATGACCTGGGCTGAAGTTGGACGATTAACCGAGGTGCCCTTGAGCCTTCTGTTTCTTAAAAACAATCAGCCTGACATAACCACATGCCAGTGAGGCACATTTTGGGATGGCAAGTGTTGTCCTACAACTGTAATGCTTACTAGCTTGGTGTCCTTCAGGACGGTAATCTCTCTCAACACCCTCTGCTCCTCTATAACATGATAGTATGAATCTTTTCTCCTTCATAGGGCTGTTTTTAGAATCAAGGAGTTAATATGCATAAAGTGCTCCATACACTCTTGCCCATAGTAACCAGTCATCTTTAATCTCTACTCTGTCCCTGTCTTTCTTGATGTTCTTCTGTTCTCCACATTCACCACCTTTACCTCTACTCCTCTTTCCAACCCACCTCTATGGAGCTACCCAATATCCAATATACACACGGTTCATTTGGAACAAGATGCTGTAACACCAGCCTTTCTTCCAAATTCATCACCCAACCTGTAGAATGGAATTTCGTTTCTATCACATTAAGTATCCAATTTCAGATGTAGTGGCTTAATCTAAAGTGGTTCCGTTGCACTACATTTCTCTTGAGAATAAGCACCCAAAAAAAGAAAAAGAAGAGAAAAAAAATTCTTGTTTGGCATAGAAAGCTTTCTCCAGAGGTGTGGCTGAGGGCCTACCATTACATTTACATCATAGCCACTATCATCCCGGCCTGGCAGGTATCATTTCTAATGACAGTCCTGTCCCAGTGGCTCTCCTCTCACTTTAGCAGAAATCTCCTTACAACTCAAAATGTGGTCCATAGACCAGGGCATCAGCATCACCGAGGACGTTAGAAAAACAAAATCACAAGCCTCATCTACGCCTATTCCATCCAATTCTGCATTTTAACAAGATGCCGAGAGATCCTAATGCATAATAGAGTTTGCAAAGCACTGGTATACAGCAAAGAGACTAACCTTTCCATCCCTTTGTTTGAAGGAAGGGTTACATCTTAAAGCAGACATCGGGCAGAGCGCACTTAAAATTCATCCTTCCTGTCTAGAGATGTGGAACTTAAAATTCTACGGTTACCTAATGCTCTTAACTTGAGACGCAGAGATGAGGGAGGTGAGAAGAGGGGGTGGCTGGTTTCTCAAAGGAATTTCTGGCTCCACACAAGATTTGGAAAGTGGTTTTAAAATATTTCTTTTTAGGTTGCCCGAAGACATTTGCTAATTTCCCTAATGTGAGTTTCCCCCTATCTCAGAAGGGGAGAAACAAATAAAAAAGACACAAAGAAAGTACAATAGGATTTGTGTGTGCATATATAATCCTCAAGGGTCTGTTCCATCTGGAGTGAAGTCTAGTAAAATAAATCAGTTAGACCAGGGAAGTGGTGCCCGCTTATACATAGATACAGGACAGGGCTAAGAGCAATCTGCTTAGAGAGAGATGGGTAGCTGACCCAAGGAATTTGTCTTAAGGCTGTTCGTACAAAAAAAAAAAAAAGGCTGTTTGTACAGAACGCACACCATTTTTAACCAATGCATATGCTTCTTTGGGACGTCGGGTGGTGGTGGCGATTGATAGGAATTACGGTAGAAGCTAAAATCCACTCCAAAATTACCAGCTTAGAAGACAAATTGTTTACTTGAGCGGGGTCCTATGATTATTAAACAACTGTTATTCTACAGAGACCAAGTGTGATTTCAGGTTGGAAGTTTCTATCCTCAAAAAATAAAAGCAAAAGCATTGTTTCGTGGGACTTTCCCTTACATTGCTGCAAAGAACAAGGAATATCAGACCAAAAGCAGAGACCATCAACAGCTTGTAAATTTGTTAATCTTTTTGACTACCCCAAATTTGTCTAAATTTTCCCCTCGGTGTCTATTTGGGTGGTTACCAAAAAGCAAAACTAAATAAATAATACAAAATTATAATTTGAATCCCTGGTAAACACCTGTTTAGCCAATGATCAAAATTAACCACACTATCAGTAAGACGTATCAACATACAACCTGCTGCTATGATGCACTTAGAAGGACATGTTGTCACTTTTGTGATATTCTTGCCAAAAATGTATCACTTCATTCTATCAGAAGTTTTCATAAGAAAACATCAAACAAACCCAACTCAAAAGACATTCTACAGAATACTGTTATGTTACTCTTCCAAGGTATCGAGGTTATGAAAGAGAAGGAAGGACTGGGGGAGGAGGCGAGAAAAGCAGTGTGGATGCTAGATTGGATCCTATAACAGAAAAACAGCATTAGTGGAGAAACTAGTGAAAATTCTCAAATTTGTAGTTTATTTACCAGCATTGTATCAATGTTAATTTCCTGGTTTGACCATTGTACTACCGGTGGGGTGGGATATTAACACGAGCGGAAGCTGACTAAAGGATATAGGGGCCCCTTTTGTACCACGTTTGCAACTTCTGTAGAAGTCTAAGATTATTTCAGAATGTAAAAAGTCCTTAAAGACTCAAAGATTTTTTGTGGTTCGCTTTTAGAGGTAACTACAGAAAGGAAGTCCCAAGTTTCTGTCAGTCTTGGGATGAATACCCTAAATAGGATAGGAAGATAGACCAAGATCCTGGGGCCAGTAGCAGGAAGACTAGGGAAAGCCCCAAGAATTGTTCTGAGTCTGTGAAGTGATCCCGGGCTTTAATAAATAATAATTCATGCAGACCTTAAATAATAACATGTTAAATACACGTGCATACGCACATACACACATTTACACATACATACATATAATGTATATCTGTATTCATTGTTAGGGCCTGAATTGTGTCCCCCCCCCATTCATATGTTGAAGCTCTAACCATCAGTACCCCAGAATGTGACTGTATTTGGAGATAATAACTTTAAAGAAGTCATTAATCGAAAATGAGGCTGCTGGGTAGGTCTTAATCCAATGTGACTGATGTCCTTATAAGGAGAGGAAACTTGGACACACAAAATGATGCCAAGGATGCTGGCACACAGAAGAAAAACCACTGAGGACATAGCCAGAAGGTGGCCATTTGCAAACCAAGGAGAGAGGCCTTAGGAAAAACGCAGCCAGCCCACACCTTGATCCTGAACTTCTCCCATGCAGAGCTGCGAGGAAATAATTGTCCGTTGTCAAAGGCACCCAGTCTGTGGTATCTTTGCTATGGCAACCCTAGTAAATGATACAATTACACGTATTTTATTTTTTTAGAATCTTATATATTTTCATTTTTTAATGTTTATGTATTTTTGAGAGAGAGAGAGACAGAGAGAGAGAGCACAAGTTGGGGAGAGACAGAGAGAGAGGGAGACACAGAATCTGAGGCAGGCCCCAGGCTCCGAGCTGTCAGCACAGAGCCCAAAGCAGGGCTTCAACTTACAAACTGCAAGACCATGACCTGAGCCGAAGTCAGATACTTAACCAACTGAGGAGCCGCCAGGAGCCCCACAATCATATATGTTTTCAAGAAATGCATATTTAATTGGTCTCTTTAACCTTCTTTAAACGTGTCGTATTTTTTTCCCCTGCATTCATGGATGAGCATACTATTTTCCCATGTGGAAGATTCTTGGCAGAGGCTTTTGATATCCTTTAATGCTTATCTTTCATCTAAAGGATGCTCCACTCAGTTTTAGATGAATATTAGATACATAGGAGGTTTCCCAGATCACCCTTAGAATGCTTTCTTCAACTTAGTGTATTGCATTTAAGAACGACTTGAACCTACTATGGTATGTTCGAAGGAAGTTAACCTAGATTAGTAGCAGTCTGTAAGTCCTGTAATTCTGGGAGCGGTGGTACAATTCGGGTTTGCTAAGATTTAAGACGAGAGTCAGGAAGGACATAACAGATACCTTTCACTATATGCAGGGCTTCCGGTGAAGCAGGTTAGGTTTATGTCATTAATTTTTAGGGAGCAAACTAGTTTTTAGTTAGTAGGAAGAAACATATTTGGTACCAGCATAAAATATTTTTGGACAATCAGCACCATCTAGTAACAGAACGGTCTAGCTTGAGAGGTAGTGAGTTCTCAGTCACCCAAGGCATTTAATCATCTAGCGATGGCCAGCTGTCCGGGATCCTGCAGATCAGTTCCCTTGACCGGATGCAGGTGAAATGTACTAAACTTTTAGAGTTCACTGGCTCTAAGCGTCAGTGAATTCTAAGGGTAACAAAGGACAGTGGAGGGAGTCAGGATTTGGGGAAAATAATCTGCAAAGAACAGTCAGAGATATTAGCAAGGTCATGACCCATCAAGTGAGAGGTTATTCAACAGTCATGCATCGCCTCTGTCCTGCAGGGAGTCGCGTTAATTGCTCTGGGCCAGCGCCCAGGCACAAGTATTTCCTTTTGTGTGTGTGTGTGTGTGTGTGTGTGTGTGTATTTATTTCTTTTGAGAAAGAGGGGAGAGCATGAGTGGAGGAGGGGCAGAGAGAGGAAGGCAGAATCCCAAGCAGGCTCCACACCGCCAGCACAGAGCCCAACACAGGGCTCCATCCCGTGAACTGTGAGATCATAACCTGAGCCGAAATCAACAGTTGGATGCTTAACAGACAGAGTCACCCAGGTACCGACATAAGTTTTCCTAAAAATCTTCAGGTAATCCTCCTGTGCAGCCAGGCTTGGGATCTCTGATCTAGCTGCAGTGTGCAGCAGTGCTGTGCGATATCCCCTCCCAACTCCTTATCATTTCCAGCAATTCTCAAAATCCTGAGCTTTCCATCATACTTCCTGACAAAAGGGGTGACATAAATTCTTCTGAAGAATGCTAACACCAAGCTACCAAAGAGTTATGGACCCCTCACTGGCTTTTCCACTGTCTACACTTGTCTGGCAGCAATCATCACACCCAAAATTAATGCAAAAGATGTGTAGGGGAGCAATGCACTAAATATAAAAGTTTTTCCAACTCCCCCATTGCGTGATAAATTGGAAGCAGTTGGGTAAGTATTCCAGATGCTGCCTGATATTTACTACACATCTATCACCCTACACAGGCAGCTGGTGTCTAAAAGGGAAGTCACCTTTGTTTGGGGGCAGTGTAGAAAGATACCACAGGAGTTAATAAGAAATTGACTTGCTTATCGATTCAGCAACTGCTACAGCGCAGAAAAAGATTTTCCCTCTTTAGGAAATACGAATAATTATAAAAATAAAAATAACAGGTGATATTTATTGAGCATCTACTCCATTCTGGACAGTGTTGTAAGTAAGCACATTACATTGATCAATTCATTTAGTTGTCCCAACGACTATATGAAGTAGGTGTTATTTCCCCTCCCCCTTCATTTACACAGATGTGGAAACTGAGGCACAGAGAGGCTGAGAGAAATTCACCAGGTCTTAGGACAGACGAGTGACAGCACTGGGAGGCAAACTTAGATGTCACAGTTTGGAACCGATGTTCTCGCTGTACCCGCCGCCACCCCCCTCCCCGCCCAAGACAGGTATCTAGTGAAGCCCGCTTGATGTCATCTGTTCCAAGTCTTCCGATCTGAGATGCCTGCAAGGGGACATGACGGAGAGATCTGTCAAACAGGTTATTGCCAAGGTCCAGCCACCATGCAGCTAAGCAGATAAGCAGAACAAGGAAAGCATAACGTGTCCCTTTAGTCAGGGACGAGGTCATACACCATCTGCAACACTTTCATTGTATTCAATTTGCCCGTTCCTCATATATAAATGGAATTATTTAGTTGATTTTTTTGAAATCTTCTAATTGGGACAGACCATTCAGTCACTTCTGTCAGTTGATTTCTGTTTTACACTGTGAACACCTTCCTACCTAAGTGATCCCTATCCCATCCCGGTTCTACATTGTTTCCAAATCTAACCTTCGCTAGCTGCCAATCCCTACTTATTAGCTTTCTTTTATACTTGCCTCCCTTATCTTTAAAAACAAACAAAAGAAACTAGTCCTGGGGAATGTTATTTTGTGATTAACATATTTATCTGAATTAGCGCAGCTGAACATTTCTCAATTGAGATCTAGCCCATGTCCCTGTATAGAAATATCCAATGCAGCGAATCCTCCCAAATTACGTTATGAAACGAGCACAATTCCAATAAAAATCGCCCTTTTTGACTAGATAAATGATTCTACCATTCTTCTAGGAAAGCCAGTTGAATTGCAGCTAAGATATTTTTGAAGAGTCAGGTAGGTATACACCAGCTGATAGCCAAACATATTCTAAAATGTAGTCAATAAACAGTATGGTAATGGCATGGGAATAGAAAGATCAATGGAAGAGTACCTTATTTCTGACTTTATTCTGGACTTTACCATCTTTCGCTTTTCATTTACAAGGGGATTTAGTGCCTGGAAAATTTCAAAATGGGAGAAGGTTTATTATCAAATTTGGGCCATCTAAATGTTCCTGGTATTTTATTATTGGAGGCTTCTATTTTTTTTTATTGAAGTGTCTTTATGTTATGTGTCATCTCCCAGGAGAATCTCTGATAATGTGTGTTACTAGTCCTAATTTAGGATGGAAAATAGAATAGGGAGTTTTCAGCTCCCACTTGGGGGCCTTAGGATTGTTTTGATTAGTGTGCTGTTTTTGATCCATTTCACAGCTTTCTGGAAGGAAAATCTAAACTCCCTCTGGAAAGGATACCCAAAAGAGCAGTGGCCAATGTTGGGGAAAGTAGACTTAAGAAGGTAAGAAGCTGAGTACTCCCAGCAAACCTCTTCGCTGGGGAGATAACCACACCCATTACTCTTCAAGGTCAAACACAATGGATTTGGAGAACTAAACGTGAACCAGGATGAGCAAATAATGTCTTTTTCCCACTGGGAAGATTCCTTGTCTTCTTGCTGAGGAATTTTCTCTAGCCACCTCTGGCCCCTTGTTACACCAAGGTTAAGAGGGAGTAATTTACCTGATTCTTAGGTTTTGGAAGAATGGAACAAGCTTGCTCGGCTCATCACTCTCCTTTTCCTTCTCTTCGGAACTAGCTGCCTGTAGATGACAGGATATTTCTCTGTAAGCCTGTATGTCTTAGCTTGGAAAGCAGCACTTGGAAAGAGGAATTGCCTGAGACTCAACAGTTGTGTTGAATTTGGGGGTTCAGTTAGCAGGGCGCATCTGGCTTGTCCACTACGCTAATCCTTTAACATGCCCAATCACAATAATAAAAGTAATGTTTTGACCCCCATTTGCCTTACTGATTCTTTTTTTTAATTTTTTCTTAATGTTTATTTATTTTTGAGAGAGAGAGAGTGTGAGCAGGAGAGGGGCAGAGAGAGAGGGAGACACAGAATCTGAAGCCGACTCCAGGCTCTGAGCTGTCAGCACAGACCCCAATGCGGGGCTCAAACTCACGAACTGTGAGATCATGACCTGAGCCGAAGTCGGACACTCAACCGACTGAGCCACCCAAGCATCCCTGCCCTACTAATTCTTATTTCTCAATTTATTTAGAACCCAAGTAGTCAAGAGGGTACTACATACATATGGGATCTCTTCAGATACTTCCAGCAATAGTATTTGATAAAGGTAGCTTCTTGACCTTTCAAGTTAGGTACTCACCACGTGTTCTATGGAACCTTGGTTTCTTTGATGCTAACAGATGTTGTTTGTAAAAGGATTACATGGTTAGATACATAATTCTAGGTAGAGCAAGATAAAATAGTTACTACAGCACTTCTTGAAGCTTTTAAATGGAAATACGCTCTGTGAATCTTAATGAAGGAATAGATTATTCAGCATCTCTTAAATATATATGTATCTGAAAAAAATGCTTTCTTCAAGAATCCTTAAACATCAGTGTTCCGTAGAACACAGTTAGAGAAAGGCTATAAATTTCCATGAACAGCGTTAGGCCAATTGGCAGTTTGCAAAGAACACACAAAAGAGGAAGAAATTACTACCCATGCAACCTACAAAACTAAATCACAGAATTTTAAAAAGTGACAAAAATGAAAACAGAAAATATTGGTGAATATAACATCTCAGAACAGTGAAGATTTTCCAAACATTATAGGAAAGGAAGAACCGTAACAGAATAACAGATTTAACTTATCCAACGTTAAAACTTCACATAACTGATGACAACAAAACACATCATAAGGAAGGGAGAGAGCAAGCCATTTTTAAGGTTGTGGGCAAATGGTTTAATACGCTTAATATGTAAAAATTCTCACTAGCGAACAATAGAAAGATTAATATTCTAAGGTACAAAATAAGAGAAGAATATCATTTAACACCTCACAGAAAGATATATGACCAATAACTATGGAAGACCATATCTGATTTCAGGGATAGACAACATTACAAGTAAGAGTGATGATGAGGTATAACCATTTTTTACTTTTTTTTTTTAATTTTTTTTTCAACGTTTATTTATTTTTGGGACAGAGAGAGACAGAGCATGAGCGGGGGAGGGGCAGAGAGAGAGGGAGACACAGAATCAGAAACAGGCTCCAGGCTCTGAGCCATCAGCCCAGAGCCTGACGCGGGGCTCGAACTCACGGACCGCGAGATCGTGACCTGGCTGAAGTCGGACGCTTAACCGACTGCGCCACCCAGGCGCCCCCATTTTTTACTTTTTAAAAAATTATCTTTCCCATATTGTAGATTCTAGGAATGTAAATGGGTAGATATAACTTTTCTGGGGAAGCAACGTGATAATATGTTCAACAGTCTTTAAAATATACAGAATTTTTGACTCAGCAATTCCACCTCTAGAAATTTCTTCTGAAGTGATGATCACGGATGCTCGAAAAGATTTATATTCAAGTATAGCCACTTTATCCCTGCTTATAATAACAGAAATGGAAATACCCATAATGTTGTAGAATAAATATGACAAATTCATGAGCTAGAATACTATGCAGTCATTAAAAAACATGTTGTACAAGGGCATTTAGCAGTGTTGGGTGACAATGATACAGTAAGTGGCAAAGCATGTTTTAAGGCCAGAAGTACAATAGATTCCCATTTTATTAGAAAATATAAGGAGTGAAAAAGGCTATCCATTAAAATCAAAACAGTGGTTATATCTGGTTAAGTGGAGTTATGGCTGACATTTTCTTCCTTCTTTGTGTTTTATTGTATTTCTCAATTTTCCTGCAATTAAAATGCATTGCATTTTTCAACAAGGAAAAAAAATAATTGCAGAAGTATAGTAGTAGAGATTGCATTTTACAGAGAAGGGATATTTGTGCCTACCTTGTTAAAATATCATAATTAGTGAAGTGTTAGTCTACTAGGTTTTTATTTTTTTTAAATTGACTTATCTTTTTATTGTTAGATTGTTAAGATTTTTTATAAATTCTAGATAAATTCTAGATACATGTGATTTGCCAATATTTTCTTTCAGTCTTTGAGTTATCTTTTCATTTTCTTTTTTTTTTTTTAATATAATTTATCGTCAAATTGATTTCCATACCACACCCAGTGCTCATCCCAACAAGTGCCCTCAAATGATTGGGATCATGAGTCTGCTGCATTGCCAAAACCAATATAGACCCAATGTCTATATAAATTAATGTCATTTAGGGTACAAATTCCTCAATAATCACCCGTGGATTTGCATGATCTGAATGAATGGCCTTTGGGGTGACGTATGGGCTATGACAGTCACACATCGTCAGGTTACAAGCATGCAGAACCATAAGTCAAACCATTTTCTGATGTGAACAGGCTGCACAGTTCCAGACTTCCCAAGTCATCCGTGAGCTCCAGATTTTACAGTCAGTTTTACCAGAACAACCATCGGCTCCCGCCCTCCTCACCTCAAGCCGCCTTTAAACTACCTACATTATCTGAACATCTTCACAACCATGAGATCTGTTTACTTGGAACCTAGGGATGAAGAGTTAGTGGAAAAGAAAAGAAAATTGTTCTACTCGGATATCTCATATAACATAACACAGAGGGCGAGACCTTTGATTCTTTAGATGGCCTGAAAAAGATTGTCTTTGGTCCATACCAGAAATACCTATGCTGTGTGTCTGGATGCCCCTATTACACTCCGTGAGGCCATGTCATTTCAGGCCATTTCTTTCTACCTCTGTCTGTTTTCAAGCCCATCTGCAGAATTAAATTCCGTGCACTGACAGAGAGGCTTTCAAAAGCTCGGAATCAATTCCTCAATCATTCCACTTTCTTAGCTGTGATTAAAAACATGTGTCCCCTAATTAAGCTAATGAGAAATTGTTAATTGGCACAAAGCCCCCCTCTGTGCACACTGATTAATGTCACCGTCACTTTGACAGGAGAAAGGATCAGAATCAAGGGCAGAGAGTTCTTAAGTGACTTCGATATTGGACTTCAGTACAAGAGCTCTATTTCGAAAGTGAGGGCTGCCCTTTCTAGGAGCTGCAGGAAGGAATAAGGAATGACACGTTCCTCCTGATTTCATGCAGAAGCAGAGGAAAGAGATACCCTCGTACAATAGTTGATAAGTTGGTTTCCTTTTTCCTCTTCATAGAGGTGGTATTTACTCTAGCTCTCCATGCAGCGACAGATCTGTATAGATGAGCCACAGCCAGGCAGGAATAAATCCTGAAGGATCACCAGGAAGGAGCCTTCCTTGGTTATTCAGCATCCTGTTGGCCCACTTAGTTTCCTCCTGACCTTTAAGGAGCAACAGCCTTATTGCAAATTATCCCGCACCCGAGATGCCTTGTGGATGGGAAGGGTATGCTTTGGCAGTGGGAGCATGTTCTCTGATAATATTATTTTTCATATTTTTCTACAATTTCCACTCGGGGAATACCAGAACTTTTTACCTACTTAGTGTATCCCTAGCTCTTCCCGGGTACCTTTCCGCACCCAAAATGATGAATTCTCAAAGTCTTGGAAACTTCCAAAGACGTACACATGTCCTACAAGGGGAGGGTTGGGCCGTACTTATGGAGGATTCTCAAGAGAGCCTTAAGGAAGACAACAGGCACAGATGAGGAGAACTGAAAAGCACATGAACTTGTCTTTTCATTCAGAGCAGCTAGTTCCAGAGATGGAGATTTCTACTTTGAGAAAGCCCAAACTCATGACGTAGATCGATCCTTTGACAAACGGACAAGCCTTGAATACTCAGGTTACGGGACAAACGTCCGAAAATGCCTAAGGGTAGCAGTGGATGGGGGGGGGGTGTTGTTCTGGGGGCCACCTCTGAAAACCTACTGAGTCATGAATTATTGGTGGGGAATAGAGGGGAGGAGGCTGTGCTGACCTGGAACCCCCTCTCTCCATCACCTGCCGGAAGCCAGGGACCCAGTACCCTTATCGAGCATCTCAGAAGGAAAAGAAAACTTTGCAGTTTGAAGGCACGTGAGTCTCTTGCTGGAACCCTGAGATGCCGTTGCAGCAATCTCGGTCCCTGACTTGGGGGGGGGGTTGGGGGGTGGGTCACTCCTCAGGCAGCAGTTTCCATGAGTGATTTGAAGAGAAAAGGGGGAGGCCTGTCTGGAGGAGAAAAATAATTCTCCCGCTACCCTTCTAGGTTCTTAGCTGAGCTACCAACCCCTACCCTGTGATAAAAGACAGAGTAACAGAACAACAGAGGTTGAATAATATATACACCTCCTGTGTCTATGAGAAAGACCCAGAAAAACTGAGCCACTCACTCCCTAAATAGCCTAGCCACTGCCTTAAATAATATCTCCAGCTAGAGCCAAAAGAGGACGTTGAGGGGTAGGGAAGGCAGTTATGGGGTTACCAGGAAAAGCACGGTCAACAAGGGTAAGCTTGTTAAAAAGCACGGTCAACAAGGGTAAGCTTGTTATGCAGACTTAAGTCATTGCCTTCTGCATTGAGTTTCTTCATCCTCTTGGTACAGACAGGGAGACATTCGTACAAATGAAGGTTTCCCTTAAAAATGTAAATGTCTCTTACAAAAGGGTAGCTCCTATTCAGTTTTCAGAGCTTTTTCTCATGTCTGCAGTTTCTTAAAAATAACCAGCTCAAGACAATCCTTATGCCAAAGAGTCACATTTTGCCATGACGAATTCTGCTCCTCAGTCAAGGAGAAAGCTGCTTCAGGGATCAGAAATAATGGGTACAGTGGGCGTGGGCGGCTCAGCTGGTTAAGCATCCGACTTTGGCTCAGGTCATGATCTCACGGTGAGTGGGTTTGAGCCCCGTGTTGGGTTCTGTGCTGTGCTGACAGCTCAGAGCCTGAAGCTCGCTTTGGATTCTGTGTCTCTGTCTCCTTCTGCCCCTCCCCTGCTCACGCTCTGTCTGCCTCTCTCTCTCTCTCCTCTCTCAAAAATAAATAAACATTAAAAAAAAAAGAAAGAATGGGTACAAGGATGTGATAGTAATGGGTATTGTCTTCCTTCCATCCAATGCCACGGATTGTGTTTGGGTCCAGAGAGACTACAGCTGAGCCTTGAACAATACTGGGGTTAGGGGTGCTGACCCTTGAGCACAGTTGAAAAATCCATGTATAACTTTTGACTCTTCCAGAATTTAACTACCAATAGCCTTCTGCTGACCGGATGGTTTACCAATAACATAAGCAGTTAACACATATTTTGTATGTTCTATGTGTTATCTACTATATTCTTACAATAGTGGAAACCAGAAAGAAAGAAAATGTCATAAACAAAATCACAGTGAAGAGAAAATACATTTATGGTACTCTACTGTATTTATAAAAAAAAAAAAATCCACCTGTAACGGACCTGCAGAGTTCAAACCTATGTTGGTTGTTCAAGGATTACCTGTATCTGATGTGGACTCTGTGAATCATGGGGAGGGACGAGAAGCACTCTCGGTGTCCCTGGCTAGGAAAACACGGCAGCAAATGGAGGAGAGAAGCATTGTCTTGACTTCTGCAGAGCTTGGCCTCGCTGGGGAGACAGGCTGAGGCACAGGTGCTGGCATCCCACAGTGGGCTGGCAGAGAAGGAGCCTGCAGAGCTGAGGACCTTGACACGGGGAGCTGAGCAAGAGAGGAAGGGCACTGAGGACATTGTGTGGCGGCCGGGGCTGTCAGGAAGCCCACCCTTGACACCTGGAGGGCACTTCCGGAAAGCCGATGCCCCCATGTGTCTGTTGGGTCAGGAGCCCCATGGAGATTTGAGTCGCACCTTCCGGCCAGGAATGGTGGTGAGTGGGGAGGGTTCAGGGAAGTCTAGATGTGGGGTCCAAAAGGGAGGAGGGGTGCAGGACTTAGATGTACCATCACGTGACTCTAGGCTTGGATCATCCCATCAAATCCTTGGGCATGCCCCTGAGGTTGTTATTATTTCAACCCACTTAGGGTTTTCTTTCTTTATAACCTCACCTCAGGAACTATAAGCACAAAATTCAATCAGTGGACCTTCCATTAGCTTCTGTCTGGTGCATAAAGGGGAAGGCTAAGGATATACCAGGATGGGCTCCCTGAGTGTCAGCTGGGGGTCCACAGGAAGGGGACAAGAAGGCAGAGAGTGAGTTTGCAGGGCTGAACAGGATGTCCTTGTCACCCTCTTCCACCTCCTGCCCCCAGGAATTTGTTGTTTAACAGAAGACTTCTATCCTATGGCCAGAAGGCAGGTATAAATGTTTTATAGTCTGGTTTTGTAAATCAGTGAATCTGTTCATTTGTGCCGAAAATGTTTAGTTCAATCCATAATAGATGGCATGGGGACCAAATAGGTCACATTTTGGGATTCATCTGAAGTAAGTCCTTTTTTTTTTCTCTTTCTTTCTTCTTTCTTTCTTTCTTTCTTTCTTTTTTCTTTTTCTTTTTTTTTTTTTTACCTCATCGCTTGCCAGAGGGACAGAGACGAGATGAGATGATGTATATGAAAGTGTTTGCAAACTCTAAAGCATTCAGAAAATAGGCTGAAATCTGCTGAGAGTAGCAGAATTGTCAATTTTTAAAGTGAGGATGACGAGCCACGATTTCAGTAGCTTTAAAATTCGGTTAGCTCAAGTCTCCAGATGTATTCCCTGCAAATCCTGTCCGCCACAGACAGGGCGGGGAGCCATGGCTTTGGTATCCAGAAGTGCATCTGGCCTGGCAGAGAGGCAGAGCTGACCAGGGATGAGACACACGTTGGTTATGCTTCAAACACACAACGAATTTGCGAACTTACCTTAGAGAAAATTTAAAAAGAGTATTTTGAGGAAAGTTCTAGATGAGTTGTTTTTATGGACATTTGTTTTAGCCGATTGTTTAAAGAGATGAAGACCTTCTGTCTGCCGCTGAATCTGTTCCAAACTTAAAGTTACCTATTCCTATCTGAATTGTCTTAGTGCCTTTAACAGGCCCTACCTTCCAAGAAAGAGGGTGTAAGAGGGCCAGGCTCTAGGCTTCGGTCTGCTTTACTCACTCTTTAAAACCTGTCTGCTTCTTAATGTTTCTTTCTCTTACTAGTTGTCATCTCGAGGCTCTTTATATCTGGACCTTCTCTTTGGTTACCCTATCCCCCCACGGATGCTCTCTTTTGGATACCTCAGTATCACATTACTCCTGTGTCCACTGTGGACTTCGGGACCCCCAGACCGGATCAGAGACTGAGGTCTTAAATTGGCAGGAAAAGAAAGTTTGGACCATTCCACTCTCTGATTCCAGTTTCCAAGAGCAACAGCTGGAGAAGCTCCAAATTACATCCGAAGTCAAGGGCAGGTTCAGGGTTTAGACATCTCGACCGCACCCGCTTTGTTAGAGCTGGGATAATCATCCCTGGGTCCAGATGGTAGAATGCGGGTATACGACATTTTATTCAGGTCATACAGGCATTAAGGGAAAGTGGCCAAGCCAGGATTATGAATACCAAGTCCTTGACTCCTAAACCCTCTCCCGAAAGCATGACAATCCAAGCTATAAAATCTCCTTCTGAGTGGCTCTACATATATCCTCCAGCAGCTAATTCTGCCTCCATTGCTCTGCGTGGCCCCTCTGAGCACTCCTGTGATGATAGGAACAGAGCAGTAAGGGGAGAGAGCAGAGAAGCCAGAGTGGCCATACTCAGTTTCATCACGGTTGGCGGCTTTTTGCCCCAGAAGGAGGCCACAGAGTTAAGGGAAGGTTTCTCCCCAACTGCTGAGAAGTGCCCTCTCACTGGCATGAATGCTGCGGCTCTGGTGGGTACGGTTCCTTTTTATATTCTACTTTCAAACTGGGAGTCCAGCTTCCCAAGTTCTGGGTCAGTGGCTGACCTGCCCTCCCGCATGTTCTCTCAAAAGCTCTCTGCCCCGACCACCACACCCCCATGTTCTAGAAGGAGCTGGTTGCTGCAGCCCAGCTCACCGGAACGTCCCCGTCATGCTGAAGCAAAACTTCCTCACGATTGTTCAGAATTTTGACCAAAGAATGGACATAGTAGTCATTCTTTCCAAAAATATCTATTGAGTACCTATTACGAGCCAGTAGTCAGTGTTCCAGACATTGAAGATACAACAATGAACAACAAAAAGAGACAAGAATCCTGCCTTCATGTGCAGGTCAGGGGGAACAGAATGAGTACAAACATGGTGTACTGGACTGTCACAAGTGCTATCGGAGAAAAACAAAGTAGGTGAGGTGGACAGAGAACGCTGGCTTGGCCATGGTAAATGTAAACAGGATAATCAAGGAACGCATTGCCAAGGAAGTGACATCTGGGTAGACTTGAAGGAAGTGAGATGTGGATAACTAGGGCGGCGTTCTAGGCATAGGGGTGGGTTGGCAGCAAAAGCCCTGAGTTGGGGGCAGTCCTGCTCCTTCCTGGGGATGGGGCTCCGAGGCCAGGGCAGCTGAATCCCAGTGAATGAGCAGGTGCATGTGGAAGAGGTAGGGAGTTCAGGGAGGGATCTGGGCGGGACGGTGGTGGCGGTGGGGACCCCACCAGAGCTCTCGGGCTCTGCTGCGGAGACAAAACAGAAGGGTGGAGCCAGGGGCAGGGAGTAGGAACAGAGAGACCTGGTGGGGTGACAACAGTAGAGATAAAAGTGGATTGATTTTGAATATATTTGGAATGTGAGCCAACAGGATTTGCTGATGGACTAGATATGGGGTATTAGAGAGAGCGAGAGCGAGAGATCTTCTTCATTAACTCTCCCAAGAGGTCTTAGGGTTTCTGGGTGGCCTGCCAGTTCAGAACAGACCTTGAGCTTGGGCTTAGGGATGAGGCTCCCGCCCCTCCCCCTGCGCAGCCTCATTCTACACACAGGGCAGAAAGGACTCTGGTGACCCCAGGCAAAGCACACGGATTAGATGGCAAATCACTGGATATAAACGTGTTAAGTTAGGAGTCATAAAAGATTATCTTCCTTCCTAGGCCTACAAAGATTCGCCTCCTTTCATGTGGTGCCAGTGGGATTTCCACAAGGGACCCTCGTGCCCGGCTTACCTCTGACTCCTTGTAACAGGAGCCCTTAGGTGGTGCCCGTCACTGCTCCCCCCGCACCCCCCATCTCCTTTCTTGCGAATACCCTAGGAATCCTAAGTTATTATTTTTCTAAAGCAGGAGTGTTTATGATCTTCCCGGCACAGGGTAGAAAATAGTTGGTTTTATTAAAGTACTCATAAAAGAGGCTAAGTTAATAAAAGAGGGAGTTGGGGGGAGACCAGGGAGCCACAGGCTTCAAGAGAAGCACGTTTTAACGTGTTTGCAGAGGCTCCCCTTGCCCGCTCCCTTCCCCGATCGGCTATCACTGCGGCATTTCTGCTCGCATCAGCGACTTTCCACCTCATCTTTCTTTCTCCCAGGTAGTTTTGAAACCTAATTTCAACCTGTTTGGATAAGATGCCGGCGCTTGACGGGAGCCGGGCGTCCACCGGCAACCTGGCAGTCTGTCCCAGCCAGCTCTGCTGCGACCTGGAAAAAATGATAAAGGGGCAGCCCGCGTAGGGCCGCTGAACAGGTGTTTCCCAGAGCGGCGCTGCTCCCGCAAGGGCTCTTTGGTGGGGGACATTCGGCTTTGTCAGCCCCGCCCCGTGGGGGGGGGGAGGGGGACAGCCAAGGTGCTTTTATGTGCCCAGATCCAATGAAACACCTCTTGGGGGGGTAATACCATGCCTTAAAATCAGCTCCCCACCTCTTCTAGTGTAAAAACGTGAGGGTGCATTTCTCCCTGCCTTGGAAGGCGGTGCGAGTGTAAGCAAGGCCTGCTTCAAAAGCTCAGCTTCCTATAATGTTCCATCAAGGCAGGCCCCAACCCCTTTCCCCCCCCCCCTTCTTTTGAATGAATGGGAATATGGAAGGCCCTTGGGAGGAGAACCACCACTACACTTGACTGGAATTGAATGGGGACAGGCAGCGCAGCCGCGGCTCAGAGATGTGGCCTTTCTCTTCGCCAGGCTAAGATTTTACAAAGCATCGAGGAGGGGGAGGGAGAAGGGGAGACTGATCAGATTTCTGAAGGGTCTGAGCCGCTGTAGGCATATGCATATGAATAAGAGACCCACTGTACAAAGCCACCAACCCCAGTGAGAAGGCCAGTCGACTTCACCAAAGGGAAGAAGGGGGCTAGAGGTGGGGGGCTGAGAGAAATAATAAAGGTTGTATGAAAATGGTGGATAATGGAATTCAGAGGTTATCACCGGAGTTGAAATGGAATATGAGGTTCTCACTTTCATTCTGTCTTAAGCCGTTGTGCGCCGCTGATGTGGTTTATTAAACGGCTGTCACAATCCAGGCCCCCGAGGCAGAGGCATTCAATAGGGTACGAAGAAGAAATTCCAGTAGAGGCAGATACAGCAACAAGATTCACCACAGGCTCCCCAAACCCAAGCGCCTTCCCATTCTCTTGCTCCCTGCTACTGGGAAATAAAAAAGGAACCAAAGAATAAGAAAGGGAGTGAAAGAATAGGACAAGTACATAACAAAGGAAGAATGCCCTGGTAGGAAATGCTACTTTGTTTGTTTTTCCCTCTCTCCACGATTAGTTAAAAATATCTGGTAAGCTAAGCAAGTTACATGCTGTACGTATACGCAAAGAGGCACAAACATGGACGAGGCTGTGCCTGCCCTTTCGGGGACTTAGAATCCAAGGTGACGTTTGAGTTGAAGGATGAGTGGGCTTTGCCGGGATAGATCACGGAAGAAGCTATTCCCAAGCAGAGAGAATAGAGAGGCATGCGTATCTTTGCCATCCCTGTAGCTTGAGCACAAGACCTATAGGAAGGAATGGCAGGAGGGGGGCTGGAAAGACAGGTTCCGGCGAAATGGAAGAAGTTCCTTGTCTGCCATTCTGGGGCATTTGGGTAGGATCCGATCCGAGAGGCTAGGCGAACCTTTGGAGGGTTTTCATCAAGAAGCAATCAGAATTTGCATTTTAGAAGGGTCTCTTTAGCTGCACTGGAGAGGACCGGTTGAAAGGAGGCATGACCGGAGACAGGGGGACAATTAGGAGACTTGTCCAATAGTCCAGGTGAGGGATGAGCCTCGACTCCTCTGCGGGAGGGATGGACCCCAATCCTCCCCAGCCCACCTTGCACCCTCTGGCTTGTAGGCGAGCAACAACTGAAGAAGAAACTGCCGGATGGCCAGCAGCGTTTGAGGGAAGGTGGCAGAAGGGGCAGTTCACTGGGATAGGCAGAAAGCCCTAAAAGCAAAGGGTTCCTGAGCTGTACCTGGCTCCACCCAAGGCCTTGGCAGTCCCAGAGTCAGGACAACTTTTTACAAGTGCCCATCAAGAGTAGCACGCGCTTTGGAAGGACTTGATTCCCACTTTCCAACCACACACTAAGGATCTCCACTTCCGAACTTCCTTAGAATAGTGTGGCTTTTACCTCTATTCACAAGTAGATTTAACAATTACTTATGATGCTATGCTATTTAACTGTTAATTACATTATTATTTTATTATCCGGCAATGAGAAACACTTGGTACCCTTTAACATTTTTTAATTCCAGAGAGAAAAGAAATTAGATTGTTAACTTTTTTTCAATAAAAAGAAATAAAATACCTTAAATCAGCCTATTCTTTGCCTCACGGTCTCTTTTTTTTAGCAAGTGCTACGTGATAAAATAACTGTGTAATTAGAAATAAATGGCTTGCAAGAATGATACTTTGTTCTAAAAAAGGTGTAAGTGTTCTGTAGCTTCTTTTAAAGGTGCTCAATTTGTGCTGGAAAAAAAAAAGAGCAGAGAATATAATTTTGGAATAAGTGCACTTAATAAGTTTGGTGACTGAGAATTTTTCCTAGGGTTGGTTGTCACATTTCCCCAAACAACATTCAACCTGTTTCAGGAACTGTTGAGAAATGGGATAAACCATCTCCCTCAAGTTTGGGTTTGACTATCCTGGGACGGGATGACAACTTTGGGTTGTCATGTCTTTTTCTTTCTCTGAACTGACCATGGAAGGATGGGAGAAAACAGTTTCTTTTTTTCTTTCTCTCTCTGTGATTGCTTCAACTTATAAAAGGGGAGATTTGTGTTGTTCTTGTTCCAGTCACAGTTTAATAGCTAGAGCACACTGACATTTTTTCCCATTTGCTTAATAAATTAGCATTCTGATTTTGGTTGACTCTTGGGTGCAAACAGTAAGTTTACAGGCCCAGGAAAGAGTGCCGAGGGTTGGGCATAGAGCTTGGGGAGAGGTGAGAAAGCCAACTACAGTGCATCGGAGAAGAGTGCCAGAATTTCATTTTTCATTCTAAGGCCAGGACTAGTTCGTAAGAGTAACCTGTCATGTGGGTAAGCTTCTTTAGACTCTTCTAGGACACCTTCTTACGTATTTCATCCTGTGACTTAGGAGGGCAATGACTAATGCCCACCTGCCTGGGTGGAGGGATCACCGGGAGCACTCTTCGGTCCTCCTGAACAAAAGTCCTCCCGATAGATCCAAATGGACCGATCTCTCCCAGGGATTTTGGGATGAGAAAATGACATGACCGATGTGACTACACGTAGAAAGTCAAGGCAATACAGACATGCAAGAGATTCGCAGCTTTTATTACAGAGATCCATCCAGTTCTGCCACATTATGACAGCATAAGCCCTATTAGCTCCATATATTATAATAGTCTATTATTGGCAGCCTCAGCCTTGGGTGGTAACAGCCGGCTTCCACAATCACCATAGAATCTGCTGGCGATATGATAGAAGTATGGTTGTAAGAAACGAGACTGGTTAGTAGGCATTACCTGTAGAAAATGGTCTTGGTTCTGTTCCAGCTTTGTGGATTCTTCCCCCATGAAGGCCCTGCCTCTCAATGAGGCTAGGTGAGCCAGATTGGACAGAATATCAAGCTTGAGGGCCAAAGTTCTGGTTTCTAAGTCTGGCTCTAACACTTACTAATTGGGCAAGATCTGTTTGCTAAAGACGGGCCAGAAATGCTTCCCACAGTAAGCCTAGCTACGTGGTGAATGAATTACTGGGTTATGTTGGTGTATGCTAGGCACTTTAAATGCCAACTGCTGGCAATTGTTTTATTTTAGAGGAGCAAATAGCCTGAAACTCAGGATACATTTAAGATATGAAGACTTCTTCCTATTCATTCATTCATTCATTCGTTGATCGGTTCATCTATAAATGGTAAACGTTCAATCTCTAACAGGCCCCCCGGTTTAGATACTGACAATAGAGAACCAAAAGGAAAAAGACCTTTTCCTCTTGGAGATTACGTTGAAGTGAAGAAGGGTACGTTATTCTCCCACAGTTGCTGTAACATTACCACAAACTGGTGTTTTACCACAATGGCAATTTATTCTCTTGTAGCGCCGAAAGCCAAAAGTTTGGGGTCCAGGTGTTGGTGGGCTCACACATCCTTTAGGAACATTTCTTGCCTTTTCCAGTTTCCAGTGGCTTCCGGAATTCCTTGGCTTGTGGCCATATCCTCCTAATCTTCAAACCCACCATCTTTAAGTTTCTCTCTGCACTGTCTTCATCTGGTCTCTTCCATGTGTATCAAATCGCCCTCTACCTCATTTTTACGGATGTGGTTGCATTTAGGGTCCATTCTGACAACCCTGGATAATCTCCCCAGCTAAAAATTCTTAACTTAATCACATCTGCAAAGATCCTTTACCCATACAAAGTATATTTTCAGCTTCTAGGATATAAACGTCCTTTGAGGAGCCGTCTTTCTACCTACCAGAGTGACAGTTATTATATGCGGGAAAATATAGAATATGTCAGAAAGCATTGATGCTAGAGAAGGTTAAGGTGTGTTGGGATGGATGGGGGGGGGGTTATTATTTCAGATGTGTGTCAGGAAAGGCCTTGCTGAAATGCTGATCTCAGCAGGAATTTGAAGGAAGGGAGGGAGCAAGCTCTGCGGATGGTTGGAGGAAGCATCATTGGCAAAGATACCACATTCCTAGGGACGTGTTGTTTCCCTCATCTGCAGCCTGGTTTCCTAGAAGTACAGCCTCCTGGTCATCCTAACCACACATATTTTGACCGCTTCTTTAGACCTCTGGTCTTGATTTCTTACTTAGATAATCTCCTTCAATCTGGATGAATCTGGAACACTCAGAGTTACAGGTTGAATATCCTGAAGGAACCTCATGAAAATGGCCATGGAATCCTCAGTCCTGTGGGGTCTCAGCCAACTTCTGAAGTAAGGAAGCTTAAAAGTTGACAGATACAGGTCATCTACTTCCTTGGCACAGGACCTATTCTTTTCGTTTAAGGTTTCCGGATATATGTGTTCTTATTCCTCTTCCTTCTTCCCTTTCCCCAGTTCTCTCTTATTATTAAGAAATCAGAAACAGTCAAAATTCTTTTTTGAGCCTAGATCTTAAAGGAATCCTCTAAAGACATTTCTTGTTTTTAGAATTCATGTTATTTATTTTGAGAGAGAGGGAGTGAGCGAATGCGAGCGGGCAGAGAGAAAGGAAAAGAGAAAATCCCAAGCAGACTTTGCACTGTCGGTGCAGAGCCTGACTTGGGGCTCAGTCTCCACAAACTGTGAGATCATGACCTGAGCCGTAATGAAAAGTTGGATGCTCAACCCCCCGGGACACGCAGGCATCCCTCTCCCAATGTGTTTAGTTTATACTTAAGGTAGTTAAACGATTTCTCCTCGATTCCATTGACCTTCCTTAGAGACTTGAATTAATTTCAATATGTCTGAATGTAACTATTTCTCTCCTCCACAACTTGAAAGCTAATCACCAGAGAGGCAGTGTCTCCCTGTCTCCTATGCGATGTACATGTGGGCTACACATGGGCTTTGCCTGGCACGTATGTCATGGCCTTCCTCCCAGAGAGGTTAATGGTGTCCCTTGAAGTTGAGCTAGGCAGTGACCCCATACCCTCATTTATAGAAAGTGTGAAAAGACCTTCGATATGCAACAAAAATGCTTCTATCCCTCCTGCACCCAACCAGCGCTTGAGATCCTTTCCATCAGAATTGTGCATTCTATTTTGAAATGGAAATATCCTTGGGGGGGCAAGCATCTGGGTGTTATACACCAGTATCAGTCACGAATACCTCAACGTGCATTGGCTTATTCTTGCTTAAATAGGAGTCAGTCTTTTAATTGAGGAGGAGAGAGATTCAAGGGTCACGCTAATGATTTGGGGAGAAGGAAAACTGGCGTCCCAGCACGAGTGTGCCACAAAGAATAAATGCGAGGGGGAAACATCTAAAGATAGGGGGGCAAGAGGCACTGAGGGCTCTGGGCCATTATAGCGGTGTTGTTCTGGCAAGTTCATCTCAGTTTTCTGGACCTCCCTTTACTAATTCCTTATAAAGAGGTTGACAGTAATTCCTTATAAAGAGGTTGATACTGAATGAAAAGATCCCTTTCAGTTCCACAGCTTGTGATTTAATGTAATAGCTTACGTCGAGGGAGTGTTTACTCTATGCCAGGCACTTGTGAAATCCTTTATGTACGTTATTTTATTGAATCCTCACAAGGACGCCCATGAGATACTTACCATCGTCATCTCTATTTTAGAGGTGAGGAAACTGAGGCTTTGAGGGATTTAGTAAATTACTTACCTTCTCCTGGCTCATAAGTGATGAAGCCAGGACTAAACTCCATGCCAACATGAGTCTAAAGCCCTTGCCCTTATGTACCACGTTGGACGGGCAGGGAACGCCGCATCGTGAACACTGGACACCTCGTCCCCCTTCTTTCCAGCCCTGCACTCAACAAAGACTCTTCTAATTTGTCTTGAGTCCCACCGGAGATCTTTGGCAGCATTTTCAAAATCCTCAGAGAATGTGTACACTTCATGATAAGCTGCTGGCTTGTGGGTTTCACACACAGTGACTGTCCTAATCCAGACAACACACAGCTTGCATTTACCTGCTCTGAACCGGCTCTTCTGGCCAGTATGATTAGAGCTTTGCTGCAGACAAGCCTACGAGGGCTGGGTGACACCCACCGATAAGCCGGTCATCAAAGGGCTCCCGCTATTAAACAGCACGTCATATTCTTAGTCCAGAACTCAGAGTTTTTGCCTTGGGCCCTCTCACCTGTTAAGCCTCCTCCAAAGAGATACTGTAGCTCAGAGGAAGAAAATGACTTGACAAGGCAGAGCGTCAGGCTATCTGTCTGGGAAACCATCTCCAGTCCCCTTGGCTGGAACAAATGCATCTCTTAGCATGGCCCATCATTTTGATTTTTTTTTGACAACTTCTAAATGTGTATAGAAACAACCTGCCTCCCTTTATATTCATGTATTCCAGCACATAGCGTCTGATTTTCTGCATGGCGGGAGTCAACCAAGCGCCCACTCTCCATTCCCCAGTTCACCGTTTTAATGCATTTCATGATTTTGTTGCTTTGGTGTGCATTTCAAAATGACACATTTGATCAGTTCTTTAGGTAATATTGATGTTTTGCCCTTTTAAATGTGTCATTTGATTTTCTGATGTTATTCTCCATCTGCTTTGGTAACACTTTCATTTAGTGGCAGCTTTTTATTGGGTCCCCAAAGGTTTATATAAAGGAATCTGACTTGAGGGTATTTTATTTTATTTCATTTTTTTCCCCGTTCTTTGGTCTTCTATACCCCCAACCCCACCCTTGCCAACCAACTACCTCCCTCTCCTTCCTGCCCCCCTCTCCTACCACCTCACCTCCTTAGCCACTTTTTAAAACACTGTGTATAAATTCTTCACTAAAAGAGCTTCAAATGCTGGCCTTTCCTCAATCATATTTAAGTCTTTCATTGTGTAAGGCTCATTGCCTTGCCTCTGCCGTTCCCTGTGGATTCAATCAAAGAGCAATTTTTAAAAGCAGGTACAGGGAGCGGGCTGATGTTTTACATTTCTGACGTGTTTGTATTGCCCTTGTTGAAAACATTTCCAAAAGGTAATCCCAAATTTTCGAAGACAACAACAAAACCCCAGTAAGATCTGTTCTTTTTCTCATTGTTTGACTCGTTTTGTTTTCTTTTGCTTTGTTTCCTTTTACCCGCTCTGATTATATTTACCTTACATTCTCTCTCGGCAGGTTAATTTCCACACCTCTGATCTCCTAACCTCCTCCCCCAATACAGTAAATGCAGATGTTAGAGACACATAATAGGGTCGAGAGACTGGTGGAAAGTAAGCATATGCCAATTTCTTCCTTGTGAAATATCTGAAGAGACCTGAAGAAGAGGGTCAAATAAATAATAAGAAATACCTTTGCTTTATGTTTACAAATGTCATCACACAGTGTCTCAAAGCTTAGATTCTGTGCAGAGAGACCATGCAATCTGTTGGATGAGTCCACCTCCTTAAATTAGAAAAAGTCCCCAATGTAAGAGCATTTGCTCAAGATTTTTTCCTTTAAGAAAAGACCTTGTATTATAAGTAAAAACCAGGAAGTAAGTTGATATCAAGTATCTTGTTTGTTTCACCGGAGAGAGCTAAGGATCTACTAACTTGCGGGGACGAACTTAAAGCTACAGGATTGGGTCTTCTACGAGAGAAGGTAGAAATGAGGTAGAAAAAGTGTTATGGGCTTAGCCCTTGGCATACACGTGAATAAGCCAAGTTTGTCTTTAGGATCGTTCTACCTTTCCCCTTCCTTTCTGCGTAATTTGTGTACCTGTTACCCTTCTAAGTTTCCGGTAAAAAAGAACGGTGCAATGAAGAGAGTGTGAAATTTGACATAGAAATGACTAGTATTTGTATACGAGCTCTTGCACCATCAGATTGCACACCTAAACTTCATGACTTATTTCCACATCTAAGAGAAATTAGGTGAGTACTATCTCCTTCCCAGGAGGAGGCTGATGTCATTTCCTGGTAAGATGGAACATGCCGAAAATGGAATCCAAGGGCATCCTGCACTGGCAGTGGGAGTCCTCCTGGGAATGGCATTAGTTCTGTCTACAGGGAACAGAGTAATACTAGGGGAGAAATGTTATAAGCTTAGCCCGGGCAGCGGACATGAACATATTTCCAGAGAATCCTGGGGAAAAGAGGCAACTTACTGGCCCAAGTGGATAAAATCAGACTGACTTGAGGAAGGTGGCCAGGTAAAAAGACAGCAGAAGCAGAGACAGGAGTTTGAGAGCTCACCCATTTCTTCACGATATTACTGGGTGGCCCCTCTTGTCTTTATCCTTGGCCACTTCTTTTAAGTATAAACTTTGGTTTATCCATCTAGACTTCTAAGCCTTCCTCTTTTTTTTTTTTTCTTAAGTAAGACTAACAGAAACTAGGATATTTCGATTCCTCACCACACATGCATTCTACAATAATACTCCTCGATCTCGGCTTTATTGTTCTCTGTAGCACTTACCCCCATCTGTCTTCCCTACTAGAACATAAACTCCACAAATGCGGTGATTTTGGGTCTGCTTTTTCATTATTGTTTCCCCAGCACTTAGAATAGAGGCTTATTCGGAGTTCTCACTTAGGAAACGTGCATTGAATGAACAGATAAATTATTAAAGATTGTTAAGGAATGCATAAGTAGAGTTGTAGCCTAAAGTCAAAGGAGTTGATAACCTTCAGTGACAGCTTCTAGATACCAGTCACTCATGTACCCAATATTTTTTGAGCACTAATTGTCTTCCAGACACTGCAGCATGCATGGGAAACTCATCAGCAAATAGAACCACGTGATCCCTCTTTAGAGAAGATCCTCCCGAGCAGGGATATGAATAAACAGTACAGCTGTGGAATAAAGACCATTATAATCACATGGATGGATTATCTCCTTAAGGAAGTGCTTTAAAATATTTTGCCATGATTCTTCTTCCTAGGATAAAATTTATTAATAACGGACTCCAAGAACACATCCATAATAATTGACTCCTGAGGGACAATAAACCAAAAACCAAAAAACATCCCAAGATGGCAATTCGCTTTTGCTGCCCCAAAGAAGAAAGCAACATAGGTCTCCATCGTGGTATCTTCTTGGTCTCTAAAAGACATCTGACTCTGATGCTGTCTCAGCAGAACCTAGAACAGACCAGATTTTTCAGCCTTTTCCACCATGGCCCTTGTGGTAGAAAATAAAATCCCTTATCCAAAGGGAAGGAAACTTGGCTAATTTCTCCCTACTGAAGGCCTTTGAAGTTCAAAAGCATTTGAATTTGCTTTCCAATAAGTGGTGACAAAAACTCTTTCTCCCAGCATTTTACCAACTAGAAACCTTTTAACTGGCACATCAATACCACAGCCCTGTAATAGAGCCACACTGATGGCTTTTTTCAAAAATGTATGTAAGAAAGGCCCCTTTATGGGGCCTAAGACAAGCAGAGTGATCCGGAAAAAAAGCAGGAGATGCAATTTAATATAGCAATTTTAAAATCACACAGGGATTTTTTTGTTAATTGTTCTTTAAAAAAAAATGATTGACTCTTTACAGTGCACATTGGCACTCCAAAAATAGTTGAATGAAGGACATTTTTTTCTCTAGTTGTGAGGGAATTTTTGTTGTTTTGGCTTATATTTTTTTCATTTTTTCATTAAAAAAATTTTTTTTAAGTTATGTCTACGCCCGACATGGGCCTCGAACTCATAACCTTAAGATCAGGAGTCGCATGCTCTATCGACTGAAACAGCCAGGCATCCCTTGGCTTGCATTTCTTTAATTGAGAGTAAGGTGACATATTTTCTGTATTACTTGTGATTTTTTTTTCCTATTCAGGTATTTGCCATTTTTTCTTAAGTAATGTATATTTTGTAAATGGATGGCAATTCTCTCTCCCTAAAGTGAACATTTTTTCCTGATGAAAGGTGAGGGAAGTACCAGCTAGACATTTCATAACTGGGACATTTGTCTAGCTGGCTATTTTTAAGCATCAAAGATTTTACTTGGGGCTAAGGCTGTGCGCACAGAGCCTCAAATGCTTTCTCACAGTCTTATGAATGGGAGGGGCACCGATGATGAGTGTTTCCATTTCTTTAATGGAGAAATTGAGTCATGAGCTCAGCTTTCTCGTCTAGAGGGATGAAATTATTGGATTTACAGTCCACTTTAGCCTCCCGCGGAGTATTAATCTATGAAGAGTTTTGCTTCTTATAGAGCAAGAGCATAGCAAAAAAATAAGTGCACAGTAGAATCTCTGAACATGGACAAACGCTTCCTTTGTTAGAAATCGGGTGCCTTTTTACTGCAGGTGCATTGGCATTATTCTTTGATTAATCAATGCTGGACAGTCCTTCTGGCTAATCTCATTAGCTAATAGTGCTTCTGGGTAATTAGCTTGATGTGTGCAATTATCCTCAGATTTTAGGGCCTTTTTCCCATTTTTATAGCATTAGTACATATTTAATGCTTTGGAGTGCCTTGGCCCTTGGAAACACTGAGCAAAACTCCCAAATCTTTTCCCATCAAAAGAGCACGGTGGTATACCTGGCAATGGACTTATCCGAGTATCGTCTATTAAGAAACTTCCTAATTCCAGCGGTTTCTCAGGCATGCACCCCCCCCCCCACACACACACACATATACACAGATGCATAGACACACACCCTGCATATACACAGGACCAGCAGATGCAATCTGAAAGTACTTCCAGAATTTTCCATTTTGGCTGCATCATGAGTCTCCAGATTCTCTGATAAACTTACTACAATTTTTTTTAATGTTTATTTATTTTTGAGAGAGAGAGTCAGAGCACGAGTGGCAGAGGGGCAGAGGAGGGAGACATAGTATCTGAAGCAAGCTCCAGGCTCTGAGCCATCAGCACAGAGCCCGATGTGGGGCTTGAACTCACAAACCGTGAGATCATGACCTAAGTCGGACGCTCAACGGACTGAGCCACCCAGGCATCCCTACAATTTTTAAACAAATTAAAAAAACCCTAGAATTTAGCTAAATGCAACAAACCAGAAAGAAAATTCCACATGGCAGGCAACTATGGCTGCCATACAGAAATCATATAAAATCTTTGGTCCTTTAAAGATCCATTGTCTTTATGCCAAGACCCAAGAGATCTGAGTCGTGGTCTCGATTCTGCCCCTATCTCGACTTGTGACTTTGGGTAAGGCACTTAATGAATTGGTAATGAATTTATATATTACAAAATGAGAAAGACCATTCAGTCAGTCAGTATGTTTTAAGTTTCAGTTGTGAGCGAGGCTTGTAGGAACCAAATGATATCATGAGTACATAAGAAAAGTTCAGCCCATCAAGCTTATGGTGCCTCATAGGACATGTACCCAAGGTTAACCCAAGGACCAGGTTAGATGCAATGATTTTCTAAGATCCCCTCAAAGTAGGCAGACTTATGATTCTACCATGAACCACTCTTCCCTTCTCATTTTTCCCTTCCCAAATCCGCCAGGAAGTAGGGAGGAAAAAGTAAGGAACAATTTGTGAAGTCAGGTGCCACCAAGATGCTGGAAACCAGATAAAGTTACTGGTATTAAATCCTCCAGAAGAAGAGCAGCAAGGTCATGACCTTTCATTTTGCCTTATTTTTTAACCTTCCCCATTATCATCCTAAATCCCACCCATGGTGAGCCTGAGAAAAGGGATTAGAGAAGGCTGTGTTTATACATTTTAAACCCTCAGTCTCTGCCTGTGTCTATGGGCCAGATGATTACATTCCACCAATGAGGGCAGAACATCTAGTTGAATTTAGACCTTGAACATACATCCCTGGTTGCCAAGTAATGCCCCTCGGCTGCGATATCTAAGCCATTTTATTTCAGGGCATTTTAGCAACCTTGCCTAAACTAATGTTGTCAACTAAATAACCCCCGAGGACACTAATGGAGACTTTGAAATAGATTATCCGATTATGGAAACTTATCATTGTTTGTTATTGCTTAAGCAAACTGGAGTTTGTTTTGTTTTGTTTTTCTGGATCCGGCTGCAAAAATCCCAGAAAGCACCTTAGTTATGTTCCAAGTCCCGCCTTTATACAATTGTATATAGCGCTTTCAGGGACAGAACCATCAACCAAGACTCAGAGGACATTTGCTGCTAAAATGCATTATTGTCCAGCCACCGATGGCCTATCACCCGGGTGGTGGGGTCTGGAAAAGCTGGGTTTACTGTCTCATCTGAGGCAAAGTTGGTTTACATTAATGATCAGTGCAACAGCAAATATATTGGATTTTATTTTCCCCTTTAACCTGCCTCAGTAATGATCTTAATAATGGGAAAGGAAGCTCTCATGATCTTTCTCAGAGGCTCTGTTTTCCTGTCTCTTTCAGACAATTTTTTCCCCCGAGAGCTCGAGGGAGACAGAAATGGAAAACTCAATGATTTTCTTTCTCTTATACATGAAAAAGAAAGGGAGTATGTGAGTGTCTACAAAGTATGGGAAGTGACAATACGTCAACTAGTGTTTTCCTGTTCTTCAGTAACTCTCTGGAAAGGGATTCTTTCTCTTCTCTAAACTTAGTAAATGAGAGACATAGAATGATTCTCTAAATAGATAAGCATTGGAGCATTTATATTGTTGTTATTATTTTTATGCATGCCACTTTGCCTTAGCAATAGAAAAGAAAATAAATAGTCTTTTCATTGCCCGTTCTATTTTTGTTGAGGGCTTAACTAGAAGATATATCTAATCATAATGAGCAGAGCGTAAGGAATATTAAGATGAAAAGAACTTATATTTTCCTTTATCCTCCCAAGAATCTCCAGATGGATTTCCTAGGGGTTGCCTTCTAAATCTTCCTACATAGTGAGCTGTAAATCCCGGACCCAGCAAGCTTCTGGTTTGGCTGAACATAGCCTTTCATGTACAATATGTACAGCCTGAATAATGGCAGAAAATTATTCAGGGGATAATTACAGCAATTGATCTTGAGATGTTTTGTAGCGTCCTTCATAGATCATTCTTCAAAGCCTTTTGGAGAAATGGTGTCTGTGGAGTCCGCCAGAGGCCGAAAGCTTCTAGGGTCTGATGTAAAATACATAATCCGCAAGAATCCTTGTCACCTGAAAAGGGACGGTGTGTGTGTGCGTGTTGGGGGGGAATCGCTCCAGGAGAACTCAGGCCAGAGGTCAGAGATGGCTCAAAGAACCAGATAATTTTGATGGTCCCTAGATGAATATTACCTCCATCTCCCTCTCAGACTATTATAATACACGTAAGTCTTTGATTATACATCGCTCAACAGTTTCTGAAGAGCTCTCCTGGGAGTTGTCCCACAAGGCTCTGAACATTTCCCTATGAAGTGGGAAGGGTGATGAGTCATCAGCTTACTTCTAGATGAGGAAATTATGACGATAGGTCAGATGATTATGCTAGGGTCACAGCACTGGCAAGTGGTGGAGCCCGAGGACAGCATGGTCTTCTGACCGCAAATCGAGGGGACTCAGCTCCCTGACAACCTCTAAACAGGAAGCAAAACTACTTCTTGACTTTTGAGGGAAAATGCCACCCGTGTGTGTAGCATCCCTTCTACCAGAGAGGAATGATTTGAATCCCTGTTCCTCTCTTTAACATCACCTCTCTACACACACACACACACACACATCTTCTCTCTCCTTTATTTTTCTCAATGGTCCTGCCTTAGGCAGAAAACAGATGGCCGGCTGAGCAAGCATACCTGTATTGGACGCAGAAATCAATAGAGACAGTTATTTCATAAACGGCTCTACTAGGCACGAGGAAATTCATGGCTTAGTGCGAGCGGGTGGCTGGAGGAGGAGGGGTTTTGGAGGAGGCGAGTGCCTCCTTTTTCAACGGCAGCTTGATCTCAGGGATACCTGGAACATTCACGATCAGGCCATAGCCGAGTACACCCAGATCGAGCAATTAGACTGTGACATTTTCATTTTTGTATCCCCAACGCCGATTATGGTGCCTAGCATTAGAACACTTAATATGTAATTATATAAATACTGTAGTGGATGTTATGTATATTATATATTTTATAACGTATATTTGTATAATTCCATAAATGCATCATATTATTATATACTTATTATCATGTATGTATTTTAAACAGGATGGCTTTTAATTAAGCTATAGGTGTGATTTCTGACAAAATTAAATGGTACCTGGGTAACCGGTAATTATGGCCTGAAAAAAAAAAAAAAGATAAGACTGTGGTTGAAACAAAGAGAGCACAAAAACCAAATGACTAACTTAATCTGGTCAATTAATAGGAAACAAAGATGGCCAGATTTGTATTCCCAAATCATTAGCCGGTAATTAACCTTCTTCCACCTCCACTTTTTGACAGAACGCTTTTTCTTCCCTAGAGAATTTCCATGAAAAATAACAATCGTCTATTGTTTTCTAATGTGTGCATCACCAACCTTAAATTATCACAATTAATATAATCAATTATTTCTCTATGTCTTTGCAGCTGGGGCTGAGGTGTCTCTAAAGGAGATTGGACGAGATGCGCACGTGGTCGCGTGTGTGTGTGCTCCAGCTTTTAAGCATGTGCTTTCAAAGAGTGATATTCAAAGGTTGTGCTTCCATGCAGCTTTGCTTAGAACTTAAAATCGGAACTTCCTCTTCCTCCCTTCCCAGCCAAAGTAAGCACAATATTCCTGACGAGGAAAAGGAATACGTTCTGTGTGTGTGTGTGTGTGCGTGCGTGTGTGAGTGTTATAGAACAAGCGACATAGGAACATGGAATTGCCATATTCCAACAGATTCTTCACCAAGTTGCCCAGTTTCCATTATACATCTGTATCTTTTTTTAATGTTTATTTATTTTTGAGAGAGAGAGAGAGAGAGAAGGAGGGGCAGAGAGAGAGGGAGAGAGAGAATCCCAAGCAGGTTCCATGCTGCCAGCACAGAGCCCAACGCGGGGCTCGAGCTCACAAGTTGTGAGATTAAGACCTGAGCCCAAACCTTGCTTAACTGACTGAGCTACCCAGGTACTCCTATCCATCTGTATCCCAAGGTATGTGCTATAGAAATGCAATGCCCTTATCCCTAATTCCAACCACAAAGGAAAGACGTTCATCGGTTTTGCTGATACGGTTCCATCAGTGACAAATGTTTTCTTTAAGTTCTCCTTTAACCCCTTTCTAGGTTAGGGCCATATATGATAATATTATAGAAATTTACATATTCACACAGGCATTATCCATTTTGGAATAGCGACTTCAAAATGCTACACGTTTTCTTGCCATGCTACTCATTCATAGACCACTAGAAGAATCGTGGATTAGAAGCCAAGAAACCAGGCTCCTAGGTGTGAGTCCACTACAGATCATAATGTGTGTCGTTGATCAAATCTCTCCCCCTTGCCTGCTCTCAGTTTTTTCCTTTAAAAAAATTTTTTTTAACGTTTATTTTTTTAGAGACAGAGAGAGACAGAGCATGAGCAGGGGAGGGGCAGAGGGAGAGGGAGACACAGAATCCTAAGCAGGCTCCAGGCTCTGAGCTGTCAGCACAGAGCCTGACACGGGGCTTGAACCCACAAACCGCGAGATCATGACCTGGGCTGAAGTCAGACGCCACCCAGGCGCCCCAGCAGCTTTTGCATTTCTAATGCGAGAGGGCTGATGCTCTCTCAAACCCTGCTGGCTCTAAAAATATACGATGCTGCAGCTTCTATGTCCCAAACCTTGGGGGACTTTTGGAAATTGCTTTCTGTCCCTTATGATATGTTCTTTAGAATTTTCTTAGTGGTTGCAACTTTATTTATTTTTTCCATTGAAAGCAAATTTGATCGGCAATAGCAAAAGATCATTAAGAGCTGAGTTGAGGGATTCAAGGGCTTGATCAAGCTGGTTATGAACACTTTAGGTCAAAAATGAACTGTGACCATAAACTAATAACACTGGGCTTATTGTGTTATTTTATTATATTATTGTGTTAAATGATTATATTATTTATTTATATTTATTATAGTAGTTACACAGGTTGTAGAGAGGTTGTCCTTATCCTATGTTCAATTATTATTATTATTGTTGTTATTATTGATAATAATGGTAGTTAACACGTATCTAATATGCCTATCTTCTGTATTTCCCCAACTCTAGGAGCTAAGAAGCAGATAAAGAAAGTGTATGGTTTCCGAGTGGCCAAGGAACTTGTCCAGGATCACAAAACTAATAATTGGCTCAACAATGTTGGACAGTTCCCCAGCCCACAAAGTATTATTTCATGGTATATTGTTGTTATAAATTTAGAAATTCAATTACTGGTGAAAAATTATGGCATTTTTTTTCTCAATTGCTCTTCGCCATGATCTTAGAGTTGCTCCAAAATGTAGAGCCTGAGGTGAAAACTTGGGTGCAGGCTTCTTATTTAGGGGTAATATTCAAAGAAATGGGAGTGAGGAAGTGCAGAGGGTGGGGCCGGGAGGGAGGATTACCCAGGTTGCTGCTGTAGGGCCACGAGGGCTGAGTTCTACGGTTCCTTGCAGAGGCACACAGAGTGCAGCCTGCAGAAGTCCCCCCCACCCCAAGTGGGAAGCCCGAGCAACCACCCACCACACAACGTGTTTCCATTGGCTGGGGGTTACCCCAGGTGGGGGTAGCTCTCTGATTTTCTGATGTCCACTTGTGTTGGCTGAGCAGGATGCTTGTGGAAGAGAATTCTAGAGCCGAATGCAGATGTGAGCAAGCTCATCCTGGAAGTGGAAAGGGCAGAACAAGGTGAGCTTGTGCACTTAAGGAATTGTCCAAGCTGACTGTTCCCGAAGCATCTGCTCCAATCGCCACAATGTTCATGCTACTGAAATTCCCTTCCTCTTGCCCTTGAATGCCCTCCTTCTTTTTTTCCATTGAGATTCCACTCATCCTTTAAGGTGAAGGCAGGCATCACGTCCCTTGTGAAGCCTCTCTGGCCCTGTGAGGTTCTCCCTCTGACTTCCGCCTACAGTTCAATCATAAGGCCATCAGGTATTCTACTGATGTCTCGAAGATCCTGTTGACCCTCGAACAACCCAGGGGTTAGGGCAGCTGACCCCTGTGTTGTTGAAAATCTGCCTACAACTTGACTCCCCCAGGACGTAACTACTGATAGCCTACTGTTGACTGGAAGCCGTACCAATAACATACGCGGGTGATTAACACATATTTTGTACATTGTATGTGTTATACGCTGTATTCTTACGATGTAGTAGGCTAGAGAAAAGGAAACGCTGTTAAGAAAAGCATAAAGAAGAGAACATACATTTATAGTACTTATGGTACTTATTGAAAGCATCCATGTATAAGTGGACCTGCACGGTTCAACCCTGTGTGGTTCAAAACTCAACTGTACTTGCCTATAGGCCCATTTCCCTCACTGAGTCTGAGTTCCTTAGGACAGGGGCTGCACTAGTTTATTTCTATGTCCATCGCACAGAGCCAAGATGGAGGTGGATCTGCACACACTTTTATTAATGAAATAAAGGCGTGAACAAATACTCACTTTCCATGGTTTCATATATTTCAATCGTGACCTCTTTTGCCTTCACCTTCCCAGACTAAGACAGCAGAGCACTACCCCGTCTCTCATTTTTGGTGCCTTTCCCTGGACCTTCTCCAGACATCTTTGATCTTGCGACGTGGCATCCAGAACTGCTGAGCGCATTCCAGGTGACGAGGCGCCACAGTTGTCCGTACGGAGGTAGTCCTGGCATCTGTTTCTCTGCGTCTCAAACCGGAGGCAGCAACTTGTACTTCATTTCTGGCAACCGTTTTGATGGCCTGCATTCCAGTGATTCATGGACAGCCCTCTCTTCCCTAATGGTCTGCGGACTCCTGAGGGGAAGGCGATGGTCTTATCCATCTTCTGATTCCCACAGGGGAGAGGAGGTGACATACCGAATGGTCAAGGACAGCCACCTTCTCATACAACGGTAACAATAATAAGGATCACTAACAATGATTATGCATTTACCGTGTCCCTGTCTCTCTCAGCACTCTGCATGAATGACATCATTTTCTCACTAGAACTTTTGAGATGGTCTGATTATTACCCGCATTTCGCAGACAAGGAAACAAGGCTCATATAGATTAAGGGACTTGCCTGTGATTATGCATCTAGTAAGTGACAGAGTCAGGCTTGATCTCACGTCTCCCTGGCTCTCACCACAAACCTGTGCAATTACAAAACACTGCATGGTCTGCTGAGCTCCCTCCTGAAAGACGGAAGAGAAGCACAGAGATCACCAAGAACCATCAGGGAAGATTTTTGTCTGTTTAGGTCAGTGGTCCTCACCCAGGGGCGAATCTACCCTTCAGGGGGACAGCTGGAAATGTCTGGATACGTTTTTGGGTGTCACAACAAGGGCAGGGGAGGGGTGCTGCCGGCATCTGGTGGGAGGAGGTCAGAAATGCGGTGAAACATTCTGCGTTGCGCAGCAGAGAATGACCTGGTCCAAATTGTCCATGGTGATGAGGTTGAGAGGCCTTGGTTTACATGCAGAAATTGAGGAAGGAGAAAGGAGGAAGGAGGTCTCACAAAATACGGCGCAGGCTGGAATGAGCCCACTACATTTCTTAATTTACCGTGCGCTTACCCACGCTGGCTCGGGCTGACCTATGGCAAGAGCTGCTTGTTCAAGTGCTTTGTAAACTGTAATGTTCCCGCAGAGGTTAGGTCTTGGTGGTCAGCATCTCCTCCCTGCTGAGGCCCCCTGAACTGACTTCTCAGGACTTCTTTGGATCTCGTCTCAATCTACTCCCATATCAGCCTCCTCCTTCTGCAGCAGAACTCTGAGCCCTCTGTCCTTGGCCATCCTTATCCACTACCCCCCGAGCACAGAGAATTTTACCATCTTATTTGCCTCTCACTTCCTTTGTGATGTTTACAATGCTTATTTTGTTTTTTGAGAGAGAGAGAGAGAAAGATACAGAATCTGAAGCAGGCTCCAGGCTCCGAGCTGTCAGCACAGAGCCCGACGCGGGGCTCGAACTCACGGACCACGAGATCATGACCTGAGCCGAAGCCGGATGCTCAACCGCCTGAGCCACCCAGGTGCCCCAACGTTTGTGATTTTTAATAAAGTATGACCTGTTTGGCTGGTGCGGTCCTCCAAGCTAATGCACTCAGGGATGTTCTTGTCCTTCTGGGCCTAGTACCTGGCTCGGTTTCATTAAAAATACAGGATTTGTGATTCTGGCGTCTTACAAGACCTCCCATCTCCAGAACACACGCAGGTCTTCTCCACTTGACCTGCTGTGGCCTGGTGCTTCGTTTTGGCACCTCACATAGTTCTGACCCTAAAGGATTATGCGTCTCGACCTCCAGTCTCATCGCGAACACGGCTGGTCCTGATGACCTACTGTGGACATGATACCTTTTCTTCTTCAGACTCAATTTCCTGCCCAAGCCCCCAGGATAGGAAGATGGGACATGCCTTTTGCAGTGAGACTGTAGAAGGCCACCTGTCCGGTTTGCAGCCAAAATCAGAGGCCATCACTCAGTATTCTGGGTCCCTTTGAAATGCACGATAGATATTTCATCCATGAATTCCTCTCTACCTTTTTGAACTTGTTGAATTTCTAACTATGTTCAGCCTGCAATGGATTACAATCAATCAAACACGCTAGCAAACAATCGATAATCCAAATAAGTAAATAAATAAGAATTCGGCAGTTTACTACCCACTCTGTGAAACAGCGGGGCCAGAGTAAATGTTCCAGAGTTGCAACAAACAGGAACACCTCAAACTATTACTTCATTCTTATGTAATGTAGGTTGCATATGGTTGTTGAGGGAAACTAAGGCAAGAGCAATGTAGCTCAAATTCAACCTCCTTACAGCTTGATAGACACCTGGAACATCCGCTGTGACCTTCCTCAAGCAACTCATGGCTGCCTCACTTCCTTAAAGTTTTTTGTTTTAGTAAAGACTAAAAGGAACCTTATCTTAACAGCAGCCAGTCCCTCGGGGTCCTGAAAGCCTGGCTTTCGAATTCCTTAGAGACTTAGGCTATCCCTAATTCCCATTCACTTAAAAGTGTATTATTGGTCACTCCTCACAACCCCAAGGCAACTCTCTCTCCCCATGGGTCCTGTCCCCGTGTTTTAATAAAATCACCTTTGTGCACCAAAGATGTCTCACGAATTTTCTTAGCCCTTTGCTCAAGAACCCCAGTATTTTGGCCCCCAACATGGGGCTTGGGGTCTTTTCATCTGGACTCTGAGCCTTGGTGCAAACATGGTGAGTGCTTTCTCTCTTTTTCCTTTACTGTCATTTCAGGGGCTTTTCAAAGAGTGTGGTCGCGTTGAAACATCTTCGTGTTGATGGCTCTGGTCCTAATCCTCTAGCCCGTGGCTACTGTATGGGGAGGAGAAAGCCTGCCTTTGGGATGGAAGTCAGTACCCTGGCTGGAATGGGAATAAAACCCAGAAACTTGATGCCCTCTCTTTATTCCCATCCTTATACAACGTTTTCTGTTTTGGGCATGGGACCTCCATTTAAATGACTAGCATAGCTGCCTCTCTTAAGACTCCTGTGTAAGGTTTCCTTCTCATTGGTCTAATGTGATCCCCTCCACGTCTCTGGTCTAGCTGCTTCTGGCTGAAGGATCTCCACTGGGAGCCAGCTGAAACCAGTACCTAACTGAATTAAAACCCAACTGAGGACTCTTTCCTAGGGAACCTGGCTCTAAAGATTATATGTGTTGGAATGTCGCTTAGATCATGATGGATTTCTATTGTTACTGTTTTCTGTCAACGTTCTCTACCTACTACTGAAATTACAGAATTGGGTGATTCCCCCTTGTAAAAGCTTTCTAGTGTTTTCCATGGGTTAGAAATGGCACGGCCTTCAAGGAAACTAAAGCATGACCTTAATGGCATGCTCCTCAAGACCAGGTAAACTAAGGCACGGCCTTTTGCAGCACAGCCTTTTACAGCACAGTGTTCAAGGCACAGCACGGCATTTAGGTCCATACACCAGGCACACGTTTGTAGCCCAGGATGCAATGGGGGCCCTTCGCGGCTGGTTGGTGGTCATAGTGATTTTGTTTGAGGGGCGCCTCTGGTCGCTTTGACACCAGGAACCTTTGATATATCCTGCATGGGATACCAACCAGGAGTTGGGAGTATTTTTGGTAATGGGCCTCTCTACTTTTCTAGGAACATAGGATCTTCTTCAATCCCCAAGGGGTCGTCTCCCTTGGGATGCCTTTTAACCCACTGGAATCTATTTGGTTTGCAAAATTTAGGAAAGGACTGATCTGGAAAGGACTGCATGGCCTTAACAGGATCTATCAGATCTCTTCTGCAAGAAACAGGGCAAATGCACTGAGGTACCCTATGTACAGGTTTTCATGGCCCTAAATCAGGATCCAGATCTGAAGGCCTCTTGCAGAATGTGTTTGGCCACTAACTAGGGTGATAAACTCCCTCCTGATATATTGGATGATTGTCTAAACAGGCCTTCCTCCGGGTTGTTGGAGGAAACACAGGCCATCCCTAATGAAGGAGACTCTGACACTCTGTCTCACTGTTCCTCCTTCCTAATAGACTCAGATTACTCTAGCTGTATTTAGGGGTTTCTCCCTCATTCATTTCCTGGGTTAATGACTCTGATAATTGGAGCCAATTGTCTCTGGTTAGTCTACCTAGGGAAGGAGACTTTAAGGAATATTCCCAAGCAGCTGTTGAAACTCCCTTTGTTTCAGGGAAGTTCCCTGTCTTCTCTGGCCCAACATGGACTGCCCATTCCAATTTACTGGTGGGAAAAAAAAAATCTACATCTGCTTATCTGTCCCCACTGACAGGCTTTAGGACTGGAAGACCTCTTTCTCTGCCCTCTGGGCTTTTATCCACTTCACCTCTTCTGCCTTCCCCTGCCCCTCCTCCTGTTTCTGCACCCCCTCGGGTGCAACCTCTATAGCTGGCTCCTGTACTATCTGGGGGCCTCTGGGACCATCAACTCCTCTTCCTATCCTCAGTGTCAAGGAGCAAAGAGTGCCCCCTTGAACTTACACTGCCCATTTCAGGTGTCCTCCCCAAAGTCCCAGGTAGAAATTGACAATGGTGAACAAATTACGTGACTTTTAAGCGGACTCAAGTGGAACATATTTTGTTTTCGAACTAATTTAAGTTTGTTGGTTTAATTAAGACAGACATGTCTTTAGAGTTACCAGCATTAAAAACATGAAACTTTTTCTACCTAGGTTTGCTGAAGGTCAAATAAGCTCATTTTATCTCTGTTGCAATTTGTCAACAAGAAGATGGCTTACAATGATGGTTAATTCTGTCTCAAGAGTTTTCATGAGTAATTGTTAAGATAGCTTTTAAAGTCTTTGGTAACCTGAAGCTTTAAAGTTTTGCTTGGATGATAAACTGGGTTGAATTCATTGGACATCTAGGTCTTTTCCAAATAAGATTAACTACTAAGGCATTACTTACTGAACATAGGTTTGTGCTTTTGATTTATTGCAGAGAAACTAAGGATATTTGAGTTTGTTGGAAAATCTACGCAGTGCTTAGTTGATTTATAAATTTGCCATCTAAAGAATTCTGGTGTAACTGTGCACAATTGGTTACTATTTAGTTTTCACTGGAGTGTAAGGTTTCTAAGAGTTAAAATTCTGCTAGATGTAATTAAGACTGACGGAAATAAGGAAAACAACTTTGTATGTAAAAAAAGTAGGAAATATGTAACAAAGATATAAGGAATGGAAATACATTCTTGTTAAAGGTAAAAAAAAAAAAAGAAGAAAAGAAAGTAATTTTGTCCTCAATGAAACTGGTTGTTTGTAGAGAAATGGCTTGGGACAAAATATGAATGCAAATGAAAAATTGTAGAGGGTTCGTGGTTAGGCCTGACTAAGGTTGAAATGAATGGATTTTAAAAATACACTGGTATAAGATGAAATTCTGCTTTTCTCTCTGTTCAAAAGACAAAGTTTTCTCGGATTATTGATCTGGTTTTGATTAAAAAAATGTAAACAAGGTCTCTTCTCTTTTGTCGGCCGGGAAAACCAAAGCTTTATGTTTTGTCCTTATCAGGTCTTTGATTACTTAGTTAAAACTTCTCAATGTTAAAGGAGCTAGGTTTTGTTAGCAGCTATATAACCCTATATATTTGCTTTGAGAATCTCTTATTGCCACCTTGGTTAACTAAATAATTGAGATTTGTGATGCTATGTAATCCTATTTAGGATGTGCTTTATAATTTTCTCAGGTTTTCACAAACTTCCCAGGATTTAAATTGTAAATGAAATCTTTTTGACCAGTTGGGCCTTTTTATTTGGTATGTTACTTGGAAAGCCCTGTCAAACAAATAATGGTAAACCTTAGGTGATATTGCTTGGATAAATGCTATAACCACTCAAATATATGTATTTCCTGAAGTTTTAATATGTTTTGGTATAAGGTGATCACTGGAAATTCTGATTATTGAAGCAACCAATGTATTGAATAACCAAAGTTCCTTGTCAATTGCATCATAATGAACTTTCATGTCAGATTGTTAACCATATCCATTTGTGAGTCTGTTGTTATTTATAGTTATTGTTCTGATGCTCTTACAGAGCATGTTTTATCTTCAAGGAGATTTACAAAAAGGATTTTTAGGACAAATACAAGTATTTGACATCTTTAAGATTATAAAACAAATGGGTAAACATTTCCAGAACTAAGACGCTGTATTCAAACTGAACAAGAATTAGTAACATGGGACTAACTAAATGGAGGAAGATTACAGTTTCTGTAACTCTTGTTGGAAATATTGTTGGTTCTCGAATGTTTGCTCTTCCAGATTAAGGCAACCTTCTCTTAAGATATTTAGGATATACAGAAATGTGATAAAGTATTCGTTTGTAGACAACTGAGGCATTTAACTTTTCAACCCGAACCCTCTGAAATTCAAAAGCTCTCAGTATTCTTTCTTTCATGGTAATTACAGTTATTTGCACAAGTTCAATAAGAATCTGTTCCTGGGACAGGCCACCACTGGAAAAACTGGTTAGCTTACCAAGGCTTTGACTGGAATGCCATATTTGAGAATGACTCAAGTTCATTGACTCAGATATGACCAAACAGTTTTAAGAAACTCGGGTTGACTTTACGAAACAAGGAGCCATAAAGCCCCTTGGAAATGGAGGCCTGATACCTTGCTTACAGAGTTCCCGGCAGCCTCACCAGGTGAGTAAAGAAGGTCACTTCCAGGCAGGTGCAGGAACCTCAGGATTTCTTTGGGACCTCACAAAGAAGCATTAGCCCAAATCTCCAGGATTTGCAGGCATGTCTGATGGCAAGTACTTGGCTTGGCCTGTAGAGGCTTGACCCGGAGAGGCTACTATTCCTTATAAAAAGTTCCAGAAAAGCAATAGTTAAAAGATCTATATGACCAATCGCTGTTCTTGGTGAGCTTATGTGAATAATTAGGCTGAGTTTGTTAAAACCGGATTTGTTCTACAAATGAATTAGTGTTCATTTGGCTATCTCTGGAAATCAGGGTTGGTAGAAAAATGATGTTTCAATAACACACCTTAATGGATGTTAAATTCTAGTTCTGATTGTCTCTAAGTGTGTGTTGTTTGCCTACACTAGACAACTTGCGGTAAACTTCAGGGAAATTATCACAAAACTCACGTATAGATGATCTTTGGGCCTGTTGCTCTATGGGCTATTCAAAAGGATCACCACAAACAGTTGAATTACAAACCAAAAACAAAACAAGACAAAACAAAAACCCCAAAACCCCAGAACAAATAAACAAAAAAACCCATCTGATTCCCGCTGCCTGTTCCCATTCTATCTGAGGATGCTTCGAGCCTGACGTCTAAAATCTTCTTACTGGCAGAACCGGCAGGAACTGGGTTTGCAATTTGCTCTAACCACTAACCTATATTTTTGTTTCTATAAAAGTGCCTCTGATCAAGCACCTGATTGTTTACTAGACAAAACAGAGTCTGTATGATGGTTCACACCACCTGTTACAAAATCAAGGCCTTATGTGACTCCCAAAATAACATTATATTATTAAACATTAAAATAGCTCGAACACGTTCAACAGTTACGCAAAATAAAATGGCATTAGATGCCTCAAGTGCTGCACAAGGTGGAACTTATGCTCTCCTAAAAACACAATGCTGTGTATACATCCCAGATCACCACAAAATTACTTCTGAGCTTCTGACTGACAAAGACTCAAATTGGCACTTTCAATTATCCCTCTCTTTCCTTCAGTAATTGGTTAAACTCCTGGACTCAAGAAAGATTTTTGTCAACAAAGGACTCCTATTTGGGCTTCTTTCCCTTTTGGTTATTTTAAGCACATTTTGCTGTTTTCTCCCATGTCCCTCCACCTGGTCCCAAGACTCCTACAGTGCCACAACTTCAAGCCAACAGGTGACCCTTTCTGCTCAAGGAGACTCCCATAGGTCATCAACTGTAGATACAGCTGCCTTAGCCTTTCCTAACTCCTATTAAATTCTCAACTGATGAACGCTGACCCATCGGTGGGGACGTTTCTATGCCCCTATCCGATAGGAAGAAGCTACGGAAGATGAGACCTTCTGCCTTCAACAACCTTAAAGATTTAAGGGTCTAAATTGTTCAGAGGGGGAAGTGATGAGGGAAACAAAGGGAAGAGCAATGCAGCTGAAATTCAATCTCCTTATAGCTTGCAGCCCACTGATAGACACACGAAACATCCGCTGTGACCTTCCTCAAGCAACCCACGGCTGCCTCACTTCCTTAATGTTTTTGTTCTAGTAAAGACTAAAAGGAACCTTATCTTAACAGCAGCCAGTCCCTCGGGGTCCTGAAAGCCTGGCTTTCGAATTCCTTAGAGACTTAGGCTATCCCCAACCCCCACTAACTTAACAGTATTTAATCAGTCACTCGTCACAACCCCAGGGTAGCTCTTTCTACCCACAGGGCCTGTCCCCCTGCTTTAATCAAGTCCCCTTTGTGCACCAAAGATGTCTCAAGACTTCTTTCTTAGCCATTTGCTAAGAATCCCATCATGATGAGGGGACAAGGGTGGGTTGTGCACATTTCATGTCAGTCCTTTCTGTGTTTTCCTTTCTCCCCCAAACCCCCCAATGGAAGATAGTTACATACACAGGATAGAATGTTCTGGCCTTAAAAAAACAATCAGGCTGGCTTGAAGAAGACTAAAGTTTGTAGTTTTCCATGCTGTGTCTGGTATCATCATTCAAACCACAGTGTTGATTTTTAGCAGCACAAACTGCTACTTCAGGATCCCAGGTAAACTACAAAGTATGTACGTAAGTTGGATCGTCTGGTCCTTCTGTCTCCGTGAATTTATATCCTATCTGTTTTTTTCTCTGTTCAGTAGCACAGAAGGAAACAAACTTGAGCACCTGCTTCTGCATTGGGCCATCATGGTCATCAGAAAGGACCAAGTCCTCTTCAGCTGCAGAGACCCCAGTTTCCCTCTTTTTAAGGCACCCAGGGAGAGTCTTTTTTGCAACATCTTGGCCAATGCTTACTGCAGTTTGATTTGGAACTAGGACCAACGACAAGCCAGAGTCCACAGTGGAGTAACTCTGTTCCGAAGCTATATTCCAAGCTTTGATGCCAGTCAAACTCTCCATCTTTTATATTCTTGCCATCATTAGATACTGCCAAAAAATCCAAGGCCCACCGGTCATTTCCTTTTCCGCGTCAGGCTTCTTATCATGAGATGTTGAACGTTATTTTTTTTCCTTACCAATTTGTTCTACCCCTGCTGCCCTTGCTTCCAAATGCCATCTGGAACCCCAGTTTCAAGGTAAACTGACTTCCCTCTATCTGCAAGTCTCTACAGTCCGCTCCCTTTCTCCCTGGCTCTGGGTGGATCCTGGCAATCACTCAGGAATGCTGGAGTCTACTGTGGGTGTTGAGAGCTCAGATTCTCCGTTCGAGCTCCATCTCTCCCGTTCACCAAGCGCGTCACCTTGGGCAAGTTACCACAGTTTGCTTGGCCTGAGTTTCTACATCCATAAAGGGGAGGGAAAACCCCTTCAGGATTATTACGAGGATTAAATGAGTATATGCATGGAGTATGCAGCACAGGGCCTAACACGTTGGAAGACTTTCAGAACAACAGTATTTAGTCAGCCCAGCAATGACTGCCTGCATTCTGTGCACTTCAGTATTTATTTTGTTGGAAGTTTTCAATGTTCTTTCAATGATGCATTTCCTTCTTCCAGCCGTCATCCTTCACTCTTCCATAGGTAGTACGGATGGTAACCAAATTTGTCATGAAGAACACGGCGTAATGCATGCGATTGCCAAATCACTACGCTGTGCGCCTGAAACTAAGATCACGTTATATGGCAACTCTACTTCAGCACAAGAATAAAAATTAAAATTAGAACTACTTCTCACTATGAGACTCATTGACAGACGGATCAGTCTCTACCTTCTTATCCTTGCCATAACCTCACATGTCTTCAGGACTTCTGCATGACCTCCCCGTACTTCCGTTTCAAGCCCCACCTTCGTGCTGGGTGACATCTGTGACGGGCCGACTGTTCATCCTCCTGAAAGACCGCGACAGCGTATTGGTTCATTTCCTCGACATCAACACCTCAGCTCCGTCAGCCCCTGGACACCTGCTGGAGGTAAGGACGTATCTTGCCGCGCAACCCATTCGTGGTGACTGAACGCCCCATTTTATGGCTGAGGGGACAAGTCTCAGAGGCTCAGCCTTGTGCTCCAGAGCGCACCGCTGGTGAATAATGAAACCCAGATCTCCTGCTTTTAAGTCCAGACGCTTTGTACCGCACCAGAGCTGTCTCCTAAGACCTCGTGAAGTTTAGGCACCCTTGTTTGGTGTTTTAGCGCCCCAAAGAAACATTGAATGTCATCTGAAAGCTTAAAGATGGCGCTTTCCTTCTCTCCTGTAAATTACTTTCTTTTATATAAATAGTTGTCCTTCATTGTCAAATACCCAGTTTTTCCACGAGATTTCCATAACTCCCTTTCCCCAGCCTTGGGGGATGTATCTGTAGCCCCCCTTTCTCTGAGCAAAGGGGCCCATTTTTTTCATGGCGGCAGTAAAGAAGAAAAGGAAAATCTTCTGAGCCCTCAGCCGAGCATGGTTGTCCCACTAGGAGGCTTACCAGCAGGCTGATTGTCATTCAGGGAACTAATGCAGAGGCAGCGAGTGAACATCTGGTGGAATGAGCTTGGGGCCGAGGGCTTGTTGCTGGTTGATGAGTTTTTACTTATCTTCTCTTTGGGTGGAGGAGGATGGGGACAGCAGACAGGTCACTTAGTAGTCTTGCTGGAGAGGAAGTGGCCTGAGGTGCCTTCGAAGGAGGAGTCGAAGAGATCTCCTCAGGCAGAGGAGATGGTTTGGTGCTCGGTGGAGAAGGTGGAGAACTAGAACCTTCTGAATAAACATTCGTTGGAGGTGATGGTGAGTATAGCTCAACCTCACATCCTCCCATGGAGAGAACGGGACCAGAGGACGGACAGAAGTGTTTATTTTGAGAAGACACGAACTTCTGCAATTGAGGCTCCAGTCGCCCACTTAAATGAGATGATTTACTCACAATTCATTACGTTTTGAAGACCTACTATGTGCACACTGGGAAACACCAAACTTAACAAGAAAAAAACAAGAGCAAAATAACTTCTTCCCATAAGGAGTTTACAATTTGCTGTGAGAGAGGAACCAAGCAGCAAAGAGCCATGATGGTTTTACTTAGCCTTTAGGTTGGTCCAGGGGATGCCTGTATGAGAAAAAATTTAAACCGCCCTCTTACAGACCGTTTCATCTTATGACTTTTCTTTTACTTCAGAGATGAAAGTCCTCTGAGGATATGTATAATATTTCATCCTTTTACGTCAAAATATCAACACTGTTCTAGTTCACACGTGAAGATATACATCAGACCAATTTTCGGTACTCCTGTTATCAGAAAGAAAAAAGAGGAACCGATAGGAAAGTATACCATGAGTACGTTTGTAATTATTGGTACCAGTCATATTGAAAACTGGGATTCACAGGCGGACCGGGGAAGCACTTGGGACATTGAAAAAGTTTCCATTTGAGATCCACAGGGTAAGTGGGGGCGAGGCAGATTTATTCAATAGTAAGAAGGTTTTACCGTGCCCCAAATTTGGAGCCAGTGAAGGGCTCATCACTAAAAGTATTCAGGGAAGAGACAGAAATATGCTGTCAGGGATGACGAGGATGAAGGCCTTCTTGGGGACAGGGGAGTTGATTACTTGCCTGTGAGGACTTTTTTACATCTTATGATCTCTGATTGTAGTAATAGGTACCGAAAGAATAATTCATACTTAGATTCTTAGATTTCACCCCTTTCCTCCTCTTCAGTCACGGTTCTGAACACCTCTGAAACGTTTCCACAGGAGTAGATGCAGGCTACAGAGGAAAGAAATATGATTTTGCAGCAACTGGTGCTCCATCAAAACAGAGGCCTTGTGAAATGACGGCAGACATCAGTAATCGCCAAAGAGCTGGCCTTATTTATAGGTTTGAGGGAAAGATAAATACTGTACACGCACATTCTAATTAAGGCCAAGAGTTCCCAGCATGCATAGCTCTGCATCTCATTCTGCCTGTCACTGCTGCCACGGCTCTCATATTTTCTGTGGTTTCTCCTGGTTATTAGTAATGCTGGGCTGACTAAAATGGATGGAGTCCCAAGTTGGCTGCGGGGCCTGGGGATTTGATCTTCCACGTGGCTGGAGCCTGGATTCAGAAACACCACAGCTGCATTTGCCCTTGTCTCCAATGGCTGACTAGAGCATTTGGACCAAGGATGGTGATGTGGGATTTAGGATTGGCTGTGAAGGGACCCCAGCTCCACCCCGGTACAATGGTGGAGGGTAAGGAGTGAAGCAGTCCATAGAAATGCTCCCTTCTCAATTCCATTCATGGCTACTAAGCATCTATTGGGTTGGGAGGAGAAAGACAGTCCATTTCCATCAGGCACATTTCTAAGAAAGATTTCTAAGTGGCACGAAGCTAATGCTCTTTTTATAGTCTCCTCTACCTATTACATAATGAAAAAAATTGAGCACGTGCCACGAACATATGACTAATGGCCCTTAAATAAAGTCCAATCCTAGCTTTGATCTTTGGGGGACGAGGACATCATAATCTAATGTGGCTAATCATGTCAAAGGCACAATCGATAAGCATACACTGATCTCACCGTATAATTAAGCCTCCATAAGTTCATTTATAGACCACATCAATCAAGAGTAGTCAGTCTGACCAGGAATTCACAAGTATCATTGATGAACAAAATTAAGATTTATTTTGCAAAATATCAATGTCTTCTTTTTAAACAAATGGCTTGTTCGGTCCTTAGAATATCCTCATACAAATACATGGTGATACAATTTGTGGTCTCCTCTTGGCAATAGTATGACTGTAATCACCGCAGAAAAAACTTAATGGAAGTGTTTTCTCCTCCCTATATCTTTATGGAAGCCCCATCATTTTATTCTGGAACTATCTTCGGGTCATCCCCAGAACATGTATACCTACGGACTAGGCAGAGACAAATTTGTTGTTGTTGTTGTTGTTGTTGTTGTTTTTGTACTTTCCTTTCGCCAAAGTCAAGAATCAAGAAAGGGTATAGAAACACGGGAAAGCACAGGGCTAACCTAGGGATGGAGCATGGTTTTCTCTTCAGGGCTTTGGCTTTAAATTCCACTGAAACTTGTTTGAATTATTAGCTAACCCTCCTTCTAAAATTTTTGTCAATATGCCCACCAGGACCAGATGTCTGCCCATCTGTATGTATGCATATATGTGTGTATGCATACCTGCCTGTGTGTGTGTGTGTATGCATGTTCAGGAAGGCTATTCCATGAAAAAAGACTTACTAATTAAGGAGTACGTTCGTTCTCCATGGCTGTAGCAAATCCAACAGTGTAAAATCTCAACCCAACGGAGTGTGTTAGACGTTGTAATGCACCATTTTTCACTCTCCAAGATTCATTTGGAAAATTGCAGAAGCTTAGCACCACATCTTGGGAGGCATCAGCACGCAGTGGGATGGAGGGAGATTGATATTCATATTACTACGATGTGACCAATTATATAACTGACAAAGACCAAGGCGCTTCACATATTAGGAATCATTTTTTTTTACAATGTGAATAGTATTTTTGCAATGCAAATAACGCTGTCTCTCAGCATAGCAATTTTTATTCATGTTTTATAGGCAAGGTTATTAAGCTCAAGAAATTAAGTAATTTCTCCAATATTTTATGATTAATAAGTCATAATCAGAGATTTATTCGAACCTCTGGAAATCAGGAACGGGAATCTGAGTTTACCAGAGAGGATTCACAGACAGTTTGTTAAGGTCAGAGCTCCAAGGGGTCATGACCAATATTTAGCACAGGGTCTCCAAAAACCGTCCAGCGAATGACTTGCAAATCCAAGGTAACCAAGCTAGTTATAGCAGAGTGCGGGAAAGGTGTGGTGTCAGGGCTAAATCTAGGAGTGCTTAGGTGTTCAACCCAGGGAGGGGAGCAGTATTCAGAAAATGATGACCCGATTCTGCAGACAGGGTTCGAAGTACGGGAAAACAGTTGAGAATTGAAATAAGCAAGTAATTGAGCTTTAAATACATAAGATTCCATTCAGAGTCCATTGCGAGTTATCGAGTAGTGTGCTGGATTCTTATTCTTTTACACAGTTTTCATGTTATCTTATTTCACCTTTACCACGGTCATTTTTCACAGTGGAGGAAACGGTTTCCTGAAAGGGTGACTTTTCCAACATCACAAACCAGTTTACGAAGAAGCCAGTGTTTGAACCCTGGAGTCTCCTGACTCACTCTAACATTATTAACATAATGAGCACCGTCTATTTTCAGTAGGCATCTGTCACCAATATCTAGCAGCACTTGGCTTCTAGGACAGCACTCTCTGCTTGTTTTCCTTTTATTTCATCAACAACTCCTTCTCAGTGTCCTTTGTCAGTTCCTTCTCATTCCACTCACTTCTGAACATTGCAGTGCCCATAGTTCAGGCTTTGTACCTTTTATGTTTTCTATATACACTTATTCTCTTGATGTACCTACTAGTCTAATGGCCTCCAATGCCTTCGTGACAACTCCAAAATTTAGATCTCTAGTCCAGAGCTTTCTTGTGAGCCTGCTCTACGGGTCTACTTCAGTGACCAAAACAGCATCTCAGATTACGGCTTGTCCATACTGCATGACCGATAGAGGCCCCAGAATTTGGTCGCACTTGCTCTATCTTCCATCTTTGTTCGTAGCAACACCGCCTTTCCAGTTGCTCAGCTCCAAACCACAGAATGGTCTTTAATCCTCTCTCCAATCTATCAGCAAGTCATGTTGGCTGTGTCTTCAGAAGAAGGTTAGGACCCGGCTATATCTTACCATTCTTATGGCTATTCTTTTGGCCCAATTCACTGCCAACTCTTTTGGAATATTGCAGGAACCTTTCCTGGTTGGATTTGCCCACCGTCAGCCTGTCCTGTGTATAGCAGTCACAATAATCTTACAAAAGGGAAGTCAAATCATGCCACTCTGCAGCTCACAATCAGTTCACTCAGAGCAAAAATCCGGTGTCTTTACACTGGTGAGCAAGGCTCTACACGATCTGGCCTCATTAAGCACAAACTTCCACCTTAAAGACTTTGCCCATCCCATTCCCTCTGCCTGGAACACACTTCCCCAGATATCTGTCACTCATCCCTTCACCCTTTGTAGGTCATTCTTAGCCAGGCTGTCTACATTTACACCATTTTCACACATACCAGTCCCCATCTCCTTCCTCTATTTTTCTGTACAGGACGTATCACTGTCCAGCATTTAACTTACATACCTTTTTAATGGCCTCTCTCCCTCTGTGAAAATGAGCACCATGAAGGAAGAAGGCAAGTAATTTTGCTGTTTTCTTTGCCATTGCATCTCCACAAAAGGAGATGGCAAAAAGGAGACAGGCCTGGCGCATGGGAGAAGTAAAATATAATATATATTGACTGAATGAATGAGAGGGAGGGAGCCGTAACAATTCAGCACACCAGGAAGGGGTATGAAACACGATATGGCCCCTGATCAACAGGCAGCAGCCTAGCAGTTTCAGGGAGGTGTGAGAAGCATATGTGCCAATCTAGAACCTAACATATTCGTTTTTCAAAAAATTGCCCCCGATATCCTAACATGATGTTCTTTTGCCTCAGGAGAAAATACATTAATTCTCCGAAACTTGTTAGATCGTGAACCAGGAAAGTACTTGTAAACAGCTGTGTAAGTACAGAAAATAAGTCCTGCTTCTATTTCTTTCATGATGGTTCACAATTGCAAAACAAAAGTAGAAAATAGGAAAAACAAACAAACAAACAAACAAAGCTTTGAGTATCTTTTCATGGAAACCCCCATTAGTATCTTGCCTCCACCCACACAACCCTGTCCCATTAAGTCACTCTCCATATTTTGGTAGACAGCACAGCCTAGTAAAAAGAGCGTGGACCCTGGAATCAGAGAAACTTGACTTAACATTGTGATCATACTACTTGCCAATCTTGGTCAATTTTCTTGAACTTTCTGGACATCAATGTTTATTTATAGAATAGATAAGATAAAATACTCTTTATAAGGTGATTATGAAGATCAAATGATATATAATATATATTAGTTATACACAATATATAATTATATATGATATATATTTGAATATATATATATATTTTTGAATGGCACTTAATTCCTATTCTGTAAAATTCTATTGGAATTAAGTGCTGTCAGGCAATAGAAAAAATATGTATATTTATACATGTATAAAAAATATATGTATATATATACAAATATATATATACACACATATATACATGTATATGTGTGTATATATATATGTATATATGTGGGTGTGTGTATATATATATATACACACACACACGTATATATATATATGTATATGTGTGTGTATATATATGTATATATGTGTGTATATATATATGTATATATATATATATATATACACACACACACACATATATACATTGGTCTCTGCCCCCAGTGCCTGGCAGCGAGCTCCTAAAATCCTTGTAACCTCCTAAGTGATAAGAGCACAAGAAGCATCTTTTGTTCTAATATTTGGTCTTTGACTCCAGTTCTTGACAGAATTCCAAAATCCCCTGGAATTCTCTGGGTGACAACAGTGTCTTTAATTCTAATGAGCTGACTCTTGGTGGGCTCCAGGATGTCTCCCGGATGCGGACTCGTCACCAGAAAGGCTGAATCAAGATCGGAAGCTTGGAATTTTTTTGGCCCCACTCCCATTCTCCAGAGAAGACAGAGGACATAATGATCAATTATGCCTACATGATGAAGTCTCCATAAACATCCAAATAGTAGGGGCGCCTGGGTGGCTCAGTTGGTTGAGTGTCTGATTCTTCATTTTGGCTCAGGTCACAATCCCAAAGTCGTGGGATTAAGCCTCACATCTGGCTCTGCACTGAGCATGGAGGCTGCTTAAGATTTTCTCTCTCTCTCCCCCTGCCCCTCTGTGCCCCCCACTCTTTCTAAAATAATTTTAAAAATCCAAACAGTATAAGATTTAGAGAGCTTCTGGGTAAGTGAACACTGGAGGTGTTGGGAGAGGTATATGCCAGAGGCTCATGGAAGCTCCGTGCCCTTCCCCACAGACTCGCCCTTTGCATCTTTCCCATCTGGGTGTTTATCTATAACCTTTATCATTCTGTCAATAATAAACTGGTTGGGCCACCTGGGTGGTTCGGTTGGTTAAGTGTCTGACTCTTGGTTTCGGCTCAGGTCATGATCTCAGGGGGTGTGGTTTGAACCCCACGTAGGGCTCTGGGATGACAGCGTGGAGTCTACTTGTAATTCTCTCTCTTTCTCTCTCTCTCTCTCTTTCTCTGCCCCTTCCCCACTTACACTGTCTCTGTCTCAAAATAAATAAATAACCTCAAAAAAATAAGAAAATAAACGTGAACCGTAAGTAAACTGTTTTTTTTAAATTCTGTGAGCCACTGTAGTAAATTACTTGAACCTGAAGAGGGGGGTCATGGGAACCTCTGATTTACAGCTGATAGGCCAGAAGCACAGGTGACAAGCAGAACTTACAACTGGCATCTGAAACCTTGTGGGGAGTCTTGTGGGACGGAGCCCTTAACCTGTCGGATCTGATTTTTTATTTTCCGGTAGACAGTGTCTGAAGGAAGTTAAATTGTAGGACACCCAGCTAGTGTTGCAGAATTTTTTGGTGTGGGGAAAGTCCCCACCAGACTGGTGGCACAAGTGATGCGAATGTCCTAATAGTGTGAAAGTAAAGGAGGAATAGAGTGTAGGTTTTCTATGCAAGTGCCAACCAAATATATAATTATATATAATATTTATACACCATATAATATATATTTATTATATGTTAGAAATCGTTACATAGAAATATATTCTTATATATGAAAACACGTTATTATATATTGTATATTTTATATATTATACATTCATAAAATATATAATGTAAATACAAGTGTAAATATATATGACATTTATAGTATATATATAATAATATATATTTGGCTGGCACTTGATGGATGCTCTAAGGGCGCCTGGGTGGTTCAAGCATCTGACACTTGATTTTGGTTCAAGTCATGATCTCATGGTTCATGAGTTCAAGACCCATATCAGGCTGGGCACTCACCACGAAGCCTGCTGTCTCCCTCTCTCTACCTCTTCCTCTCTCTCTCCTCTCTCTCTCTCTTTCTCAAAAATAAATACATGTTAATTTTTGTTAAATATTGAAAAATAAATGAATAAAATGCTCTAAGTTCTCTGTGTCAGGAAAACAGGTATTGACAGAAAAATAGAGACTTGGTAGCCCGGTGTTGTATCGGAAATAAGGGCCACAGCTTCTGGCCTCATCTCTTCCCATATGTATCTACCTAACGGGGGCGTCCGTGTCCTGAGAAAACATTGGCATATACCACTAGGAGCTGTCTTAGAGTATGCTGGAAGGTCTAACACTTCCACTTAAAAGTATGTATTAAAGTAATCGCTAATTGTCATCCAGGTTTGGTTTTGCATTTTACAGAATCCAATCAATGTCAGTGGCAGCTACAATAAGTTGGAATCAAGAACCCACCAAGGGTATAGGCTTTGGCAAGTAGTTCTGGTGCGTGACCTGGTGTTACATTCCTGGGCTGGTTGTCCAATCAGTACTGACAACTCCGAGCACAGAGGTCCTTTCTGGAAGAAATGCATAGGAAATGGTTCTCCTCAGCTGTCCTGACTCCAGCAGTGTTACTGCCTCTGGGATCCACCTGCGGTCCCAGAGCACTTCCGTAGGAACAATGATTTGTGTAGCCGGCAGAATCTTAAGAAACTTCACTCAAGTCACGATGCCTGTAGGCGCCATGGGAGTAAGCAGTGTGATTTGAAGTCCAACGCAAAGGAATAAAATTTGAAACATTTTTATAAGAATAATGACTTTTTTCCATATCTCATCTTCTCTTAAAATTTCTTCTCAATTTATGCCTCTTTCCTCACTGCAAGAGCCGACATCTCTTAGTAAGCAGTGGGTAGATATTATGCTCTTATCCATATGCATGATCTACTCTATTTTCTTCCCAATTCAGATTCTTCTCATTATTAAAAAAAAAAAAAAGTGGTGTTGGTTTATTAAGAAGAGAGGAACAGTGACCCTCTACGGAGATAACTTAATCCAGTTAAATAGTTTTTACTCTGAGGGATGTTTGGTGTTTGGGTTCTCATCCAGCTAGCTGATGAGCCAGTGCCTCCCAAACTCGTCTGCACACGGAATCAGCTGAGAAGCTTCAAAAACTACTGAAATTTGTGCCCTACCCACCAGAGACTGTGATGCGGTTGGGCTGGGGTACTGTGTGGACCTTGGAATTTTTGAAAGATCATCACGCGATTCTAATGTGCAGAGAAGTCCGGGAATCACCTCCACGGGCCCATGATAGGAGCAAGCCATTCATCGCTGGAAAGTCTATCGGAATCAAAGTGTTTCTAGTTTCATGGAGCCAAAGATATGCTCAGACTGCAAGCATCCTTGCCAATGTCTGGCCAACTTTACACAAGTCCAACGTAGCTAACTTTGAAAGGTGAAGGATTGCATCTCTATCTAGTAATACTCCGGTTAACAAACGTATCAAGAGTATGAAAGGAAAAGGGATTTTTTTTATAAAGGAAAAAAGAAAATCTAAATTAGATGCAGGCTCTTGGTCAGCAGCAACTTAACCCTTACAGGAGTACTATCTGAAGGGAAATGAAAGGAAATACAGACTTCAGATGACGGTAGGTCTCTGCTTCTTGGACTGAGTGCCTATAAAATCATTTTGAATATATCCTTTCTAAAGCTTACCTCAGTAATTAGGAGTGGAGAAATCAGGAAAATCTAGACTTGCATGTGAAAACAGTAATAATTCTGTGGCCTAACCTCTTTCTAAATTGGGATTTCCTCCCTGGGACTTTGGGGGGATCAAAGAGAATAAATTTCAAGCCATTCTCTACTCTCTAAACTTCAACAGACGGCGACCAGTCTGCGTAGCACTAGGCTACAGGACAGGCCATTATTCCTTGGATTTTTAAGCATATGAGAACAAAAAGGGAAAGGGCAACCTGACCAGAATTACGTTGAATCCTCGTGGGAGGGTTCGAGAGTCTGAGCATTCTTATAGCTTTCCTTGCGAACCCATACTCAAAGATGAAAAAAAAAATGTAACACGGGGTCATTCCATGAAAAGATAATGTGATCCCCATATGCACCTTAAAATTTTCTTGTAACCACACTCAAAAAAGGGGTAAATGAAAGGGACATTAATGTGTCTTATGTTACCCAATATATATTATCATTTCAGCGGGTGATCAATATAAAAACTACAAAAATCAATAGAATAAAATTATTTTAATTTTTTTTCCTACCCAGTGTTTGAAATCTGGCATATATTCCACACATTTACAGCATATGTCAATTTGGACTACCCACATCTACGTGTTTCCTAGCCACATGTGACTACTGTCTTCTGTTTTGGGCACCACAGGTATAGAGGCAAGATCACAGGGCCCGAGACTTGTGCTCGAATCGGTCTAAATGGCAGATTATATTAAGTTGTCTCAAGAATCCGTTTTTAACCCTAATGTTCTCTGATTCAGTGGCAAGTCAAGAGGTGTATCGAAAAATTGGACGATAACGGCCAAGCCTCTACCGCTGGGACAGTCCCCAAGTCAGGTTCTGCATTGGTCTGCTGTTTCTCTCTCAATTGAAGGAGACAAGAAAAAAAAAAGTGTCTTCATCTCGCCCAGAAAGAGCAGGCACTGAGCAGAGGGAAGAGTCTTTGTCCCATAAAGCCAAGGGATTGTCTGGGATGTGGTTCCAGAGAAAATCTCCCTCTAGGGACTGCTTGATTGGGAATTAAACTTTGTTATTGACCCAAGTGGTCGGGCGATGAACAATGGGGCATAAATCAAACCCGTGACCCAGAACAGAAAGCAAAGCCCTTTTGATCAGTTTTTGCCCCGCTTTATTAAAGAGAACACTGCACACTTCCAGACTTTCCTTCCCAACCGGTGGAAGTCATGAGGAACCATTCTCCACCCCCGCTGCCCTTGGCTTTCAGAGCAATGATAAACTGGGGGCGCGGCATAGCTTTGTCTTGCCTCCTAGCCTGGGGTGGCCCTGGAGCTATCGAAAGTCTCTATTCATTGCCCCGCTTTCAGATGAATCTGCTCAAATGGTTGTCTGTTTAGACGGCAAGTCACGAAACTTCTGTCTTCACTGGTGTGATGCGCGAGTGGCGGTGGAGAATACTTGAACTAAATGAGAGAACTGAACGCTCAGCCCATCTGCTCTCCTGAAGCACCGTGTGACCTTAGTCAGATGTCTCCCCACGTCTCGACTTCAGTCCTTCCCTGTGTAAAACAAGCACAGCTCTTTCCACTTTGATGGTGGGGATCATATTCACCGAATCCTGGCACATCTCGCAAGAAGGTTTCAGATAAATGCAAGATACCATGATGAATCATTTCAACAGACCCCGGGGGAAGAGGCAGGATGGTAAATAACTGTCAAATCTGGGTAAACTGTTCAGACAGAGGAGGAGCCTCGATACCTTGATGGGCAGGTCAAGGGCAAAGGGGGAGGGGTGGCAGAGGGAGGAGGGAGGGGGAGGGGGCTGGGGAGCCGGGCCACCGAACTCGAAAGCTGGCCAAGTTGGGAAACCTTGCCTTTGTTCTGGGAGGACTTGAAGAGCAAAACTGATTAGCTGCAGCATATCATTTAAATCTCCTCTTAAAGCAAATCCAAGTCTTTAATCATTATCTCCCAAACCACCAAACGGCTCCAGACACACACCAGCCTCACAGACTTGTCAAGACCGAAACAGTAATTCACAAATTCACTAAAATTCCCTGCTCCACCGAACAGTATGACAGCTCCAGCGACCGCGGTAACATTTCTATTCAAACTGGCTTTGGAGCCGAAGCTATAAATATCCTTGCAATATTTCCTGCTTCAGAACATAAAGACAGCTTTACAGCACTGATAAAATAGAAATTACTTTCTCTCTGAGGTCTTGCTGGAATTTTAATGTCTGTTTTGCAATAAAGCAGCTCCTACACAATTTGATTTGAGGGAAAGAAAACAAACGGTCTAATTTAGTTACAATAATGACTCTTCTTGTATTGTTTGCCCTACTTGCTTCTCTGGCTGCTGGGCTGTTAGAGTTTGTAGTGGAGAGCAGAGGGGATGATGTTTATGAGAATATTAAAATGGTTTCTTTATTATTTAAAGATACATTGTCTCCATCCCTGCTTACCACAAAGCAACCCAAAAGAAGTTTTTTAAAGGAGGAATAGAGAGAAGAAAATAAAGTTTACGGCCCTTAATAGCACTTTGTGAAAATTACTTGTTAGAACTGTAAAGCTATTGACCAAAAAATGACATGAATTTAAGAGGCTTTTGAAACGTAAAAGATCATAGCAGCTTTAATTATTCCATACATGTTACTCCAATTCTTGTTAGTGCCTTCAGAGCTGAGCAAAGCATCTTTTCTTTCCTTTTTTTTTTTTTAAATCCATATACACTCTTCTCCTTTGTAGATTACATGATCTAGAAAGGGAAAGAGAGAGATTTGTGTTTGCACATGGACAATGTGCTGAGGGCACAGGGAAGTGGAGTTGAGAACAGAAGCTAAGGATGGAACACGCTATCCGGTGACAAGAATTAAATGATAAAGGGGAATTAGGGCTTGATTAGATGCTGATTAGGAATGGGATTAACCCAATTTCCCGGCAAAGGATTAGGGTTGGATTTTGGGTTCAAATTAGTGTTAGATACTTTTGGGGCTGCCACTAACTTATCTTTGGAACGAAAAAGGATTCCTCCCTATTTGAAACCAGCATGACCTCGTAACATCCTCCAACCGGCTTGTCAAGGATATGTCTCCCAGGTCAGATGGCCCCCCAAGCAAGCCCATGAAGCAGAGGTTTCTTGCACAATCTGCTCCCTCTCTTCCTTTACTCATCTGCCCTGCTGTTTGTTCTCCTTGCTCCCCATGCTTATAACAGATCGCATTGCCTTTTCCTCTTGGATTTCTCAAAATTTTCCATTGCCTTCCACCCAAACATTCCATCTAGCTGTGCGTACATCCAAAATCCTGATACATCAAATATTCCTGCCCTTATTCTAAATCTCTCAGTGCTTCTGCGTCATGTACGATGCACCACAGACCCGTGAAATACTGGGTTCAGAAGGAAATTGGACTATTGCCTCTCCTTTGAGTTATATTTTTAGGACCCTTTAAGTGTCACAAAAATATCTGAATGGACTGCCCGTGGGGAGGGAGCTGGGTGCTACTCTCCTATGTTAATCACAGCACCCGCACTTTTATCAAGTTAGTAAAAGGAAGCCTCAAGTCATTTTAAGGTGTTCTGCTGCTTTAAAAAAGTTTGAAAATAACCACTCTTTTTTTTTGCACAAAAGAAAGCTGAGGGGCACAGAGGGGAAATGACCACTAATTTTCTTATAGCTGGGTAATGGCAGAGTGAGAACAAGAACTCAAGAGGGCATACTATTACAAGTGATAGGGTACTAATCTCTAATAAATGAATTCATACTGAAGTGTAAACATCTTTATGATTTATCTATGTTAGGGATAGCAAATTAAAATAAAAAGGCATGATGATTATAATGCCTTTGCCAAGGAGACATTTTAAGAATAGATAGTGTACATCAGAAGTTCTCAAAGTATGGGATGGATTTTTCAACAAATAGTACTGGGAAAATGGAATATTATATATGTATACACACACACATATAATATTTATTCATATCCAATGAATGAAAGTTGATTCTTGTCTTATACCTTATATAAAAATTAACTCAAATGAGTCAGAGATCTAAATCTCTAAAGTATAGATCTCTTAGAAGAAAACCTTGGACAAAACCTTCATGACATTGGATTTGGCAATGGTTTCTTGGATGTAACACCAAAAACACGGGCAGCAAAAGAAAAAATAGACAATTTGGACTCCATGAAAATTTTCAAAAGTTGTGCACCAAAGATAATATCGACAGAGTAAAAAGGCAACCCACAGAATGAAAGACAATATTTGCAGATGGTGTATCTGACAAGGGATTGACCTCCAGAACATAGAGAGAACTCCTAAAGCCCAACAACAAAAACCAAATAGCTCAGTTCAAAAATGGGCAGAGGACTTGAATAGACATTTCTCCAAACAAGATAAACAAATAGCCAATAAACACATGAATAGATGCTACACCACTAATCATCAAGGACATACACATCAAAACTACAATGAGATAGCATCTCACACCTATTAGGATGACCACTATCAAAGAAAGAAAGAAAGAATGAATGAAAGAAGGAAAGAACAGAAGGAAGGAAGGAAGGAAGGAAGGAAGGAAGGAAGGAAGGAAAGAAGGAAGGAAGGAAGTTACAAAATCATGCCTGGATAAAAGATACATTCAAAGTGCAAGAGAGACCAGTGGATTTTGATGTAGCGGAATATGAAAATTTCATCAATATGGTTTCGGATTCCACACTGCAACGAGTCTTTAAGCATCTATTCATTGAGTTTCAGTGTGATATTGAAGATGAATATCTACAATTATATGTGTAAGATATTAAAATACCCCTTCCTTTTCCAACGACATGTCTGAATGGGGTCATTTTTTTCATATACTTCCACAAGAAAAACATAACAGATTGATTGCAGAGGGATGTTTGAAAAATACAGCTGTCTTTTATTAAACCAGAGACTAAAGAGATTTGCAAAAATGTAAAATAATATGCCTTTCTATTCTCACTCATTTTTCTTCTTTGGAATTAACAAAGGGGTTCTGAGAACAAGAGGTTTGAGAACCACTGTTGTAGATAGCTCAGGAGGCTTTGAAAAATGTCCCTCAAATATCACTAACTCTGGTAGGAGATTATTCTGTTTCCCCCCACTTATTCTCCTGAGGACTAGCTCTAAGTGTCCTGTCATTTAATCCTTTATTTAAGCCTCTTCACACACCAAAGCTTAAGCCACGGAGGAAACTTGAACAGTATTAGGCAGAGGCCCCTTTACTGTGGTGGCTTCTGAATCCCAGGACCCGTTCATCCCCCACCCTTTTTCCTTCTCTTGTCAGTGAGCTACCTCTGTTTCCTGAAGGAGGTTTCTAAACATTTACAAGTCCCATGCAAGCCCACTCATGGCTCTTCGTATGGATTCATTCACAGAGTTGTGGCCCTAAGTAGGAGATTTTAGAGATTATGAAGAGATAGCCTTTCTTGGAAACCCTATTTCTAGAAGAAATAGAACACAACCCAGAGGCTTTAGCGTGAGAAAGAAGTGCTTTGAATGAAAACAAACAAAAATATTTTTCTTTGAACGAATATTTTTCCTTGAAAAATTTTTGTTTGAAAACAAACAAATATATTTCTTAAAAATATCCATTGATCATTTCTAAAGACTTTCTACCTAGGAATGGTGAAGGCAGGAAGACACAGTGAGTAGGCTCATGAGGTGAATTCTGTGCTACAAACCAAAGCTTGTATTTCAGAGAGTATGCTGTGTATTATTGGGAATAAAGCACAAAGCCGAATGTTAGAATATATTGGTAGTATTCCAGGTTTTATCACCTAAGAATTTTGAGACTTTAAATATATTGTCCACGGAAGATTCTTTTGTATGTACTGGGTGGTAAATAAAAAGACCACTAGACTAGGCATATTAGCGAATGTGCCTCAAGTGTATGGCCATGTTCCTAACGCATGGGAAATACCCTCCTGGCAGGATATTAGTATTTACTCTGGGGTTTGTAGTAGTATGGGATATATGATGTTGGGAAAGTTGTCCGTTGCTTTGAGGCCTCATGGCCTCATTTCTGAAATAGGAATCGTTGTGTTTCCTAGTGCATCTCCCAAAGCTGTGAGGTGCAGTGAAAATGGGAGAGCACCAAGGACCCAAGATGCCTGTGGTTTAGTCCCAGCAAGAGCCACTCTCAGTCACGTGACAATGGGGAAGTCATTTTTCTGACCAGCCCCTTTAGTTCTCATCGCTGTGAAACAAAGGGGTCGGGCCAAACCATCTCAGGCTCTGTCCAGCACTGACATTGTTAGCCCAGAATCTCTGATGATCCCACAAGTGTTAGAACTCTTTCCTAGATTACTTACTAAATCAGAGCAGAGCAGAAACTAGAACTGAGGTCTTCCACCTTCTGAGTGTGTAAGTCTGTCTCATGGGATTCTGTCTAATGGGATGTTCCAAGACAACCTGACTGCCTGAAAAACTCCTTCTCGCGGACTCATTCTTAAAGACCAAACTTCGAGAGCATGACTTCTCCATATACCTTTTACAAAGAAGTTGAGGGGGCTTTTGCAGTAAAATGAGGGAGGGAGACACTGTCTCCTGAGCAGCATCTATCTGGCAAGATTTCAAATACTTTCCAGTTCCGATGGATTGGAAATGCCACAACAACATTTGTCCTTGTGTCATTTTCTTTGTTTCAGTCCCAACAGCAATCAGAAAGTGCAGGGGAGTGTGGCAACAACGGAACAAGAAATTAATCAATCTCTCTCCAACTGTACTGAATGAGGGAACAGTAAGAACAAAGCTATGACAGGAGAAACTGAGATATAATATCTGCTCTCTGTCTTATATCCATTTGATTAGAACAGTAATGGAATTGAGTTATCAAAAAATAAAAATATACATTTCTTTGGAGCTTAAATAACTTTTAGTGTTCATCCAAATCATTTGAAACAAAATCCCGTCTACATTCATCTTGGATATGAACAATGGATCAATCTTTTCTTTTCTTTTCTCTTTTCTTTTCTTTCTTTTTTTTTTTTTTTTGAATGTTCCTCCCCCTCTTTGCTATGGCAATAGCTAGTTTCTGCACAGTTGATCAGATCAACGAGGCTATTGATTTGATTTGGTCATTGAAATGGTCCCTGAATTAGATAATTTAATGTTTTTTGTCTTATGAATGAAAATCCTACTCACCTAGTGTTTCATAAAAATATGGTCCATATTCCTACTGCATCAAAATCATCAGCAGTGCTTGTCATAAGAGCGGATCCAAAGGCCCCCTCCCGTCTAAATCAGACCCTGAGGATTCAAGAATCCTGTTGACAAGTTTTCCAGGTGATCCTTCTGAAAGTCTCCAACGTCCTCACTGCCAGACCAAAACCATCTTCATTGTCCTCATCTAACTGAAATTCACTATAATATTTGTTGCCGTTGACAACTGCTTCCTTCTTGTTCCCTCAGAACAACTTTTGAAATCTCATTATTAATCAGCCTTAGTTTTCTGATTGTAACTATTAAATGGCCCCAGATATAAATTCATACCATGGAATTCAAGCATCCTTTTTTGGCTCCTAACTCTCATGCAATCCCTTTTATTTATTTATTTATTTATTTTTATTTTTTCAACGTTTATTTATTTTTGGGACAGAGAGAGACAGAGCATGAATGGGGGAGGGGCAGAGAGAGAGGGAGACACAGAATCGGAAACAGGCTCCAGGCTCTGAGCCATCAGCCCAGAGCCCGATGCGGGGCTCAAACTCACGGACCGCGCGATCGTGACCTGGCTGAAGTCGGACGCTTAACCGACTGCGCCACCCAGGCGCCCCAACATGCAATCCCTTTTATGAGAGCCTAACCACACCATTCATTGTTCTATACATATACTTTCTTGCTTCTACACATTTCCCTATGTAAGTCCCTTAAACATAAATAATCCCTCCATATCCATCTTTGACGGAAAAACAATTTTATTAATCCTATTGGTTTTTCAAATTTTATTCATTCATTTACTTTTTTTTTTTGAGAGAGAGAGAGGGAGAGAGTGCACACGGGAATGCAGGGGGGAGGGGCAGAGGGAGAAGGAGAAGGAGAATCTTTAGCAGGCTTCATGCCCAACGTGGAGCCCCACATGTGGCTCCAACTCACTCACCGTGAGATCAGGATCTGAGCTAAAATCAAGAGTCCTATACTTAACCGACTGAGCCACTCAGGTGTCCCTCTAATTTTCTTAAATGCTACTTTTACAATCAGCATTTATTACTGAATCACTTCTAAGTAGAAGTCACTGAATTTGGTATTACGAACAGAAACGAAGCCGTGTCCTTTTCCCTTCATGGCCCCTGAGTTTAGGAACTCCTTCCTTAGGCAAACCTCCCGCTCCAGGGTTTTATTTCAGTGTGTTACTCTACTATGGCAAAGCTGAACACATCTCAATCTGTATTAAAAAAAAATACAATTAGAACATATCCTCCTCCTGTGATTAGATTGTAAGCTTTGCAGTGATACAGGTCAAGTGTCACACAGCTTTCTAGGTCTCAAAGTATTCATTGTAGTTGCTCAGTGAACACTTGTTGCATGAGACATGGCTTTAATCTATCCCGATCCCTTTATTTGAGAGATGAAGAGAATGAAGTCGAGAGAGAGAAGCGCAAGTACTCAAGGTCAAATATTTAGTTGGTATCAGAGACAGAAATAATACCTTTCTTCCCTTAACATACTCTTATTCAAGTTCCAGTCTTAACATGGGAGAAGAGACTTGCTTTTGTATCTCAATATTTGTCTCTTTCGCATTATGTGCTTGCATGTGACATTCCCATCTTCTCATGTTTATATCCGAAGGTATTATTTCAGTTTATTCGAATGCGAATTCCTTTCTTTTTGCTGGTGATTATTTTCATATTTGGTCTCTGATTCCCTTCAGTTCTGTCACACTCCTCTCTTGCTGCATGCATCAAGGTCACGATGCGGTGTTCCAGCTTGTAGCCAGCCACATCATGGTTTTGTACACAAAATAACAATATCGTCTGTGCATTCCCAGCCTCCTTCCTGATCATGTCCAGGTAATTGCTGGTCGTTTGGCAGGAGAGCAGCACCTGAAACAGCTAGTTAAGGGAATGGATACACAGGTTCCAACATTCCTATTCCCAACTGTACCTGCTATTGAACCCGTAATCATACAAATATCATCTGTATTTGTATTTTCTCTAAATGCATTCTCTACACAAGCTTATACCGAAGCTTGTGGGCTAGATATCTGCCTTGTCTCACAGCCTGTAATTTACACACATTGGCTTGGCATATTACTACACGGAATGGCTTATTTCTACCCGCAAACTTCACTGTGTACCGTTTTCAAAATAATTCCTTGAAAAATAATATAAGATACCTTCCAGTATCAATATCCTAGAGGTTTTTCGGGTTCTGCTGCAATGTACAGAAAAGAAAAAAAACATCTCATGTACTTCATCTTTTGTTTCCTTTTACCAGTACCTTAAAAAAATATTAATAAAGCCTTTTTCCTTGTCCATTCCATGCATAAGGTGCTCTAAAAAATCCGTTAGAAAACCGACAGAAGACATCAGGAATTTTTGTAAAAATACATCAGTTGGCTTGCTCTGTTTATAATATTTACCAAGCTCTTCAAATAGCTCTGGTAGATCAATCAGACAGAATTTCCTTTTTCGAAACCACAATAAGTAATGTTTACTTTGTATCAGTGAGTCTTCTCGCTACCATAGAATCTTCCATAGAATCTTACACAGGCTGCTCTGGCGTCCCCTGAAAAGTGTCTGTAGCTCAGTGCTCAGGATCTGGTAGTTCTGAGACACAAGTTCTTTTGCTTCCCCTCTGAAACTCAAGTTATGAGGGCTGCCTTCGGTGCCAGAATGGACGAGAAACCCAAGGACTTGAGGCCTCGTGCTGGTTCTCCGTTTGTACGAATGGGTCATTTCTCCTCACTTGTCTGTTCATTTGTAAGATCAGGTATTTGCAGTAAGTGGCTTCATAGGCTTCTTTTAGCGTAGTTTTCCAAGGATTCTAAAACCTACCTTGGCCCACAGTTTCACGTTTGCTATTCATCTTCCAAAACATTTGCTAGTCTAAGATCTTTACCTTGCCTGCTTCATCAGTTAAAGTTGCACCATCCAGTACATTTATTATAATTTCATTATATGCCTCTACCCGGCCACGGAAAAAGATAAGTTGGAGCAGAGCTCACTTTTTGAGCAAAAACCAAGGTGAACAAATATCCCTTCTTTTAATTTTGAACACAGCTTTTATTCTGTTTTCTCTTCTATTTTTTGTTTCTGGTTTTTTTTTTTTCTTCTGGTTTTGTTTTCTTTCCTCCCTCCCTCTTTCCTTCTCTCTCTGTGCCTTTCTTTTCTTTCTTCCTTTCTTTCTGTTTCTTTCTTTCTTTCTCTTTCTTCCTTTCTTTCTGTTTCTTTCTTCTTCTTTCTTTCTTTCTTTCCTCTGTCCTTCCCTTCCTTTTCTTTCTTTCTTTCTTTCTTTCTTTCTTTCTTTCTTTCTTCCTGCCCAGAATGGTCCCAAATAGCCTTCCATGGCCTCCTGCTTTTTAGATCTATACTCACAGAATTTTAGATTAGAAAGACATTTTAGAGATATGTGCTAGAGTAGAAAGAACATTACTTTTTGAAATTCATAAGTCTTACTTAACTTCTCTGATTTTCCGTATGGAAAAAGAACTGCAATGAAAATACTAAACACTTTCCTGAAGGCCACACACGCAATAGTAAAGAGCACACTGCAAACGTTTCTACCCCAGTGTCGGCTGTGGTCATCGTACAATGCTCTGGTCCTCTAGGTGGCCTGGAAGTCCCTTGGAACCTGTGCTCGAATCCGTTTTGAATTCTAGTTTGCCCCAGACACGTTGTATTTTTAAAAGAATGGCCAGAACAAGCTTTTCTATTTCCACATGGGCTCCCTTTCCCTTTTTAAAGCACAATGCCCGTACTCCGACAAAGGCCTCTTTCCTATGATAGCCATTTGCTGGGGCTTTTGTCTGAGTGCCTGTTCAAGCAGAACGTGTGATTTACTGTTGGTTGTGAAGGTGAAAGAGATTTTGACAAGGGGAGAAATGGAGAAAGTCTGAGTTTTGTTCATTAACATGCAATCCTCTTTGTACTTATGTAGGGGGCGGGAGACAGAGTGGGGGGGGATAGACATATGAGTTCTAAACTTGAAGCCTAATTTGGTTATGGAAACAGATCTGTGTCTGGCAGAAACACATGGCACCCCAGTCCTCAACCATCAGTGTTTGGGAAGCCTGCTTCATTTAATTGGTAAATCATCTGTCTTGAATTGTTCTCTACCAGCATTATTGTGAGGCAGCTGCCCACCTTGGCTAATTTAAATATGATTTAGCAGGATAGCCTCCTGTCCCTTCTGCCAGGACATTCATAGTACCAAATTAATGTTGATTGGCATCCCCCACTCAGCCATTGGCGATTCATAGATAAGATTCTGTTACTGATCTACAGGGGCAGTTAGATGAGGATAACTTCATTGCCTCCTTTTCACCGGAAACGATTTGACCCATTATCCATTTGCTAATTTTTTCTATTTGTCTGCAAGATCCATTGTGTGAGCAGCTGTCACGCCTGTAAGTGGGGACTCCTCAAAGCACTTTGGGCAACTTCCCACGGTTCCAGGCCACCCTCCTGATTTGTCTTTCTCTTGTTCAAACAGCGCAACTGACACTCCAGGTGACGGGGAAAATTCTCTTTTCCCCTTTTGCAAAGTCTAATGGGAAGAACATTCATCTGATTCAGTAAATACGCTTCTAGGGATCACTTTTTATATGTCAGGCATTGTGGTAGGTGCTGTGGGTGATAGATGTAGGAGCCTCACACACCAGACTCTTGGGAAACCATAGTCTAGATGTGTCGACAGATAGCCAACGACACATGGAAACGATCAAGAGCCTGATCAAGATTTTAGGGGTATTTGTACCTGAAACCTCATCTACTTCTGTTACTTAGATTCTATCCTCAATCCACGTCTTTCTTCCTTCTCTTTTCTGAAGTTCTCCTTAGAGGCTATTTCAGGTTTGATTTGGTTTTGTTTTGTTTTGTTTTTTTCCTCTTCGATAGCTTTTTTAAAAATGTGAAAAACTACAGGTGATTCTGTACTGCTCATGTGCTACCACATAAATAAAGTATTTTTCACAGTTGATTGAGAAACTCATTCATTTTAGGGGCGCCTGGGTGGCTCAGTCGGTTGAGCGTCCGACTTCGGCTCAGGTCATGATCTCACGGTTCGTGGGTTCGAGCCCCGCGTTGGGCTCTGTGCCGACAGCTCAGAGCCCGGAGCCTGCTTCGGATCCTGAGTCTCCCTCTCTCTCTGCCCCTCCCCTGCTCATGCTCTGTCTCTCTCAGTCTCTCAAAAATAAATAAACATTAAAAAAATGTTTTAAAAAGAAATCCATTCATCTTAAAAAGAAATTGTTACGGATAAACTTAGTCACCTCAATCTTCTTCATGCTGCGAGGTCTTTCCTTTCTCTACAGAAGTTAACACTCTCATGAATGTGGGATGTAGGTTTCAAATCCATGTTTGTTAGTTACCTTAACTGCCTGGGCATCTCTCAGTAAAAATCTAGAGCGTCATACTGTATTTTTTTTTAATTTGTCAAGATTATATCATACTGTAAATATCCTTCTGCTACTTGCTTTTTCCGTCGATATTATGGTTGACAGATCTGTATCGTTACACTTAGTTCTAGGTTATCTCTTTTAATTACTGTGTAATATGTCACGCATCATTTTATCTTCTCTTGACCTCATGGATATTTGATTTAGTTTTCCTTTTTGTTCTGTTTTGTTTTTGCTATATGTAACCAGCAAGGCCTCACGGAGTATCTTTGAAGATGTCTCCTTTTGCACATGAGGGAGAATTTCTCTAGGGTATATACTGAGAAATGGAATGGCCGGGTCATAGGCTATGCACACAAACAATTTTACTGGTTATTGCCAGATTGCTCTTCAAAATAGTTATGCCTATTTATTTATTTTAATTTTATTTTAACGTTTATTTATTATTGAGACACACACAGACACACACACACAGCGCATGAGCAGGGGAGGGGCAGAGAGAGAGGGAGGCATAGAATCTGAAGCAGGCTCCAGGCTCCGAGCTGTCAGCACAGAGCCTGACCCGGGGCTTGAACTCATGAGCTGTGAGATCATGACCTGAGCCGAAGTCAGACGCTCAACCATCTGAGCCACCCAGGCACCCCTAGCTATGCCAATTTATACTCTCAGTGGCGATGCCTGAGTGTTCTTATTTCTCCTTTTCTCTGCCAAAGCTTGGCACTGTGTGGCTTAAGGATCCTTGCCAGTATGATGGGGTTAAATTGTACCTTGCTGATATTTGCATTTTTCTGATTAAAGTTAGGTGGAACATTTTTTCATATTTATTGTTACCTTGGGTTTCATCTGTGAATTGTCTTTTGCATCTTTGTTCATTTTTCAATTTGTCCGATCTAAATTGATTTGGAAGAGTTCCTTTATATGGAAGATATTAATATTTTGCCTGTTACATATGCTGTAAATCTCTCCTCCCAGTTTGTGGTATATCTTGATTTCATTTCCGATGTCTTTTATTCTACGGAAAGTTTACATTTTAAGGATTTCTGTTTCTGTTGTTAGAGTGAAGAAATACTTTCCTACTTCAAGGTTCTACTATCCTATTCTGCATGGTATTCTAATAGTTATTTTTTCCCCCACAGTTCAGTCTTTACACCATTTGGAGTTTGCTTTTGACATTGGTTGAGGTGGGAGTCTAATTTTGTTCTATTTTACGTATGAACAGACAATTTGTTCTACATTAGTTTGGTCCCAGCTGCTTTTGGATGCCTCCTCCAATCATATACCAAGGTCTCAGATGTGTCTAGATATCTTTCTGGGGTACTAATTTTATTGTATTAACTGTTTTTCCATTACCATGCTTCCAACCTTCTATCTTCATTTCTGTGTCTTTATCGACGTGTATGATGTCTCTCAGGATAAAAATCTACAATTACGATTTTGGCTTGATGCGTGTTCTGCTAGTTCTTTCTCCTTAACTCAAAAATAATTACGGCATTTTTTTTTTCTGTTGTAGCATCTCTGCTTCAGAATCTTTGTCCTCAAATAAGTCACACAAGTTTGATTCTTCTTTAAATATGAATCCTATGCATTCTTGCTTATCTGAATTTGCATCTCAGTGTCTTGGGTTTTGATCACCAAATCAAAAGATCCCTGTGTTATTTCTTCTAAGACATCTAGGGACCACAATGGGGGTTAGACTCCTGAAGATAATTCCCTGAATTTCCAGGGCAAACATGTTCTCTAAGCTCCTAGCACATGACTTACTGCAATGATATGACGTACTACAAGATCAAAATCAAAATCAGGCTAACAGTTAACTGGTCTAAGAGATGTCAATGTCGAAAGGTGAAGTTCAAAATGGAAAGTAAAGATCTATGAGGATTCAGAGGAAGGTGAAGGTATATCTGGCAATGCAATTAAAGAAAAGTTTGTAAGCATGATGAGATTTTAGTTGAAACTTTGAAAATAGGGAAGATTTTCACATGGAATGGAAAACGGCATCCCTTTAAAAAAATTTTTTTTAATTTATTTACTTATTTTGAGAGAGACAGAGACAGTGCAAGCAGGGGAGGGGCAGAGAGACAGAGAGAGAGTCCCAAGCAGCCTCCATGCTGTCAGCGCAGAGCCTGATGCCAGGCTCGAACTCATGAAACAGTGAGATCATGACCTGAGCCAAAACTAAGAGTTAGTTGGACGCTTCACCGACTGAGCCTGGAAAACAGCATTCCTCACCTAAGGAAACCATGGTTCATGTTGGGTTTGGCTTAAGATCAAAGAAGGTTCCAGACCACCTATATGGGATTTGCATAGGATCTGACCTAAAGTCGGTTTCACAAACAAAACATATTTTCAAAAAACATATTTTATGATCTGCCCCTGTGGTCTATGAAAGAGATTGGGGAGAGTAAGGGGAATAGAAAGGAGTGACGTAGAGGGAGAATTTGTGGACGGGCTCTCCCCTCACTTTCCCACACACAACGGAGCAGGTATGGGAGAGTTCCTACTCTTTACCTCAAGACAAGTGAGGACTTCCAAGAAGATGTGTTAATCGTGTCTTTTTTGTTCTCTGTATTTTGACTCTTTGACATCTTGAGGCCCTGCTGACACCGGAGGGACACTTGTCCCTCCCAAGGCTGTTAATTCCCCGAGATAGCAAACAACTCATGTGGCAATGGGCCTTTCACATGCAAACCGGCCTGTCCCCCCCCCCCCCTCCCCAACCACCCAACCACCTTGTTTATCATACTCTCTCTTTCTGGCCACTATTCCCTGCCCTACTCACCCCAAGGACCAGGTACTTGACAGCTAAAGGAAATTCCTACACCCCAGAGCCCACTTCAGTTATTCAAACTAGCTGATCCTAAGCCTGCTTGTTCTTCCTGGCTTGTTTCTTCCAGCAGAAATCACAGTAGAGACTCGTGAGCGTGTTTTCCCCTCACTCCCTCTGCCTCCTGACCGACCCTGGGGCTTTCCCGTGTGGCACCGTGGGGCATGCTGTGCTTTTTTTCTAATCATCTGTGAGTACAACAAATGTCCCCCTTCATGACACTCATTTCCGTGTCTTCATGTCTTCCCATATCTTATCAAACCCTGTCCCGGGTCCCCTGTGACAGAAGACCATTAGGAAGCTGGATGTGGAACGTGCGTCTGTGATGGATGGAACTCATGCCTGTAAATTCTGAAGAGTAAGAGGCAGCCTGCGGTAGCTACTTTTGGGAAGTGATGTTGCCAGTCACGTCCTCCAAAAAGCCCATGACAAGGTGAGATCAAAAGTGTAAGGTACTTAATTGAGAAAACTCCTATGAAGGGTAAAGGAAGAGGGAGCAAGAGCAATCAGGGAGAAACTTCCATCATGAGGTGGGTGGAAAACCTGTGAGAGGAGAGAGGAAAGAATTAGGAAGAGCCTCAGGCTTCTGCTTAGTTCACCAGTAAGACGTTTTCTGTTTCCTTATCTTTCTTTCCCCTCCTGGCCCCAATCCTGGCGAAGTCACCAACCTTAGTTAGCGTCATGGAGAAGGAAAGACAGAAAGACAAGGCAAAGAAATATAGAATAAATATAGGTAGATCTCATCTCTTTCACGCCTCAGACTTCTCACTCGCGGTAAGTTCTCTCCTCCCTGAGAGGAGTTTCAAATTAAAAATTTCCTCCATCTAGTTTATTTCCAGTGACATTTTAGTCACCAACGATGTCTTAGCCTTTGTGATAGGTCATTGCCTTACGTATCTTTAAAAAAAATTTTTTTTTAAGTTTATCTATTTATTTTGCAAGAGGCAGAGCCAGTGCGAGTGGGAGAGGGGCAGAGAGAGGGGGAGAGAGAATCCCAAGCAGGCTTTGTCCTGCAGCACAGAGCCCAATGTGGGGTCCTTATAATTTCTTACTTTCTTGCCCAGTTTAGATTCCCTTGTCATCTCTTCATCCGATGTTCTTACAGATCAGTTCAGCTGTTCACTGCTAATATATTGCACATATGCTTTAGAGGATCACGAAGAAAGCATACAGCCATGCAGGTATTGCCACTGTAAATTTATGTCCTTCGTCACCAATGGTTCCTTCAGTGCTTCCCATTGGACCTCCTGTCTCCCTAGTCAGAGCTCTTTTTTTTTTTTTAATTTTTTTTAATGTTTATTTATTTTTGAGACAGAGAGAGACAGAGCATGAACAGGGGAGGGGCAGAGAGAGAGGGAGACACAGAATCTGAAACGGGCTCCAGGCTCTGAGCGGTCAGCACAGAGCCCGACGTGGGGCTCGAACCACGGACCGCGAGATCACGACCTGAGCCGAAGTCGGCCGCTTAACCGACTGAGCCACCCAGGCGCCCCCTTTTTTTTCTTCTATGATTCTTAAATCTCTGAACACCGCCTCTCCTTTGCTCTCATTCTCAAATACTCCATTCCCAAGCCATGCGGAAGTAAAAGCCACCAGCTTTTATGCCACACAGTTGACCGCTTGCGTCTCGATTATTGCAGTAACCTCCTAACTACTTCCCGTTTCGTCACATCCCAATCCATTTCCCACAATGCAGGCTCCCTGATCGTTTCACTCCCTTGCCTAAAACCCTCCCGACTCCAAGATGGAGCCCGAACTACCGCACAGGGTGCATGCGCCCCTGCAAGACCGCCTCCCACTCATCTCTATCGGCCTCATTTGTCCCCACCCACCGCTGTATCCAAAACTGACGTTCCCGCTACAGGGAACTTCGGTTCCTAAGCTGATCACCACATAGCCCTCTCTGGGCTCCGGGCCTTCCTTCACATTTCTGTGTCTCCCCACAGCCTTATTCTCTCTCCCTCTTTACCTGGCCAATTGTTACACATCCTTTGGGACTCATCTTAAAGGCCGTCCTTCTTCAAAACCTTTCCTGATCCCCAGATCTAAGTCTGACGCCCTTTCTGTATGCTTCCTAATGATCTGCACGCCCACGTCCTAAGAGGTAACACCGTGTGTTACAATTGCCTTGTCTGTCTTTCCTGCTTTAAGAGGGCAAAAATCCCTCTTATCTGTAAATTTATTCCTAGATCTAAGCAGAGTCCCCAGCACATAAAAATTACTCAGTCAATGCCCCCTGAGTAAATAACTATGAACAGTAACTCAAAAATTCTTTTGTCACTTGGGAGGGGGAAAAAAAAACCCATAATGGAATAGTCTACAGGTAAAGAAATTTGGCTATGTATCCGTCAAGGAACACACGTTACATAGAAACATGCTCGCATAATCTAAACGATCTATGGGTGTTTCTACACGTGATGAAAGTTGTGAACTCAGGCCAAAACCGCTGGGCCTCTAAATATCCAGCAAATCAGCAGATAATTTTGTGCCCTGTACCACAAAGAAGCACACGACTGCCGTTGGCTGACGTTCATAATTAATATCTTGTAATAACCCAAATGCCTTTATTTCTGAGTCTCTATGACAAAACTGCTGATAAACCTCTTTCTCAACATGAATAACAATTGCATCTCCTCTGGTAAAAGACAGGCGAGTGTATTTCCCTTCATAAATGAGAGTTAGGGTCCATGAAAGCAACAACGCTCTTTATCTCCAACTCTGCTGCAGTAAAATGGTCATATAGAATTCTCGCAGAATGCCATACATTATTTCCTCCTTAAAAATTAGCATCTTTAATGCCACAATGAATACTAATTTATAGACTTCTTAAATATCCTCTTATAACGTTTTTTTAACATAAGATAGATAACATCTCTGAGTTAAAACATATTAGAATAACATTCCCCGAAGCAGCCACTATGGAACAGTAGTTTCCCAGCTGAACGATGTTTTGTTTTGTTTTGTTTTGTTTTTTTCCTGCTGGGCTGAAAGCGAATACAGCATTAGGAAAGCCCTTGCTTTTGACTTTTATTAGGTGGGAACTACAACCAAACAGGGCTAACCGAGGGGGAGAACTGTACTATAAATCATTTTAATCCTGACCATTTGCACACGCAATGAAGACAGCTAGTTGGTTGGTTTAGGGATTTAAACCTTTAAATGAATTCCAAATTTAGTTTGTTTGTGATATTAGGCTTGCTAGCGAGAGAGGAAAAGGGTTCATCCGAGAATGAGTTGTGCTTCAGGAAGTTGGGAAGGGGGCCCCAGGGGTCTCTTTTCTGGGGACAGAAAACTCTTGTAGCATTGATGTGTCAGATGGAGGCTGTGGGGTGGGGTCAGGGACACAGAAAATGGCAGAGCTCCCTTAGATACCGTGACTCTTATCTCCTCTTCCATCCTGCTATTAGAAGAGACCAAGAAAATCCTGAATCCGTGCCCTGATTCTGAACAGAGTCATATACCGACGAAACCCCTGCTCTCTGTTTGAAAAACAGTGACAACACGAACACCAACAACAAATTCAGAAAACTATTTGAACAGCTCTTACCTGTTTTCCAAGAACTCTCTAGGACTTTTAATTTGGCCTCTGCAACAACCTCTTCTCCCACCCCGTATTTTATCAGACAGTGAACAGAGCTGTTACTTTCCCTGTTTTACAGATAGAAAACTGAGGTTTAGATGGTATAATGGCTTGCCCAGTATCACACCATTAATTAATGGTAATGGTAATGCTAGAACTCAAATGACTCCTGGCTCAGTTCGGATTTTAAATACTTCTTTAGCTGCAATATCCTCCATTGGCAATATATCACCAAACCTCACAATTTTGAGTATATATCTTTTGTATTGCCCAACTACAATTCTTCAGCCTTAAGAAGTTAAAGACTGCCTTGTCTTATCCTTGCCTTCTTATTCAGTGAGCACTGAAAAACAGAACAAATACTGAAATACATATTATACAGACTATCTTGGTTTATTTCTCTCTAGAATAAATGGCCATATTTAGCAAAAGACAGGCTACTTGTTAGTAAATAAGAGTATAAGATTAATATTGGGGAAACTGAAAAAGAATGAAACATGCTGAATCAAAACCCGAAAAAAAAAGTGCATGAAAATACAGAGAAGAGCTTCAGATACCAGATCTGTAGAGAAAGAAATAGAAGCCAGTAAAATGCACTTACCCTAACAAAGCACTTAGAGATGCAAGAACCCATCAGGGTAAGAATTTCTTTCCTTATAAGGGCTGAACTAAGGGGGGCCCGAGTGGCTCAACCAGTTAAATGTCAGATTCTTGATTTTGGCTCAGGTCATGATCTCACGGTCTGTGAGTTCGAGCCCTGCATCAGGTTCTGCACAGACAGTGCGGAGCCTGCTTAGGATTTTCTCTCTCTCCCTTCTCTCTCCCTTCCCCTGCTCTCTTTCTCTCTTAAAATAAATAAATAAACTTAAAAAAATTAAGGGCTGAGCTTACTCGTAGACAGACACCAATCCTGGCCTACTCCCCTTTAATCTTTCTTGAATGTGGCCTTCAGGTGGAACAGACTTAGGTTAAGTAGCACTCTGATGGTGGAAAGCTGGTGCAAGCAGGAAACATTGATATAGGAATCTGTTTTTTTGTTTGTGTGTTTGTTTGTTTTTTGATATCTGCCCAAAGATTATAGGTCCAAAGTCTACCTGGTACAAGGATTTGGCTTCCACCATGAAAATGGAAATGAATGCCTCATACAGGGGGTGGAAGGTAAGAATGAAAATGAAAGAGTACTGATAGGCCAGCAAAAGACCCAGACATCACCACTAATGGCAATAGGGGGCAAGATGAAGGAGAAAAATAGCGAGTCGGTGACGGAAAATTTCAAGAATTGAGGAATGACAAGACCAATCGAGAGGGGTAGGTGGTGAAATCTGATGGCCTGAAATTCAATGAAAGAAGAAAGAAAAGAAGGTTTTCGAAGTACTGGAGAGCAAAGAGCATACCTATCTCTTTCTAATTCATGGAGTGTGAGAGAAGAGATAGCCCTTGAAAGAGGGTGCCGTTTTTCAGTTCGGCAATTCGAAGAAACCAAAGAAGAGGTGAGGGATATAGAAAAGACCATTGACAAAAGTCCATACATTTCACAAGGCACAATGGAAATTGGGGGCGGGCAGGGAGAGACAGGAGATTGGTCACATTATGGATGTTTATGGTTTTGGGGATGGTAGATGGATGGCTCAGGAGGCTTGGATGATGTATGATTGTGACGATGCCTTACAGCAGCAGTATTTAATGCTGACTCCACATTAGAATCCCCTATAGAGGGTATATGCTCTACACACGCCAATTAATTTTGAATTGGGGGGTCATGGATTGAGTATCGGTATTTCTTAAAAGCCTTCCATATAATTCTCAGCAAACCTGAGAATCCGTGTTTTAGAAGAAGATAGATGAGCAGCTGAAGTGCAGAGACTTGCCAGAATGCTGTGCACATTTGGCTTTGGTCTGTTGGAGCAGGCCAGGGAGGAGTCTGAAAAGCCATTTAAAATCACTGACTTCTGATTCTCCAGTGGTCCATGAAAGGGTGGGAAATACCCAATGTGGAAGACCATGCTGTTTTAGAGTGAGAAGGGAGATATGCCATATTATTGCCTCGTTGCAAATAAAATAATAGCAGAGATACTATTTGAGGGTATCTTTGATGTGTTCTTATTTTTTAAGCCTACAATTTTGAAATAATTTTATTCTTTAAAAGTTAAGATAGCGGATCAGTGAAATGACACAATACAAGATCAACATACAGAAATCAGTTGCATTTCTATACACTAAGGTTAAAAACTGAAAAAGAAATGAAGAAAACTATCTTAGTCACAATAGCATCAAAAACAGTAGAATGTTTAGGAATCAGTCTAACCAAAGAGGTGAAAAATCTGTACATCATAAGCTCTAAGATTTTGCTGAAAGAAATCAAAAGCGCAAACAAATGCAAACACATCCTGTGTCCACGGATTAGAAGAATTCGTACTGTTAAAATGTCCATACTACCCAAAGCCATCTACTGGTTCAACATAATCCCCATCAAAATAACAAAAGAATTTTTCACATAAATAAAAAAAAAATAATCCTAACATTTGAATTGAACCACAGATGACCCCAAAATAACCAAAGTAATCCTGAAGAAAGAGAGCAGAGCTAGAGGTATTATACTCTCTGATTTCAAAGTATCCTGCAAAGCTACAGTAATGAAAACAATATGGTACTGACACAGAAACAGACACATAGACCAACAGAAGAGAATAGAGAGCCCAGAATTAAACTCCTGTTTTACTAATATTCAACAAGGGAGCCAAGAGCACCCAATGGAAAAGAATAGTCTGGTGCTGGGGAAAATGGTTAAACAATGCAGAGCAATGAAATTGTGTCCCTATCCTGCACCACTCCACAAAAATGAACTTGAAATGGATCGAAGGCTTAAACATAAGACCTGATACTACAAAAATCCTAGAAGAAAATGTAAGGAAGAAATTTTTTGACATTTGTCTTAGCATGATTTTTTGGATATAACCCCCAAAGCACGCACACACAAACAAAGCAAAAATCAACAAATAAAGCTGTATCAAACTTAAAATTTTTTGCATAACAAAAGAAGCGATTAACAAAATAAAAAGACAACCTACAGAAAAGGAGAAAATTTTTGCAGTCATATGTCAGATGAGAAATTAATATCCAAAATATGTAAAATACTCATAAAACTCAACAACTAAGAAATAGGCAATCTTATTTAAAAATAGAGGAACTACATAGATATTTTTCTGAAGACAATAACGAATGAATACATGAAAAGATGTTTAATATCACTAATCACTAGGGAAATGCAAATCAAAACAATGCAATATTACTTCATACCTTTCAGAATGACCATCACCAAGAAGACAAGAGATAACAAGTGGAGATAACAAGGATATGGAGAAGAGGAAACCCTTGAGCACTGTTGGTGGGAATGTAAATTTACATAGCCACTGTGGAAAAGACTAGGAAGGTTTATCAAAAAAATTAAAATAGATCTACTATATGATCCAACAATTCCACTTCAGGCTATTTATCCAAAGAAAACAAAACACTAATTCAAAAAGATATCTACACCTTCATGTTTATGGCACCATTATTTATGATAGTCATGATATGCAGACACCCTAAGTGTCTATCCACAGATGAGTGGATAAAGACAATGTGGTCCGTGTACATAATGGAATATTATTCAGCCATGAAAAGAGAATGCCATTTGTGACCTTGAGTACATTATGCTAAGTGAGATGAGTCAGAGAAAGACAAGTACTATATGATATCACTTATATGTGGAATTTAAATAAACCAAACTTGTAATAAAAACAAACAAACAAACAGAGAATGACAAGGTGGTTACCAGAGATGGAGGGCAAGGGTTCAGGACAGGTGTTGTTTAAAGCTACAAACTCAGAATGAGTAGTAAAGAAGCTTTAGAGAGATATTGCATAGTGCAGTGAACGTAGACAACAATATCATATCATAATTATCAAACTTGCTAGGAGACTAGAATTTAATTATTCCAACCACTAAAATGAAAGGGTAATTATGTAATGTGATAGAGGTGCTAATTATCTTTACAGTGGGAATCACATTCACATGTTGTACACCTTAAATTTACACAGTATTGTATGTCAGTATATTTCAATAAAAGGATAAATGTTGGAAGAGATCATCGAGAGGATGTGACCACCAGTTGACCCGCAGATGGGACTTAGACAATCGGAGGCTTCTCACTCCCTCTCCTGTCCCTGCAATGTATGTTCTACCCACCGTTCCTGCAATGGGAACCTTTCTAAGGACATAGCCTTGGGAAAGGCTCAATGTGTTGTTGAGACCATCTGGATGAATATGTGACTGAATGCAGTTAAGGCCTCTATAGACTTTTAAGCTTCTGGCCAATGGGTTTGAAGATGTATTTGTCTAGCAGCTGCTCAAGGAAAGCTGCATAGGTGAGTTTTCTTGCTTATTAAACCTACCACCCACCAGTCTGGAATGGTCCGCCTCTTTCTTCCATCCCCCGTGTCCTCTGTGAAGGGGAGTCGGTTTCAGATTTCACCTGGGAAATTCCTGTGTTTGCAAATCAACAATAAAAAAATCTGAGAAACAAATTGAGCCTACCTACACTTTATCACTGCACCAATAAATTATGTCCATTGCAGAGAAAAGTTGAAAATAACATTAAAATGAAATAAATGATATTTTAAAGGTCTTTTAAAAAGAAAATAAGGCAAAGAATTTTGGTGCTTATTAACCCAAACTCCCGCATTTTAATATCTTATAATTGCTTTATAATCCTCTTTCTCTCCCTCTCCCTCCATCCCCCTCTGTGTGTGTGTGTGTATGTGTGTGTGTGTGTGTGTGTGTGTCTACACTTATATATTTACTAGCTTTCTCAGCTGGAGGGCCTAGAAGCTCACTCAGTACCAGTAAGCACAAATCATCCATGGGATCCAGATCTTGATTTCTAAATGCTAAATAAATTTCTAAATAAAATGAAACAGGGTTACTTGGAGAAATGGCTGTCTCCAGGGAGAGCGAAGAGAAAACACAAACCCAAAACTTCACCTTGTGCTAAAAAACAATATAGAGCTCAAAGGATCTATAATAACTAATTTCATATATCAATGTGTCTAGGCCATAGCACCCAGATATTTGGTCAAACATTATTCTAGATGTTTTTGTGAAGTTATTTTTTTAGGTAAGATTGTTTAAACCAATGGACTTTGGTTAAAGCAAACTACTCTCCGTAATATAGGTGGGCCTCATCCAAACAGTTGAAGGCTTTTGTAGAAAACGACCGACTTCTCTGGAAGAAAAGGGAACTCTGCCAGTGGTTGGCTTTCAAACTGAAACCACAACATCATCTCTTCTCTGAGTATTCAGACTGCCAATCTACCATGGAGACTGTGGGTTTACCAGAATCCATAAATGTATGAGCCAATTTCTTAAAGGAAACCCCCAACCTCCTCTCTCTCTCTCTTCATGTACACACACAAACACACACACGCACATGCACACTTCCACACTTCCTGTCGGTCTGTTTCTTTGGAGAACCCTGACTAATGCACAATGATAAGAACATGTCAGAAGGAGCAGCCGTCTTGAAGGGGCTCTCACTGGCCAAACCTGGGAGATTTAGCAACAAAATAAAAATGATGGTTTGGGTGATTTTTATCGAGCTATTTTCAAGTTGACACCTTTCCCCCAGCTGTGCCAAGAGTACTAATAACCCTATAGATGTCATTCTTTATCTCTTACCATGACTTTTACTATTAATATTTTTAGCATGTTCATTTGATTCTTCTGGTTTTCATATCCCTGCTAAAATTCTACCATTTGTTTTTACACACTGTCTTCTTTTGCAGTAGATCATTTAACATATTAATCGGAATTATTTAAAATCACTTGTCTGATAGTTCTACCATCTAGGTCTTATCCATATGCGGTTCCGTTCATTGCTGTGATTCTTGACAGTGTTGCGTCGTGTGTATGAGTGTGTGTGTTCTTTCTTGTGTTTCTTATAATTCTGTGATAAAAGCCAGAAATTGAGTACAAGACAGTTGGGATTCAAGTAAATAGTGTTTATGCCTGGAAATGGGCACACTCTTCTACTGGACTTTCAGTGAGGGGAGTTGGGTCAAGGTAGTCAAGTGCTGAGATACTCAAGGTTTGGGATTTGTTGTGAAAGTTACCCTCAGTAAAACACTGGCTTCAAATTCTTCTAACCCTACCTTATGATTACGGTGGAGTCTTGGTTGCTGGTGGGTTTTTTTTAATGTTTCTTTATTGCCTTCAGCCTCAGGTTTTCCCTGTGAATCTGCACCTCAGAGAAGTTCTCTCTCCATGTTCTTGACCGTCCAGGCAGTAAACTGCTCTTACTTGTTACTATTTGATGCTTATCAGCTTGGTGGTGGGGCCCAGAGGGACTTGCTCTGTGGTCTTGGTTTAGCTTTAGTCTCAAAAAACCCCCAGCTCCCTGGTCTATTGGGTGGGCTTCCTGTGCTCTGGAGAAGATAGGACTTACCACCTTCTCCCAGCAGCTTAAGTCCTTTGTTCCATAGGGAGAAGAATCTGGACAGGGCTTTGCATGTTTTCTGCAGTAATGTTGATAAGAGTAAAGGCTACTCATATCCCCCAAGCCTGCAACACAAAGGGTCTCCCTGGGGTCTGATATCCTGCCTCTAATCTTCCTAATGGATCCCCCAGTGAAGTCAGTGAAAAAGAGTTTTCAATGGTTGCAAACTGCCTTTGTATCTGTGGATGTATATTGTCATGCTTCTTAGCAAAGTGATGAAAATCTTAGCTGAAACCAAGTTGAAGCTTGATATTCTGATGTAGTTTTTTCAAATGTTTATTTATTTTTGAGAGAGAGAGAGAGAGAGAGAGCTAGTGAGGGAGGGGCAAGAAAGAGGGAGACAGAGGATGCTAAGTGGGCTCTGTGATGACAACAGAGGGTCCGGATGCAAGGCTCGAACTCATGAACCATGAGATCATGACCCGAGCTGAAATAGGATGCTTAACGGACTGAGCCACCCAGGTGCCCCTCTGATGTCATCTTATTTAAAAAAAATTTTTTTTAAATGTTTATTTATTTTTGAGAGAGAGACAGCGTGCAGGAAGGGGGTGGGGAGCAGAGAGAGAGAGGGAGACCCAGAATCCAAAGCGGGCTCCAGGCTCTGAACTGTCAACACAGAGCCCAACACGGGGTCTCCAACTCACGAAGGGTGAGATCGTGACCTGACCCGGTCTAACATTTAACCAACTGAGCCACCCAGGTGCCCCTCTGATGTAATCTTTTTAACAAAGCTGTGTCCATACTCAAAAACTCTCAAACCACGGATGCTGGGAATCACAGTGAGTGTAAAAATGAGGTGGCATATGCTCACTGAGGTTTAGAATACCATCAGTAGGTATGATTTTACTTGAAGACTTTGATTATGGGGGCTGAAAAGAGAAAACACATGTTAGAAGATCTTTTAATGGTAGCTCTTTGGAATTTATTATTATTGTCTTCAGTCACCTTCGGTAAATGTTTCATGACACTTGGAAAGGAGCATTAGTTTTCCAGTGATTAAAATCTGCTTTATAGTAATTAAAACTCATTAATTTTTTGTTAATTGTATCATTTAAAACCCATGTCTGCCCTCAAATTCTTGAATTGACAAGCTTTTGGTCACTTTATCCTCGTAATTCGAATAGTTTGAACCAAAAAGCTAACTCATCTTAATATAAAAGAAGGAATTCAGCACAATTTGACTTCCATCCATTCCCCATTGTACAATCTTTCTACCATAATGTGAAGTTATCAACCAGGCATCATTTTTGTTTGGCACCACTCTTTCCAACAGTTCTTACTTTGGCCCTTATTTTTTTTTGGTCAGATATACAACTAAATAAATATTTCAACCAACTCCACTGTGCTTGCAATCCTCTTATCCTCTGACTTCTTTCTTGGGTTCCCACCATTGGATTTATATGTTTGTCAACTGGATTATGCCGTAGAATAACTCCTTCAGGAAAGATACATGGGCGGAATATTTCTTGGGCTCTTACACATATGAGAATATATTTCTCCTGCCACAACGCATAACCTCCATTTTCATCTTCAGCCATTTTGCATGGCTGCAAGTTGGAGGCTTCCAAAGAGTTTCAGAAACAAGTACTGATGAGACAAGGAGCTTTGATGAAGGTCGTATCTTTAGGCATCTCAGAAGTCAGTGCCCCTGTAGTAGGAGAGAGGCCATCAGGCTATTTGGCCGTAGCTTGGACTCCGTATCTTCAACGTCGAGGTAAAATGCACGAGCAGCTCAAAACCCACTCTCTTTTTGATCAGTTGTTTTATGTCACAGTGTCTGAGTAGCTTTTCTTTCTCGGCTGGACACACTAGACTAGGAGTATTCCCTCCAAGAAATTTACATTAGTTTGAATGGTATCATTGAATTATTTCATTGGTTTTTTGGTGATCTGACTGGGTTCTGCTTTTTTCATGGGCATTTCCCTAGAAGGGTGAAAGTGAAAGGGAATAAATCAAGCATGGACATCTGACCTTTGTTCAGAACCTTTCAAATTATTCCTTTATTAAACAAATATTTAGGGAGTAACTTATCAAAGTCTACATTATGTTTCAAGCAGTTTATTTAACCCCATTTGGATATTGTCACCAATAAGATAATTACCTTTTAAGAAACAATATTTTAGAGTTGATTTTTACACGTGGGATTCTAGGTCAAAGGTTTTAGTCATTTTATATCTCTGAATATATAACACTGAATTGCTTGCTCAGTGAAAAATTCCACCAGTAAATGGTTATGTTAGGGTTTAGCTTCCTGTTAGGGTATCAGAAATTGCTCCAATCACAGTGCACCTGACTACAGGAGATAGTAATATCAAAGAACTCATTGAACAAAGAAAACTCCTGTCCTATGGGCAATGAGACAGAACTGGGGACCGGCCAGAACACCCCCTGAGCTGAGGTATAAGAAAGAGTGAAACAGAGATGAAACTTGGAGGCACCAAGGAAGTCAAGGAGAGGAGATGAGTGGGTCAGCCTGCTAAGGAGTGAGGGTAAGATGGGCTAAAGGTGGAAGAGGAAGTAGAGAGCCCGAATAAGACACTGAAGTCACAGAGACAACGTGTAGATAATGGCGGTACCGTTCTCCAATGTGCACAGAAACAGGAAAACAGGCCAGTATGGCCAGAGAGATGCATTCAGGACCTTCAGCAGCTAGTCCTCTCTACCTCTTCAAAAGCTTTTATTCCTTCTTACAAACAACAAAAGCCATGACACCTTTTTTGGTGTCCTCACTAACCCAACGTGGCACTGGGATGATAGTGAGTATCCAGTAAACACTTCCTGTATGCTCACCTGAACCCAGTTTCTATGTTTGATAACTGCTCAGTGCGGAGGGGAGATCCTTGGCAAAATGCAAACCAGCCACACCCACCCCTTTTCCCTTGCTGAGCTATGAGTGTCCAAGGAAAAGGAGGAAGGTTCAAGACCAGCCATGGACAAAGACCGAGTAGCTCTAAGCTGTGTGTCCCAGCCCTTGAAGAAAGAAAGGCTCAGAATATAAAGAAGAGCTCTGAGGCTCAGTTAGAAGCTTCATTTTTATTTTCAAATGTGATTAGGTACCCAAGAAGTTGATGCTTTTTAAAACATTCTGGACTCCAGGATCCACAGTAGCACTGAATTGTTTGGTGGCTTAATTTGCAGCAGGCAAGTTGAGCAGTGAGCATTTTTCAGTAATAGTGGTTGAACTAACATTTTCCAAAAAAAAATTTTTTAAGCCCACAGAATAGTAACTGAATAGCTCATTATTTCCTTTGAAAAAGCTAGACTCTGCAGGGAGTCCCCACCTTTGCAGTTTCCTCTGTGGTGCCGGCTTCATGCAGTTGAGACCTAAGTGCTTAGGTTGCTTTGGAAGTCAAAAATCTCTGACTTTGAATCTCTCTGTCTGTACCTGAAAAACACCCAACGCTGAGCCAAACTAATCTAGGCGTTTCCAGAGAAGTCTAATAAGCCAGCGCTAGCAGCACCTCAAAATTGTGTTCCGCTATCCCATTTTCAAAGAATTTCACCTCTAAGATTTCATTTAAAAATGTAAAATTAATATCTCCATGAGAAAGGCAGTCGCATTTTACAGATGAAACCGCTAGACGCAGGGAGGTGAGTGGGTGGCCTGCCCAAAAGGACGAGCTGGCCAGAAGCTGAACTGGGAACTGGGGAACAAACTGACCAACTATTTCCTCCATAGCCTCACATATTTTTCTCACCGAGGATGGAAAATAATTTAATTATAAAATATGCAAACATTGGAAGGGAAGTGGGATCTCCAGAGCTTTACAACAAATGTGCTGCTTTTCCAGAACGTTCCTGTCTCTTCCAGGGCAAGCATATCCCACATCCCAAACTGTTAGCTACCAGATTCTTCACCAAGCACTCTCCATCAGACCTTTTCCTTTGGTTAATTCTGACATTAGCCTGCTGGTAGGATTGTCTTGTAAGAAGCCTGTTTCTGGTGGTAACATCAGAATCCCTAAAGATAAAAACTTTATATAGCACAAGATACAACAGTTTGGGCCGTCTCTTTAGTTGGGGAGCCTGGATAAAAGCTATGCTCCTCAGGAGCAAGGTTGGGACCATGAAGAAGGGAATATCAGAACTGGGGAATAATTCAGAGAGCATGGAACACAATATCCTCATTTGAGGATTTGAGTTAGTTGTAGAGTCATGAAACCAAACCTGGTTCTCAGTTTAATGTTCCCCTTCCCACCCACCTACCCAACATCATTCTGCTGATCCAAGCAAGAAAAGACACTTATGGGGTCTGATCCCTTGGCCACTACCTACATAAATGACATCTGGGGATTTGCTTTGCCTTCCTTGGAGTGATTGTCTCCATGCTTCCTGCCTCCATATTCTGGCTGGGGTCAACGTCTGTGCCCAAGAATCATAACATCACAGAACTGGTACCAAGGGATGCCTGTCATTCTCTAATGGTGATGACAACACCACGCTCATGATACCATTATGAAAACACAGTAGGAAAATACAGCCTTATTGACATGGTCTGCCGACTGGGAAGTTGGCTCTTTTAGGGAGCTTTGGAGAGCAGAAAGAATCAAATCTCTCTCTGTTTCATTCTGTCCACTATCCTGATTTCCAAGTTTGCATTACATTTCAAAGCATGATAAGCCCATCTCTTCATCTCTTGACAGAGGCGAGAATAACATTAAGCAGATTGATTTCTATTCTCTCCTCTCTCTGTGGCCATTAGACATGTGTTCCCCTGGAAGCAGCCCAGTGTGGCCTTGATTAATGCCCACCAGTTACTGTGTATACTTTCCTTCCTACTGGCACTTAGTTCTTGAAAGGCTGGTCATGGGCAGAGAGCACAATGCAGACGCATGCCAATGAATCCTGATGGCGTGTAGTAAGTCAAATTGGAGACATAGAGCCATCTCTCTCTCCGTTCTCGATCCACAGTCATGGCTTATTTTTTCCCTCCTGTGCAAGCAAGGACACTTGTTCAAAGGTCCACATCTGTAGGAAAAAGGTCATGATGTATTGAGCAATCTCATGTAATACCCCAAACCTTGCCTATCTCTTGACTGATTCAGTGATTTGCCTCTGTCCAATTTCTTGCTTCTGCAAGGGAGATCCATAGAAATGACACAGGGACAGAAACCAGAGGCACATTATGGACAAACAAACAAAAAATTCAGGATAAAAAAGTTCAGTCCAGCCCAGATTCTAATAAGTGACCTGAATATTAAAAGGTGGGAAAAAATTGTGCGCGCACCTGCACAATTGATCTCTGTGATCCAAACTCAACAACTTTTGGCTCCCCTGCAACTTGACTACTGTTGACCAGAAGAAGCCTTACTGATAACAGAAACAATGGATTAGTACATCTTTTGTATGTTATGTCTTATATACTGTATTCTTCAAGTATGCTGGAAAAAAGAAAATGTTATTAAGAAAATCATCAGAAGGAGAAAATACATTTGCAGCACGTTATCGTCTATTCATTGAAAAAAAATCTGCGAATAGGCGGGGGCAGGAGTGCCAGCCGGTCTGCCCTGACCGACGGTGATGATCCACAGCTTGGGGGCCTTGGATCAGTAGCAGCAGCAGCCGTGGCGGAGACAAGAGCACAGAGTTGTAGTTGCCCATCTGCCTGGCGGTGCACCACGGCCCACGACTGCGGCAGCCATTGTCGCAGGTGAGTGCCTGGCCTCCAGGAGCCTGGATACGCAGAATCACGGGTCAGCGGAGGGATCTGTGCCTGGGGTCTGTGCAGCACCGTCCTGCTCTCTAGGCCTGGTCCTCTGCTTCACCCCAGTCTCCTGGCTGCCCTCCCCTCCGCCCCAGGCAATGGACCTGACCACCATGTCAGCACACGGGGTGACCTGAAGCCAGGTCCCAGGCCCCTTTGGCGAGTGCTGATGGTCTCCACAGACCTCCTGGGTACTCAGAGAACAGCAGGTCAATCTCTGAGCCATTCACCTTCCATTGGGTCCTGTGGAGACGGTGCTGGACAGTTGTAATAAATGTCTTATGGGTGTTGCTGTCAACACTTAAAAAAAAAATCCTGGTATAAGTGGACCCATGCAGTTCAGCTCCAAGTTGTTCAAGGATCAACTGTATATGTTAAGTATATAAGATAAGTCTATCTTTCACCTTGCCCATTAATTCATATGCAGCTCTACATTTTTTCAAGGATATTTTCGAGGCAACATTGCCATAAGAAAGACGAATTGATTCCTGTGGCAGATTGTAGTAATCAAAAATGGCCACCACGATATTTCCATCAAAAATGGCCACCACAATATTTCCATCCAACATGCTTTTCCGGAACCTTGCCACTCTACACGCGAGAAGTAAAGGCTGTTTTCCTTTCCTTTGCCCGGGGCAGGTTTGCGATGTGTCAACATAGAGACTGTGGTAGAAGTGACATTGTGTGACTTCTAAAGTTATCTTAGAACAGGCGACAGAGCTTCTGCCTAGCACTCCTGCTCTCTCTCTCTTTCTCATAGGCTCTACCTTGGAACCCAGATGCCATGTTGGCAGGAAGCCCAAGCCACACTGAGAGGTGCCTGTATATATCCTGGTTGACATTCCCAGTTAAGATTTCAGCTGAGCATCAATGTCAACTCCAAACACATGAGCAAAGAAGCCTTCGGATGACTCTAGTTCTCGCTCTTCAAGCTGCTGTGGGGAAGAGATGGATGATCCCTGCTAAGCCTTGCTCAAACTGCAGATTGATGAGTAAACTAAGTGCTGACATTGTTTTAAGCTATTAAGATTTAGAGTGGCTTGTTACGCAGCCATAATAGCGAGAACAGATTTTTGGTAGCGGAGGTAGAGAGCTCTCGACAACATCCTAGAGTGGTTTTGGGACCAAGGAAAGGGTAGATGTCAGATAACCCTCGAGGAGTCTGTTAGCTGAGGTCTGATGACCCTGAGGAGGTTGTCTCTGAGGGCTTTTAGGAAAGTGAGGAAAACAATTTTGGAAGCTTGAGGAAAGGGGCTCTTGTTATAAAGTGACAAAAAGTTTAGCCACGTCATCCCCTATGATGACATAGGAAATAGAAATTTCACCTAATGAACTGTGTGATGCAGCTAAGGAGATTTCCAGGCAGAGTGTTAAAGGTGTTATTTAGCCTCTTCTTGTTCTTTATAGTATAATGTGAGGAGAAAACAATGCACTGAAGAAGGATCTGTTAAATAGAAACAAATCAGGTCTTGCTGTTTCTCAATACCAGCCTCTCCAAATGGCAAATGATGCTAAAATTAACGAATTGTTTCCAAGCAAAGGTCAAATCCAGAGCTACATCCGAAAGGACAAAACTAAGGCTTCATCTAAAGAGAAAACCAATGTCCTAACTGAACAACCATACACTGAAACCTCAGAAAAATTTAAGGTGGCATCTCGAGTTCCGCAAGCTATGTTAGTCCAATGATAGTAAGGCCATGCCTCAAGGGTAGTGTCTGTTTAAAAAACACATTTTCTAAGAATCTTCAGGGTGTTTTCTCATAGTAGCCTTATGGGACACCCAAGGTAGAATTTCTCGAAGAAATTGTGGCTATGTGGCTACTTTTGTCTCATGGAGTCAACCTCAATGAAATGTTTAGATTGAAACATAAAGTAGAAAAGAGCTCAGCAAATTAAGAGTAGGATTGAAGTTCTTCAACCTGATAGAGGATATCTGTAAAAACTCCGTAGCTAAAACCTCATACTTAAGACAAAAGATTGAATGTTTTCTTCCCTAATATCAGGAACAAGTCAAAAATGACCACTTTCACAATTTTTATTGTACTGATATCTAGTCAAGAAAATTAGACAACATAAATACATAAGTAAATAAATAATGAATGAATAAGAAATAAAAGACATCCAGATTGTGAAGGATGAAATAATCTATTTATCTCTATTTTCAGATGATGTGATATTGCAGTATAAATACTAAGGAATCTACCAAAAGCTCTTAGAACTAACAAACAGGGCATGACACAAGATTAATCTATGAAAATCCACTGTATTTCTATATGCTAGCAATGAATGATCTAAAGATGAAATGATAATTAAATTCTACTACCATAGTATCAAGGTGAGTAAGATACTTAGGAAAAAATTGAACAAAAACGGTTCAAAACGTACTCCCTGAAAACCACAAAATATCATTGAAAGAAATTCAATGGAAACCCAAATAAAGGAAAACCAAATAGAAATACATCCCATGTTCATGGATTGGAAGTCTTTCTATTGTTAAGATGGTGATGTGTTAATTGATCTACAGATTCAATGCAATCCCTATCAAAAGCTCGGATCTCATATTTTGCGATAATCTCACTTTTATGTTAAAATTCATATGGAAATCCAAGGGACTAAAAATAGACTAAATACTCTTGAAAAGGAAAAAAAATGGAGGACTCACACTTTGCAATTTCTCTTTTTTTTAATAAAAATATATTTATTTTTCAAGAATAGAATGTAGTGACTCATTACTTAACATATTGGACTCAGTGCTCATCCCAACCAGTGTCCTTCTTAAGGTCCTTCACCCCTTTAGCCCTTCACCCCCACCCACAACACCACACCAGCAATCCTCAGTTTGTTTTCTGTATTTAAGGGTCTCTTGTGGTTTCCCTCTCTGTTTTCATATTATTTTTGCTTCCCTTTCCTTATGTTCATTTGTTTTGTATCTTAAATTCCATATATGAGTGAAATCATTTCATATTTGTCTTTCTCTGACTGACTTATTTCGCTTAGCATAAATACACTCTGGTTCCATCCACATTGTTGCAAATGGCAAGATTTCATTCTTTTTGATTGTCTAGTAAGATTCCAGTGTGTGTATGTGTATATATATATGTGTGTATGTATGTGTGTATGTATGTGTGTATGTATATATATATATATATATATATATATACATACACACATATATACCACATATTCTTTATCCATTCATCAGTCAATGGACATTTGGGTTCTTTCCACAGTTTGGCTATTTGATTTGTATTTCCCTGGTAATGAGTGATGTTGAGCATTTTTTCACATGTCTGTTAGCCATCTGGACGTCTTCTCTGGAAAAGTGTTTACTCATGTCTTTGCCCGTTTCTTCACTGGATTATTTGTTTTTTGGGTGTTGAGTTTGATAAGTTCTTTATAGATTTTGGATACTAACCCTTGATCTGAGATGTCATTTGCAAATACTTCTTCCATTTCGTAGGTTGCCTGTTAGTTTTGCTGATTGTTTGCTTCACTGTGCAGAAGCTTTTTATCTTGATGAGGTCATTTTGGCTTTTGTTTCCCTTGCCTCTGGAGACATGTCAAGTAAGAAGTTGCTGTGGTCGAGGTCAAAGAGGTTGTTTCCTGTTTTCTCCTCTAGGATTTTGATGGCTTCCTGTCTTACGTTTAGGTCTCTCATCCATTTCGAATTTAGTTTTATGTATGGTGTAAGAAAGTGGTCCAGGTTCCTTCTTCTGCAAGTCGCTGTCCAGTTTTCCCAACACTATTTGCTGAAGAAACTGTCTTTTTTCCATTGGATATTCTTTCCTGCTTTGTCAAAGATTAGTTGGCCTTACGTTTGCAGGTCCATTTCTGGGTTCTCTATTCTGTTCCACTGATCTATGTGTCTGTTTTTGTGCCAGTACCATACTGTCTTGATGATTACAGCTTTGTAATACAGCCTGAAGTCTGGAATTGTGATGCTTCCAGGTTTGGTTTTCCTTTTCAGGATTGCTTTGGCTATTCAGGGTCTTTTCTGGTTCCATACAAATTTTAGGACTGTTTGTTATAGCTCTGATTGTTTTAGGATTGCTTGTTCTAGCTCTGCTGGTGTTATTTTGAGAGGGATTGCTGCAATTTCAAACTTACTACAAAGATACAGTAATCAAGACAATGTCATACTGGCACAAGGATAGATGTATAAATCAATGAAATAGAACAGAGAGTCCAGAAACAAACCCTTCCATTTAGGGTCAATTGATTTCAGCCAAGATTTTCAAAACAATTCAAATGGAAATGCTTAATCTTTTTAACAAATGGTGTTGGAACAACTGGATAACCACATGCAAAAATACACCAGATACAAATTGTCTCAAAATGGGTCATAGACCTACATGTAAAAGCTAAGAATACAAAACTCTTAAAAGAAAACATAGAAGTAAATCTTCATGACCTTGGCCTTGTTAACGGGTTCTTGGATATGACACCAAAAACAACAGCAACAAAATAACACATAGATAAATTAGTTTTTTACCAAATTAAGAACCACTTGATACAAATGGCTTGATACATCACGAAAGTTAAAAGACAACCCACAGAATAAGAGGAAATATATTTCAGTCATATATCTGCTAAGTATATATATATGGTATCCAGACCATATAAAGAACGTATTTGACTCAATAATAAAAAAGATAAATAACCCAATTTTAAAATGGGCAAAGGATTTGAATAGACAGTTCTCCCAAGAAGATATGCAAAGTGTTAACATGCACATGAAAATGTGCTCAACACTTAGTCATTAGGGAGATTCAGATCAAAATTGTAATGAGAGGAGTGCCTGGGTCGCTCAGTTGGGTAAGCGTTAGACTCTTGATTTTGGCTCAAGTCATGATCTCATGGTTTGTTGGATCAAACCCTGCATCAGACTTCACATTGACAGCTTGGAAACCTGCTTAAGGTTCTCTCTCTCTCTCTCTCTCTCCCCCTCCCCCCCACTTGTACTTTCTCTCTTTATAAAATATAAAATAAAATTGGACTATAGTGACGATCATGCACTTCTGTTTTTTTAAATTTTTTTTTAATGTTTATTTTTGACAGAGAGAGAGACAGAGCATGAGCGGGGGAGGGGCAGAGAGAGAGAGAGGGAGACACAGAATCCGAAGCAGGCTCCAGGCTCTGAGCTGTCAGCACAGGGCCTCAATGATCATGCAATTCTTTGGATGTATTAAAAACCAGTGGATTGTATACCTTAATTGGTGAATTGTATGATATGTGAATTATATTTCAATACAGATTTTTTTTAAATTAAAAAGGCAAGAAAGACAGACTGCAAAACTGTCACAGGTTGGCGAAGACTAAAGAGACATTAAAACGAAATGCAATGCAGTATCCTGGTTGGAATCCTGGGATTTTAAGCGTTAATGGAAAAACCAGAGAAATCTGAATGAATTTCTATGGTTTATGTTACAGAAAAGAAAAGGAAAAAGGCATCAGACTCCTGAGTGACTATAAGCAAGGACTAGCCACTTCTTATAGAGCAGGGAAGTATTACACAGAGGGCAGAAGCAAATCCCAGATGGCAAAGCCAATAGAGGTACTAGTGAATCATTCCCAGGAAGTAGGACCAAGTTTGGCAAAGATGCCACATTGACCTTGAACCAACAAATATCGGAAGCTTCCACTTTCCCCATTTTACGAGTGGTAAGTGCATTATGATATCTTAATGACTGTCCTACAGTTGAAGTTAGGTGTGTGGGGTTCAGAAAACTTCTCTCTTTAGTTTCTAGGTCCTCATATGGAGAAGAACTCCATTTAAGTCATGGTACTTGAGGAACACATCCAAGGAGCCTCCTCTACCCCTGCATCTGACTCAGACAATAGGACCCTGGGCCCTCAATCTGAATATGATGCCGAAATGGGATAAGACTTTGGAGGGTGTTGGAGGAGCGACAAGTATTTTGCGTCCGGGAAAGAGGTAAAGTAGGCCAGCTGATAGCCTATGGCAAGATGTATTTTTCAAAAATAGCCACAGCAGTATTTCCAGTCCTATATACTGTTCTAGAACTTTGCCATTTGCCGTCAGGAGTTGAAATCTGTTTCTCCGTCTCTTGATCCTGGGCAAGCTTGTGGCCACTCCCACAAGTAGAAGGTGGTGGAAGTGATGCACTGTGCCTTCCCAGGCTTGGTTAGGAAAGGTGATACAGCTTCTGCTTGGATTTCCTTCTCTTGGTATTCACCCTTGAAACTCAGGCATCATGTTGTAAGAAAGCCCAAGTCACATGGAAAGGTCACAGGTAAGTAGTCCCCTCGACAGCCCGTTATTCACTACCAGATGTTTAAATGCAAGAGAGATGTTTCCACGCCCAGCCTTCAAGCCGCCAAAACTTGAACAAAATGCCACTGATTTAAGCCATTACATTTCGGAGTTGTTTCTTCTTCTTCTTCTTCTTTTTTCTTTTCTTCTTTTTTTAATGTCTATTTATTTTTGAGACAGAGAGAGACAGAGCATGAACGGGGGAGGGTCAGAGAGAGAGGGAGACCCAGAATCCGAAGCAGGCTCCAGGCTCTGAGGTGTCAGCACAGAGCCCGACACGGGGCTTGAACTTACAGACCGTGAGATCATGACCTGAGCCGAAGTCGGAGCCTCAACCGACTGAGCCACCCAGGCGCCCCGGGAGTTGTTTCTTCTACTGGGATATACTGGGATGCTATAATGTTACAATGGGAACAATCCCAGTGGCAAGTATTTCGCTGTACCCAGCATATGGCACTTATCACTTTTTTTTTACATTAAAATATAACTTGCATACAAAAATGCACCCATCTCACATTTTCAAGGAATATGATGAGCTTTGACATATATATACCCTCGTAACCACATCCCAGAAGAAGAAATAAAATGTTTTTATCGTCAGAAATTTTCCTCGTACCCACGCCGCAGTGTACTGAAGCCAGCTTGCAGTGCCTCGTGAGAATCAATTGTGTATATCCATTCCCAAGTCCTCATTCAGTCACGTCATTTGGCAGCTGGAAATCTTGAAATTGAGAGTATTTACAGCATGAAAATCAACAGATGCTATAAATCAGGACTTTCACCCCACCCACACTCGTTGTTAAACATTTAACAGACGCTACTGCTCATGGCTTCTTCCGCTCAATTCCTCCATGCTCCTGAGGCAAATACTTTTGAAATTTCTCTCATTATAGCTAGTTTGGTCTATTTCTAGATGCTTTATCATGGGCTCATACAGTGTGTATTTTTCTGTGTCTGCCTTCTTTCACTTAAAGTAGTGTTTGGAAATGTATCCGTGATGCTGCCCCTATCAATAATTCACTCCTGAATTGCTGAGTTGTGTTCACTGTATTAACATACAACAATGTCATTATCTTTTGTTGGTGAACGTGTGGGCTGTGTTTCCAATATTGATCTACTGTGAATGAGGCATGGTAGTATTTTACCTGTCTTCTTGCGAACAGACATTTTCATTTCTCTTGAGTAAATATGTAGGCGTGTATTTCTAGGTCACAACTTAGATGTATGTTTAGCATGATTAGAACAAGAGAAACGGTAAACTAAAGTGGCTGTAACATTTTCCTAGGCCGTAGACAAAGTCCAAGCATTTCAGTTGCCCCACATGCTTGCCAAAATTTGGGGTAACTGGCATTTTGACTTTTGACTTCATGGACACATAATGGTATTTCATTTTGGTTCCAGTATGTGTATCTCTGACAACTAATGATGTTGAGCTTCTTCTCATGTAATAAATCTTGTCATCGATGGCCATTTGTAGCTTCTTTTTTAAACTGTCCGAGCATGGTTTTTTTATTGGATTGTTTGTTTTTTTATAATTCACTTGTAGAGGTTCTTCATATATTCTTCATCTATCATCTGTCTATGTATCTATCATCTATCTACCAATCAGAATTTTTGCCAGTTTGTGGCTTGCCTATTCTTTTTGGCCAATGCTTTTCATTGGCTTCGTGTCTGGATAAACACGAAGTTCTTCGACTTCCCCTAAGTTGCAAAGATATTCGCTTATGTTTTCTTCTAGCAGTTTAGTGTTCGAGCTAATGTTAGGATTTATTAGACATCTTAGATCAATGTTAATGCATGTTGGTAAGCAAGATAGGGGTTGAGGATTATTTTTTGATCTCTACTTTTATCAGGTATCCCAGCACTATTTAAAATTAACTCTGTCTTCCTAGGATATACCCTTTCTCTTCTCCAATTGAATTGGCATATTGATTTGGTTGAAAATTAATTGACTTTATATGTGTGGATATATCTGAGACTATTTAATCTGCTCTGTTGATCAGTTTATCTATCTCTGTGACACTATCACCCTGTCTTACTTATTGGAACTTTATAGAAAGTCTTCCAGTCAAGGGATATCCATCCCACTGCTTATCCTTATATTTATTATTTATTTATTTATTTATTTATTTATATTTTGAGAGAGAGAGAGAGAGCATGAGTGAGCAGGGGAGGGGCAGAGGGAGAGGGAGAGCCAGAATCTTTAGCAGGCTTCATGCTGGAGCCTGATGGGAGGGTCGATCTCCCAACTGTGAGATCACGACCTGAGCCACCATGAAGACCATCGAGAGTCAGACGCTGAACCGACTGAGCCACCCAGGTGCCCACTTGTTCTTACTTTTCATGAGTGTTTTGGCTCTTCTAGATCACTTTAAATTCTCAAGTAAGTTGGAAAAAGTTTGTCAATCTCTTTTTTAAAAATATCCTATTTGGGGCGCCTGGGTGGTTCAGTTGGTTAAGCGTCCGACTTCAGCTCAGGTCATGATCTCACACTCCATGAGTTCGAGCCCTGCGTCAGGCTCTGTGCTGACAGCTCAGAGCCTGGAGCCTGCTTCGGATTCTGTGTCTCCCTCTCTCTGACCCTCCCCCAGTCATGCTCTGTCTCTCTCTGGCTCAAAAGTAAATAAACATTAAAAAAAGTTTTTTAAAAAATCCTGTTTTTTTTTTTTTAATTCCAATTACATTGAATCCATTGATAAATATAGGGAGAATGGATAACAATATCAAATCTCTCAAATCTGGTGTATGTCTCCATTTATTTAAGTCTTTAAAGTTATCTTAGCAACAATTTGTTTTCACTGCAGAGGTTATGTATACCTTTTGTTAGATTTATTCTTAAGTCTATGATGTGTTTTTGAAGTTAATGTAAATAGTATGTTCTTATGTTGTTTCTGATTGCAGGAAAAAACTAAATATTTTACCATTATTAATGATACTAAATACAGGTATTTCACAGATATGCTTTAACAGATCGAGATGGTTTCTATGTATTCCTAGTTTGCTTTGAGTTATTATTATAAATGGATATTGAATTTTGTCATTTTTCCCTCCATCGACTGAGATATCATATGGTTTTTCTTCTGTATTCTGTTAATATTGTGAATTACATTGATTGATTTTTCTAAAATTTGACTTTGCCTTCCTAGTATAAACCCTACTTGGTCAGAATTTATTATCTTTTTTATTTATTTCTGGATTATATTTACTAATGTTTCATTAAAAATATATCTATGTGCATGAGGAATATTGGTCTGAAAATTTCTTTCCTTGTAAATATCTTTGTCAGGTTTTGATATCAGGTTTATGCTAGTCTCATAAAAGAAGTTAGAAAACATTCTCTCCTTCTTTGTTTTCAGAAAGAATTTGTGTAAGATTGGTGTTATTTTTTCTTTAAATGTTTAATAGGATTGACCAGTAAAACCAACTAGGACTGAAATTTCCTTTCTGGGCATATTTTTATTACAAATTCAGCCATTTTAATAGACATATGGCTATTTAAACTCTCCATTTCATATCCCTTTTATTTTTTTCAAGGAATTTATACCTTTCCTCTACATTTTAAATTTATTGTCATAAAATTGTACCAATATCTCATTGCTTTATTAATTTTCATAGGTTTTGTAGTGCTACTCTGTTAATATTGGTAATTTTTGATTTTGTTTATTTTGAAGGAGTTTATCAACTTATTAATATTTCAAAAGGGTAAACTTGAATTTCTTGATTTTCTCTTTTATAGTTTCATATGAAAGGATTCCTATGATACATACCCTTTTATATCTCTTCCCAAGAACATACTGATTTTTAAATTAATCTGTGCTGTTGCAGGCATCCATAAAATCTTTGTTCCTTTTTAACGCTCAGTTGTAGCTATTGTATGCATATGCCACAGTTGAAGGACATTTGGGTTGTTTCCAGTTTGGGGCTATTGTGAATATAGGCAGTGCAAGCTTTGGTGTAGACATATGTTTTTAGTTCTCTTGGGCAAATATTGAAAAATTGAATTTCTGAGTTTCATAGTCTATGTATGTATAACTTTTTAAGAAAGTGACAGATTTTTTTTCTTAAGTGGTTATGTCGTTATCCATTGCCACCAGCAATGCATGAGAGTTCCAATTGTTCCACAAGCTTATCAAAACTTGCATTTGTCAGGGTTTTTTTTTTCTAATTTTGACTATTCTAATGTGCATGACGTATTACGCCATTGTGATTTTAACTTACATTTTTCAGGTGACAAAAAACATTAAGCATGCTTCCATGTGCTTATTGACCGTTGATGTATCTTCTTTCGTTCAACTTCTTTTTGAATCTTTTGCCATTGTCTTAATTGCTTGTTTTCTTATAGTTATGTTGTAAGAGTTCTATATTTTTTTCTGAATATAAGTCCTGTGTCAGATATGAGTATTCTCCCAGGTAGTGGCTTACTTCTTAACTTCTTAATCACGTCTTTAGAAGAGCGGAAGGTAATGATTTTGATGAAGTACAATTTATCAAACTTTTATGTTTCATCCTTGTTGTGTCCCATCGAAGAAGACTTTACTTATTTCCATGTGACAAAATTTTTTTCTCTAATGTTTCCTTTTACAAGTTTTAGAGTTGGACCTTAGAAAAGATCCAGTGGTATTTTAATAATAGGTTATAACATAACAATTCCTATACTGACACAATGATGCTAGTAATTGGTATACTGAATAAACTCTTTCAGATAAGCAAGCTGACTTCAACAGCATCTCTATATTGGTTTTGGTGGCCAGAGGGAAGGTGGGTGGGGGATGGGAGAAATAGGTAAAGGGGATTAGGTGATACAAACTTCCAGTTACAGAATAAGTCACGGAGACAACGAGTACAGCATAAGGAATATAATCAATAATGTTGTAATAGTGTCGTATGGTGACAGATGTTGACTGCACTCATAGGGATGAGCACTGAGTAGTGAATGCATGGAATTGTTGAATCACTATGTTGTACAACTGGACTTAATATAATATTGCAGAGTTTGCTTTAACTTTTAGGTCTATGATTCATTCTGTATTCGTTTTTGGTTACAATAGAAGGTTAAGGTTGCGCTTCATGCGCCTCCTTAGGAATGAGCCGTTGTTCCAGTATTATTTGTGGGAAAGATTCTATTTCGCAACTAGATTCCCTGTCCTTTTTGTCAAAAATCAATTACGTGTGGTTTTATTCTAGACTCTCTATTCTGTTTTGTAATCTGCATTTGCTTTCACCTTTTAAAAGTTCTCTCAGCAATGTCTTGTAGTCTTTAGTGCACAGGTTTTACATATATTTTGTTAAATTTATCCACAAATATTTCATATTTGGATGCTATAAAAATGGTATTATATTTACTATTTCCACTTCCAATTTTCCATTGCTAACCTATAGAAATATTAGCCTATTATGCTGCTGTATTTCTAAACTCATGTGTTATGATAGTTCTTAATAGATTCTTTAGGATTTTCTAATACACATGATCATGTCAACTGTAAATAAATATAGTTTTACCCTTTTCTTTCTAAAAATGTCCATTTTTAATTTATTTTTCTTATTTTAGTACTTATTGAGTACTTCTTTTTCTTATTTAGTACTAGGAGCTCCACTAAGAATACACGTGGTGGGAGTAGATATCTGTGTTTTCTTAAGCTTTGGGAAACATTCAATCTTTCATCAGTAAATATGATCTTATCACTAGGTCTTTTTGGTAGAAGCTTCTCTTTTTTTTAAACATTTTTTAAATGTTTATTTATTTTTGAGAGAGAGACAGAGTGTGAGTGGGGTCGGAGCAGAGAGAGAGGGAGACACAGAATCCAAAGCAGGCTCCAGGCTCTGAGCTGTCAGCACAGAGCCCGATGCGGGGCTTGAACTCACGAACCTTGAGATCATGACCTGAGCTGAAGTCGGACACTTACCGACTGAGCCACCCAGGATCCCTGTAGAAGCTTCTTATCCAAGTTGGAAAATTATCTTGTTTTCCTACTTTACTGAAGTTTTTTTTTTTTTAATAATAAACTTATTCATGTACAATTGAAGTACAGTTAACTTCACATATTCAAATTGTACGATTTGGTCCACTTTGACAGAAGTATATATTTATGAAAATATCACTACGATCAAAAAGTGAACGTTTCCATAACTCGCCAAGTCTTTCATGCTCCTTGATAATCTCTCACTCCACTCCTATCCCAAGTGACAACTGAACTGCTTTTTGTTGCCGTAGATTATTTTGCATTTTCCTAAAATTTTATGGAAATGGATCATTATAGGATGGGCTCTTTTTTGTCTGGCTCCTTTTCATCAACCCCAATTATTGTGATTTTCATTCAGACTGTTGCCTATATCAGTAGCTTTTTCTTTCTTCTTTGTTGTTGTTGTTATTTGTCTATTCATATTGCCAAGCAGTATTCTGCCATATTTTTATGCCACAATCTGTTTATCCACTCACACGTTGCTTGACATTTGGGCAGATTCCAGCTCTATGATATTACAAATAAATATGCTATGAACACTTATGTACAAGTCTTTGTATGAGCATTGGCTTTCATTTCTTAGGTAAAAACTTGGGAATAAAATAACTATGTTATAAATTAGGTATGTGTTTAACTTTTTATAATGCTACAAACCATTTTTTTTCCAAAATTATTCTCCTATTTAACGTCTCATCAGAAATTGAGAGTTCTATATGTTCTACAATCCTACCAAAGCTTGGTATGATCAATCTTTTAAATTTAAGCATTTTAGGGGGAACATAGATAACTCATTTTAAATTTCATGTTCCCTGATGATTAATGACGTTGATTTTTTTTTTTTTTGCCATTTGTACTTATTTGCTATTTTTATATCCTCTTTGGTGAGATGTCTATTCAAATCTTCTGCTCATTTTTTACCTGGCCTTTTTTGTCTTCTAATTATTGAGTTGTAAGCATTCTTACTATGTTCTAGACACACATCCTCTGTCGGATATGTATTTTAAGAATGTTTTCTGTCAAGACTGGGGTTTGCCTTTAATTTTAGTAATAGTGTTTTGAAGAGAAAGTTTAAAAACTGACGAATTCCAAGTTATTGAAGTTTTCCTTTATGGTTCATGCTTTTTGAATCTTGAGAAATATTTGCCCAACCCAAGATTAGCAAGGCTTTCTACTGATTGTTTTCTGGAAGATTTATATTTTTAACTCTTGCATTTGGTTTATCATCTTTCTCTCTGTTTTTTTTAAAGTTTATTTATTTATTGAGAGAAAGAATGAGTAGGGAAGGGGCAGAGAGATAGGAAAACTGCCCTGTCAGCATGGAACCTGACACGGGCCTCAAATTCTGGAACCATGGGTTCATGACCTGAGCTGAAATCAAGAATCAGAGGCTTAACTACTGAGCTACCCAGGCAACTCTCAACTTTTTCTTTTGGATTTCCTTATTATACACTGTGGGAGAAAAAGAGTGAGGGTCATTTGTGAATAGGCATCCAAATTACTGCAACATTGTCGTTTGAAAAGATTTCCCCCCATTGATTGCCATGGCAGCTTTGTTGAAAATCAATCGACTACATATATGTAGATCTGTGACTCAATTTTCTATTCTGTTTCAGGGGTGAATATGTCCATGTTTGTCTCAAGCCATGCAGAACTAATTACTTTAGCTTTACAATAAGTATCGAAGCAGGTTTTTCTTATTATTTTTAGAGCTATTTTCATTATTTTGTAAAGTTGTTTTGCTACTCTAGGTCTATCACATTTCCATATAACTTTCAGGATCTACTTTTTTTTAATTGCAAGAAGAAGAAGAAGGATGAAGAGGAGGAGGAGGGGAAGGGGAAGAGGAAGAAGAAGAAAAAGCCTGCTGCTGATTGGGATTGCACTGAATCTACAGATTAATTTGAGACGGTTGGCATCTTAACAATATTGAATCTTCTTATCCATGAACATTATATATCAATTTATTTCAATATTCAATTTATTTCAATGATGTTTTATAGTTTTCAGTGTAACAAATCTTATACATCTTTTGTAACATTCACCTTAAGTGTTTTTGTATATTAACTTCATATACTCCAACTTCTTCTAGTATGCTAAACTTAGTTCCAGTGGCTTTTTTATGGCTTCTGTAGGGTTTTTTACATGGATGACTGAGGATAACAACGGTTTCTTTCTTTCTTTCTTTTTTTTTTTTTTTTTTTGATCTGGAGGTCTTTTATTTCTTTTTCATGTCTTATTGCATTGACTGGAACTCTAGTGCAATATTGAAAAGTACTGATGAATATGGATATCTTTGCCTCATTTCTGATACTAAAAAGAAGTACAATATCACACTTAATGTCATTAAGTGTGATATTAGCTATAGGTTTTTTTTCGGAGATGTTTTTATGTGGTGGAGAAAGTTTTCTTTTTTTTTTTTATAACTTTTTAATGTTTATTTATTTTTGAGAGAGAGAATGAGCAAAGGAGGGGCAGACAGAGACAAAGACACAGATTTGGAAGCAGGCTCCAGGCTCTACGCTGTCAGCACAGAGCCAGACGTGGGGCTCAAGCCCACAAGCCATGAGATCACGAACTGAGCTGAAGTTGGTCGCCCAACCGACTGAGCCACTCAGGCGCCCCACCTTTTCTTTTTTGAAAACTGTATAACTGATACTTTTGAGTTGGAATTTTAATTGTGCCATTTACTTTTTGAATACTTTACTGAATTCTTACGCTTTTTTTTCTGGGATGCAGTTAAGTCACTTGGAAATTGTTTGGTTATTTTTAAGTTTTGTTAGTCGGGACCAGAGCAGCCTTTAATCTAAGGTGAATTTTCCCCCACTCTTGAAGTAATACCTGTTAGAGTATTCTACTGTTATCTCACAATTTGTGACCTTTTTTTTTCTCTTTGGAGCGTGGGAATACAAACTATTCCTAGCTCTGTGTGAGCTCCAGAAATTGCTGCCTCTGCTTCCTTTCAGGTGATTCTAGCTTTAGGTAGTATCTTTACATGTACATGCTGACTATTATTCAGCTGTACAACAGAGAGGAAGCCTCTACAGATTCATTTGGTTCTTTTCATAGAGTTCATCTCTTTGGTGAAACTCTCCATCTATTTGAGCATGTGCCCAACATGTGATCCAGACCCACTGATATATTTGTTATAGTTATTTTAAAGTCCCTTTATGATCATGTCAATATTCCCGTCTACTTCTCTTGAGTGTTTCTCTCTGGACCAAGGAATTTCATTTTCTGGTCTCTCTATGCATATTTTTGATAGCATGTTTGAATTGTCTCTGATATATCAGTAGATTCGGAAATAAATAATATTATATCCCAAATTGGACATACCTATTCTGTCAGACTGTGTTTTGTGAGGATTAAGCCCATTTCATCTTCAGCTGAGTTTGGTCTGGCTTTTCTTGCAACGGAGATTCAGTTTATCGCTGACTTCAAATGTTTTGAGGGCTGGATCAGGACTTTACTTCTAGCATGGCGAGGATTTGAGCCCTCAAGAAATTTTGTACATCATTTTGTGCTTTGCAGTTCAGTGGTCTCTGTTTTTCAGGGAAAATACGCCATATTTTTGGGTCACTAGAGAGTTCTCTTTGCTCACCAATACCACCTTAAGATCTCAAAACCTCAGAAAATTGATTTCCACTCAGCTGCCCTGCCACTAGCCTGTGTTACAACTGTCTTACATACTACATAGGGGCCAGAGTATTTTGTATGGGTTTTTATCTGATATCCTTTCCCATCCCAACTTTCTGAAAGTTGCTGCTGTATTCCTGATGATGGCTTGGCATGACTAAAGAGAGAGAGTATCTCTCAGTTTTCCTGCCTTGCCCTCGTCGTTTGGCACAATTCCCCTTCTACTCAGTTAAAGTTCAGGAGGAAGAATTGACAGGCTGGTTGGTCTCCCCTTTACCCAGGTTTCCTATGGATTCTTCCTCATCCCACAGCACTGCCAAAAATAAAAGCTGTCATGGGTTTCTTCTCTCCTAGGAAGAGATTTTATTTTCACTTTCTGAAATTTAGATTTTTTTTTTTTTGCACTTTCATCTCTCTGACAGTCTTGAAAAAAAGACAAATTTTATGGCTTATCTTCGTCGTTAGTGAGAGGAGAGTAACAGTCTCTTATCCACAATTAACTAGGAATAAAAGCTATTATGGGTCTCTTCTCTTTTAGAAAGGTGCCATCATTTTCTGTAGGTTAGCTTTCTTTCCAAACTCAGCTCTATTGTGTGTTTGAACACACACACACACACACACACACACACTGTATGTGTTTGTAGCAGATTTGGCTAATTCTCTTTATCAAGGTGGGAGTGCCGGTCATTTGTGACTTTCCACATAGTAGCCAGAAGCAATATCATTTGCATTTTAAACACCGAATGTAAAAAAAAAAAAAAAAACACCTTACCTAAAAAACAAAAAACAAAAAAAACCCCAAAAAACTATAAGCTTCTTGAGGGTGAGAAATACACTTTTTAAAAAATTTCCCACAATTCCTAGCAGTTACTTAGTACATATTTAAAATGAATGCCTCACATCTTATCTGATTATATCAGCTCATCGGTGCCCAAGGAAACCCAGAAAAAATGTAAAAATATTTATAAAGGTTACTAGCAGAGTCCTTGTGTAATACAGATCTCCTGGATCCCAATAATTTTGGGATATGTATTTGGGACAAATACTATGTCGTATTTGATTTGTAATCCTAATGATAGTCTGTGTGGTATTTATCTCCAAGGTGCTATGTTACCATCCTCGTCTTCGTCTTCTAGGCATAAGGCTGATGTCTAGGTCAGTATCTACCTATTTTGTTCTACAAGTGAATTTTTTGTGCCATTTTTGTCATTTTAACGGAGTTCTTTCCCACATGACCAATTATTGAAAAAGTAAAAGATAGCAAAGATGGAACTACACGCTCACTGGGGGGAATAAATATGTAAGTACAGACCTAGACATAAACTTTGCCATTGACATGATATAGATAGGTCGGTATGCACATCAGGGTGCATTAAATAGTTTGACAATTTAAATGCCTTTAAAATGCGTGAACACCTGATATCCTTTTTGTAGCAATTTCATTTTTTAATATTTTACATTCCAATTTTCCTCCTTTTAATCTTGCTTTTCTTTCCTGACGCTACTATCCTGTCTTGAACACGAGGGCTATTATGGAGCAGGCAAGTAGTTCTTTAATTGAAACACTTAAGGGGTGCGCTAGAAAACTATAAAGACTTTTAAGAAATAGCAAAGCTTTAATAGGTTCTCGTGTACTCGTGTGGTAACCTAATTCAATGCTCTTTCAGCAATGCCGGAGGATGGTGCTAATTTATGGGTGTGATGAGCAATAAAGCAATAATAGTAATCGAAAGGTGCAATTTTCCTTGTTTAGGGGGCATTTATGGTTATGTATTAAAACTATAAATACTTCAAAAGGCTGCAAAACTGATCTATAGAAAATGAAAGATAAGATCTCACAGCCTTCTAGAAGTGCTTTTCTAGCAGAAATCTGAACTTGACTTTATGGTTTATAAATATAAACAAACCAAAAGTGAAATGCTCAAAGTGTCTACCCCTCCAAAGGGACCACTTAAATAACTGCTAGCACTCAAACCTAATAAGGGCTGGAGAGTTCCCTTCCCTCTTCTTTTATTTTTCAACTTTCTATTTCCTTTCCTTGTTGCCTTATAAAAATTGTTTTTCCTCTCTCCTTCACATCTTTTACACTCTTTTTCCTTACTCTGCTTCCTCTCTTCTCTTTCATCTTCCCTCGCATTACCTCCTATACTCATATAGGATAAAAGAAGCAAGCTGTGCTAGGGGGGATATAGGTCCACAACGGCAGCCCGCACGGCAGAGGACCCCGGCACTCTAGGTTAGTCATTCCTGATCCCAATGATCTTGGTTAGACCAGCCCTAAGCTCCAGACTGCCTGTCTAAGCAAACCCAAACTCTAACACCTGTTCTACACAGTTATCCAATATCCCTTCCTCTTTTTACTTATCCCCACCACTCTGTCTCGTTCTTGTACTCATCAGTCTGATTCCTGTGCTCCCATTCCGCCTATGATAACTGCTATTAAAATGTTTCATAGCCCGTAAAGTACTTTTGTTATCTTCTTGGATTGCTGTTGTCTAAAATATGTGTTTTTGATTTCCTAATATCTTAGGCTGCTACCTCGCTAGTCCCTAGGACCTTCAGTCCCATGGAGGAAAGGGTGGGGGAGCGGAATGCAGAGAGGTTATTTGATTTCTAACCAGGTCAATATCCTACTCGTTCTTTAAGGTTTGGGTCAGCTTGTTTCTCCAGTTAAGTACCTCATCTCAGTAATCTCATGATTTCCTCCATGCCCCTCTACCATTGCAACTTTTAGGTTATATCTGTTCATGTATCTGTGTCTCACACTGAAGGACAAGCTCTGTTTACTTTCTTACACAGGGCCTCATCGCAGTGGTCAGTCCATAAATGTAAATTAAATAATCCGTACACTGGTAAGCTTTATTTACCCAAAGAATATTAATCGAGCACCTGCCTGGTACTCTGCAGTGTTTCCAGTTATATAGAATTTAACAAACAGTAAACAAGATACATAAAGCCCCTGCCATCATCAGATGTATATTTGAATGGGACATCCATACAATGGATACACAAATGAATAGAAAATGAAGTGTCGTGTAATGATAAGAGCTATAAAGAAGAAATCAGGCTAATGGATTGAGAATGAGGGGGTGCCAGATAATCAAATTATAAACATGAAGAAACCTAATGGGCCTATACCGGTCTGATTTTCTCACGGACAATGGAGAAGCCACAGCCCTTGAGGTTTTTAATCTCATTTCCGATACTGGCTCTTCCACTGATAAAGAAGTATTAGAAAGGCTGGAACTGACATATTTCCTGTTGAGCTCCTCCACTCATACCTCTTTCTTCCGTGGAGTTATTCCTTCTGGAACCAGCATCAGATGGACTCCTCAGGGCTGACAATAAAGGACCACAAGTCCCAGTGGTTTTCATCGGCTCTCGATCTCACAAATTATAAGAGAGGATCCCAGGAATAACTGGCTGGGCAGGTTAAATTCTGCTCCCCATTGCAATTGAGACTCCAGAAACAACAGAGGAAGAGATCATTCAAATATTCATTAGAAGGACTGGCATACATTTGCTCCATGAGAATAAAGTGGAAAGAACTCTCAAAACACTATCCGACAGACTGAACGGATAGTCCCTGTTTTCCTCCCTTTTGTTCTTCCATAGGAGTCCAGGCAAAGAAGAGCACAAGAAGAGTGTATTGTGTCTGCATTAGGTCAGCTGATGTGCCCACAGGTATGGTAGACCCGTGTTGGCTGTGCTCCGGGGAGAAAACCTGGGAGATCAAACCTTCTGATACGAAAGACTTTTCAACAATGCTCTCCACCCAGAGGAAATTTGCAGAGTGACAAAATGAGGGCCTTCCCCTAGAAAACTGGAGATTTGATGGTGTCTACGCTTAGTGCCAAATTGAGAAAAATCATCAACAGCCCCTATGTCAAAGGACTCATTATTAGGTGTTCTGGCTCTTTCCAGACCACCCTAACTGTGAAGACTTCACCTTCCCTGTCGAGCATTACCTCCTGGGATTCTCAACATACATTCACTCTGCTTTTGGATGTGTCACCTCACCGTTCCACAACGCAGCATGTTCTTTCTTCTTCTTTTTTTAACGTAATTTATTGTCACATTGGCTAACGTTCAGTGTGTGCAGTGTGCTCTTGGTTTGGGCTTAGATTCCCGTGATTCGTCACTTAGCACGTTCATTCTGGCCCCCGGGCAGGCAGTAGGATTCAGTGGAAAGGACATGATCTCTGGAGTCAAAGAGATTTGGCTTTCTTTCCAGGGTGGTCATTTATTGAGTGATTTGGGGTAAATACCTTACCTCTTGGAACCATGTTTACGTGTCTTTAAAACAAAGATAATAATGCATCTTTTCGGGTCGTTGTGAGCCTAGAGGCAATGCATTCATGTATATCGTCTAGCAACATGTCTTGCATGTAGTCTCATCCTTTTCTATGCAATGTGCCCTCCCCCCCCCACTTTTATCCTTCAAGAGTGAGCTCCAAACCCAACCCCCATAACCTTCCCGACTGATCACCCAGACTCTGGTTTTCTCCTCGTTTGGATCCTTGTAGGAAGTGTGGCTTGTAAAAACACAGTGACCACTTAATAGCCTTGTGTCTCAGTTCTTCTATGAATTGTGTCTTGGGGAACAAAGGCATCTTACTTTTACACATCGTAACTGTCAAGCAGAGATCTTGAACACAAGATTGTTGGTGAAAAGGAGACGTAAATCATTCCGGCTTTCTCTAGCGATGTCCGGGCTCATTTTGATTCACACAGAATGAAAAATTGTTTTGAAATTACACGGGTAATATGAATCCCTGAATCCCAGAGACTGGCTACCACCGGCACTTTAAGGCAAAAAGGAAATTCTGGTTTGTCACGACATTTCGCATGTGTTGCTTTAATCGGCACAACATCCCTAAGTCTTAACTGTATGGACTATATATATTTTATGATAAGGATGAGGTCAGGTACCCAGGTCGTACAACCCACTACGGGTGGAAAGAGGGCATGTTGTAGAAGAAAAGGCAAAAGAGCGACTCTGACTCCAGATCACAAACCCCGTGCCTCTTCCCTTGTGCAACCTTGCTTCTCCCCTTCAATTTAAGTCTTTAATTAGCTTCTTTTAGGGGGTCATTGCCCTTGTTTTCTTCCTATGCCCAGATACCCACACTCCACATATCTAACTTGTCAGCACGGAGGATTAGAGACATTTGGTTCTGCCCCTTGCCCCAGAGTCTTTAAAGTTTCCTTCTTGGATTTCCCATTAGAAACAAGTGTCCAAAACAGCAAAATAATTCTTGTTTTGAGATGCGAGAGCCCATTCGTGTAACATTTTAGGGCTTCCGGTTCCTGAGAATTCTTCCGGTAGTAGTTTCTCCTACTCTCCTCTCTCTGCAAAAAGGAAGGAAACTGGTAGAATGACCATGGTTTACTATTTCAAAAGCTTAAAGTCGCAGTTTTTAAATATGCCTTCTCACTCTCTTAGACATACCTCCAGAGACTGATGGGAGAAAGGCCATCAGTGATTGAAAGAGACAGAGACAGAGGAGGGGGGCAGGTTAGGAAACAGAAACTTGAAGGAATGATGCATGTCTAGGCCTATTTCAAAAGAGACAGCCATAGATAATGTGCTAACATGTGTAGAGACAACAGAGCTGACAGAGTCAGATTTTTTTTTTTCTTTTCTGTGTCTCCTTCCTCTGCAAGTGTGATGCTCCGTTACTGAGAAAGAGAAGTTTTCAAAATGATAGGGAATAAAGTCAGGGTGTATCAGTTAGATATGGCTGAGTAACACACACACACACACACACACCCCACAGGACTTTAAACAATTATTCTTTCGCATGGGTTTTCACATCAGCTGGATGGCGTTGATCGACTCCGGGCTTTGCGCATCTTGAGGGAGCTTGTTCACACATCTTCGGTCACCTGGTGGGTAAGCTGTAGACTGGCTAGAGTAGGATGGCCTCTCCCATGTTTGGCTGCCATATGGAGTGATAGGGACTGTGCCACACGTCTCTCGTTGTCCACAGTCCAGTGAAGCTTTTCCCCATGGCATAGGAAGGAATCCTGAGAGAGCCTAGGCTCTTGAAGTCTAGGCTCAGAAATGGCTTGACACCACCTTTGGGTATTCTGTTGGCCCAAACATACCCTCCCCCATACACACACAAAACCAACCCCCCCCCCCAAAAAAAACCCAAAACCCAAATGAACAAAGAAACAGCCCAGATTTAACATGTGGGGAAATAGACTCTCCACCTGTTGACTGAGAGAGCTGCACAGCCACAGGGCAGAGGACATGAATTCAGGGAGGGATAAGAAGCAGCAAACCCCACCATAGTCTGTCCTCTGGTCACAACCGTTCACATCTCACCCCCAGTGTCTCCGACGACCTCCACAAGACCCACCTCACGAAGGCATCACGCTGGAAGTTCGGGATCTTCTGAATGACAATCAAGTCTGGATACAGCTTCTTATAATCCGGAGTCTATAAAAGAAAAAAAGCAGATTATCCATCACAAACACAAAAGATACAACGGCGAGCAGGAATAAGGTGGTGACTAGCAACACTTGCATTCCAAAAGGGGAATGACAGAAGGTGAACTCCAATTCTGAAGTCTACAAAGCGAATATTTCCAAGTCCCCTTCCTCTGGACATCAGGAGAATGCCTTGATTAGGTCCTGGTTCTGTGCCTGCAAGTGGCCCACACCTGTCCATGACTGTACATGGCTCTTAGCTTTGTCCTTGGGGGACCCTTCTATTCATGTAGTTTTCCTCAAAAACTGCTTATAGGCCAACCAGAGAAAGATTGTGATATACCACTTACAAAAATGGACCAGAGGCACCACTCTTCCTGCATTCACGCCGTTAAAAAGTGAAGTCAATTTTCCTATTTCTTGGATTTGGGTTTTATTTTGTTTTTTGCTCCGGCCAGTGCAAGGCGGCAAAAGTGATGCCTGTGTTCAGATGTGCTTCAGCTTCAAGGAGGCCTTCTCTTGGATGCCCGTGAACACCTGTGAACAAGTTTAGGCTGGCCTGCTGAATGGGAGAACATGGAGAGGAGTTGTCTCACATGAGATCATTCGAGACCAGCCACCGCCCAGATGACCTGTCTGCTGACTGCAGACGTATGGCGAAGTTAAGCCAAGTTTAGCTTAACCTAAACCAGACCGAAAGAACCCCCATCAGACCCTTAGCTTCCTGAGTTATAATAAATGTTTGTCGCCATGCATCCAGGAGTTTTGTGGCCATCGTGTAATATTACTGTGGCAAGAGACACAAAAGGAGTTTCCTTAACTCACAACAATTGGCCTCCAAGCACAACTTGTTTCTCGGGCTGGGCAGCTGATGCCTGAACCTTATGTTGTCTTCTCGTCTCCTGTTCTTTTCTATTTCTTGTAGTTAAGACGTGTATTGAACTTATTGCCTCAGTCTTTTCCCCTAACAACACTGTGAGGTTGACCATGCACTGTGATACGTTGTGAGGCATACATTCCACTGAGGCAAAAGTTCCTGCTCCGAGAGGTTACGTGACGTGCCAAGGTCCCACAGAAACCAAATGCAGTGTGCATTCCTCTATACCACTGATCTTCATATTTTTTTGAAACTATTCTCTCTCTGGCCCCCACATCCCATTTTCAACGCTTTAGTCAAGACAGGTAGTGGGGTTTGGATGACTGAACCTCCATCTTGAAATCAGAACTCCTAAGTTCTGGCCAGCCTTGGTCCCTTCTCTCGTTGCTTCTCACGCAAACTGTCTGTGCCTTGGAAATCGGTCTCCAGCACGAACTATAATTCAGGGATAGTGTGTGGTTGAGAGGGGAACAGAAGGAAAAGCCTCTTCTTAACTGATTTCAGAAGGCAGAATTAGAGCCATGGCTACCAGTTACAAAGAGATAGATTTTAGGTTTATAGAAGGTAGAGCTTTGCAACTTGTCGTGACGGAGATTCCAACATTTGCGGGGAGGGACCACTGGATGACCTCTGAGGACCCTGTTAGCTTTAGGAGAGTAGATTACCCTGATATACAAAGTGAAAAAAGAAAAAAAAAGAAGAAGAAAAGAAAAAGTTGTGTATCTATCACAGTATCCAGACGGTCTACCTACCTCCCAAAAGGAAGATTCACTACTGAAGTCCTTTCCTGGGTTTTCGCCCCCTTGTTGAAATGCTCTCTTCTTTGTCTTTTGAAAGGCTACTCTGGTTTTCCTGATCCTTTTTTTTTTTTTTTTTTTTGATCATTCCTTCTCATCCTCTATTTGTGGCTTTCTCTCTCTTTTTTTTTTTTAATTTTTTTTTAACGTTTATTTATTTTTGAGACAGAGAGAGATAGAGCATGAATGGGAGAGGGTCAAAGAGAGAGGCAGACACAGAATCTGAAGCAGGCTCCAGGCTCTGAGCAGTCAGCACAGAACCCGACGCGGGGCTCGAACCCACGGACCGCGAGATCATGACCTGAGCCGAAGTCGGACGCTCAACCGACTGAGCCACCCAGGCGCCCCTGGCTTTCTCTCTTATAAACAGAGTATCCTGCATGGAGGTACTTTCCTAGGGTAGCATATGTAGCCCCTTTTTTCCGAACTCAGTGTGGTTTTCCTGCGTTATCCACGGTCGCAGCTTAACGCTGTAGACGTGCAGACATTCTCAGGTCTTCGTTTCTGGCTCTGTGTTGGTCGTCACCGCTGTCGCCAACAACTTCCGGCTTTCCTCCCTCCAGGAGGAATGCCCTCCTGGCTTCCCGCGTTTGGGTGAAGTCACTGACTAGCTCTTTGCAGAAGTTTAACCTCCTGGTTAAACATTTACTTGCCAGGGCAAGACCCTCCAGACTCCCTTTTTCCTCCGGTTCAATAGCCAACCACTTGCGACATGGTGGCTGCTCTCCCAGCTCGGGTCTGTGAATAACGACGAGTGAAGGACCCCTTCTGACCCGCAAAAGATGATAGAGTGAGGAAGAAATGAACCTTCGTTATTTGAAGTCCCTGAGATTTTCATTTTTATCATATCACGACCTAGTTCGTCCTGACTGACAGAAGCCTCCTTGACCTCTGTGTCTTGAGTTCCAAATCTGCTTTGCCCCACGCCCTAATATTTCCATTTGGATGTCAAGTGTGCATTTCTATCACTGAATCTCAAGCCAACGTCACGAGCCCAAAGGGGATCAATAATCTTCCAAACTCTGCCCTTTCACTTTCTCTCCACGATGTTGCGCCCATTTATCCGGCCAACCCAAAGACAAAAAAACCCAAAAAAAACAAAAAAAAACACCCCTTCTTCTAGCGGATCAAGTACTGTGATTTTCCTCATCTCCTTTGCGTCTTTCATACCCAGGCTCTCCTCTCTCTGACAACTGTCACTGCTCAAGTTTAGGCTCTCAACACTTCTGGGTAGACGACTGCATCTGTCTCCTAATAGCTCATTCTCCAAAACAACAAAGTGAACTTTCTAGAAAGCACATCTGACCATGTAACTGTTCTGCTTAAAATCCCTTAATATGTCCCCAAGGACCTTCGAGATAAAGTTCAAATTGCCCAACATACGCCGAGCAGTCCTCTGTGGTTTCAGGAGTACTCAGGAGAGAAGGAAGTTAAATCCAGGTAGAATGGGCATCATGAGTCAGAACCAGAAGCTGGAAATGGTGACACATTGGTTACAAGGGAACTGCATGTAGATGAGTATGACTTTAGCAGGGGTCCAATGGAGGGTGAAAATAAAGAGAGGACAGAGCAGGTTCTCTTTGTCCATGCTGCATTCTCCGCCTAACTCATACTTTCTTTTTTCCTCCCAATGCTCACGTCCTCGTCCAAACACCTACAGATTTTCCGGCTATTTTTCTTGTCACTGCCACTATGAAGACTTTCCTGCTCACAGGAACGCTGTACCGAGCTTATTTTGCACAGTTCTTCTCCCTTACTGAGCTGGTAGCCTCCTGAGGGTAGACCCGATCCATTTCTCCTATGATTTTATATCTTGGCAGTCATCACGATCGCTGCCATGTGTCAGGTACTCCAGAAACGGTTGGTGAATGCATGCCTACGTGAATGGACGGAGGCTCTTCATTTGCATCTTTTGGATGCATCCATTCGCTCTTCAAAATGAGTTACTTCTAGTCCCGGCTTTATGGATGGAGAAGGGTGGAGGGTGACTTTTGCTTTCCACTCCCCTGCGCCCATATTATCGACATTCCCTGGCCCCCCACCCAGGGTGCCAGTCTCTGCCTATAATCCCGTCAGCAGCCAGCTGCTTGGCAACAAAACAGCCAGCTCAACAGCTCTCCCCACACATCCCTGGGGGAAACCATTCACCTTATCACCAAAGAGAGAGAGAAAACGCCCATCTGTTACAGCTCAGAGCTAGAAGCCTCATAATTGTATCAGCACACAGGCTGCATATCAGATTTTCTTGTTGTCAGGGAGCACTTAGGGAGATTTCACTCTCCTTTTATTGTTGTTTCCTCCCCAGCAAGTGACTGTATTTCATCTCCACCGAGGCACAAAGAGAGAAATTTCCAAGCAAATTTGTCGCCTAATGATTCTAGGGAAGGTGCTTAGAACCGTAAATGTCTTCTGGAAAATCCGTAGTGGAGCCCAGCTCTGTAAACTTTGTGAAATTAGCACATAGTATATGCACAACTCTTGTGCCGGGTCCACACTCGAAACGAAGCTAGTAATAATATCAGAAGTGCTCCCAGAATAAGCATTGCTCTGCACGAAGGGCGGTAGTCTTTGCAAATTGACTAGGGTTTCCAAAGACATCAGCAAGGGCAAGGTGGAAATCACATGGTAATTCAGACACGAATGTGTGGGACTTCTAAGTGTGCTAGGAAATTATCAAGCTGGGAAAACATGCTTAGACTCGTAAACAAACACTTCCCGATGACATATATGACCATAGTGGGCTTGTTTCTCGATTTGCAACATAGAAAAAAAATCCTGCTGCCCCTGACTTTTTTGCTCTCCCCCCAAAAGAAGACAGATGATTGAATTTCATGAGGTTCTTTGAACACTGAGAAATTAAAAAAAAAAAAAATGTGTTTGTTCAGTTAGCACGCAAGGGTTTATTGCCCGCTGTATGTCAAGGAGCATAAAATAAGGAAAAGAAACATGACCGAGCCCTGCCCTGAGTCTGGTAGGGGAGATAGCTATTAAATCTTCACCCAAAAACATATTTAACTATTGACTAAGCGCTCTGAAGGAAGGCTATAGATTTGCTATGAGGGGCATGGGATGTGATCTCATTTGGATTGGGAGCTCAGAGGAGCAGAGGATGGGGAAGAGGACCTCGAAGAGAAGGAAACAGCATGGGCAAAGGCCCTGAGGAGGCGCATTGAAAAGTAGCAGAAAGAAAGCCATGGAGCCAAAGTGAGCAAGCTATGAGATGACACTACATTGGGAGATGGCTCCTGTTATGTGGCCTTCGGGTGCCATGCTAAGAAGTTTAACTTCTGAGCTAAGTGCCCCGAGAATGCATGGAAGCATTTTAAGCCAGGAAGTGGCATATTCACCTAGGATGGAATGGAAAACACTCACAGTGAAGAAATAAGAACAGTATCTGAGAAAGGTTAAGGCTGATGGTGATTTAGACCAGGCGTTGACAAACTACGACCTGTGGGGAAAATCGAGCCCATCACCACTTTTTTGTAAATACGACTTTATTGCGACACATTCACATCCGTTTGTTTACCCCTCATCTATGCCTGCTTTTGCTTTACGTGGTAGAGTGGTTGCTATACAGAGTTTACGGCCTGCAGAGCTTGAAATAGTAACTATCGGGCCCTTTCCTGTCTCCCGGTTTAGAGTGGAGGGTTGTTGATGTCTCTGTAGGTAAATGAACCAAATCAAGATGTATCTTAAAGTTCAATGACAAGACGGTCAGCCTAAACTCCCACCTGTTCTTATTCAGAAGGCTCATAGGGGAAATTGAGAGATGTGATTGAGTTTCAGAGACTGTCATCTCCGCAGTGACAGAGATTTGTATGAGTTTATTCACCTTATCCTTGTACTCTTCAATCTTACTGGACAGATTTCACATTATCTTCGAGTTAGAGAGGAATAACATTTGTTAGCTATCATTGTATTTTCACTTAGTCGTGAGCACTTCCTGTTGGGATTAGACATTGTTTGGACACAGATGGTGACTTAAGGTTTATCTCTCTCTTTTTTTTTAAAGATGTTAGTTAGAACGCCACAGGTATCTGCCAATTTGGTAACAGCCCCTAAAAGGACGTGTGGGGGATCTTTGTTAGCTACCGTATGCCCACCTAGTTATGTCTGGAAGCATACCGGAAGCTCAGGAGCTTTGGGACAGGCTTGCTTTTCTTAAGTTCTCATTGTTTAATGGGTAAATGGGGACGCAGAATTTTCTGGGTCACTGTTCGTGGTCACCAACTCAGTAGAAAGCCTACTGCGGAGCTTGGTGGTCAGGTGCTCACATTCGGAAGCCCGGCCACCTGAGTTTGAATCCTGGTTCTGCCACTGAGTAGCTGGTCAGAGGGTCACTGTGTTAATACACGTATGAAACTCAGCCTGGCCATGGCCCATAGAAATCCTCCAAAAGTTTGAACTCTTTGGTTTTTATGCTTTGTAAGAAAACCTCGTAATGAGGCAGTTGCCGTGTGTCCAGAACTTTAAGTATTATTCAGTCCTCTCAAGGAGACTGGAAAGTAGACAGAACTCTCACTGTTTTACAGTGTTATCACTGAGGCACTTTTAAACTCTTGTGGCCGGTAAGGGTCAAGCCGGGTGCCAAATACAAGTTTGCTTCATTCCAAAGTTTGTACGCACAACAGTTATTCTGACTGCTTCCTTGACACCCCTTTGTCCTAGAGAGCTTGCCCAGACTTTCCAGAGAGTGACAGACACATGGGAAAAGGGGATGTGGAGAGATGTGTCAAAGTTGCTGACATCTTATGGTTTCCCTTAATTCCCATAGGAATTCCGGGGTTGCTCTTTTTCTGATCTTCTTTCAACTTCATGGCCAAAGCCATTGTCCTTGATTGAATGTCACAACCTCTCATTGTGCACAAGGAAGGGGTTGGGGAGACCCAAAGCCATGATCTCAACCACCACGGCAGTTAATAGGATCCTAACTGGATTAAAATTTTAAATGTACATGGAAATGGCTTTAGCACATTTAGGTACCATGCAAGGGAGCATAAGAAGTCTGTTACTTGTTTAGAAATTTCTAATCTCACCCAGTCAAGGCAGGACCACACTGCTAACCCAGAAGAATTGTTCTAAGCCCCCTAATTTCCTGTCCTTGAAAAATACAATCTCCCTAATGTCAATCTATGTTCCAGAAGCCCTCATGATTTTAGATTTCCTTGGGGAGGCTGTTTTAACACTATGGGGATAACTGTAGAAAAGACAGAATATTTTATGTATTTTCTGCTAATACTAGCCACGAAAATTAAATTCTGCTCCCTGTTTACACTCACCGAAAGTAAGCGCTTAAAGGGCAAACGGCTAATATCCACACACTTTGTGATTAATCTAATTCTAGTTTCTTCCACCTTCATTTGATATTCTGTCCATAAATAATGCACAATGCACCACTCTGACAATGATATGAAATTAGAGGTGAAAAACATGTGACTCCTAAGGGGAAGAACAAAGGAGGTTGTAACTCAATTTATTTATTTATTTTTAAAATAGTTGTTATTTGGGTAAATCTGCAGCCGTCAATAAAGCATTCCTGTAGGGCTCCTACATCCCTGGGTGGCCTTTCATTTCATTTGCATATTGGAAGTTCAGCACTTTCTCTTGCTCTAATCAAACTTGCCAAAACAAAAGAGAAGAAAAGCTGGCTTCTTGTAGTAAGGGTGTTTTAGGCACTGGGAGAGTAGAGTATTGCAGAAAATACAAAACTATTGTAAGTACATGCTTATGAGTGTCCATCTCCCCTATTTGTTTTTTTTTTTTTTTAATTTTTAATGTTTTTACTTATTTTTGAGAGCATGGGGGAGGGGGGTGGGTGGGAGGGCGCAGAAAGAGAGGGAGACACAGAATCTGAAGGCTCCAGGCTCTGAGCTGTCAGCACAGAGCCCAATGCAGGGTTTGAACCCGCAAACCCTGAGATCATGACCTGAGCCGAAATCGGACATTTAACTGACTCAGCCACCCAGGCGCCCCCATCTTCTCTATCAGTTGACTAACTCTCCAAGGCCCGATGCTCCAGCTTTTAGAGCTGTGAAATCAGATCCAGGGTGCTAAGGAGAAGCACAACAGCCCTGAGAAGTTCTGGGCTCTTCATCCGCCGTGCTCCTCACCAGCCACTGCTCTTGGACATATCCTGAATATGTTTTATGTCGCACTTTCCCCATCTCTAAAATGAAGGTGTTGGTTTATGGCCCCACATGTACCATTCTCTTTTATGTCTGTTGCTTTTCTCATACCCTTTCCTCCAGTAAGCATGTCTTCATACCCTTCATCATGGCACAGAATCTTTCTTATTTTAGGACCCAGCTCAAAAATCACCTTGACAGCTGTTGCGGAGTTCAGCGTCCCATTTACGTTGATAGTCTCTTACGTGCACTGCTGTCTTGCTTTAGGAAACCCATGAGAATCTCCAATGGAGGAAGCGTTCTCCTTTCGGCCTCAGGCGAAGATTGCTTTCCTTCCTATGGGAAGCAAGGCCATGTTTCTGTTTTGGAGGAGAGAACGATTGATGGCCGACAAATTACTATTTAAAAGGTCTCCGTGTAATCCTAGTTTTTTGTTCTTCTCAATTTGTTTCTGGGAAATCTTTGTCCCGAAGGTTCCTAGAAGGCAAAACTTAGTTGCGATTGGACCTCACCATGGACCCTCAGCTCTGCTCAAGGAGTCAGAACTCCCTCCCCTGGCCCCTTGTGGCTGTCACCCAGTTGTCCTCAGATGTGGCTGTGGGCTTCAGCGGCACAAGAATCTAGGGACCCAGACTTACACTACTAAGGAACGCCGTCCGCAACATGGACTGTCTTGGAACTGTTCATTTCTCTCCAGCTTATAGGTGGGCGGGGCAATAGGAATAAAGTCGTCTGAACGCTCTCTATTTGTGATCAGAAATTCAGAATAAACTACCCTAGAGGGAAAATATATCCCTACATTTTGCATCGCTTAAGGCACTGAAGCATTAAATCGAAATCATCTTTCTTTCCTGCTACCCTTAAAGTTTTCAAACGCAAGAGCTTGCCTTCCTGTTCTCTGTAACGCCACCCCTAATCATATCTGGCACAGGATATGTGCTCAGTGGACAGCGGCGGGATTGGTAAAGTCAGACAGTGCCGGTACTTGGGTGAAAGCAATGAGCAAGAGCCAGCTCTGGGACTTCTGGGAACACTTCTTCCCTGGACCTCTCCTATCTGCTCCACAGAACAAGGAGATTGGAACAGATGGTTTTTAAAATCCTGTAGTTCTTCTGTGGATTTCTCTTTTTGTTTTCCTCTGAATTCTTACTCCACAGGGGCTAAAAGACTGAGCAATAACCAAAAAGACAAAAGTTAGGGCCAGAAGCCTGTTGGCCCGCCTTTAGTGAGGAAGGCTTTTGCAGCACTCTAAGTTTCTGATGGCCTTGAGGAGGGTTTTTCCAGGGCATTTCTTTATTCCAGTCTCAGTGGATCATCTTTGTTTCATACTTGCTGAAGGCGAATGGAAAACAACTCTGTAGGATCAGAATCAAAGGAGTGGGGATTGGGATGCAACTTCATGAATCTTGCTTCAGTCGTTAGATCTCAGAGGATGCAAAGATCCAGGGAACAGGGGCGTCTGGGTGGCTCAGTCGGGTAAGCCGCTGACTCTTGGTTTTGGCTCAGGTCATGATCTCTCATGGTTCTTGAGTTCGAGCCCTGTTTTGGGCTCTGCGCGGGCAGCAGGGGAGCCTGCTTGGGATTCTCCCTCTCCCTCTGCCCCTCCCCTGCTTGTGCTGTCTCTGTCTCTCTCAAAATAAATCAATAAACTTTAGGGGAAGAAAAAGATCCAGGTAACGGAATCAGATCACATAATTCAGATAAACATCCTGGGTCGTTCCTCCTTTTCTTCTTCTTCCCTCCCCAGGTGCACCCAGTCGGCAGGTGATACTGCTGGTTTCTGGGATGGAGTCCCCTGGAACAGGGTAAATATGAGTTCATTGACCAGGGTGGCAGGGATGCCTCACCCTGTTTCCGGAAATTTACTCTTGGGAGCTACTGCAAAGGAGATTTCTCAGAGGATCTAAACCCTTAAGGAAAACTTCATGCCCTCAAGTACCGCCCAGACCATTGGGCTGAGCTTCCTGGAGAAAAATGAGACATGATCACCGGTCAGGAACATGGGTGACTCCAGGGACATACGGGGCTCCTCATTCTCTGCCTGTGTTTTTAGATATCCAGTACAGGATCAAACCAGAAAGAGGAGAGACTAATTAGATATTGACAGCCCTTGGACACCCGTTTGTGCTGTTTATTCCTCCTGGATTCTATGAAAGGGGCAATACTTGGTGCAGAAGGCAGACGCCTCTATTTAATGAGGCGCTGTCTTCCCCTGAGGGTGTGGCCAGGTTAAATAACCCCTCAAGCACACTTCTGATTTTCACTCCAGACCACATCTAACTTTGTGAATCTCTAGATTGTATGTGTGTGTGTGTGTGTGTGTGTGTTATAACAGTATTTTAAAATTAGAATGGTCCAGATAATATGATCTGACATATTTAATTAAATATTTGCAGAGGGCCCAATGTCAAATATATTTAGAGGTCAAGAAGATAAAGTGTGTGTATGTAAAGCAGCCAGGTCAAACAACAAACGGGGTGTAGGGAAGGCTAGAACAAACTGCCAGTGCACGTCCTGCCTAGCAAGTACCATTCTGGCCAAACCACACACTCACAGAGGCCTCATTTGCATCGACATTCAATCCCTGGATGGGAGTCGTTGTTCAGTGTACCTTACAGCATACATTCATGAATTCACCTATACAGTGAGGGGTTACATGTCAAGTGCTGGGCTAGACACCTAACGGTGACTAATCAAGGACACAGATCTGGAGTTTAAACCAATTGTGCATAATGGGGCGCCTGGATGGCTCAGTCGGTTAAGCATCCGACTTCGGCTCAGGTCACGATCTCGCGGTCTGTGAGTTCGAGCCCCGCATCGGGCTCTGTGCTGATGGCTCAGAGCCTGGAGCCCGTTTCAGATTCTGTGTCTCCCTCTCTCTCTGCCCCTCCCCCGTTCATGCTCTGTCTCTCTCTGTCTCAAAAATAAATAAATGTTAAAAAAAATTTAAAAAAATTTTTAAAAAATTTAAAAAAGAAAAAAACCCATTGTGCATATTTCCTAGTTAGCTTTCATGAAAAACAGGATCCATAATTTTTTAAGCCCTGAACGTAGGGGCACCTGTGTGGCTCAGTCGGTTAAGCGTCTGACTCTTGGTTTTCGCTGAGGCCATGATCTCACAGTTTTCCTGGATTCGAGCCCCGCACGGGGCTCCGCACTCACAGCGCAGAGCTTCCCGGGGATCCTCTGTCTCCCTCTCTCTTTCTGCCCATTCCCCACTCGGCGCTGTCTCTGTCTCTCTCAAAATGAATAAATAAACTCAAAAAACAAATTAAAAAAAATAAACATTGAATGTAAAGAGAATAATGTAATATAGAGTGCAAGGTATTTGAAAGCACTGCCAGGGACGCCTGGGTGGCTCAGTTGGTTAAGTAACCAACTTCAGCTCAGGTCATGATCTTGTGGTTCCATTGGTGAGCTCTGGCCCCACGATGGGCTCTGTGCCCACCGCTCACAGCTCGGAGCCTGGAGCCGAATTCTGTGTGTCCCTCGCTCTCTGCCCCTCCCCCACTCGCACGCCATGTCTCCCCAAAATAAATAAACATTTAAGTTTTTTTTTTTCTTCCTTAAGAGGCCCTTCCAGTTTGAACATGGCTACATAAGTCAGCATTTTCTCGTTTCCTGCCCGGAAGTTATCCCAAACCAACAAGAATGGGAAGCAAAGGCACGCGTGCGATTTTGGACAGAACGGGGTGGCTGCTGAAATCCGAAGCCACAGGTTTTAAGTTTGGTTGTTCCTGTTTTTAATTTAAGTCAGCGGAAGTTCTGCCCAAAGCAAAGGGGATCAGGCCGGGATGCGAAGGAGCGGACCCCGAAGGAGAAGGAGGTGGCCTCAAGTTTCACACAGAGTCACAGGTTAGGTGTCATAAACTTGAAGAGTGCATTCTGAGATATAGCCTAAGTAGTGGGGTCGGGGCTGCTGGTCCGGCCAAGGGGATGAAGCCAGGCCATGTGAGGAATCATGGAGACGAGTTAACTATTTCCTAGCAGTTTGGCAGAGGACCCAACGTTGACTTGCGGAAACCCACATACCTTTGTTTATTGTTTGGCAGAGGAGAAATCAAGGAGAAAGAACTCACACAGAAGGCCCTTAGTCATGAAGAAAATTCTGGCTAACCTGGGACATGGCCCTGACTTCTCCCAACATAAACCAGCAAATCGTTGGTTTGGGGGAGGGAAAAAAAATCTCCTTCAAAGATGAATAATCCAAAAGAAGCCACTGGAGGATCTGAAAATATGGTCAAATATTTTTCCCCAATGAGAAAAGGAGCAACCAAACTTAAAGCAAGGATTTCTATGAGATAAGAACACACACACACGTGCAAGAATTCAGGAGGACAGGAGCTGAAATGTGATATAGCGGAATGCAATAAAGGAATGGTGGGGGGAAGCGATCATGGCAAGGAAGTCGAAATTGAAAGGAGAAGGAATAAATTCAAAAGCTGATTTTGCAATCAAAGAAAACATTTAAGCTGTTGGCTAATCTAAACAAGAAGGGGAGGAAGCACAAATAGACAAAATAAGAAATGGAACCTCTACACTAAAGGTAGAGAGGACATTAAAAGAAACCACTGAGCCACATTTTATACACATAAATTTGAAGACACGGGTAAAATGAAGTATATACTAGAAAAAATACTAGAAACAGTGGACAGACCAGTTACTACAAATGAAATAAGGGAAATAATATTTTCTCTCTCCTACACACCAAAGGCATAAAATCCGGGTTTTGAAATTCTACTAAAAGTCTAAAGAACAGAATAAAACTTGGTGAATGAAACCATTCTAGAGCATTGGCCATGGTGGTGGGCTGGCGGAAAGGAAGACTTTCAAATACTGAGGGTAATCTTCTTACGAAACTTTACATTAAAATCTGATAAGGATGGCACAGGAAAATAAAACTACAGATGAATCCTGTGTATCAAGATTAATGTGAAAATGCTAAATAAATTAAAAATATAAGCCACACTGAAACAGTGAGGTTTACTCCAGGAAGAGAATGGTGGTCTTTGAAAATATATTTCACCATTTGTATGGAGCAAAGGAGACTGCCAGATAGGCTTCTCCACGGGTACTGAAAAAGGCATTTTATATTTTAGATTTACTTTTCAAAGAAAGAAAGAAAGAAAGAAAGAAAGAAAGAAATGAAAGAGTTCATGAAATGGAAATAGATAGAATTTCTTTAATGCGAGAAAATATATCTCAGCTGCAAAGCCAGAATCATGCTTCATAAGAAGCACCAGAAACATTAACAGACAGAAAGCAGTGGAATCAGGAACAGAATGTCCTATGTCACCACTGCTCTTCAGCATCATCTGGAAGTTTTAGCAAACACCATCCCGTAAGAGGCAGGAATCGGAGGCATGCAACGTGGAAAGAAATTTGTAAAGTTATTACTTGCATATGATATAACTAAAACCTATCACAAACAGGAGAATTCAGTGAGATGAAAGGGGAGCTAAGAACAACTAGTTAAATTTCAATAGAAGAATTAAAAAAATTTTTTAAAAAAGGGGCGCCTGGGTGGCTCAGTCGGTTGAGCGTCTGACTTCGGCTCAGGTCATGATCTCGCGGTCTGCGAGTTCCAGCCCCGCGTCAGACTCTATGCTGACAACTCAGAGCCTGGAGCCTGCTTCGGATTCTGTGTCCCCCTCTCTCTCCGCCCACCCCTACTTGTGTTCTGTCTCTCTCTGTCTTTCAGAAATGAATAGCCGTAAAAAAAATTAATTTCAATAGAAGAAAAGACATAATTTACAGTTGGTTTTAAAAATACAGGGGCACCACCTGGGTGGCTCAGCCGGTTAAGCATCCAACTAGAGCTCGGGCATGATCTCGTGGTCTGTGGGTTCCAGCCCCCTGTCGGGCTCCCTGCTGGAGGCTCAGAGCCTGGAGCCTGCTTCCGATTCTGTGATTCCCTCTCTCTCTGCCCCTCCCCCACTCATTCTCTCTCTCTCTCTCTCTCTCTCTCTCAAAACTAAATAAACGTTAAAAAAATCTAAAAAAACCCAAAATACCTGGTGTAAATTTAATAAGAAATATATGTGCTTGTGTGCGATGCATGCGTATCAGATACGGCTACTGAGGATATGCAACAATTCACACAAAGTGATAGGCCCATCATGTGTTGAGATAAAAGGACTCAGCAACACAAGACTATCGATGATTCCTTAGATAAACATATATTTCACGTAATCCCAGTTTTTCAAAAACAGCTAAAAAAATCTGTGTTTGGAAGCAGACAAGCTGATTCTGAAATTCAAGCGGAAAGCTACATGAAGAAAAGGAAGAAATGGAAATAAATAAAAAGGAGAGGAAAAGACTAGCATTACCAGATACTATACAAAATTGGCAGGTTGCAAACACTAAATTTTTGGTTCTGGCACATGAGTTTGCTGGCAGTCAATGATGCGGAATTGGAAATCTAGAAATAGGTCTGGAGATGTATGCAACTTCCGTGTAGGATAAATTTCCATTTCATATCAGTGGGAAAAGATGAATTATTCAATACATTTTATGGGGAAACTGGGTCACTATGCGGAAAAAAATTAAGTTGGATTCATGCTTCAAGTCTTATAACGGGGTAAATTGAAAAGAGATCAAAGATTAAAGGGTGAAAAACAAAACAATAGAAGTACTAAAAGAAACCAAGGAAAATTTATTTTGTAATCTCAGAGTGCCAAAGGCCTTTCTGATTATGTCACAAATCTCAGGAACTGAAAGGAAAGACTGACACATTAAATTACAACAAATAAGAAAAAAAATATACATTTACGGCAAAAGTACCACATGCAATCGAATCAAAAGTTTTATGGTAAGCTCTGAAAAAAAGTACTTCCAAACTTATCACATGAGAAGTCTCATTCCCCTAATATATAAAGAGTTAATATGAATCAATAATAAAAAAACCAACACCCCTAAAGAAAAAAAATGGATAAAAGATATAAATGTACAGTTCATGAGAAAGGAAATTAAAAATTGGCAATTGACCATGTGAAAAGACACCCAACTTCATTTATGTTAAGATACATGGAAAAAAGACTAGTAAAGAGATACCATTTTTCACCTCTCATATTGTCAAAGATGCAAAAGTTTCATGACCTGCTATCCTGATAAGAGTGTGGGGAGATTGACTCTCATGCTTTGTGGGAGACTGTAAATTGGAGCCACATTTATGAAGGACATTTTGGCAGTATTGAACATATCTTTTTACTCAGTAATTTCATCGCTGGAAATTTAACCTAAATAAATGCTTTTGCAGGCGTAAAATGGTGACCATACAAGATTAACCACTGGTGGTTGTTTTCTGTGGTGAGTGGGTGGGAACACCCTAAATATCTTTTAGTAGGAAACTGGTTAAATAAATGATGGGGCAGCCACACAATGGAATATTATGTAGCCATAAAGAAGAGCCAGAAACTCTGTGGGCTCATAAGGACAAATCGCTAACATCTGTTAAGTTAAAAAAGGGAAGGGAATGATAGTATATTCAGCATACCATCATTTGTGTAAAAGGCTGGTACACACACACACACACACACACAAGCACATTTGTGTGTACATAAAATCTTTAGAAGTATTCACAAGACAGCAATTGCCTATGGGAAAGGGAGCTAAGCATCTAAGGAATCAAAGCAGAAAAACTTTTGTCTTGTATGCTCTTTTTTATCTTCTAAATGTCAAACCATGTTGAAAGTACTATTTATATAAAAATGCAATTCAAAATATTAATTAAAACAAAGTTAAAAATCAAAAGAAGTAACTTTCTATAAAGCTCAATTTATTCAATTTTATTTATTTGTTTGTTTATTCAATTTTATGTCAAAACATCTCTCTTTTATAATATAGTGGTGATAGTCAATGTAAGATACATTTTTTGAAATATAATGCCTTTAATTTCCCAATAAAGAGAAGGCAACCATTTAAAAATATTATACCTGGATATATAGGTCTGGGGCACTTACACATGACCTTGATATTTTAAAACATTGGAATAAAGAGGCGCCTGGGTGGCTCAGTTGGTTAAGGGATGAACCTCGGCTCAGGTCACGATCTCGCGGTTTGTGAGGTCGAGCCCCGCGTTTTTCTCTGTGCTGACAGCTCAGAGCCTGGAGCCTGCTTCAGATTCTGTGTCTCCCTCTCTCTCTGCCCCTCTCCTGCTCACGCTCTGTCTCTCTCAAAACTAAATACACATTAAAAAAAACTTGGGAATAAATAAAGAAGATAAAATCATATACATAAAAATAGGACAATGTGAATCAGGAAAAATGTTACTTCTTACATCTTGATAAATAGTATAGAAAAGCGTCAACATATTCTTTGATGATAGAGATGGGGACGCCCAATTATTGAAAAGGAGGGGGCATAAAATATGAGGAAAGCGTAAATACCTCAGAAGAACTATGGAAACAGCTGTTGCTGAATAGTCAAGGAATGTAAAATACTGAAAGTTAATTATATGCTTTTTATAGCAATTTGAAATGGACCCAGTGATCTAATTCCACAGTTTTAAAAACACTGACATTATTTTTTTCCAGCTCTGCAGGGTTGGGCTATAAGACTATGACAGTGGCCATGGTGAAGCTAGCTTGTAACTCACTCACACATTTCACTTCACAGTTTGCGAATCATTTCCATTTACGTGATTTTGATGCTTCGCTCCAATCTTCAAGGCTCTTCAAGGCAAATATTTTTATTTCATTTTTACAGACCTGGAAGCGAAGTTTGGTTTGCTTAAGTGACTTGCTCACAGTGATATAGCTAGGCATTGTAGCGCTAGAACTCAAAAATATCGTGGCTGCTGTCTAGACTTTATTGCTGTAAATCAGGCTGTCTACCTTCAATATTTCTTGTTTCATGGAGCCTGCAGGAGTGTCCGCCCTGCAGAAGCAGGCTGCCAGCATCTGAGGAAATCATCCAATCATTCTTGCATTAAACCCCAATAGATTTCTCAAACACAATCTTCCTCTAATTGTGTCTTCTATGTGAGCAGTCATTTCTTTGGTGTGTAAGTGTGAGTGTGTGTGTGTAATGATGTTATCTCTATACCATCAGGGCACCTGCACATTTGCATACTGGGAAAGAACTGAATAAAACATGAGGTATTTTATTCCAATGGGATGTAAGATCCTCAAAGGATATTTACAAATGTACTCAAGTCCTCAGAATCAATCAATCCCTGAATCAACAAATGTTTTTTGATTCCCCGATCTGTGCCTCGCACTAGGATAAATGCTGTAGGGGAAACAATGAAGCAAGGAGAGAAGAGTCCCCTCCAGACCACCATCGGCCCCCATCCCCACCCCACCTGCCACCAACTTTGGAAAGCTTTGGTTTAGATCAGATAAAAGAATTCGATTTACGGCAATCTCTGACAATGTCTACAGAGCACACATTCACTGGGTCTCCTTCTAAAGGCTCCATTTGGAGAGAAAGGAGTAGCAGCAAAAGCTGAAGTTCAGGCATCTACATCCTGGTGATCATCCACGGGAAGGTGATTTGAGGAGAGTCTTGAGACTTCCCTTGTATCTGATGACATACAGCACGTTGCCCGCCTGGAGAGCTTGCCACGGGTGTGGCCTCGGTCATGAATAATCCTTGGTGTTGTTGCCTTGCTTCCCTTCCTGCTTCTCTACACTCCGTTCCCTGTTTTAAAAAAGTAAATGCGATCATGTCGTTCTTGTGCTTCTAGTCTTGAAATGACTGCCTGTCTTGTTCGTAAACCAAAATTCACTCTTTACTGTGGCTAACGAGACCATTATCCAGGCCCTGACTCCCTCTCGTACTCACCGTGACCTCCTCTTCTCACTCGTGATGCTCCGGACACGCTTATGATGTTCTTCCTGTGCCCAACCCTTCCCAGCTACGGGCTTGTGCCCTCGCTGTGTTTTCCCCTTGGAGCGTTTGGACCCTGATCGTTGCATTGCTCACTCCTTGTCATCGTTCAGGTTTCAACTCAAATAATGACACAAAGAGAGACCCTCCCGACCCAACCCCTATAAAGTAGCTGCTACTTTCTTGCCCTACTCTCTATTAATCAACAATGTGTTCTTTCCTTACAGTAGTTATCAGTCTATGTAATTGCCTTATGCGTTTGTTTGCCTGTTCGTTGTCTCTCCCAACAAGAGTGCAAAAGCTCTATGAAAGCGGCAGCCTTGCCTGCCTTGTTTATTGTTGTTTATGCAGTTCCTAGGACAGCACGTAGTAAGTAGCATTTAACAAATATTTATTGAATGAATGAATGAAAAGCCTCAGAAACTGACTGCTTATGGCTTTGACTATCGTCTGCATCCTTTGACAGCCTATGGCTATTTTGAGCTATTAGTCAAGAATCTCTCCACCCCCTGTGCCCGCTTCACCTCCACCAGGCACCCTGGGAGGCTCCCTCTATTAAATCAGTGGCACCCTTTGCCCCAGGGAAGATTAAGATTATTAGAGCCGTATTACAAAGAGAAGAAACAACAGTAAGTTCCGGACTTTTTGAGTTTCTAAATGGATTTTTTAAATTACAGCTGTTGCTTTGCAAGAGCCAGGCACTTGAGAGTATGGGAGGTAAAGCCCTGAAGGAACATGACATAAAGTGCCTGCCAAAGCAAGTGACTGGACAAAGAGTAGGACAAGAGCATTTTATCCAATAGTGGAGACAAGAGAAAGATGGAAGTTATGGGGGTGGGGAAGGAGGCAGTAGACAAGGAGACAAGAGCTGGAGGACATGATGAGATATTAGATAATAGTTGACAAGTGGCCCAGGCTCTGGGCCGGGCTCTGCAAGACCAGAGGGTCTCGGACTAGAGAAATATTAGGCTTCATTATGCTGGGTAAGTCTGAGGAGTCAGGGGAGAGTGGCCACATGTCCCAGGGTACAGCAGTCCTGACACAGAAAAGGTAGTGTGATATGTCCAACAAAGGTGAATCTGAAAGAGCCTTCCAGGTTTCTTTACACGTAGCCAAATGGTGCATAGAGGATTTCCCGAGCTCCCCGAAGAGGAGTGGAAATGCTCGAGGGACACCTGGTAGACTAAAAGCAGCCCGACGGGATAAGAACAGAGAGGTACCTGCGAGTTCTGATAATGAGACATCACTACATGACCCTGGACAGTAGCAGCTGGTTCACTGGGGATCAAAGCTAATGACCAAAGATCAAGCAGCATCATATGCCAGCAGAGGATAGAAGGCAGTGAGTGACAGATGTGATGTTTTCCCTCATTCTCAACCTTATCACCTCTGGGATGTTCATAGGCCCTGCTCTTCTTCCAGATATTAGATTACGCGTAGATAGAAAGTGCCCAAGGAACTAGGGGATGAACTCTTAATATGGCTGAGTTTGTACCCCACATGCTTCATTCTAATTTTGCGAGATCATACAAAAATGTCCAGACTGTGTGGGTTGTTTAATCAGGTGGAAATCAGACTTGATGTATGAATTAACAGTTCTAAGACAGTTCCATTTTTTTTTTCCGCACTCGAGTGTGTGATGTGAAACTGTTACCCATTACGTATATACGAAAAGATGTTCAGAAGTCTCCAAGGCAACATAGAGTTAGCAGTTAGCCAATGTATCGGTGTCACAACAAAAGGTACAGCTACCTCACAGAGAAAACTGGCTTGCCCTGACTGTGGCCTGTGGCTTCTGAGCAGGGTTCTACAACCCAGGCTTCAGGTCTGGAGTCAGACAGGACTACGTTCAAATCTCTGCCTTTAATTTTTACAAGACAGCAAGTGGAGACAAGACATTTAAACTTTGGGGATTTCAGTTACCTCGTCTATGAAAATAATACTGTCTTTAAAAAACTATCTGGGAATTAAATAATACCATGTATATAATTGTTTAGAACATTTCCTAATTGTTAATTGAAACTCGAAATGGGAATTACTGTTGTCTTCACAAGTGGGAATGACTTACTTTAACCAAACTTGATGTCTTCTTTTAACCATAAACGTTTTATATGTTGTTCATGAATTTCCAGTTGTATAAAGTGGCATTTCTTTTAAGTACAGCAATTCACTGAGGAGAAATTAACAACCAACATGGAAGAGATATTGGCTCAGAGTGTGAGTTAACAAAATAGACAATTATCATAAGCTACAAATTGGAACATTTGCATACTCACATTTAATTTGACCTGCTCTTGGAAGAGGAGTAAATAAAAACAATAAACAAAAACTTATCCTCTGCTTCAGTTGTCCTTAGGAACCAATAGCATCCAGTTATGGGAGGTTTTTCTGGGAATTCAGGCTACCCATGGCAGACACAATGTTCTAGAATTTGAAGAGACATTGAAGAGACCTTAGGGAATATTTGCCTCAACGCTTATATTTTACACGGGAGAAAACTGAGGTGCTGGGTAGAAGTGACTGGCTGGGATTAGCGAGTTATTGATAGGGTTGGGTTTTGCCATGTAACAGACCACTCCAAAACTCAGTGGTGGCTAGGCTGATCTTGGCCAGGCTCTGTTGAAATTGGCTACAAGCTTCTGGTTGGGTCCAGGGCTGCTCTATACGTCTCTCACCCTTGAGTCAGCGGCTGTCAGGGGCATGTTCCTCTTAGAATGGGGCCCTGGAGTACAGGAAGGCAAACAGAAAAATGTTTTGCTTCTTGAGACCTCAGCCCAGAGCTGAAACACTCTGTTCACCTTCTACCCACACGCCATCAGCTAAATCAAATCACATGGGCTAGACTCCAAAATCAGTGCGTCGAAGAAATATACTCTGTCCATTCTAGTGGACGTTCCATCCAAGTCACATGGCCAAAGGTGTGGACTGTAATTCTAGTAAAGGGAGGGCACGAGTGACTGTAGTGACTCAGTTTAGCACAGGGCCCCAGGCGTCAGATTCCCATGTGAGTTTTCCTTCCCCTCCATGATGTTCTAAGCAGCCTTCTAACCTAGTGAGGTAGCTACTCATTTGAAGTTTGGTGCCGAACCACACAGGGCCAGCCTAAGTTACCAATATTGCCTTTAGAGAAAACAACCATCAAGTCTAGGAATGGTTGTACAGAGATAAAGAAATTAAAAAACAAATATTCATAGGCCAAAAATATTTTCTGCCTCCCTTCTACAAAACTGAAACTTCATAAATTTTCCCTTCAGCAAGAAGGGATTTATAGCTTCAACCCCATCAATTGTTTTTTAATTAAAAATGTATTGAGGTCCTCACAACTGGAACACGTAAACCCGACGTGCCAATGCTTGGCAGAGTCAGCTCAGCGTGTGTGTATAAATTATATCCAGGGTGACTTGGGTCTGGCCAGGAGACACTGCAGCAACTCTGAGTTACACTTTCTCTGACTTAGAATTACTAGAACTGACAATGCTTTAGTGGAATATTTAAAACATCCATCATAGGCCCACAAATAGATGGCTTTTCCCCCCATCCTTCCTTTAGCAACTTCAGATGCTGACCTTACCTGCCATAAAGTGAGTTCGCCCCCATCAGCCCAGCAGACACCAAGTGGGTCCAAGGAGAGATCACCTGGAGGTCCTCCCGCATCTGCGCTACAATCCAGATTAGCAGCCGCACTCTGGCTACAAGTGCCCTTGTTGCCTCTCGTGACATTGAAGAGAGAGGGTAAGACTTGATACTGGGTTTCCAGGATGCACGGGAGGAGCCCAGTGACTTGTAATCCTCCCTTCATTCATTCATCGGTATCGACATTTACTGGGATTCAGCTAGGAGCTGAAACTCAAGCCCAGAAAAGGGGTGGAAATTCAAGCAAGGGAGAGCGGGGAGCCCACTCGGACAGCCAAGAGTGGAGTAGAAGGAGCATGCAGGTCTGTCTTTAAAGCACAAGGAGCAATTATGTCACGTTCCCCTTGTTTTTACTTGCAAAACATGAGGAGGTGAGAAATGTTTGCCCTGAGCCTGTACCTAAGTGTATGATTGATTTTGCTGAATTACAGCATCCTAACTTTACAGACTATTATTTAAATGTTAAGGATTGCCTGTAGGTAAGGAGGGGTTACCTGTCGGCCTTCTCCAGGAGATGCTGGAGGTTGTTAGTTTCAACAAAGAACAGAAAAAAGACCATCTTGAATTTGAGGAGGAAGAAACTCCAGAACACCAGGTCGGGAATTGAGCTCATATAGTAGAAAGTGCCCTATGCTGGGAGGCATGGTTATGAAACCTTAGGCAACTCTCTTTCCCTTCCTGAGCATCTATTTCCCCATCAGCAAAATGGGGAGTTTGGGTCTGATGAACTATATTGTCTCTTCCAAATCTACTAAACTATGGATATAAAATTCTTCTTTACTGGGGCGCCTGGGTGGCTCAGTCGGTTGAGCATCTGACTTCGGCTCAGGTCACCATCTCACGGTCTGTGGGTTCTAGCCCCGTGTCGGGCTCTGTGCTGACAGCTCAGAGCCTGGAGCCTGCTTTGGATTCTGTGTCTCCCTCTCTCTCTGCCCCTCCCCCGCTCATGCTCTGTCTCTCTCGCTCACAAAAATGAATAAATGTTAAAAAAAAATTTTTTTTTTAATTCTTCTTTACTGCCTCCTCTATACAGAGTGATCTTTATAAAATAGCCTCACCCCATGCTACCCGGTATGACAGAAAGAGCACAAAATTTGGAGATAGGCCCTTTTAGTTTGAATCGCAACTTATATATGATCTTGGGCAGAATATAACATCTTGGAAATTTACTTGAACTCAGAAAACTTGACATAAAAGGAGGAAGCTGAAGATAATTTCCATCATAGCATCTCATGGGCACTCAAGAACTGATGAACCAAGAGCTAACCAGCTCATGAATGCCATGCATGTGTAACACATTGGACTTTACAGTGATATTAAAAAAAATTTTTTTTAATGTTTATTTATTTCTGAGAGAGAGACAGACAGACAATGCAAGCAGGGGAGTGAAGAGGCGGGGGGCACGGAATTGAGGCAGGGTCCAGGCTCTGAGCTGTCAGCACAGAGCGTGACACGGGGCTCAAACTCAGGGACCACGAGATCATGACCTGAGCCAAAGTCGGACGCTTAACTGACTGAGCCACCCAGGCGCCCCGATTTTATGGTGATCTTTTGAGGACAGAATGGTCGACCACTTGAAGCAGGGAAGTAGACCCAATGCCATTTGGACATGCAACCTGGCTCCTCTGTGTCTCCAGAAGAGCCTTAGACAATGACGGACAGGCACACGTTGCTATAGTGGAAATGGCACAGATTTTGCCATCAGGCCCACCTGGCTTCAAACTTCCAGTCCAACATTATTTAGGAATGTACATTGGGAAATTTTATTCATTCATTCTTTCATTCATTCACTCACTCACTCACCAATCATTTACTGGGTGAGTGCCGTGTTCCAGACACTGCTCACTGAGCTTTAAAGTTACAGTGGTACATAGCAACACAGTTTCTGTTTTCTGGAAAATCACCACTGGAAGAAAAAGCGGGCACGTTCATAATTATATTGCCATGAGATCAGTGCCAAGATTGAAGTCAGCACAAGGTACTCTGACATAATAGAGTGCTTTTCTCTTTGTCCAAAAACAACAGGGACACCTGGGTGGCTCAGTCGGTTAAGCAGCCGGCTTCGGCTCAGGTCATGATCTCACGGTTCGTGGGTTCAAGCCCCGCGTCGGGCTCTGTGCTGGCAGCTCGGAGCCTGGAGCCTGCTTCGGATTCTGGGTCTCCCTCTCTCTCTCTGCTCCTCCCCCACTCGTGCTCTGTCTCTCTCTCAAAAAAGTAAATAAACATTAAAAAAAAAGTTTAAAAACAGTAACAATAACAATAAAAACAACAAAGTCAATTACTTCATTAGTAACGTTATAAACTACTTGAGTAAATAACATTGCCTAGTAAGTTACATATACTCACTTATCTTTGCAAGTTGGGTGTTTTGTTTGTTTGTTTGTTTGTTTGTTTGTTTTTGTCATTAGTGTCCTATTTTATGCATGCGTTAACTGAAGCTCAGAGAGATGATGTAGTTTTCTCCAGGCTACTCAGTGAATGGTAGAAGAACTGGGATTTGAAGCCCGTTCTGTGTGGCTGCAATGCCTATGCTTGATGGTTGTGCAATGCCATGAGGCCTTCTCTTTGGTATATGGGCCCTAATCCTTATTATCCAGCACTATGACACAGATGTCACCAAAAGGCAGTTGTCTTTTCGAGATCATAGGACCAAACCATGTGAAAAGCCCATTTGGTTTGACTTCTCTGCCGTGAGAATTTGCCCAGATCAGCGGTGGGGTGGGGTGGGGGGGGGGGGGATCCGTGCGAAAAGAGGGTGATGGGATTTGGCTGCAACTTAGTGAAGGTTTTGATGGCTGTGGTTTCCCCCCTTGGAGGCCCCAGTTCACATTTCCCAGTGATCTCCACTCTGCAAGATGTGCTTCTCCGAGTTCCCATGTCCGGTGCACACACAGGGCTGAAGCAGCTGCATTTTATCCCTTCCCTTACGCACAATAGGAAATAAAAAAAAAAGAAAGAAAGAAAGAAAGGTAAGAGCATGTAGAGAAAGCCAAGTACAAAACATAACTCAGAAATGGTAATGTAACAGGGCCCACCACGGCTGCTGACTCGTTGCATTCGTAATGATTTTCTCCAAATAATGCAAACACTATTTTTCCCTGAGAAAATGAAATATAGGAGTGCCACATTCCACAGATGATAGGGGAGAACTCATAAAAGATTTTAATCTTGCCTTGTCAGGCTTCAGAAATGCAAACGGCCTCGGCCTCGTTTTCTTTACGCCCTGGACTTCTAATTGAGGAAGCTGGCATCAATTATGCATGTGGGTACCGCTGGGGAGGGAACTAGAATAAATATTTGGGGGGGGGGTATCGTTAGCCAGAACATCACTCTATCTTTGTGACGCCATAATTTCCCATGTCGTAGTGCTTTAGATTAGAACATATGGCAATAAGGTAGGTAATGAGAACAACAATTTTCTGAAACAACATTATAACTTTTCCCTCTTTATGGTCACATTTAGTTACAGTACATGCTGCCATTTAGGTGTAGAGCTTTATAAAAGCAAATCTCAGAGAGAAGGCAGTTCAGGAGCAGGGGCCTAGGAAGTCTGAATGCCTGGGCCCAGAGCCAACGCCGCAGATGGGAATTTGGAGGTGTGGACTACTTAGCTTTTGCTGCGGCAACAATCCCAGTTTCGAAGGCGCTGAGAACAGCCGTGGCTCTTTCATTTCCCTGCGACAGGAGGGCTGTGAGTCGCCATGAGGCAGCTGGGCTCAGCGTCACCTCCCTTCTCGTTCAGGAGCCGGGGTGAGAAAGTGACCATTGTCTGGGAGACACTGCCGTCATGGTGGAGGCTGCTGGATCGATCGCCCAAGAGCGCTTAGCACTTGTGCTCAAGAGCATGTGTTTCATATCCACGTGCAGTCCTCTTTCCAAAGCAAGTCGCAGGCCGAGACTGTCGATAAAGCAGGGTGAAAAAGTACCCTCGAGAAGCAGGAAAGGGGGGAAGGAGGAAAGTTTAACTGCATTGTGTTAAGCGTGTTCCACATATTATCTCATTTAATCTGCCCAACATTCTGACCTAGGAAACATGCGAATGAGCAAACTGGAGTATCATCAGACAGGCTTGATGACCCGCCTGCCTGACAGCTAGTAGGGGGTGAAACTGGGAGTAAAACGAAATGACACCATGGGAAAGGAAGGGCACAAAATTCCTTCTCCCCCCGGGGGGCAATCAGAAAAGGAGCGGTACTCTGGAGGCAGCATTCAGACAGGCCTTGACAAATGAACAGCGTTTCAGTAGACAGAAGAGGAAAGAGAGGCAGAATGGCCATTCCAGGGAACGACATGGGTAAAGTCCAGGATGCATGAAAGAGCCCAGACACCGTAACGGTCAGGACAGTCCTCTTGTGTGCTTGAGGCAGAAGGTGGGATCAGGGATCAGATCATTCAGTCTCATGTCGAATATTTCAAGCTTTACTCTGCAGGTAGTGGAACCACTGAAGAATTCTGGGTAAGGACTGATAGGATCTCAGCTGTATCTTTAAAAAGATCACTCAGGGGCACCTGGGTGGCTCAGTCAGTTAAACGTCTGACTTCCGCTCAGGTCATGATCACAGATTGTGAGTTCGAGCCCTGCGTCGGGCTCTGTGCTGACAGCTCAGAGCCCGGAGCCGGCTTCAGATTCTGTGTCTCCCTTTCTCTCTGCCCCTCCCCCGCTCATGCTCTGTCTCTTGCTGTCTCTTAAAAACATTTAAAAATATTTAAAGATCATTCAGTTAAAAAGTTATCCAGGGAGCACCTCAGGGACAGACTGACTTCTAAGATCTTACATACTCCCCTAAACCCGTGTGTAACATTTCTGTGAAATTTTTACCCCTCCAAGGCTTTAGGGATAGGGAGAGACCTTGAGAGAGAGAGAGAGAGAGAGAACACTTCTAAACTCAATTGCTCTTGATTAACTTTTTCTCTTGATTCTCTTTATTGGAAAAACGAGGTTCGCCTTGAAAAGATAAAGGTTTAAAGTTTAAAGCAAAAAAAAAAAAATTGGGGAATGAGGTGTAATCACTTTCTTGAGTCTGGAAATCCCACAGGGTTCTAACTAGTTTTCTTCAGTCCTATGTCCCTTATTCTGAGAAAACTGTGAATACTCTTGATGGCAGACTCTAATCTTTCCTAGGTGCATCCTCCCTGAGCTTCCTGACTTGTGACAGTGGGGTCCACCATTCTGCACCCCACAAGTATGGTCTACTTCAACCTCTCTCCTTTACCAGGACAAGTGTCAAGCACCCTACCTCAAATTTCTCAGCCAGCTAGCATCTTCTCACCTGGTTCCAGAGGAATTCTTCTACTTCTCAGTCGATACGCATAACATGGTGACCAGTATTCATTAGGCTTCAAAGAATGAGACAGGCCAGGGCACTTGGGTGGCTCAGTTGGTTAAACGTCTGATTCTTGATTTCGGCTCAGGTCACGATCTCACAGTTCACAGGGTCAAACGCCACATCACAGAGCGTGCTTGTGATTATCTCTCTCCCTCTTGCTCTGCCCCTCCCAAGCCCCTCACCCTTACCCCCCACCCCTGCCGCCGTGCACGCTCTCTCTCTCTCAAAATAAATAAATAAATATTTTTAAGAAAAGAATAAGATGACATAGGCCAGTGGTTCTCAAGCTTTAGCCAACCTGGAGGAGTTGATAAATTGTATTTCTGGGCCCTGCTTTCTGGAGTTTCTGCTTCAGGTGTCAGGGACGGGACTCAAGAGTGTGCATTTCTAACAAGTCTTCAGTCGATGCTAATGGACTGGTCCCCCACATTTTGAAAACCACAGATGAAGCCTGTAAGGCCCAGGTCACCAGCCACCCTCTCTCCTGGTGGCTCTCTCCTCTATAAATCATTGGAGGGTGGTGTGGCACTGGATAGGGGTGGGAGAGCTTCATGCTTTGTAGACCTGATTCGGAATCCTGGTTCGGTTACTAGCTAACCAAATCATCTTGGACAAACTGCTTATCTTCACTGGGAGTCAACTTTCAAATTTTGAAAATAGCGACCGTAATGTCATCTCTCACTTTTTTTGTGTGAGGATTAAATATAGCAAATATGAAGTCTCTACCACGATGTCTATACATGAAAAACATGCAGTCTCCATAACGTGTAAGCAACAATGGTTTATGTGTCATGTTGACATGTTATACTTGAATATGGCATCTACTAGTCTCCATTCTGTGGCTCGGCCCTAAGGAATGATATTTCCATATGGAAGTTGCAAGAAAGACAGCCATAAACCATACTAATGGAAGTCTAAATTCTACTTTAATGACAGCTATATCTTCAACATTAAGTACAGAATGCCAAGGAAGGATGGCTCTGCTTTAGAGGCAAGGACGGGGGTTATTTTTTACTGAGTAAGTCCCGCACAAGTCAGACACAGTGAGGGCTTGTGTGGGGGTGGGGCTTAGCATCAAGGGAAAGGGTAATCAATGACTCTAGTACTAAAGGGGAAAGCCAGCAAAAGCTATGCAGAGCCATGAAATAAAAAGTGGTGACTTTGGGAAATTAAAGTGCCTTGGAAGCTGAAATCTCTCAGGCTTATCTTTGGAGATAGATGATAGATAGATAGATAGATAGATAGAAGAGATGATGTTGGCATTAAAATTCAAGCAAATGCAGAGAAGTGTGTGAAACATCCAAGGGATTATGAGTGGGGCATTTGATAGGGAAAAAAAAAAGTTTGAACTACCTCTCATCTTCTCATTTAAGATGACATTTCTGGAATACAGTCCTTAAAGAAAGGAGATAATGCATAATTCATAGTGTTTTGTAAAGGCTAATGAGATGATGCATTAAAGGCACTCACCAAAATTCTTGATGAGTCATAATCCCTCAATAAATGGAAACTAATAGCGATTGTTATTCTGAAAAGCATATTTGTATTATAATGAATTGCTCAATGGCTATCCTACCTTCTTCCCCCACTAATTAGATGGCGAGCTTCACAAAGGCAGGAACCAGATCTACTTTTGTAATATTCTATGTCCGGTGCCACTGGGGTGCCCAGGGCATAGCAGATGCATGATAAATATTTGTTGGAGACGAAAAAGATGACTGCAAAGGCTCAAGAGGGGATGAAAGATTTGGGCAGAGGCTCCACCATGGAGAACACAGAGGGAAGAATTCAAAAATGTGGGGAATCAAAAATGGGACAAAAACCCTCTGTTGACTGTGGGCCTTAGAGAGTATTTCTTTTGTGACTAAGCGTCTATTACCACTTGCCTTCTTCTTTCCCCTCCATTGCCCACTCTGGAACGCCACTTCTTGACCTCAGTCCCTCTAGTTACTGACAGTAGGTTCACCCTAAGTCTTCCCAATTGCCAAAATCACCTGAAGCTCCATAAAGGCCACCATTAACGTGTACGATATCGTTGTACAAACTAGAAAAAGGTGTCCCTTCTTCCAGGTGGATGTAGCCACCAGCTAGGAGGTTCTATTTGGTGAGTGGAGCATGGGCTTGGGTTTAGGCTTCTCCTGTCCTTTACTCCTATTACCCCTTCAGGCAGATCCCATCTAATACAATTGTACTTCGTGGGCCAAGTTTCCTTTCAACTTCAGCTCTGGCAACACACCTTTATTGAGTGTGTATTTCCAACATGCAGGCGCTGGGGCTAAAGTGGTATGGTACCCATTGCTCCTGTCTTCATGGAGCTTATTCTGTAACTAGGAAAGGTGAACACAGTTGAGCAGAAAGCCTAGGACTGAGACCCACCTAGCGTGAACACAGTGCCTGCCGCTCATCCGCCATGCCATCTTGATCAAGTGATGGTACCTCCCAGCGCCTTCATTTTCCTCATTGTGAAAATGGGGATACTGTTACCTCCCTCAGGGGCTTGCCCTGGGTATTCAATGATCTGAATGTTTGTCCTCCCCCAGAATTCATACGTTGGAAACCTAACGCTTGCTGGATGATATCAGGAGGTGGGGATTTGGAAGGTGCGTAGTAGGACCTGAAGGTGAAGTCCTCATAAATGAGATTAGTGCTTTTACAAAGAAGATCTATAGCCCCTTCCACCAAGTGGGAACAGAGCAAGAAGTCAACGGTCTGCAACTTGGAAAGGACCTTTACCAGACACAGGATCTGCTGGTGCTATGATCTTGGACTTTCCACTGTCTAGAACTGTAAGAAATAGAGTTCTGCTGTTTATAAGCCCCCCCAGGCTATGATATTTTGTTATTGCAGCCCAAACAGATAGCATATGTGCCATGTATGTTAGCCTTTATCATTATTATTATTATTATCATCATCATCATGTCATAGAATCAGTGATATAATCATGAAGAGAATCAAGATATCCTTTTGGACCAGAACATTCAGAAAAAGCATCACCAGAGCAGTATGACTTAAACAAGAATGGTACCACAAAGTGCCTTCAGGGAAGAGACAGGAGCAGAAGTTATTGAAACAGGAATGCCAGATTTGAGGCAATGAGGGGTGGTGTAGAGTGTGGTAAACTACAGAACACATCTCAAGCATTCGGCATCAAACGTTGGAAAACACATCATACAGTCTGTGAGGTAAGTTCTGCCTCTCCACGGTGGGCAGAAATAGGCACACTATTGGATAAGAAAATGTCTAGTCCTCTGAGAAGTTTTGTTCTTTGTAACCAGCCGCTGTCAGTTTTTCTCCTCACTCCTCTAGTGATGTTTGGGAAAGATCGTGGACCCTTAAAATCCCTTGTAACAGCCTTGCTTGGCAATAGCACAAGCCCATAACTCCAAAGAGCAGAGCCACCGTTTTCAGACTCTAACCAGTGCCCTTGCCCAACTCTCAGAAATTCCAGGCCTTTCCTCTCCCTTCACCTCCCACCCCTCACTCAATCTGAGGTGAACTGACTGCAGACTGCTCGCTCAGAGTACATTGTTTGAAAGTTTGTGTCATAAACATATCGATCCTGCCTCGCGTTCCCAAACAGAATCTCGATGTTGAAGTACTCCTTTAATCAAAAGTAAATTATGTACAGGCCACGGAGGTCAGCTCAGCCAGGCTCACAAAAAAGGCAATCCATCATTTATTCGTAAATGTCAGTGAAATCTGGAAATCGATATGTGCGCCAATGTGGATTATGTTTATTATTTTTCTGTAAATATCAATGCTGAGAAATATTTCAAGAGAGCACGTAGGTGCCATGGGAAATCAGAACCTACCCTAGGGTGGGTGGTGAGGTGGTGGAATCTTTCCAAGTGGATTTGATCTGGGGTTTTTTTTTTTTTTTTTTTTTGGAATTCTTTTGCAAGTGAGAGCTGGGCCATCCCTGGTCCCGTGGGAAACAGAGAAGAGAAACATAGCGATTAAGGTGTCTGAGAAAGTTCCAGAATGGAGGTAGCTTACTTACAATGAGATAGAAATAGCTTCTCATGATACATTTTGAAGAGTGAGCTTGGACATAGAAAATAAAAGCGATTCCCAAAGATCTGGTTCATCTACAGGATCCTTGGATCTGCAGTCCTGTCCCTTTTTCTTGCTTTTTCCGGATAAGTACACCAGATATGTGATGCCAGAGTCCTGGCAGTAGAAGCAACAGCAGGCAGTAGTTGGAGAGGAGAGACCTTATTTCTTACTGCCTATTTTTTTTTCTTCCATTTATTTTATTTTATTTTTAAAATTTTTTTTCAACGTTTTTATTTATTTTTGGGACAGAGAGAGACAGAGCATGAACGAGGGAAGGGCAGAGAGAGAGGGAGACACAGAATTGGAAACAGGCTCCAGGCTCCGAGCCATCAGCCCAGAGCCTGACGCGGGGCTCGAACTCACGGACCGCGAGATCGTGACCTGGCTGAAGTCGGACGCTTAACCGACTGCCCCACCCAGGCGCCCCGCTTCCATTTATTTTAGAGGTGATACAGAGTCTTAAAGGTTTTTGAGTCAGTGAAAGACATGATCAAAGTGGTACTTGGGAAAGACAAACAATAAAAATTGAGTAACCAATATTGGAAACATAAGAGATTGAAAGGACAGAAACCAATTATGAGGTTCAGGCTGGACGGACAGATGCGTTGTTATAGTGGACAGATCACAAGCTTTGGAACCAGATGTTAGGGCTTGACGTTGAATCTTTATTCATTACTACATGAAAATTACAATATGTTTCTGGGCCTCAGTGTCCTGCTTCGTAAAATGAGAATAATAAGAACGGCTATATCAGTCAGGATAGACTAGGCTATGCTGCAATAACAAATAATCCCCTGAATCTCTGTAACTTTAAAAGAAAGATTAATTTCCTACTCATGCTTCATGCGTATCCCGGGTCAAAGGGACAGGGGTTCCCTATGAATCGTGTGCTCGCTTTTCTTCTCAAATTGAGCATGCTTTACTGTAAGGGATTCAGGAAAGTACAACCTTACACTGTGTTCACAAGGCAAAGATTGGAATGTATTTGGCAAACAGCACTCACAGCTGTCACCCCAAACTCATTGGACTTAGGGGCAGATTAGAAGTAACATGTAAATACAAAGGATGATGTTTGGCACACGAGGGAAAGTCTGCAAGCCATGGTTGTTTACATGGGTCAGTCCTTTGACGTCAGAGTCTGAAGACCGGATTTGAACCGAGAGACAGCATAGTACGTTCATAGGTGTGAAGAACGAGTATAATTAGATCGTGAGATTTTGAGATTAATTTAGGCCAAGCGTGTAGACGCTGAAGGCTTTTGGATCCTCCTGAAGGGAGCCCTACTGGCTGAGGCATATGGTGGTGAAGCCCGGGAGTACCTACTGACATCTGGGTTCTTGCTGTCCTGCTGGATGGGAAGCAGAGACCTCTGGAAAAGGATGCCATGAGCATAGAGACCATTCTCATGAAAAGATCGATTGAAGCTGTGGCCAATCATACAGTTAGCCTTCAGCGTTCCTGAGATAATTCATACCGCGCTTTTCCCCTAGAGTTTCTTCCTGGTCTTTGCTTCTCCGTTGGGAGACTTGCAATTGTGGCATCCCGGATTAGGTAATAGAAGACCTAAGATCCAAGCCTATTACTCAAATTGCCTCTCTGGACTTGATAAAGCAGTCCTATCCCTTCTCTGGGCTACAGTAGGCTCATTTGTAAAATAGAAAAGTTAAAATCCATCATCTCTACGGTCTCTTTCCACATCAAGTTTACAGTTTTTTCACAAGCATTGGCAATGAGTACATGACTACTCTCCTTTTGTGCAAGTTAACTGTGATAAAAGGTGGTCCAAAAATATCTGATTTGGTTTGAGCATGTGTGCTTCAAAGAACCTATTTTCTCCATCCTACGAAAGATCAGGAAAAAAAAAAAAAAAAGAAAACAGTAGAATAAAATCAGAATGTATATCATTTATGGAAATTCTTTTCAGGTATTGGGAATAATTAAAAAGGGAGAACCCAATTCATGCCTTTTTGTTTGCTTTCAGGTTTGGGGAGATTTCTGCAGACCCTTTAGTAGGATTCCCTCAACCTTAGTTAGCAGGGCTGAGAGAAAGATGTGTTTGCTTGGAATCCATGGTGTCCCCGTAGCACCCAAGCTCCGTCATAAAAGCAGGGACATTGTCTTGTTCATTGCCACACCTTCAGCACGGAGGACGGTGGATGATGTAACACAGGCGTTCAACAGATATCTATCTGTAGAACAAATACATGAATTGTAGACAGAAAAATAACCATGTCCACGTCTTTTCACTGATGGTCCTTTTCAATCCCCTTCTTGTAGAGCCAGAGTTCTTTCTCTTATGCATGTCTCCAGTGCCTCTACTCCATCCTTCAACCATCACCTACAAAGCACTTAATCTGTGCTTAATCCCCCTACAGGTCCTTAATAAAACAAGTGCTAATCTGCTTTTCGCCACCTAGTGTACGAACTTGCAAATCGACTAGTCCTGAGTCTTCTTTTCCAGAAAAATAGAAGTTTTGAACTCTTCTGTATGTAGATTGGGGGGGGGGGTACCCCAGGGAGCATCTTTTCCTGCCCTTTTCTCTTGATAAAACAAACAAACAAACAAACAAACAAACAACAAACTATTGATGCCTCATAAGAGAACAGGACATGTTCTTGCCTCAGATGAGTTATCGAAGGAAATCATGGTGTTCTCAGAGAGTGTTTGGCCCTGTGTTTAGGGAGATTTAAAACAAGACAAGTGGATATGAATCCCAGGGCTGCCCATGTGAAGGGTGAGAAGTTGGCAAATTATTTACGTTTTCCTAGCTTTGGTTTGCTCCTTCCTAACGTGGATGAGAGTAATAGTAACACCTCTCAAGACAATGATGGTTAAGTGTTCATTCGTTTATTTCTTAAACAAATATTTATTGTGGGCTTTCTATCCCAGACATTATGGGAGGCCCTGGAATATAGCCATTAGAAAGCAGACAAAAATCTCTGTCCTTAGTTTGCTTAGCTTCTAATGCTCAACAAACATTAGCTATTATTATTATTATTGTTATTAGTCTTAGGCTAAACATGAGTATTTCAGAATTTTTATCTAGATGAAATCCTTTTCTCTCTGACTGATATTGGTCAGTCAATTGCATTTACTAAGCCACCACAGAGCACAGAGCTGGTGTCTATATGGATGCTAGCCGCGACAAGGTAGATTGAATTTGGATTTAAAAAGCACGCCGAAATTAAACACAAAACCTCTTCTTGCTTGCTCCTCATTACCTTTCAGTAATAATAAGAACTTGAGTGGATTTTCATCACTGTCCATTGTAATCCGTCCAGAAAAACCACTGAACCATTCTAAGGGGTCTAGGAGGAGAAAAGCAGCAGCTGTATCCGAACTCCTTGGGAAAGAGCAGAGTTTAATAAATAAACGGATGCATGCTTCTTAAATTGACAAGAATGCTTGTCAAGCGCTCTGACAAGAACAAGTCGATGAATGGCAATGTTACACATCTGATACGTAACCCACCCACGTAACTATGTGAGCTCAGAGAATTTTGGCCTCTGAAGGAGATATCAAAAAAAAAAAAAAATCCCCTTACTCAAATCCTTGATTTGACAGATAAGGAAATAGATGCAGAGGGAACAAGTGAATTTACCCAAGACTGTGTGGCTGGTGCGTGAACCACCTGACCAGACTCTCAGGATCCCCAATCCCTACCCAGGGCTTCCATAGCCTCTGGAAGTCTCTTTTTGTCTAACTTTGAGTGAAAACCCTTGAGCTCAATGGCCTTTGCACTAAGTTGTTTGTTATGGACTCAGCCTAGAGGCATGTTGTAAGGGAATCAGAGAACAAGCTTTCTGAGACAGAGGGTGTCTGCAGTGAGATTAGACATGTTCCCAGCTATGGAAAAAGAGAGGGGGGTTTTCGGGTACTTTCCCTCAAAACTGCTCTCTTTCCCGAGGACCTTTTCCTCCTAGACCCCTCAGAGTGGCTCAACAGTTTTTTTTTCTGGACACACTACGATGAACAGGGATGGAAATCCACCCACCTTATTACGTATTCTTATTCTTATTATTACTGGGAGGTAACTCATAACAAGCAAGAGAGAGCGGTGTATTTAATTTATGCATGTTTCTCAAATTCAAGAGTCCCTGTGACCCTTTCAAAGGGTTTCTGCCACCAGGGAGGGGACAGTGCTCCAAGCTCCCTCCTCTAGTGTTGACTAAATCCCTCTCTGATGCTTTTTGCTTCTGAAAGGATCCAGATTCACTCGGGGAAATTCACTTTTAAAAGGAGGTGCCATCTAGTGGCCTGTGGGAGGATCAGCAGCCTACCGCAAGAAAAGGCCAGTGGCTCAGAATAGCAGCTACAGTCATTATTCTCCACTCTGACTAACTGGCCAGAAGAACCACAGAATGTTTCTGTTGGGAGCAACCCCCAGCGGCTTTCTGTCAAGACACTCGCCTCCAGTCGGCACGAACCATATGCCTCTCGCTTATAGAGCTGTACGAAACCCTCTCACAAATTTTAGCACATTTGATTTTCACATCAGCCCTGTGAATTTCGATAGAGTCATCTCCGTTTGAGAGATGAGGAGATGGCCAGTCATAATTTAGATTTCTTCAACAAAAGCGCTCGACTTTTCGGAGATTAATTAGGCTCTTACCTGGAACCCAGGCTTTCCGCACAGAGCCTCCCGCTCGAAATCGCCTGTCCCGCAACCCCAGGGAAATACGGAACCCTGGAGACGTAGAGAGACAGGTTCCCCACCAGTCTTACACCCCATCTCTGGCACCAGGATTGGGTCAGTGTGAGAAAGCCATTTTACGTCAATATTTCTGAGTGAGGAGAAAGTTTCTTCCACCTCAACACATGGGCGAATCTGTCTGGGCTTACAGGAAGTGCGGGGATGGGCTTGACAAGAAGTGGCAGCGGTTGGGGGGGGGGAGCCGCTGTTGTCCATGTGTCCCAGTGAACGATGGGGCCCTCTCGGAATACGGAAGAGGCTGCTGGTTCTGTCAGAAGAGTCCTTGTAAGAGGAAATTAAGCCGGATATAACCCCGCTATGAAATCACTGGGCATATCTCAGGTCCCCGTTTTAAATATTCAATAGTCTTCAGGGAGAAAATGAATTAATGAATAGGGTCATCTGACAGTAGAATGAAAAAAGGTATCTGAAGAGTAAAAAAAAAAAAAAAAACCCGTATTCTACCCCCATCCACTTGCTCTCCACAGAAGGGCTGATTCCTCACAGGTATGGGAGCGTGTCTTGTCTTACTGATTCCCCCCCACTTACTCTTGCCCTAGGCCAGTATGACCCTCATCACACCCCACTCTGTCTCCTGGTACTTGGGCACTCAAGGACAGTGGCCCTTGGCAGCTTGTGCAGTCACGGGGCGTTCTCTGGAAAAGACGCAATCTTGTGTGGTTTGGTTGTTTTAGAAAGAAAGCATTGTTAATGGAGGTCTTGACTTGTGGGCTGAAATAGCAAGCTAGGGATGTGTTTGCTTTTTCTGGCTGTTACTTGCTAGAGAAAAAATATATTTATGAGGGAAAAGGTCATGCCGACAATCTCTGTGTTCCTAGGGGATAGGGCTGGGCAGGAAGGTTTCCAAGATTCAGGCCAGACAAGAATGCGAAGCTAGCAGCACTGGGCCTGTCTTGCGAGCGCTCCGCAGCGGACGTCCACAGCTTCTTCATGGGAAGGTCGGGAAGGGACGTGACTTTCCCTCAGGGAGAGAAGGCTGTGGTCCTATCAGATGGGTCCTTACAAGGGAATCAACCTGGATAGAACCCCTGAAGCCTGTTAGCCTCCCCTAGCAAAAACAAAGAAATCCAAGCATTGAAATAGAATGAGACTAGGGCTGTGGCGTTTGTTAGTATTGGAGGTTTCAGGTAAGCGGACTGTAACGTTAAGTACATCCGCAGCCATATTGTCCTGGGCTTCAGCCTGGTTATGATGCCATCAGGGCAGACAGAGAACCTCTTCTGGAGCCCGACCACTAAGCCCGGACCTTGGGTGAGAACCACATACTATGTCTAGCTTCTTTCTTATGGGGGAAGTTGAGTCAATTCCCTGCACTTCCTGATTCCTAGTCACTTCTTTTACTTCTCAGAATTCCGGAACTCTGGTATCGCTTTCCACTGTCCAGGCTGACGGACTGAAGTAGGAGATCTTAAGGGTTCATGCAAGACCCAAAAGGTTTCTTTATCTCTCTCTTTTTTTTTTTTGTACGAGTCTAAATGGAAACAACATGGCCATGGAAGTCAGTTCTCTAGTGGACAAGCGAATGGGGCAGTTTGTTAACTGGGGACCTCAATCAATTTAGTCCTTGTAGAGAAAGTTCAGTGGCAAAGAAGTGGTATCAGAACTTCCTTAGCAACCCTAGACACTCAGGTCTGGGAGAGAATTTGAGTGGCCATCTAATTCTTCCCGTTGCCTTGGGGCAGGATGGCCATGTAGACGCTGGGGACCCCTGGGATGTTGCCAGTGACAACGGGCGTCGCCGTTGGACTGTTCAGAGGACAAGGCAACTAAGACACTAGGGACTTGGGTTTGACTTCTTCCTTTCTCAGTGCCTGAGCGTAGATGAAGACGATGTACAACACGTAGCAGGCAACCTGCTGTCGGGAGGCCAGACCTCATCCAGACCCCCCCAGGGTTCCAACATGGCAGAAACAGCTGAAGCCTGGCATTCCTCCTCAAGGAAGCCTGGTGCACAAAAGCGTCCTCTGCCTTCTAGCAAAGCTGCCCCTGTCAGGACAGGAGGCTGGAGGGCACACATCTCTTGCACAGAGGAGAGAAAAATGATATGAGAGCAGCTTGGATGGGAACAATATTTCAGGCATGGCTAGCTGTTAAAAATGAGCTAATTCAGAAGAGGCACATTTAAATAAATATAATGCAAAGACATAATGGTACAAGATAATAGTTTTGAATAGGGAATTCTAATGACTTCAAGTGCATTTCACAGGGCAATTAATACACGTGGCAAGGCTGCAACGTTCAGCAAAAGGGGAGGGGGGAATGAGGTTGGGAGCAGAAAGAGGGGAGATGACAGCACCCGATAAAAATAGGATTTGATTTTCTTTGCAGCAGGAGTAATGCTTACAAATATAATAAAAGAGAAAAATAAGTGTGTGTCAGTTTTTATAATTCAGCTTGTAAAATTCAGAATGATTAGGTTTTGAAGAGGGCAATTAGTCCTCTTTTGCATATTCATGGAGATTTAATGAAATAGGGCTGGGCTTTCTCCATTCTTTCCTGGTTACCCCTATAGTACCCTCCCCCCCCAGCACAAACTAAAAATATATCCGATTCCCATCACACCGAGGCCTCATCCCCTTCAATTCATAGAGGAGGTCCCCTCTGCTGATTGGTACATACAAATACCGGGGATTATCGTTAACAAATGACACGTTTCTGGTGCCTCTGCCACGAGTTACCAGATGAGGTGTGTGATTCTCCGGGCGCTGAGGAAGAGACTTCTGGTGACAGCAAAGAGGGAAGGATTCACAGGGCAAGAAGCTGACCCCCTGGGACGGACACAGGACATCTTATTCGTCTGTTTCTTCTTGCTCATTTTTGCTCTGGCGTGCGTGTGTGCGCACCGAGAGAGAAAACGAGAGAAGACATAAAGACAGAAAAAGACAGAGAGAAGGAGAGAAAGAAAGGAAAGGAAGGAAGGGGGGAGGGGTTGAGGAAGATAAGGAGGAAAAAAAGAAGAGTCTGAAGAGATCAGAATGGATCATTTTAAGGCAGCCTGGAGCGGAGGGATATTTTTTTCCCCTTTTTGTTTCTATTCTTTTCAAGTGTTGCCTAGAGCAAACACAACTAGAAACTAATGAACAAACAAACTCCAAAAGCCACACACAGTTAAAAACCACCTCAGCACAAAAGGGAGAAACCTTGATGCCCCATCTGCTTTGTTTATGTTTCCCCGGGGCACTGATTTCTGTTGTGTCGTGTGTGTGTGTGTGTGTGTGTGTGTGTGTGAGAGAGAGAGAGAGAGAGAGAGAGAAAAGCTCAGTGATTTTCCTAAGGTCTTGTGTTAAGAATCACTTTGGTCAGCCTCAGGGGTGCCTGATGGCTCAGTGGGTTAAGCATCTGACTCTTGACTTCGGTTCAGGTCACGATCTCACGGTTCACGGGGTTCATGGGATCAATCCCCGTGTCTGGCAACGCGCTGACAGTGCAAAGCCTGCTTGGGATTCTCTCTCTGCCCCTCCCCTGCTCACGTTTTCTCTCTCTCTCTCTCTGCCAAAATAAATAAAACTTGAAAAAATATATTTAAAAAAAAAAGAATCTTTTTGGTCAGCTCCAAATCTCTAGCTCTGCCGTTCTCATCGTGCCCTGATTCTGGTAAGGGCTCAGTTCTTCCTGACATTGTCTTGACTGTTCTGCCTGTCTCCCCGCTTTTCAAAAGCTTTATTTTTTAAACGCATTCTTTCCCTTCTCAGCCTTAAATAGGGACAGAAGATAAGTGGCCATTTTAGTTCCTCCCAAATAACAAAAATATTTACAGATGTGTGTCTGCGCAAGATTTTGCCCATGAAGACACCAAGGCTGGAGAGGTTAATGATTCAAGGTCACAGCGGGAATAAGCGGTAGAGGGAGAGTTTGAGTTCAGGTCTGTCTCCTTCCAAATTCCACAGTCCCAACATACTTGGGGCTTCCCAGCTTCTAAGCCCTGAACACTTTAAAGAAGTTCCTAATCTTTTTGTAAGGAAAAACTGCCTTTGATTTTCCCTGAAAGGGAAGGGAAATTGGAGAAAAGAAATTGACTGAAAGACAATTCTTGCTTTCCATTCCTGATGTTACTTTGTTTGGAGTGATGTCCACTAGCCTACCTCCCCCCCCACTCCTACCCCCTTGTCATCCCTTCTGTCTTGATTCTACTGAGTATAGAGTGTGCTTTCCAGCGACCTCTTCCATGGAAAAGGACAGTCGCTTTCCAGAAGTCTACATCTAGGGGATGAGTCTGTAATCCTGGAGTTCAATCTTAGGAAACCTAAACCACATTTTCTAGCAATTCCATAATAATCACAGTTTTTGAAAACTGACCTTTTGGTCTCCATTTGCCTGCCTCTAATCTAAATTGGTCTAAAAATCAGGTGAGGAGGGGCGCCTGGGTGGCTCAGTTGGTTGAGCGTCCGACTTCGGCTCAGGTCATGATCTCATGGTCCGTGAGTTCCAGCCCCACGTCGGGCTCTGTGCTGATGGCTCAGAGCCTGGAGCCTGTTTCAGATTCTGTGTCTCCCTCTCTCTCTGCCCCTCCCGTGTTCGTGCTCTGTCTCTCTCTGTCTCAAAAATAAATAAATGTTAAAAAAAATTAAAAAATAAAAAATAAAAAATTAAATAAAAATCAGGTGAAGAAAAAAAAATATTATCTATTGGACCTCCACAACTTTCACTGCTAGTTTTTATCGAGTGCCTCCTCTGACCCAGTCATGGTGCTAGACTTATATTTGCCAGCTTCATCCTGGGATATGTCACCTAGAGGGTATGAAAAAAAAAAAAAATAAGGGCTAGTCTATCATTCAATTGCCTGTGGATACTAAAAACACTCATAGGGATGACCCAGAAGTCTGAACTTGGAATTTTCAAATCCTGGAAACTGAAAACACCCATAGGGATGACCCAGGAGTCTGAACTTGGGATTTTCAAATCCTGGAATTGAAATACAGGCAAATGGGTAGGGATAATTAATTTCTGTGTGAATATGTGTCTATGTATTTTTCTAGGAAAGGCCCACAGCTCTGATCCCCTAAAATAAGCCTATAGATTGGAAAGTCATAGCGTCCGGTACCAGCTTTGAACAAAACCTTTAAGATCAGCTCTTACGGCCGCCCGTATTTTCAGTGTCTCCAATTTCTGGCCTGATCATCACAACTACAGACTGGGAAAGTTACTTAAATCCAGGAGGAACAAATTCTTGTTGAGAGTTTTTTATACATTAAAGGGCAGAGTACAGACTGAGTCAGCTCCCAGGCCTTGGAGCCCCGTACCGTCCCCTCCTCTCTGTACTTTTCTGCCCACTTCCTGTGACTGCTGTGTTCTCCACCTGACACAAAAGCATACCTGCCCTCGTACCAAGAATCGTTTCCCTCTTCTGCCTCCCTCTCCCCTTTCTGGAGACCCATGAAGCAGCCCCTGCAGAGAACTTGCATTCTCCAAAGATGGCCCCCATGCTGTCCTTGAGAGGAAACTAGACTTTATAGTGCATGGCAGTTTAATTCATAAATAAATATTACATGTGCTACCAGATGGTTCATTAGCCAGTTGTTACGGCAATCAGCATTTCAGCCAATTAAAAACCTTTCCCAAGACTTTAAAATATGTTGATTGTGGAAACATGAAGTGCCCGAAGACCATGCAAATGCACTTGAATGCAAGAGGCATCTCTGCTTTGGGATAAGAGGGAGCAGGTGGGGGTTAGGAAGAGGGAACGTGGGGGGCACATCAGGGAGGTACAGACACCCGAATGAAGATAAAAGATGTTAGAGGAGGAAGACACTTTTATTAATCTCTACCCTATATGTATAAGAACGCTTTTGGAGCAATCAAAAACTAAGTAGGCTATTCATCTCTCTCTCTCTCTCTCTCTCTCTTTTAATTTTAGTAGGTTCCTTAAAGGCAGTCCTGTGTCTTATTGACTTTTGTGTTTTCACCACCTAGAACCCTGCTTGGCACGTACTAGGTGGGAATTTATAGTAATAAAAATAGTTTATCATCATCATCATCATCAATTATAATAAATAGCAGAAAAAACAAAAAAGTCTTCTTGCCCTAGAATCGAATCCAGAGACAAATCGTGTTATTAGGTTTAGATAAAAGCCGGTGAAGGAGTCTGCTGCCGTGGTCCTGGGCAACCTGGCTGGGGCAGGGGAATCTCACTGGTTTTGCGTCTTCAACTAGGATTTGGGTGGTCAGGACCGAAGCTGTGGCTCGGAGTGGGGAGGGACAGGACTTCTGCCGTGTGCGGTCCTGTTAGTTTCCATGATCCGTGCGTGCATACGTGTTCTGTCCCCTCCCCGCCCCCACCTGAATCTAATCCCCTCTAGAACTGGTATTTCATGGCTCCACTCAAGGGGTCTGGGCATGAGGCTGGCCTGGCTGGGCTCCAGCTAAGAGGCAAGCATCAGAGATTCGATTTGGAACAGCAAAATCTAAGCGAACAAATTTCTACCCAAGTTGCTAGGAGATGAAGAGGGCCAGAGGCATGAGTCGAGATGAAGTCTACAGGGGCAGGCTCAGATCTACTAGGAGGTTGTGAGGGACCCCAGACAGCGGAGGAAGCTCGGTTATCGACAGAGCATTCTGAGTTGCTAGAAGCAGATGAGAGAGAAAGCAATCAGACAGAGACAAGGAGCTAGGGCTTGTATTCCACTCCACTCTGTATCCTCATTACCTTCGACACAAACTGTCACATAGTAGGTGCTCAGCAAACATTGATTAAATATTTTTTCTTTTTAAATCATCTCAGTGCGTGCTAAACCACGTCGTGTGTGGGTGACTGAGAGAATCAAAATTCTGAAATCTATTTTGGGCTTTTTCATTCTCTCCCTAGAGAATCCTTTTCCAATTATAATACTCAGCATTAAGATTTCCCTTCATTTTTACTCTCCGATCAAAGGAATTTTCTGGGGAAGTGGACTCCCTCAATGCCAGGAGTCGAATGCTTTTCAGGGACCCAGTCCAGGGGACAGTGGAAGGTCTAGGATTCCCACCTCACGGGCTGCCAAGAGGTCTGGTGCTGCTCCCAGAGATTCATGAGCCCCCACTGCCTCCCCGACCATGTCTGCCCAGAGCTGTCTGGACCCCTCTACACAGAAATCTGCTGCCTCTGAAATTGCACTGATACAGTGACGGGAAAGGAGGCGCAAAAAATAACTTCCCTAGACAATCAGAGCAGATTATTTTAATGAGGGCTTAGAAATGGGAAACAAATGGCACCAAATTAGCCTCCCTCCCATTCGTCAGCTCCGCTGGAGAAGGCGTAGGGCCTTTGTCTGAGTCAGCAGTGGGGGAGCTGTGATGCCTACCTCTGGTTTCAGGAAGCTTCTCTCACGGGAGCTCCCCCTCTGTCTCTGAGCTGCTTCCCCCCCGCCCCTCAGCCCAATTGTCTCCACTCAAGTAGTGTCAGGGCTCCTGGGGCCCGTCATCGCTAGTCTGCGTGTGCTTTAAATTTCCTCTGTGTGGAAACACAGGTCACTGAAGGACAAGAGGATCCCAGAGCCCACCTGGGACTCAGGGAGAGGACAGTGTCTGAGCCAGGGTGCCCACGTTTCCTGGACTCGTCCCAAGGCCAGCGATCTCTTGTGGGCCACTGTGAAACACGAGGCGGTTTCTGTTTCCTTCCCAGGCACCTATCATGGTCCCTCGCACTGTCCAGTTCTGTCACCCTGGTAGCCCCTGGGCGTTGTCACTGGAGGTCACCAGCAGGGCTGGGGCAGACCTTTGCTCCAGGATTCACAAAGGAGAGCAACACCAGAACAGCTGTCCCGTGTGCGGCTGCGGGGGAGAGGCTGAGCTCCTCTGAAACTCGGCCTTGGGTCACAGCGGTGAACAGAAGAGACTGCAATAGATTATTACATTAAGCAAAACGAAATTGTTTCCCCGCTGGAAGGAAGAAAAGTCATTAACTTGGAGGGTCCGGTTATCAGGGAAAATGATATCACATCTGCAGCGTGTTTTGGATTGCAATTTAAGAGGAAGAATTGGAAGAGAATTTGATGTGGGGTGAAAGGTGTGGGATTGACAGCCCGGGGAATTGGCGTAGGTTGTTTCTTTGCCCCCTTCTTGGTCTCTGTCTGTCTTTTGGTCTCCGGGTCCCCTCTCCTCTCCTCCGACGTTCTCCCTTCCCTCTTCAAAGGAGGCAATGTGGGGAAGAAACTGAGGCGGATTCAATTCCTTTCTGTTTGTGAAACCTTGGAGGTTCTCCATTTTCAAATCTGTTCCCAGATTCTGGCTGGACTCGTAGCTCACGGGAAAATTCCAGGGCTTTCTTCCTGCTTTTGCTACCTCGGGGGCCACCGTATAAGAACAGTCGCACTAGAAGAGAGGTGGGGGTAGCCCAGGACACAAGGGAGTTATTTCATAACGGAAATAAGTAACTTGGGGTTAATCATTCGACCAAAAATGTTTTGCTGAGGGCTTTCCATGTGCAGAACCCCGCCTCCGTGCCACAGAAGACACAAAGGTGAACATGACCTAAAGCTCCCTGGAGACGTTCATCATCTAGATGGGCAGACAGCACACTCATTACAGAATAATCCAGAAACACCTGGCAGTTGATGGCCACCGTCGCTGAAGAAACTGTCTTATTGTTCCATTGCCGAATTTATATTCTGGCTTACGAAGTGCCCTGTCTTGTGCTGACCTAACAATAAGCAGAGAAATCTGGTTTCTGCCTTCAAGGCTCTTCCTTTCTCTCCACTCGCTTCCTGCTAACTCCATTGTTTTCACCCAGGTTCTGTTGTTCCTATCCTTCACAGACTCTGTTCCAGGTACTGGGTACACAGCGGCCAACCACACAGTCACTCCCATCCCAGAGTTCACCCCTGCCTGTTGAGACAGTTAACAAATAAGTACCTTTATAATTACAAGTTGTGCAAAGCATCTTGGAAGCATTTCAAAAAGGCCTCCCTGAGAGAGAATAACAAGGAAGATTTAGTTGAGTTTGGATTTAGTCTGGGGACATGACATCAGCTCCAGAATCTAAAGGAAGAGCAGGGTTATCCAGGCAGAGTAAGGAGAACAGTGTTTCAGGCAGAGCACCACATATGGGAAGACTGAGGTGGAAAAGAGGCTGGGGCGTCCGAGGGACTGAAAGAAAGGCCATGTGACAGAGGCACGGATTGCATAGACACAGAGATGAAGGTAGGGAACGGGGTGGGGTCTCAGGTGGACGGCACAATACACAGCTTTGTGAAATGGAAACATACGAGAATTTTCACCAGGGAAGTGACATGTTCTAATTTATGTTTTACAGTTCGCTCTCCTGGGGTCAACATGGATTTGAAGGTGGAAAGAATGGAAGAAAAAGGCAACTACTGTCACACTCCCAAGGAATAAAGGTGGCCTAGACCTCGATGGGCAACACGGAAGGAATCATGGGGTATCTATTGAGACACGAGACACGGATACAATTCACCCTCCGTTTGTTTTTGTATAGAAATGTTTATTGGAACACAGCTGCTCATTCATTTCGGTCTGGTCTATGACTACTTTCTGTCTTCAATGGGGGCAATGAGTAGTTTCAACAGAGACCCTATGGCCCACAAACCCTCAATTATTTACTTTCTGGTTCTTTATAGACGCTGCTCAGTCCTGTTCTAGACAATAACTCAACGTGTATACGATGGACAGTAGAAGTTAGTCAACGTAGATGCTTAATAATTTTTTTTAGTGTTTTCTTTATATCTTTTCTTTGAGATACACTGGGACTCTCTTCTTTTCACCAGCTTGGGGCCAAGGAAGGAAGAATCAAAAGGGACGTCCCGCGAACTACTGAATGAGTAGGAAGGAAACCCAGATGCCACAGCTATACTGAATGTCTCCTCGTGTTCAAAGGAGCTGCTGACTATGGAGAGAAGCCAGGCCCACTGGTATTTTTCCATCAGAAAGATCTAGAGTAATCCCCATACCTTCAGATACCCTTGTGGTTGCAAAAGCTTGTGCCCTGTATACCGAACCAACAATCTACCAAATTATTTCTTTGCTCAACAAACATCACTCACAGCCCTATTATGGGTGAAAGGCTTTTTAATAAAACCGTCTATAAAGATTACAAAACAAACCTCTGGAGCAACCTCCTCATGACTTCCTTCTGTTTTCCCACAAATTTCTCTCCCTTTCCCACAGAGAAGGTTTGTATTTCCAACCAGGTGCCTCTTCAGAGCTCTCACAGAGAACAGCTGAATGCAGCAATCTCTGCCTATCCTCGATGCAGATGAACTTCAAGGAGCTGCCTTTCACAAACGACTTGACATTGAAGTGCACGGGATTTGGGCTCCTTCCTCAGAACGCATCTCTCTCGCCAAGGCACAAGATATTTTTCATTCAAGCTGGAAGTCAGAAATAATCGAAAGCTTACTGCTTTTACTGTTTCTTACCGGCTGCATCCTCTGTATTAAAAGCATAGGTAACTTATCTGTCTTTTAGGCAAATACCTATTATGTTCCCAACCAAGGCGAGAGTCCATTTTGTCCAGGAAAAAAATCACTTTGAATCGATGTAGATGGAAATGGATGCAAGAAAAGAGACAGAATTCCTTAGCTATGAGAGAGATTAACAAATCAAACAGATAGACACAAACAGCGTGGTTCTGTCCAGACTGATGAAGGCAGCTCATGCCAGAGAGGGTGGTGAACTAAGGGACTGGCCTTGAATCCAAATCACTGGGCTCATGGGAGCGTGGGCTTAATACCCAAGGAGTATGTATCTCTCTGGCGGTGTTGTTAAAATGCAGATTCTGTTTCGGTAGGTCTGGGCTGCCGGATGATGCCAATGCTATGAGTCCCTGGACCACACATTGAGTCTGGGGACCACACACTGAGTGCCAAGGGCGTATGGATTTAACTCTAGGGTCTACGTGGATGTGGGTTCGAGATTTTGAAGATAAGATAGGTTACCTAGATCCGTTTGGGGTCTAAATCATTCATCAGTGCTCACAGGAGATGATGATGTGTGTGATTTCAGAAAGCGTGCAGAGTCCAGGAAACGCAGGAAACAGAACCGGGCAAAAAGTGAATTCCCCAGCGTACATGCTGGGATTATCTGCCAAAAACTTAACAAGGGATCTTGGCCTCAGACATCCAGGCAAAAGGGTGGTTTGCAAGACTGACCACACCCAGGGCCTGAGCAGTGAAGCGGGAGCACCTGAGGGCTAATCCCAGTCGAGCGAGCGTGGGGGCTGAGTCCGGACTGAACCGTCAGGGAAACTGGGCAGGAAATCTGGCCCCATCATGCTGAGACGCTCTCGTCTTATCTCTAGAAGCTTGCCTCATGGGTTTGTCGGGAGCATTAAATAAGAAAATCCCTGTGTTTTAGGTTCTAAAAATAGACGCTGAGATAACGATTTGTGTACAAGTGACTTACTGCACAGTGCTCCCGGGAAAGAAAACACTAGGGAAGCAGGAAAGTGGGGCCTATGAAGGAAAGGGAGCCACGTAACTTTGATAGTAAGCACAAGTCCACAAGAATAACTGTAACTCAGTCCTACGAGGGAGCATTACAGGCAGTCAGCTGCAAACCACGAGTTCTCCAGAACTAGAAGCGGATAACTGGGTTATTGATATCTTCAAACCCATCAGTCATCAAGGGCGGCCCCCTAAGAGATATAAATTCCCAAGCACTTCTGGTCCTCTGCACATGCAAGAAAAGAAGGTTCTGGAGCCTGAGGGAAGCTCTCTGACAAAGATTCAGGGCCTGGTTGTCGGGAGCAGAAGGACACCTGAAATTGTTTGCACAAAGTTGGTAAACAGCAAAGGATCCAAGGGGATAGAGCGGCAATTTGCACTTTCTGCCACATCACGCAAAGACCTTAGCATGGTTTCTGGCAATCCTAAATCATCAGTAAATCTCCCTTTATTATATGCAGTGAATAAATAAATATAATGTGAGAAGACAAAGAAGGACGAAGAGACGCGAGGCATCCATCTCATGGCTCCCTGGACAGTGGGACCAGGGCGGACTTTGCCGCTGCAACAGGTCACTAGAAAACCTGGAACAAAGTTAGTGAGTGACAAAACAACCAGAAACCCTTAAGACCCACCTGAACATTTTACTGATGTTAACAGAAAAGCAACCTCATGAGCTTTTTTTTTTTTCTTTCATTCCAGGGATTCACAAATTCCGATTCAGCAGGGAAAGTGCTTCTAGATGTGAGTGGCCATACTTGATTGCTTGTGGCTTAGAGAGCGGGTAATCTCTCTGAACTCGATTTTCTCATCCTTCTGGTGAGAGGTCCTCTAGGTCCACAATGCTGTGATTTGACATACCACCGAATAGAAGAGGAATACTCCGTAAACCTTAAGCTACGTTCTTCCTGGTTGCACGCCTCCAAAGCTAAACCTTGTAAACCAAGTGAAACCTTGGTTTGTGTGCGTAATTCATTCCAGAAACATGCTTGTAATCCGAAGCACTTACATATCTCAGAGCAAATTTCCCCATAAGAAATAACGAAAGCTCAGATGAGTCGTTCCACAACCCCAAATATTCATATAAAAATGATTACTGGGGTGCCTGGGTGGCGCAGTCAGTTAAGCGTCCGACTTCAGCCAGGTCACGATCTCGAGGTCCGTGAGTTCGAGCCCCGCGTCAGGCTCTGGGCTGATGGCTCAGAGCCTGGAGCCTGTTTCTGATTCTGTGTCTCCCTCTCTCTCTGCCCCTCCCCCGTTCATGCTCTGTCTCTCTCTGTCCCCAAAAATAAATAAACGTTGAAAAAAAAATTAAAAAAAATGATTACAATACTGTAATATTATATAAAATAATAAAGGAAACACAAAATATAAAGGAAAATAAACAAATTAACCTGCCCTTACCTTTGAAAAACTTTGTGGCTGCTGTGAAAGAGGCAAGAGAGAGGAGGGTTCTTACGTAGGACAACTTTCACTAACGCTAACGGATGTGGACTGGAGTACAGTATTAATAAACTCTGGTCATATACTGTATTTAATGAAACTGGCAAAGGCAGCAGAGGAAAGGGTCTGTATCTGCAGGCAGCCTGGCCTAGAACGAAGCAAAGCATTCCTAAGCTTACTTTCGTATGGAAAAGCAAAGGACTGTCCATGGGTGCTTTGAAGTGACAAAAAATACACGAGTGCCGGTGGTGGGCACCTTGCAATGCTCTGAAAAATCACCGATTTCTGCCAAGCACGGTGGCCTGAGATGGAACATCTGAGCATGGGAGAGGATTACCCACAATACTGCAGTGAGGGACAGAGAAAGAGAGAGACAGAGAGAGAGTGTGCCATTGGCTCAGTTGTGATCATGTGACCTTCAGTGTCAGGTACTACTCACATGGCAAGACATCACTCTTTTGTCAAGTCAAAATTTATTAGAAATGCTTGCTTGTCTTGCAGAACACTCGTAGAGCAAGTTACTCGCAGTCCAAGATTTTACTGTATTTTCTTTCCTACTCACTTGTCACAGATAGTGTAAGTTGGTTTCCTGCAACTGTCCTTTGCAGATATAGAAGGTTCTCACCCACACTGGTTTCTCATGGCTGTCGCATCGTATATGCCTCCTGACTGCGACCAGTGTGTGTGTGTGTGTGTGTGTGTGTGTGTGTCTTTCTCTTTCTCTCATTTTCTGTGCATTAACCAAAAAACAGCTGAAGTGCCTTTTTACTCTGATTTTGGAGATTATAGCTTTTAGGATGTGTGGGTTAAGGGGTGAAATGGGAAGCAGAAAAAAGAACATACTCAGTCAGGATTCTGATGCCGCTAATTACTTACCAAGATATGGATACGACCATTTTTGCAAGCAATGATTTGGCTCATTTCAAATGCCTTTGTTTTTGTTTTAGAAGACAGAGGAAGGAAGAAAAAAGAAAGTCGAAGGATGGGAGAACAAAAGAAGCTCCCCACAGAAAGAGAGAATCTTTTGCCAGCACATTTGAGAATCTAAATGGTGCCAAGTGCCCAGCAGACAGAAGAACTCTGCTTACTGCGTAGTAAATAGAATGGAAGGTGGGAGGAAGTAGAAGTCAAACGATACTTTCTGAAGGAGGGGCAAGGCTTCCGAGCATTCAAACCCCAACTTGTCTGCCTTCCCTGGTAGCACAGCCAGGCTCAAAAGGTTATCTAACAGACACGGGGTAGAATAGCCTCGAGTCAGACGTCGACCAGACCCCTTCTCAACACAGGGGGTTGCGTCGTGAAGATAGACCTGGCCGCAGCCAGGTGGATGGCTCGTAGTGGCCAGAGAGCATAACAGGCAGAAGGTGCGAGTCCAGACTATCAGATGATGTCAGTGAAGACAGCAAGGTTTGGACTGCCTATTACAGGACATCACAGTGGAGTGCTCAGGGCAAGCATTATTATGAGCTCCAGGCAGGTGGTTTCTTACCAGCAGGGAAGACGAATGGGGAGGGGTGAGAGCTGGAAGGCCTTGGTCACATTGCCAGAGCTAGTAGGCAGGGTGCAGTCACAAGCTGGTTGGGGAATCATCCCCCCTGTCCTGGTGGCTACAGAGTGGAAGGGGGATGGAAAAGAAGAGGGGCTGTTGTTGAGCAGACCCCCATTTGACTTGCCATGACAAAGTGCCACAAACTGGGTGACTTAAAGCTATGGAGATTTACAGTCTCACCATTTGGAAGGATGGAACCCTGAAATGTAGGTATCAGCAAGAGTGGTTCTTTCTGGAAACGCTGAGGGCAAGTCTGTTCCATGTATCTCTCCTAGCTTCGGGTGGTTGCTGGTAATTCTCAGTGGAGCTTGGTTTGTAGCTATATTACTCTAGTCATTGCCTCCACCATCATCCGGTGTTCTCCCTGTGTGTTTCTGTGTCTCTGTTTTCTCTTTGTTTACAGGCATAAATTATTGGATTAGGGTCTACCCTAGTCCAACATGACTTCATGTTATCTACTTATAACTGCAATGACCCTGTTTCCAAATAAGTTTCAAGGTTCTGGGGAGACACGCATTTGGGAATAGGGGATGGGGGGCAAGAAGAGACACTATTCAACCCCATATAGTTACCACAGAAGATTGAGGCTCTATGGGACAATACAGAAACATGCTACTAAAGCAAAGGCATGAGAATGTGCTCTGGTCTTGGAATCAAGGCTGACGTCAAGTTATCACCATGAGAGGTAGCAGAAGTATGGTTCCAGAACTGATGATGGAAGCCACAGAATGGTGCCTCCAGTTTCATGTTTTCAGAAGTCACCTCAGTGGTCAGTTGTTGTGTATAGCCCGAGTCAGGGTTGCCCTCTCACTGAAGGATCCTATGTAAATCAGCATACCTGTCCTTCCTCCCCGAGATTCAGGTTCCACACAGGACAGGTATCAGCATGTCTCCTTCCCACCCCTCCTTTCCTCCCAAGAATCACTTCTTGTACTGAGACATCTCCAGGAACCTGAGAATGCTAGATTGCAGCAGAATTGGAGGGCTGCTCCTATCATATAATCCCACCTCTTGTGCGTGAGGAAACTAGGGTCGGACATCCGGGTGCTAATGAAAATCCTGGGGCGGTCGGCTTTCACCACAGCCTGGGCTGGGTTTTCTTAGATTATTCTGTACATGATAGGGTGGACACCACCGAGACTCTGTGGAAGTTCATACCTTTGGAGGGAAACAAATAAAGACTCTCAGAGTCTGTGAAGGAAAAAAAAAAAAAATGCAAGACTTTCCTGCTGAACAGCTCTGACAAGGTTAATGGTGTCAACACCACCAAATAGAGTCGAGAGTGAGCAGGAGGAAGGATTGATTTATTAGCCTGGGGGTAGACACGTTGAGATCAGAAGTTGCATGGAGCTTCCGGGGAGAAGCAGATACAACCACTATGAGCAAAAAGCTCCACGAGAAGGAATTTCTCTGTCTCTCTGAGAGCTCTGAGCGTTCCAACAAATGCAGAAATTCCATCAGTTAAGTCCATTTGGCAAGCTTGAGCCAGTAAAGCCAAGGGTCAGGACCCTCCAGAGTCCCCGAGAAGCAGGCCACCTCTCAGACAAGGACAAACAGATCGCCCGCCTGGAGGAGAGTGCCCGGGGGCTTCATCCAGCAGTGTTCTTTCTCGGCCACTTGTGGGCTTTCCAGAACGCACCCTGAGAACCTACTACTGAGCGTCACAATGAAACAGTTCTTCCCAGTTTATCTTCCTCTCGCGAGCTGGGTAGACAGACTAACGGTAGAGGAGAAGCATGAGAACAGAAAGGGTGAGGAGACAAGAAAGAACAAGGGCTTACCTTTTGAATTTTTTTTTTTTAATGTTTTATTCATTTTTGAGACAGAGAGAGACAGAGCGTGAGCAGGGGAGGGACGGAGAGGGAGCGAGACACAGAATCCGAAGCAGGCTCCAGGCTCTGAGCCGTCAGCACGGAGCCCGACGCGGGGCTCGAACTCACAAATCGCGCGATGGCGACCTGAGCCGAAGTCGGCCGCTCAGCCGAGTGAGCCACCCAGGCGCCCCAACAGGGACTTGCTTTTAAGATACTATGCATAACGTGTGGCTGGATGATATTAAATATGAGAAAAATGACTTCACCACATTGTTAATTGACTCCCTTCTGTTTGGACCTCTCTCCTTTCCTCAGCAGTTTCAATCTGCCTTCTTTCCTGAAAGTTTTCAGCCTCGTTAGGAACAGTCCCAGTGGAGTAATAGGGCCCGTGCCAGTTTATAAAACATACGTATCTAGGTCCTTTGCTGTCAACAGCCCTTTGACAGAATTACTGTTAACCCGTTTCACAGAGGGAAAAACAGAACAAGCCACAGACAGAACTAAGTTCTGTCTAGTACACCAAGCAGGCCTAGTACCTGGGACTCCTGCTTCTAAATGCAGTGTGATTCCCACACCTCACGCTTCACCACCGTGGAAGAGAACGTCTGTCAGCTCTCGAAGCAGTGAACCCGTGGAGGTGACTCACGGCAGAGCTCAGGTGCCGCCCTGAAGTTGGGACGGATGGCAAAGTCGCTGGGACCAGGCGGGCTGGAGAGACTTCTGTTCTGGAAAGCACCAGGGCAGCCGAGGTCCGGAATCGCTCTGCTACCTCCATCACTTAATTAGCAGAGCGCTGCACTTCGTTTGCTGTGGTCTCCAAGACCCTTGCGATTGTGTAGTTTTCTTGGCTTTTCATTCCATGAAAGGCTCTTTCATAGGAGCTCCTCCGGCCCCTCGGGGAGCTGGATAGGGAGGGAAGACAGAGGTGTAGCCGGGATTCTCTGAACACGGCTTCTGTATTGTCTTCCCCTGTGATCTCCCCGTTTCTATTGCTTTCTCCCCTGGTGAGGCTCCTGGGTAGCTACCTGAATGGAACATACGAAATGTTTCTGCATCCCATGCTTGCTTAGGAAAGTAGGGAAGCCCCAGCTTTGGCACCTCACTGCCTCACTCATTTACGGTGTCTTTTGCTATTTTTTTTATTATTATTATTTAAGTGAAAGAAGCAAAGCAAAGAAAAAGACCAAATGCAGGGGGTGCACAAACAAAGAGAACCCCTGGGTCTAGAAAGAGACGTCGCTAATCCATTCACGACTAACTCACTCTCAGACACTGACAAAGTGCAGGGCAACGCAGGCGGGTCACCTACCATCGCGGAGGAGCACTGGGGAGCCAAAGCTGTAAAAAAAAAAAGAAAAGAAAAGAAACCTGCTCTCAATTTCAGAGAAGTGCCAGTCTCTTCTCAAAGGTGTTGAGAACTGGCTTCGGTTGCCTCCCAAGCTTCAGTAAAAGGAGCATGAGATGGCTGTCAGAGATAAAAGCCCCAGACAAATGGGCTAAATGGGGAAGGCAGGAAGTGTACCTTCTTAGCTTTTACTCCTTAGCATGGAATACAAAATACTTCGGGGGGCCCGGCCTTTGAGCAGGATGACACGGAGGTGAACTTGATCCAGGATGCCCAAGGGTTGACCGACTTTCTGAACAATTGGGAAGAGAGGTCAGCCTCAGTGCCCCCCTCTGGAAGCCCAGGTGGAGCCACAGGTGACAATGAACCTGCCCTTGGATGAGAATCCCCCTCACCCCCAGCTGGTCCTCACTGCTTTGCTCTCTGACTACCCTCCCATCTGGGTCTGTTCTTCCTTTCTCACCTGCTCTGGCTGCATGGGGAAACACACACGGGGACTTTGACCCCTGAGTTCAAATACCAATTAAGATTCATCTCAGCGGGGGCACCGGGGTGGGGGGGCTCAGTCGGTTAAGCATCCAACTTCGGCTCGGGTCACGATCTCATGATTCGTGGGTTCAGGCCCCGTGTCGGGCTGTCTGCTGTCAGCACAGAGCCCACTTCAAATCCTCTGTCTCCCTCTCTCCGCCCCTTCCCCCACTCACCCACGCGTTCTCTCTCTCCCTCTCTCAAAAATCAATAAACATTAAAAAGAAAATTCATCTCAATGATTCCAGACACTTGGGTCATCTTCTGATGCGGACGACGACACGGGAGAGATGGGGCAAGAGGGAGGAAGAGAATTGAAACTTAGCGTAGGAACCGCCCGCTCATTTTGTTTGTTTAATTTCAACTGCCACGAGAGAGAACATGAACATACCTCACTCCTTCGATTTTATCTTTCCCTTCCAGCCATGAATGCTCTCTCCTTCTCTTCGCACCTCCGCCCCTCACCCCCCCCACCCCTATACTCTAAGAGTGCCACTTGCACAACAGCTGCTGATAGTAGGATCTGTTTGGGTACAAAAGGTCTTTTCCAAAGTGGACATGCAACAGCTTAGCGAGGGTTCAAAGTGAAGGGCTTGGGAGGAACTGATCACTTGCCTTTTATAGGGATCTGAGAATCTCAGGGTCTCTCCTTGTGTCTTTGACTCTAGGTGACAGAGAGGAGAGAGTAGAAGTAATCTCCTTTCAATGGGCCAATGGCAATAACCAGTCTGTTTAAAAGTTCATGAATAAGAGATTGTGTATAATCTCTGAGCTATAAATTATGCAGACTGTGGATAGAAAAGAGATAGGCAACTTCTCACTTGGCTCACCTCTGCCAAGTTCAGCTTCTTCCAAATCCCTGGGTGGCGGCATCCGTCGTATCTGCTTCAATCTATTCAAAAGGGGTTGGTCCAGGAGAAGAATGCCGCTAACATCAAACATCTTCGACTTTGGCGAACTCATATTATTCTTAATATTTCTTTCCCTTGATACTAATTTCAAATCGTCTAACTCATTTCCACTTCAAAACTCCTGACAGAGACTTCAAATTACAAATCCCAGTTGTTAACCAAGGGAAAAAAATATATATATGAAAAATGGGGAAAACAGCCAGTTAAGAAAAGGTGGGTAGAGAAAGACAGAGAAATGGAAATACCTTATACAATGACCGGGAAACCACCTTGATGAACATCTGGGTTTGGGGTAAAATTCAGCTGCTACCTCGAAAGTGGTGTTCCTGAATCCTTTGAATAAACGTGAATAGCTGTATCTCAGTGAGCCATATCTTCCACACGATGGCGTAATCTGGCCCCCTCGCCCCTTTTAGCACTGATCGTAAGCTAGGTATGTCAGCAACAGCTGGAGGTTGCACAATTCTATATCTGCTCGTCTTGCACAAGCCTGAGGAGTCCCGGAATGGGCCACCGGGTCAGGGTAGTCATCAGCACTAGCACTGTAAACACGACTTCTTCATACTCTCAGGATCCCCAGGAAATCAGTGGTCTAGATTATCATCCATGGAGTCTAGACTGTTACAGCTTCCGGCAGATAGAACTCTTTCCTCTACTGCTTATCTCTGAAGCCAATGTCAGAATGGAGACAGAAATGATAGCTCTTCATTTATCACACAGCCTTCTCATATTCCGGCACTAAAAATAACCTCAGGAATCGTGTTATCCTCTCTTGCCTCTAGGTAAAGCTCCCCCTACGTGATCTGAAACAAACAAGAGCTGTCCAGACAGACATTTTGTAAATAAGACAAAGGAATGAGGACGCTAAAGGCTGAACGTTTGGGTCACCCCCGCGCACCCCATTCATATATGGAAACCTGATCTCCATTGTGATGGTTTTTGGTTGGGGGCAGTTGGGGAGGTGATTGGATCATGAGGGGGGGAAGCCTGAACAGGATTAGTGCGTCTATTAAAAAGTCCCCAGAGGGTTCTTTCACCCCCTCTGCTGTGTGGGGACACAGCAAGAAGCAGCCATCTATGAACTAGGAAGCAGGCTCTCACCAAACACTGAACGTAACGGTGCCATGATCTTGGACCTCCCAGCCTCCGGAACCGTGAGAGATACATTTCAGATCCCTGTAAGCCAGCCACCCAGTCTATGACATTTTTGTTACAGCAGCCAGAATAAACTAACCGAGAGGAGATGGATCCTTTTGAGCATCCGGTATGTGCTAAATGCTATATAAAATATTCACCCTGTCTGGTGAAACAAGAATGGGTGTAGAAGTGTAAACTGAATTTCTGGGAGCCGAGAAATCTCTGTTTGGAACCTGACTGGTCTTGTGTCAAAGACCACATGCTTTCCTGAGTGTTGTGGCCTCTACTATACCAGCTTGTGCATCACCATCTAAAACCAGAAAATGCTTTCTTGTATCTTGCCCAAATCCTTCCTGTTACAGGATATGTACCTCCCCCCTTTCTCTCTTCTCTGATTTATCTCCAAAAATGAAGTCACTTTCTTTAAAAATTAAGGCACTTTCCAGCCTTGGCGGGGGGAGGGGGGGTGGGGGGTGGAAATACCATGTAATTCTTTGGGAGCTATTGTTTCTATTGTTTCAACATCACAAGCATTGCAGAGGGTTGTATTATTAGAGTTAGGATGCTGATGTGCAAGGGCAAGATTGAAAGGAGAAAGAATTCTGCCTCATTGCTAAAAGTAGGATGTTCCCTGGCTGAGAATGTCTTTTCATAAATTCAGGTACAGTGAGTTATATTATCCATACCCCCATGCCGTAATCCACCCCTGTCTCCCAGGGGCTCCCCATGACATATTGAATATTTTGGGGGTTTGCTTTAAAGCCTTTCATTATCAAATAGTGTTAGGGGAGCCAGTGTGTAATGAGGAAATTGGCAGGCGTCCCAGAGTGATCTGAGGGTCTGGGATTCAGAATGTTAAGCCACCATTCAAAACCCAAGTAATTAAAATTAATTAAAAATCATTAGATAAACTTTCACTTTTGCAATTTCAAGGTGCGACCCAAGTCACCAGAGCTCATAAAGGATGTGCGTGTTGTCGCGTCTACGTGAAGTATTTCCATGACCCGAGCGTGGACTGAGGGACCGAGCTGGAGGAAGCTGCATCAGGGAAGTATGGGGAGTCAAAACCTTCGTCTACAAAGATGAATAAATAAATCAGTGCATATCCATACCCGTGGATCCCTGGCTGACAAGGCACTGCTTGATCTATTCACTCTCCGATCATCAACCAACAGTATTTATCGTTACTCTCCATTGCTCAGCATTCCCAAGGGCTCTGTTTATTTCAGCAGTGTAGAGAGCATCAGATCTCCCCTCAGGTTACTTACGATCCCATCTGGATGGGGGGAGATGGACAAAAAGCCAAGAATAACGCAAATGGAAGAACGTAGAATGACGTATCACTCCATCATTTCTTCAGCACACACTTTGAAGCTCCTACTTCCATAAAGGCAAGCACTGTGTTAGGGTGTGCGTGGATACAGAGCCCTTGTCTTCAATGTCTGCAACCTGCTATGTAGAGTCAACTGCTTGGGGAGTAAATTCTGTGACACTCATGGGTTTGGTATGAGCATGATGTGTTTCTGTGGTAGGTGCAGACAGGAAAGATGCCACCCAGTGATGAGTGAGATGAGGTAAGGATCAAACTAAGGAAGATCGAATAAGTAGGGAATGCTTCTCTGCAATCATGTCTTAGACAATTGGGATTCCATACACAAAAACTTTTTAGGCCAGAAGTGACCTGAAAAGGGCATGCCCTCCATTTGAGAACCACAGACAAATGAGAACATTTGTTATGTAATTTCTACACTACCTTCATGTTAAAGTGTCATCACATTTATTATACTGGGGACAGATGGTCCAGATGAGCATGGTCTCTATACAGATTGGAGAATCTGAAGGATTGGGAAGTCAAACTAGAGTCCCCATTAAAGAAGCCAGGGAAATGTATTCTGAGGAAGGGGATAAAGAATTTGGAAGTGGAAATAATGGCTACTTTCAAAGACTTGAAGACTTTAAGACTTTGTCTTAGGTGGACAAAATAATTCTTACATATTATTTTTTTCTTTTGGATAGAATCCCCCGGCAAACAAAAATCTCACACTGAAATATAAAGAAAATGAGCAGGAAAAATGGAGAAAGAGATGCTCAAATTGAAGCAGGAATGTTCCAGGAAAGAGAGACAGCTAGCTCTCTCTTCTCACCACGGACAGAGGTGAGGGGGTCCCCAGAAATCCCAGAGCCAAATGGAACAGTCTTTGAAAAACATGCACTGGAAGCTAAAAGTTGGATTAATCAAAGGGTGGCTGATAATAGGGCTTAGAGTTTGACTCAGCATAAGGAAGAGTTTTCTAATGAGTAAAGCTTACTTATTACTTACCCACAAGGAAATGGGATGCTCTAATGTAGTGACTTCTGTGTCTTTGAAATGGTCAAACAGTAGCTAGAAGGTCACTGTCAAGAAACTAATAAAAGTATTTCCTGCTCTGAGGAGGAAGAAAGGACATTGCCTCGAATCCCTTTTCAACTCTCAGGTTCTGTGAGTCTTTGGCATGTTCCAAGTTGTATTTTGAGGGAGCAGGAGGGCCAAGAATTGAACCCAAGACCTGGCCTCCAGATCTTGGAAAATTTGGGGTATACCAGTGAGTCAGCCATCAAGAAAAGTGTGAATGCAGGATTTTGCCCAGGAGCAAAAGAACAATTAAAATGCCTGCACATCCAACTTGATGGCATGTGCCTGGGGACTTCGCTATCATCAGTCTTCCTATCAGGACCGCGGAGAGGCAGCTGATGATGGTAAGCCTCTCCTGCCTCGCAAGGAGGAGATCCAGAAGACAGACCATCTGCTTCTTGATGTAAACCTCATAAACATAAGAGTTTTTCTTTCCTTGTGCTGTGGTCCCCATGCCTTTTGGATGACCTCCCTTTCTCCTGACAAGGAATTCAACTTATTCTAACATAAGTGTTTTTTATTAGTTGAATTCCCCTCCCCCCTGAAAAAAAAAAAAGGTTGGTTGAATGTCCTAAATCCTAGTAACTGAAAATGTGACCCTATTTGGCAATAGGGCCATTGTGGATGTAATTAGCTGGGATGAGGTCATACTGGAGTAAAATGGGCCCCTCATCCAATAGGACTGGTGTCCTTATGAGAAAGTAGCCAGGTGAAGATAGAGACACAGGGAGAACAGCAGGCGAGACAGAGGATACGAGTGACGTATCTATAAGCCAAGGAATGCCAAACGTGGCAAGCAGCACCAGAAGCTAGGAGGAGGCAAGCAAGGATTCCCCTGCAGGTCTCTGAGGGAACGTGGTCCTGCTGACACCTTGATTTTAGACCTTTGGCCTCCAGGACTGTGAGACAACAATTTTCTGTTCTTTTAAGCCACCCAGTTTGCTTGTTACCGCAGTACCAGGAAAACGATCCAGTGACTTTCCCCACGACGGTGTCTGTTACAAAGAACCGAATTGCTCCTTTTCCTTCCAGGTCATGTCAGAGCGCCCACGATGGGCAGAAAATTGGCAGCTGGTTTTCTCTGCTCTGCATCTCACCTCCTGTCTTCTAACACGATCATCCTCCTGAATCTTGAGAATGTTGGCAGGCAAGAAAGCAGGGATGAGCGTCAGGGCAAGCGGGCACTGTCTTGAAGCTGGTCTTGGTTTGATCAAGATGCCTCATCAGTTTAGAATTTCACTTAGCTGTCTGCAAAATGCAGCTAGTACTCACTATACTGTCAGTCTTGTGAACATTTCTTATGGGTAATACGAGGGCATCGAAAAGTGACAAAAACTTTGAGGTACCCAGATGAGAGTGTAGGAGAATCCAGCACAGGGGGCACAGGACTGTCCCAGCAGCTTTGCTGGATGGTTCTGGAAGGTCCAGGAACCAGAGCCAAGCCAGAAGGATGGATGCCCCTGGAACACTGGTGAGGTCAGAAACAGGGGAGCAGTTAGTAACGCAGAAAGACACATGAGTATCATGAATCCAGGGAGGAAAGTCAAGTTCAGACTTGAGCACGTCAGGCCAGCCAAAAGGGAGCAGGCAAGGTGTAGAATCCAGGGCAATGAGTCCAGGTTAGCAGATAGCTTTCCGACTGGGCAAGGACATGGGCAAATGCAGAGACAGACTACACAGAAGGAAAAAAACCAGAACATTCTGAGGCCTAAATGGAAGGATTGGAGTCAAGCAGAGTGACAAGACAGCCCCTTCTTATAAGACTGCTCCTCAGTTCTGTAGGCACAAACTGGATTTAATCACTGTTCCTCAGATAGAACTGTTTGCCTTCCTTCCAAGTTATGAGTAGCCTTCTTGGTCAGCATCAATAAGGGTCAGAACACCCCGCAGCTTTTACTTCTAAGGGATGAAGTGACTAAAGCCTTGCCTTCAGCGGGAACACAATTAAGGTAGCTTTTGCAATTATAATTATTCTTTAGGGTGAAACAGGTTCTATGGGCGTTGGTGGTCGCCATATGCATTCCACACCGGGTCCGGCCTCCAGCTACTCCCATGTCAGACTCTATTGTTTGTCTTAGAACAATCAACACAAATAGCTTTCACAATTCAGAACAAATACACAAAGAACAAAAAACAACAACAACAAAAAGTCCACAGCAGTTTGGAAACAGCCTGGAATTCACTATCGTTCTGTGTTATTTTCTCATTAGAGCTTTAACCTGCTCAATTCTAAGCGGGAAGCTTCAGGTACTGCAATCTACAAAACAGAGGCATTGTGGTAAATAAATACCAGACGGATAAGGCCCGAGGTTAGCACTTCTCAGAAGTCATAAGCTATTGCCCCAAGCTACCCGTGTGTGTGTGGCTGTGGAGAGAAGAGCCTAATGACCCCAAATGAGGGGCCACGTACGGGAGAGTGGGTGTGCAGTGTCTCAGAGAGTTCAGGGAGAAGCCACAAGCAAGCCGGATAGGCTGTCGTATTGCAGTCAGTCGGTAGGAACGTTTTTCATTTCATCAAAGGGACAATGAAAGAGATTTTCAGGAATAGAGACAGAAAGCTGAGTGCCCTCCCCGGCACTCCTCCTCTGGGATGTGAACATCTTTCATTTACAGCTCACTTCGTCAATGTTTTGGATGAAGCAACTTATTTTTCCTCTTGGTTAGTAAAAATTGCATAACTTCTACCCAGTGTAATTGTTTGGCAGTCGCTCCTGTACCCAAGCATGTGTATGGGCACCGACCAAGGTGCCATTTCTTGAGCGCCACTGTATGCTACGTCCTTTTGTGCATTATCTCATACAATTATCCTAATAGCCTTCTGATATAGATGCTAACACCTTATTTCATTGGAAGAGGAATCTAAGATTCCATACGGCCAAGTCGCATACCCAAATCCATACGCTTCATAAGCAGCACAACTGGGATTGGAAACCAGAACGGTTACGATTGAAAAAGGATCTCCAAAGGCGGAATTTGAGCCTAGTGATAAACGAATCGTGAATTGCTTTCGGAAAGAATTTCCTGTTGAGAAACAAGTCAATGAGGTGAAAAGAAGGAAGGAAGAGAAAAGGACCAACATGTATTGTGTATCCCCTATGTGGGCAGGGGGTGACTCTTGACATGCCTTTCATTCCCATAACATAGAAGGTCTGTCTCTCATTCAATGTTGGCACTTTCTTTGCCACTTTACAAGGCTTCTCCGCAAGAATTGGGTTCTCAGTTGTCTTATTTAGACTTCTATTCTTGTATCCCCCCCTCCCTCTCCCCATACCCACTGACTTCCTAGAACGTTGGACCTAATAGTTATGGAGGATAGTGATTCAACGTGACATTTATGGCTCCCTTTCTGGGTGCTGGTCTTTATGTGGAACTCTTATTTGGCCTTTCTCTTTTAATCCTCAAAAAAGCCATGAAGAAGATGGCCTATTATCCCTATATTATGGGTAAGAATACGATTGCTTTCTCTTATTCCCTCAATGCATTCAAATATTCCCTTATGGATTCAGGGATCATGACTTGGGAAGGAACCCAGGGCCTTCTGCAAGTAATACAGACTTGCGTGAATACAGACGCAAACGCCCTCTCCCCCAACTTGCCATCCAATGAGAGGACGTTTCTTTTTGTTAGCATTTATCCTACCTCTTGTTCGTTCAGAGTACCCTCAGAGTCAGGGCACAGGCAGGGGAACCAAGATTATTTAGATTCTCATAGCACAACAGATAATGAGCGATGTAAGATCTGCCAGGGTGAGGTCGGTGCCCCATGAGTACCTTTATTAAGGTGTTGATAGAGCAGACCCCCCTGTCCTGCAGCTCTGTCCAACCCCGGTGGGGTCTGCCTTTGGAAGGGGATCCTGACAGGCCAACCTAAAGAAGATGAAAGAGGCAGCAGGGCAGGGGACAATGGATGGGCTAATGTGCAGGAATAAACTTTACGGCTCTGGGGCAAGGCCGCCATAAACCTCTTCCACACTGCACAGCACAGGTTGTGACGGAGGCGACGTGCCTTGGGTGGTGGTTTTACTTGGGATCCTCCAGGGAACTCTGGTTGGCAGACCTGCCTCCTGTCTCCTCCCTGCCATGCAAGGGCCACCATTCCTGAGCTCTGCGGTGGCTATAAACTTTGGGACAGGGCGGCAGGGTCCGCGGTTCTTAGGAGGAACCTCAGGGGACTCTAAAGGCCCGGGCAGCTCCATGGGGTTGGAACTTGAGCTAATGGAGAATGTTGCCTACGAATAGGGCCCAGTGACACATCTGAACACATTTCGAACAACTTTTAAACGTCCTCTCATCCGTGTCCCTGTCTCTTCTTTGGACCAATTCAAAACCATTTCAGACCAAACGCTTCTATTTTCAAAACCTGCCAAATATAAAATTATATGTGTGGGTTTTTAACCCAACAAAAAAAAAAGTTTCCTTAAGTCTAACCTTAACCACTCATGTTTCAGGAACACAGGCTATTTTGTGTGTGTGTTCTGCCTTCTGAAGTGGTGAAGGATATTTCAGTGACATCTTGAATCATTTAGAGGGACTCAGGATTCAATTTAATTCAATAAATATTTACTGAGTTCTTCTGTATCTAATACCGCAGTGGGGCCACGAGGGTCACAAGGTTGATAAGACCACCTTCCACCGATTCTCGAGAAGCTCTCAGTCGGGAGATGGAAGGCATTTCTGACATCACGAATTACGCAGAATGTGGTAAGCGGGACAGTAAGGCTGCATGAGGAGGGATCTGGAGCTGTTGATTTTTTTTTTTTTTTTAACGTTTATTTTTGAGACAGAGAGAGACAGAGCATGAACGAGGGAGGCACAGAGAGAGAGGGCGACACAGAATCTGAAACAGGCTCCAGGCTCTGAGCGGTCAGCACAGAGCCCGACGCGGGGCTCGAACCCACGGACCGCGAGATCGTGACCTGAGCCGAAGTCGGACGCTTAACCGACTGAGCCACCCAGGCGCCCCTGGAGCTGTTGATTTTTACCTGAAACCAGGCAGTGCTCTGGTGGAGACAAGGACACCCGGGAGAGCCCCCAAATGGGATCGGTGCCAAACAGACAGGGACAAAAGTCTGGGGGAGCCGTGGCACAGATGTCTGCCCAGAGGAGGAAGCTGGCAGAGTGGCCTCGGCTGGCTGTGACTGTAAATCTGGATCCTTGCCTCCGTGCTGGCACTGACTGGGTTGTCTCTGTATATCACATTCTTCCTATGCAGCATTCAGTTTTCCTTCCTCCATTCACTGGTCTAATTAACATTTATTATACACATGCCTACCGTGTTCTCGGCCCTGAGCTGTGCGAGAGGAATTCAGCGGTGAACGAAACAGACAGATGGGAGGGTCGCTGCCATCGTGGAAGAAGGCGTAGAAATAAGAATAATTAATTAACGAACATGCCTCGAGCATAATCCGTGGGGCAACATGCTGCCGAGAGGAGGTGCTGTAAGGAGCCCTCAAGCCCCTGGCGAGGCAGTGGGGGTCCTACGCGTCGCAATGTGAGGTCCTCTTAAACTGTTGTTCCACCTTAGAGCCTATAAGAGCCAATGAAATTGGGAGGTAAATAACTATTTCAAGAGTTTGGAAGAAGAAGTAAGCGCGTGCAAAGATGCTTAATTAACGTCATTCGTCATTATGAAACTGCAAATTAAAAGCACAATGGGAAGCCATTACATACCTGGTAGAATGGCTAAAATCTAGAAGACTGACCAGACCTAGTGCCTGAGCCACAGGAAGTCCCCAGTGCGCGGTGACAGTAGAAAATGATACAACCACTTGGGAAAGAGTTTGGCACTTACTGACCAAGTCAATCCTATGCTGATCACAAGATCCAGCCAGCGACTTCTACGTGTTTATCTAAGAGAAAGGAAAGCACATGTCCCCACAAAGACTTGTACAAGAATGCTTATAGCAGTTTTATTGGTAACAGTCAAAAACTAGAAACACCCCAAATGTCCATCAAAAGGTACAGATAAACAAGCCGTGGTGGGGACTATTGACACGGAAACATCACGGATGAATCTCGAAATAATTGCATTGAGAGAAAAGGAGCCAGAAGAACAAAAATACGGAATGTATGATTCCGTTTATATCAATTCTAGGAAATGCAAACCGATCTATCGTGACAGAAGCAGATCAGTGTTTGCTGGGACTGGCGTGGGGAGGACAGAGCGTAGCAGGGAGGTGGCACAGGAAAACACGAAGAAACTTTGGGGGATAGAAAATATGTTCATCATCTTGATCGTGGTGATGGCTTTCTAAGTATATACTTACATCAAAACTTACATTATAAAAAAGTTATAAACTTTAATACTTTTTTTTAATTTTTTTTTAACGTTTATTTATTTTTGAGACAGAGAGAGACAGAGCACGAACACGGGAGGGGCAGAGAGAGAGGGAGACACAGAATCGGAAACAGGCTCCAGGCTCTGAGCGGTCAGCACAGAGCCCGACGCGGGGCTCGAACTCACGGACCGTGAGATCGTGACCTGAGCCGAAGTCGGACGCTTAACCGACCGAGCCACCCAGGCGCCCCAAAAAAGTTATAAACTTTAAATATGTACAGATGATTATGGCAATTGTACTTAAAAATGAGAAAAAGTGAAAAACTACATATCTGGAAATCTTAAGATTTCTCTATGAAGATACAAGTCAGACAAGACATGTATGTGTCTTACAAATTGGACTATAGGAGCAAGGCATCTCTCTCCACCTGGAAGAAGTATTAAAAACAATATTAGTTAATATGCATTAAGAACTTGTAATGTGTCTGCGACCAGGCTGTCTGCATACGTGATCTCAGTTAAGCCCCACGACAGCGGTGAGGTTGGTACTTTCATTAATCCCATTTTCAGCTAATAAAATTGCAAATCAGGAAATGTAATGATTCGTCAAACATCTCAAGACATCACCAAAATTTGAAAACAGACCCATTTGGATGGAGGTGCTTGGGTGGCTCGGTCGGTTAAGCAACCAGACTTGATTTCGGCTCAGGTCATGACCTGATGGTTTGTGGGATCGAGTCCCACATCAGGCTCTGTGCTGGCAGCGTGGAGCCTGTGTGGGATTCTCTTTTCTCCCTCTCTCTCTGCCCCTCCTTCCCTCCCATGCGTGCGTTTTCTCTGTCTGTCTGTCTGTCTCTCTCTCTCTCCCTCCCTCTCAAAAGAAAGCAGGCCTATTTGATTTTTGAGTTTAAACTCTTAATCACTGTACTATTGACAAAACATACCTACTTTGGGGAAGAATTGGGGGTCAGTCTGTGGGGGGATGTTGATGACAGAGTTGAGTTTGATGCTAAGTATTCACTGTTAGGAAAGTACTTAATTTGAGTATTAATTTCCCAATTCAGAAATAATACAGTGGTAACACCTGCGATAATTCCATAATTTAGAAATCCTTAAAAACATCCTCTTACCTCTCTCGGAAGGGACCTCTTGCCACTGTTGGTAATGACCCCTCGTCTCTGCCTGCTCAGCTGCCCAGCCTCTTGGCTGCTCCGCTTTGCCAGTATATTCCCCATAGCAGCCTAAGTGATGGTCTTGAACCTGAAATAATATCTTCCCACTTTCTTAAAACCACCTGCTTGTTTCCCAAGACACTTAAAATCCAAAGTCCTAGTTCCAATTTGGCTTGTCTTTTTTTTTTTTAATGTTTATTTATTTTTGAGAGGGGGAGAGAGAGAGAGAGAGGACACGAGCAGGGGAGGGGCAGAGAGAGAAGGAGACACAGAATCCGAGGCAGGCTCCAGGTTCTGAGCTGTCAGCACACAGCCGGACGCGGGGCTCCAACTCACGAGCTGTGAGATCATGACCTGAGCAGAAGTCAGCCGCTTAACCGACTGAGCCACCCAGGCGCCCCTACTTTGGTCTTGTCTTATACCAGTCCCTCAGGCTTTCTCCTCCTCGGTCCCCCCAGCCACCTCTCTCTTCTCAAACACATTGCATGAGTTCCCATCGAAGGGCCTTTGCAACTGATGCTCCCGTCCTCCTGAAATGTTGTTCCTGTCAGTCTCTATATGGTTCACCTTTTCTTAGCGTGGTCTCCATTCAAATGTCTCAGTTCAAATGTCAGATCTTCCCGAAGTACCCAAGATAAAAGAGTCTCACACTTGACCCCATGGCTGTTTTTACCATTACATTGCCAAGTTTTGTCATTTTTATAGCATTTACCACTATCTGAAATAATCCTATTTATTTGGTTATTATCTGTCTCTCTTCAATTGATTTGCTTTCCATTAGAATAGGAAATATGTCAATCTTGATTTACCATGTAGCCTCAGAAGAGTGTCAGGCACGTAGTAGTTGCTTACGAAATATTGAGTGAACATATTGACTACACAAAAGAATAAAATCCATGATGCGATGCGATCCCAAACTTCACCAGTATGTGTTGTAATCCAACATCTGAGAGTTTCAACTGCCCGTATGCGAGGTTGGATGGCTGCTACTACCAATATGTCAGACTCTTTGTTAATAATTGATTTTTTTTCCATTTTTTAAGTTTAAAATTCCATCTAGCGAGCCACGCCAAATAGACAGCGTCTAGTAAATCTGTTGCAACACGAAAACCGCACGTCCTTTGCTCTAATGGACCTAAACTCACCATCAAATGCCATGCCTTGATGCTCTGTCAAGGTCGCATGGACTCAGCTTGGCCCCGGGGTTCGGGCAGGCACCGTTGAGCGACACCTTCCCTTATTTCCCACTTATTCTCCCTTTGAGACTTTCTTCTGTGATGATCTGTTTATGAAATAATCCCAACGTAAATCCTGAACTAGTTGAGTAGTCACAACTACTTCTGAGTATCACAAATCATTTGCTTCTTTGGTGCTATTCTGAGGAGAGATCTTCATAGCCCCGTCTTTGGGTTACCGAACCTGCCAATTCTCCCTTGTGGCTGCCAAGAATTAGCAGCATCAGCGAAAGCTCAGAAACCCAAGTTTCTACCCATTATAATTAAAAAATAAATTACGGTGGTGCTGGACAGCAACCCCCCCTAATGAGGGTGACTGCTTATGGGTTTTCTAGAACCCAGGTTTGAGGTGGCTCTTTGGTGGTGGGCAAGATGCTGGAAAGAACCTAGATCATAAAGTTGGTGGGGCCAGAGATAAGTAGACTGACCCATCTTTGGATTATGTGGCATTTCTTGAAAAATCCTTCTTCACGAGGGCCGTTTCCTAGCTGCAGAGAACCAGAAAGGAAACAAAAGAACCTTCTTCTTTTTTTTTTTTTTTTTTTTTAAAACAACAACAACAACATGATGACAACAACAAACTATTCCTCACTTCTTTGTAGGTGGGTGCTGTTGAGAACGCAAAGAAGACATGACCCAAACAAGGAAGCAACCCCTTCCGCCCACGGGCAGTCAGGCATTTGCGAAAAGAACTAAGCCAAAGCAAAGCTACTGAGCAAGCACAATGATCTCGTCTTTGACCTTCCTTGAGGCACAAAGCGGAACCCGATGGCCCTGTTCTCCCCACCTCCGCCCCCACCAAACTCCTCCTCCCTGGCTGCCTGGTCTTGTTTCACCCTTCCTCCCGAGGCCCGGTGCTGACCGGCAGCTTTAGAGTCTGAATTATACCTTGAACCCACGAACTAGTATTGCAGCCTCAAAGACAGGCTTGTAATCTATGAAACAGTGAGCGGGGGCTGGTGGGGGGGGTGGTGGGGAATGCCCTTGTTTGCAGATAATGAAATCTAAGAGCACTGCTCCCAGGGAGAGGTGAAGGGGGACACTAGGGGATCTTAAGGAGGTGATGGTACCACCCAGTCCTGGAATCTCCTTACTCAGGGGTCTTGAAGACCCTTTAAGCTACTTCCTCGTAGCCCTTGGTAGAGCACTCCTTGAGCAGTAACTTGGAAAGGTTTCATGAGGCCTTGGCTGGAACAAAGGCCCACTAGAGGTGGAAACAGAACAGTAGCACATGTGTGCACAAATAGGCAGGTGTGTAGGAGTGTGTGTGTATGTGTGTGTGCATGCACACACACATACACACACACAACTGGCATGAAACCTTGAAGTGAAAATGGATTCTAAAAGTATTTGTTGAATAAGTGGATAAATAATATATGTTGTAGCCTCTAGTTACCAATCATAGTAGACTTCTTAGGATCATTGATCTCTAAGGCATACTAATATTTAGTTCAATAAATCCAGGCAAAATGATCATCAGTCTCTCCTAAAGTTCATATTTCTTTATCACAGCATTTCTATACCGTGGAAATTCCATGGGCTCACCGCCCCCCGCTCCAACCTCCACCCCATGGAGGCAACTATGGGCTTAAATTCCGAATTCATCGTTCAATAACTAGGAAACCTTGAAAAAATGAGTTAAACTCTCCGGGCCCTGGTTTCCTCCCCACACAAAGGAGATCGTCTGTATACCCTTACAGGGTGGGCATAACACCTCCCAAAGACAAGCCCCGTGAAAGTACTTTGCAAATTGTAGAGTGTGCGGCAGATGGGAGTTGCCAGATTGTTCCTCTTTGCTCTTTTTGGCCCTTGGACAAATACTGGAGCCGAGAATGGTGGGCTTTGTGTTCAGACAAGTAGGCCCCGGATGAGTTGTCGCCCCTTCCCGTCCCCGGATGGCAATGGTCGTTTGTGGTTTCTGGGCTCCGAGGGAGAGGAGAGGATTGTCCCAGATGCTGAAGGCAGAGGCAAGGCTACTTTCTGGATGCACCTTGGAGCTGGGTTCCTGGTTCAGGCTCAAGCCAACTATCGGTTTTTAGTTGTGGGTTCACATGGGCACTTAAAATAAACACAATGTGAATTGCTCGGTGTCTGTGTATATGTGTGTTTTATATAAAACGTAAACAAGCTACAGTCACAAAGCAGCACTGGCTTGCAAACCCAGAACATTATGCAGTCAGACCCGGATTGCAGGCTGGGTGACAACTAGATAATCGAGTGAGCAGAACTCCACTTAGATTCAATTCCATGGAACACGGGAAGCTGAGAATTTGAAGAAAAGAGAGGTGGAAGATGTGTGGAGTGAAAAGGACATGAGCTGGAATGGATACATGATACAGGCATCCTTTGGATGCAGTTATGGGGGTGAAAGTAGCAGATGGGGGAAGGTATTTGGAAGGGCAATGGCCAGTTTTCTCAACATGGCAAAAAAAAAAAAAACAATAATGACAGCTTAAGGATCATGCGACATTTTGATGTATGGCTCCTATTTGACCCCTGGGTTTCAGGGTATCAGCGCAAAGTTAAGGCCACTCAACATCACTGACTGGCTACATGCCTAGCAGATAAAACATTTCTCTGTATAAAAAAATTCATATGGAGCTTCACCTCAGCCTGGGTCAAGGGGCAGCAGAGTCCTTCTCTGTGGCCCAGAATATCTAGAGCCTGTGGGTTCTCCATGAATCACCAAGGGCCCAGGTTCCCTGGATGAAACAGGTACACTATGAGGGTTTTAATGTTGCCTGCAGTCGTTATGACCTTGTAAGCCTAGGAGTATGTAGTTGGGAATCACAGAAATACCAAGTAAAATGCCTGGAAGGGATTTGAGGGATCGTTCGGTCCAGTGCCTTCACTTTATAGGTAAAGAGGATGAGGTCCAGGCACGCCCAGCCAAGGGCTACGTCTGAGCAGTTAGACTTGAATTTGACTTCTAATCCTGTGGGCTTTCTAAAATAAGGAGGGCTGTCACCCAGTTCTTTGTAGGAGAGCGCAAGATTGTTATTTTCCATATCACACGTTTTCCTTAGCAATCATTTTCTGTGGTGTTTCATCAGGTCAGTCTATCGGCACGTCCATCCGTCCAGCAAAGACACAGATATACACCACCAAGAGCCAAATACATCATGGAAAGTGCTAGCGTAAACGAGGCATACTTTGAGAGGCCAAACTGAGTTTTCAATTTGGACACCCCCTGGCCTACTTCCGCCATTCTGAGCTGGCTCCCACACGAACTTTCTTATAAGTGGATGCAGACATAAATTGACTGGGCCACTAATTCATCCAGTTGAGGCCACTGCACTGCCTCACAGATATAGGAGCCATGCACTTTAGGAAGGGAGAGAGGAGAAAAGGAGGAGAGACAGAAGAAAAACAAAGGAGAAAATGACAAATGTAAAAAGAAAGGAGGCACACGAACTCTCTGGTCTACCCAGAATAAAAGGATCCACTAGCCAAAAGTTTCTCAGTACCCACACACCCCAGCGCCTCTCTTATATTTCAAGCTCTGGAATAAGAAGTTTTGCTTTCTCATTTTTCCGCCCAAAATAAAACTCACACCTCTCACATCCTCATTTTTTCATGTCCAGCTCAGATCGGAGAAGCAGCATCTTCCACACCTACCCTTGTGTCATGTCTGGCCCACTCCCCGGCAGCCTCGAGAGTCACAAGAAGTTCTGAAATTCGCTCAGTTGCAAATATATTTTACCACTTTCTTTGCAGCTCCCACACCTTCTTGGATTTTGAAAGCCACAGTAGCATGAACCGGGAGAGGAGCTGCTCCTCCCACCAGGCAGCTGTTGTAAGGTGATGTCATAGCACCCAAGGCCTGTTGAGCAGAACCTGGCAATGAGCGACGCTTCTATTTGCCCACCATCTTGCCTGTTAGGTATGCATCAGAGCGACCATTCCTGATTTCAAAGGCAGGCCCTCTTGCCTACATTATTAAGGTGCAAAGACATTATTGGAGATGAGCTGTAAGTTTATACGTATGGATTTATCTCTGTGCTTCTTATTTTTTCGGCTTCAGAGTTCCCTCATCCTCAGCTGTCCACTTGGACCCAACGTGGTGCCATCAGCCTACAATATTGTGATTTATAAGAAATATATATGTGTGTGTGTGTGTGTGTGTGTGTGTGTGTATTTGGTCACTCAGATAACCAAAATACCTTTATCAGATATATTTGGTCTTCTTCCACAGTTTCTGGATCCCAGTTCCTTGGAATTTCATGAGGAGCAATGGGGGCTGGTTTCATTATGATAGTTGGTCTCTTGTCCTCAGATCCTGAAACCACTCCATAGCCAAAAAGGTGAACTGGGTGTCTTGATGTTCATACCACGCTCCTTTCCACAAACAACCCGGTTTATGTTAATGAAGGTGACTTTTGCAAAACACCTAAGGGTGGGACTGGTTGCCAGAGAACCAACCATTAACAGAATGTTGGACATTTCAGCCCCACCCCCTGATTTCTAGGGAGGGGAGAGGGGGCGATGGTTGGATCAATCACCAATGGACAGTGAGTTCATCAATCATGCCTATACAATTAAGCCTTTATAAAAACCCCAAAATAGGGGACTTAGAGGGCTTCCAGGTTGGTGAACACATAAAGATTTGGGGAAAATGGCATGCTTTGAGAGTATGACAGCTGCGTGCCTCCCCCACATACCTTGCCCTGTGCTTCTCTTCCATCTGGCTGTTCCTGAATAATAGCCTTTTATAATAAACAGATCATCCAGTAAGTAAATTGTTTCTCTGAGTCCTGTGAGCCGCTCTAGAAAATTAATTGAACCTGAAGAGGAAGTCCTGGGAACCTCTGATTTATAGCCAGTTGATCAGAAGCACAGGTGACAACCTGGGCTTGTGACAGGCATCCGAAGTGAGGTGAAGGTGATGCAGTCTCAAGGGACTAAACCCTTAGCCTATGGAGTCTGCAACTATCTCCAGGTAGCGTTTTTCAGTCTTGAGTTGAATTGCAGGATGTCCTGTTGGTGTGCAGAATTGCTTGTTGCTGTGGGAAAGCCTACACAAAAGCCTAAGTGCGCGTGCACACACACACACACACACACACACACAGTGAAATTGGGTCCAGAAACCCTTTCACAGCTCTAACCTAAGGTGCCACGTGACATGGCCTTCTTTTTATTAATTTTTTTTAATTTTATTTATTTACTTGGAGAGAAAGGGAGAGAGAAGAGAGAGCCAGCAGGGGAGGGGTTGAGAAACAAGGAGAGAATCCCAAACAGCCTCTGCACTATCAGCACGGAGCATGATGTGGGACTTGAACTCATGAACTATGAGATCATGCCCTGAGCCAAAATCTAGAGTCAGATGCTTAACCAAGTGTGTCACCCAGGTGCCATTCAACATGGCTTTCTAAACATGACAAGTCCCCATGCCCTGATATCAGAGGTTCCCAGGCCTTATGCCTCTGCTTAGATGGGTCTCCCTTTAAGTTCATATTTCACCATTCTGCAGCTTTTCCTCTGCTTATATCTCACTTCTCCCAGGTCCCCCTTCCATCCCATTTAATTCCTCGAGCATCTACTGGGGTCAGACACTGGAAAAGCACTTTGGGGGTTGCAAAAAAAAGTATAAGACTTCTCTATATCCTCAGAGAGCCTCCAATCTAGTAGTAGGACACAGATCAGCACAGAAATCATTGCAAAGCAAGAATGTGACCATTGCCTTCTATAAAAGGGTATGAAATCAGATAGGAAGGAGAATCATACTGGTTTGCATGGAGGGAGGTGACATTTGAGGTGGGTCCGATGGAATGCGTAGGACGTGGAGTTGGTAGGGAGGCATCTACGGTGGCAAAGACAGTGAGGTAAGTGTGTGCGTGTGTGTGTGTGTGTGTGTGTGTGTTGGAAGTGTCCTATGGAGTGATTTCTCACACCTGCTCCGCCAAGTAGGGCTCTACAGGCTGCAAGTAACAGAAAAACCAATTAAAACTTGTCTACTAATAAGGACATTTATTATCCCCCATATCAAATAAATGGTGCCAAAGTTGGTTAATTTAGCAGCTCAGTGATGTCTGGGCTTCGTGTCAGCTTCTCTGTAATTTTCTTGGAATCCCCTCTCAGATCTGAAAAATGGTTCCAGAAGCTCTTAGCATCATATCCTCACGCAATAAAGTTCAAAGGCTAAAGGGGCTTGTCACTGTCTGCAATTCTTTTTACAAGAGTGAAAAACATTCCCAGAAGCCACAGTAGACTTCTCATCATTGACCAGGACATCGTCCCTTATCCATACCTTCCTTGACTGATCACTAGCAGTGGAAAATGGGATTGACTTAAACAAATCAAAATTTGCCCCTATGACCTCGGAAAGAAGTGTTAGGCTGCCAGAGACTAGAAGAAAATGCGCGTTTAAAATAGCAAAAAATAGGGATTTTTTCTGCCCCTTTGTGTTTGTTTTCTCTCATTTTTGTAAGTCTTTACACAGATAATTCTTTTTAAAAATTTTCCTTTAATGTTTATTTATTTTTGAGAGAAGCTGAGAGAGACAGAGTGAAAGTGGGGGAGGGAGAGAGAGAGACACAGACAGACAGACAGACAGACAGAATCCAAAGCAGGTTCCAAGATCCAAGCTGTCAGCACAGAGCCCACCACGGGGCTCAAACTCAGGAACCATGAGATCATGACCTGAACAGAAGTTGGACGCTTAACCAACTGAGCCACCCAGGCACTCCTGCACAGCCCATTCTTTCTACCTAGGATGCCGTACTGACACTTCACCTTCCTGCCAGGAGCTCCCAGAGTGTTCTATATGGCCCTAACCATACTGAACTATAACAGTTTTTTGATTGCTTGTCAACTCCACTCAACTGTGAGCATGTTGAGCGTAGGCACCGTTTCTTATCTACTTTGTATGCCTAGTGAAGAGCCCGGCCTACAGGAGATGTTCAGTGTATGTTGAACTGAATAAAGGTTTGGTGGGTAAATGAATGGATGCGTGGAGTAAATGAGGCTAAGTGCTTTAGGTGGAGGGAGGTACCATTTGAGGTTGGTCATGTTGGTGGTTTGGCACCTCTTCCTTCCCTTGTCTCGGCGATTAACCATTGTCCGAGCTCCACAGCAGATTGATTGGGCAGCTAGTGCCTGGCCGTTCAGCACTACCTTTAATAAGCTTGTGTGACAGAGACAGGTAAGCAATGTCCAGGCTGTAACTTGCTAGAATGTGAGTAAGCGAAGCCACGAGGGGGAAGTGGGGGGAAAGAGGAAGTCCTCCCTGGAGAAATTGATGGGATATTCTTGGCTATTTAATGGAATCTCAGAGGTACTATCCTATGTCTTCGTCCTCACCCTTGCTTTGATAACTCACAGCTTTTAATTTCAGGTGAGAGCACATAATGAATTGATCACAGCTACAGACCTAATGAGGTTGAGTGTCTTTGTGTTGATAAAAGCTTCCTGTTCCTCTCCATAAGCCATCGCCAAGTATGTATAGCCAATAGAGCCAGTTGAAGAGTTTATCAAATTCACATTTTCGTCCTAACTAGACAGATTGCAGGCAGTGGGGCTATCACGTGCCCCCCCGGCTCCCCCCACCAAATAAGACCCAAGCTGGAGGCATCACGGGGTCTTCAGGGAGGGAGCCTCAGTAGCTTCATCCTGAGCTGTGTGGTGTGTCCTTGTCCCCATGACCAATCGCAATTCCCTCCATTACGAATTCTGAGGAAAAGCATAATGTAAGGAGACCATAGGCACAACTCCTCCTCTGTCCCCTTTTGTGTTAGATGCCTTCAGTGTCCAAGGAGTGAAGCTAAGGTTATATCTGGAGGACTAGTGTCCGAAGGAGGTTAGGAGTGGTGCTCCGAAGGAGTCAGGCTTGGGAGCCAGAAGGACTCGAGTTTGAATCCTGAGTCTGCCATTTATGAACTTATGATCTTGGGCAAGGTACTTCCTAGATCTCTTTGGGTCTGCCTTTGTTGTTTTGTATGATGAGGATAATATGAGCACTGTCCTGATAGGGCTGCTGTGATGAACAAAAGCCATTATGTGTCGAGAGCCAAACGGAAGGTGCCTGTTACAGAGTTGCGTTCAATAAATATCACCTTTTATTTATTTACTTTTGTTATTCTCATAATAAGAAAAAAAAAAAGAAGAAGGCCTGGGTTATTTGTGGAAGCAAGGGGAATGGAAAAAGAGGCTTCTTGGGAAAAAAAAAATGAATGATTTTATTCCACACAGAGCTACATGAATTCTGTCCTCAAGTAACGTCCTCCCAGGAAGAGGAACAAAACAAAGGTACCACCAGAGAGTGAGGCTGATTTGTTTTGAAAGAATCTTGCGATCGGAAAAGAAAACCAAATCTGCTCCATGAAATTGAGCTACGGATAATAAAAGTGTCAACGTGGGACAGTGGTCAGAATACTGGCTCCGAGGAAAAAAAAAATTCATCATAGTTCAGAAAAAAATATATTCGGGCACCTTGTCAGTCCACATCTCATCCCTCTCTGTGTCACCCTGGCAGCGGATCTGCTTCGTTTACTGATAACAAAAAGAGAAAAGAAAAGAAGAAAGTTCGTATCATCCCCAGCTGATCGCCATGGGGCCAATATCGCCCGTCCATGGAAAACCACACTAGCGCTCGTGCATCATCAGCTGAATCGACAGCTGCGTGCAGACTTCATCGTCCCTACCGGCCCCTTGCATGAGGGGCAGGGTGAGGCAGAGGGGACTCTTCCCGTTTGGAGGGGGAGCTCGCCGGTCTCCCCAAACCATCCCTCTTCCCTAGAATTACCGGCGTCCCTGTGAGCCTGGCCGTAGGAGAGGTGACAGATCTCCGGAGAGGGGCAGCATGGTGGAACAGCCCAACCAGCTGAGAGCCCATCTGGGTGAATGTGGGTTTAAAAAGTTGACCTTGGTGCCCGTGTGACCTAGCACAGGGCCTGACTTCTAGTAACTTCTCAAGGTACCCTCAATGCACTAATGGAATAGAACCGAAGCAGAGGATAGAGGAACGAAAGGGGCAGGGTATGTTTCTTCTGGACCTTTCTGACACCTCTAAGGAAAACAGTTCTCAGTCTTCAAATATGCAAATGACCGGTCTCCATGGAGGAGGACCAGAATCTCCTATGAGTGAGGCCTAGGCATCTGTATTTTTTGAAAGCTCCACCCCTCAGCCCACCCCCCCCCCCCAAAAAAAAAATGTGCTGCATAGCCAGGATTGAGACCCGCAGGAGTCAGTCATTGAATTGCACTCAGCAACCAAAGGCTCATTTGGAGTTAGATAGGGTTGAGGCAGACATAAGGAGGGAAATGGTATTCTTGTAACGATTAGCTGTTTTCCTTGTGGGTTTTGTTTGACTTATAAGAGCAAATGGGTCCTGAATATTTCACAGTAATCAGGAATGAACTAATCACTAACAGAGTCTTAATCCAGACACGCCGCATTGCCATTGGCCGTAGAAGCCTCTTTGACAACTTGACCTAACAGAGGAGACATGGGGTACAACCGCAGTCCCATGAATTAAAGACCCTGGACTGGGGAGGGAGAGGGTTGCATCTGTCATGCGCCCACCAACACTGCATTTCTAGAACTTATGTGCAGAAATCCCTATCCCATTTCAGGCTGATCTCCTACCCCAGGCTCCAGTGGGATTCTTATTCCTGGTTTATTGCTTTCCGAGGGCTGACCGAGCCTAGAAAACTAGCCTGGTAGGGTTCTCCCTCCATGACCCAGAGCTCAGTTAGTTGGCTCAGGGCTGGCAAACTTTTCTCCAGAAAAGGCCAGAGAGTAAATAATTGGGGCTGTAAATAATCACATCGCTGTTGTGATTGCTTTACTCTGCCAGTGAAATTTGAATTGTATACAATTTTTTTTTTTAATTTTAGAGAGACTGAGAGAGTGCGTGAGTGGGGGAAAGGGGCAGAGAGAAAGACAGAGAGAGAGAGAGAGAAACAGGCAGCAGCCCAGACTCAGCCCAGAGACTGTAGTTTGTTGAATCCACATTAGCTAAGGGGATGTTGCCAGAGCTGGAGAAGGGCCCTGACTGGCCTGTGTCCTCGGGTGGGTAGGGACAGAAGAAATACAAAGAGAACTCATCCCAGGCGATGACACAGGCTAAGTCAGCTCAAAAAGGCACTGAGGAACGTTCAGGAGGGACTCCCCAGATCCAGTTTCCATACTAAGACTTGCATTCCCACAGAAGAAGGGAGGCGTGCAGATGGGTGGAGGTTGAGGGAGATGAACAACAGCTTTAAATTTTTAACTGGTGCTCGCGAGTATGGGATTAACATCTGGCAAACCCCAGAAAGGGCTCCCGATTATGCTGGCTGAAACCTACTCACAAAAAACCTAATGCTTTTTTAGGATATTAAAGGAGAGGCAACATGCAGGAAGGAAAAATGCTTAGGAAGAGGAGAACAATTAGTTTCTATTCTGCAATAAATTCACCATTTGAGAGACAGATGGACAGACGGAGACAGAGCGAGAGACAGAGAGAAGCGTTTGCTCTCTCCCTCTCTGTCTCCAAATAAATAAACTTTTTTAGAAAAGTAAAGGACACTTCCTCCTTCACTTGTAGCCCTGGTGCCTTGTCTTGAGGCATCCTATTCTGCTCCCTTGCTTCCTGGGTTGTCATGAGGGCCGCCCCTTAGGGTCATGCCGATTGTTCCCTCCCCCAGGACACCCAACTGAGGCAGGAAGGGACGGCTGGAATTCAGCTTGCCTTCTGCTTACCAAAGTGTGCTCCGTCAGGGTTGTGTCTGATCCCCCCTACCCCCATCGTCACTCTCATGAAGGGCCACTGTTCTCTCTGCACAAACATGGTCAACAAACAGTATGGACAAGCCACTATGTCCACCTAGATGGGCACCTTTTCTGGTTGACTCAGAGATACTATATAGGCTTGTGTTGGCACAGGGGGTCCTCTTCAGGACTCTCGCCCCAAGACAGGGTAATGAAAGCAAACTAGAGGCCTTCTCCAGAAGTGAGAGAGATGTGGGAAGGCCTGAAGCCAGTGAGAAGACAAATGTGGTTGGGTGCTCATCGCTAGCCAGAGGTACCTAATGTCTAAAGACTTAATGTTGTAAGTCTTTTAGCGATAGGCTGAAACTACCTGTCCTGAAGGACACCCTAACTTCTCTCTGGTTCTGGTGGTCACTGGGGTTTGAAACAAGTCCATTTCAGACCACAGGCTAGCAGAGTTTGGCTTCTAGTACTGAGACTCAGGTACCCAGCTTGCTGAGCCTGGGCATCAAAGGCTCACACAGCACTCTGACACCTGAAACGGCATGATTATTGGAGTCCGGAGCCCCTAGAGTGTATGGTTTCTGCTCAGCTTTCCTTCCCCTGAGGTCTTGGGTTTCCTTCATTTTAATCCAATTAAAGAAAAGAAAAATCAGTAAGTTTTTAGCACTAGTGGAAAAGGGCTCCATTGACAGCAGCTTAATCATTGTGCTAAGTGAGGTTAATTTCCACCCTTGGTCTTTAATAGGCCGGATACTGGAGATGAATTTTTCAGCTGATGCCACACTCAGGTCACCTGGCCGCCCATTTTAATCAGAAGGCTTCCCCAGCTCTGATTTTTATGTTTCTAACCACTCACCCAGTGTTCTTCTCTAGAGGCCGACATCACATGAATTGCGGGACAGATTCCTCCTGCGTTGAGTTGGCGTAAGAAGATCCAGCCTGCTCTCAGTCTGCTTCTTCCTCACCCCCACCTCTAAACACATATCGTTTCTTCTTTGTAGACTCTGCCATGCACTTGTAGAAGATGGTGTTTGAAAAGTCATGTGTCCTTCCTTCCTTCCAGATCGTCTAGGACTGGGGGGAGGTGGTCACTGCAGCATCCTCTAATCTGAAGATGTTGGGAGATCAAAGAAGCACGGGGAGATCAACACAAATTAAAACCAAATTAAAAATGATACCAAAGGCCAGAGCATGTAGACGAAAATCCATTAACTGCCGATTTATGGTTTGGTGACCCATGATTGCTTGCTGGGTGATAGAAGTGAGCATGAAATCTGTTAGTTTCTAGGTATGTTTGGAGAAGCCCACACAGCTCTGAGAAGTATTTCTCATTTAGGCCAGATTAAAATCTTTCCGAGCGGCCTTTCTGGATTGAAGAACATTCTGCCAATCTTCTCCAAGGGAGGTAGCACCGTGAAAGGCAGGGCTGATGCAACCTGGCTTCTTGAAACATCATGTGCCACTCCTGGATGACGTCCCTAGGCATAGCGGGGAGACTGACCATATGTCAGGCCCACGTTTATTCTAGTGGATTCCCAAGCTGTATTACAGAACCAGGGTTTAGTCAGAGGCTAAGAATTGAGCACAGTGATGGCTCAGACAAACTTACGTTGTTAGCCTCTCTGGGTTCATTGCCTCCGTAGAGCAGCCACAGGCAGAAATTCCTGGATTTGCCCAAACTAGAGGCCATAGTTCATCCGTTCATGTTTCCGGTGCTGTCTCGGGAAGACATCACACTAGAGTGGAAGAAATATTTGGCCTTGGTCCAAATAGACAACACGGGCAATAATCTAGCCCAGAAGCCAGAAGGAATTTGGTACTCTTCCATTCTCCTGATCTTTTTCCTTCCAGTTATTTCAAAGTGGAGTAGGCTCTGGACCCAAGTGGATTTCTAGGCTGACAGACAGATACGGCAGACATTCATGCTGTCTTATCTCTGTAAGGGGCAGGCATCTCCTAGCCTCTGCTTCACGCTCCCCACCCGGATCGAAGGAGAGATTATCCTTCATATGGGGGTGTCAGAGCAAACGAGGCCACGTCTGGGGAGCCTCAGGCTTCGTTGGCACTCCTGTCATGGATTCTGCTATTTCACAGCAACAGGGACACTTGTAGGCTGCCTTCTTCCAACCCTAACTTCCTCCCAAGCTATCGTAACCTGTCTCTCATCGTCTGCCCTGCTGCGCAGGTCCTTCTTTTGATCAAATTCCACCTCCTTTTCCTCCCTACCATCATCAAAATGGATCATTCGTTACCTTCCTCAGCTTATTTTTTCTTTGCACGGATCATAGATCTTGCTTATGTCATACACCCTTTAATTACAGATTTGTTTATAAACAGAGCTCGTCTTAAGAGCCCCATAAAGCGAGGACTGCCTCTGACGGGTCCTTATACCTTTATAAACGTCGAGGCTGTGGCTTGATCGTAGGAAGAGTCTGTAAAAGTAAGTCGTGTCGAAATTAATAAATTGGATTACATTCACTTAAGGCCCTCAGATGCCTGTGTTGGAGAAGGTGTGTTATTGCCTTTAGTCAAACCACAGGCATTTATTAAGGCCTTCCCTCCTAGACCCCGTGGGAATTACAAAGAAAGGCTCCACTCATACAGCCTCTCCAGTGCTTTGACTATTTATGTATTTACAGTTTTCTCTAAACTATTTGGTGGTAACTCTCTGAAGAATGAGAAATTATGTTTTGCTGAGTGCCCACTGAGTACTCATCACAGGGACTGCGTATACATCCTTTCAGTCAAGCTCACCACAATAAGATTGATGGTTTTAACCCATTTTGTACAGCTGAAAAGATCAAGGTTGGGGTATGTTATGTATTTTGTGTGCAGTCAGGCAGCTAGAAAGTAGCAGATCTGGGATTCAAGCCTAGTTCTCTCCGACTCCGAGAGCTAAGCCCTTCTCACCATACTCTCCTGCCCCTCAGTGACCCTACCTTATTTATCTTTGTGTATCAAGACCCCAGCCTTACACATGGTAGGTACAAACCAAATGATTGATGAATGAATGAAAATCCAGTCCCTCAACTCAAAGAATTTATTTACAATCTAGCTGCAGAGTCAATACACAGAGGGGCTGAAAAATAAATAACAATTCAAAAGATATATAACAGTCCAGTACAACAATACAAAAACTGTCATAAGACTGTATAAGATTAATTGCCAAATGAATGACGCAGATAGTAAGTGCTGTAGGGCTAGAATGATCTGGCAAAGCCTCACGGAGAAAGATGTTTTAAGTACAACTTTAATATTTATGAAGTGCCTATTCTGGAGAAAGCCTTAGATGCGATGATCAACAAAACTCAACCCCCGATCTCCAAGTGCTTTGAGCATAGATGGGGAAGGCCAGGAGGGAGGGAAGGACAAAATACTTTCAAAATGGTTTGGAAACCAGACAGGGCCACTGATAGACGGGGAAGAAGAGGAAAGAGCTGTCCAACCACCTTCCCTTGTTTTTCTTTGCCTGTGCTCTCTTAAAAGATTGTAGTAGAGCCTTGCTACCCAATGTTTGGCTTAGGGACCAGCAGCATCAGCCTCATTTGGAAAATGCCTAGAAGTGCAAAATCTTCAGACCAAACCAGGCCTACGGAACTAGAATCTGCATTTTAACAAGATCCTGAGGGGGTCACGTGTTCATCGAAGTTTGAGAAGTGCTCATCTAGGGTGCAGAGCATTTAACCAGCTGGCACAGCCATGACTCTCCCCAGCTGTGCCCTCTGCCCCACTCCACGTTTGCGTGGTTCTCCTGGAGGCGACTTAGTGCAGCATTTAAGTCTTGCTCTCTGTTCTTCCACCAGTGTTGATGGATAACTTCCCCCTCTTCACCTGCGCTAGATCCCCTCCCCCAAATCCCTGACTTTCTCACCCCTGCATTTCACTTGCTGCTCCATTCCCTTCTATTCCAGTAGCCCGATTAGAAGAATTGCCCTTGCCACTCAGTCCCCTCAAATGTCAAATTCTCTCTGGCACTGCTGGACGTGTTAAGGAGAAGGAATTATCTTTGTGGTTAAATATAGACGGTGAGCCTCTCCCCCCCACACACACCCACACCAATCCCCTTGAGTCAGAATCAGCAGCAAGGGGAACAGAACAGAGAGAATGTTTTGCTTCTTCAGACGGGAAGGTATTGATCAGGTGGAGAAGAGAAACAAAACAAAATATAAAAACAGGAGAGAAAGCAAAAGCATTCAAGTCTCAGATGCAGCTGGTCTGGACACAAAGGGTCTGTCTCACTAGATGTGGATTTCACTTTCAAGTACAAAATGCAAAATGTGAGAGAGAAGATCTGAGAAGCCGAAGGAAGCACTGAATACTTGGCCGTTGCAATAGGAGACGTATGAGCTGTGATGGCTGAAAATCAACTCAATAGTTTTCCGAAGCAATTTTAATACAAGGAGAAAATGTTGTAGCCAGATCAGAAGTCAGAGCTGTGCACCACAGACAGCCCGATGCAAAAATGAGGCTACCTTGTGGAGAGAGAGGGGAGTGAAGGGGAAAGAGTAAGAGTCTCCCCCCTCGGTGTCTCAGAAAGTGTACCATGAGTTTTGCGGGTGCTTCCCATGTGTTATTTCACTTAATGCTCCCACTATGAGGAAGTAATATTCATCTTATTTCATAGGTCTGCTTAAAGAGATAAGGGAAATTGCCCAATATCCATGTACACACATCTATTGAAGGCATATACATCCAGCTGATCCTCAATATTCACGGATTCTGTATTTGAGAATTCGCCTCCCAGATAAAATGGATCGTAACCCCAAATCGATACTCATGGGGGTTTTACAGTCATTTGAGGACATGCATAGTGTGAGGAAAAATTAGAGTTGCCCAAAGTGCACATTCTCAGATAAGGTTGAATGAGGTGATTTCTCCCTTCACGTCTCAACTCTCATACTGTAACCAAGCGTTCTTTTCATGGTCTGTTTAGTGCCACATTTTTTATGTTTGTGCTTTTCTGTGGATGATTTCACTGTGTAAAAGGGCCCCAAGCACGATGCTAAGTGCCAGGGTTTCTAAGCGCAAAAAGGCTGTGACGTACCTTCTGGAGAAAATACGTGTGTTAGTTAGATAAGCTTCACTCAGGCATGAGTTATAGTGCTGTTGGCTGTGAGTTCAATGTGAACAAATAGCAAAATATAGTGAATTAGGTGCCTTGAAACGAAAACGCACATGATAAAGGTTAGGTGTTGGCCAGTGGCTGAAGCTGTCATGGCCAGGGGCTCACAGGAACCTAACCCTGTGAGTCCCCTAGGAACAACAGTTCTGTATTCGCTAAGTCATGTTCATGGCAACACTAGAGGACATAAAAGCTGCGAATAAGGAGAGTCAACTGTATTTTTTTCCACTCTCAAGTAAAATTACGCCCACGCATACACACACACGTATACATTTATCTTTAAGGAGACTCCTGGAACAGAAGACTTTGAAAAACCATTTGTGATGGGAGGCAAGACCTCTAAAGAACCTGCTCAACGACCTTTAAGAAGAAAAACTCTGAGTAAATGTCAGCTTTTGTTTCGCTGGATGAGGCTATAAATGTGGGGCCAGAGTTGAGCCATAGGCTCTGGTGGTGCTCCTTCTCTGCCCTCTCCTTCATCAGCTTCTCCCCTGAATATGTGTTGGGCATATGTTTTGAAAATTTTACATTCAAGACGGGCTAAATCATGAGTCTGCCCTATATGCCCGCAGGTCCCTGTCCCACACTGTCCCCGTGACTGTGGTTGGAAACTCAAATGGGTCACACTCTGACCCCATACTCTTTCCCCTATGTCTGCTTACCTCTGCCTTGTCGGGGAGCATTCTTCACCTTGGATTCTAGAATGCTGAGGAATAATTAGAAAGATCTTGTCACCCTTCTGTTGAGCACAAGTCACTTTCCTCTGGTTCCCCGAGCGCTGTCTTCTCACCAGGTCATCCTGAAACAAAAATGGAAACATTTGGAAATTCCATGTTTCAGACAGTAACAGTGGACGTTTTCCTAAGGACTGAAAAGTATCCTACAAGCTACAAGAAAAGTAGCATATGGCTACTTCTATGGCGTTTCCACATCTTATGATGAGGTATGTTTAATATCTGTATTGTTTCTCTTTTCCCTAATTTCACCGCACTCATCATATCTCTGGCTACTGTTCTTTTTCTCCCGTACAATGATTTTCACTTCTTTCCATTCAGTCCCCAGCTCAGTGTGTTCTTCCACCCCAACAAAGTTTCAAAAGCACAACGTTTCAAAATCCGTGAACACCTTTGCTGCTTTATTTTCCACCAACTCTCTTTAGCCTTTGACATCATTAACTATGTCCTCATTTTCTGAGCACTTGTGGAATGAGAAAATAAAACTTAGGGTAATAGAATGCTAGGGCAAAAGGGCTCCTAGAGGCCATAGACCAAACCGCTCAGTTTGCAGGGGAAGAAGTGAGTAACTTGCCAGAAATCATGGCTCCAGATGGTGGAAGGGTTCCAGTACCGACTCCCCAGTAGCATCTGGTCTTTCAGGCTGCAGCTTCTGCTATTCCAACATGGTCTCCTATCCAAACGTTATACAGGTCTGACTCCGGCCAACTCCATGATTGGCTGGGCTGGAGTACGTTCAAGGTGATAGATCTATCCTTTCTGTCATTTTACTCTCCTCTGCCTCCCCGGGGGCCTCTACCCCTCAGGCTGGGCTCTTTTGCTGATCATGACACCAGAGAATCAATACCAAGAAGAGAAGCAGATTGAAAGTGCCAGGCAGAATCCTTGAAAATGCCACAGTGCATTGATAAAGGTAAACTGATTAGAACTTTGCAGAGTTGAAGACCTTTGGACCTTTATTCTGTAGAGCAAAACAGTGGCTGTGCTGTAAAGGGAGGTGCACGTGGGGGTATCTCCTACTTAAGCTGTGCACTACCATTTGCCCAGATACCCCAGCCAACTTCCTGTCTGCTTCTAATAAGTATCGTGGGTCCTTGCACGTAGAAAGGCACACAGTAAAGGTAAAAAGACAAGACTTTTAGAACGAATAGGAAGGAAGGAAGGGAGGAAAGAAGGGAGAGGGAAAGAAGTGTCAGCTTAAGTAATCCCCACAGGTATGGCTGCTGCAGGGGTGGGGCATTCAATTCAGGGAAAACTCCCGCTCCTCATGAACAACTACTAAGAGTCCTGGACTCCAGCTTCTACGTGTAAAGCTGCTTCTTTGTCCTGAGCCTTTGGGAGGACTCCTCATACTGATGGAAAACTGGGAGGAATCCATCATATCACATACAGTGCCCCATGAGATTTAATTCCTATAATAAGCAGCTCACTGCTCACACCATGGCTGTCTCTCTCTCTCAAAAATAAAGAAACACTGAAAAAAAAAAGAATTTCTACAAAAGGGGGCATCTGGGTGGCTCAGTTGGTTGAGCGAACAATTTCGGTTCAGGTTGTGACCTCGCAGCTCCTGGGTTCTAGCCCCACGATGGGCTCTCTGCTGACAGCTCAGAGCCTAGAGCCTGGAGCCTGCTTCAGATTCTGTGTCTCCCCCTCTCTCTCTCTGCCCCTCCCCTGCTCACTCTGTCTCTCCCTCTCAAAAATAAATAAGCATTAAAAAAAGAATAATAAATAGCCCAAAGCTCTGGCAGGGCACAGATATAACAGAGTCAAAAGACATATCTTTGTTTCTATAAACCCCTACAGTGCCCTCAGAATTTGAAAGGAGAACCCGTGTTGAAGGGTGTTCCCTTTTTTTCTAACTCGCCAATCTTTTACTAATGGACTTTAAATATCATAACAGCCTAATCCCTGTTGTCCTTAAACTTTTTATTTCTTTTTGATTTCATTTTTATAGGGCAGCCGAAAGCTAGATTTTCTTTATTAAATTGAAGGGCAGAATGCAATGGGAAAATGTTTTGCTAGATGTAAAACACCCTACGAATGTTAGTCATTAATATTGTCATTTATTAACTAATGCGGATTCTCATTAGGAAGAGTTTGGTGAGTCTGTCTCCCACTTAGCCACCCTCAGCATCATGTGCTGTTAGTTTATGATGTGGAATAAGCTGGGAAGAGAGAGGAAGAAATAAACCTTCCATATGCCACACGCTATCAGATTAAAAAAAAAAAAAGGATCTCTATTTAAAGATTTCTTCATTCAGCAAATATTTATTTTTTAAAGTGTATTTATTTATTTTGAGAGAGGGAGAGAGAGAACGCAAATGGGGGCAGGGCAGAGAGAGAGGGAGGGAGAGAGACAGAATCCCAAGCAGGCTCCGTACTGAGCCGGAGTCGGACGCTTAACTGACTGAGCCGCCCAGGCGTCCCAGCAAACATTTATTGAATAGCTATTTCTGGAAGCAACACAGAGGTGAGTTAACTAGTCTACCCTCAAAGACCTTAGTGCATTCGAAGAAGAAGACATTTTTAAAAAAATTAAACAACAAATTTGTCGTAAAAAAAAAATTGTGTTCAGTGCAATGAAGAAAAAGAGCAGGTGCCGGGGAGAATGTAACAGGAGGCCTTAGTTACACAGGGAGGGAGGTTCAAGGACGAGTAGAGTGCCTAGCGCTAGAGCATGTGCTAGATTGATATTTATTGAGTGAATGGACAAGCAGTAAATGAATTAATTAAGGGTCTCTCTGCATAAGTGATATTTAAGCTGGGAACTGAAAGAAGCATAGGAAGGAGCCAAGAAAAGAGCTTGGGACTTTTAAAGAACGGAAAAAAAACCAGGAAGATGATGAGCCGGGAAGGTGATGTGAAGGACAGAGGCAGGGGGATGGTGGATCACACAGAGCTCCGCGGGCCACTGGCAGGATTTTGTTTTCTCTTGTTGGCATGGCTGGCCCGTGAAGCTTTCTCCCAGGAGTTAACCTAATCTGATTCGATCTCTCAAAGGATCGCTCTGGCTGTTGCTTGAAGAATGAAGGGAGGGTTGGGACCTAGGGGCCCACGTTCAGAGACCACTTAACCAGCGGTTGTAGGAGTCTCGACTAATGACCCCCATGGCGTGGCCCAGAGTGGAGGCAGCATCGATGGAAATGAGCGGACAGACTCATGAGGTCCGTTGAATTTTGAATTAAGCGACCTTCGATAATTGCTCGGGAGGTGATGGAGAGATCAGGCTGCCTGGAGAATTCTGGCTGGGGCGACTGAGTGGATGAACTGGTGGGGGACACTGAAGTGGTTGGGGGTGGGTGGTGGTCATAATTTCAATGTGAGAAGAAAGGAAACATCGCGGTCAGAGGAGAGCAGCATGTTGGGTCCAGGGAGTGAGATGGGCGAGCACTACTGTGCTCACCTCCTTTTTCCTCTGCGATCGGTGTTTCTCAATACGTCTTTCAAAAGCACCTGTGTGGAATGCAGTTCTACCAGCTCTGACTGGACAGTGCAGCACGGCACATGTCTCTTCTCTGGGATCAAGGACACCTGAAAGGAGGAAGCACTCTTTTCATTTGCAGGGGTTTCGAGACTCCCCCGAAGGCCTGCGCTGTGAAATTCACTAAGCTAGGATCGGTTGTTAGCTCTTCCTTACGCTGACCCTACTATCTCTGCACGGCATCCTCCTTTCCACGATTCTTTCACTTCTCATAACGTTTCAGAGAACCTCTCGATTAGGTGACAATAGTCATTTTTTTAAGTGTGTTAAAATACACATAACGTCCAATTAACCATTTTAACCATTGTCAAATGTACATACAGCTCAATACAGCTAGTATCAAGGGCATTCACTGTGGCACAACCGTCACCAGGGTCCGTCCCCTGAACACTTTCCGTCTTGCAACACAGAATCTCTGTCCCGGTTAAACAATAGCTCCCCATCCCCGCCCTCCCCCCACCCCCCCCACACACACTAATAGCGTTTTTTCACTTAGCTGTAACAATTTTAATCGCCCTGCAAAGGGAGATCTCCTGTTTTGGCTGGGACAGATTAGGCCATAGGCAGCGGAGTGGCGAACCAGCCAGCTAGGGCTTTGTCCTGGATGAGCATCAGAAGTTCCTGAATATGCCAGGTGGAAAAGAACAACGGAACTCCAAATGGGAACCAAAACGAGGAGGAGTCAGAGCCCACCATCAGGGGGCGACTTTCTGTGCCTTCCCAGGTAAAGCTTCGGCATTGCTGTGTTTTCCTGTGACCAGCTTTATGGAGATACAATTCACATAACATACAATTCACCGGTTTAAATTGTACAATTCGATGGTTTCGGTGTATTTACGGAGTTTGCAGCCGCCACGCCCCGTCAATTTGGGGACACTTTTATCACCCCCAGAAAGAAACCCTAAACCTATGAGCAGTCACACCCAACCCTCCCATCACCCACAGCCTGACTGCCTGGCCGGAGGCAACTATTAGGCTGCTCTCTTTGTTTATGAACTTCATGATTTGCCTATTCGGGACACTTCGTGTCAAGGGAAGCCCACAATATGTGGCCTTTTATGACAGGCGTTTTGTTTTAACAGAGGAACGCATTGCTCTTTGGCGAGCATTTCCCTTAGTAAGCGGTGGAAAACAATAGCCCTGACCCCACATCACAGCCAGACAAGCTGGCAGAATCGCAGTGTTGAAGGGGCTGACTGAAACGCCCCCTCCCTTGGGGTCCCCTGGGGCAGAGGATCAGGGTTTCCGAGCTCCCTATCTCATCATCCTGTCAAAAAGCATAAATGCCATCCCTTCTGTCCCCGGGGGAGTCCCTGGAGCTCAACGCTCCAGGTGATGGGAAAGCCTCGGGCCTCCAAGCATTTCAGGTCCCAATTCTCTGCCCTTTATCATCGGAGGTTATCCTGGAGGGAAGAGAGACTCAGGTTGACGCCGTGAAACAGGCCTTCCAGCAGGGCCAAGGGACCAAACGGCCCCCCGAACCACCAAAACACGGGAACCACCAGGAAGATTCTGCCCTAAAAATATTCTTGGGCTGGCACAGGAATTCCTCGGATAGCAATTCATTTCTTTGGGTAAATCATAAACTCGCCCTCCACGTGTTTAGCGCTTCAGTTTACCAAGCACTTGGGTACATATTGCCTTTGCAATATCTTTCATTCTATTAGTTTTGATAGAGCACTATCCATCTGTTTCCTTGTAACGAGATTGTTGAAGACGAGGGGCTTGGCCTCATTGGCGCTCCCAGAACACTTTCCGCTTGCCTCTATTACAGCACTTAGCACCTTTTATTATAGCTATTTGTTTACACAGTTTACTTGCCCCGTTGGACTCTGAGCTACCACAGAGTGGAAGCTTCCAGACCCGGCACACTGCAGGACACATAGTGGGCGGACAGTAACAAATGGCGGTGCTCCCAGCCCCTCTCACGGGAAGAAACCCAGGCCTTACGTCTGTAAAGACATCAAGGGATTGACCGAAGAACTTGTTAGCTTCGGACTCAGGGCTTTCCGCTTTGCAGAAGTGCTTATAACGGGCCTATGTTTGCAATTTACAAAGGGCATTCACATACATTGTCTCAAGTGACCTTCATAATAGCCTTGTAACAGAGGTACACCATCTTAGAGAGTTAACAAATAAGGAAACGGTCTCGGGGATGTCAGGCAATTTACTGGGCAAACCAGCCTGAAGCGAGGGCTTGGCAGAACTGGATTTAAATGCTAGTTCCGTCCCTTCTTGCTGGTGATTCAACCGAGCCGTGGTGACTTCATGTCTAAAATGGGAATTGTAAACCCTGCCTTGTTGAAGTTTCTGAGATTTATAGATAATGTAAATACATCGCTTGGCTTATAGTGAGCCCTGAATGAATGGCGACTACTATTGTGGCTAGTTGGAAGTTGGAAGCTAAAAGTTACAGCTCCATTTTTTAAAGCAGCCCTCTGGGGGTGCAGCACCTTCTTTTAAGGTAGAAATACCCAGGGATGGGTAACAGTTTAAGACTGGAGCATCAGAGCAGAAGGTATCAGTCCAGTATTGGGGGGACGATACCAGTGTTACAGAAGGGAATCTTGGAGCTGCAGGGGGACAAAGGTAAACGTTACTGACCTCACCACTCTCTTTTCAACGTAGTTTTAAGGCGCAGGGAGCGGGGAGGCGGGCCAGCTAGAGTACCCTGACGCTGTACTGCACAGCCTACGACCCCCTATAAATCCTTTAGGAGAGCGACCTCGAACCTTGACACATGGCCTCGGCCATCGTCGTGCCCCAACGCCTTCCTTTCTCTGTTCCCCTCTGTTCCTTGGGGGGAGAACATTTGGCAAATTCCCACACTCCCTGGAGGCCGGGTGAGCGGCTTTCCAGATTGGTTATGAATCAGAGAAGCATGTGCATTTGTTTGACTTTGATGTGTCAACACTTGTCTGCATATGTCTCCTTTTGCAATGTTTGGAAAGCGAGGGTCTAGAAGATGAAGTGTTACCTCTTGCCTTGGCCACACTTGGACTGAATAGCCTAGTCACTCTGAATTCATTTGGTGTTTATGGGAATATCATATGTAGTTCTGTCGACATTCCCTAACCATTATAATGCAGTTACCGTAGATAATGCTCTCCTAGTGCAATATGTTATCGCCATTTTAACAACCTGACATACGATCGGCTCCTATTATCACTTAAATGAATCCATTAAGCAGCTAGAGGCTTCCAGGAGTCGGATATGAGAGCGTCAAATGGGCAAACCTGTGCCACTTCCAACAGGGCCGAGCTCATCAGCTGGAGGAAAGACTCGTTCCACCCGAGGGTCACCCAGCCAGCTCGCCCAAGGACTTGGGAAACCATGCCCTTCAGAAGCTGAGTTAGTCCCCAGGCCCCGAGCTAGGAGAGAAACTCCCACCTTATTACACCCTTCTTTAATGTACAAAAGAAATGTTGGTGCCTAACAGCAAGGCAATGAGATGTAATCAAATTCACAATTCTGACTACAGAGCTGAGTAGTTTAGGTCTGAGGGAGGCAGCAAATTATACGGAGACATGAAATTGTGCCTGAAATTACCACTTGCCTGCGGGGTTTGATTTGAAGGATAATAATAGTGTCGACTAACATTTGTAAAATGTATGAGGTTTACAAACCCTTATCACATACGCTGTGGTTTATTTGCTCCTCAAAAGCACCCAATCATGTAAAAACTGTTATCCCCATTTTACAGATGAGGAAAGGGAGTTTTCCCTCAAGTCAGCGTCACAGGATTATATGAGGAGTAAACAAAATAACGGATGTAAAATGTGCTTCGGTAAGCACTCTCCATACGTTCTCTAATGCTGAGATAGTCCTTAATGGAAAGGGTCCTCCATCCAAAATTCTCTCTCCGTCTACCCTGAACTTGATCCCAAACCCCCACCATTCAGTCAACAGTCTGATTGGTATTGGATCCCTGTGACAGGTGCATCATAGGAGTCTGGCACCTTGAGTCCGTTTTTATAAACTGACCAGTGATGGGAAGAGCCAGGAACTCGGGGACCAAAAGTGTTTGATATAATTAAAAAATTAAATGTCACGATGAATGGAGTTTCGGTTACTATGATGAACCACCAAATTAATTTTACAGGAAGTGCCCCTTAGACCACAAAACGGTGAGAAATCCCAGCACTCTAAGAGGTTTGGGTCAGGAGAGAGTCTGAATTTCAAAATTAAACAAGGGAGGGGCGCCTGGGTGGCTCAGTTGGTTGAGCGTCCAACTTCGGCTCAGGTCATGATCTCACGGTCTGTGAGTTCCAGCCCCGCATTGGGCTCTGTGCTGACGGCTTGGAGCCTGGAGCCTGCTTCCGATGCTGTGTCTCCCTCTCTCTCTGCCCCTCCCCTGCTCATGCTCTGTCTCTCTCTCTCGCTCTCTCTCTCTGTCAAAAATAAATAAACATTAAAAAAATAAAATTAAACAAGGGAAAGTCTGTCCTCAGTGGGGATAGCATAGATTTTTTTTTTTTGAAAGACCATTTTTTAGAATAGTTTGAGGTCCACAGCAAAACTGGGAGGCAGGTTCAGATATTTCCCTTATACCCTCTGCCCCCCTCCCCCCAACACACACACAGCATGGACTTTAAGTGCCAGCTTCCAGGACTCAGGGTAAGATAGAGCATGAAGCTCTCATGGGTAAGAAGGGAGGAAGAGAAGAAGGAACCCAAAGACACAGAGGTGGTTCTGCCTGGCCAAAGCCTAGAGCAGATAATCCCAAGACAGGGGAGCCATAAAGCCCAGAGGAGAGTGGGGTTCCTGGGGGAGCAGGGACCCACTCTCTGTACACTGTGTAAGCCTTCCCGATGCCAGCTGGGGCTCCAGCCTCCTCAAAGCTTTGGGTGATTGTGCCTCGAACCATTCAGTTCCAAGGTTGATGCCTCCCTCTAGCCCTCTGCATTCTGGGCAGCCATTCTTGGTTTTGTCTCTTGCTTGGAGTTCAATATCATCCTATTCACTTGTTTTTCTTTTCTTTTCTTTTCTTTTCTTTTCTTTTCTTTTTCTTTCTTTTTTTTTTTTTTTACTTTCTTTGAGGATCTGTGGGATCATACAGGGGGTGGAGGTGGGGTCACGGTTCAGAGTGGTTCCTGCTGTACTTTCTCTCCTTATCTCATCGCTGAACCCCTCATGCCCTTTACCCCACTGCCCTTAGAAACTCACGGGTGCCTTGGGTGGCTCAGTCAGTTAAGTGTCCAACTCTTGATTTCAGCTCAGGTCATGATCTCATGGTCCTGAGATCGAGCCCTGAGTTGGGCTCCATGCTGACAGTGTGGAACTTGCTTAGGATTCTCTCTCTCCCTCTCTCTCTCTCTCTGCCCTTCTCCTGCTCTCTATCTCTCGAAAGAAAGAAAGAAAGAAAGAAAGAAAGAAGAAAGGAAAGGAAAGGAAAGGAAAGGAAAGGAAAGGAAAGGAAAAAAAAAGAAACACGGAATCAATGTGTGACCCTTCCCACAGCACACAGACCCCTCTGCTTCCCTCCTGGGACCAGCCCTGTCAAGTCAGTTTCCCTTTTGTAGCCCCGAACTAACTGTTCCCAACCTTGGCCGCCCCTGTCTTGGGGAATCCTGGTGGATTTATATTCTCCATCTCATTTCGGCCATTTTTATGTGCTTTTTAATTTTCCTTCTGTAACTCTGTATTTCTTGCAGGGCCAGAGGGGAGAAAAGACGATGGTCAAAGGAAGTTAAAGGGCACTGCAGCAAACTATATCTATTTCACAATCGTGTCCTGACACTAATAAGCTGTAAATGGCATTCACCTGCAGACAAATAAACGGGCGACTCTAGTCACACTGCCTTAGCTTCCAGGGGAAACAATATGCAAAATACCTAAGCATCTAGGCAGAAAGGAGCTGGCCAGCCATAGGACCCTGCAGGTCCTGGGGTGCAAGCTCTCCCTCCAGACGCTTCCATGCTATGTTCATTTTACAGCACGTCTGAATGAAGGAGTACGGGGGCATGAGCAGAGGAAAGCAAATTCAGTGCCCAGCCCTGGATTTGGTGGAGATGGAGGGAGGTGCAGTGGTGACCCCTGACAAAGGGGGACCTCTTGTGCAAAGGGAACATTCCCTGCCCAGGGGAGCAGATTTATCACAAAGAAGCCTGGAAAGGATGTTGCCCCCTCTGCGGTTAATGGGGTAAAAAAGGGTACTTCCTCAGCTCTGCAACCTGTACCATCACATAAATTGAAACAGACAGAATTACCATTGATACAAATTAAAAACAAATAAAAAGGGTACACAGAGCTGATTCTGAGAGTTCAAACTCCATTACCCGCTGATTTACTGAGCAGTGACCTGTGATTGTGGGGGGGGGGGCGGTGCAGGAGGAGTGAGGAGTCTCTGCGAATCCCATCAACCCCATTGCCATGTGGCACACCAGTCAATAAGCTATTTAATTTAATGGGAAGCAGTATTGACGAGCCGGAGAAAGCAAGTCACAGAAGATCCAGCTGCACAGAGCAGATAAAGTCTTCAACCTGGCCTCACTCTCGGGGTACCCTCCTCCCCCTCAGCATCTCCTCCGGCAGAATCAGAGGAGGGATCCACGGGATTTGGGGGGCGTCGGGGCCCCAAGGGGACGGTGTGTAGGAGGGATTACCAGCACCGCGAGAGGTGGGTTGCAGGGAAGATTGGGAAGAAAATGGGAAACAGATCTTTGGAACTGAGGACAATACTATAAACGAGCTTTCAGAGTGAAGGCAGCCAGGAAGGGGGGAGGCCAGCAATTCTAGAGGGAAACCCAACAGCTGCATCCCAGGAGAATGAGCCCATCTGTTTGTTTTACTCTCACTCACGGGGTCAGATCAGGAGAGAAACGCTCCCAGAACCAGAAGCACCCTTTGCCCTCCCACAAAATGGAAGCTGAGAAGCCAAGTAGGTCACACTCGCGTCTGGGGCTGCGGTGGGGAAGGCAGGCGAGGGAGATTTTTAGAAAGTGATGGGACAAGTAGAAAATCAGAACTGGAAAGGGCCTGGGAAAGGCGCTAGTTCGGTGTCGCCCCTCCCACCCCTCCCCTGCCCACGCACTTGGGGAGAGCAAGGCCCGGAGAAGGGGTGCGAGACCCAGAAGGTAAGGAAGGCGAATGTGAGGGAGCTGGATCCTTTCGGTCCCAGTTCGGTGCGCTGCCCACCGCTTTGCAGAGTGTAAGGGACCCAGGCGAACACGCGGGGCTTGGACCACTCCCAGCCGTCGCACATGCGGGGCTTTAAGACAGGCATTTAGAGAAATAAACAGAAAAGAGCTAGTTGGTAGAGTTGTCCTATAGACTGATATTTATTTTTTAAACAAACATGGAAAGAGTGCGTATTTGTGAAACAGGTATTGTTCTGAGTGTTCTGTGAACGTCAGTTCCTTTCATCTTCAAAATGACCCTGCAAGAGAGGTACTATTTTTATCTGTATTGTGACAGATGAAGGAGTTGGGGTGCAGAGGCGTAGCTTTCTCAAGGCTCATCCAGCTGGGATCTGAAGGCAGGCAGCCAGACTCTGGAGTCCATACAAAGTGCTGTGCTATTTCCAGTAATAATGATAATAATAATAATAACCACCATTGGTTGATTGCTTACCAAGTGCCTAGTGTGCTGTGAAACATTGTATTCTGTAAATATCAAAACAATTGCATGCCGCAGGTGTCATTACTCCCGTTTGACAAATGAGTAAACTGAGGCTCAGACTGCTGAAGAAAATCACATCAATCTCACAGCTAGGAAGTGCCAGAGCCAGGCCTCAGAGCCAGGTCTGTCCTACTACAAAGCCCATTCTCCTACCACTCGTGGAGCTCGCCCCCTCCATGTCCCCAGCAGAAGAAGGAGGTGCTACCTGCGGCTCTCACACGACCCCCTGGCGTAACCTCATACGTCAGCTTCTCGTACCTGAGTAAATCATTCACCTCGACGTGCCTCCAGACCCTTGTTTGTTGAACGGAGGCACTACCTCTTAGGACTGTTACGAAGATTGAATGATATAAAGGTATTCGTGATTAACGCTTAGCGTGATCATGGTGATGAATGCATCATCACGTACAACCAGTATGTACGAGGCACAGTTCCGGGCACCGGGGGTGTAGTAGCAGAGATGCCTTCCTGGGTATACAACCTGTGTGGCTGCGTAGAGTCCTGTGTTAAGAAAGGCCTCCCACGTGGGGTTCAGGGCTCTGGTGGTGCTGACTTAAAATTCTCCGTAATTGTATCTTTGAATTTGTATGTTGCAAGCAAAGTCTGCTGGGACAACGGAGCATGCCCGAGGGCTTGGAGCCTCAGCCTCAAGTGCAGTCCTGTCTCTCAGAAACAGATGAGGGCCCACTGCTCCTCCCTGCTCTCTGGGGCTCTGAACCCACCTGGTCTCCCCCTCCCAACCCCCATCCAGCAACCAGCGCTGCCCTTGCCCCCCAGCGGGGGTCTGAGTGCATAGGTGGAGAGAGCCAGGCGTGCCTGCTGAGCATGCGGGCTGAGAGCATGACTGAGCATTCCTGCTCTGGTGTCGCAGTGCCAACATGGAACTTGGCAAGTGGCCTTCGTCCATCCCCGATCCGGGTAAAGACAGCGTCCCAGCACAAAGATTGCAATACCCTTGGGGGTTGCCTGCCCATGATGAATTAGAGTAGTGGGAAGGGGAGATGACCCAGTTTGACATTTCTGCCTCTGTGTGGCACATTGCCTCAGTCCTGCAGATGGAACCTGGCAGTCCACGGACCTCAAGTGCCTTGAGTCACAAAGTCGTCATGTGGGTACCAGTGAAGGTCTGCACTGGCTCAGCATCTATGCCTGTGCCTGACAGAGAGCAACTTAATCAGCAAAGAAACATCACCATGAGAGTCCAAGAGAGACTGGAAAAAAAGGAAAAAAAAAGCTTTATATTTGACCTTGAACAACACTTTTTTCCTGCTTTTTTTTTTTTTTTAATTTGAGAGAGAGAGAGAAACCAAGCTAGGGAGAGGTGCACAGGGAGAGGAGAGGAGAGGGGAGGAGAGGAGAGGAGAGGAGAGAGAACGTTAAGGAGGCTCCATGTTCAATGTGGAGCTCAAGGTGGGGCTCGATCCCACGACCCTAGGATCATGACCTGAGCTGATATCAAGAGTCAGGCACTCAACCGACTGAGCCACCCAGGTGCCCCATCTCCTGCTTTTTGAATAAAGGGCTTGCATTTTCATTTCATACTGGGCCCCTGTATTAATTTGCTAAGGCTTCATAACACAATATTACAAAGTTAATGGCTTAGATGACAGAAATGTATTTTTACAGCCCTAGAGGCTACGGGTCCAAGATCAAGGTGCTGGCAAGATTGGTTTCTTCTGAAGCTTCTCTCCTTGATGTGGAGATGACCACCTTCTTGCTGTGCCCTCGCATGGGCACATTTCTCTGTGTGTGCACACTCCTGGTGTCTCTATGTATGTCCAAATTTTCTCTTCTTATAAGGACACCGGTCTGATTGGGTTATGGCTCATCCTAACGGCCTCATTTTAACTTAATTACTGTTTTAAAGGCCCTATCTCCAAATCCAGTCATATTCTGAAGCACTAAAGGTTAGGGCTTCAGCATATGAATTTTGAGGAGAACACAATTCAGCCCGTAATAGCCCCTCAAATTATGTTCCTAGTGTGGTACAGAAGTGGAGAAAATATTCCATTCTCCTAGAGCTTACTTTCAGGAGCGAGGAGATTGGTAATTAAGGGGTAAATATGCAATGCGTCAGATGGTGATAGGTGCTCTGAGGAACAATAACACAGGGTAAAAGGGACAGAGACTAATAGGGAAGGCACTTGCTGTTTTACATAAAATGACCAGGGAAAGCTTCTCCGATAACCTAACCTTTCAACAGAGACCGGGAGGAAGTCAGGAAATGAACTGGACATACACCAAGATGGCAGGAAAAAAGGACAGAGTTATTAAAATAGAGTCTGGCACACCGTCTTATATAAATATTTATCATCATCATCATCATCATCATCCCCATCACCATAATACTTGTTATTACTTTCCCCGAGTCTATTCTGCTGCAGGTAATAGAGACCTAACTGCCCTCCTCAGTCTTGAATCATTCTGACCACAACTGACCAAGTTCAAGGACTCTATCCTGCAGCAGGTGAAGTCTGGGATTCATCTTGCTGTTGTGAGCTCCGGACCTAGTGCGCCCAGAGTGACTGAGCCCTACGAGTCCCAGGTACCAGCTGTGCCCCAACCAAGTGTCCCATTAATCCCTACTGAATGGGTTCTATATTTGTGACTAAGCTTCCAGGGCCGCAAGACTCCTCTTCGACCCTTCATTTCTCATTTCCAGTCTATTTCTTCACAACACCCCTGACGTCCTTTTCTCCAGAGTACTGGTTCTTAACTTGCTGTGGGGGGGAGGTAATGTTTCCTCCCAGGGAACCTTTGGAAATGTCTGGGGACAGTTTGGGATTGACACAATTTGGGGGGCTGCTACTGGCACTTGGTGTGTAAATCCCGCCCCCAATGGAGACAACAGCTCCCCCAGTAAAGACCTCCCCAGCCCAAGATAGCTGTAGCGCCGTGGTTGAACACGCTGCCCTAGGGTTGATATGGAATGAAAATCCCTGCATTAACTGCCAAAAACAAGACAGAACAGGGGAAACAGGAGGAGAAATATAATATGAAAGATTCCCTTATTGGAATCCCTATTCACCCCCATTTCTTTCCCAGTGACCCCAAACAGTGCCTGGAGGGCTCCCATTAACACATGGTCACCCAAGGACCGGCAACCCAGACTCTGGATCTTGCTCACTATCTATGGTTTTAAAGCCCTGCATACCCACTTGGCTGGTCACTCTTCAGTTGGCCCCAAATGGGCTTCGCGGACGCCTTTGGAGACTGATTTTGCGGGACTTGCTACACCCCATGGGGGAACTGACAGCTGGGAATCTCACCACGCGAAATCAGCCCCAGCTCCTTATCCCTTCCCAGGATGGCTTCCTGCTGAGTCCGCCCCAGGGATGACACTGAGGTTGTCATACCAAGAAGGTCGGCCATGACAGATCGTAGTCAGATCGTATCGGTCTGTCACATACACTCCCCTTCCATCTACACCTGCTTGGGAATTGTCCCTTGAGCACCTTACGTCATAGAGCCCCCACAGATGTTCTTTAAATTGAATGGTACTTCCTCCTTACATGTGGCATGTCTTCCCCTCACGCTGCCTTTGGGCAGTGGGTTGTGGGCGGTGTGGTGGAGGCATAGAGCATTTTCCACTCATAGGTCAGGGGACAATGGCACAGGGGCCAGCCAGTCGCAACAGTGTTGGAGAGCTTTTGTGATCCCCACAAGGCATGTCCCAGCAACCTGAAGACTCCCTTCAGACAAACTTCTAGAGCAAACAGACAACATCTAAGAGCTGAAAGGCGTCTTCCAAAAGTCACCAGCATCTTGGGGAACTGATGAAGTAGGGTCGCCTAAAGGTGGGGTTGGGGGGTGCAGAGAGGGAAAGAGGGCATCAGAGTAGGGACAATGTGTGGTGAGTTTGAAGTCAGGTTATTATACACAAAGCCTGTCAAGTGTCTCCCCGAAGGGCAGAGGTAAACGAGAAGAAGAGAGCATACCCACTGCTAAATATAAAGCAAAAGCGAGGGAGGGGCACCTGGGTGACTCGGTAAGTTAAGCACCTGACTCTTGATATCAGCTCAGGTCCTGATCTCGTGTTCGTGAGCTCGAGCCCCGCATCTGGCTCCACACTGACAGTGCTTAGGATTCTCTCTCTCTCTCTCTCTCTCTCTTTTTCTCTGTCCCTCCCCCATTCACACGCTCTCTCTCAAAATAAATAAACATTAAAACGTGTTTTTTAAAAAATGAGGGAGAGGAGGAGACAGGCAGTGTGAGGCAGGTGTTCTGGGCATCGGCTTGTTCCCCACCCTTTGCTTTGTCCTTCTCCCCCTCACCCAGAGATGCATGGGCCGCTTCTCAGAAAAAGTTACAGAATTGCCTTGAATTGGGGCGCTGTAGCAAGGAAAGTGGGAGGAAGAGATTATGTAACATTTTGCTTATCTTGAGAAATTTACTCACAGGCAAGAAACACTGGACCAAGAGTCAAGAGGGTGTAGACCGGAGCTTTCTCACCGCTGCTTTTGGCTACCCGATCCTGGCCGGTGATGAGACCTCTATAAACGGTGGTTTATCCACAATAAAACCATAATAACCACTCTGCCTCCACCAGAGCCTGTTTCGAGAACCAAATGAGATAATAACTGCGAATATGTTTTGTAAACGGTAAAACATTAAACTAGCATTTCCCATAATGTTCTCTGTAGAACATTAATTCCATGGGATGTTAGTGAGATTCTCAAGTCAAAACAAAACACAACAAAACACAACAAAACACAACAATAAAGTGAAAGGGTTGTGGTGGTTGTTTTAAGCGTGGGATTTGTGAATATCTTTCCAATACTAAATTGACCGTGGAATCTTTTATTGCGGAATATCTTGCATGACTAAAGTTTCAGAGCACACTTTGGGAAATGTTTCCCTAAAGAAAGATAAGACATTATTCATACTACCCTTGGCTGTTGTATGAACGATAGCAATGTGCACAAGAGGAAAGGGTTAGGTTGCCTTGGCAGCAGGAGGAAGGGGTCCCAGATTTGTTGCTCCTCAAGTAAGGCTAACGCACAAGAAAAGCAAAATCTGAGAACCCTGCGCTTTCCAAGAAAGTGAAGTGGGTTGAACTGTATCCCCACAAAAGCATGTTGAATCCCTAACTCCCGGCACTACAAATGTGTCCTCGTTTGGAAAGAGGGGCGTTCACAGACATAATCAGGTCAACAATGAGGTCACTAGGGTGCGCCCTAATCCAATAAGACTGGTTCCTTATACAAGGGGGAAATTAGGACACAGGGAGGGACAGGCAGTTGGTAACATGCCATGGGAAGATGGAGACAGAGATCAAAGGGATAGGGCCACAAACCAAAGATGGCCAGCAAATGAGCGGAAGCTAGGGCAGAGCCGCGGGCAAGATTCTCCTAACAGCCCTCAGGAGGAGCCAAGCCTGCCCCCCACCTAGATCTGGGACTTCTGGCATCCAGAAATCTGAACCACAATAAATTTCTGATGTTTAAGGCACCCAGTTTGAGGTGCTTTGTTATAGCAGCCTTGGATATGTAAAGTGATGACGGGGACGGCATATGTGAGTGATATTTAAAGGATGTCTAAAGGATAAAGGGGACGGCATACATCTGCAGTGGTTGAGATATTTGAATCTCTTCCAAAAATGCACCCAACCAAGCCATGACAGAGATACGGGCTGGGTGTTTCCTCAGCAGGAGCACCCTCCTGGGTCTAGACTTCCAATGCGATTACGGTATCCAGTACCTGGGACGAAGAGATGTCTGAAGATGGGGAGAAGAACACAAGAATTGTTAGTGGCTTGACAAAGGGAGCCAGGTCAACTCCAATCAGCTTTCAGCGATCAACCTTTGGAGAGCCACAAGGGTTATTCCAAGGCATTTTTAAGAAATCGCTTTTTTTTTTTTCTAAAATATCCAACTCTTACAAATATTTAAACAACATATTGATACGTTTCTCTAGGGCTTCTGACAGGGTCAAATATTTGTTCTCTGCCGGGAAGTGTTTTCAGCGCGGTAGCGTGAATGCAGAGTCCTTAAATTGCATTTTCCAGCCTTTCATTTCAGGGGACTGTCATCAGCACGCTGCAGTTTCCCCAAATTTTCCGATACATTATATTGGGCAAACTCACTTTTTTCCATAAAGTCTGACAAATAGAAACATAACGTGGACAGAATATCCGCTTCCATTTTGTTCAGACTTCCAGGAAGCTCCAAACTAAATTAAATCCTCAACCTCGGTAATTATTAGAATTTTCACTTCCTCTGTTTTTTATGATTTCTGTTTTCTACTTCTGCTTTAAAGCCTTATTTGATCGTTATGTTTCTGAAGCATGTCTTAGATTATCCTTCCTGAGCTCCACACTCCAAATATCCAGCTGTCTACTATCTATATGTCTCTGCCTGGATATTCCACAGAAACTCAAGCCCAGGACGACGTTCAAAATCATGCTTTTACTCTTCCTTCTAAAACAGACAAAGCCTCCTACATTTCTGTCTTGGTGACATCGCTGCCGTTCACTCACTTCCCTAAGCCACATATTTGCGACAACTTGCGTGTGTTTCTTCTTAACCACCCACACTCAAGGCATTATCGTTCTGTTGACCTCGACTACTATTTCCCAGATAAGTTTCCCTGACAGCACGCTGTCTCTGTGCTGCATCTACCTTTATTAAGATCTTCCTGGATTCCCGCAACATCGCCTAATAGTAAATTTCCCTTCTTCCAACCTAGTCTTTCAAAGAAATTAATCCAATGATGGCGCTTGGCTTTTAAAATCTTTCCCAAGCCTGTTCTCATTGTGGGGATGGCTTCAAGTCCCCTTGGCATGGAACACACGGTCGCCTCTCCAGTTTTAGGTCCCTTGGTGTGTTGTTCAAGTTCACACTCAGGCCATAGCGTAATATATGTCCGTGCTTACCTGTAACAGACTCAGGACCTTCTGTGCGGGCCACACACTCACATCCTCAGACTCAGGACTCTTGGCACAAAACCAGTGCTCAGCTTTCCAGCCTCAGGTTCCAACATGGCATTCATACACACCTCCACAGTTTCAGTAATTTATGCTGCAGACGTTTTGAGTTGCCCTCATTTTCACGATGAGAATCAATTCTAAACATATACAGCCTCTGAGCCTCCTTCTTCTGGGTCAGTTGCACTACCATTAAATATCTCAACAGCTCTTATTCAACCAGAAATAACAGTTGTCTCCCCAAGATAGAGCGTCAGTGGAAAAATAAATGCCAAACCGTTGAACCTGCTGTTTTCTTTTCCTTGAATGGCATTTTCAAATCCAATTCACCTGGATAATTCCTCATCATTCTGAGGCTCCTCTCAAGCCTCCCTTCTTCCTCTGGAAAGGTTTTCTGGCTTCTCTTTAAGACTTACAGAGCGATCTTGCTCTGTGCTTCTAACGTGTCCTATGCATAGTTCTGCTATCTTATCACACTGCATCGTAATCGCCTGTCACCTTTGTCTGTGCCCACCACTACCATGACCACTAAATTCCTTGAAATTTAGTGGTCTCTTGAAAGCAAGAACTGTTTCGCACCACTTCCATCCCCGGAAGCTCGAATAGTGACTATCACCTAATGTGAATTCAGTAGAAAGTTTGGGCAGGAAATGAGCAAATGAGAGTCTTCCTGGAGTTATATGAATTCTAACAGGTAAATAAAAAATAATGACCTTTAAGATTTAAAGCAATACCAAATACAGCCAGTCGCAATTACTACTGATCTACTTCACGGCAAAGTAGTTCGTGTCTATGAATATGTCTACTGCCAGTGCGATGATGTTCCCTAGGTAAATCACATGTAATTAACTGAAATTTACATTTTCTTACTTTTTGTACAGCAAAGGCTTAGGATAAATCACGGGCAAGGAAGACATGGTCTCTGCCTGTAAGAAGCTTATTTCTAGATACAAGATAAGGCTGTATATACAGATAATGAAAACGAGGCACCAAGAGAATAAGGAACTTATAAAGGGCCACTCAGGGAATAAGTGAGAGGATGAAAATTCACAGTTGGGCACCCTGCCTCCAGATTCAGACTGCTTTGCATTTCCACTGACTGTGAGATACTAAAGAGAAATCTAAAACTCAGCACCCTTTTTAGCTCAAAATTTTATGACAACAGCAGTAAGAGGTCAGAGAAGTAGATGGAAAAGACGCGAAAGAAGGGCTAGGGTTTGAGCCAACTCAAGAGACTTGTCCACAAACACAAAGGAAAAAGAAAGGTATTCCCAGAGAGGAGCGTATCATAAACTAAGTCTCGTGTTTCGACAAGTCATGATAAACGTAACAAGGGGAGAAGGAAGAAAAGTATTCGTTATTTGGAGACAATAGTTGTTAAAATAGATTTAATCTATTTTCTCCCAAGGTTTTTTTCCCCTTCTAGTGCAAAGGTGCCTGTTTTTCAAAATCGAGACCATTATTGTAAGCACAGTTTTGAGTCCTACCTTTTGAAACTTGTATACTAACATAAGCATTTTCTTGTTATTATAAACTCTGCACCAACATCACTTTTAATGGCCCCCTGATCATGACACAGATGTATGATGGTTTAATTAAACATCTTCCTATTGTTGAACCCTTAAAGTTAAGTATAATTTTCTTAGATTAGAAATAATGCTGCTAAGAACATCTTTGTCCATAAAACTTACATATTTCCTCTTATTTCTTTGTGACAAAACTATACAAGTAGAATTTCTAGGTCTAAAGTTACTATTTTTTTCCACTGTTTTTCCCCCCAGATAATTAAACTACTACTTGCTAGAACAAGGACCTTAGTTAAAATCTCTGTCCCCAGAGAGTTCACTTGCTAGAGCAAAAGAAAGTATGTACAGACAAGTAACAAAATACAGTGGAGAAAGTGTTTTAACTGAATGGCATCTGAGCAAAACCATAGGCCCACGTGCAGAAAACACACTTCTCTGCTGGGAGAGTGAGGGACATTGCAGAGAAACTGACTTCTGAAATATGTTTTTATTAGTTTGATTTGACACTTTGTCTTGGAGAGACAACTGTTATGTCCGATCGAGTCGGAGCTGTTGAGATAGTTAAAGCTAGCTCTCCTAACACAGAAGAAAGAGCCCAGGGGTTATGTATGTTTTAAGATGTACTTGCCTGTACTATTAGCTAATTTAATAATCATTATTAGCACGTACAACCCAAATTACCAAATGCAGAAGGACTGAGCCATTTGGCCCCAATTTGAAAAAGCAGCTCCGTGCCTTGCAGGCATCGCTCAGCTTCGTAGCACTTTGAAGTGGGACAGAAGCTGTTTCTATTCTGGAAGATTCAGGTAGTAGCACCTTGTCCTAAACCATTGAGGAGAGAGTGGAGAAAGCCCCAGGGTTCCTAAGACGGCCTCCTTCTCACTCATGCTCTAAGCCAGAAGTCTCCAGACTTTCCTAGTTCGTGGCACTCTTAGAGTCCTGTAGTTGTTTTCTTGGTGTCTCCAGGTCGAAGAAAAAGACCTGTTTCTAATCAAGTAGTTAGGTTAAATACATACCTAAAGTTAGGTTATTACATACCTAAAGTTAGGTCAAATACGCAATAATATTTATGTCCTGGGGCACCTGTGTGGCTTAGTCGGTTGAGCGTCCAACTCTTGATATCAGCTCAGGTCGTGATCTCCCAGTCATGGGATCGAGCCCCGCAGCCGGGCTCTGCACTGAGCATACAGCCTGCTTGGGATTCTCTCTCTCTCTGCTCCCCTCCCCCACTCACTCTCATTCTCTCTCTCTCTCTCTCAAAATAAATAAATAAACATCAAAACAATAATATTCATGTACCAATCAAAGGCAGCCATTTAAAAATAATGCACATCAACTGACAGAAAAAAAAAATATTTGCATTTCATTCTTAAATAACCACCCTTACTTACAGATGGGACGTGTGCAGAGCTCTCAGACCTTGAAGTCGGATTAAATAACTGCTACTCTTGTTGCCTGTTTCACATTGACTTTAATGTAATGCTTGCTTATGATCGTGGTAGCTATTATAAACACAGTTTCACAATGGTGTGACAGTGCATGGGTGGTGGGAACATAAAATGAGACAGCTGCTGCAGAAAACGGCACGGTGCTTCCTCAACAAGTTATATATAGAATGATATGATCCAACAGTTCCATTTCTGGGAACATACTTGAAAGAATTGAAAGAGGGATTTGGACAGATTTGTACACCAGCGGGCATAGCAGTGTTATTCACAGTAGCCAAGAGATGGAACCAAGCCAACTGTCCCTCTACGGATGAGTGGATAAACAAAATGTGGCATCAACATAGCATGGAATATTATTCACCCTTAAAAAGGAAGGAAATTCTGGGGCACCTGGGTGGCTCAGTCGGTTGAGCGTCCGACTTCGGCTCAGGTCGTGATCTCACGGTCTGTGAGTTCCAGCCCCACGTAGGGCTCTGTGCTGACAGCTCAGAGCCTGGAGCCTGCTTCGGATTCTGTGTTCCCCTATCTCTCTGCCCCTCCCCTGCTCATGCTCTGTCTCTCTCTCTCTCTCAAAAATAAATAAAACATTTAAAAACAATTTACAAAAATAGGAAGGAAATTCCAACATGAGCTGCTACGTGGATGAACCTTGAAGACATTATGCTAAATAAACCAGACACAAAAAGACAACTATTGCGTAATTACACTTCCATGAGGCACCTAGGGTAGTCAAATCCATGGAGACACAAAGCAGAACGGTAGTTAGCAGGGGCTGAAGGGAGGGGAGAATGGGAGTTGTTAATGGACACGGTCGACCTAAAATTGTCAGGAGGCAGTAATGAAGCCAAAACATTTGTTTGGGATCAAAGAATTGCAATTAGGGGTACCCAGATCCGGGCAGCCACTTAAATGGTGCCCTACTTGGAAGCAAAAGTCAGGGGTGTTTAAAGACAAAGAGGGCATGCTTGCATACATCGTTTACAAAGAATTTTGATTGGGGTTGTTGGCAGGAAATTACACTTGGCTGAACATCATTTATTGCCAAAGCTATCACAAAGCAAAAATCGGTTACTGTAGCAAATTACAGGTATTCTTGCAAAGTCCTTGGGGCATTTGCCAGTCAAAGTGTCAGGGTTGCACTCAGTGAGGACCTACCTAAAGCACGTCTCCCAGCTGCATTTCAGACCCCTTGATCAAAGTGACTCCATTTTATTTCACCTTCCCCAGTACAGAGTTTCAATTGGGGTTGATGAGAATGTTCTCAAGATGCATAGTGGGGATGGCTGCACAAAAACATGAATATACTTAATTCCACTGAACTATACTTTTAAAAATGGTTAAAAAAAATAGTTACTTCTGTTACCACAATAAATAAAAAAAGAGGCAGTGTTGCGGCACCTGGGTGGCTCATTCGGTTAAGCGTCCGACTTCAGCTCAGGTCATGATCTCGCGGTCCTTGAGATCGAGCCCTGCGTTGGGCTCTGTGCTGACAGCTCAGAGCCTGGAGCCTGCTTCAGATTCTGTGTCTCCCTCTCTTTCTCTCTGCCCCTCCCCCACTCACACCCTGTCTCTCTCTGTCTCTCAAAGATGAATAAATGTTAAATTTTTTTTAAAAAAAAGATGCAGCGTCATCAAAGGACACGTAACACAATCTAATGTTGAAGCATAAGCCACCTTGAGCTCATGGTTTGTATGGTATCTGACAGATGTTGAGTCACACTATATTTCCCTTCAAAAGCTGAAATCTCCCAAAATACAAACAACTCTGCCTCTTCTCTGTTAAAAAGACTTTCAAATACACTTGGGGAGGGGCGGGGTGGGGGGCAGTCTCCTCTTTGATTTCCATCGGTGATGAGGAAATGCAAGGATCGGATAAATGCCTTTGCTCTCTCGATGTCTACTTCTCGTAAATTAACAAGAGTCCTGAAACAAACATATCATTATTCCCGTGTTACTGAAAGAGAAGTTGACTCTCAGAGAGGGTAAATGGTGTTCCTGCAGCTACACAGTTATCTTTGTCCACAATGTAGCAGGCCGTCTCTTCTTGTTCTCCTGTCTTCCCTGTCCCCACCCTATACCCACTCCATTTCAGCTTCTGGAAGAAGAAACATTACCAAGATTTTCCCTTAGGAACCCACTCATTTTCTTGGGCGCTGGGGCTTATGGAGAGCCGAGAGTGCCTCTGATTTTGTCTGCCACTTAACTGAGATTAGCTGGAAGCAATCTGCTGAAAGTTTAAGCATCAGCTTATCACTTTGTTAACTGTGCATTCATTTTCAAGGGGATGGTTAAGTTTAATGGGAACGGGGGATTGAATCATGTGGCAACAGGTTCTGTGACATGTGGGAACCAGAAGGGAAGTGGGAGGCCTTCCCTGTCAGATGCTGTATGGAGGGTGATCTGGTTTAAAGATCTGGATTAATTTTCTGCCTGAAATTTCCTGCAGGGGGTAGGCAGGACGATTGTGACTGACGTCAAGAATTCACTCTGCTCGCGAGCCAGGACAGTGCCTGGTGACCGAAAGAATGACGGAAGGGAGGAGCCAAGGTCAGAAGGTTTCCCAGCCACAAGAAACACAGGTGCTCGCGCTCTCAAAACCGCCCAGTGAAGGGACCCTCGTGCCCATTGGATCCCCACCACCTTACAGAGGAGGAAACTGGGGCCTAAGCAGGAACTCTGGCTTGCCCTACAATACGAGGCAGGTCACAGCTCAACCGGAATACAGCAGACCTCTTTCGCCATCTCTCACCTTCCAGGAGTCTCTTGACTTCTCCATGGCAGCAAAATACAGCTTGCTTAATTCCATTAACCACAAGCCAACTTTTCTGAACTTTTAACAGAAAGCATTCATTGATTCATACCCATGGGTTTTCATGTTTTCTCCAGAAGAAGCAAAACTTTTCTTTGAGAAAGCTAACAAGGTCACAACTTCTTGACTTTCTAAGAGTTTTTTTGTTCTCCCAACCACCTTTTGTAGTATAAAACCTCCTTTTTGTCATATATCCTCATTTGATAGGGAAGGCCTAGGAATTTTAACTTAGTTACTAATGAATAAATCAACCAGAAGGGAAAGGCAGTTATGAGAGAGCCTACAAAATCCAGAGAAGTCAGTCTGATTAAGAATCTGGTAAGATTCAGTGGTATCTGGGTGGTTCATTTGATTAAGTGCCTGACTCTTGATTTTGGCTCAGGTCATGATCTCACAGTCATGAGTCCCCCGTTGGGCTCTGCACTGAGTGTGGGGTCTACTTAAGATTCTCTTTCTCCCTCTGCTCACGTGAATGCACGTGCGTGCACTATCTCTCTCTCTCTTTCAAGAAAGAAAGAAAGAAAGAAAGAAAGAAAGAAAAGAAGAAAGAAAGAAAGAAAAAAGAAAGAAAGAAAAAAGAAAGAAAGGAAAGAAGGATGGAAGAAAGAAAGAAAGAAAGAGAAAGGAAAGAAGGATGGAAGAAAGAAAGAAAGAAGCAAGCAAGAAAGAAAGAAAGAAAAGAAAGGAAAGAAGGACAGAAGAAAGAAAGAAAGAAAGAAAGAAAGAAAGAAAGAAAGAAAGAAAAAGAATCTGGTAGATCCAGTCTTCATCCTGCCAACTGAATTAATGATATTACCTTGCTTGGCATTTTACAGGTGCCATAATCTGGTTCCGCTTCAGTAAGCCAACTTTATCTTGCAGAGTTGGGCAAGTTTCTCTTCTGGCACCTCTAACTTCTAATGCCATTCATAAGATATATAATGAGCACCTACTATGCTATGACATTGCCCAATATTCTGAAAACTAAAAAAAAAAAAAAAAAGAAAAAGAAAAGAAAGAAGAAAGAAAGAAAAGAAAGAAAGAAAGAAAGAAAGAAGAAAATCCCCCTGAATAGCTTGCAAAGGGTCTAGTATAAAATAGGATCTTTCAGTCTAGAGGTAGTGATCCATTTGTAAGTCACGAGATCAATTTACTAGGTCATGACCAGCATTTTCTCTTAACGAAATTGTGGTAGATTTCTAGAGTCACGGCCCACAATTCTTTTCTTGCCTCCATGAGATTCGTTGGCCAATGGAATAATACAAGGACAATACAGGCAAGGACTTCAAAATGTTTGTGCATTGGAACTTGTCCTTTTCTGAAGCTGTTGAAAGGTCTCAGACCATCACCGTGTGAATAAGCCTGGACAAGCTGATAGAAGAAGAAAGACACATGCCTCAGTCATCTGTGCCCTGGACTGCAAACTGAGCACCTGTTATGTGACTGAAATCCATCCAGAACCAGCCAACCTCCTAACCCCCTAGCCAACCACCAGCTGACCGCAGATTCGTGAGCGAGCCCAGCTAAGGTCAGCGGATCCGAGCCCAGTCAAGAATAAGGTTATTCAGTGTTGGCATCGTGGACCTCGGAGCCCAGTAATTCTTTGCGTGCAGGCTGCTCTGTACATGTTTCGCAGCACGTCCAGTCTCTCCCAGCTAGGTGTCAATAACACCACTGCCCCAGTTACAAAAAGGAAGATATCTTCAGACATGGCCACGTGTCCCCCAAGGGTCAAATCACTCCTAGTTGAGTACTACTGGTGTAGAAAAAAATCACCCAACAAAATCATGAGCAAATTACATAGTCGTTGGTTTACGCCATTAAGTTTTGTGGTGGTCTTGACGCAACCCAAACTATCTGACATAGCAACGGTCTAGAACAGGGTAGATCAGGAACCGCGTCACTCGGTCAAGGCAAAAAGCGCTAGGATACGAAGCGATAACATGTGTGTACCAGGTCATGATGAAAAATGTATTTCTAGCTCTGGGTTGTAGTAAAAAAAAAAAAGAAAAAGAAAAAAAAGGCTGGAACGTCTCCTGGATTATTATAGGAAAAGGCACAGAACTGGATTTCCCCCCCAGCTCTGATACCTATCAACTGAGTAATATTAAGTATGTTTTTCTACACTTCCCAAGCCTTAGACTTCTCATCTACTCAAAGCAGCCTATCTCAAATTTAGCTACGAGGGCTGAATACGTAAAAGTGCACCGTACACGATGAAAAGCCGTCGAAATATTTACTACTGTCATCATCGGACCGGTTTCCGTTCGTCTTCTTATCATTGTCTTCCTGTCTCCTGAAGGCCCCCCACCTGTCTGCATCTAGTCGACCCTCATCCACTATTCAAGGTGGACAGTGTGGGCTACATCTCAACAGGAGGCATGCCTTCCCTGTCCGTTCATCGAATCTTTTCCGCCTTTACTAAATATGCCAAATGTCTGCGTCTTCAATATCACGTTGGTACTTACCACGAATCCGGTTCAGTGCTCGGTGGCGTTTGTGTTTTGTTTACATACGGCCCATATTTCGGTTTCCCCCTACCTAGTCTTCTAGCTCCCTGAGGGCAAGGGCCACGCTTCGTGTTTATTTGCACCCCCCCTCCCCCCCACAGCGTATAGCGCATTTTCCTGGACACGTGGTAGGTCTTCGCAAAGGCTTCAGTTACTGATTCATATTCAAAAGAGGCAGCGTTTACTTTCCACTTTATGGATTCTGCCTCTCGAAGACCACAGTCTCCTCCGTAAATTAGCCTGCCTCCCTCTCGGACCCCCTGCAAGTCCCTTCTGGGGTTTGGGCCATCACCGAGCTCCCCTGCCTGATTAATATTGGAGACCAGAAGCGGAAGAACGGCGCCCTGCGGACTGTGTGGGGTATCACCTGATAAGCCGTTTCCTAAAAGGAATCTCACCCACCGGGAAAGCAGCAGCCGCCCGCGATAACTGTGCTTTTCAACTCAAGAAGGCCCCGGGCACCTGACCTCTTCCTTGGCCACAAGCCCTGAGTCAGGCAATTACGGTGCAGCAGCTTCACACCCGGCAGAGCTGGGACGGAGCCTCCGCTCCGCGCCTGGTTAATTCATGCTCTTCCCGCAGCAAGCACCCCAGGCTGGAGGGGGCACCACTGACGGGGAGGCATCCCCCTGGCCTTGGCTCCTCTGAGGCTGTGCCCGGCTTTCTTCTCAGCGACACTACTCCCTGTCTCTGCATTCCCCCAGCCCCCCGCCGAGGAAATGACCCTGCTGGGCCAGCATGGTGAGTCTAGGCTGCAAGCAGGATTTACTGTTTGTTGTTAGACTATTAGCAAGCACAGTCTGTTAATGGTCTCTGATTGATTTCTGGATGCTTGTCTCCTTCTGGACTGTTGGAACTCGGCTGCAGAGGCTGGTGCGAGGAGACAAAACGTTTGCTTGTTTCTGTATCCCGAGGGCGGCTAGAAAAATGCAGAGGTATTTTTTAGGTGAGCGCCCAGGTCGGAAATGGAGAGCTGATTCCACCCTCCCTGGAAATCCCGTGCCCCGGCAGAGGCAGTGCGGAAAGAAAGTGCCCCGGAGTCCGGGCCTGAATGTCTGAGTTGGAAGCCTGCTTCTTTCCAGTGGCTGGCTCTGTTTCCAGTTGCCAAGGTTCTGGGATCTTGGGCAGCCCACTTAAGCCCTCCGAGTCGGCTTCCTTCCCCAGTAAATAAGGAGGAGAATAGTGCCTCTCTTTGGGCTGCTGAGGAGTAAATAGGATCCCTGGTAATATACAAATGGAATTAGACCATTTCCATGATTCGTAATTCTGGGAATGTTGGGGGAAATATGGCTCCCTTCTCCCTCCCTCGTACTGAGAAGCAAGTTATCAAACATGCCAGCTGTCATAAGAAAATGGGAGTTTGCTCTTATTGTCTTTGAAGGAGGAGGCTAACTGCCACTTGAGTGTTCCCTTATGAAAAAAAAAACCAATTTTTTTTTGGACTGGAATACTTTAAAGTTAAAGACGAATACTCTTCGACGTCAAGAGCTTAAAACCGGAGACAAATACGTTAGTAATAATATACATCTATGTGGCACGTTACAGTTTAGAAAGGCAGGTTCTTTTTCTCTGGAGGCTTCCAAAAAGGGAGCTGACAGCAATAACTCTTGAATTCATTCACTCAACAAATCTTTACTGAGCACCCACCATGTGCAAATCACCATGAGGTCCTCGGGGTATTGTGCGGAGGAAGACAAAGAAACCCTCTCTTCATGGAGCTTACGTAGAGATGATCCAGAAAGAATTCGAAAATGTGAAAACAGAATGGGATGTTAGGTACTAAGAAGAAAATCAAACGAGGGGTTAGAATAACCACTACAAGATAGAGAGTAAGTCACTCAGGGTGCCATTTTAGGAAAGAGGGTTAGGGAAAAACCTTCCGGGGCATTGACATTTGAACAGAAAGTTTAATGAAGGAAGGGAGAAATACATATGACTTTCTGGGAGGGCGGGGGGGGGGGGTGGCCGTTCTGTAAAAAAGCAAAGTGCAAAGGCCTGAGGCACGAATATGCTTGATGCATTTGAAGACCAGCACGGCAGCGCATACCCATCCCTGTTCAGATGAAATGGTTTCTCAGGATCCTTTTCAGTATTTTTTTGTTTTTGTTTTTGGTGTCCCTAAAAGAGATTTGGTCTTTTAATTATTATTTATTCACTCTTTATGAGTAATATAGCAGCAGCATAAACTTGGCATTCAAGCGGAGCTCAGGGAGTCAGCTGTCTTAAATAAGGGTCCCGTACCCCTGAAGGAGCGTTTGGGCCTGAGGTCTCAACTCCAGGTTTATCTTCAGGGTTCAGGGAGGAGTGGTAGTTTCTGGAAACACCGTAGGGAAAGGAGCCGCAGGAAGGCGCGTCAACACATTGCAGGACTCCTGACAAATTCCCAGCGGAGAGGGTTGGCTGTGGGACTGAGAAAGGTAGAAGGGGACAAAATGGATCACCTCTGCTGGATGGGGGGGGTGGGGATCACATACACTTGCTTTATCGTCGTTTTTGTAGGCAGCGCCCGATCTAAACTCAACTTACACCACTCACTCCTCTCCGCATATGGGGGCAAGAGCGTCATAAATAGCCAGTCCTGCCTCCCAGAACAAATGTACGTGAGGCTCAAACTCTCCTTGCTTTTCTCTGTCACCTGAGTCACCGGCTTGGGGCCACTTGGCACCACAGGGCATAGAACAGTGTCCTTGGGGGGCGCCTGGGTGGCTCAGGTGGTTAAGCGTCCAACTCTTGATTTTGGCTCAGGTCATGATCTCCCGGTTGATGAGTTAAAGCCCTGCCTCGGGCTCTGCGCTGACAGCATGGAGCCTGCTTAGGATTCTCTTTTTCCTTCTCTCTCTGCCCCCTCCCCTCCCCTGCTCACATGTGCTCTCTCTCTCTCTCTCTCTCTCTCTCTCAAAATAAATAAAAAATAAACTTAAAAAAGAAAAGAACAGTCTCCTTGCGACTCTGTCAGTGTTAAACTAGTTAATGGTGACCTTCCTATTGTCTTCGTGTTCCCTCTTAGAGGGAAAATTTTCATGCATGAGATTCTACTCAGATTTCCTCCTGGGAACCCAGAAGGCAACTATCTGAATGTGCTGACTCAGGATCCCTGGGTTTCCCATGACTCCAAGGGGTAGCGGGAGGGAGAAACAGACCAGAGCGAGAAAAGGAGATAGATCAACAGAATTTTGCCCCTTGACTGTCTTCTGTTGAATTGCTCTGGTCCTTAGCCTTTTTGCCACTCCTAACCAATCAGCCCAATTACCTACATTCCCTCATAGGAAGACGTGAAAAGCAGACCAACTTGTCATTTTCCTTTTGTCAGAATCTGTCCGTTGTCCAATTTGTGTCAGTTATGACTATGTGCTTGTTCCGTGCCTGAAGACCTCCGGCTTCCTGGGCTATGCCTCAGCCTGCCAACCCCTCTTCATTCTTCCGTTTAGTTACACCCTTTTACCGCAGTCTCTGTCTATCTAGATGTCCGAGTCATAGGCAGCCTGGACATACTCTTGAAACTGAGTGAATTCCCACAGCCAAGCCACTTGAGAAAGCCTTCAGAAATTCGAGCCCTCACTGCCCTCTTTCTTCCATCCATTAAGTGTGCAAAATACAGATTTTCCCACAAGAGTGATGAGTAGGTGCATTTTCTCTTGGAAGGTACCTTCGCCCACCGTAACTATTCTCCTGGGAGTGGCCGGTTATCCGTTAGATGTAATAGATCTTCTGGGAAATAGGGAAATGGGTCATATCTACCTGTGGGTTCTTGGCTGCCGTATTTGTAGAATGAGGGCGTTTGGAGCAAACCATGGTCCCCAGAGTCACAGGGCTCTGCTGGGAAGTCCTTGGCCTTCTGCTTTCCCTCTGACCAATGCAGACCGGTCTATCGCTCTCAGCAAGGACCTCCACGTGGGATCTTATGTGTGATGAGTTTCAGTAAAAGAGTCGGAAAATCACTGGGCTCAATGAGCTCTAAGCTGAAAAATGGGAGGCTGCCTAGCACCCGAAAGCACGCTGGGGGCACCCTGGTTTGGTGCCCAGTGCCCGTCTTTGTTCACGCTGGTACTGTCCTCAAGTGTGGCCCCTGAAGACACAGCGTCACCATCACCTGGGAATTTGTGAGAAATGAGGATTCCTGAACCCACCCGCAGTCGTTCTTTTTTTTTTTTTTTTTAACATTTGTTTATTTTGAGAGAGTGAGCGTGAGACGGGGAGGGGCAAAAAGAGAAGGAAAGAGAGAATCCCAAGCAGGCTCCGCCCTGTCAGTGTAGACCCTGACCCAGGGCTCAATCTCATGAATCGCAAGATCGTACCCTGAACCAAAATCAAGAGTCAGATGGTTCCCTGACCGAGCCACCCAGGGGCCCCAGCCTCAGTTCTTCTACATTGGGACCCTAGAGGTGGCCCCGGCCCCGTCCATCTGTGTTTTCACAAGTCCTCCAGGTTACCGAGCCGAGACTAATGCCTGGAAACTCCTGCAGAGGAATGGACTCAGCCCAGTTTTGCCAGATCCCTTGCAATCCCCATCCCGTCACGTCACCCTTGTGTTTTCAAGGCCACGAAAGACATGTACTTCCAACTCCTGGAAGCATGCCCACTCAGCTTCCAAAGGTGAAATGGTAGCATCCGGAGCACTGACCTACGGGGATTATAAGGCTCCGGGAACGACTGTAATTGCCTCAGACCAAAGGGCTGGCTCATCTCTGCAGCTGCCTTCAGGACACCAGCGCTCTCCCGGAGGAGGAGCCTCACTTATTAACATCATAACTCAAGCAAGTAGCTTGGCGTCGCCGCACATGGAATATTGCATTCTGCAAAGTGTTGAAGCTGCAAAGTCACCGGCGGAGTCGATAGACTTTTATTTTAACGATGTTTGTGATCAATATTTAAACAGGATTGACCCAGTCTGCTGCTCGCGCGCCTCTCTCCTTCCAGCTGCTTGTGAAAGATAAAATATTTGCGGGGGGGGGGGGGAGGGAGGGGTTACAATGGTTTGAGGCCAAACGGGGAGATGGGGGGGGGGCATAGGGCAAGCGTGCCATAGGATACATTAGCATCAAGCTCTAATGGGCCTGGGGTCTCTCGGGGCTCTGTTCAGACGTTCTGGGGGGATTATGAGAGAATGAGAAGAGAATTTATGGAAAGATTTGGTCACTACTCGTATCAACGGTAGAGTATTAAAGAGATCTTCTGGAAAATAGTCACAGCATACTTAAGCTGGCTTTCACGGAAACCCAACAATAGTTAGTAGCTGAGAGCGTGGTTCTGGGTTCACACGGCTCACGCGTGACCCGACCCTCCGCGTTTCGGCAGGCATGTTATTTCGTAGCTTGGAGACACATTTCCCCCATCTGTAACACGGTTCCTCGTAAAGTCGTAGAAGTATAAATGAGGCACAATATAAAGCAGTTGAAATACTGGCCCTTCCTAGTAAGGAAGAGCTCAGTACGTGTCAGGGAATTACTGGTCAATCCGTTGCTTGAAACTCGGTTCTGTCTCTAACACCATTGTTTCAAAGAGATGTACAAAATTAAATAACATTTCAGGATGCGGTATGATTGAGGGCTAGGGTGCAGAGTGCAGTCTCTGTGGAACGGGAGTTTAAGTAAAAAGACACCAGAAATGGCTTGAGAAATCAGGCGAAACTGTATGGAACAGGTCACACTGAAGTTAGCCCCCAAAAGATCAATAGGACTATTGAGGACGACTTTGGGAGAAGAGCATACATGAAACTATCACACGCAGATGGGACCCTGAGAGGCACCTGACGAACCTGAGGTCCTCCTGAGCTCACCAGTGCAGAGGAAGAGTTCAATGCCCCGTGAACAAGATACACCAGAAAATGTGCTGTCTGAGGGGAGGTTAGAAGATAAGCCCAGATGGGGCACCTGGGTGGCTCAGTTGGCTGAGCGTCCAGCTTCGGCTCAGGTCATGATCTCACAGCTCCTTAGTTCAAGCCCCACGTCAGGCTCTGTGCTGACAGCTCAGAGCCTGGAGACCACTTTGGATTGTCTCTGCCTTTCTCTGCCCCTCCCTTGCTCATGCACTCTCTCTGTGTCAAATAGAAATAAGCATTTTTAAAAAAAAATGAAAAAAAAAAAAAGAAAAAGGAGCCCATGTTGGGGGCTGGGCAGGGAAGATTCACGAAGTGTGACAGGGTGACCAAGCTGTACTAGTTTGTCTGACACTTTCTCGTCTTAGCACTAAAAGTCCCGAGTGCCAGAAACCCTTCGGTCCTGGGCACACCGGGACGGTCGGTCTTCCCAATGGAGAGGACTGGCTGCGTATGCTGTCCGAAAGCCAAGGGAAGCAAAGTTCCAGAGAGAATGACTGCCGGCACCATATGCAAGAGAGAGAGAGAGAGCCTGAGAAGTACCTAATGGATTTGGCAATTAGAAGGTCACTGGGGACAGATTAAGGAGAGTCATGATGCCACGAGGGGTTCTGGACCTGACCGTGCGTGCCATGGGAAGTCATTGCAGTCGCTCTCTTCAGCAGGGGAACGCCTGGATGAAAGCCATCTCTTAAGAACCTGATTCGTCTTAGGACACTTTCAGAGCACAAGAAAAATGACGCCATCCCCAACTAAGCACACAGTCCCCGAAGCACAGCGTGTGGAGCCCGCTCGTTTGGCATTCCTTACCTCTGGTGCACCGTCCGAGGAGTTCAATACGCTGGCCTCTGGTGTTCGGTTCTTAATGATTCTGATGTTACATGGATGGCCAAATGACTGACTTTCCCATTGATCGTGGGAGCCTGAGATGTGAATGATGGATTGAGCCACCCGAGCGGCTGCCTGTGGGAAGTCTGATTTTGTTCAGATGAGCTACTCCAGACAACCTCTCCTCACCATTCCCCCATGACCCCCTGTCTCAGGCTCTCTGTTTCTCTCTGTCTCTTTCATGAAATCCCTTACCTTCCTGACTTCCTACTCTCCCTCCATCCCTCCTTTTTGTCTTTCCTTCTTTCCACCCCACAGTTCTTCCCCTTCCTGTCTTTCTCCTTTTGGTCACATGTCTCCCTTACCTGTTTTTCTTTCTCTGGTGTATTTCTGAAGGTCCATTTTTATTCAGTTGGGACTTGGCAGGAAGGGGGCCCAGAAAACATTATGATCCTTTCTTTTAAAGCATGGGATGAAATCCAAAAGTCCTCTTAGCCTATCCCAGCATCTCCAAATCATATCTACTTGGGCTTTGGCCCAGGGAATTATCAAAATCAATGGAAAGCAATGCCTCCCCTTAACCAGACTCCTTGCGACAGGTCACGCTGCAGGAGATAGGCAACTCGACCCCTTTCGGACTGGATCATTTTTTCCAAGGTGCAGGAAACTGTACCTAATAACTTCAGCTTCACAGACCCTTCTATTGTAGGAGACTGAAGGACTCTATTTCAGGGACGCAAAACAAATGCATATTATGGAAGATGGGCTGACTTTAGTTACTATTTGAAGGGTTGAACTGAAGCCAGCACGGATTATTTTAAAAGCACAGATATATATATTTTTAAAGTCAGAGAAGTCTGGATCTTATTAAACGTGACTGTCTCCATGTGTGTATGAGAAGGCAGTCGACGTGGATGTGTGTCTAGATGTTTTTATCCTTCGAAAATTCTGTGAAGTCATCCCTCCATTAATATAGAGGATCAGCTTCTATGCCTTAGATCTCCTACCTCAGAAACCATGGTGCTAACTTTGAGGGTCTAAGCTCAGACCGACCGTGCTGTTCCTTAGAAGTCTCAGTGGGTGTCTTGGGGTGTGTTTGAATAGGGATCGCGGGTTTCTCGGTGTGTTTCTTGCGAGATCAGAGCAAAGAAAACTGAAACAAAAATTTGATTTGGTTTGCAGCACACATTGTGCCACCGATGGCAACAAGCCACACATGCTGTCATTATGCAGAGTAATTCTGTCTGGATTGCTTTTATAACATCCTTTTCCCTCTGCTCACCGCACAGACTATTTAGACACCCTCCTAATGCATTTGTGTCCGTGTCTATACGTGGCTACAAACTATAAAATTTTAAGCGTGTATATACATACGATGGTCGGGGGAAATGTATTTCAAAGGCAGTGTTCTGCCCAATCAAACTGCTTTGGGTTTCCTTTTTTGGCCCGTGTCAATCCTTTCCCTCACGTATGTGTGGCCCTTTTCCCAAGAAAAGCATTTTTCACAGTAAGTTAACAGATCTCACTTGCCCTCTTTCTCTCGCTTGTATACATCCCTTTGGTGTGTAATTACAGCCTGCTTTATCTTGACAAACCCTTCACCGCAGCTTTTAGAAATTCTGCAATACTTAATCTTCCTTCCCTGAGACTCCAAAGCTGGCTACCATTTCCTTTCTCCTTCTCAGTGCTGCCTGTGTGAGATTCAAGGCTCACTCAGGGTTCCTCTCTGCTTATCGTCGTGCCCTTAGAGAATTTTCCCTTCTGAGGACTTTGGCCAAAGACATCAGGACAATGATCCTTGGATCTCCATTCTAATTTTCAGCCTTACCTTTCACCTGTAGATCCACAGATCCAGCGGTAGATAGGAATTTTTAACTGAAATTTGCCACCAGATAACATCTTTTTATTTATTTTTATTTACTTTTAATGTTTATTTATTTTTGAGACAGAGAAAGACAGCATGAATGGGGGAGGGTCAGAGAGAGAGGGAGACCCAGAATCCGAAGCAGGCTCCAGGCTCCAAGCTGTCAGCACAGAGCCTGACGCGGGGCTCGAACTCACGGACCGTGAGATCATGACCCGAGCCGAAGTCGGACACTCAACCAACTGAGCCACCTGGGCGCCCCGTATAACATCTTAAATCAAGCCTGATATGTTTTCCTTTCAGGCAGATCTTTCATCCCTTATTTTTCGTATCCCAAAGTTATTAAAACCTTGACATTGCCATTTTATTGCCCTCGTCCAGTGTTTCTGGTCAGTCCCCAAGGAATCGTCAGGCTTGCTCAAAAGTCTTACATTCTCTCTTGCTCACCGATCCCTCAGCCAACACATCTTTATCAATACATCCCTAGATCTGTGCAACACATTCCCTGTTTTGTCCTCTGCCCAGTTGTCTGTCATCTTCGTCTCCAAAGTCTGCGTTACCGACACAAGGCTCTGCAAAATATCACTCTGGCGTCGGAATTCTTGCTTATGAGACCACAGCACTCTCAGCACCAACTGGGTCACATCCAAATTCAAGACTTCCCCGTTTCTACACCCAACCTTATCCTTTTTCTCTCCAATCGTATTCATTGCCATACAAAGCTTTCACCACTCACCATACCCCTCCATGTCTTGGATATCTGCCAATACTGTTCCCTTCTTGTGAGTGTTCTTCTCTTACCCCCTACAAATCCAATCTGCCTATTTCCTTATGGGTCTAATTCAGATCTCCAACCCAAGTGGAGCTTTCCCAGATCACTTGTACTCTTCAGTGGGTTTTGAGTTGGAGTTCTCTCAACACATTTCTTGGGACACTTATTCATTCATCTATACGTGGTTTTTTTAATGTACATATTCCAATTTTCTCCTATCTTATTTCCCTAAATGCATATTAAGTGACTTAACAAACCAGCGCTTGTTAAAATGTCCAAATAGTCAAGTATAATAAGAGATACAAAAGTGAATACTTGTTGGGGAATCTGGGTGGTTCAGTCAGTTAAATGACTGAGTTTTGATCTCGGCTCAGGTCGTGATCTCATGGTTTGTGGGATCGAGCCACACAGCCTCCTTGGGATTCTCTCTCTTCCTCTCTCTCTCTGCCCCTTCCTGACTTGTTCTCTCTCTCTCTCTCTCTCTCAAAATAAATAAATAAGTAAACATTTTTTTAAGTGAATCCTTGTTGAATGGACTAATCATGTTTTGGAAGCAATGGTAGCATTGATAACTGCACATGGCTAACTTCTCAGGAAGGTCCAGAGGTAAAATCGGTCCATGACATGGCTGGACTAGGGGCTCAAGTCCTAACTCTTAAGTCTTAACTCTGCTCTTCTTCATGGTGGCCTCACTCCGAAGCAGAGCTTCTCTGTGAGTGGCCTCCATCCGCTCCAGGCATATGACTTTCCAGCTCTAAGCCTACCCAAAAGGAAATCCCCTTTCAAATGATCACCCTGGAATTGATTTTTATTGGACTAACCTAGGTGTGTGCGCATCCTTAAACTCTTCATCATGGCCTACAAAATGGGGATGGTGTTGCCTGGCTGGGGCTGGATCACACATTGATGCCCGGGTCCATCAATGAGGTGAGGGCATCGGATGCTCTGGCCGAGCTAGCCCAGGTCATGCTACAGGAGTTCTTATAAAAGAAAAAAATAATCCTTTCTTTGCAGACTTAAAAAGGTCTCAGACATGGCGCACCTGAGTAGTTCAGTTGGTTAAGCATCTGGCTCTTGATCTCAGCGCAGGTCTTGATCTCGGGGCCATGCGTTCAAGCCCCCTGTGGGGGTCTGCGATAGGTGTGAGGCCTACTTTAAAAAAAAGAAAAAGGTTTAGGTGTGTTAGCTCTGTAAAAGGAAATGGGGCAAGGCTTAACATGTAATTAATATTTATTAAGTTTTTAAGACAACACACAGCGTTGGGGTGAAAGCCTGATTATTTCATCAAATTTTCTTACATAAAACTTGACCTATTCCTGCTGGGACACTTTCCAGCTTTCTGAACAAAAGACAGTGCTGTGTAATTCTCACGCCTAGGAGGTGGAGGAATTGATTTTGAAAGACAGAAACAAAAACTACCCCTTTTCCCTTTTCTCCTTAAGAGAATGAGCAAATGCGTGGACTTACGCTTCCCGCCATGCCCTGCAAGTCTTTTCCTGATCTGTTTCTGTATCATACAAATTCAAGAGAGCTTGGCAGGAGGCAAAATGTCTGGGCTCCCAAACGGGTCACCAAATTGGCCCATTAACCACATTTCAGGTTTCTTTTCTCCCGTTGTTGGTGGCCTTCACTCTCTAAGTGAAAACTAATATCGTTCCTTCACATGGGGCTCCTTAATGACACCAGGAAGCAGAGTGGTGGTGACTTCTCAGATTAGAGCAATTTGTTCAAAGCCCAAAGGAACGCCACAGCAACTTCATGAAGCCGGTTCCTTCTTTCTAGCCAAATAGCGTGGCCCTGAGATTTGGACCAGCTGCCCAGGTTAGCCATGCAGTTAGCCAAGCTTCAAAACACGGGCGATTAAAAAATCATAAGGAAAAGGCTTTTCAAGGGGCCCAGTGGGAGGGAAAGCACTGGAAAACACATGTAAATGAGAGAAGAGTTTACCCCTGATTTTGACAATCTACCCCCGAAATAAAGTAGCGACAGCCTGTCTCTGTGTAGCCACGGAACAGAGTAAAGAGAAACAGAATCATGACTCTATTCCGAGCAATAATCCCAGCTCAGACAAGCAGGGCTCCCCTACCCTCCCTGCACTGACAACCGGCAGACTTGAGATAAATGTACTCCTCTCTTATGTTTTGTCTTTCTTCCCCCTGAGCTCACTAGGAGCATAGCCTCAGAATCATCCCAACGAGTGGCTGCAAGATTTCATTCCATCCACTGACTTTCTTGAGTATCACGGTTCCATGTAAGTGGTTAGTGTCGAGCGCCGTGGCGTAGCAACCACCTCTGGGCCTGCTTGTCAGTGTTGGGACCCGCGGTGTTCTCCCAAGGCTCCACCTGCTCGTTGCGGGGCTTCATCCACCCCTGTGTTGGGTGGTCTGAACATCCATTGCATAGATGAGACGTGGGACTCTTGGCCCCATGACTTCTGGGTGCGATGTTTCTTTTCTCTATCTTTGGCGCCTCTGGGGGCTTTCACTCGTGGGTAACATCTTAGGTCCCTTTATAACTCCAGCCCTCTGCAATCCTTACCATTATGACTACTTCTTGCGACCTCACCTGTGATTAATCATGGGTCCCTTCTGGACCCAAGAGACACGAATGAACAGAAGTGAGCTCCGGGGCGTCCATGCTTCCTAATGCCAGAATATTAACATTTCTTCATCGGCGACTCCCTAACTCATAGGACTGGTTTGAAGACGAAGGGAATAGAAGCACATAGAGTGCCCAGGAAGCGGGTGGCCAACGAGTGAACGCCCGATAAATCTTAAATATTTTTGCTGTCATCACCGCATCGTCCCAACCCAAGTTCCTCTGAATGCTCCTCTCTGTCAGCTGTTAGAGAAAAACTAACGCCAACGAATTATTTAGAAAAATAAATAAATGGCAAACTTTGTCGCTTCTGGAAAGGCACCAAAATGGGCCAACTGGCCAACAAATTAGTGGGCTCTTCTCAGCCAAATAAGTCCCAACTGTGTGCTGCCACCATCGTGGACAGAGGTTGTCTTTTTAACGAAAATCAAGTCTATGTTTATCCCTAAGGTACCTCCACAGTTTTCCTTTCTTCTCCCTTCCAATAATTTGATCTCAACCAAAACAGGAGAATAAAAGGCTCCATCTGGCACGTGTCTCTCCAGAGCAACCCTTGAGGAAAGGAAGCAGAAGGAGGCCGCTGCCATATTTTAATTAGCAGTGTGTGCCCTCTAGCTTCTGGTCATTCTAGCAAGGCCTGGAAGATCAACAGGCTTCTCTTTCTCCACCCCCTTTGATTTCTCCCTCAATTACCCCTCCCTCCCCAACCGACCCTCCTACTGCCTAACACCCAACAGAATGTGATTATTTGCATGAAATCAATACCATGATTCACACACAAAAGCCCAGAAAAACCTGCTATGCAATTGTGTGAGTAATTTTTCATGAACCCGACTCCTAAGTGCTTGCCAACAAGCTAAATTATCCTCTTGTTAAGTGTTATATATTTTCTTCTTCCCTCTTTCTTCTCGTCCCTGTACTTCTTAATATTGATAAGCTTCTCTTAGTTGAAGGGAACATTTGAATTTTTCCTTGGTTCTCTGTGTAGCGAGCACATCAAAGGGCCTAACTCCCCCAGCCTTTTCTTTTTTCCTTCTCAGTACTTGAACTGTGTTTAGCCGAACTCTTTGAAAAGGATGGAGCGATTTTAGAGAGAGAAGGGAAAGTTGATGTGTCATAGTCTGGATTTCAGATCTAATACCGAAAGCTAGGTTTAACCTCTTACAATTTGATCAATTAATCAATTCGCCACTAGGTAGTTGCCACCTAGGTCCCCAGCCCTCTACTAAGTACTTTGGTGACTGTAAGAATAAAAGTCATTTAAAAAGTAGTCTCTGAGGTGCAGATAAAATTAAAGCGCTCTGTATACACTAGGAAAATTGTAAAATTATGTGCCGGCGGCAGGAAAGCTGCAGATAAAAGCAGGGAGCGAGGTCATGAGCGCTGTATACAGAAAGAAAAGGTTCACAGAGGAGGAGCAGGGGTATATAGGTTGGGGAATTGGGTAGAACTTGGATGGCAGTAGACGAGGAAAGTCATAACCAAGTAGGGAGACCCATCAATTATTAATCGTGGTTGTAGAAGACAAGGGGGACTTGATTTCACATGGCCTGACTCTCTCCCGTGTCTACCACGTGCACTGTGGCCCTCTGACATCCGCGGAGGCATCACGCCCTCCCAGGCTCCAGGTGAGTTAGGCTGGGTGGCCGGGGAGGTAATTCACTAGAGAAGGTCAGAGAGGGAATCCGGTTGAAAGTGGATGCCCTCTCAGGTAGGAGATGATGCCGCAGACTTAGGAAGATAAAGAAAAGTGACATTTCTTAGGCTCAACCGTTGTGTAATACAAAGGCGTGGCGGGGCGCCTGGGTGGCGCAGTCGGTTAAGCGTCCGACTGCAGCCAGGTCACGATCTCGCGGTCCGGGAGTTCGAGCCCCGCGTCAGGTTCTGGGCTGATGGCTCAGAGCCTGGAGCCTGTTTCTGATTCTGTGTCTCCCTCTCTCTCTGCCCCTCCCCCGTTCATGCTCTGTCTCTCTCTGTCCCCAAAAAAATAAATAAACGTTGGAAAAAAAAAAATTCAAAAGCGTGGCGTACCAGCTGTACATTCACGTGCACGTAATTAGAACCGTAATGTACACAGAACTTTCTGGTTTTATTTCCTTAATAAATCATGAGCTGCTTTGGCTATGCTGATAATTAAATATTATTTTAAAATATAATTTAATGGCTGAATGATCTATCCTATTGCTTTGCTACAATATATTAAAACCCTCTCCTATTATTGCCCATTTATATTATTTCCAATTTTTCTCCACTACAAAAAATACGGTGATAAATACCCCTGTATTAATCTTTGATAACATTTCTAATGATTTTTGAGACATATTCCTACAAGTAGTATTATTGAATTACCAAGTATGAATGGTTTAAGGCTCTTTATAAATAGTTCTAATCACTTTCCAGAAGCATGGTACCAGAAGAAGAAGGTAAAAAAAAAAAAAAAAAAAAAAAAAAAAATATATATATATATATATATATATATATATATATACATATATTGGTTTTACTAAAACCATCTCAAACATGGATGCACTTTTTTCCATTTAAAATTTCAAACTATATGATACATGCAAAGGAATATATTATTCTTTGCAGGTATCAAATGTGTATACAATTTAAAATAATTTATGAGAGCTTTAAAGCATGAAGAAATATGTGAAACCTGCCAGACAAGTTACGAGAATATAATGAAGTGTTGAAGTTCCTTACGTGCTTCTCCCCTACACTCCCGCAGCCTCCCCACCTCCAGGAAGTCAACATGACATTGAAGTTTTTGTCAGCTGCTTCCTAGTTTTATAGTTTTGCCATATACGCATATCACCTAAATGCCACACAACATAATTTAGCTTGATTTTGAACTTTACAAACATGATGCCGTATGCATTTTTCAGCAAGTTTCCTTTTATTTTTATTTTTTTTTACTCATTTATTTCACTGCTGTAAAGTATTTCACTGTGTAAATGCATCGTGGTTGATCCTTTCTCCTGTTAATAGATATTTGGGTTGTTTCTCGTTTGGGTCTATTTTTGGATAATGCTGCTGCGAAGGTTCTTGAAGGAGAGTTTCTCCCTGGCTGTGATTTACAACCAGGAATGTGTGTGGCGCTGAGGAGACATGGGGCTTTCCAAAGGCACTGGAGCACAGACAGCTTTCAGGGAATCAATTTACAAATCACCAATTTCTGTTCATACATTTCCCTTTAACTAACGCTTTCTAGCCTCTCATATTTGATAGCTCTTTTCCCACTTTACAAAAGCAGCATACCTCTCACTCATCCAGATTCTTTTTTTTTAAATTTTCTTTTTTTTGAACGTTTATTTATTTTTGGGACAGAGAGAGACAGAGCATGAACGGGGGAGGGGCAGAGAGAGAGGGAGACACAGAATCGGAAACAGGCTCCAGGCTTTAAGCCATCAGCCCAGAGCCTGACGCGGGGCTCGAACTCATGGACCGCGAGATCGTGACCTGGCTGAAGTCGGACGCTTAACCGACTGCGCCACCCAGGCGCCCCACTCATCCAGATTCTTAATACACCGCGTTAAACTGGAGTCTAAAAAACTCCAGAAGGACAAACAAAGGGACATTTTACATTTTTATGATGATGTTGAGAAAGCGAATGACTTTAATGAGTGGATAACAAATCATTTTGCAAGGCAGGTGCATTCCAGTCCTTTGTTGTCCACAGAACCCAGCTTTCAGCTGCTAGGTTATTAAAAGTAATTTCCAATGATAAAATCGTCAATCATAAATCACTAGGTGATATTTAGCTTATAGTCGGGGATAAATTCAAAGAGTTGAGTGACATTGCTAAACAAAACTCCTTCTATTCCTCTGTTTATTTACAAGAACGGAAATTCTTAGCACCTATGTCCATAAAAACAATAAATCGGAATAAAATTAATGCTGTAATCTGTCTCATGCTAGCCATAAATAATATTTATCCTTAGATACATGAAACCAATGGAAAAAATTTCTATCCACTTCAATATGTTTTCAATAAAATTTTAGTTTCATAATGATTAAACATTTTTTTATTCATATTGTTTTAGTCAACCAGGTACTATCAATAACTGTAATGATAACTCACTTTTTGATATTTAGGTATCTTGATACTTAGATACTTTAATACCAGAAGAAATGTTTGATACTTAGAACCTCATGGTCATACAGCATACCTTTGAAAAACTGAACTTATACATATATTTTTGCTCTAAAGATGTGTGGCAGGGTAACCAATTAAAGATTTTCAAACGAAGAAAATTATTCAACTTGGATAAAATTATGTAGGGAGACATGGAATAAAAAATACAGGCCTAAGGAGTAAAAGAAGTGATTACAAAATCTTAAACCATTTAAGAACTTGACCCTGAGTTTTTTTTAAGTAACCTCTACACCCAACATGGGGCTCAAACTCATGACCCCGAGATCGAGTCACATGGTCTACCAACTGAGCCAGCCAAGTGTTCCTGTTTGTTTTCATTTAAAGTCAATACGCAGGAAATTATATTTGTGGCCTACATTAAAATATCCAATGAAAACCTGAGATAACAACGTAAAATCGTGCCAGTGCCGCAGAGTTCTTCAGAATTCTTTTAGGGGGATGTATGCAGGTGAAAATACTGACAACCACTAATTGAGGGAATACACCCCCATGTGGAAGGATATCAAATGGTGTGCATACCTCCAATATTTCTAGATAATATTACACTGCTTTTCAAGTTGTCCAACCCCCTCGGAACCGCAGAGCTCCTAATTGCCGAACATCCTTCCAAACGTTGAGTATTGCCAGAGTTTTCCATTTTTGCCAAGCTAGTGGGTGTAAAATGGCATTTCATTGTGGTTTCAATTTGCATTTTCCTGCTTTAATGAGGGTGAGCGTATTTTCATATGTTTATTGGCATTCCTGTTACTATTATTTATTTTTAAGCTTTGCTAATTTGATTTACAAAAAGTGATGCCTCATTTACATTTCTTTGATAACGAACAGGGTTAATACTTTTTCATATGCTTATTAGCCATTTTTATTTTTTTATGTGAATTGTCCATTCATATCCTGCCCATTTTTCTATTGGGATTTTAGGAGCTTTCTTATGAATTCAAATGAGTTCTATTAAGGCTAAGCCCTTTACTTTGTCATATTTATTGTGTTGCAATCCTGGGATAAACCGTACTTTTTTTATATGATACCACAGTTCTTTTAATGTACTTATGAATGTGATTTGCTGATCTTTTGTTTTGGATTTCGGCATCAATATTTATAACTCAGATTGTCCTGCCAGTGTTCTGCTCTGTTTTGTTTCATTTTGTGGAGGTGGCACTCTGTCAAGTTTTAGTATCATGTTAATGCTTGCTTCTTAAAATGAATTAGAAGATTTTTTATTTTTTTTTCTAGGCAGACTAATCAATTGTACTTTTTGGAGATTGTTGTTTGAAAAATTGACAGAAAGCAACTATAAAATAATCTACAGCTGAGTTTTGTGGGAGAAGAGTGATTCTTAAGGCAAGTTATTAGGTTTTCTTAAAAAAAATAAATTTAGTATATAGACTTTGTCCAGCATATCATCAATTTCATTAAGAACTTAAAACTTATCACTGTTGATAAGTACAGTCTGGCTTATGAATTTTTTAAATATTTATTTATTTTTGAGAGACACAGAGAGAGAGAGAGGGGGCTGGGGGTGGGCAAAGTGAAAGGGAGACAGAGGATCCAAAGCAGGCTCCAGGCTCTGAGCTGACAGCACAGAGCCCAACGCGGGGCTTGAACTCACAAACTGTGAGATCATGACCTGAGCAGAAGTCGGATGCTTCACCGACTGAGCCAGCCAGGTGCCCCATGGCTTACGAATTTTTAAAATGTCCTTTATACTGATCATATAGCCCTCTTCCGGTTACAAATTTTATATACTTGTACTTTTTATTTCTTACTTGGAGATGTCAAAAGATGAAAAACTTTTTTTCTCACAGAACTGTCTCTTAAAAACATTTATAAATTTGCTGTTCATCTTACTGATTTCTTGATTTCTCCTTTTATCTTTCATTTTTGCCCTTACTTCGGTTTGTCTCTAATCTGTTGAGTTGACTGCTTGACTTATTTATTCTTTTTTTGTTGACTTTCTATTTAATAATGAAAACACTTAAAGCCGTGTCTCGCTCTTATTATCTCTTTAATCAAGGAGCAATTTTCAAAAGTCAGCCAGATTCTGTCTCGTCTTGTGGTTAATCCTCCAAAGATGCAACTGTCATCTTTTGTCTCCTTAAAATACCTTAGCTGGTTTCTCACCAGGTACTAAGTTTCAAGCTCTTGCCTTCCATTCAAGGTCCTCCATATTGTGGCCATTATACACACTTCTGAAGTCCACCCCTAGGATTTCCTGTACTTATATCCTATTCTAGAGATAAACTGGACGCTAGTTTTTCCAAATGTTCTAACCACCATGCATGTCCCTATGCTTTTCCCACAGGGAATGCCTTCCTTCTCACTCTTCACCCACTAGAAGCATCAACATCTTGGCAGTCTCATTCAGACCTTCAGGTAGTTGTGGCTTCCCGAGTTGGGGAAGTCACACGGCGTTGGAGCCATCAGGTTATCTCCTGTTGGTCACTTGGGTTCACCTTGGACCAGTGCTGCACACAGGCTTGACAGGGTCCCGTGTGTTCAACGGTATCCTTTTTTGCTAATGTACGGGGCCTTCCCACACGAGCACACCCCATAACCATACTATCAGCTCAATCGAGAATACCCATATATCATCCGAATCTGGACACTTCTTTTGCTGTAAGGAGTCGCTCGATAATTATACCAAGGCAATGGATATAAACCAGACCTTTCCTGGAAAACCAGGACATATGATCATCACCCAACCAGATCTCATGATCTATGTCTGTACGTACTTAATATACGCATACTTTTCTTACTTCTCTGTAGGAAAGGGTTGCAGGGCATATAAGAGCACGTTGTATAAAAGTATAAAAACAAAGTATGTATTGATATGGATGTCCCCGCCTAGGGTTCCTCAGTGTGCCTCTTTTTTGGGTTTTGTAGATAACGTACGTGTATTTTGGCTCTCGCCAATAACAAGTATCTGGATCCCTTGCCCTAACTGTAACCTCTTAGGGTCCAAGCTAACTACGGGGAGGCAGAGAGCCATCTGGTTCGAATAATCCTAGGATGCTTTATTGGCCTCATAACGTCTGAGGCATGTCATGGGAGAGAGCGATGTGATGTCCCAAGCTTATCACAAGATACACACTGTCACAAAAATGTTATAGCTCCCGGTGTCACAATATTTTCTCAAGTCTTCTCCCACTTCCATTTGCTCTCCTATCACCATGGCAACGCACACCTCATTAATAATGGAGACCTGGGGGAAAGCTTCTGGTGTCACTCCCCTCCCAGGACTCCCCTCTTGCTTTGGCATTCCGTGAAACCATTCTGCTCCTAGACATCCTGCTTTGAAGGCTCCAAGTTATCTCCATTTTGCATATCAGAGAAGAGGCTGGTGAAATACTCAAGATGGTGAGAATGCAGGGTTTTGCCAAGATTTCCTAAAGCAATTAGCTGGCACAACAAACGAAACAGAGAAAGCCATTATTTAAAAAAAAAAAAAAAAAATTAGATTTGAAGATCAATGGCTGAGTCCTGGTTCCGACCCCGAGAAAAGGGGAGGGGCAGATTCTAGAGTTTTTCACCTGTTTTCCTACTGCCTCTCCATTCCAGGCCTTAGGAACCGGGCAGCAAAGAACAGCCTTTGAGAGAGGGATTGGTTACAGCTGTCTAGCTAAGTTTCTGACACCCTGGTGGTCCCTGGTACTTTTCCCTGTGTAGACTTGGTCAACTCTAAAAAGCCTAATAATAAAATTAAAAAGAAGAAGAAGGAAGAGAAGGAGAAGAGAATCCCAGCTCCAACACTTCCCAGTTGGGAGACCTCGGATAAACATATATCACTCCCCTGAATCACTGTGCTCTTTCACTAAAATGGAGACAGTAATACTAACATTGAAGACAGAAATTAATGCATATGAGCCTGTAATGTAAAGTGCTCTCAGTGAAAGAAATAATAATACTAAGATCATCACCACCATCATCATCATCATCACCAAGGGGCTCAGGGAGGAACAGGTCTGAGCCCTTCCTCTGGATGTGCTGCTGTCATATCAGTTCTACATCAGCCACAGTCCTGGTTCGGGAGCACCGGACATCCTGTTGACCAATGGGAGCGATCCGAAGTGATTCCAGGGCCTTGGAGACCAAAAGGAGGTAAGGTCAGGAACGTGCGCAGTCAGAGTCAACAACAACGAAGGTTGAGTTTTGACTTTCTGTCCTAGGAAGAGCAGACAGGCAGGTCAGAATAAGCATGCGTGCCTGTGGATTCTAAATATCTGGCTGTCCCTGCAAGAGTCTCTTTCCTGAGCACCTAACGCTGGTTTGCACGGCCATTCCACCTTCTCCCTCACTGGCTCATGGAGCTCTCTAGACGCAGGGGAATCCGTGCAGCAGCAAGGGGAGGCAAAGGAACGAGTCTTCTCATCTTTCCAAACACAAGGGCTCTGGCCCGTATGCTCAATACAGTGGAGCCCATTTTAAGTTTTCTTTCCTTCACTTCCCGTTACCTAATCGGTCCTTTGCACACTGAGCCTTCTCTTCTGCTAAAATGTTTCCCTTGCCTTCCCTTTCTATTTCGGTTTCACGGTTACCACTCTACATCCAGCCCTTGTCAGCTCATGCCTGATTTAATTCAGCACCTTCCACGCAGATGTCCCTGTCTCCAGGGTCTGCCGACTCCAATATATCCAGCACAGCTGCCAGAAAAATCCTCCTTAGGCAACGTTTGCGTCACATCATCCCCCATCTCAAGGGCCCGCGGGGTCTCTGGTTCCCTCCTGCTTCCCACCTCTCTGGTCCCCGTCCTCATTGTTCCTCACGCTCCCCTCCACTGCGGCCAAGCCCAGTGGCTTCTCAAGGCCTACAGATGATTTTCTTTCATAACCTTTACATATCATTCCCCTGATCTGAAATATTCTCCCCTTCCTCTCTGTTAACCATGCCCCTGATTGCCCTTCAAGGTTAACTGAAAAGCACACGTTCCTGTTCACAGCCACTGCAGCTGGATATTATACCTCAGCTTGTGCCGGACCTGGATATCTGTGGGATAAACAGTGATCCCTAAAATCCTTCCTGGATGCCCAAGTTAGCCACTAAGTTTGATCTTGATCCTTCCGCAGGTGCCAGCTTTATAATACGGCTCCACTGCCCCGCAATTCTCACTTGATGATATGTTATTTTATAAATGTTGTGGCTTCATTTCAGTCTCTCTCCAGAACGGGAGGAAAAGTCCCCAAAGGTGGTGATTCTGTTTTCTATTTGCACCCCTTCTGATCACATATGCATAACTGTGTGCATGGAACCAGCTCAAGAAATGGGTGTGGCTGCCTGAAGTAGGACACTCCGATGGCCCTGGGAACATGACCTTTCCGTAAGAAAAATAAAATGGAAATAGCCTTGGTAGTCAGCCCTATAAATACATTATGGGATATCTTTGTGATGTAATATTACTCATACCTTAAAAACATTTTTGAAGATATGTTTAATGACATGAGAAAATCTCACTACATAAACTTGCTTTATATACATATATATATATATATAATTTTAACATAAATATAATATGTGATGTCAATGTTAGTGTATAAAGATAAAAGATGGTGAGAAACAATGAAGGAAGGAAGGAAAGGAGGAAGGAAGGAAGGAAAGAAGGAAGGAAGGAAGGAAGGAAGGAAGGAAAGGAGGAAGGAAGGAAGGAAAGAAGGAAGGAAGGAAGGAAGGAAGGAAGGAAGGAAAGAAGGAAGGAAGGAAGGAAAGGAGGAAGGAAGGAAGGAAAGAAGGAAGGAAGGAGGAAGGAAGGGAAGAAGGATGGAAGGAAGGAAGGAGGAAGGAAGGAAAGGAGGAAGGAAGGAAGGAAGGAAGGAGGGAGGAAGGAAGGAAGGAAGGAAAGAAGGAAGGAAGGAAGGAAGGAGGAAGAGGGAGGAAAGGAGGAAGGGAGGAAGGAAGGAAGGAAGGAAGGAAGGAGGAAGGAAGGAAGGAAGAAGGGAGGGAGGAAGGAAGAAGGGAGGGAGGAAGGAAGAAGGGAGGGAGGAAGGAAGGAAGGAAGGAAGGAGGAAGGAAGGGAAGAAGGATGGAAGGAAGGAAGGAAGGAAGGACAGAAAGAGGGAGGAAGGAAGGAAGGGAGGAAGGAAGGAAACAGAAAGGAAGGAAGGGAGGGAGGAAGGAAGAAGGAAGGAGGGAAGGAGGGAGGGAAGGAGGGAGGAAGGACAGAAATGAGGAAGGAAGGAGGAAGGAAGGAAGGAAGAGGAAGGAAGGAAAGAAGGGACAGGTGAGCTAATGGGAAAAAAACAATGGAGCAACATGTAAATGGGGGTGATCCTGGGTACTTCTGGGTATTTTTAAACTTGTTTTTAAATTTATTTTCTGGGACACCCAGGTGGCTCAGCCCATTAAGCAACCTACTCTTGATTTTGGTTCAGGTTATGATCTCACGGTTCCTGAGTTCAAACCCCACATCAGGCACTGTGCTGACAGCTCTGAGCCTGGAGCCTGTTTCAGATTCTGTGTCTTCCTCTCTCTCTGCCCCTCCCCTGTTCGTGGTCTCTCTCTCTCTCTCTCTCAAAAATAAACATGAAAAACATTTAAAAAATAAAAAATAAAATTTTGAGATTTAAGATACTTCTAGCTGATATAAAAAGGGGAGCTAGTTTTCAGTGGGTAACATCCTACTCGTCAGACCAGGTAGGAGAACATTTTTGGTGTTTCCATTTTGAAATGCTGCCAATCCCATCCGTTAAAAGACAAAATTGTCATGTATATCTCCCCCACCTCCACCACCATCAACCTAAAAGAGCAGACAAGTCTTCTACAGAACATTGGATTGGAGAGAGTATAGAAATACAGAAAATTAGAACACATTCTCCAGAGTCCTATACTTTCAGTGTTAAAAATAAGCAGAACTTTCTAATTGAGTCCCCACACCCATGGCTCAGAAGAGAAGGGATTTGGGGCTAGCTGGCCAATAAAATGGGAAGAAATCCTCTTGTCTTAATCCCTTGGGGCCACTATAACAAGATGACGCAGACTGGGTAGCTCATAAATGATAAAATTTATTTCTCGTGGTTCTAGAGGCTTGGAAGTCCAAGATCACAGCATCAGCATGGTTGGGTGAGGGCTGATCTCCAAGTTCGACTTTCTAAGAACTGGACTCTTCCATGACTCCCATGTCATATCGTCTGACATCTCATGGAATGTCTGCTGAAAAATCTACTTACTGACAGGCGATAGAGGACAAAGAAAACGTGGTAGGTAGGGGTGAGCACAGCTGAGGTTGCGGAGGGTTGAGCAGGTGCGTGTGTTTCCGTGTGGGCGTGCCTGAGCACGCGTGCACGTACCAATACTTCTACGTTGACTGGAGCACATGTGAGAATACTGAACGTCATGATGCCTGGCACACCATTTGGTTCCGCTCAGGCTATTACATCGTTTCATATCCAAATTGAATAATCGTCACTTTTGCCCAGCAGCATGAAGGCATGTACTGTTTCCAATTAACCTTGTCTCTAAGGGAAAACCTGTGTGTGTGACACAGAAAGGTGGGACATGGCTTCTATCTGTGATACCTGTTATAACTCAACAAAACCTGCTGAAAGGTCTTCAGGAGCACAGGGGGGCAGAGGAGGGGAGGAAGTCTGGTCAGGGCAGGGTCTAGAGTGGTGGATGGAGAAGGTACCTGTGGGGCTGGCCCCTGCAGGGACAAGAGACCACAGTCTTTTGTTTGCATGCCCATATCCAAAGGGGAATGTGGAGGTAGGAGTGCTTATCATCCATCCATCCATCCATCCATGTAACAGACATTCATCGAGCACTTACTATGCACCAGTCATGGTTCTGGGCATTGCAAATAGAGCATGCTGTGAACCAAATCAAAACATTTCTCTTCTTTATAGAGCTTATATTCTAAAATGGGATATAGATGAACAAATAAGGAACTTATAATTCACCATGAGGGGGCATGGTGAAGAGAAAGGGTGTAACCACAGTGATGGGGGGGGCAGGCAGCGGTTAGGGAGTGCCTGTCTGAGGGGGTGATACTTGAGCAAAACCTCGAACAAAGGGAGGGGAAAGCCATGAACAGATATGAGGAAAGAAAGTTCTAAGCCGAGGCAATCAAAAGTGCAAAGGCACTGAGGCCAAAGCACGCTTAGGGAGACCAGATCGAGATCATGCAGAGACATGGCCGCCAAGTTCAGGGACTTTGAATTTTATTCTAATTTGATGTAAAGCAATGGGAAAGTTTCTCATACAGGACACAATTATCATGTGCCTGAGAGAGCTTAAATGTATAGGTATAGATGTATCTAGATTTATACTTGGAGAGAGAGAGAGAGACAGAGAGAGAGCGAGGTCTCTAGGCTTCACCTCTTACTTCAGCCACCTCTGAAGGTCCAGGGCTCCCACCAGCTTTGCTCAGACACATTCCAACAGCACCATATCTTAGCCTCATCGTTCACTGCTCGCTTGCTGCCTCAGAGCTTCTCTCATGTCCAACTCGGACTCACAAGTCTGATCTGGAAGGGCCAGCAGTTAACGCCCAGTCGGGCTCTCCCTTGACCAAAGGGTACCAGACAGTGATGGAGGCACACTTCCCCTTACGTTCCCCCGGAAGCCAGCTCTCGTTTGGATTTCATACTCCCCTTAGAAATCCCAGTAGGATCGAGCATCCGTCTCTTGCTCAGGGTCCACCTCCATGACGCCTCCTTGTATCACCCTGCCTGTCCCCTCTTCCCTGCTTTCACTCTCTGTCTCTCGCGTTCCTTCTGTCTGGGATCAGATTCCTAAGTAAACTTCCTGTATATTTAGCAGGTGTAGGTGTCTCCAAGCATAAGACAATATCACCAGCCCCAGTTTACAGATGAGGAAGTAAGGCTGCATTTTCCAAGGTCACGCTGGAGTCAGGAATGAAATTAAGGTTTATCTGGCTCCAGCAACCATGCCCTTAAACACTCCATGATGCTGCCTCCTACTCAGAATTTGACAGGTAGGAGTTTTTCTTGTCTGGATGGTCCTTCCTGCTGGGGGCAGACAAAACTCTGGGTCAATGATAAAGTTACAGCAGGTTGGCAAGAATGAGAAGGGGTTCAAGTGTGGTCCACCTGATGGAGATTCGGGGGACGGTCCAGGTATAGAAGAAAGGATCAGACCCAACTAGGGACTGAATAAGAAGCCTGAACCCACGGCTCAGGAAACATACGGTTGGCTGCATTCAAGGGGCAGTTGGTCCAGAGTCCTTATTCCCACTACCCTGGATCCCCAGTGTCTGATGGCACAACAGATGTCCAAGATGACTCTGCAACAGGCACGTGAAGGATCTCACGCGGAGGCACCTAAGTGGGTGTAGAGGGATCCATGTCAGCCATTTTTTTTAAAAGATAGTTATAGCCAGATTGATAAGAAACCAAAAACACCATAATTTTTAGTAATAATAGCTCCCTCATTCAGCACTTACTGTGCCAGGCACTGTGCTAAGGGCTTTGCATAAATTACCTTTTTTAGAACACCGTGATGTAGATACAGCTATTATTCGTATTTTAACGATCAGGATTAAAGTGGGTAACTCAGCAAATGTCACACAGGTAATAAGTGATAGAATCGGGGCTCAGACTAAGTCTGCATGATGCCAAGGGTCTTTGTTCTTAAGCGCTTCTCTGGAATGGCTGAGTGAAGAACTTTCTGGGGAGACGGTGAGAAGCTGTTGGAGACACTGGGGGCAGGACATGGTGAGTAAAACTACTCCGATGCCAGTGCGTATGTTGAAATACTTCTAAGAAGAAACAAGTAGAATATATTAGTAGTCCAGAAGAAGGTGACATGAGATGAAATTAAGGGAGTTAAGACAGAATTTGACCCAAGTGAGACTGAAGAAATCTGTGAGGCCACAGTTCCAATTAACCAGAGCACAAAGGAAAGAATAGAATCTTGGAAGATTCAGAAACGTTGATTCTGATTGGATAGTGATGGCGCCATTAATAGCTACCGGGGTGTCAGCAGGAGTGGGAAGGAAATGGTAGGGTCAGAATTGGGGGACATAATTTGAAGCCTTCTATGAAATGCGTATCCCAAAGGCTGATTGAAATGCATGCGGGGCTCCGAAACGAGAAGGTCTGCAGATGTAGATTTAGAAATCATCCCTTAGACGGTCCCAGTCTTGTACCCTGTAGGCAGGGTCAGCTGGAAGAAAATGCTGGGGCACCCCCACCCACTTACACAGAAGAGCCTGGATTCTCTCATTCCTCTTGCCCATCTGCCTTTTTGCCCCTTACGAACGCTACGTGACTTTTGACTCTGCCATTTCCAACAAGAGAGTCACCCACGACCTGCGTTACTGGTTTAGATTCCAAGCTATTTGATGGTAGGGACCATGCCTTAAACTTGTCTTTCTTTTCTACCAAATGGCGTTGTTGCAGATTGTGGGCACGATCTCCTCCTGGGCTTTTAATTTTTACAAGAACAAATTCTGAAATGCCAGCGCAGGTCAGCATTCGCCTTCAGTCAGGAGCCACATGGAGAAGAAGCGTTGACATCCAAAGCCCTCCTCTAAGGGGCATCATTTTAACCTCAGTCCTCGGCAGGCCTTCCTGTGTATGTTCTCGACTCTCAATTCCTGCGTATCACCGACATGCTAGTCTCCTAGTATTCCTGGTCTGATTTCTAGCCTCAGGCATTTGAGACACAGGAGCTTTGCAATTAAATTCTCCCCTCCAGCCATACTGACCCCAAAGCTTACGTACGAAATTGCTCAAGTTTATTTATGGCGTTGGTTTTGTTTCTGCGTTTTCTGGGGGCGCACAGAGCCTTCGTCGCAGGTAGAGCTGCTTTGCAGTGCTCTGAAAGACGTTCTCCTTCAGGGCACTGATGCCATATCAGCTGAGCCATTCCTCCTCCTGGATCCGTGGGCCTCTTCCACCACCGGCTGAGACAGGTCGGGCCCCCCAGCAAATGGGTAGAACTGGCCAGGCCAAGCTCTAAAACTGTCCAGCCCAGTCACCCCATAGACACGGTCTCTGCTGACCAGTGCCTTGTTGGCTGCCCCCTCAGGACCCCCCCGCCCCTCCCACGAGCTGTCTTCCTCAACCACCCAGCTCAACAAGAATGTTATGGAGTAGCTACTTGTGGCATAGGCCCTAAGTTAGGTTCGGGAGCCCACGATGAAGAAAGCGCGATTCTTTCTACTCAAGAAGCTCCCACTTTGCTTCTGTGGCAAATGCAGCATCCGAGGAATGTTTAGGGGAACAACGGAGTAGGTCTCCCTAACTGGCTCTGGAGGGAAGAAAGGCCTCTTAGATGCAGGGTTGACTTACCCACTGGGCCAGGAGGCTCAGGCTCAGGGCCCACAATACTTTCAGAAACTCACGAACATTTTTAAAAATGTTTAAGTTCTTTTAAAATCAGGAAAAAAAGATGAATAGAATTATAATGGATATATAACAGTAAATTTAGCCTTTATTTTTAAAACATTTTTATTTATTTTGGAGAGACAGAGTGCAAGGAGAGGAGGGGCAGAGAGAGAGAGGGAGACACGGAAGCCGAAGCAGGCTCCAGGCTCTGAGCCGTCAGCACAGAGCCTGATGTGGGGCTCAAACCCACGAACCATGAGATCATGACCTGAGCCGAAGTCGGCCGCTTAACCGACTGAGCCACCCAGGCACCCCATATTCAGCCTTTAAATCAATGTAGTTGTAAAACATATTATTATTAATTATTATTATTATTATTTGGGAGAGTGGCCCATAAAGACCACATGGCATAGGGCCAACGAGAGTCACAATGTGGCCCCACCTGGATGAGGTGACTTCAAGGCAGAGGAGAAGATATCTAGGAAACGTGGGAAGAGTGGAGGAGACCTGCTGGTTGAGGGACCAGGGTAACCATAGGTCAGGAATCCCAGCAACCCAGAGATGCTAGGGAGCCTCTTGCACCCAGGAGGTAGCGAGGGATTAGGGCAAGACGAAGGCAGGGACGTGACAGAGAGAGGACTCAGCCACCATTATCAACGACCTGGAATTTGCCATAACCTGTACCTTCCAGGCTCCCACTTAACCCACTGCACCAAATCAAAACTTGCCAATCCTGTGCCCCATTCTCTCCCCGCTAATATTTTCCTTGAACTATAGTCTGGGTAACAAATACGCATCAAGGTGTTACCGCCCAGGGACAGATTCCTACGCCACCTCCCCTGTGAAGGTAAGCCATGCTCTCCGTAAAGAATTGTTCCCAGTGGTAGGTGAGGGATGAGATTTGGGAGCAGGAAGGCTCTGGGCCACCCACCCTTCACTCTGTGTCAGGGCCCCAGCTTGAGCCTCTCTGGCAGGCCGGTCACGGGCCATCACTGCCGTCCTCCTTCTGTTTACAAAGCGTCCAGAGGTCTGCTCACGGAGTGACCATTTTTGAAGCATGAAGTGAAAGCAGATGAGAGCACAGGAAAAAAATGTTCATTATCCAGACGTACCAGAGCGGCCCCCCCCATCCTAATGCATGTGTCACTTAAATACACTTGTGAGAGGTGTTCATTATTTCCCCCATTATTTAGAAATGTACTTCAAAGACCCCTCGAACGGCCGTGTGCCGTCACGTTGTTTAAACATATGACTTGTTAAATCACCACCCTCACAGCCCTGAAGCTCTGGGGTTATATCATCTCAGAGCAGACACAACTCAGGGGTCACCCCGCTGCTGAGGGTTGTCTCAGCGACTCCCCACCTCGGCTGATGGTTAATAAGGATCAGCTTTTGAAAGGCAAGGTCAAGAGCACTACGTGACTTTGGATGCTCACTGATGGTGTGTGAGTTCATTGTTCCCAGAGGCTGTTGAACATCCAAGTGAGGAGAGCCCATTGTTGTCAAGACGCCATGGAGACAAAGCTTAGCCTCGCCACCCGCCTAAGCCTGGCGCGGAATGGGGGCTTCCGGAAGGATCCGATCCTCCACTTGAGGAATGGCTCCCCTTAGGAAGACTTGTTTACACGGAAATGGAAACCTGTCAGAGATGTACTGAGTGTTGCTCGTGTGCATTATCAAAGAACGCCTTCAAGGATCTTTTCCTCCGGGGGCACTCTAGTGTTTATTTACAGGTCTTTAAAATGTAGGATAGAAATGCTTATGGCAAGCCACTGATTATAGAAAATCAAACGGAGAGGCATTCATTGATTTGAGAGGAAAATAAGAGTCAGGGGGAGGAAGGTTGCCAACTTCAAAAAAATCAATTCATGTAAATTCATCAAGAAGATATCTGCTCCATAAAGAGACGTACGTCTCCCCTTTCTCTTGTCTTTGGCGAAGCAGTGGCTAGCCCTTATCTTTTCACTACACGCTTTCCCCCTTTACACCGGTCCACATACTTTGGCTCTGCATGGCTGCTTCGCAGAGTGTAAGGTTTTTTAGGAAATCGAAGGTGAACCTACAGAAAAATGCGTAAAGACCCTGTGGCCGCATACCGGTCGAGACCTACCTCCGTATGTTTGTGGAAGGGGACGGCGACCTACCCGGGTGGCCCATCGTGTTGTCGGGGCGAGAGCTCCTATCAGCGCTGAGAGCAGAAGGCAGACCTCAGCTGATTTCCTTTCCCGAATTCCTTTGTTCAGTTGATGGCTCTCTGGATCTCCAGTCAAGCAGGCTCCCACTCCTGCAGGTAGTATCAGTCACTTCCTTTCCTTAATCCCCTAGGTGCTGCCTGCTGCTAACTCCACTGCCTTCTTCCTTGGTCATCACCCGTCACAGCGAGTCCTGCCCATCCCACGCCGTCCTCACCCTAAGGCCCGAAAATCTGCAACAGCGTTTTCTCTCTTTCACTTGCTGCCTTTCATTTTCAACATCTCTTCAAGTTCACTGTGTTCAATGGCACGTCATGCTATGGTGGCCAAAGCGTAGAAGTGCTCCGGCTGTTTTCCGATCCCTGGGCGTTTCCTCTGGCCGGTCCTTTCTCCAGTGGGAAGCGAGGACTTACGGTACAGCTCCTGCCATTGTCGCCTGGGCCTACCTCCTCCGTCTCCTCGTGAGCCGACTCCAGACAAGAACTCAGACATCTACAGAGGAACAAGCAGTGGTCTGTGGGCAGCGTTCCGCTCAAATGCACGCTGAGAAAAGAAACGTTCCTTCAGAGAGAAGAGTCTGGTGATGTGTGGCTCCTTGAAGCAAATGCTTCTCTCTCTTCTCCATGACAGATTGGCACTTCGGTTTCAAACTTCCATACCCCGTGAGAGATTTCCTGGAACATCGTTGGAAAAATGTATACAAGTCTCCCCTTCTCACAGGGCAGGAAAAAGAAAAGTCTGGACCCTGGGCCAACTTCCAAATGAGGTTTTCCAGCCTCACTATTTCTATCAAGGTTTCTTTCTTTCTTTTTTTTTTGTTTTTTTTTTTTTTGTTTTTGTTTTTAATGTTTATTTTTGAGAGAGAGAGAGAGAGAGAGACAGGCAGGGGAGGGGCAGAGAGAGAGGGAGACCCAGAATCGGAAGCAGGCTCCAGGCTCCGAGCTGTCAGCACAGAGCCCGACGCGGGGCTCGAACTCAAGAACCGCGAGATCGTGACCTGAGCCGAAGCCGGACGCTCAACCCGCTGAGCCACCCATGAGTCCCTCTATCAAGGTTTCAAATGCCCCACGACCAAGTTTTATATAGGAAAAAAGTTCAAAAAAATGTTTTTTCCCCCTATCTCTTCAGACCATTTGAAGAGAGGCAAAGTGGATTTTTTACCAAAAGTTTTAGATTGTCCAGGAGATAGCTGATGTCCTTTCTTAATGGCACATTATGAAACCATGCCAGGCTTAAAGGAAAATTCTGAGTCTTTGTATAAAATTTTACAAAGAAGCCACCCCTATTATCTTTCCTCTGGAAAAAAATTTAAAAAAATGCTTCTCTGTACAATGTGGTGTCTTTGTCCTTTCCTGAAAAAGCATTGAACTAGACCTGAGTTCGGTTCCCACTTTTTCTACTAACTAGTCCTTGGCTAGTCCCCTCCCGTCTCTGCCAGTGTGTGCGTTCCTCTGCCAAATAAACAAAGGCAAAATGTAAGGTGCCTGCAGCTTTCTCTCCTGGTGTAAGGCTGTGACCTTGTGGGGGTTGCTAGAACACGCTCCCTTGGGGAGTTCTGGGACCAGACAAAGAAGCCCATCTCCAGAAACTTCCCACATTAAGCAAGTGCAGTGACACCCACGTTAGGCTAGCATGTTTTTGACTTCTGATTTTAGATCTTGCAAGGGAATTGGAGACCAACAGTATTTTTCTCCCCCAATCAAAGAAGAAAGGTTTCGTTCCCTAGTTCATCATCAATCCTAGCATGTTTTATATAAATGCCCCTAGAAAGCTCATACTTTCACTCCTTGCCAAAGCTGGCTGAGCTCCTGGCTCAGGCTGGGGAACAGAGGAAGAATTACGAGTTTGGTTGAACACACTGGCATGCGTGAGGCTGAAGCAGTTCTGTGTATCAGTAACGTGTAATGACAACCTCCCATCTGTTCTCTGGAACTCTTCATCTGAGCCTTCATCAAGCTGGAAATCTGGAAGGAGATGAATGCAAGGGGGCTGTTTGGAAGCGAGACGTGAGCTCAGAAGTACTCGCGGAAAGGGACCCACCGAGGGTCGGCGGTGGAGAGGCTGGCCGGCTGCAGAGCTCAGGAAAGAGGGTCAGGGGTCTGTGAGGCCAAAAGGAAGGTCAGGGACCGGAGGTGCGTTCTCCAGCCCCCGGGCCTCTGCTTCAGAGTCCTGAGAGTGTCGTGCAGCGAAGGGTCAGTCCGGGAAGCATCAACCGTTCTCCAAACCCCTTCGCGATCGTGAGGCCCCGGATTCTCCCAGGGTCCTTTGCAAGCACAGACCGCTTGACCACAACTGGAACTGAGAGTCTAGCAAACATTCAGAAGGTCCAGCATCCCCACGGATGGCCCCGCCTCTACTCTTGGGGAGAGAAAAGATGGGCCGCAGGGAAAGGAGGAGGACCGAAGACAGCCTACATCCAATCCAAGCTGGTGGTCTTTGAAAACAAACCACAACAGGAGAAGATCTGGGTCTCTTTCACAGGGATAGAACCAGAGCTACCTACGCTCCAGGGGTCCTGGGGAAACTCCGTCCAGGGAAAGCAGGCAAACAGAACGCAGTGTGCCCGCCGGGTTCTCAGCGCTGGCTCGGCTGGCTGTGGCTGCTCGTCCAGGCCAGCATCTATCCCCACGCCCTCCGGGAGCCCGGGGCTGCTAGTGTTGGCCGCAGGCAACTGATTAGCCAGCAGGAAAGCTTATCAGGCTCCCCCAATTTCCCCCAGGGAAGCCACCCCCTCAGGGGACAGGAGGGGGACCTTTTCACGGATTTGATGAATGCTATTGGGGATGGAGATCACAGTCGGGGGACAAAAGGGGAGCGTGAGCAGAAGATTATGGAGTTTGTGGAGGCTGAAATACGACCTGTGAGAAGCCAAGGGGAGAGCGAGCTGCCGACTCTGGCCTGGGCCGAGGATGGACGGCTTCCTGGCGGCAGGCTTCATACTTTTCATCCTCCTGATTCACGGAGCAAATTCACACGCCCCTCTGAGCTGCTCTCTGTGCCCCACGGAAGTTTCTCCAGCCAGCCCTCTCTGCTTTCTGTCCCCCCGAATTTGGGCCCCTGGGAAGACCTCCGAAATGTAAAGCAGATAAAAATGTTTCCCTGACACCTGAAGCTATTGTTAAACATCCCTCCCGGGGAGTCTCAATAGAAATGAACATTTTGAAAGGGGCTTCACTTCATTCATTCATTCATTCATTCATTTACTTAACATTTTGGAGGGCATCCCAGATACCAGGCAAGGTGATTAAGGAGCTGTCTCATCGGAGAGAGGGGGACATACGTAGATGAGGCCATTCCAGAACCAGTCTAAGGCAACTGTCAGGGAGGATAGACGGCGAGAGATAACAAGCCCAGTGTTGCTATGGAGAGAGATGCTTGGGGTCTTGACCTGGTCAGAGAGGGCTCAGAGGAGGGGAGTCCAAGGCGAGCCTTGTAGAACAGTGAGGCTTTGAGTGGAGCCAAAGGGCAGAGATGTCCTAGAAAATTGGCAGAGGAAAGACTTTCGCTTCTCAGGCTGAATCCCTGCCCATCCTCCCCACCCTCCCGGAATTAGCAGGGGATTGCACCAATCACCATCTCGTCAACCACAACCCTTACCCCAATAACACGCCTGAAACCCACAGACGATACATTCCCAGGAGACCTGGTCAGCGTGGTCCCCAGAGCAGCAGCACCAGCAGCATCTGTGAACTCGGTGCAAATGCAGAACCTCGGGCTCCTCCAGACGTACTGTCAGCATCTGCATTTAATGGAGCCAGGAGACCCATATGCATGTTAAAGTTTGAGCAAAGGACAGGCTCCCAGATTCCTTCCTCCAGGCTCCAAGTTCCTCTTCCTTTTTTTTTTTTTTAATATTTATTTATTTTGAGAGATAGAGAGAGAGAGAGAATCCCAAGCAGGCTCCCCACTGACAGCATGAAGCCCAATGTGGGACTCGAACTCACAACGTGTGAGATCATGACCTGAGTGGAAAGCAAGAGTCGGTGGTTTAACCCACTGAGCCACCCAGGTGCCCCTCCAGGCTTCTCTTCCTCACCCTCTTAGCAGGGTAAAGAGAACTGTCCCGACCCGAGCCCGACACGAGCCTAGCGGGAAATCTCAGCATTCTGACCCCTGAGCTAGCCTGCGGTGCCTGCCTCCACGCACCCATCCTGGCTGGCTTGGGAAACGCAGTTGTGTTCTGGAAGTGCTGCCTTCTGGGGCCGGCGTAGCTCCTGCCCCAGTACCAGCCTGTCACCGTGCACAATGCCTCTCAGATACAGGACAGTAGGAGAAGACGGGCCGTGGAGATGAGAGCCAGCCTCGTGGAGGTGGGGAGTCAGCCCTCTACTCGAAGGGAAACGACCCAGGTTCGAATTTACGACTCCACCATTTAACCTCTGCCGTGTAACCCTGGACTAGTCACCATTTGTCCGAGCCACCGTTTTCCTAGTTGTAGAAAGACCTGTGCCACGATGCAAATAATACGAGACAGTGCCCTTCGGTCCCTGGCAATCGCTCCCCGAGCTGATGATGTGCTGATGTGCGTGAGAGTCCAGACGGCACCAATCTGTGCTGGATCTTAATGTATCGGCCCCCGGGGAGCTGGGGCTCTCACCACATCGCAGTTGGGGAACGGGAGGCGCACCTCCCCAGCCCTACGTCGTCAGAGGCAACCACAGCGTAATTGCCCGGCCCGGCCCTGGGGTCTCTCCTGCTTCCGCTTTGGAAAAACCAATGCACAGACTTGGCTTGATCTTATAACCTTGACCTATAGCATAGATAGAGCCCCAGCAGGTCCGTTTGACTTGGGGACCCTGCGAAGGAGTGAAAGTGTGACGGGGACGAAACAACGTCCCAGCCTCATGGATTCCCCACCCACCCTGACATTCCTGTTGACGTCTGTCAACAGCTGCTTCATTAGGTGGCCCGATACGCATAATGGACCCCCTATTTTCTACTACTTCAGGTTGAAGGCCCCCGACCTGCCCTGAGCTGCCAGCCTTCAGTGAGTGTGGTCTCCCCAATGGGGCTGCATACACCTGCCTCACGGCACACTCTACCTTCACGACAATCGGTGGGATAGCTCAGTGAGGCTAAGGGATGTGAACATAGTCATAGGTAAATAAGGGCCAAGGTGGGGACAGATCAGAGATGACCTGACCAGAGAGCCCAAGACACTGGCTTTCGTGTTTGTGTTTCCCTGTGTGTGTGAGTCTTAGAACACTCGTTCCGAGGCTTGGTAAGAGGCATTTAAAAAACAAAATCTGTAGCGACGTACATTTAAACATTTTTAAATTCCGGATTAAATTAAGTGAAAGGATTTCCTTAGTGCAGGACTACTCAGAGCCTTGAAAATTTAGATATGAATTGCTAGTCTTAGAAAGAAGGTTAAAGCTTACTGAAATGTGGAACCCCTTTCCCCCCTCACAGGGCAGCCTGCCTGGCTGGAGATCCCCGAGCGCACCCTCCTCTGTGCCGTGTTACCCCCCAACATTGGGTTGCCTCGACTGTGTAACCCCAACCGCCCCCATACCCTTCCGCCAGCTTGGCTTTCCTACCTCAGGAAATCTTCCAGGAAGTACTGCCTTAGCACCTTGGTGGTGTTTTCTTGCCTTCTAAATTCTGTCTGCCCTTCAAGGTCCCGACCCAGCCCTACTCTCTCTGTGACGCCTTTCTGGCACACTCCAGCCTTCCTCATTGTCTGCTTCTCTTCACTTCTGCCACATTTGTAATTCTCTTTAAAGACTGGTTGGTTGGCATCGTAATGTGACGACCAGCCAGACAGTCCCCTTAAAATAATGCTTATTTTAAGAATTATTTTAAGAATTGCTCACAGGGTCCTTGACCCGAGGGTGGGAAGTGCTTAATCAGCAATTCCATTGCTGATGGAATGTGGGGTCTCCCTCCTGGGTGCCAGCCAGCTCTAGGAATGGCATCTGGGGCGAAAGGGAGTGGTATTTGCACGTCAACTTAGTTTCCGTCCGGTTCCCTTTGGTGGGTCCCAGGGGAGCAGCTCCAGAGCTCCATCGGCAGGTGCACCAGCCGTCAGGCCCTTGGTAAGGGCTCCAGGGACGCTAGTGGTTAAAAAAAAAAAAGGCGAGCCGAGCCAGGGGACGCTGGTCCAGCTCCACCCAGCCACACTTCCCACCCCCACCCTCTAGTGGATGTGCTAGACTGCAGACTCCCTACGACAAGTCCAAAAAGAAAAAAAAAAAGAAAAAAGAAAAAGAAAACCAGAGTTTCTGCAGCCTCTGGGATCATTGCCCATTTGTAATCTTTTTCTCTTCCCGAACTTCAAGCCTCCTTCTGCGTCTCGTTGTATCTGTCTCTTGCCTGTCTGTCAGTTTGCCTCCCTTTTCAAAAAACCTGAATCAAACACAGAGCAAACTGTCTCCCTCTCCTGTCTGAGAGCAGAGAATAAAGCAGTCACATGTCAGGGGCACATTTGCAGGTTTTATTTTCATCAGCAATATTCTTCCCACCCCCCCCACTCCCCCCCCCCCGCCATAATTGCTATAGAAACACCAAATCCCCTTCCGTCCTTTTGTACGTGCTGACAGACTTCACTCCAATGTACCCCCCAGATGAACCTCACCCAGGCTCAGCGCGGGCTACAGCACCCAGGGACGTGCAAGGGTCGGTTGAGAAACACCTGTCCGGTTGAAGCCGGACGTGCCCTCCCTTCCCCGGCTCTGACTCTCCCTCATCCGACTTAAGATGCAGCACAGAACATCAGGGGCAGACACAATGCTGTCTGTGCAGCAGCATCCACAACAGAGGCAGCGCTTTGGGAAGAGGGGGGAAGGAGGGGTGGGGGCTTCTGGATGTGCAAACGAGCCCGAGCACCCGGAGGCTGGCCTGGCGGAAAGGTCCACCTCTGACGCGGCGGCCCTGGAGCTCTGCACCGGCTGCAGGAGACGGCTCGCTCCCCGAGGCCTGGAAGCCAGTCTCCTCATGCGCTTGCCCATCCGGCTGCATGGAGGCCGCTTCCAGATGCAGGGAAACGGGGACTGGTCCCCGCGGGGCCGGCTTCTCCCTGTCTGGCACAAGCACCTTCAGCTCCTGGAAGGGAGCAGGGCCAGAGCAGGCCGTGGGTGTCGTGTCTGAGCAAAGGGCCTGTGGCGACTCCCTCGTCAGGGATTCTGGCTCTCCAGAGACAGCTCCAGAAGAAGACAGGGATAGGGACAGACCGGTGATTCCCGGCCTCAGTGACAGCACACGGAAGCCAGCCATGCGCGGGGGGTCAAAGACTGCCCTACAGGCCTCTGCCCGGGGATCTGAGCAAACAGAGACTGGCCGGACACGGAATAACCCTGGCCCACGACACCCTGAAGGATTTAGCCTAAGGCGCTCTTTAGCACAGAGCATGGCTTGTGCGTGCTCCGGAAGGATCCTGTAAATCCAGAAATGAGTTTAGAAAAAGAAAAAAAAAAAGAGAGAAACACAAAGCAAAGCCACATGCGTAGATCTTCAGGAGTCGCCTCCTCCCTGTGGCAAGAGGAACGTGAGGCAGCGTTAATGACTTTGTAGGCGGATCACACAGACTCCGAATAGTTCATGGAACAAAGGAGGTGGACGTCCGAGAGGGGTCACTCCCCGCCGTGTGCAGTGAGAGGCCTGTAAGAGCGGCACAAGAGGGACACTTCCCCGAGCAGGGGGCTGGATTTGTCCGCCAACTTTCTGGGGCGAGTTGGCTCTGGCACACGGTGTTTGCAGGAGCAAACGAGCGACGGCTCCTCGCTGCTGCTTAATATCTGTCACCTCTACCAAGTAGCAATTACTAAGCCCACTTCCTAGGTGAGAAGGCCAAGGCTCAGAGAAAATAAACGTGCCACCATACGGGTCTGGTAGGCGGCGAAGCCGGGATTCAAACGCAGGGCTCTCTCCACTCCCAGATCCAACTCTCCCCTTGGCTGCTGCCCAGCGCTCTGCACCCCCTCTTCCCTTCCTACGCATCTTCTCGGCCTTGGGCCACGTCTCCATGGCTTAGCAGGAGCTCTTCATTGACTCTGCATGGGGGACAGCCACTCACATAGTAGGTGCTCAATAAATCAATACACGTTTGTTGAACTGGATCGAATTTCCTGCCAGAAGAAGAAAATGACTTCGCCCCCTTCTCATAGCGAGGTGGAAATGCACAAAATAAATCCTTGCCCCAGGGATAGCTAAACCGGCAGCCCGACCTCCTCAGAGGCGGATGCAAAGGATGTCATCCTCCCGGTCACCATTCTTCTTATCAGATGGCCACCAAGAGCTGGAACAGGTGACGCCGAGACAAAAGACCTGGCAGACGATAAGTGGTTCGTAAGAGACAGCCTCCCCCTGAGCACCATTTCTTACAAGGGGGCCCCCCCAGGGGCTGCCAGTCACGACCCTCTCCCCCAGCACCAAATTCACTTAAAACAGTGTTGTGGGGTTTTTTTTTTTTTTTCTAGATTAGTGAAGGAAAGAACGGGAGCAGACTTTCTCCAGCCTTCCAGCCCCTCTGTCGCATCCCCACCCGGCGACAGCTAAAACGTTCCACTTGTCAGTCAGCAGTAAATACCAGGTCTCAGCTTTGTACTGTACATCCCCAGAATAGACGTTGCTAATGGCCTTGATGACAGTCTCTGATTTCCAAAGCATATGTGAGAAAGTGAGGGGGGGCAAGAGGGAGGGGGCGGGAAGGGGGGTCGCCGCGGGAAGGAGGCGGTGGGACTGTGTAGACAGCTGCGGTCTCCCTCTCATGTCGTTTCCACCTTTTTTGCCATCTTCCTCTGGAAGCGTCTTCAAGTGACCGCAACGCTCAGAGCGCTGAGCCGTTCTAGCCATAAAGGCCCAGAAGAAAAGGGCAGAAAGAGAAAGAAAAAGCCCTGCCTTCTACGGACCACTTGACTTGGGTTGGGGGGAGGACCGTCTCATGCTTTTCCATGGACCTCAGGGAGGCCACATGCCCTGGGACATCCTCACTCTCCCCTGTGATGCAAGCAGGTGCCATCCAGTCACCCTCTCCTGGGGCTGGGAGTTCACGTCCAGGCTGCAGGGGGCAGGGTAGGGCCAAGGCCTGCAGATCGTGACCGATGGACAGTGATGCTCAGTCCTTTTGTCTAAGCTACTGATGGGTGTTCATTAGATACTGGCCGGGTGTGGTTGCTCCTTCTCACAAAAAGGAAAGGGGAATAGAACCAGGGAGGGGTGGCCAACTACGATGTTTTATCCATACAAACACCAGTCGTCGATATCATGCCGGGTCCCACTCACTGGTTAGAAGAGTAAGACCCAGCCTCTATCCTTAGAAGCTCTGTGGTCTCCCCTTGCCCTTGTACTGACGAAAACCCAAGGTGGGGGGACCCGAGGGTTCATGACCTGACCCTGAACAAGGGAAAATGGGCAAAACCTCCCCACCTTCCCTTACACTTACCATCCACTCCACCTCCCCACAAAGATAAGTTGACCTCCCCACCACCTTCCCTGAGTTCTTAACCTGAGTCTATAGAATCCTCCTGGATCACGTTTCTTTAACCTGCTTAACACTTATCCAGGTTTATGGGGCGGGCCTTGCTGTTCTAAGCACTTCATGGGCCTTACTTCTGACGTCGGCACTACAAACGCCCCGCGGTGCAGATGAGGAAACTGAGGCTCGCCTTTGCGAAGCAGCTCATTCCCGTCGATCACGAGCTCAGGCCATCTGGCTGCCGAGTCAACCTGCTTGCTTTCCTGTCTCATGAACCTGTGTTGCTTTTGATCCTGGTCTCTCTCGGTGACAGACCCTTGCTCTCTTTCCACAAAGAAGCAGTATCAGCTTCCTGGCTCCTGCGTGTCATGGGGTCACTGGCGTGGAGGCCCTTAGCTTCCTCCTTTCTGTTCTTTACAGACAGCAGCAACTGGATTGTCCAGAACACTCCATCTGAAAGAGGAGACCACAGGCTCGGGGAAGAGTTGGCATGAGACCATGTTCTATGCCCCTTGTTGACTCATTGGTATGCTTTTTCTTGACCTCTATCATGAGCACGGTGGTAGTTATTTCAAACACCTTAGGAAGGCATGATGGGTTTCCCAAAGGTCCTGTAACGTGTGGTATAAAGCCTCTGCAGACAAATTGGGATTCCACAGGCATGAAAGGCTTATTTTTAGGGGTAATGATAAAATTGCCATTTCCAAGGCTTTCACCACTAGCCCTGATTTGACTTTATATTCATTCTCCAGAGGTTTGCACCCCATTCGCTCCAGAACATCAGCTTTAATTTAAAGCCCCGTCAGAGATCTTTGAAGGCCTAAATCTTTCCCTTCCAGCTGGTCAGAGATATTGGCATATTAATCTATTTAGTAATTATGCGAACAAGCTCTGACCGTGTGTTATTGAAAATTAAACTATCAAAATGTGTCCAATCAAATTGCTCAATTTCTCAATCCCATCATGTCATTAGATTCAACACCAAGATTAATTACGAAGCAATGGGCCAGGTTCACCAGATGTTGGGCTAACTTCAGTCAAGGTACATCTGTTTCCCCACCTCCCGTCACCGCAGATTCAGCCGTTGATTCCACCGTTCCTGGTCTGGTTCAGGGATACATTAGCCTACACACGGCTGGCATCGACTCGGTCAGATGCTCCTGAGTCTCGTGTTCCTTGCAACGGCTGTTCGAGGCCACTGTCGGCCAATGATCTGTCCCAAGAAAGTTTCAAGGGAGTGAGAACTGCCAACCAGCTTTGGGCTAAAGAAAAGAGGCTGCTCCTTTGAGAGGAATTGCAATTACAGAGATAAGGGAACCACAGAGGTGGGTTCTGGCCCAGAACCTCTCATCTCTGCCCTCATGGCACAGTTTCTCGGTAAACCGCTCTCCCTCCTGGCTAGACCGTGTCACCACCCGTTATGGAAACACACCCAGCTGGATGCCCAGGGCATCCTCTGAAGAGCAGAACTTTGAGGGATACACAAGCTCAGTCGCACCCTGGCTCTCTGACACTTACAGGATGTGTGACCAAGAACAAATTAGTTCTGACCCTCCTGGAGTTTTCTCGGTTGTCAAATGAGGCAGTAAAAATACCGACCCTCTAAGGTGCTAAGGTTCGTGGAAGCATACCAAAAAAATGTTTGGCCTCTTAGTAGTGATTAAGCACTCAGGCTCTGGAGTCTGCCTACCTGGGGTTCCAGTTCCTGGTCTACACTCCACTAACCACCAGTGGGGTAACTTTGAGCAAGAAATAACCTTTCCAAGCCTTGTTTTTTCCGCCTATAAAATGGGATGAAAATAGGATCTCATAGGTAGGATTAAATTACCTAAGCCATAGATGTGCTAAGGAGACGGCGTGAGAAATAACAAACCTTAAATAATATTCAGGAATGTTACTATTATTATTATTTTTTTTAATTTTTTTTAAATGTTCTTTTTTTATTTTTGAAGGAGAGAGAGACAGAGCATGAGCTGGGGAGGAGCAGAGAAAGAGGGAGACACAGTATCCGAAGCAGTCTCCAGGCTCTGAGCTGCCAGCACAGAGCCCGACGTGGGGCTTGAACTCACGAGCCGTGAGATCATGACCTGAGCCGAAGTCGGATGCTCAACCGACTGAGCCACCCAGGCGCCCCTGTTTTTCTGGAATTTGTAGTGGGCATGCAGAAAATGTGGCTTTCCTTCTCAACTCTCTCCTTGTTCCCCTCTATGCTTCTCTATGGGTCTCAGACTTGAAGGAGGCTTATGAGTCATAGAATCCAACCTTATGCCATACAGATATCCATTCCTTTCTTTTATAACAAAACAAGAAAAAAGATTTTGCAATTATAAACCCAACTGCTTCCTGCAGAGGATAGATTTGGTTATATGGAACATACTTCATCGTACCAGTCACTTTAGGGTACAAGTGTGGGAACATGAATTAAGACCGATTTCTCAGCCTAATAGAGAAAGAAAATAAAGGCCTGTCAACAGTGATGTCAGGAGGGAAGGGGGTAAAGAACAGAGAGAAGAAAAAGGAGAAGGAAAGATGACAGGAAAGTTCTATAAAATGATCCCCTTCCCAATGACCACTTAAAGTATTAGTTAAAACCTACTAAAAATGTGATGTGAGCTGATTTCTTCTGGAAGCCAGTAAGAGAATTGATTTTTGTTGACATGATGTAGAAAAGAAATTAGATTTATGGATAAAGGAGTTAGAGGTATAGATGACCAAACAGTGCAAACCTCCAATGAGTCAGTCAAGATATTCTAGATAATTCTGTGTTTAAAAATTCGAAGTCATAAAACAACAAAAGCCAACTTCAACTTCTACATAGGGTGTAGAAAATCATAAGAAAGTGTTGCTATCACTCTAACAATAAGAACAATCTGGATAACATACAAAATCATAGTTCTTAAGCCAACCAAAGAGCCAAAGACACACACACACACAAACTAAAATTCAGAAAATCACATAGCCCTCCTATGAAAGAAGAGGCCCATAAAAATGTTATTTTTTTCATTGTAAAATAGTGGCAGAAGGAGGAAGCCATGATAGATATGTGTAAGAAGAAAACAGCTAAAATATTAATGAAATTTTAATGGTTGAAATTGGATAGGAATGATGGGTAAGATCTGTAGGAACCCTAGAAATAGAGTCTGAATCTATTCATGAACTCTTTCATTAGCTTTAAGTGCTCACACAGAATATTGTGCATAAGGGCAAGAGAACTGTGAAAGTTTTCTTGAAATGCAGACATATGGAATCTGTTAAAACCAAAGAGCAGCGGAATTGAGACAAACCCTATAGGAATTCAGACCCCAAGCCCTGGTGAAGGTAAGGTTCTAACACTGCCCTCAAATAATGTTAAGCCTACAATAAACCAAATCTAATGAAAGCAACAACCAAGCCCTGATTCAGCTCAACTATAAACTAGATCATCTCAAACCCACAAACCAGAAGCCTGACAGAAAAAACGGGATGTCCTATTTCTGGAGTAAATATTATTTACTTCAGCTTCCGCTGTATTTTTATCCAAGATGTCTGACATTCAATCAAAAACCATGAGGCAAAATGTCAAGGCTCTGAAAGACAAGGAAAGACTTAGGAAATTTCACAGATTGGAAGAGACTAGAAGACATGACAAATAAATGCAATGTGGTATCTGTATTGGATCCGGGAACAGAGTTAGCAGAAAAGCTAGGGAAATCTGAATAAAAATTATAGTTTAATGAATAGTATTGTATTAATGTTAACGTCTTAGTTTTGAACTGTGTGGTTACGTAAGATGTTAACATTAGGGGAATCTGGGGGAAGAGTATCCTTCAATTCTCTACACTATCATTGCAACTCTTCTGTAAGTTTTAAATCATTTCAAAATTTAAACAAAAAATTATGAGATGCATAGAAAGCAAGAAGATATGACCTATTATCAAGAGAGTAAAGAGTCAACAGAAATAGTCACAGAGGTGGTCCAGATATTGAAATTATGAAAGGAACTTTAAAATAACTATGGCTAATGTTACACAATTTTGTAGATAACATGAGAATACAGAAAGGAAAATTCAGCAGAGGCATTTCTATTTTCTATTAAAAAAAAAACCTAAATGGAAAAGCTAGGAATGAAAAGTATAATGGATGAAAAGAATTATTTTCCTTGGTGGGTTATTAACAAACCAAACCAGAGAAAGGAATCAGTGAACTTAATGGAAGGTCAGTAGAAATTATCCAAAAGAAAAACATAAACAGAAAAAAAGAGTGGTTTTTTTTTTTTAAAGAACAGAGGATCTGAGTGATGTGGCACATTATTAAGTGAACTAACATTTGTGTAATTGGAACCCCAGGAGGAAAAGAGAGGAAGAACAAGGAAAAAGAAATGTTTGAAGAGACTGGAAAATTTCCAAAATGGATGGAAGACAAAACCCCACAGTTATGAGTTCAGCAAACCTAAGCAGAATAAGCGCAAAGAAAACCACATTTAGAGACATTTTTGAAAGCAGACAGAAAATAAAAAGACACATCACATACAGAAGACAAAATAAGAATGACAGCTATTCTCTCATCTGAAATCACGCAGGCTAGAAGATGATGGAATAATATTTGTAGAGCACTGACAGAGAGACAAGACAAGGCAAAACAAACCTAGAGTTCCATACCCAGAGAATATATCCTTGAAAAATATAGGTAAAAGAAAGACAAGTTCCGGGGAGACTGGGAGGCTCCATCGGTTAAGCGGCTGACTTTGGCTCAGGTCATGATCTCACAGGTTGTGAGTTTGAGCCCCACGTTGGGCTCTGTGCTGACAGCTTAGAGCCTGGAGCCTGCTTCGGATTCTGTGTCTCCCTCTCTCTGCCCCTCCTCCATTCGCATTCTCTCTCTCTCTCTCGCTCTCGCTCTCGCTCTCGCTCTCTCTCAAAAATAAATAAACATTAAAAAAATTAAAACACAAAAAAGAAAGAAAAGTTCCAACAAACAAATGCTTCATTTGCTTCGGAAGATATGCCTGATGAGACATAACGAATAAAGCTCTTCAAGCTGAAAGAAATGACACTAGACAAAAACCTCATTCTGCAGGAAGAAATGAAGAACGCTAAAAATGGCAAATATGACAGGAACTCATATAGTTGGATGTTTAAAGTAAAAATTATTGCCATATACTGTGGGATTTGAATCTATGTAAAAGTAAAATATAGGGCAAAAGCAGCCCAAAAGGCAGAGAGATGGTAATCAATCGTGAGTATATTGTTCCAAGGCTTTTACAATGTTTAACAAGTAGTAGAATATTTAAGTAGAATATTTCGGATACAGGGGTGCCTGGGTGGCTCAGTGGGTTGAGCATCCGATCTGGATTTCAGCTCAGGTCATGAGCTCACGGTTTGTGAGAATGAGCCCCAGGTTGGGCCCTGAGCTGACAGTGCTGAGCCTGCTTGGGATTCTCTCTCTCTCTCTCTCTCTCTCTCTCCCTCTCTCTCTGTCTTTCCCTCCCTCTCTGGCCCCCCTTGCTCTTGCTATCTCTCTCTCAAAATAAATAAATAAACTTAGAAAAATAGGAATGTCTCTGATACCTCAAAAATACATATTGTCATCTCTTGTGAAACCATGCATACACATACAAATAATACACATGATGAAAAAGTTAACACGGGCAGACCCTGGAGACACGGCACATTCGGTTCCAGACGATTGCAATAAAGTAAATATCGAAGTAGAGAGTCAAATGACTTTTCTGTTTTCCCAGTGCCTATAAAAGTTATGTTTACATTATACGGTAGACTAGTAAGTGCGAAATGGCATTATGCGTGAGAAAAATATGCACAGCGTAATTAACAAATACCTTCTTGCTAAAAAGTTCTCACCATCATATAAGCTTTCAGTGAGCTGTCACTGCTGATCACAGATCACCACCACAATAACGACAACGCTGGAAATATTGTGAGAATTGCCAAAATGTGACCCAGGCACAAAAATGAGCAAATGGTGTCGGAAAAGTGGTGCCAGTAGACTGGCTTGACACAGGGTTGCCAGAAAGCTTCAATTCGTAAACAACGCAATACCTGGGAAGTGTGATTTAAATGAAGCACAATAAAATGAGGCCTCTAGAGGAGATGAACTAGCTCACTAAAATAAATCACTTCATTCACCACAAAGCAGATAGCAAACGAAGAATTGAGTAACAAAATGCACACAGGACAAATTTTAAAAACACATACGACTCAGTTACAAACAGATCAATAACTCGATTAAAGTGCCCCAAACACCCCGATTAAAAGGTAGAGATTGCCAGACCAGATAATAAAAAGAAAAAAATAAACCAGGGGCGCCTGGGTGGCTCCGTCGGTTGAGCATACAATTTCGGCTCAGGTCACGATCTCACGGTTTGTGAGTTCGAGCCGCGTGTCGGGCTCTGTGCTGACAGCTCGGAGCCTGGAGCCTGCTTCTGATTCTGTGTCTCTTTCTCTCTCTGCCCCTCTCCCACTTGTGCTCTGTCTCTCTCTATCAAAAAGAAATAAATGCAAAAAAAATTAAAAATGAACCATATGCTATTTGTAGGTAGCACAGTAGAACATAAAGTCACAGGTTGAAAGTAAAAAATTGGGAAAAAGTAAAGCATTTGTGGTAAGGACTGAGGGCAGCCGTCAGCCAGCAATCAGAGAGGGACCGAGAGTAGCCTTCAGTCCACTGGCCCCAAACTGAGTCGCTCAGTCCAACAAGATCTCAGTAACTGAGTTCTGCCAGTAACCACATGAGCTTAGAAGTGGATCCTTTCTCAGTCAGGTCTTTAGATGAGAACCCAGCCCTGCCAGTGATAGTCATTGTGACTTTGCGGAGAACTTATCTAAGCCACGCTCAGACTCTTGATCAACATTGTGAATAGTCCATGTGTTCTGTTTTATGTCACTAAGTATGTGGAAATATTTTTATGCAGCAATGGAAAGCAAATACACTATACAAACACTCAACATAGGAATGCTGATGTGGCTATATTAATAACAGACAAAGTAGTTTTCAAGTTGAAGAGAATTACTAGAGACAGAGAAAAAATATTTCCTAAAGATAACAAGGTAAATTTATGGAGTCAATATTTTTTTTCAAGTTTGTTTACAGATTTCCTGAGATATAAACTTAAGGTATTCAGGATAATGACTTGAAATACATACACTATGAAATGATTACTACAATACATTTAATTAACATTCATCACCTCATATATAGTTTTTTTTTCCCTTGTGCTGAGAACTTTCAGGATCTACTCTCTTAGCAGCCTTCAAATTAATTTACTGTAAGACACAGCAATCTTAAATGTGTATGCACCTAATAACAAACTTTATAAGCACATAAACCAAGAAATTGACAGAAGTAAATAGAAATAGACAAATACATAATGATAACTAAAAACTTTAACATTATTCTCTCAGTAATTAATTTCACAAGTGAATTAATCAGTAGAGAATTCTATACCCAGCCAAAACATCCTTTAAATATGAATGCAAAATAGGCTTTTTTTAAATGTTTATTTATTTTTGAGTGAGAGAGAGGTGGGGGGAGGGAGGGGCAGAGAGAGAGAGAGAGAGAGAGAGAGGATAGGAAATCTGAAGAGGGCTCTGACCTGACAGCAGAGAGCCCGATGTGGGACTCAAACTCACGAACTGAGCACTGGGCTGAAGTTGGATGCTCAGATGACTGAGCCACCCAGGTGCCCCCAAATAGACTTTTTGAAGCAAACAAAAACAAAGAGAAGGCCTTGAAAGCAGATTACACTACAAGAAGTGTTAACAGGTTCTTCCATAGAAGGATCATTATAGTAAAGGAAATTTTTTTTTAACTCAAGTATAGGCGACATACATATTACGTTAGTTTCAGATGTCCAACACAGTGATTTGACAAGTCTATGTGTTATGCTATGCTCACCCCAAGTGTAGCTACCTACCATCTGTCACCACACAATGCTATTACAACTGACTATATTCCCTATGCTGTCCCTTTTATCCCCATGACTTACACATTCCCTAACTGGAAGCCTTCCACTCCCCGTTCACCGTTTTTGTCCGTCCCCCAATGCCGTCTGTCTCTGGCCACCATCAGTTTGTTCTCTGTATCGAAGGGAACATTTGGATATGCACAACTAAATGAAGAGTTCCAGAAACAATAAAAAAATAAAGGTAAAGATAAAAGACTGTATTTTCCTTATTTCCATCATTTGAAAAGAAAATTGATAACCAAAAGTAAAAATAAAGTCTTTTTGTAGGTTATATCACATACAGACGAAAACTGTGTGGGAACAAGAAGATGAAAGATTGGAGAGGAAAAAGGGAAGTTGACTGAGGGGCTCCTGTGCTATATGTTAAAGGTACAGTACTGTTCTAAGATTGACCGTGATAAGCTTAGGATACGTTATAAACCCTAAGCAACCACTGAAATAATTTTTTGAACATATATGACTGGAAAGGGAGGAGTGGAAATAAAATGGAATTGCAATAAGTACTCAGCTCAAAATTAGGCAGGAAAAGAGGGGGAGAGTAATAAATAACAGATGCACAAAGAGAAGATGACTAGTAGGACTGCGTTCTTAAATACAATCATCAATATTTGCACTGAATATGAAAGGTCTAAACCCTTCACTGAAGAAAGAAATTGTCAGATTGGATAAAAAGAAAAGATGCAAACACACGCGACTTAGAAGATACCTACATGAAATACAAAGATATAGATAGGCTAAGGCACAAATTCTAGTCATAAAATAAAAAAGACCCAGGGATGAAAAGTATAGCATAGGAAATATAGCCAATAACATCGAATAGCTTTGCATGGTGACAGATGCTGACTTACAGTCATCACGGTGACCGTTTCGTGAGGTATAGAATTGTCAGATCCCTATGATGTATACCTGAAACTAACAGAACACTGTAGGTCAACTATATTTTAATAAAAAAGATATATATATATATATATATATGTGTGTGTGTGTGTGTGTGTGTGTGTGAAAATAAAAGGATGGTAACAGATACACAATGAAAACACTAGTCAAAAGAAAGTTGAAGCAGAGTTCTTAACATAGGTGAATGAATAGTCAGTACTTGCCTCTAGTAGTAATTGTAATGAGATTTGAAACCATCTCAGATAACTGGAAAATGACTCACAGTTAATGTAAGGCTAGGAGAGAGCCCAACGGCGAGTTGGGCGCTCGACCTGTCAGCAGGTGCCCATGAATTTGGGAGTTGGTACCATTTGTTGACAAAGCCATAATAACCTCTCCTCTCTTACCGCTTAGGCAACGGTAACATTTCTTTTCTGATGCTTAACAAAGCATTCAAATTATGCTTTCTCACATCCTTCCATACACACCTATGTATGTTAATTTTTGTTCTTGCTATGATTAGAATTCGCAAGGACCCAGGAGCAATTTGCAAAGGCAGAAAGAACAGGAAGCCAGACTGTTCAAATCCCAGCCCTACTGTTATTGAACTATGTGAACTTGGACAAATTACTTAACCCCTGCCCAAACACACTTCCTCCTCTGTAAAATGCATTAATAATCCTTATTTCACAAGATTGTTAAGATGAATAAATGAGCTAATTTATGTGAAGGGCATAGAGTATAAGTTCAGTGTGGACCCTGTTGTACCAATTCCTGTAAGACATGAAGATATTTTATGCATATCAGGTGATAGGGTTTGGGAGTTGGAGGGGGTCTGGAGCCAAAGGCCAAGAAAGAATTCTTGAGATGTCTTTGTTGCAAAAAGGTGATTTTATTAAAGCAAGGGGACAGGACCCAGGGGCAGAAAGTGCTGCACTGGGGTTGTGAAGAGTGACTGCTGATATACTGTGGAGTTTGGGGGAAGTAAAGACAAAAAGGAGGCCTCCAGAAGGACCTTGATATGCTAAAGAGATGCTAGGGACCTTGCTATTGTCAAGTTAAGGTTGTTTTTCCTCTAGTAAGACATCAACATTAGGAGAGGAGGGAGTTCCTGGAGAAATGCTATCCTCTGTATTTGCCTCAAGTAAATGGGATGCAGGTTATAAAGAAATTAATTTTACCTGCCATTTCCTTCTTGCCTTTGTTCCCCACATCACTGATGAGCGGGAAGGTGATATCAGGGCTCCAGAAAACTGAGTCCATAGGTTTCTGGAGATTAGGCTATTGATAAGATTGGCTTTTTCTTGTAATTTACTAAGACATTTGCAAACTGATGGAGACTCAAGAGATCATGTGTGATCTCTATCAATTAACCTTTTTTTCCCCCTTTCTTTGTACTTGAGCAGCCAAGAATGCCTGAGGAATATCACACATATCCCACCTGGGGTTGGGGGTGGTGGTGGGGCTTGTGCTAGCTTGTGCTTGGCCCTCTGTTTGCCTTATGGTCCCTCACCATCTGGGAGTATGATGGAAGCCCAATCTGTCTCTGGGAGCGGGGAGGTGCACTATGGACCTCTTTTCCCAATTGGATATAATGTAGCCTGGATGACTCATATAACTGCTGAATGGGCAAGATCGCCTTCTCCAATTCAGGTTTGGTAGCAGGAGAGTCAAAACTGGGAATTTTCATCTTTGTCTCCTCGGGAGAAAAATGGAAAGTCCTCGCCCTGTGTATTTCAAATGCTCAGCCTGATAAATCTATAGTCGTTACTGAAGGTGTTAGAAACTACAATAGCCATAATGGCTCCTTACAGGTTTGGCAGCAAATGTCTGCAATTCTTTAAGAAAGGCAAGGTGGAGTTGGCTTTGAGAGAAAATCTAAGTCCGACTTGCAAATAAAAGTAAAATCTACAAGCGTATATTTGTAAAACCTTCATTTGTCCATTCGTTCATTGTCCATCCATCCATCCATCCATCCATCTTCCCTATTCATTTATTCAACAAACCTTTATCAAGGATCAACTAACTGCCAGGTATTAGATCACAAAATCAATGAAATGATATCATTTTCTATTTCTTGGTAACAAATTTTTATTTATGGAAGCCAGTAAGAAGTTCTTTATAGATGGTCAACCAAATTCCTTGTCCTTGTCCTCCAGAATGTAAGTTCTTCATTTTTGATTTAGACTGGCTATGAAACCTGTAAGCCTCGGTTGGGACAGGAACCAAGGCCAAGGTTAAACCCCCTGCTTTCAGAAGATGGATCACAGCTGATGAATGAATTAGTTTTGGAAATGTTTTCAGCAGGTGATCTGCTTGACTCATTAGGGAAACTGTCTGGTTCATTAGCTGATATACCTGGTTCAGCGGATAATACATCTGATTAAACAGTGAAACATGATTTCTTTTAAAAAACAGACCCTTCCCTCCCCCCCACTAACCTTTATCCCCTACAGTAGTGGGAGATGTAACTGGTCAGAGCAACTTTGTTTACTTCTGTTCTCCTCTTCCCCCCACCCCTTAATACCTTATTGCCTATCAGTGTATCCTGAGGGACCACAGGCAAGTGGGAGACAAGTTCTATGCTGATGCAGGCAAAAATCTGGCTTGGCTATTTCAGTAAATCACTGTCATCCAGAGTGGTTCTGAATTCTGTCAAAAAAAAAAAAAAAGCCTCAATTTGCTAGGCAGACAGAATGGGGCTCTTTTTACCCTGTTGAGAGTCATAGCCATGAGGTCTTTGTTTGCAAATCAGGGCTCTTTTCAACAATGCTGGGTGTGGGGGACCAAAATAGCAATTCTAAAGTCTCTTCTCTCCACCTCAGCCTCTTTCTACTTGGGGAGGATGGGATCCCTGGAGAAGGTACCGCTGTCTCCTTGCCAATATGCTTGTCACAACCAGGAACAAACAGTCCCTGGAGCCATCCGAGCTCAAGCTCAAAAAATGTGAACAAATTCGAATTGTGATTTTTTTTTTTTTTTTTTAGCAATGGGGAGGGAAAACTAGAAGGCATTAGAATCCCCTGGAGGACTTGTTAAAACATGGATTTCTGGGTCAAATCGCATCCTGGTAAATATTTAATGACCTGCTCTCTTTGGAAGAAAAGATGTGATTTGCACTTGCCAATTTCTGTGGTGTAAATACTCCCACAATAGTCAATTTCCAGCTACGTCCAAATTGGGAAGAGATGCGGAGCTCATACTAGCCATCTCCAGCACCAGGAAGGGGAGCCCCACCTTCACGGTTTCTGATTTAGCAGGTCAATGGAGGGCCTGAGAATTTGTACTTCCAACAGGTTCCCGGGGGGTGGTGCAATTGGCGCTAGTTCAGAGTTATTAGGTGTCAGGTATCATGGGAATTTCCTTGGACTTTGGAGACCTTGCCACTTTCCAAATACCCTCTCTTAGGACCTCATCTTCTTTCCCCCTTATATCCTGAAGGGACCTGATGCACGTCATTGGAAAGAACCCTTAACCACCGCATGGTGTCTGGGCTGTCACGTTTGGGAAAGTGAAATATACCAGTTTTCCAAAAGGAAGCCACATATGCTGCCCTCTTTTGTTTGCACCCCTCCTTTTTCATAACGTGAATGTAAGGAACCAGGTCTTTGTCATTATTATGGTCCCTGTCTAGCCCAGCGCCAGTCAACAGTCACTGAACGGAAATGAGCATGGTATACTGGCTTGCACGTGAAATACAGATCTCAGGGTTTCCATCACTCTTCCGATCTTTATTTGCCTGTCTGTCTATCAAGTTCATTCACTTGTGCAATGGATATTTGAATCCGTACTATGCGCCAGTCACGGGATCCTGGAAATGTAATAGTGAATGCGATAGGCACAATATCTGACCTATGGAGCTGAGATAGGGAAGACAAATATTAAATATAAATTAGATTTGCAATGAGTGCTTCAAAGAGAAATCCCATGATGCATGAGGGCATCCAATAGGGTAAGGAGTCAAGAAAGGACATTCTGAGGAAAGGTCAAATTGAAGCCCGAAGTATGGGTAAGAGTTTCCCAATGCAAGGAGATGGTAGCAGCCGGTATGTGGCAGGAATATGTATTCCAGGGAAGCAGGAGCACAGGGAAGGGAAGTGTGGCAGGAGAGAAGGCTGGAAAGAGAGGTGGGTTCTAAATGTTATCTTCATAACAAGGGGTACCCTGGAAGGATCACAAGCAGAGGAGTGCCAGCTCCCATCTGGCCCAAGAAAACGTTGCCTTTGGAGGTGGTGCGGCCCACGTGTTCTTGGGTGTGTTGTTTCTGAATCACAAACCCAGACAATATGTCCCATTATGCAAGGTTCTGGCTGAGCTTGTTCCGAGTTCTCTTTAAGGCAGCCATACCGTTCTCAGTCATCCTCTGGTTGTGCTACTCTTATCATCCGATGAAACCAAACTGCTCAATGTCAAGGATGCGATCTTTATTCTTTCTGTTGTCCCCTTGTGCCTATAGTGGTGCTGGGTGCTCCCTGGGTCACTCGTGAAGAGTCACTGGTACCAAGAAGATCACTTGACTTACTACTAAAAGGATATCAGGCTTCCAGTCAAATTCTCATTTACCAGCTTGGAGAAATAAATGGAAGTTGCCATCTTGACCCCTCCGGCCAACTTAGTCTTTAAGTTTCAGCAAGTGTTATGCCCAGAATCCGTGATCCCCAAAGACCACCAGGGAGCCGAGTCTGATGCAAAAGCAAAGAGCCTTTATTCGAGCTAGCTCAAGCTCAATCCCCTACCTGCACCTACGCAGTGGTGAGATACCTGGGAGAGAGAGCGAGTTTCAAAAGGACAAAGGTTTTATTGGGGCCTAGGGGCAGTTGGTGAGGTAATGGCTGTGGCCTCAGCCGATTGGCTGGGGAAGGGTCCGAGTCCTGTTAGGCAGGTGAGCGGGAGGTTACTCAAGGGGAGGAGGCGTGGTCAAGGTGAAGGACACAGAACAAGATGGAGTCGGCCCGCTGTAGGCCCGCCCGTTCACAAGTACCTTTAGCCTAGGTGATTGATTAACTAAACCTTTCTTTGTATGTCTACAGATCATGCATTGTTTCCTAGAAAGACCTGGAACCAAACCCTCTTGCACGACTTCCCCCCACCCCAAAGAGCACAATACAGACCTCCTAGCACTATGTCTACAGCCAGCACACTTGAGTCTACACACAATCAAAAGTGTTGCAGATCACTGTGTTCCCCTTTTACTGATTAACTGCTCTAAAGTTCCTTTAAAAATCTTTGGGCCAGGCAGTAACCTGGTTTTCTGCCTTCTCCCCAGGTAGCTGGCCTCCTGAATAAAGCTTATATTCCGTTCCAATCAAGCTAATCTCTTGAGTATTGGATTTTTGAGTGATGAGCAGCTGAACTTGGGTTTTTCAGCGACAAAATCATACGCGTTCTTTAAAGTGTTTGTGAAAGAATTGACTAAGATACCACAGGCAAAAGTTCTAGAACGCTGTGCATGTGTAAGATGGCATAATTAATGACAGGTAAAGTGGTTCGGGACAATGGGCCCAGTCTTCACCCAACACAGCCCTCTTATTTACCTTCCTGTTCAAATTACCAACCCCCCAAGCTGCCCATTTGGACTTTTGGGCTTATTTCAGACTTGGCAGTCTTTCCGGGTGACAGGGTGAGGCTATGGCCAGGACCAGGGAGCCCAGGAAAACATATGTTCCTTGGTGTTCCTCTTACAACCTGCATTTGGCTCTCTCTGATATCTAAGGTGCCATCTTGTCAACACATTTCTTCATAGGTTCATGTGGTGACTTTATTGTTTCTTGGGGAAGAAGCAGGGCACTGTGGCTTAGGGAAGTAACTTTAATTAGTTAATTTATTTTTTAATGTTTATTTATTTTTGAGCATGAGCGGCGGAGGGTCAGGGAGAGAGGGGGACAGAGGACCTGAAGCGGGCTCTTTTGCTGATAACAGAGAGCCCAGTGTGGGGCTCGACCTGGAGAACCGTGAGATCATGACCTGAGCCGAATATGGATGCTTAACCAACTGAGCTCCCCAGGCACCCCAGGGAAGTAACTTTCAAAGGACAGTTCATGGACCACCCACATCAAAACGACCCAGGCGTTTATTAAACCTGCAAATGTGTGGGCCTTACCCCAGCTCTACAAAATCACACCTTCTGAAAAATCAAAGTTCTCAGCTCTGCCGTGGTCTATAGAAAGCCATGCTTTCAACTCACCCACAAAGACATGAGCACAACTTGACCTCAGTCGCCTCATCAATACTTTTGATTATGGATTATATTTTATATGAATCTCTTCCTCAGATAGGGGCCGTGAGGGTTAAACGAGGGGAAGTATATGCAGTGCTTAAAACAGCTCTTGGCACCTAGAAAGCCCTTGATAAATGGTCACGTTTATTATGTCACCCTGGCCTCTCAGCAGCCCTGTGCGTGGGTGGACAGGAAGCTGATATCTACAAAAGCAAAATGAGTTACCAGAGGTCACATAGCTAATTAGCAGCCGGGCAGGAGTAACACCCAGAATGCCTAACTCCTAAGCCAGCACGGTTTCCCCCACACCAAGCTGCCTCTTTTAAGCCCTGATTTTCCCTAAATGCTTCTCTTCCAAGTACCTGTCTCCAGGTGGCTGGGCAAAGCGCTCCATGGCTTCCTTTCATTAGCAATTTATCAGGATGTTGCTTTGTATCTTGCAAACAGATAACCAGCCGGAGCTCAGTTGACCTCTAGAATCCCTTCAGATATAACTCAGTTTGCATTATCTGACAGGTAGCCCATCTTCTAGCATTTAGGTAAATTGCACAGCCTCCACACCTGACCTCCACGACCTGCCCCCAGGGCTCTGAATCTTTTGCCTTTCTCCCCACCCACCCCCTCCCCTCCTTCCCTTTGACAAGCACACCCTGACACTTTTGCTCAGGGATGCTCTACTCGTGTTGATGCTGACTTAATGCTAAGCACGCAAGAACACAAAGCCCAACCACTCCCCTCCCAGATGCCAGCCCTGCCTTTTGGAGACCGGGGGAGATTTAATTTAGATAGAGATGATTTTTTTTTTGCGATATGGATGTCCCAGCCTACCCTTGAGGAACAAACAAGGCAAGAGCCTCTTGGAGCCAGACGCTGGAACACAGCAACATAGTCCCCACATCCCAGAATCCTGCTGTCGCCTTTCTCTGTCTCTCGCAAAGATTTAAGGGGTATCTGTGTTGAGACACCCTCCAGCTTTCTTAAAATACTCTTGGTAGAGGGGAGGGGACAGGCATTTGGTTTCCATGGGTCCAGGTAACCTTTTGTTGTTGAGTCAGGTATTTGCTCCCTTAGAGACTGGGCCTCTCCGTGACTGCCCCCTTCACACACATGCTTCCCTTCTCCTCCCCCCTTGCAACCCAGACATAAGCAACTAGGATTGGAAAATCTTTGCCGCCTCTAACGTGCTGTGGTTCTCAAGCTTGGTCATTCTTAGCTGTCCTCAGGCATTGGGCCAGGTACAGCTGGCATCCTTGAGATGCTTACAGCACAGGTCCTCACGCTTTTTCCATTCTTGACACCCTCAAAGTCTTGGTAAGTTTTTCCACAGTATCCATAGGCCAAAAGAAATACCTACCAGATCGACTTATTGTGTAGTTGGAGCCAAAGAACTTAATGAGGATTTATGTCCCAGCCATTAGCAGCCATTTGAAAAAAAATATACACCTAAATTGAAAGACAAATACCATTTTTTAGTTTATTCTTGAATAATAACAATTACTTACGCACGGAACGTGTGTGCCTGATGGGCACTGCACAACTTCTGAAACGGTAAATCAGACCGGACACCGTCTGCCTCATTTCCTGCTTTTTCTTGATCCTTCGCGTGGCATTTGCTCCTTTTCCCCAGCGACTGCGAATAATCTAGCTTTGTACACCGTGATGTCACCGAAAGCAAGGGTGTCGAATCCAGTGTTGCAACTGAACAGCACCTGAAGCTGTTATTTTAGGGTCTGACAGATGCCAACTATCGCCGAATTTCCCTCGAAACTTGGAACCATCCTCCGGCATCTCTGTGAGTTTACCGCCCAGGGCTCGGGCACAGAGTTTGGGGACTGGGGCTCTTCAGTCCCATTTCCTAAACCCCTATCTAAACCTCCTCCTCCCCGCAGCCTTCAGAAAAAAGTCTCAGCGCGCACCTCACCGAATTACTTGCCCCTCTGACCTCTCAGCAGACTTTGAGGAGCGAGTCATGTCTCTACTTAGAAGAGGTTCTTAGGGCACTCTGGTTTGAGACACTAGAAGAACTTTGTACATCTTCTTTCGTTGCCCAGGCGCTGGGACAAAAGAAGCAGCTTATGCTTTGGCAGTCTGGATGCCGATCGTGTTTCCCAAGCGTGTGCACAGCTAGGTTCGGTCGTAAACATGCTGGTGGCAGAGAAAGAGACGAGGAGGCGATAGCGTAAGGCAAAGCAGGTCAGCTGCCCATGTGATCTGGGTCGCCTGCGTCATTCTTCACGCTTACATTTCCTGTGCGGACTTTCAGTTAGACATTACGAATACTTTAAGTGGCTGTTGAGCCTGCCATGCCTGGCACTGTGCTAAGACCTTTATTCATGAATTTATGTTTAGAACGTACCCATCTAAAAGGTACATTCCACTGTCTGTCCATAAAACCGTGAAGCAATCGAGGCTCAGAGCAGTTACACGGAGCGGAAGCAGTGAGGCCGGGCCTCGAACGCCTGTCTTTCTGACCGCAGAGACTGAACTTTTAGCCCTATGCCGCTTCTTTGAAAATGTGATTTGCCCCGCAAGGATGCCACATGACCCAACCGGCGGGGACATCCAGGCATCTTACTTCCGAGTACTTTAAACCCTGACGATCCCCGGGGACACCTGCGTGGCTCAATTGGTTAAGTGACTTCGGCTCAGGTCTGGATCTGGTGGTTTGTGAGTTCCAGCACCACCCCCCCCCGCCCCCCGTTGGGCTCTCTTCTGTCAGCACAAAGCCAGCTTTGGATCCTCTGTCTCCCCTTCTCGCGGTCCCCTCCCCACTCTCTCTCAAAATGAACTTATACAAACAAACAAACAAACAAAACTTATGAACCTCAGGCCATGTTGCTATAGACTTGAGACTATTTTCTTCCCTAGCCCCAAAGCAAATGCACCTATTTCCCGTGAACCATCCACTGTATCCTTCTGTTTCCACTAAGCCTGGACCCTTCCCAGTGGTGTAGATGGCTGTTTCCCCCTCGTGTCCATACCCATTCAACCGCAACACTGAGAATTCCTCCTTTCTCCGTTCCCCCCTCACGTGGTTACTGGGAGGGATAGAACACCAGTGTCCTTTAAACGAAAAAGGCAAAAGCTATAAAAGAATAAGAAAGGGCATTTGCCTCACATGGAAGATGGATCATTCAGAGGCCATTGCTTGAAGTTATAGAGAATCTATTAGGCCAGGCTCATGGACATTTATTTCTCCCTCTTGCCCAGGCAGGTCCTAGGAACCCCGGTTCTATCTATAAAGCAAATGTCAGGGAAACTAGCTCTCCCCGCCACGTCTGGCCTTTAATGCAGGTGGCACCTAATGCCTGGGATTCGTTGTTGGCTTCTGTCTGCATTTTCTCTGAAATTCCCTTTATTGACAACCGAAATGTGCTAAGACTTCAGGAGCGAGGCAAAAGAAAATTCTGGGGAGAATGAGGGGCCAGCACCCCCACACAGTGGGAGGCAGGCTCAGCCGCCTCTCAGGTTGCCCCAAATCTAATCTGCAATAATCGTCTCCTTTAGCTCAGGGCCCTACTTGGTTTTATGCTCCTGCTCCCCCTCCCCCACCTCCCGCTCCTTTGTCTTCTTCTGTTCTCTCCGCCGTATAATTCACCTTTCCCTGTACTATTGTATTGTTAGACAGTCATGTCACCGCCACCACAATCGAGATAAAGAAAATCTCTATAACAACAAAAAATCCGGGGCACCTGGGTGGTTCAGTCGGTTAAGCGTCAGACTTTGGCTCAGGTCATGATCTCGTGGTTTGTGGGTTTGAGCCCCGCGTAGGGCCCTGTGCTGAGCTCGGAGCCTGGAGCCTGCTTTGGATTCTGTGTCTCCCCCTCTCTCTGTCCCTCCCCTGCTCTCTCTCTCTCTCTCTCTCTCAAAAATAAACATTAAAAAAAAATTTTTTTTTAAATCCCACAAGGCCCATCTGCAGCCAACCCCTCCCCCACTTCAGGCCCACCAACCACTGATCTGTTTTCTGTCCTTATAGGTTTGCCTTTTCCAGAATATAAAGTCATTCGCATTACATGGGATGCAGCTTTCAAATTCTGACTTCTTTCTCTGAGAATGATGCAGTTGAAATTCATCCGTGTTCTTGCCCTCATCAGCAGTGTGTTCCCTTTTTTTTTTTTAATGCCAAATAGCAGCCCATTCTATGGGTACAGCCCCTTATATGGATGTACCATGGCTTCTGTTCACCAGTAGAAGGATGTTTGACTTGTCAGAAGTTGGAGGCGATTATGGATAAAGCTGCTAATAACGTTCACATGCCGGTCTCTGTGTTAATACGTTTTCACTTCTTTTAAGGTAAATACCTAAAAATGGGACTGCTGGGTCATTTGGTAAGTATATGTCTATTTATTTTTTTTAAGTATATTTATTCCGAGAGGGAGCACGTGAGCAGGGGAAGGGCAGAGGGAGAGGGGGAGAGAGAATCCCAAGCCGACTCTGAACTGCAAGCGTGGAGGCCAACGTGGGGCTCGAACTCATGAACTGTGAGATCATGACCTGAGCTGAAACCGAGAGTCCGGTGCTTAACTGACTGAGCCCCCCGGGCGCCCCCGGACACGTGTACTTTTGTAAGAAGTTGTAAAACTGTTTTTGCACAATGGCTGCGTCAGTTTGCATTCCCACCAGCCGTGTGTGTGAGTTCCCGTTGCCCTGTGTCCTGACTAGCACTTGAAATTGTCAGTCCGCCCTCCCGTTTCGTACTCCAGTTTTTCGGCAGTTATGGAGTGATATCCCAGTTGTGGTTTTAACTTGCATTTTCTCTAATGACCAATGATGGTAAGCATCTTACTTGCTGATTTGCCATCTGTGCAGATTGTTGGTGAAGAGTCTTTTAAAATCTTTTAATCCATTTTTTTATTGGGTACTTTATTTTCTTATTGAGTCTGGAAAGCTTTGATATGTTCTGGATTCAAAGCCTTTGTGTCTGGCAAATATTTTCCCCTCGTCTGTGGCTTATCTTTTTCATTCCTTTATCAGTGTCGCTTGAAGAACAGAAATCTCCCATTTTTATGAGGTCCCATTGATCAATGTTTTCATTTAATAGATCATGCTTTTGATGTCACGTCTAAGGAATCTTTGTTTAACCAAAGGCCACAAAGATTTTGTCCTATGTTTCCTCTCGAAGTTCTAAAGTTTTAAATTATATACTTAAGTCTGTGGCCCTTTCTGAGTTTATGCTTCTTTTCTGATTGGTTGTCTTTTAAATACAGAGAGGCTGAAGGCAGAAAGAGAGATGTGACTTAATCCCTGTAAGGAGCTGGTGTTATGACAGTCAGCTCATCACTGCTTTTAGGAAGCCACTGACGTGCTGGGTGGTTTATGTCTTGGGCTCTGACAGCCGACGCCCTGAGTTTGGATCAGTTTTCCATATCCTAAGTTGTAACACAGGGTAATTGCCTACCTTCCTGATCCTCAGTTAAATGAGTTGTTAATCAGCAAGACAAGATTAGAATCAGGACTGTAGCTCTATCACAAAGACGGGTTCTGAATGAGGAAGACAAGAACTCTTAGCAGGGGAACCTGCTGGAAACACTCCAGGAAAGGTGGCCAGAGTAGTTTACTACTAAATACTAGAAAAACCAATGAGGTTATAAGATCAAGCCACTTGTATCCCCCATACTGCATGTGGCCAGCTTTCTGCCTCTCACTGCTTTCTCTGGATCCAAGTTAATCTGGACCGTTGGCTCCCGTGGGTCCTTCTGCTTGCTGCTAAAATGCACTCACTTAGATGTGCCAGTGCTTAATCTGCCCTCCACCTTCCTAGGCTGCCCTTCTCTGGCCTTTTGTGTTTAAGGAGCAACTATCAGCTTTTGGCTGGATGCTTTCTTCTGACAAAGACACCCACATCATAATCCAGAAGGGGAGACTTACAAATTCACTGCTCCATCTGATCAAAAACGTTTCCCTTATGTGTCCCCAGCCTCCATGCAAGTCTCTCTCCTAAAGTCTTCTGGAAGACAAATATCTAAGTATTTAGATGAGAGGCAATGTGACCTGGCAGGGGGAGGGTGGGAGCCTGTGGGTTTGGGACTTGGGTCCAGATCATAATCTTGGCCCTTATTGTGCCGTTTTGTGCAAAGCATTTAACTGTGTAGCCTCAGTTTCCTGATCTTAAAGTGAAGAATATAAAGATCTTTACTTTTTTTTGTGATCCTTAAAGGATATATATAATAAGTGCATGTGAAATGTCTGGTGCACTGTGGCAGCTTTTATAATTATGATGAGGAAGTCTGCTCAGCCTTCCTCAACCACTGTTTCCAGGATTCATAACCTTCATTCGGAGCTACTTTCTCTTTTCAAATCAAAATGCCCCCTGCTGCTGGCCCCGCGCTCATTTCTGATGATCACATCCAGTCAATGGCCCCCCAGCTATCAAATAGGAGTTGAGAACATCCTAATGGCTTTTGAATTCTTTGAAAAGTACATACATATGTACAGTGCAATCCACTTCTGAAGAACTTGTAGCAGATCAATTCCCGTAAATACCCTAAACAGCTTGAATCGATTGCCATGTGTGATCTGAAGTTCTGATTAATAGAGGCTTTGTTTAAAAAGGAGAGCATGGCATACCCAGGAATAAATGTAACCAAGGTGGTGGCAACTCGAAGACACTGATGAAAGAAATTGAAGACAACACGAAATAAAAGGAAAGATGTACTGTGCTCATGAATCGGAAAAATGAGTATTGTTAAAATGTCCATACTACCCAGAGCAATCGGCAGATTCAACGCAATTCCTATTGAAATGCCAACGAAATACCAATTGTCGTAGAATGAGACACAGTGATCTTAAAATTTCTGTGGAGCTATAAATGACCCTGAAGAGCCAAAGCAATCTAGAGAAAGAACAAAGCTGGAGGTACCATGCTCCTGGTTTCAAACTATGCTACAGAGCTATCATAATCAAAACAGTGTGGTACTGACATGAAAACAGACACATAGATCAATGGAACAGAACAGAGAGCTCGAAAATAAACCCTTGCTTATATGGCCAGTCAACCCATGACAGAGGAGGCAAGAACACACAATGGAGAAAAGCCAGTCTATTAAGTGGTATAAATGCTGTTGATATAAATAAATGCTGCTGGGAAAACTGGACAGCCACACGCATGAAAATGAAACTGGACCACTTTTTACACCATACACAAAAATGAGCCCAAAATGGATGAAAGACTTAAACGTAGGACCTGAAACAATAAAACCCCTAGAAGAAAACATAGGCAGTAATCTCTCTGACGATTGGTCTAAGCAATATTGTTTTGGTTGTCTCCTCAGGTAAGGGCAACAAAAGAAAAAAAAAATAAACAAACGGGATTTCACCAAATTGTAAAGATTTGCACAGTAAAGGAAAACATCAACAAAACAAAAATACAACCTACTGAATGGGAGAAAATACTTGCAAATTATGAATCTGACAAGGTGTTGATAACCAAAATATATAAATAACTCATACAACTCTATAAGAAACAAACAGACAGGAACCCCCAAACAACCTGATGAAAAAATGGGCAGAGAACTTGAATAGACATTTTCCAAAGAAGACACCCAAGAGGGCCAACAGACACATGAGAAGAGGCTCAGTATCACTCATCATCAGGGAAATACACATCAAAACCACAAGGAGCCTCCACTTTATGCCTGTCAGCATGGATATTATCAAAAAGACAAGACATAACAAGTGTTGGCAAAAATGTGCAGAAGAGGGAAAGTCTGTGCAGTGTTGGTGGGAATGTAAATTGGAGCAGCTATCATGGAAGACAATATGGAGTTTCCTCAAAAAAAAAAGTGAAAATAGAACTACCAAATGATCCAGAAATTTTACTTCTGGGTATTTATCCGAAGAAAACAAAGACACAAATTTAAAAAGATATAGGTACCCTCCTGTTCCCTGCGTATTTTTTTACAACAGTCAAGGTATGGTAACAACCTAAAGGACCACGGATGGATGAATGGATAAGAAAGATGTGGTATATATATATATATATATACACACAATGGAATATTACTCAGTCATACAAAGAATGAAATCTTGTCAGTTGTGACAACATGGATGGACCTAGAGGGAATTACGCTACGCTACGTGAAGTAAGCCAGACACAGAAGGACAAACACTATACGACTTCACTTATATGTGGAATGTAAAAAACAAACAAACAAACAAACAAAACAAAAAAAACAAGTGAATAAACAAAATAAAACAGAAACAGACTCACAGATACCGAGAACAAACTGCCAGAGGGCAGGGGGATTGGGAGGCGGGTGAAGTCGGTGAGGGAGATTAAGAGGTACAAACCTATAGTAACAAAATAAAGAAAAAAACCAAAACTATAGCCTAGGGAATATAGTCAATAATATTGTAATAAGTGTACGGTGATACAGCTAGACCTATCAGTGATCATTTCATAATGTATAAAAATATCGAATCACTATCCTGTATACCTGAAACGAATATAATCCTGGATGTCGATTCGGTATTGTGTAATTCAAGCGAAACAAAGAAAGAATAAAGAGGGATATCGGGAACGTTTTACCAGTTTTTTCTTCACGGTACCACCTGGCGGTGTTACAGTACAATATCACCACCAGGGTGCTAACACGGGTCCAGTCAATACACAGAACAGTCTATCACCACCAGGATCCCTCATGTGACTTTTTCATAACCACACCATTTTTCTCTTGGTCCCACCCCGTCCACTCTTGTCTTCCTGGAAGTGGAAATCTTCCTTTTTTTTTTCCTTTAGCTAGAGTATTTGAAAGCAAACCTTAGCACACCATTTAATCTATAAATACTTTATGTTGCTTCTCTAAAAATTAATGTTTCAGAAAGCAACCATGTACCGTTACTTCACCCATCAAAATTAATAAATCCTTACAAAAAGGAAAAAAAGCAAAGCATTTCTAGGAAAGGGAAGGCAAACGTCACTGTCTACTCTTGACAATATTTTGAATTGTGAGGCTGCAAAATGGTCTCCACTGGCAACTCCCTGAGCCCAGCTACCTGCTACTTCCAGAATGAGTCTGTGCTTGGACAAATATATCTCCTATTTTTTGGCACGCTTGGAGAGAATCAGCTGGGACCATCTTGTTCCAACATACACGGTTCCCAGGATCCCGGGCTGAAAGCGCTATTACGTATTCCTGGGCGAGGGGCTATCTCATGTATCTTAATCCCAGGCAGCCCTGGTGACTCACCACAGTTCTTTGGGGTTTAGCTTTGAATTCCCTTGACTTTGAGGTCACAAACATCAATCTTTCCACATTGCTTTACTTTCATTTCTGAAGCACTGGTGTGCATATCTAACCCCTGCGTGCACATGAGTATTCATTTGCCTGGAAGTCTTAAAAATGCTAATGTGAAATTGGGTTAGAATTCTACAGGCCAGATTCTGACCTCAAATATTAATCATGCCTGGGTAGCCGAGGGGAGCCTTGGTCATTGTAGGGAGAAGGCATACACTCAAGCGTGCTTTACCCTGCAACGCTGCGAGGCAAGCTAATCAAAACCAAACCCCCATTTTAAAACATTTCACTCACCAGCAGCCTGTTCGTTTTTCTCAGGTGTACATCTTGCTTTTGATTAGACAGAAGCAGTGATCTGATCAACTTTTCGATGGAACAAGAAACAAAACAAGACACGGCCAATTCACATCATGTTTCTAGGATGGCTTTTGAGGACCCTTACTCCTCTGAATTCCATTCTTGTTTATTCAATGTGAGCTCGGTGATTCTTTCCCTGGCTCCCCCCTTTTCACCTTTACTTCTCTTCTCCTACCAACTTTCTCCCTCTGCCCCCCCCCCCCCCCCCGCCAACACTTTCTTCTTCACTGAAGAATTATGTAAAAATTCGATCTGAACTTCAACATTCCAGAGAGTTGCCTCTTACTGACTCTGGACAGTCCCCAACCAGAGGTCTCAGAGAAGTCTCTCGGGAGTGCACCTCCTCTCCCAGGGTGTAAACCATGGATGCTCTGAGCCTGGCCAGCATCAGCCAATCCCTGATGTGGGAGTAACCGTCTCAGTGTGGTTGCTCTGCCCAAGAGGTCTACGTGGACACAGCTCCCCACCTCCCTGTGGTCTTGGCCCTTGTCCATTCATTTAACTCCAGTAGGGCAAGTTCTGTGCCAGGTGCTTTTATTTGTGACAGTGTGTTTGACATCACTTCGTTCTTAAAACCACCCCCACTGGGGCGTAAAGGTGACCTGGCTAGAAAGAGGTAGAGTCAGATTTTGGATCCCGGTCTTTTGATCCTAAAGCTACCTGCATCTCACAGCTTTTAAGTTACTGTGCAATTTCCTCCCAAGAAAATAGAACATGGTTTTCTTCGTGCCCTTACAGGCCAATTGGCAGAAAACCTGAAATTAACCAGTGAAAAAACCGAAGCCCAGAGGCCCCGTGTGACTCACCTGAGGTCATACAGCTGTTTGAGTGGGCAAAGTGAGACTTGGGCTTGTGTCGTGATGATTCTAACGATTGCAGTATTATGCACCATACTGGGTATCCCAGCCAAGGAGATAAAGAGACTGAGGTTCAAAGTCAAAGGAACAAAGCCAAACCCATGCCATTCCCTCCTAGAGGAAACTGTTGCTTCAATATGGGTGCAAAATTGCCAGACCCCAGTACATCGGGTGCTTACACTAATATGGCCTGTCCACCATTCATAAACTCCTTATGGCTTATTTCGCTTATTTACTGCCTAATTTGAGATTCTTTTATTGGGAATATGGAGACAAAAACAAAACAACAAAGTACCCACCACGGCCATGCAAAATAAGAACAAGTCTGAGCTTTTCTTTAGGATTTCTTAAATTTCTATGAAATAGGCCTCCCGCAATTGACGAAAGATCTTCTCCCATTTTATCTGGAGTCACGTGGTCCCGTTGTTCGTCTCAGAACAAGAGGAGGGTAACGTGAGAGACACAGCATTCTAGGCTATAGTCATGTCTGTTGCTAACAGAGTAAAAAGGAAGGAAGGTAGGAGTGAACCATATTGGAGAGAGATATTTCGATCTCAACTATATATATATATATATATATATTTTTTTTTTTTTTGAGAATAGAATCCCTAACAATTCAGTGAATTATAGCCCAGTAAATGAAGATAAGATTTGCATTGGGACTTTCTCATTGATGTCCCCGTAACCATCTACTGGCTTGTTTTGCCACAGAATCTATTCTTCAAGGGCACTGGCATATCAGAACACCTAAAGGAAAAGAAGCATTTTTTTTAATTAAATCAAATTTTCATTCTGGAGAAATATCTCCAAGAAGGAGAATGAGCACCATGTCTAGTCTCCCAGACCTGTTTCTGTGCAATTCTCACTTTACCTTGTAAGAAAATGCATGGAACCCATACCACAGATGTATTGAATTAGAACGGCAAGGGCGTTGCCACTGTTAAGCTTTGATTCACTGGTAGGCCAGCCTCTGCCCTGGTGGCACGATGCGATATCTCTGGTCAGTGCAATAAATGTTCATTTATTCATCCAACAAATGCCAAGCGCCACCCCTTAGGTGTTGGGGCTATAGCAGTGAACAGGACTGATCAAAAAATCCCTGCTTACTTTGTTAGATAAATAAGGAGATAAAAATAACAGGTCAGGTGATGATAAGCACAACGATGAAACAAAAGCGGTAGAGGAAAGCCCACGGTGCCGTCAATAGAGGAGGGAGCTACGCAGCCCCTGGGAGCCAGTCCACCTTCTCTCTACCTGTTTGTGTGCCTCCTGATTGTCTGCCCCCTTCTCCAGAATCCCGTTTGCCTTGACCAGTTGCATCTTGGCTCAGAGATCTTCATCTCTCAAAGGACTTCACGGAACTCAGCGGTGTCTACACTCCCAGACCTATGTGTCCGATGCCTTTCCAGCTTCCTTCTTTCTTTCTGGTGACCATTTCCTTGCTCTTACTTCCAATATTTCTCACTCTGCCTCCGCCTCAGGGTTTTCCTCCTTGGTCTCTATACATGAGCCAACGGTCCTGGCTTTGTCTTCTGTTTCCTGCCCCCCCCCCCGCCTTGAACTTGGCGGCCCCCAAATTCCCAGAGAAGGGTCTCACTCCACTCTGCTTCCTCCAGACCCCAGTGGTCGAACTCCAGCAGAAGGCTGTGCCTGGTGCTCACACAAAGCTTGCTCTGGCACCTGTGTCCGCTCTCTAATTGGAAAAGATTATTTCCAAATATCTTGAAGCAAAGAAATAGCCACTTCCTATGCATACACATACCCGTGGTGCTTTAGGAAGTCCTTCTCTGAAAAAGCATTGGACACAGCCTCCACCACGCTTTGTCACCCCACACACTGAAATTCGCTCACAGAGCAATACTCCCACGGCAGTGGGGCTGCCTTAGTTTTTCATCCATACGCCTAATGTGCTCGGAGTTTCTTCAAGGTCTTCCCCCTAACAATATCCTGCCACGGCCAAGGTCCTTGGGTTAATCGTACCTTCCTAATTTCATATAATTTCGTTTCTTAATCCACCTAAAGTATGTCTCCTTTGGAATCAGAATGCTGGTCTCCCCTGTCCGGAGACGTCATTATTACCAGATGCTTAAATGGCTTTCAGAGGCACTAGTTACTTCACAGCCCTGTCCACCAGGGAAGCCTCATCCACTCTCTCGTCACAGCTATGGCTACTGTTGCTCGCAGACACCGTTGCCCGGATGACCCAAGTACGCCTGTCCCTTTTGGCTAGGGGACTGCCCTTCTCAGACAAACCTAACTCCTGCTATCCATGAACTTGCAAAGCATCAGCTGTGGCGCGTTCGTCACGTGCTACAAATATCCACACTACTTCTCCAGGTAAGGAAACCTGCCTGGCGACAGTTATTGTTGAGATTTAATAATAGGTTATGCAAACGCTAAACGAGAAGACTTTACTTTTGTCTTTGCTGCACGTTACCTTTTATATGAGAGTTAAATTGGAGAACTGTTAGTTATACGGTTGATCCTGAATACACATGGATTCAGCTACCCGCTTTCGTTTCAAGAGTCGATTTACACTGGCCTGAATGTTTGCACTGGCTTCTGCACGAACCATAACTCCAACCCCTGTGGCACCACATGTTCTCATGTTTAAACAGTATATTTGGGATTAAACAAGGATAGCACAGTGATAGGAAAAGCAAGGAAAGAATGTGAGTAATTTCGGCTTTGTTATTCTATGTGACCACTTGGAGTATTTATTTGTGTTTAATATTTAAAACACTACAACAGCGTAAACCATGAATTGTCTTACTGAACCTGAGCAATGCCTTTAAAGTGGAAATCTACTCGTTTTAATGAACTGTTGAAAACTAGAATATGCATTAAGAAAAAAAATGAAGTTTCATCATAACGTACTAGACAGTTATGTACAGCAAATGTTATTTTTTCAGACTATCATCGAAGGATCAAAGTTCAGACTGTTGGGTAGATATGAAAGTTGACGGTAAATAGTTTCGGGGTTTTGTCTGTTTTGTCCGGAGGGAACCTGGAGGAACTAGAAGTCATCGCAGGATTTGCTCATAATTGCTCTATAATTTTCGCAAAGAAACTTGAAGTGAGGAACGAACATAAAATGCCATTGGCCTGGTGAAGCTCATCCAAGAACAATGAAAACAGAAACAAATAAGGGACAGCGAATCAATAGCTCTATTTTGAAATATGTAGTGCCTTCACTCTCACATGGAGCCTCATTTTGTGATTGTTGCTGAAAATGATTATGTTGCACAGAGCAAGGGATATCGAAAAGCCGTATGCTCCACGTTCCAGATGAACCATAGTCACTGTTGCTCTAATCTCCATTTCTGTAATTAATGTGAAACTGAGCACATTTTCGCCTTTATTGGTCACTCAGGCTTCTTCTGTTATGAAATGGCTGCTGACTTCCGCGCCCATTTTCCTACACGGTTTTAATATCGATCTATGCAAATTTATTATATAGTCTCAGTATTAATCCTTTCACTGCCGACCCCCAAATTCCCAGATCATGCACCAATAATTGGGGAGATTATGTGAGGCTATCTATTTTTTTTGTTCGGAATTATTAATTTTGCTGTATTGTGGAATTTGCAATCTATGACAGCAATTCCTCGATATTTCTGAATTTCACATTTCCTGGTGAATTCTTTATTTTTTGTAATGACCTTACTTCGTCTCCATCATATTTATTTTTGTTAGAGTCCATTTTTTTAAATTAATATTATTATATCAGGGCTTCTACTTCCCACAAGACGGGGGTAACAATGACTGGATTTTGCCATCCTTCCTGAAACAACAGCACAAAGCAAACCAAACAGACAAACCAAAGAATGAAGCAATAATTTTCAAACCACCACACAGCAGGTAATGGAGAGTAGTGATTCCTGATAGATGGGAAACAAACGGAGTGAGAAATCGGTCCAGTTTACTGACTTGAGAGTTTCCAGGATGCGCTGTGAGGAGGAAAACCCCAAGTAGTTTGACAGACTCTCTGAGCGAAAGCAACAGAGCCACAAGTCAGGGGAAAACAAGGTGGCTGGGGTTCACAGGACAGAATACTGAAGAGCATCACACAAAGAGAACCCCACAAATCTTCCACTATTCAGCTGAATACTGAACAGTATAAGCCTGTGGGAAAAAAATACCAGAGGCTGGGGAAAGATCCATCCAGAAAGGATTAGAAAGAACATTGAGCAAAACTCAGAAGGACAGGGAATAGTTCCCTTTTCTGCCAACCAGACTGGAACATTTCATAATTATGGGCTTTTGGGTAGAGTAATATAAAGTATCTTTCTTCAGTGGTGGAGAATAATTCGTGTTAGACCAAGCACTGCTCTGGTCCCTCCTGACAAAGGTTGAAAGTGAGACCCAAAAGGACCCAACTGCGTCAAGATAACTTCACTGTATCCGAGAACAAAGTTCAAGGCTATTTTAGGAGTGCGAGACGATCCAGGACCCAAGGTAAAATTCATAATATTTGGCACCCAAGAAAAAAGAAATCACAAGGCATGAGAAGTAAAAGCATGTAAACCCAAATTCAAGAACGAGGGGAAGAAAACCAACTGAGAACGTGACATGACGGTGGAATTGGCAGACAAGACCTTGTAACAACTGTAGTTGTGTTCCACACGTTTAAAAAGTAAGGTAGAATCATGGAAGATACAAAAAAGATACACACTGAACTTCTCTAGATGAAAAAAATAGTTTGTGAAGTGAAAAACACATTGTTTGAGATTAATGGCGGATTAGACATAGCAGAAATGATTAGTAAACTTGTATTGCCATCAAGTTAGACAGATAGATCAATGGAACAGAAGAGAGTCCAGATATAGATTCACACATAAATAAACAACTCATTTTGACAAAAGTGCAAAACCAACTCAGTGGTCAGAGAATAGTCTTTTCATGGAACGGTGTTGGAAGAGTTGGACATTCACATGCAAAGCAAAAACAAAGCCAAACTTTGATCCGTGTCTTGCACCAGGTACAAAAAATGACCTACATGTAAAATCTAAAACTATAAAACTTATAAAAGAAAACATAGAAAAATTGAGTCAGGCCGAGATGTATTAAATACGATGCCAAATGGATGCAAAAAGGAAAAAGAACTGATGAATTGATCTTCATCAAATATCTGAAAATCTGCTCTGATAAAAGGATCATTAAGAATGAAAAGACAAGGGGCGCCTGGGTGGCTCAGTCGGTTGAGCGTCTGACTTCAGCTCAGGTCATGATCTCCCGGTTCGTGGGCTCAAGCTCCGCGTCAGGCTCTGTGCTGACAGCTCAGAGCCTGGAGCCTGCTTTGGATTCTGTGTCTCCCTCTCTCCCTGCCCCTCCTCTGCTCATGCTCTGTCTCTCTCTGTCACAAATAAACATTAAAAAAAATTGAAAAAAAAAATGAGAAGATAATTCATAGAGTGGAAGAAAATATTTGCAAAACATGAAGGACTTATATCCAAAATATGTAAGAACTCCCAAAACTCAATGATAACAAAACAACTCCATTTGAAACATACAACAGAGATTTGAACAGACACTTTACCAAGGACAATACATGGATAGCAAATAAGCACATGAAAAGATGGTCAACATCATTAGTTTTAGGGAAATACAAATTAAAAACCACAATAAGATACCACTACCCAGTTATTAGGATAACTAAAATTAAATAATTGGTTGTACCAAGTGTTGGCAAGGATATGGAGGAAGAGAACAGGCATTGCTGTTGGGAATGTAAATGGTGCAAGCATTTTAGAAAATAGTGTTTTAGTTTCTTAAAATGTTAAACATTTACCTGTGCTCCAGGCATTCCACCTCTAGGCATTGATTCAAAAGAACTGAAAGTAGATGTCCGTACAAAAACTTGGACATAAATATTCTTAGTAGCTTTATTTGTAATAGCAAGAAATCGGAGCATCACCATCAGTCCATTCAAGGCCCTGGGTTGTTTTATGTGTATGTGTATGTATACATATGTAGGACACATATATGTGTGTATTCATTATCTTCCTTCCGTATTGTTATTCTGCACTCCCATTTTAGTTTGTTTCATGTATGTTACTTTCATGTGTTATCGTAGAATGTGAATAAGTGTTCATGTATTTCTAATTTACATCAATAACATTGTGCTAGACTTCATTCTATATTCCACATCTCTCCCCAGGACCACGCTTCTAGGGTTTATCCACGTGACTATGCGTGCCTTCGGTATGTTTCTTCTCACATCCTTGCTAACGCTTCCCCAGCTTTTTAATATCTGCCTACCTGATATGCGCAGAGCGATGTATCATTGTATTAATGCTTCTTTCTGATTAGCAATGATTGCCTTCTGCAAATGATCTGTTCACATCTTTTACCCTATTTCTTTGAGTTTCAATATTTTCTAGTGGATGTATAGATATTTCTCATATATTTTGGATATTTAATCCCTTGACTTTTTTTCATCAACGTTGATTAACTTTACACACTGGGTCCTACCTTAAAGAAGTTCTTAAACATCTTTGAATCCAATCTGCCAACATTTCACCTTCCAATGTCTTACCTTTAAGATTTTAACAGTTTTAAGCAAGTCCTAGGTCACAGATATAATCATGATTAAATGACTTGCCTTCCATTGGTAAACCCTTGCTTAATCTGGAAGTCCTCGTCTGACTTTTATGTAGGGATCAATTTTATTTTTCTTCACAGGTGAGCCAGGTTTGCCAGTAACCCTACCCTTGTGGCCTCCACAATTGCTTATCAAGTTCTCGTGTGCACGTGGGGCTCTGAGGCTCTAGTCTTTTCCATTGTTCTCTCTGTTTTTTCGTGAAGTAGTGCCATACTGTTTTCAATGACGTGGCTTTGTAGCACACTCACAAGACACCTTGTAATGAAAAACATCTTTTTGCTGTTTTTCAAGGTTCGCTTAGCTACTTGCGAAACTTATTTCTATAAACTTCCAAAGAAATGTATTCATTCCTTAAAAAACGCAGCTGGCCTGTTTATTGAAATTGAATTTATAAATGAAATTATAATTAGTGTCCTTGTGCTATGTTCATCATATCTCATTCATGAATCTGTAAGATTTTTTGCCTGTTCTCAGAGCTTCCTCTGTGTCCTTTAAAATATTTCTTTTACTTTTTTTATGCTTAGATATGCATCCTTTATTATTTATGTTTTTATTTATTTGTTTACTTTTATTTAAATTCAAGTTACCATACAGTGTAGTCTTGGCTTCAGGAGTAGAACCCAGTAATTCATCCTGGTGAATATGGTACCCAGTGCTCATCCTGAAAAGTGCCCTCCTTAATGCCCATCACCCATTTAACCCATCCCCCCCACCCACATCCCCTCCAGCAACCCTCAGGTTGTTCTCTGTATTTCAGAGTCTTTTATGGTTTGCTTCTCTCACTATTTTTGTCTTATTTTTCCTTCCCTTCCCCTATGTTCATCTGTTGAGTTTCTCAAATTCCACATATGAGTGAAATCATATGATAACTGTCTTTCTCTGACTGACTCATTTCACTTAGTAATACTTCTAGTTCTATCCATGTTGCTGCAGATGGCAAGATTTCATTCTTTTCCATCCCCGAGTAATATTCCATTGTATTTATATACCACATCTTCTTTATCCATTCATCCATCGATGGACATTTGGGCTCTTTCCATAATTTGACCATTGTTGATAGCACCGCTATAAACGTTGGGGTGCACATGCCTCTTCAAATAAGCACCTTTGTATCCTTTGGATAAATTTCTAGGAATCCAATTGCTGGATCATAAGGTAGTTCTATTTTTAATTTTTTAAGGCACCTCCATAGAGTTTCCCAGAGTGGCTGCACCAGTTTGCTTCTAATATGTTTCTATTTTCTTCATCAAAATCTTGTGTACTCATTGTAAATTCCTTGATCCTCTTTTGTTTTTGTCACTCTTGTGGGTGGCATTTTATTTTCAGTATTTTCTTGACGTATTTTTATGAGGTGATCTTTAACCTAGCGACCTTGCTATTCACCTTCATTACAAAATGTTTCCTGTAAATTTGTGCATTTTCTATATAGATGATCATCTCGTCTGTGAATATTGACAATTTTACCCCCTTCGAATCCTTCAAGTCCTATTTCTTTTCTTTCCATACGACATCAGCCAGGACCATTAGTAATAGCAATCATCTGTGAATCCCAAGTCTCAAAGTGAAAGTGTCTAAAAATTCTCCATTACATATAATGTTTGCTTGATACTTTTGTCAAGTTAGAAAGCCCCCTTTTACTCCTGGTTTGCTAGATTTTTATTATACATGTGTGTGATTTTCTGTATCAGATAAGATCATCAGCATTTCGAAGACACTATTTCATTACCTTTGGGCATCTTTTGTTGTTGATAGGATATTGCTATCAATATAGTTATCATTTCTTTGTAGATAATCTGATTTTCTTTCTAGTTCATTTTAAGAGTTTTTCATTTCCGATCTGAAATTCCCCTACAGTGTACCTATATTAGGATGTTTAATTTATCCACTTTGGTTTCTGAATTCTTCTTCACTCTGCAGACTCCCATACTTATTCAGGTCTGGAAATTTCCCCTTAATTATTACATCTCCACCATTCTTTACTTCTGGAATTTCTTCTTCTCCTCCTTTTTTTTTTTAAAAAGGTGGGAGTTACACAGGTGTTCTATCTATCTATCTATCTATCTATTTATCTTTTTAAGGTTCTCTTTATTTGTTCAAGCCATTTTTTTTAATTAATCTTTACCACCAATGTGGGGCTCAAACTCACAACCCCAAGATCAAGAGTCCAGCACTCTACTGACTGAGGCAGCCAGACACCCTACAAAATTTCTATTACACAGTTTTTGAACTGCCTCTATTTTTCCTCCTTGTATCTCTTGTTCACATTTTTCATCTCTTTACCTCTTTATAAATCATTGTGCCAATTTCTTTAGCTATATCTTCAAGCTTTTTAGCTCAATATTGTTTTAATACAAGAAGATTAATTTCTATGACCAACTTATGTACTCACCGCTAGAAGTTCTTTGTGAGTTTTCATATTTGATTTCCTATACACAGAAACAAGAGACTGTGGAAAGTTGAGTCATCTGTGCACAGCCACGGGGGACCTGCTAAATCTGGAAAATGCTTTAGGGGAAATTGAGAATCAATTGAAGGAGCAACACAATGAAAGAGAGCTTTAAGTAAAACAAATGTCAAGTTTCCTCTGATTTGTGACAAGTAGGACACAAATGGCCCATTAAAATGTACTTGGAGGACAATTTAGCCCTAGAAATATATACACCTGCCGTAAAAATACAACCAAAAATATTCCCCTAGAAAATAATTTGTTTTTGTCTTTTTTATCTCAACCCAGATTCAACAGGTCAATGGCTTTTCAACGCCCTAAATGATTTGTACTTTTCGTATGCGTCCATCCAACTGAGATTCCACAAATGGACCAACATACATGAATCGCAGTCTGTTCCTCTTTGAAAAATCCCTTCTGATCCCCGCACAATAAGTGGCAGAGTGGACACCTGGTGACATGAGCTGGGATGAGAATGAGCACCTGGAAAAAAATCATACACTTCCCCCCAAATGATAGTAAATTGGGGAGGGCTGGGTTCTTTATCAGTGGCTTATTAGTAACAAAAAGTTATGTAGAAATCAGTTTTGTGCAAATTTGGCAAATATTTATTGTGAGAAAAGAACTTTGAAAAATAAAGTTCCTAGGAAATCCAGCTAAAGTCCTTCTGTTATCTAAAAATAAAATCAGTGTGAATGAGTACCCAAGGATTCAAAATAATTTTATCATTCACAAAATTATGCAAATACGATGTGTACTTATCAAAAAATGTGAAATTAACTTGGAAATACCTTTTTTGGGAAATCGGTTTAAATTACTTAAAAAACTCCTATCTGTGGCAGAAATATGTTTATAAAATGAGATCCTCAAAGCGTTATCAAGAGGCTTTTTAAAAGAGTTGAATTTTAGAAGAACTAGGCAAATTGGTTAGCAAGGGACTGGTTTCAGCCAAATTGCTTTCTGGCAAACTGATCACCAGCCCATTTCAACAAAGAGAAGGTAATTTTTTTTTAAGCTACACCCATTGGACTTTCATTGTTTGTGTGTTTGTTTTAAATGTGTGTTGGAGGTTGATATTTGACGTATGTGAGTAGCATGTGAGAGTTAGGGAGTTAGCCCACTTGGCCGGAGAGAAGTGGGGTTCTTCTACTGAGCCACATCAGAGCAGACCTGGGAAGATGTAAAATTTTTCATTGATTGAAATGAGGATATAGAGGGAAAAATAAAGGTTAGGACAAAGTATCAAAGAATCCCGGATGCATGTGTAATGCAATAACAAGGTAGGAGAGGACCTAAGATATCTCAGGGGTAGAGGCAGCGCTCACAAGGAACCCCTGGGTCAGAGACAGGAGCCAGAGGTGAGAAAGGAATTATTATTGAGAAGAGATGCAAAGAACAGATACTAAGAGCAGAGAAGAGTAAGCCCAGGAGTCCTACAGCGAAAACCAACTGCCCTTAGCTGTTTTGGTAGAAAATGTACCTGCAAATTTAGAATGGCTTTGATCAGAAGCCAAACATGGCAAAGAGGTGCCATGAGTGGGAGATGTAATATGATGAGTGGACTGGTTCATGGCGGGTGTGGACCAGATGCCTCACATGTCTGAGTCTTGGAAGCAAACCTTTGAGCTAATGGATAGCGGTAGAGGAGAGCACCTGGAGGAAACGGTAATAATATTTTCATTACAAAATGGTTTTGATTATTTTGATCCGTTGGCAAAGTAAAGTTCTACGTGGTAGGGGCAAGAAGTGGGGAGAAATGTGTCTTCAAAAAGCCAGTGGCCATCAACATAGTCTGAGCTGAAGACACCTCTCCATTGACCTCTTAGGTGACAGCAGTGATTCAGAAAGTGAGCCCCTCGCTGCTGTGAGTAATCCGCGTGTAATCAGCACCCCGCATGGGAGCTTATCCTGTTTCCACCCCCTGTCTCTCTCCCCTGCCGTGCTCCCACCCATTCTGACTTTGGTAGCCTTTGTCTGAGCACCCACAGCATCCTCTCTCCGTGTCTGCCTTATATGTGCAGTGATCATTTATTTACCTCTTTCTCTCCTTCATTACACTATGAGCTTCATAAGGGCAGGGACTTCTGTCCTTCATCTTTGAAACCCCAGGACCTAGCCCAGTGCCCGGCCTACAGAGATGATGACAAATGAATGAAGAGATATAGTTGGATGAATACAAGAGTGGAGAGAGGAGCACCTCACATGCATCCACATAAACACACACAGATGCAAACAGCCGGGCTCACAGGCTCCTTCTGTGCTCCTCTGATGCTCGTCCCAAGGTCAGACCTCTCTGTGCTGTTGAAAGTAATCCTAGGAGAGGCTGCTTTCAGCTGTCAACAGTTCCAGCTCATCATGTCTCTAACTGTCGTGTTTAATATCAGCCATGCGAATTTGGAGTGTCGTCAGACATTCCATCACCATTTCTGGCATCTGTGCCCATCCTTCCAACCTCTCCTCCTTGGTGGCTGCTTAGCATTTTCTCTCTGTTAAGAGGAGGGCACCGGTGATTTGCTTTCTTGCGGTGTTTACTTTATGTCTTTGTCCAATATCTGTTTGTCATTTTTATTGTATTTTTCTCCCCCTCTGCATTCATCTGTAGATGAGGCCTCAGCCTTAGCATTTGCTTTCAGAAAAGATGACAGGGCGCCTTCCGGAGCTAGATATGTACGGCCCTGGTCCCTACCGAACCCAGCTACGTAGGAAGCAGAACATTCGCACACCCATCAGGGACCGTAGAAATTTAACACTGTGCACTGAGTACACACTCCTCAAAGCCGTTTCAAAAGCATTCGTGCAATTGAGTCTCACAAGGCTAATTTAGGACAGGTGTCATCCTCTAAAAATAGATCCGAGTTTTGAAAAGAGCAGTAGGGCCTAATTTGGGCTGGAGCTCTTTCTACCTGCCAGTGGGACTATCGGCAGGTCACTGCCGGCCCTGAGCCTCTTTTTTCCCACCTCTTCCACGGTGATAAGTAATACCTATCACTTTCCTATCTTGTAAGTCAGAACAAGTATATAAAATAGCATACGCCTAACTACTTCACACGATTTTGAGAAGGCTCGAAGAAGATTGCCTGGATGAAAGAGTTTTTGAAGTCATGGGGCATTATCAAAAAAAGATGGGGATGGTCATTACTAAAGCATTATTATTATGTATAATATATGGGGAAATTCTAGGGATACAGGCAATTTTTGATGATCAGAACCCAAGTCTCCTAACTCCCATTCCAGAGGTTTTCCCTCCCCGTTGTGCTACCTGTGCCAATACTGAGAGAGGCCTCTAAAGCGCCTTTTGGAAACCAGGGCACGGGGGGAGGACAAATGTGATCTTCCCACCCCCACCCAGCCTTCCACTTTCTGGGTAGAGAAGCCTTGGCTCTCTCTCCATGTCAGTGACTCTTGGAAGAGGTGTCGGGCCTGAGCACCTGTGACCCACCTGACGAGTCACCATACAGCCAGCCCCGAATTCTGCTCAAGGGCACAGTACGGAAAATCACATCTGCCTCTTTCTTTTTCTCTTGGTTTTCTCCGGCCTCTCTCAGTCACGGCTCCCAGACCTGGCTAGTTTTCTGACTCGCTGAATGATTCGGCTCTCTCAAAAGCGCATCGGCTTACCGACAGATTTCCTTTCTGGCAAATACTTCAGTGGTTGCCATCTGGGGGCTTTCTCTGAGGTGACGTTTGCCATCTTTTCACTGGGGCTACCTGTTTTGTGAGCGCGTTTACATAATAGGCCACAACCGGCCTGAGAGCCACAGAGAGAAGCAAACCGTGGCCGGTGAACGGGTTGCGGAAGGAGAGTGACTTCAGAGAGTAACGTGAGGCCAAAGACACTCCCGAGCAAACAAAATGAAATTACATTTTCTCGATTCTGAAGGAGCTTGATGGAAACATCTTAGCCTCACATCCAGTTGCTCTCACCAGATAGTCATGAAGCTGGCTCATAAAAGCCGGCACATCTCCCCTCCCTAATTGCATCAGCTTGACCCTCTCTTCTGATTAAATGCTTATAATTTTTCTCCCAGCATGTAATTTTTTAATTATAATATGTTTGAAGAACATCAAAATTATTTGGCTGTTTGCAGGGTGATTGTTGACAGCAGAGTCAATTCGTTTCTTCTCTGATGTGCTGAGCACCCAGTGGGTGCCTGTGAAATAGTAATTGATGATGGAGGCAGAGACGTCCCTGCGGATGGGTGATGGGCTCACGGGCACTTATGTGTGGGGAGGAGAAGGCTCTGGCCCCAGTGGGTGCTAACCTCCTGCCTCCGTGCCTTTGGGGTTGTATGAAAGAGAATACTGGATTATGTAACCGTGCTCTTACTCACTGTCGAGAAATTTCTGCTGAAAGGCCTCCAATTAGCGCAATTGGTTTTCCCTGGGCTTGGGGATGGGATACCGTGATCTTTCAAGAAAGATTCTGTTTGGGACATACGTCCTTGTCATAGGTTTAAGAAATCTGAAAGCAAGTGAAATACATTATTTTCTGGGGGAAAAAAAAACACAAAAAACAGAAAAACATAGAGAAAAAAACACCACCTAATGAACAAAACCCACCCAGAATTCTGGAATGATGGAGTGACAAGAAGAGAAGAGAAAAGATAGACGTAGGGGGGAGAAAGAGTCTCTGCGAGGGATACAAAAGAAGACCAGGCTTTTGTCTCCAAATTTCAGTGGTAGGTGGATAACTCGTTGGCCTCAAAAGAACATTCCTCAGATTCTGCCTCACCGCCTATCCGTCGGGCAACTTTGGGTAATACATTTATCCTCTCTAACCCCTGCTTTCCTCATCTAGAATAGCGATGACAGTGCACCTAACCACATACACAGTGATGCTTCCATGAAACGCTATTTGTAATAGAACATAGCACACTTCTCCACACAGTGGCTTGGTAATGGGCAACAGCCGCTAAAATATCCAGAAGTTTCTGAACCGGCATCAAGGGGCAGCCCTCTCCCTGTGAAAACTGTAAACACGGTTTAAATTCACAGCTGTCTGAACCTCTCTGGATCGGTCCTTTCTAGAAGCAGGTGGGTGGACAAGACGCCCTCTGCAGGGTTCCATCTGAAGAAGCTATGGGTCCCCATCTCCGAAGGCACGACCTTCCGCGTCCGTTACCTGCTTTTCTGATCTGTGTGGGAGGTTTTTTTGTTGTGGTTGTTTGTGTTTTTGGTTTTTCCTGGAGTCAGTCACATGACCCTCAGACCTGAAAAGGATACTGAATTGCCAATTCAATTTACCTAAAACCGGTGGAGCCTGAAAGCCTAGCCTACATTGACATACAACTAATCTAATACAAATTGATTTTGGTTTTAAATCCAAGCAAGTCAAGAAATTGCTGTGGATTTCTCCAAAACACAAAGGACCTCGCTTTGCTACATCTGCAGAGCCTCTGACTTAGCTTTCTGGGTCCTGGTCTTTGAAATCCTATTCATGTGCCCCATAGCTGGGGCTGCTACCCCCATTCCCTCGAGCACCCCCCGTGACAAATGCTGAGGATTTAAGGAGCTAAAGCTCCTTACACTACACCACCCTTTTCTTGCCCTTGGTGCCAGTTTGGCACTATCTTTGAACCTGAAATCTGCTCACTGACTCCATAACCATGCATGATTGTCTGGTAACTCTATCCTTGGGTGTGAGCCCTTATCCAGAGTAACTTGTGACTAACTCAGGTCCTCTAGAACAGAGACTGTGGACTGTTTGTGGCCTCTATTTCCATCAACAAGGACCGACCTCCTGAATTCTGGGACAGAGATCAGAGCCCCACCACTCAGGACTCTTCCCCACTGCCAACTGTTTGCCTGTTTGCTTGGGTTTCCTCCACCTCCTGACGTGGGTCTCCTCATTCTCTAACTCATTTCAGATTTCACAGACGCTGGCCTCTTGCCCAAACCAGCTGTTCTTACCTGTTGACAAAGAACTCTCCAAAAGCAGTTTTACTGAACTATCCACAAATCAATTTAGTCTGGATTTCCAGATACGAAAGCAAGGATGAGATTCACATGTGACCCTCTGGGGGGACCGTGGCAAGAAAGATTGCTGTGTCGCACGTTTGTGGCTAATTAGAAGTCCTATGTTAACTTTTCCAAGGGTATGTCCAAATGTAGCCAAATAATAATACCTACCCAGTGAAGTCATAGTGATGAAACGTGGTAATTAATGACATAATTATCACTGAACACAGGATGACTGTAGTCTTATGTTTTTTAAAAGCTTGAATCAGCCAGATGGGAAACGGGCCAACTGAACAGGGTCAAAACCTAGGAGAACCAGCTAACTGAGGTGCAGCCAGGCCCAGGAGGAAGGATACCTTCAGTTACGGGTTTCAGAAAGACGTGTGGTCCAGTAGATAGCCCTCCTTACGTGGAAACTGTGGCAACAGCCAGCCCACATCAGGCTGCATGTGGAAATCCAAACAAGCATTCAGGCAGGCAAAAAGTCAGCAAGGGGACAACAGAAAGGTCTTGGGTCTGAGAAAGGGATAAGGGTTTCAGGCCCTTATTGTATGGAATAGTCATTCTTACATTCTCATTGTGTGTAGGAATTATGTAGAAGGCTAATTAAAGATGAAGCGCTTTTGTCGTCATCTACAGTGTTGTTGAATCAGTAAGTCTGACTCGGGACATTTCTAACTAGTTCTTTGAATGATTCGGATGTTAATGGCTTCAAGACCACTCTCGGGGAAACCTGAATGCCGAGAGACAGACAGACAACGGCAAGCAATCCCAAGGACTGGAGGAACCAAGCCACTCAGAAAAGTCAATCAGAGGAGGACTCAGGCCCAAGGATTCAGTTAGCGTGACTGCAGTTCTAGAAGTCTGAGCTCAGGAAACAAAGCAAACCCCCTTATCCTTTTGATTATTATGGGAATCAAGTCACTCTGGAGGGGGTATGGTAAGTTTCAGGAATAAAATGAGTCAAATGTCCATGAAAAAAATGTCTTTTCTAACTCAAGAAAAGTAACGATTATTTTGCCCCCAAATCTGATGCTATTTGCCTTTTCTGTCTTCCATTCATTCAGAGAGACGTTCATTTCTTCATTTATGTATTAAGTACATCTCGATGGCTGCCTCTTTTGCTCCAACTATGATCGCGCTCCTGACTCTAAGAACTATACCTAAAAATCCTCTTAAGAACTTGATATGTACAAAGTCTGACTCATCATATTTCTTTTCATCTCCAAATTAACTTTCCCTCCTAAATTTGAATTCTTCAAAGGATCAAGAAAGAAAATGAGAGTCTCTTTTTATATCTCTGTGCCATGGACTGGAATTCCAAGAAGTTTACTCATATTTGCTATGACAAGCGGCAGAGGGGCAAGGGTTTTCTGGCCATTTCCCACACCTCGAAACGGAGGCTCAGAGAGGGTGCATGGAGAGGTAGAGGTATGCACCCTGCCATGCTGATTCCCAGATGAGGGTTCCTTCCATTTGCCCCCCCGCCCCCACTGGTGAACTGAGGAGTGTCCCTGATGTGGTTTGGATGCACAAGGAAAGGCTCCGTTTCTGTCACCCGCAACAATAGCTTGATGTAATACCTCAAATTCTGCTACAGCAATTCATTCTTTAGAAAACTTATTTTTCAATGCAAATAAATGCCATTGCCAAAGGAACTAATGACAGTTAAGCTGGGTTTTTTTTTTTAAGTGTATTTATTTATTTTGAAAGAGAGAAAGAGGGCAAGTGCTCACAAGTGGGGGAAGGGCAGAGAAAGAGAGAGAGAGAGAGAGGGAGAGAGAGAGAGAATCCCAAGCAGGCTCAGCCCTGTTAGCACAGAGCCTGACATCAGACTCCATCTCACGAACCTGGAGATTATGACCTAAGCCGAAATCAAGAGGTGGATGCTGAAACGACAGAGCCACCCAGGTGTCCCGACAGCAAAAGTTTTTTGAACCCAGGACTCCTGGCAATCCTCCTGACTACCAGAGTTGTCAAGACCCGCCAACTCTCGTCAGCCATTCCTGCCAGCTTTTGTCAGAGGAACCCTTTTATTCCCCCGGGAAGTTTAAGAGGTTCCATGCCAAAGCATTTATTGGAAAGGGACTTTACGTTCAGAGTGTTAAAAATCATTTTGATCTTTGAATACAAACTAGTGTTAATTTTTTTTTTGGAAACTTACGGCATTAAGGTATCCATGGTCATTGTCAACATCTTGGACGATGCAAGTTATTGCTTTCTTTCCACAGTGACCATTATCTCCCGGGAAAGGAGGTCCTGAACGGGTCAATGTCGCTTTGAAGGTGGTGTGAGGAGGAAAAGGCTCATCTATGACTTGTTGCTTCGAAAAGACTTAGAAGATGGGGACCGTTCTGGACAGATCTGGATAGCTCTGTTTGGGGCGCTGACAGCGAACAGGGAAATACTGCCTGGTGGGAAGAAGGAAAGAATGAATGCCTAAGAGAAGGAGAATCTCCTTTTCTGTGCTTTTGCTTGGTCGTCTTATTATGAAGAGGATACGAACGGTTTTCAACACAGATGTCAGCTTCTGAGGGCCAGAAAGTGAGGGTCCGTGATTAAAGGAAAAATCATTTTCTTCGTGGGGTGGGGAGGCTGGTATCTGGGGTTGGACAACGATGCTGATGAAATCAACCAGATCCCTGCCCAGCTCCTCACTTCTGGAGTCTGGGTAAGAGGCAGAGGGCATTGGAGTCAGAACGCCTGGGGTTGTTCTAGCTCTGGCAATTACCAGGCGACTTCTGTGCCATGAAAGAATTAGACCAGATTTTTTCTCTAAGTTCCCTTAGAGCTCCAAGCTCTGTTATAATTCACACACGGGCAGAAAAACTTCCCAGGGCTTCCCACTCTCTCCTCCACCTCTGATCCCCTCTACCAAATAGGCTCCAAGAATAAGAAATCTGCCCCTCCCCCCCCACCCCCTCCCCCCACCTGCTGTGGACCAGCTTCTCCCCAACTTGTGTGGGCACGCGTTAGTGCACGTGCACCTGGGTGCCAGGTTGAGCCCGTGTCCCCGCGCTCCCTCGGGAGAGATGAAACCAGGGCTCCATGAAGCAACGCTGCCCGGGCACTCAGTCCCGCTCACTCAGATGGAGACCAATTTGAACGGCACAGCTCATTAATCTGCACCCTCCAGGGGAGTCTCAGTGTCCACGTGGGAGTGCGACTTCGGTGGCCCTGGCCAGGTCGTCGTCTGACCCACCAAACCCTTCTTCCTCTCTGTTGTCCCCTGTAGATGAGGTGCCCCCATCTTGCCCCACCTCCCCCTTCTCCCAGCCTGGTCTGCGGGGAAGGGTCGCTGGTGACCGGGAGATGATGTCAGAGCAGGACAGGGGCACGGGTCAAACGGAGGCAGCACCTTCGATCCAGCCCAGAGCAGAGAGCTCTGCCTGGGGATTCTGCATCCTGTTAACTCGGCCTCCCTCCCTTGCTTGCTCAGCTCTCCCGTGGGTGGTCCAGCTGAAACCTGTGGTTTGGAGAGTGTCAAAGAGCTCATATGTGTAAACACAGCGTTCTGGCCAGCGGAGGCAGCGCTCACAAGCGAGCCAGGCCAGGAGTTCCTGGCTCCTATTCCTCTTCCCTGCTTGCTCAGGCAGGTCTCTCTTGGTGAACCGGACGGGTTGGCCTCCAGTTCTCAGGTCGTGAGAGCCACGGCTTCTGAAGGATGTTGAGAGTTGGCCTTGGCCCTTCCTCTCCTTCCTCCGCCATCCAACCAGCCGCCTAGCGCTGCGAATTCACTTTCCTAAAGTTTTCTCAAGTCTGCCCACTCTGCTCCATCCCCCCTGCCTCTCAGCTCTTCTCACCCCCTTCTGCAGACTTGACCTCTCCACCAGCTTCCCTGTGCCAATGTCCCTCTTGAAAAATCCATTCTTGGCTTCATCGTGCAAGCGTCCGAATGAGCAAAGGAAATCATGGGACTCCCCAAGGGCAATCGCGAAACCCATGGGAAAACATCCGGTGACCCTCATTTGTCTACACACACACAAACACACACACACACACACACACACACACACACACACATACACACACAAAGGCCAATCTCCATGTAGCCTACAGGGCCTTGGGCAGCCTGGCTCTAAGTCTGCCCCCATAACAACGGTAGTGGGGGTGGCTGGGGGGCTAAGGGAGCAGCAGGTCCCCAGATAACCAATGGGGTATTTTGCAAATGCAAAAATTTTTAAAAATCAGACGCAGCTAATGTGTGGCTATTGTCCAGCGTGCCCGCTCCCTTAAACCTCCTCACTTCTGTAGCTGCCCTTCTTCTGCACAAAGTGCTCTTCTCATTGATTTTCTTCTCTGCCATTCCCAACCCAGCCCAGTGGCCTCCTCGGAGCCAAATCTCCCCTGCACGAGGCTGACCGCTCCCTCCTGCAAGGCCCCAGGGGCCTTGCAGCATCCCCGTGCTGACTGCACTGCCCCGTGACTGCGAACACGCCTGTCTCCTCGCTGGGCCGCAGCTCCTCGGGAGGCAGGCACTGTCTGCGAGTCAGCCCTACGTTGTGTCTTCTTCCGCTGTGCTTGGCTTGGGGCTTGTTTCCCTCAGTGTTCAGTTTCCGTGGGGGAGAGAGGAGGACTCCGCGATTGGAAGGCGGGAGTTCAAGTACAAAACATCGACCTGCGAAGTCAGGTGCGGGGCGCCACGGGGGGTCTCGGCTTACTCCAGAAGAGGAGAGCTTGGCTTCTCCTCCTCTCACCCACTCAGCGTGGGGTGGGTCTGAGTGCGGAGCAGAAAGCAAGGGCCTCTGAAAACGGTGGGCTGTGGGGAAAACTAAGCCTCCCTCCTCTGGGGCTGAGGAGCTGGCCGTTATTTAAGCCCCGCGGTTGCAATGTGGATCTTGTCTTCTTCTCGGCTCCTGGCTGATGGTGGAGCATAAAACAGGCTCGGTCAGGCTGGATGCACACGCTGTTCTTTTACAATGGGGTGAAAACCCTGGCACTTCCTTGACCCCAGGAGGTAAGTTGAGGCAAGCAAGCTCTAGCTGATAAACACCTGTTGAACTTCGCCTCATTCACCGGGATCTTTCACATACCTCCAGGTGTATGTCACCGCCCCTCTCTGCGTCTACCCCCGTTCCCCGGTCTTCAAGCTCCCCCTTCTTTTCTACTCACCCCCACCCCCAGTGTCCATTCAGTGCATCCCAGCCGTGTGCACTGAGGACAGGCCCGACAGCCACCGAGCCTCACGGCCTTGTCTGCACCGTGGGAAGGGTAACCATATTCTCTACCTCAGAGATTTCTTGTGCCGAGAGCAAAGACTGATCAAGCCCTTAATGCAGATAAATATAACATAATCATAGCAGGCAGAAACTCCTTCCACGCTACCGGGATGCTGTAGACACTTTTCAAGCTGCAGTCGTTTGAATTTCTCTTCCCAGCTCATACAACCAGATTTCCCCAAATTGCCACCTTCAGGAGCAGCTCCTGTCTTCCGGTCACCTTCCTAAGTACCTTCTGCAGGAACACATCATTCTATTGTCTGCCTTATTCCTCTACCTGTCTCTCCCCTCCTCTTCTTCTTCTTTTTTTTTAGTAGAATCTTTTCTATTCAGGAAAAAAAAAAAAACCCAAAACACAAAAAAGTTTTCCAACCACACACAGGAGGGGTATGGGTAGGGGGAGGTGTCTGTCCAGCTCCAGCCCCCAGCCCAGGGGGTTTTGGCAGCAACAAGGAGTGTGGGGTAATGTCCCCCCAAATAAAAAGGCTGTATGTGTGTATGGGAAGGAAAAGGAGTGCAAAAGCAGGGGGGCAGGCGGGGGGAAGGCTGGATGAGGTTGGTACTGGGAATGCGGCGGGTGGGAGGCCATCTTTGTGACATTTTGTGTAAATCATACCACCGTTCTCCCCTTCCTCTCTGTCCTCTACTCGTTTCCTGGAAGAGACGCCGAGAAGCCTCACCCTTCTAGATCTCCGTCCTGTCTGCATGTCCAAAAGGCACATAGGAGGCCAGAATGTCATACACAACTGTCTTGGGAAAACAGACGGCGGGAATTCTGTAGTAAGTGAGATGGGGATATTCACCCCCAGATGGTCATCTGAATTTTTCTCTCGTTTGAAACAGACACATTCTCCTCCCCCGGGGAGGCCAAATCTCCCAAAGCAGAGGCTGAGGGAGAACGCCAGACTCAACATGACCCGCTGTCTCTCCTTGTCTGGCCCTGCCTGCCCAAGGAAGGGTGTGGGACTATCTGGGAGTGCCCCCATCTCGTGCCTCTGCGCTGCCGGGTTTGGATTTGGAGTCCTCCGGCACTTAGGGGAGAGGCAGAGCTGAAGGAATCCAGGGAATCTCTACACTGTGATCCTCACTCCCGGCCTGTGCTGCCCACTGCCCTGCCTGTCTCTCCCCACTGGTAACCACTCTGCCATTTTTCTGCCGGTGGGCATCTCACCGTGGCATCCCTCGGCTTCCCCCACTGCCAACAAGCAGAGCCATGAGCCATGCTTCTCGGGCGTGGCGCCCAGACACTGTGGAAGGTCCTCTTGTGATCACCACCAACAGCGCAACGGCTCCGTCCCTCTCCTTGTCCACTGAATCACGCTTTCCGGGCCTGGAACTCTCCATCTCTGGCAAGCACTGTAGGCGATTCAAAGCGCGAGAACCATTTTGCCACAGAAGGGTCAGCAGGCCCTGTGCCTTGTCTTGGCTTCCACCAGAGTCACGAAGAAATGTGAGAGATTGGGCAAAAATACAGGTAAGCGTGTCCTCCGCTCTTGCCCTCCTCCGAGCTCCTTCGACTTTGATGATCGGGATCAGCTCCGCCAGATCTCGTTGGCACAGGCGTCTATGCGGTTCTTCCGGCTGCCATCAGTAGATTTCTCAAAGCAAAAGTTTTTCTCATTAAAGAAAATTTGGAAAATACAGAAAGGCAGTAACGTTTAAAACGTAGCCCTGAATCTAGCAGGTGGGAAAAAAAGCTCAGTTAGCGTTTTGGTTGGTCCTTACATGCCCCCGCCCATCTCTCTCTCTCTCTCTCTATTTCCCTATAAAACTGAAATAAGATGGTATCGGATTTTGTATCCCGTTTCTGCCACTTAGGGTGTAATGGGCAAAAGCCCACATCCCTGGATATTCCTTAAAAACATCAATAACTAATGGCTACATAATATTCCATGTCTTACCCCGGATTTCCCAAGCGTAATTCCGTGCGATGTTAATAAAAGATTTATTGACAGGTTAAATCAAGTTAAAATGATTTCATTTCTCCCAGCTTCTGTAAGTCTTTGAAGAGTCACAACATGGATTTTGACTCTTTTAAGAAGGGAAATGTAGCAAGCAGCAATTTCCTAATGTGTTAGCAACAGAGTCTTAAAGCAAGCATCTCATGGGACTCATTTTCTACAAAAGTCTGGGAAATACTGGTTTAACCTTTCTCCCATCGTGGAACATTTAGATTGTTCCCAGTTTTTCACGGTTATAAATAATGCTTAGATAATGATCTTTGTACAGAAAATTCAGGCCACAGTTCTTAGTATTTCTTTAGGATAGATTCCTGGAAGCGGAATTGTGGGGTCAATGTGTGTGGCTTTTTAATTTTTTCAAATGTTATACTCAGATTCTTTGAACGTGTGTCTCTCTCTGTCTCTCTTTGTGTCTCTCTTTCTCTGTGTCTCTCTCTCGACAACGAGCCTCCTAAACTCTGTGATTATCCTATGCATCGTTTGCATCTCTCCTTTATATAGCACGGTGTCCTTTATTGGGCAGGTCCCCAGAAACTTTCCGCGGACAGCGATAACAATGATAAGGAAGGAGAATGATCGGGAGCGAGGGTAGACTCAGACCAGGGAGGAATTGTATCTTTCAGTAGAGAAGTGTCAGTATAAAATAGTCCTTAAATACAGGTTATTTCAAGTCAGCCAGCCTGAGTTCACTTGTTCCACTCATTCTCCCCATGACTTTGGCCAAATTATAGTGATAATAGTACCTAACTACTAAGCTGGTGGCAAGACCTAAATGAGAAAATATGTGCAAGGCTTATAGCACATGCCTGGTCACACATAAGCACTGAATAAATATGGCTATTATTATTATTACTATTAGCCGATGTCTCAAGGCCCCAGGAAAGGTGACCATTTCTTCAGAAAGTTGAGAGCGTATGAGAGGTGACCAGCATCAGACCCAATAAGCAGCTGATTCCAGCAAAGCTTGCAACGGAGGAGACATCCAGCTGCGAAGGCAAGGGAATGGATGGATTCTACTAGAAATGGCCACATGGCAGCAAAAGAGAGCCAGGAGGGAAAGACGGAAGCCAGCCAAGGCAACCAGGGACCGCATTAAAGATAAAACATCAAATCTGTGCTGGTGCAGTAGAGACTAACGTTTTCATTTGAACTTCTCTCCCATTGGAAAACTCCATTCGGATCCCATTTCCCATTTTAGAGATAATCAGCCATCTCCCCCTGGACATACTGTGGCAGCCACAAGCCTGGCTCTTACCTGTCAGTTCCCTGTCACTGTCTAAGTGACAGCAGGCCCTCCAAGCTGGCAACCCCAGAGGAGACCCCGCGAGAGCAAGTCTGATGCCTGGCAGCTCCCTGGTCCCTCTTGTTTATTTCTCTATCTCAAAGCAGGATTCATCTCTGTGTGTTTGAAGCCACGACGACCTCCCTCTGGATGTTCCGGGTGCATCCAACCCAGAAGCAAAGACTTGACCGTTCAGCTGCATCTCTGAAACCTGAAGGGAGCTGCAACCCAAAACTCCGGAGAAGTGAGCCCAGAGCAGCGGGGGCTGGGTCGCAGCCCTCCTCCAGAGCCTCCCTCTCTCCTCCCTACCCTTCCCTGTTACTCTCAGAGCTGCCGCGAGCTAACAAGTGTTAAAAGCCCTTAGATCTATTTAGAGGGAAGGCCAATTTACTCTGATTAAATGCAAGGTAGCGTTCAATTAGCAGAAGATAAACACAACATATCAACCCACTATGATAATTTTTAAATCAAAAGTTAGAGCACACAGAGGCTGCTGCAATAATAATTGACTAATTTAATGATGATGGGGTTTTTTTTTAAGATCTTGCCGTTCTCTAAGAGTATGTATGAAGGACACCCCTAATGTTAATTACAGTTTGCTTCATTAACAACTTAACCGAAAGGCCACACTTTGTGAAATTATTTGGGAGCCTATGAGGAATGAGAGTTGATGGAAGGAAATTACCAGGAGTAGCTCTCCCATCAGCGAATGAAGGCTATGATCTATAAATCATTAGTGGGGGGCCTTATGGTGATGGGAACAGAGAACTTCGAGTGTATGGAGAGGAGCAGGGTGGGTGGATGGCTGGGAAGAAAGTGTGAAGGCACAGGCCTCTTTGTATCTGTGCCCCCACAGCAGCCAAGGCCCAGGCCACCAGGCAGGTACCGGGTGGTTCTGTTTGGCGGACGGTGGTTGCTCACACCTCTGGGCTCTGCCTGACAGCTGGAGTCCCCTCCCACAGAGTGCGAGGGCTTTGACCGACGGCAAGTGCATGGGAGCTAAGGACGAATCCATTGGCCTAGGCTGCGGCTGGAGGGAAGATGTGCAGATTCAGCCCGCGACATGTGCACAACTGTCCCAACTAAGTTGGGAGACTGAGAGTCTAGGGACAGCGGGACCCAGAGGTTGCCGGCAATAGGGGACCATTGTTTGTTTTTTTTAATGTTTATTTATTTTTGAGAGAGAGAGAGAGAGAGAGAGAGTGTGTGAGAGAGCAGGGGAGGGGCAGAAAGAGAGGGAGACACGGAATCCGAAGCAGGCTCCGGGCTCTGAGCTGTCAGCATGGAGCCAGATGCGGGGCTCGAACCCACGAACCGGGGGATCATGACCTGAGCCAAAGTTGGATGCTCAACCGACTGAGCCACCCAGGGGCCCCTCAGCAGGGAACCTTTTACAAATACCGATTTCTGGCTCACACGCCCAGACATTGACTCCATATGGGGCTGCTGTGCAGGGAATGTCTGTGCCCTCCCCCAAACTCCCGTGTTGAAACCCTCATCCCCAGTGTGATTGATGGTATTCGGAGATGGGGCCTTTGGGAGATGACTAGGTCACGAGGTGGAGCCCCTGTGATGGGATTAGGGCCCATGTAGGAAGAGACACGAGGGGAGTGTCATGTGAGGGGACATGTGAGGGGAGGACACTTGCCAACCAGGAAGAGGGGCATCGCCAAAGACTGACTCTGCCAGCACCTTGATCTTGGACTTTCCAGCCTCCAAAACTGAAAGAAATAAATCTGTCTTGCTAACTGCTTCCACTGCTCCCCACACCCCCCAACCCCGTCTGTGGTGCTTTTGTTAGAGCAGCCCAAACGGACTAGGTAGCACATGATCTTAGCATCAAGATTTTTTACAGCGCTGCTTGCCTGGGTGATTCTAATGTGCAGCAAAATCTGGGGATTGCTAGGCTCTGGTCCAAACCCAAGGTCTAGGGCAGATGAAAGGTTCTAAGCCCCGCAGCAAATTCTGGAATATGGAAAGAACATATTCATAGCAAAACCGCTGATCGTTAAAGGTTGGGGTCTTGAGAGAGAACAAGGTCTTTCGCGTTGAGAGACCAGGGTCCAAATCGCAGCACCACTGCTGATTCTGAGAAATTATTCTCCCTGAGTTTTCTGCTCTGCAAAATGGGAGTAACAGTGCTTTCTTCAGAAGTGGTACTAGCCGAGGGGTGCCTGGGTGGCTGGGTCGGTTAAGTGTCAGACTTCAGCCCAGGTCATGATTTTATGGCTCATGGGTTCGAGCCCCGCGTCAGGCTCCGTGCTGACATCGGAAGCCTGATTCAGATTCTGTGTCTCCCTCTCTCTCTCTGTCCTTCCCCTGCTCATGCTCTCTCTTTCTCTTTCTCTCTCTCTCTCTCTCTCTCAAAAATAAACAAACATTAACCATTTTTTTTTAAAAGAAGTTGTATGAGCCATAAATGAAATAATACATGTTGAAGGCAGAACCTGGAATACAGTGAGTGGGCGGATGATTTGTCTAACCAATGAGGATTGACTAACTAGCAAAAAAAAGAAAAAGAGACTCATGGGCCAATCAGCGTCTAGAACTTGGTTGAAGTTGCCAAGGAACCGTGAGCATTTGTGTAAGTGCCTGAAATAAACCCAGGCCACTGTGGTCATAACCGTACTGTCCCCTATGCTGGCTAGCCAACAGGCATGGTTCTAGGCACTTCACAAACACTTCTTGGGATGTTAACTGTCAGATAGTCAGTAAGGATTTTCTGGCAAAAGCGGGCCAGAGAATAGCTGCCCCTAAGAAACTCCGCTGAGCCGAAGCGCTCACCGCCCTTCTCTAAGCCGTGGGTACTGAGCCCATAGCTGTTCCTTCCCCTGTGGCTAAGATGTGATTTGCTGGCGAGAAGACTGGACTCGGCAAAGGGCCTCAGGTCTGCCACTGCAGGCCGATCGGCTGCGGGGACGCTTCTCTGCCGCTCTGAACCCCAGTTTGCTCCACCAGGTATAAAGACAGAGGCCTCACCGAGTGCAAAGCGTGAAACGAGATAATCCGTGTGTAAGAGTTCAGATCACGGTGCCAGGTTCACGGCAAGAACCCAATACCCAGCTGGCAGAACAGCACCTTGTAAATAGCAGAGGCAGGAGGCGCGGGTGGGAGCCCGGAAGCAGGGAGCCTGGATTCTGGGAGGAGATAGAAACTTCGCAGAATATGCTACCCCACCCCACGGCCCAGCACGCACCAGGTCTGATGAGCTCTTGAAATTGTCCTCTTCTAGGGGCCAGGCATATGCATACACCTGCGGGCACTTTGTTCCAAGCCAGCCCCTCAGCTGGGGCTGAGGAAACCGAAAGGACCAGGCAGCAGGCTGTGAGTCCCGCAGGCACGCTGGCCCGCATCCCCATTAGACTGCGAGGTCCAAAGCCCCACTCGGCGCCAATCCTTTCTGCAGGCAACGGCCAACCCCCCAAGTAGGAGAATCAATGGATTTTTCTCCCCACCGATACCTAAATAGCTATTTGAATGTGTTCTGTAACAGGAGGAGCTGTTGAACAAAAGGTCAGGGCTGATCTGAAGTCCGTCTTTCCATCGGCAGTTGCTTTTAAACACGCAATGCTCCAGCTCTGCGAGCCCCTGAAGATAAAAAAAATGATATAAATGTACAAATGACTTTATGACTTTGATTATGCAACTTCTGAGAAAATAGCCATCTGAACCGTTAAGGAAGACTAAAGATATTGTGATAAAGAAGACTCTTTGAAATTCTGCTTTTTAAAAAAAAAAAAAAAAAAAAATCTATGTCATGAGATATGAATGTAGCCAAAGCCTTGATAAAAGTCGTGTCAGCCTTTTGCCACAGAAGCTGCCGAAGCATGAAAGAGACCACGGGCCTGGAGATCTTTGCTGCCTTTAAAGTCTGGCTTATTAACATGCATTAGAGTCTTCCTGAAGATGGGTCTGGCCAAAGGTTATCAACGGAAACTTAATTTAATGAGCCCAGAACACAGGGAGAGGAGCCCTGTAAAGCCAACACCGAGAGGAATTTGGGGCAAGGGCATTTCATTTTCTGAAGAGGAGAAACAAAGATAAACTCATTAAAGCGCAAGGTACTATATTGTTGGTTTTTTATCCTCAGAGTGCCGCTCTCCCAGTAAGGGGGTGCCACTCACTCTCAGTTCGGAGGCTAACACCCCTCCCCACCCAGAATGGAAGCTGATGGTAATAGAAGCTGGGGGGGGGGGGGGGAGAGAAGGGCTACGGGAAAGGCTGTTGTGTAGACGAGCAGCGCGGTTGAGATACGACAGGAGTCTGTCCTGTCAGCCAACAGCTTCCTCCAAGGCTGAGGCTGTGCTTTCTGCGATTTGGTGAGCCGTAGATCTAACCATGGCGGTTATGCAAATGCAGGTTAAAAACTCTGGAAATCCTAAGGAGGGAGGGAGTCGCTGCCAGCAATGTTGCAGCTGCTCCCCAGCCATGAGAATGAATTGCTCCAAGGCTAGAATGGTAAAGACACCTTTCAATGAAGGGTCATAGACCGACATGCCTATGGGACACAGGCACCCAGCGTAAGTTAGTGAATCAGGCCAGCCCTGAGATAGAGGGCATGTTGGAGTGAGATTGTGGCTCTTCTTTTTTTTTCCCACTTTAATGTTTATCTACTTATTTTGAGAAAGAGAGAGAGAGCAAGCACGAGCAGGGAAGGGGCAGAAGGAGAGGGAGAACAAGAATTTCCAGCAGGCTCCGAGCTTGTTAGCACAGAGCTCCGTCCCATGAACTGAACAGAAATCAAGAGTTAATGCTTAACCGACTGGGCCACCCAGGCGCCCCGGGGCCGTGGCTCTTCTTAACGGGGCACCCAACCTGCCGCCCTGGCGCATGGTTGCCCTACTGGGAGAGCGACTTATTGCCAAATCTGCTTGTCCAAAGGCAGCCGAAACTGGAATGTTTAGAGGAAAGCTCCTGATTTTAAAGCGCTGGTGACTAGCTCAGTGTTTTTTAAACTTTTAAACGCAGTGAGCCAAGCAAAACATGTCTGTGGAATGTATATAGCCAAAAAGCCTCTCAATCTGGGGCCTATTACTAGACGAGTAAATGGTATTGGATGGCATTGTGCAAATGCTGAAAGTCAGAGGGAGAAGGAAGTACCTGTTGGAACGGCCGAATGAATGATAGCATTTGCCTGAGTTTGTGGAAAATATCACCCAACTAGGACTGCCATGAGTGGCCACACCTCTTATATATTACACAACTCCGGGGGGGGCACCATTTATAACGAAGACTACATACGTGGCCCCTCTAGAAAGCTCAGAGTTCCCAGTCTACACAACCCTACTCCCGCAGCCCTGGTTGTGACACATACCCGGTCCTTCATTTCAAGTGGGTTCTTGAGGGACAGAGAGCAAACTCATTCAAGTCCTCACCCTTGATTCAGATGGAGCAGAACGCCCATGCTTGATCCTCAAGAATGATTTTGATTCTGATTTCATCAAGATCACTTAGAAACAACTCCTTGGCGTGGTCAACAATACCCAGCAGGAACGGGACTTTTTTTTTTTTTTTTCTTTTATCTCACTCGCTGCAAAGTAGGATGATCCCGACTTTCATTAGCATAGACCCAGGGGACTGTACTTTGGTAGTGACTCAGCCTAAGGACGCTCACGTGTGAGATTTTATTTCAATTGTACAAATAGAAGTTATATAAATTCCAGTGGCTTTGTGTGTAGTATGTTTATAAAATTTGCCGTGGAAGATTGACGGTTGGGCTGTATATTCTGTGCTAGATTAATGTAATAATGAAATGTGATGTGTGCCCTCATAGGGTGTAAAGTTATATCTCAAATGACCCAGAGGTTTCAAAGGCAGTGACAACACCGGCTGGCCTCTGGAGCAGTAAGCTACCTGTGCAACCGTGCAACTGACCTCATGGTAAAGGATAGAAAGGGAGCGCCAGAAAGTGGCAGGACACTTTGCTAGCATCTTGAATCCAGAAATCGTTACTTTCCTCGGAAACTCAATAGGGACAGAAACACGTGCAGTAAGTATCTTCAAGGAAGAGAAATAAATGAATGTGCTAGGGAATGTGATGAGCTGCCTTTCAGTAGCTCAGAAAATATGTAACCAGTAATTCCCATAAATATTTAATAATAAGCCAGATATATAAAGACAAAGGGAGATACAAACACATTTGTTACACAGTATTAAAAATGCATCATAAACATTTGTTGACTAAAACGATATTTCAATTTACATAATCCCCCAAAGACAGAGTTTCAGTCCTGATGGCAAACAGTGACAATCTCTAAGGGAGGGGATGAAAAAGAAGGTTGGGTCTCTCGGCTGACCCTGTCTCTGCTTGTCTTGGTGGCGGTGGTGGGGCAGGACAGATCCCTGGGTTGCTGGATCACTAATGAGGACCTTAATACTCATCTGCATAGGGGCTGTCCTACGACAGACAGAGTCTCTAGAACATCAGGAGAAAAAACCCCAAAACTATGAGACATTCCTCTCTTTGGTTACCACTGGGTCAGCCCGTGCAAATAAAAATCGAGCGCTCAAAATAAGAATGGCTACATCTGACGTGTTCAATGCTTTATGCGGGACGGGAAAAATGAACTGTCACAAACAAAGAAATATCAGATCAGAACAGTGCAGGAGCCTAATAAACATCTTCATGAAAAGTTAAAACGGCTGCCTCATTTGTCTGCAGCATGAGTCAGGCGCCACTGGGAGGGAGCTCCTGCTTCCCTTCCAAATCAAGGACAATCTGCTGGCTTCAAAATAAAGAAAAGGAAAGAGAAGGGGGCCCCGTCTGGTCAATGATTTATTTATGGAGCCCAGAAAACTCTTCTCCTCTAAAATGCTATTTTTCCTGGGTTCTAACCCTTCAATCTTCTTCCAGCCTGGGAATATATGTTTCTCTCGTCCATGTATTTTTCAGTGGTTTTCATTATTACATGACACATAGTTCACCTCCATCTACATTGCCAAGATCTCAGCGGGGTTGCCGCTCCAAAATTCAGAATCAATGCTCTGTCTTGCCTGAGGACCTCGCCTGTTTCCCCTCTGGAGGAAAGACCTCCCGACCCTAGGAAGAGGCTGGGAGCAGAGCAGTGGGAAACAGTGGCATTGGCAATCGGTAATGTCCACAGTTTGTACACAAATGACTTTTGAAAATGAAGCAGAGAGAAGGGTGAATGAGCAAGCAACCCAAAAAGTAGCCTGTTGCTAGGTAGAGAAAAAAAAATCTTAGCCCATGTCCTTGGAGGGGTCCCAGTTGTCTCAGACTTTAGGATGACTCTCTATAAATACTCGTGGATTTGAGGGACGGGGACATAAAAGAGACTCCAAGCAATAACCCCTAGGTATGGGTGAGCCTGCACGTTAGAGAACTCGGTGTGAACCGCGTGTTGACCTTTAATAGAAAAACGGGTGTGAACGAGCTTCCAGGACTACATAAGCGGCATCACAAGATACATCCCAGCCCAACGTCCAGGGTCAGTCGGCATTGAGAGAGACGTAGCCACCCATTTGCCTCTCCGGCTGCTCAGAGAAATACTTCTAAGGGACTAGTATTTATTTACAGAATCATCCTTTTAGGAAGATGCTCCACGGTTCCTCATTCCCTGCCCACAGATTTGCCCAGAAAACTGGCCACAGACCAGAGTGCAGTTCAGGTGTTACCTTCTTAAGAAGCCTTTCTTTCTGCTCTGTATCCTGTAGCTGCTTATGTAGTGGCACCTGTTCATACTGCAGTGTAGCTCTTGGTTGAATGGATATTTCTCCCACGAGAATGAGAGTTCTCAAGGGCAAGACCAAGGCTCATTCAGCTCTGTATCCTCAGCACCTAGTACAGTGCCTGGCACATAGCATGGAATCAGCAAATCATCGCTAATTTTGTTTGTCGAGTGGAAATTCACTCTGATTTCCGCTTTTCTCTCCCTGCCCCCTACGATACTTTGGGTGTTTTTTTACCTTTAAGAGTACTTTTCCGGTCCTCTGTCTTTTCCCATTTGGGTACTCTTCTCTCTCCCTTCTTTCATTCTTATCATTTGTCACTACATCTTCCTCCCCACCCCCCATCCTCTTTCTCTAGTCTTGGCCTTGGGTCTACCAACGATCCACGTGGGTGTTTCCTAACAAAGTATTCCCAGAATTTTCTTAAAGAAAGGCTACGTTTTGGTTCTTTGACATCCCTTGGGATCACCAGAGAGATGAGATGGCATGAAACAGTGAAATCTCTCAGTGGAGTAGGAGAGAGGAGAAAGGTAACCATGCCATCTATACTCCCACTAGGATAGGGAGCTGGATAGGAAGTGGGGGATCCTATGGTAACAACCAACTTTGAGTCTCACTGGAAATTAGCCCAGAATCCACAAGGAGATCCACACCCACGAGGTAGGCCTTCCCTCATGTAACATAACAGGTAGAAAGAGGTGGCTATCTCTGCTTTAGGGGATCAGCCCTTTTGTTGTTGTTGTTTTTTATTCCCTACTCAGGAGGGCACAGCCAAAACTGACATACTTTTCTTTCTTAGGAAAGGATACCCTAAGTCCAGAAGTCAGGAAATGAATAGAATCGTCCAATGGCAGACTCCATTAGTAACATCTCAATGCTCTCCAAACATAGTCCTCCCAGGGATGCCACATTCAGCAATTCTGAGATGTGCCCATACCGCCTGTGACATTAATCAAATTCATGAAGGCAGGCTGAGGCCAGAATGCTTAAGGCCAACGCATCCTAACATGTTCTTCCTCCATTACGGGGAGAAAGCAAGCCTCAGTGTAACGTGACATCATCAATCTAAGTAGGCAAGTGGAATAGATTTCCCGATTACCAGGTTAAGCGATGCATCAAACAGGAGCGAGCCTGGTCATTACTAATCATTTAAATTTAGGAAGACTGAGCTCAGTGACATTATCAGGCCCACATTAAAGAGTGACTTCTCTCTGCTATCAGGGATGTATTGGTGTCCCCTCCAGGATTTATTACTATGGGAAGCTGCAAGATCGGCTGAGGCAGCAACTATCTATGGAACCAGCACCCCATCCATCATCCCCATGACCCCAATTCTGGTCGGCCTTGAGGGGCTGGGGCCTCTAATCTCTCCCCTTGTTGGGGCCCTTCAGTGGTCAAGTCTACAGGCAGACAGACTAAAGAGCAAGCATTTAGAAATGAGTTCAATTAGAATACCTTGTTATATTGTCATTAAATCCCCAACCAGCTTATTTCTCTCTGGTATTCTTTTTGGAAAAACACAATGATTGATCATACTCTAGACTCCGATAGCCGTCTGAGCCCAAAGATGGCTTTTTCCCAAGATATACATGCTTCAAACCCACCCCCAGGGGTTTTATTTCACTGTTCTTCCGGGGCCCTCAGGTATGTAAATGGAAAATGAAATTCTCAAGTGATTCCGAATCACACACACCATTAATAATCACTGACTTGGAGGGTCCCCTTTGAGAAGAAGCTAGGGAGTGGAGTTGATATCTAGGAACTCCCCACCAACAAGATCACTGAGCAAAGAGCCACCAGCTGGGCTTGAAAACCAGAGTAAAGACATTGGTCAGGGACAAGGTCTCGGGCATCATCCTTCTATGCCAGCACTTCTAGAACTTTAGTGCACATGTGAATCACCTGGGAAACTTGTTGATGTCTGGACCCTGATCCAGCAGGTCTAGAATGGAGCCTGAAACTCTGCACTTCTGACCAACTCCCAAGTGACACCAGGGCTGCTGGCCCATGAACCACACTCTGAGTCGCAAGGATCTGGAAGAACGGTCCTCAAACTTGACCTCACGTTAGAATCACCTGGGGAGCTTTTAAAACTCCCAGTGGCAGGCTCAGCCCAGACCAATCAAATCAGAATCTCCAGGGGTGGACCCCAGGCACCAGTATTTTTTTTTTTAAACCTCCCTGGGTGATTCCTTTGTTCAGCCTAGGTTGAGAATCATTGATGTACACTGATGAACAGCACCACTCCTGTGGCTGAATTCAGTAATTATTCGGTCTTCTATGTTGGCCATTTTGATGGTGGGCATTTAGCATAAAAATCCGCCTTTATCTCAAACACATAGGCCAAGTGCTTACCAGGAAGCCGACCCCACTTCCTGCTCCAGGTATGGGTCTGAGGGGTGCAAAGGTTATTTGACTTCCCCCGGTGGTTGCTGAAGAATATGTATATCACCTAATATGAGTCAATGGATGTCAAGAGAGGCTCCTGAAGTCTGTCTTAAATATAGATATACATGAACCAATAAATGTCTTATTGCTTAACCTAGTTTTATTTAGATGACTATATCTTCTCATAAGGGCACATGGCTTATGTAGAACAAAGGACTGGATAATGCAGTAAAACCCTCCTCATACGTCCCCAAATGGGAACAGGTCTTCCAAATTTGACTAAACCTTATCCCACCCCCCCTTAACCTTCCTTCACCTCCATTTCTTCTGCTATCCTCCCCTCTCTGTAGAAACGGCAGGTGGAAGGTGAAGGGAATGGCCTTGGGACTGCAAGCTGTGCCCACCCTCTCGTAAGAAGAATGCCCTTGGAAAAGTCCCCAGCTTTACTTAAGCCCTGGCTTGCTGATTTTTAGCCGAATAAGAGTAATATCTGTGTCACAAGGCTTTGGTGAGCATCAAATGAGATAATAGATGTGCAAGCATCCTGCAAATGGTAAGTTGCTATAAAAATGTCATCTGTGAAAAAAAAAAAAAGTCATCTGTGGTTTTTTGTGGCTGCTGCTTGCTGTTAGGAAAAATAAGCAGTGATCCCAAAGGTGGAAGTTTATTCATAGTACTAGTCATTGTGCATCCATGCACCGTCTCATGGAGAACCCAGGCAAAGCTGGGTGTACTGCTCGTTCTGGAAGAGTTCCCATCTGAGAAGGTGTCCCTGAGTTATCTAGAGCAATCAGGGTGGAGGAAGAGACATAAATCCTGCTGTTCCTTGCAAGAAGTGGGGGGAGCGGGGTGGAGGGAGAGAAAAGGAGGTTGCAACCTAAATGATTTTTAATTATTTTCTAATTCACTACATCATTAGGAAGACAGGGAAAACTCTTAAGCCTTAAGACACGGTGATCTAATGTCATTGATTTTCACATATATTTTATGAGTGATGAAATATGATGAAGCTGGGAGAGAAAACGTTTTCAAATATGATAAGACTAGAGAATCTTCCAAGCCCATTTATAAAAAGAAGTCAAGTCGTGGGCTCAGGGTGAGTTTGCAAAAGTCAGACTTCGAGATGCCCCTTTGTGGGTTAGACCTGAAAGCTTCCTGACTCCCCAGACCGACTGAGGGTGTGTTGGCTGCTTCCTTGACAATTATGAATCTGAGAATTATTAAGTGTATGTCCACTAAAATGTAAGTTTCTCTAGATCGTTCACCATCACGTCTTCAGCCTTTAGCACAGAGCATGGTGCATCGGAGGCCCTCATACATTTCAAATGAATGAAACTCAAGTCTCTTGCACTGCACTGCGCCCTTCAAAAATAAGGGAACATGACCCTTTCACTAACGCCACTGGGCTTGTACTATTTGGGGGCCTATATGCAAAAATAATTTAACGAGAAACAAGTCAACAACGTTGAAAATCATGCAACTAAGTACCAAAGAGCTACTACCAACGGTGAGGGACTAGCGTTAACGGAGCAAAGAAAAATGAGGATGGGCTAGAGTTACACAGAACAGCCTCCCAGATGAAGTAGAATGTATCCCTATCCTCCAGTTCCTAGCATGCTGCCTTGAGCAATTATACAGTCTTTAAATATTCAGTCAAATGGCTTTATTTCCAGATGATAATCTCTTCATGATCTTTCTAAGGTGAAACTAAGCAAAACTCAATCAACCCACCTTAAGTATAAATTATTAGTAATGTTAACATACATATAGTGAAGTTCACCATACGAAGGCATATGTTGTAGTCCATCTTTGAAGTTATAACAAATTGTACGTGGCTGGAAAGGGCGTAGAAGGCAGACCAAATATTCCCAAGAGAACAGCACTGCCTGCCTGTTTTGGAAGTCTCCCTTTCTTGGGTTGGTTAGAGATAAGCCAAAGCCCCATAAGCTGGGCTGCAACGGCAATTTTTTGTGCACCTTCTAAGCCCAGTAATTAATAAATGATTTGTTTATATTTGTTGTATTCTAGCAACAACTCTAAAAGGGTCATATCCTGCCCTTACTTTACCAATGGAGAATCTAAGGAACACAATACTTCAGTAACTTGCGAAGAGTCACATGGTCAGTAAGTAGCAGAACCAGGCTTCGAACCCAGATCTGACTGCAGGGACAATGCTCTGAACCGGATGCTACCCCACCTTCTCTCTCCTGCCGTGTTATTAAATCAGACTTTTTCTAAAAAGAGAATAAGACTCCACTGTTTCACGACCTACTTGGAAACAGAGTATGGCCCAGATAGAGGATGGACTGTGTCTTTCTTCTTCCTCAGGGCCAAGAAACTGTCTGCAATAATCTGGAGGCCCGTGAGCCACATGACAACCGTAGGTGAACTAGGGTTCAAAAGGTAACTAGAGTTTGCTAGACTTGTGAACTGAGTTTGGAGTCCTGGAGTCACCGATATGGTAATGCAAAGGCAAAAAAGATAGTCACTGAAGAGGATGACTTAATGAACCCAAGTGAAGAATTGGCTACATTAAATGAAGGAAAACTAATTCGGAGGTCACTAACTCTGCATGGGGGTGGGAGACGAAAAATCAGAACTCTTTTTATAAGATTGGGAATTCACAAATAGTCTCTGCTGTGATTGGAGAGAGAGAATGTATTTCGGGCGATAAAAGTAGGAAGAGGTCAATAAACATTTCTGAAAGCACAGATGACCAGTTGAAAAGACTATCTTACGAAAATGAATCTATTACTGAAGTGCTGGACCAACAAAGGAAAGTAGAGGTTGAAGTCAAGGCCGTAGGGATTCAGCAAACTGTTGCTAAAGTAACAATCCATTACGAGGCTATTGTAACACAAGAAACCTTGAAAAGGATGATTGATAAAAACACTTGGAGTGGATATAGAGGAGGACAAAAAATTTGTGTGGAGGTGTATAGCCTAGATTACTTATAGAAGACTGGTATCATCAGTAAAAAATAGAAAAACACAAATATTCAGTTAGGAGAAAAGTTAACGACAGTAGTGGCTACCATTTTTTCAATGAAATATCACTGTGCCAATCACTGTATGACTCTTCAGACCCTATGTGAGTCTTCACAAACATACTGTGCTCTAGGCAATTGTTGTTCTCTTCTACAATAATAAAAAAAAAAGTCTCAGGTTAAGTTATTTGCCTAAAGTCACATAGGTAGCAAGAGATGGTCCCAAAATAATGAGATGAGTCTTAAACATTTTGAGATGTCGACAGAGTATTACAAAAGAAATACTGAAATACAATTTGGAAAATGGGGTAGGAAGAAAATTAACTGGAGGTATCATTGTAATGATTTGTTGCCTGAAGGGACCACTACGACCTGTGCCTTAATGGCACCAAGGTGAGGGTGTGAGGCTGGAAACGCAAATTAGGGAGCATCTTTCATGACCTTGTCAAGAAAAGATGGTTTCCTGAAGAAATATCCAAGGGAGGTTGAGGAGCAGACTACATGACAGGATTTTGTGAATGCTCATAAGTCAAAGAGTAGTTTGACCATTAGGATGTCCATTATCCAAAAAAAACCAGAAAAAAAGTATGTGAAGAAACTGGAACCCTTGTGCACTGCTGATGGGAATGTAAACAGGCACAGCCGCTGTGAAAACCAATATATGAGATCTAAAATGGCTAAAATAATGATGGGAAATAACTACTGTGTTTCAGCATAATGGAAAAAAAGATAATGGCTAACATGGTAAATGCTATGCTATATATAGTTTATCAGAATTTTAGAAACGTAAAGTTGGATGTAGAATGAGGCTCTTCCACTCTGCATTATGTGTGTTGTGAGGAGGTTGGAGAGGTCCAACTAACCATCTTAAAGGACGGTCCAATGCACCGTCTTAAAGAGCCTAGCATTAGAAAAACAAGTTACGGGTGTATGGTTGCTTATTTTTATGCTCTGACCCACCTCATCTAAAGAAGAGAGACTGGGATTAATTAACAAAATGATTTCAAGAATTTAATAACAAATTCATTCATTTATTCCCCCACTAAGTGTTACCTTTCGTATAGCACGTAGCCACCTCTGGTCCCAACGTGACATCAGAGGAAAAATCCATAATTGGGATTAAGGAATCAAAGGGCGAAACTAAAAACGAGGACAAATTGTCTCCTGGTGGAGAGTTCTTCATCCTGGCACTGAGTGCCTCAGGGAGCATTAAACCTTGTTTTCTGGAAGTATTCAGGCACAGGACAGGGTCAAATCTTCTGGGTTAAAAATAGAAGCAAGGCATGGCTGCCATCACTCTACAACTCCCTCCCTACCTTCCGATCCTGTAGGTCATTGAGCTCTGTGTTGTTTTCTGCTAAGTGCCTCATACAGACTTGGAGATTCCTGGAGCCTTCTTAGCTTGAGCAAAGAGACAACACACAATGTTCCAAAGCTATGCAAACCCTTAAATGGGGGCTGAGGGAGAGGGTTTGGCATTTAGTGGAGACAATTCTCCCACACATTTCTCATCTCAGAGATGTTACAACTCCTGACGGCTTCAATCTTTCATTTTAGAGATTTCTATTGATTGGGTAAGAATCACACACATTTTGTCCACAGCACAGAGATATCAAAGCAAATTTTTCCCCTAGTGCCATTTCCCCAGGGAATGGAAATGATTGATTTTTATTGGTTCGTCTTCTAGGATACTCACATCTCAATCCAGCCAATTTTCTTTGGAGAGAGCCCACTCCAGTCCACTTAATTGTATTTTCTAACCAAGGAGTTGAAAGAGATTTGTCATCTTTACAGTCCAGAGGACATGAATCTCCAGACTCGTCTTCCAATTGTGTGAGCTTGTTTCTGAAGTTGGTGATCGAAGAAGGGAGCCAGGGCTTAGGGGGAAAAAAATCACGTAAAAATATAAAGCTAAAAATACAGTGACTGAGATACTGGCAAAAAAAAAAAAAAAAAAAAAATGAAAACAAAAACTGAATCAGGGCATGAAAGAATTGAGAGTTCTGAGGAGAAATCATGTGCTCCCCACTTTCCTAACTTTTGTTGGACAGCAATTACTGTGCATTGTCTTTTATTTGGATCTGAATGAAGAACCACTTAGACACTAATAAAGTCACCCCCCCCCCAATTCCCTGATTACATCTTCTTTTCTGTTTGCCTTTTCTCTAGGCTCATCCTCTACTTCCATGAACCTCTCACGGCACCCACCTCTGCTTCTCTTAACTTTCATTTAATCTCACACCAGCTCCCATGTCCCACTTGTCTCCTCAATATCTTGCTCCAGAGCAAATTAGGAATGCTAACCAATTTTGAGACTTTGGAAAAATCCATGCCCAGGGGAAAAGGGAAGGCTCCCTCCATTCTCTTGGTGAAAGAAAAGATTCCCAGCTCAGATTTCTTCTGACATTGCCACTTTGTAGCCCTTGAATTTTTCCTTACTAAAATGTGACACTGGGGGCACCTGGGTGGCTCAATCGGTCAGGCCTCTGAGCCTTGACCTCAGCTCAGGTCATGATCTCATGGTTTATGAGATTGAGCCCTGTGTCAGTCTCTGCACTGACAGTGTGGAGCCTGCTTGGGATTCTCTCTCCCTCTCTCTGCCCCTCCCCACCTCTCTCTCAAATAAATAAATAAACTTAAACATGTAACATTGTATGTGAAATATACTTAAATAAATAGTGATAGATAGATAGATAGATACCACACACACACACACACACACACACACACACACCTGATAATTTCTATGCATTGAACTTCTCCAAACCTTTATCCTACATTGCTACATACTTCTATTTTGTGCATGGATTTATTTTCATCTTCTCTATTGCATAACATTCCCATTTGGACTACAGTATTCCTGTGGGCCCTCTAATATTGTTTATTTTGCTTCTTCCACAACACCTACCAAACACAATGTTGGGCAAGACTTTGGAAATGTCACAAGATGGTGCTGCAAAGTGGTCATAGCACTTATGTTCTTTTTCTAGAAAAACACACTGAAAATCAAAGAACCCGAGTAGTACTGGGACTGCAGAGAAATTGCTCGATTTTTCTACCAAGGCTGCCATTTCCTTTTTTTTTTTTTTTTGTAACCTTTCTAGCCAGTCTGTAAACCCCAGAAGAGAAGTTGTCTTAGTTTACAGTCAATCATCATTTTTGACACATTGCTATTAGTTTATTTTTTTACCTATATTTTTATATTACTCAACTTGGTCTACTGGGTCAAAATTATTATTTGATGGCTTCAACAATTACTACTGGGGATTCCCTCCAAACAAAAAGAATTGATGTAATGTAATAATGTAAAAACAATGTAGCAAGCAGGTTGGAAGGTGGCCCCCAAGCAAGGATAGAAAAGATTCTGAGTCAGGTGACAGTTTTAGTATCCAGCTGCTGAAGGTAGTCTCTTTGAAGAAGATATTGGGAAACAACTCTCCGTGAATGTTTTTACCTTTCTGCATGGTCCAGGCTTTCTAAGCAAAAATAATGCAAACTGGGTTAAAAGGATGGTTGAATGGCAAACATTCAGTTAGAGATAGCATATTGTTCCAGGGATGTTTTTTAAGTTTATTTAGAGACAGAGAAAGACCTCATGCATACAGGGGAGGGGCAGAGAGAGGAGGAGAGAGGGAATCTCAAGCAGGCTCTGCTCTGTCAGCACAGAACCTGATGCAGGGCTTGATCTCGTGAACCATGAGATCATGGCCTAAGTCAAAATTAAGAGTCAGACTCTTGGGGCGCCTGGGTGGCGCAGTCGGTTAAATGTCCGACTTCAGCCAGGTCACGATCTCGCGGTCCGTGAGTTCGAGCCCCGCGTCCGTGAGTTCGAGCCCCGCGTCCGTGAGTTCGAGCCCCGCGTCCGTGAGTTCGAGCCCCGCGTCAGGCTCTGGGCTGATGGCTCAGAGCCTGGAGCCTGTTTCCGATTCTGTGTCTCCCTCTCTCTCTGCCCCTCCCCCGTTCATGCTCTGTCTCTCTCTGTCCCAAAAATAAATAAACGTTGAAAAAAAAAAATTAAAAAAAAAAAAAAAAAGAGTCAGACTCTTAACCGACTGAGCCACCCAGGCACCCTTGTTTCCAGGGATTTAGAGACTCATCCCCCCTGGAGCTCATCTGCTATTCTCTTAAACTCTAAGTGAAGAGAAGTAGAGTTTCCTCTCTCCTCCTCAGGCAAGATCTCTCTCTCTCTCTCTCTCTCTTTCTCTCTCTCTCTCAAATTTAGAAGGGGTGCAGTTGTGCTAGATATTCTATATAAGCTTCAACTCTCATAATTTTAAGGTTTATCTTCTGTGGGACTAAAGCTTCTGTTCCCAATTACACCATGAAGGGAGCTCCCATCCTCTGTCTTTGGTGCACCAGTTTTCCCAGATTTTTGTATGTTCACCAACCCAGAAGCTCACTGAACCCAATTTGGGGGGTGGAGTATGATGGCTTCATTTCATAGGCATGGCTGATCAGATCATTGGCCACTGATGATTGATTCAACCTCCAGCCCTTCTCCCCTCCCCCAGGGTCGGGAGGGTGGGGCTGAAAGTTCCAACCTTCTGACCACTGGGGTGGTTCTCCTGGCAACCAGCCCCCAACCTTAGGTAATTTCTGAAAGTTACCTTGTTAACATAACAAGAGACAATGCCTTAAGAAATTCAAAGGGTTTGGGGAGCTCTGTACCAAAAATGGGGAGGAAAATCATGATCATTTCTTTTTTACTGATTTTTTAAAAATATTTTTAATGTTTTTATTATTTATTTTTGAGAGAGAGAGAGAGAGAGACAAAGTGAGAGCAGGGGAGGGGCAGAGGAAGAGGGAGACACAGACAAAGCAGGCTGCAGGCTTTGAGCTGTCAGCACAGAGCCAGATGCAGAACTTGAACTTAGGAACCCAGGAGATCATGACCTGAGTCAAAGTCAGACGCTTAACTGACTGGGCCACCCAGGTGCCCCAATTATCACTTCTTATCATAAATCACTGTATCACAGGTACAAACCCTCCTTCATGCACCGGTAATATCAGGCCCTTGTCACATCATCCCCTGGGTAATTGGGACACAAGAAAGCAGTGCTAAGATGCTCTATGAGTAATGATGTTGTCTCTGCTACAGAGGTTCTGCTGTTTCTTTTGGTGCGTGTGTGTGTATGTACTGTTAGAGTGTGTGTGTATTTATACACACATACACATACAAATGATACATATACTCACACACACACACACACACACACACACACCTACATGGCAGGTTAATTTGCTAGCTTGCAGGTAGGGTGGCATCTCAGGTCTGTCACAGTTTGGGACTTACAGGAGACAGCAATCATTATCACAGCATTGGGTATCAATCAAATAAAATACATAAGCAAGAGCTCAATGGGATGTAATTAGATAGGAGCCTCGTGGAGGGAGGCTCTGCCCTTGGCCCTGTATCCCTGCCTTACAAGGACTATGTGCAAGGTGGGATCACTGCCTTGGGGCTCCAATTGTAAATGCAACAGATTCTCAGTCCTCAAGGAGTTTATCACCTATAGGGGAAGAAAAGGTCCTCCAATCAAAAGACATGGGGCGATGGAATGAGTGAAAAAACAACACCCGTCTATATGCTGCCTACAGGAGACTCATTTCAGACATGAAGACACATAGAGATTGAAAGTGGGGCGATGGAGAAACATTTATCATGCAAACGGTTGTCAAAAGAAGGCCAGGGAAGCAATACTTATATTGGTCTTTAAGCCAAATATCTTGAAAACAAAAGAGAAATCATTTCTGTGAAAGAAATATATTTAGTACCAGGAGGGATAAAAGGAAGAGGCAGTTGTTATTTTTAGCCACGCATGTTGTGGGCAGGGAGAGGCTGACTGCAGAGTTCTCCTGAAGGGAAAATTTCGATACCTGTATCCATCAGTTAGACAAAGCCATAAAAGCCACACTTCTTGAATTTGTGAATAATACAAGGCAGGGTGCGATGGCCAGTAAACTGGTTAGCAAAATCAAGACTCTGAAATATTTCTACAAACCAGAATGACAAGAAAAGTTAACAAAATGAAACCGTATAGTTGTAAGTGTGGAGTGATCAGCCGGTGAACAGCAGAGCTTACGGAGGAGAAAGGAGAGTTGTGGCTGACTTCCTAAGCTCAATGGCAGTAAATTTAAACCCCCATATCCCTCCTGATGTGATTTTAAATGCTTTCAAGTAGCAGGTCAACTTTGAGGCTCACACTAACCCTAAAAGGGCCCCATTGGGCAAGTTTCGCTGTTCCCGTGAACAGGAAATGAAAGGGGGCGGCGGGGGAGGTGGTCTCAGAGTCTGAATGACTTGACCACAGTTGTGTAGCAATCGGAAAAGTGATTGAAGAAGAATGGCGTCACAATCAAGGAGTCTCAACAATGATCAGAGTTCCACGTACAGTCCCCTGCGCAACATTTTAGGAAGGATGTTGACGGTAAGGTGCCGTCTATCGAGCGGAGGCAGTCAGGATGATGAAGGGTCTAGACATCCAGGCGTACAAGGAATATCTGGAGGACCTTGGGCAGGAACAGAGAAGACAGAAGAAGCGCTAACTGCACGTATCAGAGCAGCTGCCGTGTGGAAAGGAATTAGACTTTCTGTGAATTGGCTGTTCGGTGAAGTGTCGTGGCACAGAACCAACACCACCGGATGAAACTTACAATGAGGAAGACTTCAGATTATTGTTAAGGGGAGTGGTCTGTCATCTAAAGGGGAGAAAGATAGGCTTGCAAGAGAGTGACCCCACCACCCCAGTGCCAGTTACAGCCCAGGCTGTGACCAGCCACAAATCACAGCTGTTGTAGAAGGAATCCCTGCCTAAAGAATAAAAAAGCCAATGGCTTCTCAGATCTCTTCCAACCCTAAGAGTCTCTTACTTAAATAAAAATCCACAATCCCGGGAAATTCATGTCCCATCGATAGATCTTCCAAATATGCTTCGACATTAAGGACCGTGCTGACGCCATGAGTTAGCACCATATTCATCTGGGTTATACAAACATCATAAATAGTCATAAGGCCACTCGCATTTCATGACTTTTGCTTTTCGCTAGGCTTCATCCCCCTCCGTGAATGAGAAAAAGCATTATTGAATTATTGTCACGGGGAAGTTAAGGGATGAGTTGAAGGTAATACGGCAAGTTCGTCGGGACACCAGAGCCGGGAACCGGGTCTCCCCTTAGATGGCACTAAGATCTCAGCAACAATATTAGTAACGGAAGGATTAACGCCCTCACTATGGGACAGGCACTGCTTTCAGCACTTCCTGTCCCTTATCTCATTACATCACTTATTTGTCTATTATTTACCTGTTACATACATCTATTCATTTGTTATTTACATCTCTTACCACACACACCCAATCAGGTGAGAACTATTACCTCCCTGTTCTATAGATTAGGAAACGAAGAGGCAGAGAGGTCCAGTACCTTGTGTAAGATAACAGATGCTGCGTGGCAGGGCTAGATGCCCAACCAATGGCCATCCGACACCCCCCACACCTGTACAGCTCTCAACCGCAGTGCTGTGCCTTCCCTCTAGATTCATTTGCTCTAGAAACAAAGGGACAGCCGCCATATTTGTACATCACGGCTTCTGAGGCCCATGTTGCCAAAGGCACCACATAATCAAGTTTGGAAAGACTCTACCTTAGGAGATAACTCCCTGCCTCGCTCTGCTCCCCCCCCCCCCCCCCCCCCACTACGGAGCACGGCTGCAGAAGCTTCTCGTCACTGATGCAATGGCGGCAATTAACCGAGCGAGCTGCAGACTTGAGACTCCAACGTTCTGATGATCGGGCTGGGCTGAAGGGGGGCCCAGATGCCGCCCACCACGATGGGGGAGGGCGCGCAGCATGAGAGTAGACGGCAGAACCCACATTTGACCCTTAACTGGAGTGTGAGAAAGACAAAGCCGAAATAATGGGTACCACAGATAACTGTTTATTCCTTTCCAGCACAACAAGCAAATAAACTGCCATTGGTGCCTCAAAACTTCATACAGGGTAATATTCCTTTAATGGAATGCTTTTAGAGAAGAGTCATAAAAATAAATTGAAAAGTGCTTTCTGCTGGCTACAGCTGGCATAAGCAGCATCTGAGCAAACAGGATAACACAAGGCTTAACTTAGCATCGCCATTTTTATTACTCACCCGCGACAGGTCTTATAATAGTATAAATTCACTTAAAAAACGGACTCTTTCCCCTTCCTCCCATCGCCGTCCCTCCTGCCCTGCACCGCCACACGCCCAATAAATAGCCTCTGCGTTAATTCTGAACAGCATAATTACAGGTCTTTTTATGATTTAGGTTTGAGACCAATTAGCTGATACCGCAAGCCTTTCAAATGCCAGCTTCCCTCTCTTGGCACTCCCCGTTCTGCTGGGATTTATCTGTGTGCTTGTAAAAGGCAAATGTTTTGTGAGGAGTGGAGAAATCGGGTCTGCTCGTGGATGGGGTCCCCCGCCCCTCCCTTCTCCCTTGCTCATCTGCCGATGCATCTTTGGTGCACCTGGTCTCTCAAATTGTCACGGTGCGAAACGCACACTGAATATTCATGCTGGCTGCCCACGCTGCTTCGGATACCAGGTAGGTGTGTCAGAGAGCTACTGGTTGCTCCCCCCCCCCCCTCCATGAAAGGCCGTTCCTGTAGTTGGGGCTGCAGACCCATGAGGGGCAGTGTGCTGCCGCCATCTGGGGACATGTTAGCCACCGACAGGAGGGGCAAGGTTCAGGAGCCCAGAAAGGCACCGTCTAGCAGCCCTGTCTCCCCCACTACGTCTGCCTCCAACATCTCCCACCCTGCACTCATCACACAGCAAGGCTGCAACATGGGCCGCGACATTGGATATTCCACAAAGATCTGCAGAAGCAATCAATAAGCATGAATCTTATAAAGCCTTCTGCGCCACTGGAGGACTCAGGAGTAAAGGATTCCTGCCCTCACTGTGCTTTCAACTGAACGTACGAAGATATGTTTATCCATGTAAAAAGATAGCATAGCACCAACAGCAGGATGTAGTTAGTGCTGTAGGGAACAGGCAGTAAGTTCCAAGAAAGCTTTTGCCATGGGGACTTGAGTAATCAGGGTCTCCACATTTCTACTCTGTAGCAAGCACTTTACAAATAATTGTGCTTAATCCTCACACAACTCTTCAAGATACATATAATGTATACATATACAACCCTTCAAGATATAGATGAGATACATATAACATATATAATCACATATATGTTATACCTGTAACATTTTCCAGATGAAGAAACCAGAGGGCTCACAAAATTAGGTAACTTGTCCACATCACAAGATCTCTGAACGAATACGTGACAAAGACCAGAAATTTAGTTTTTGTCCTGACACCAAAACCTTTATCACCATAGCACTGCAGGTCAGCAGAAGTCAAGTTCAAGGGCGTTCTGCGGTTGGCTGTGTGGGCAGTTATAGAGGGAAGTGTAAGGATATTTGTAAAAGGAAAAGTAGGCTAGTTTGGATACCACAGAGGGATTAAGGAAGATCATAAAATACTAAAATATTAGGCCAGAAAGGGATATAAGAGTGAATCTCAGCTATATTATTAAATTAGCAATTCAACAGTATATTGGGATATTATGCAACCATTAAAATAACTGTGAAGACCAGGTAGCGTTGTGCAAAATGCTAATGCTGTAGTACTGACCACAAAATAAATAAGTAGACAAATAAGTAAATAAGACAAAGCAGAATTCAAAGTACTCTCTGGGTGCAACTAGGTGGAAATGAGTGTTGATAGTGTTCTCACATAAAAGTTTTAGTTAAAATTGTTTAAAAGGAAAAACAAAATAAGTCCATCCCCTGGGCAGAAGCATGACTATATTTATACTGTTCCAGACAGATGGTTTTCTCTCATCTTGTAACAGATTTCCATGGAGGGAAAGCTAATGCCCTCCCTCTGTGATTTTAGAGCCTTACAACCCCATTTCCTCAAGTCTAGGCTCCATTTTCCTACTGAGGCAATTTCACCCCACAGTTGGTTTCTGTCTCTTGTGAGCAAACTGCTGGTTTAAAATTTTTAACATGCTTTGGGTTCCAGAGAGAGAGAAAGCAAGATTGTCATTCTCCCCGCCCTCTTCTTGCATTCTGCACACCTGCTCTTGATACTTTTGATATAACTGAGGAGGTGGAAGGAAGGGAAGTAATAACTGAGGGGAAAAACTAAGCATCGTAATTCACCAAACCTGTTATTTTCCTATCTCATGTTCCTCTTTCATGCTGCTCACAGTGATTCCACTTAATCTCCCAAAATCATTCATGTCTAGTAATTTTTAAAAGCTCCCATACTCTGGTGGGGGTGGTGTCTGGGTGGCTCAGTCCGTTAAGCATCCAACTCTTGGTCTCTGCTCAGGTCATGATCTCACAGTTTGTGGGATCAAGTCCCGCATTGGGCTGTGTGTTGACAGCACAGAGCCTGCTCGGGATTTTCTCTCTCCCTGTCTCTCTGTTCCTTCCCTACTCTCTCTCTCAAAATAAATAAACAAACATTAAAAAAAGAAAAACCTCCCATACTCCAGAATCCCCATCTCTCCTCTGCTGTGTGTCAGTGGTAAAGTCCTTACTATTCCCGCCTCACTCCTCCCACCTGGCCTCATTGCCAAATAACATGACCCTTGATGACTTTAAATAAACCACATCCCATTTCCTTTTATGCATAGATATCAATAGGCCCTTTTAAGAGAGGGTTTTGCTCGTCCAGTCTGCTCCTCCGTTTCCAGAATAGTACCCAACACTGTCACACTTCATTACTGCATAGCTAGGCAAAGAGCAGAAATGTCTGTGTCAAAGATGAAAAGAAGGCTTTGACTGAAAAAGGATACAAGACGGAGGACATGAATAGATCAGGAGAGAAAGAAAGAGAAAGGAATGAATGAATTAGTGAATGAATGAATGAATGAATGACAGAGTCACCTAAGCAGAAATACCGATGCTCTGAAGCAAAGTAAGTAATCAAGCTCGGTTAGTCTCCAGATCTGTGGCAGTCAACTAGAAAGGCAGAGCCAGAGGGAGATCTAAGCTCAGAACCCGCTGTAAAATTTTCAAAGAAGGGAAAATCAGAAGGCTGTGTGCGGCGTGGCTGAGTTATTTGGGCACACTGGATTTTCTGGCTCCCGCTTTGGAAGGTCCACGATCTTCTCTTTGTCTTATCAGGAGGCACCCCGAACCTGCTGTCTGACCTCCACAGAAGGAGGAGCTCTGATACTCTCGTCCCCAGCCTACCTTTCCAGGACGCCTCTTCACTCCCTCGGCCCCGACTCATGCCTTCTGTGGGATGCCACACACTGCTTCTCATTCTTCCACACTTGACTGTTCCCTCTGCCTGGGCTGCAGTGCCCCACCTCCTCTATCTGACACACTCAGTCATTCACAGTCTCTGTCACACTGTCCCCGTACTCCTCAGCAATTTGCAACTCCATCTTTGAGACTCCGGTAGCCTTTTAGAGAAGCTTCTATCAGAGAGCTTATTGGCGTGTTATCATTGAGTGTCTGTGTCTCTCTCCCTGACTATACACACAGGTCCTTAAAGACTGACTGCACTTTTCTTGTTCATCTGTGGGTCTCCATGCCTAGCACACTGCTCATTGCTCAATGTACGTGGCTGAGATGGATGAATCAAATATCATTCATTCTAGTTTCACTCGTCTGCTTTATTCTCCTTTAAGATCTTGCACATCAAGAGAGGCAATCTCCTAAAACAAAGACTATGACACCTAATGGATGTATCTATCACAGTTAACAGCCAGCCAATGGCTTCAGACAGGAAAAATCATTAGTACGCCAAGATATTGTGTTTCTGTTTAGTCCTTTGTTCCCAGGGCTACTCGCCCACGTAAGGGCTCTGTCTCTGGGAGCACGTGCACATGTATTTTCTGAGCCTCGTTCTGTAGCATACAGTGCAAGATTGTGAAATTCAACACACACCTGGGAAATTCAGACACGATCTCAATAATAAGAGCTGTAATCAAGGAAGAAACCCTTACTTAGGCAAATAATTTGCCTTGGGAGTAAAGGCTGAACGCGATGTTCTTCACACACAGGGGCTTTAGCTGGCATTCTATCTTCATTCTGAATAGACCTTGCTGAACAAATCACAAACATAAAATATTTACACTATGCCAACCATCAGTACAAGTGGTCTTCCGATCAGAGAAGCAAGGAGTGGGATGGGAACGAAATGCCTAAGTTCAAAGAAGACATGAGAGGGATGGAGGGAGAGAGAGAGAAAGAGGAGAGGGAAAAAGAGAGAGGGAGAGAGAGAGAGAGAGAAAGATTAAAATTAAAGGGAAGTGTCACCCAAGAGCAAAGTAATTTGAGTCAAATTCTCCTCAAGTGAAGGTAACATAGACAGTAGTGAATTCTGTCTCATCTCTGTGATTATGGGGAGAATTTGCAGACATCAGATTTTCTGAGGTTACAGACATGGCCCCCAAATTGGAATAAAGGGGGAAAGTAGATGCACGACAATACCCTTGGACTGGATAAACAATAGGTAGACAAGGAGACCTCACAGCAAGATGTACCCTCAGATGCAGAATCAGATAAATTGCAAATCACAACGGGGAAGGAACTGAACCTTGAGGACTATCAGCAGATAAACCAGATGAAATGGAAAAAGACTCACTGGGTAGAGATGGTGGGGAAGTCCCGGCAGAAAGTTGGGATGGAAATAATGAAGTGGTGATGGGCCATGAACACCCAGATAAAAGCTGCAGTCACCTTCCCCAAAGTCCGAGAAAATAATCGCGAGAAATAATAGAGTAGAAATGTAGCGATGTCAGCGGTGATAAGCAGATCATTTGTTACTCTGTATGGCCCTAGGGCCCTTTCCAGAGGCAGGCAGAAGTCCAAGTTCCTGGACTTATCAGCCAGTGCAATCAAGAAGAGAAGACGTAATGCAAAGAGCAGCAAGAATCAGTGTTTGCACTCAAAGGGACCTTAGGAATTATTTAGAGCCACCTCCTTTTCCACCACAGCATACTTCTTTTCTTCCCACATCACTGGCTATTTCTTCTCAACCCCTTCTCTTCTAAAGCCTCTCTTCTAAATGGTGAGTCTGAGTGCTTGCTTCGGCCGCACATAAACTAAATGTTGAGTCTGGGATCCTTTTCCTATCTACACTCATTCCCTACATTATCCCATCCAGTTGCCCGGATTTAGAGAGCCAAGTGCTGATGGCTTCCACACCTATGTTCTCTAGCCTTGACCTCTTCCAACCGAGCACCTTACTTGTTATCTCCCCTTGCAAGGCTTCCAGGCATCTCCAACACAGCATGTCCGCAACGGAGTTCTTGATTCTGCCTTTTCCACCAAAAACTGTTCCTCCCTGCTCTCTCCCATCTAAATAAATGGTACATTCATCTACCCACTTGGCCAAGGCGAAAACCATCTTTGGTTCCTCTCTCACTCTCTTTCATATAGACACACACACACACACACACACACACACACCCCACATCCCATCTATTGGTGAGGCATGCTAATCTATTTGTTAGTGACAAATGGATGTCACTGTTCCATTTCTACTGCCAGCACACCAATTCAACTCATCATCAGAGTTCATCGACAGTGACCTCCTGGTTGGCCCTTGTTTCCATTCCTATTCCTCAAAGCTCAATCCTTGCCCAGATGCTAAAGTGATCTTTTAAAAAACATTGTAAAAATCGTAGACATTGAATGAATTATTTGTCAAACAATCAATCTGACAGACAAAAATGGATGGGCAGAATTTCTCTGAAGTAATAATCATGAGTGAATGTAGCTTCACTCCAGTAAAATGTTTCAATTGCATGATTTCCCATTGAGCACCCAGTATTTCTAGCATCACCACCATGGTCTTTAACATGACACCATCTCTTCTTGGGGGCCACTTTGTACGTGTGCTTGTACAATAGGAAAAAAAATCAAACACTCTTTTCTCTTTCTATCCCTCTCCCTTCTCTCTATTCTGGAACATTATTTCTAAATTTGCCATGTGAACGTTGCCAAAAATCTGGGCAGTTAGAAACATGTGGATGCTTTAAAATGTTGCTCACCTTTCTTTTGGAAACCAAATGATGCACATAACTACAAAGTCTCTTAGCTTAAAAGAGAGCAGAGGCAACGCAGGATTTGGGTGACTGTCTCGTTCGCATTAATCCCCCTCCCAAACTGGAGCATATAGGTCAGTGGTTATATCCATAGTTGCATTAAACCCATTAAGCCGGGGATGAGGATGGACGGGAGAGAGAGAGAGAGAGAGTGAGAGCGAGAGAGCGTGTGTTTGCTTGTTTATGATGAGCGCCAGGATAAGGGCTCTAAAGTGCCCTAGAGAGTCTGGATTCTGAATAATATAATGATGTGCACTTCCCCAAGTGCTGTCACATTCATTATGCCATTATTCAGCCCAATAATGCTGACATCTCTAGTTTACAGGAGAGGAAACTGAGGCTCAAGGGGTAAAGTGGTGTGCTAACAGTACAGAGCTATGTTGTTTTAGGACACATTCGGAGTGCATTTTAAAATAAACAGATAGTGAAAGCAGCCGGCACGTGTCCCCTGAATGGAACGAGGTTACGGCAAAGGTAGTTCGGCAAGATTACCTCTTCCTATTAGCACGGGAAGCCCCGCCCCAGCAAGGAAGCCCCGCCCCAGCAAGGAAGCCCCGCCCCAGCAAGGAAGCCCCGCCCCAGCAAGGAAGCCCAGCCTCAGCAAGGAAGCCCCGCCCCAGTAAGGAAGCCCCGCCCCAGCAAGGAAGCCCAGCCTCAGCAAGGAAGCCCCGCCTCAGTAAGGAAGCCCCGCCCCAGCAAGGAAGCCCCGCCCCAGCAAGGAAGCCCCGCCCCAGCAAGGAAGCCCCGCCCCAGCAAGGAAGCCCCTTGGCTGGCACTCTTTCACACCGCCACTGTGAGCATTTGATGGGTCCTGGGTCAGTCCGTTTTCAAGGCGCCTGTTTTCTAGTGAGAGATTTCCCCGTGGATCTGCAAATTGTCTTTTTGCCTCCTCACCTCACCGGGCTCTTTCTGTGGGTCTGTCCTTGCTGCAGGGACAAGCTCGCGTTCACACTCCCGACCTCCCCCAGGGAACAGCTGCTGATGAGATTGTGGGCTCTTCCCACCCACAATCCAATCTGAGGCCGGAGGCACTGTCAGACGGCCCCCTCCGTCATCTTCGGCACTCTCTGCCGTGTGTTACTGTGCAGACAGAGGAAAATGACAGTTTTCATCATTTCCTGCTAAATGACTCGGTGCTGATTCAGCCAGTTTCAACTCCACAGCCATGCGAGGAAGAAAAAGAAGAAAAAAATAGAAGAGAAAATGCTTATCAACCATTCTGAGGTCTTGCTACGGAGGGGCCTTTCTTTTCCTTCCCTCAGACAAGCCCTTGTTGACCTGGCCGAGGGCTTGCAGCTGCACTGGGTCTGCCCCTTCATTTATCCTACTTCCTTCCATTTCCGCGCTCTTCTTGGAAAGAACCCTTTTTTTTTTTTTTTTTTTTCTAATGCCCCAGCAACGGGAATTGCGTGCCAGGGTAGGAATCTGTAGACTGGGCTCTGCCCCGGAATGGAGTCGTGACCTTGGATAGATCATTTCCTATCTCTGAATCCCAGATCCTCTTTATAGAACAAAGGTAATCAAACCCTCTTCAGATGCATGTGAAACCACTTTGCAAAGCTATAAAGCAATGGAAGAGGGCAAAATGCACGAGGGTTTTCTCTCCTACACATCTCCAACTTACTTTTAATGTCGAGTCTGGCCGTGCCCCGAAGACACCTGGTTGAGGGCAGAGAGAATGGCTCGATCGCTTTTGCCTAACCCTCTCTGAACATCCCCTACCACGCCCCAGACAGGATTCTCCTCCAGCCACCCCCGAATTGCATTGCTTTATTCAAATCCTGCCCTCAAAAGATAATCCACATTCCCTTGCCCCCTTCCACATCACTCCAATCGACACCAAGATGTGTGTATCCCTTCCTGATTTCCCCTACCTCGACTTTTAATTTGATGTAACCAACTAAGCAGTGCGAATAAATTCTCCAGATTCTTCCTGTGTGCCACAATTTCCTTTGTCCAGACATCAAAGCTAGAGTGTCATCCGCAGGTGACACTTCTCTTTCTCTCCTCTGTGTTTCAGACACACTTCTTTTTGCACCAAGCATTTTTCTCTCTTTCTTCTCCGCAAACCTCTTCTCCTTCCTATCCCTAACCAACTCCTGTTCACATTTGAGGCCAATCCTTTTTTTTTTTTTTATGTTGAGTTTTTTTTTTATTTTGAGAAGGAGACGGAGAGTGAGAGTGGGAGAGGGGCAGAGAGAGAATCCCAAGCAGGTTCTGTACTGACTCAGGGCTCGATCTCATGCGATGTGAGATCATGAGCCACGCCGAAATCAAGAGTCAGACGCTTAACCGACTAAGCCTCCCAGGTGCCCCTGGGTCAGTCTTCACATCACCTCCTCTACGCAGCCTGCTCTCACCCCGTGAGATGACGTGTCTGTGGCACGTCCCACGGCACCTGTTCATCTTCATAGCTGGCACACCCAGACCTCTTGCTCACTCTCTGTCTGTCCCACTAAACAGGAAGATCCATGGCAGTGGCATCTGTGGTCGTGTGTTGACTTCCTTGTCCCCAGAGCCTAGCACTTTGGCTAGCACATAGTAAGCACTTAATAAAGAAATGCTCACCGCATAAACGATGGTAGCAGGAAAGATATTTTGTACCAACTCAGGGTCGGCAGGATCTCAGGGGTCATCCAGACTGTGTCTCCACCCAAGCCTGGCAGCCCTATGCCACATCCCTGACAGGCAACTGGCTTCCACATGAGCAGGAGCAGATATGGAGAAATCACTTTTTTTTTTTATTTTTTTTTTCAACGTTTATTTATTTTTGGGACAGAGAGAGACAGAGCATGAACGGGGGAGGGGCAGAGAGAGAGGGAGACACAGATTCGGAAATAGGCTCCAGTCTCTGAGCCATCAGCCCAGAGCCTGACGCGGGGCTCGAACTCCCGGACCGCGAGATCGTGACCTGGCTGAAGTCGGACGTTCAACCGACTGCGCCACCCAGGCGCCCCGAGAAATCACTTTTTTTACGAGACCATTCATTCTCTCTCTTGACGGTTCTGAATATTAGCAAGTTATTTCTCATCCAAACTGGCTCAACGCACTAACTGTTCCCTTCCTGCTGCAGGTGAGGTTACAGATGTGCCTTAAGAAGCCTTGCAGTTGGGTCCGGCGCTTGTGGGAATGGTCCCACGTGGGGTCTCTTGATTCCTTTTTGAAGTCATTTGCTGAGACCTATGGCCTCCCGTTTCCGTCCCACTGCCTTGGGTCATATTTCCGTCTTTCTGCCCAGTCCTTTCAGATGGAGGCTTCCTTGGGATTCTCTGACTTTTACTTCCAGGTTCACCCCCTAGACACCATCTTTCCCATCTCCGTTGACCCCACCCTCCCTATTCCATACTCGGACAGAAGTCCCTGAACCTCTAATGGAATGCAGCACTCTAGATGCTCTCTTCTCTGGAAGGTGATTTGGGACATCACTTCGATGGAGTGAGGGCATCTTCTCTCGTGAAAAGTAGGCAGTGGTCCAGGTGTGCCTTCTGAGGCCACGTGCCCCCTCCACGTGGGGCAAACTCCCTCAGTTCACGTTCTTGCTTCCACCCTCCTCCACCCGAGATGGTCTCTTCTTCAGGTGGTTCTGTGATTTCTCCCATGGTGTGATTTCCAAACCTTCCACAGCTTTGAGCATCCTTCACAGGATGATTTTTCATTGGGATCTTCCCCCCCAAATCACAAACCTCCAGTTCTGACTCCAGCCACGTCCACCTGAGCCCCTGCAGAAACAAACAGGACTGGAAACCTCACTGGGGCGGGTCTCAGGTTTTCATTTATATGCACGGAACACTGAGAAGGGTCCCCATCACTATCAGATAATTATTCTTTCTCACAGTGGAATATGTTATATTCAGCAAGGCAGAAGTTGCCCTGGGGAAGGACCAGGATATACACAATCTGCTCTATATTTAAAAAATGAAAAAGAAAATGGGAAAAAAAATTCCACAACTTCTCCCTTTCTGCACTGTTAAGATAAACATCCTTTCCCCCAGTTACACGGCTCAAGCTGATGGTGAATACTTTTCTCCCTACAGAAATCACTTCTGAAAAGCAGACATTTAACATTTCCAATCTGTCTCTGAAGCCGAGACTAAATTACATTCTGTTTTGAAGGAATCGAAAACACACTTGTTAATATAATAAATGCCTTCCGTTCATTCTAGGATTTGTCTTTGTTAGGCACATAATTCAAGAATTATCTATTATGGTAAAAAAAAAATTGAGCCATCTGGGTCTGTGCTAATATCTGTAAGCAATACGTCTTCGATCTCCTTCATACTTCATTACTGGCGATACACAGAGAGCGATCATTCCAAAATCAGAGCTTGTTTTCTGTTGTGGGACTATTGTTCATCAGGATTTATGAAGCAACAAACAGGCATTTTCTTGATTTTCATAAGTTAAGCTAACAGTCCGGTGATGACAACCCCATTAAAACTCAGCAAGTTAGATGTTTAAGCGATGGAGTTTTATACCGTATCTATCATTTTTACAAAGCGGCTTTCTTTCCTCCTTCAACTTTGCGTAGAATCTTTTATCAATAGAGAGGACAGGAAAAATGCTTATTTACCATATATTTGTTAAGCCATATACATTCGCCATGTATCTTACTTGACAACGTGTAAAGGATAGAAAGCATTATTAAACTGACCAATTTTGATGATGTAGGACGAAGGGAAGGTAGGCAAACAGCGTCCTCTTCATAATGGACTCTGGTGCACTGGCTTTTTAATGCATTTCTCCCCGCGGGTGGAGAGCAGGGAGGGGACAGATCATGGGTACTTGGGGCCGGTGGTACATTTCCCTGCAGAAATAGCGGCCCTGCTACCTCTGGGTTACGGGTGCCCGTTCTACAACGGTGCAAGAAAATGTCCTCCTAAGATGAAGTAAGCTTCCCAAGCTATGGGTTAACTGTAAACATGCCTGGAGCCAGAGAGGGGGACTGAGTTCTGGAGAACCCAGCCAAGTCTTATCTCTAGACATCTCCCATTATCTGGCTATTCTAGAGACACAGTGGGAAAGAAAAAATGGAGGGTAACCTTTTCCGTGCCCATTATATTCTGCCCACTGTACTAGGCGTGTTTGTATATGTAGCCTGTGGTTTTCAAAGATGCCTGATCTACTATTTTCCCCAAAACATAGCCTTTCATGAACCCAATGCTACAAATTCCAGCTCTGATGGTAAGACATGAAAAAAAAAAAAAAAAGAAAGAAATGTGTGCCCAATTGTGCTTGATGATCTGCTCCCGGGAGGTGACTGATGTGGAGCCGGCAGAAGCACAATCACTTTGATAGATGACTGCTTCCTTGAGGCTCTGTTTCTAAGAAACTCAAAGCCTTCCTGTGGGATTGCCCAAGATTCCGGAAAGTCTGGGCTTTGTTTCTTTCTGCCATCATCGCGGCTGAGGTCAGATGCCATCTACGGTGTGACTGACTCCCTTTCCTGAAATGGAAACCAGTAGAAACAGCACCCCAGCACAACTGGCATGGGCCAGTTGCTAGTTGAATTCCCCTATCCGCCAATTGGTGCCCCCTGCTCTCTCAGCCTGGTGTGTTAATACCATAAACTTAATTCTCATTAGTTCTATTACTGCTCTTTATCTGGCTTCCCTTGGGGCACCCAGCGGAATACTGTGTCACCGACTGTATTTTTTTTTTTTTTAATGAAACTGCCCTATAATAAAATAATTTTTCAAATGATAGATTAGATCTTAAAATATATGAACAGCTTATGTGATCGCTTGCCTGGGAAACTTCACCCCTTCTGTATGATTCTGACTCTGTTTCTGATTAAAGGGGAAAAAAAAATTGCTGTTGTGAGCGCTTGGCTTCTGATATTCCATAATTCTTATTTGTAAGCACTTTTGTGCTGGTACCTCCTTATAATTTACTAAGTGCTTTGCTCTTAAAGAGCACTTAGCAGAAAGAGGTGCAGGGAAATTACATCTGGCAATTATGCCAGCAAATTTAACTCTGGGACCCAGGCAGCGTAGGTCATTCCTGGCTTCAGGTTTCCTGTCCCTGTCACCCGCAACAGGTTGCCTGTGGCCTCCTCCTGGCCGTGTTGAAGGAGGCATGGTGCGAATGTCTGTTGTTAAGCTGTCATTTAGGGCTCTGATGGCCTCCAGACTCCATTAGTGAGACTCATTCCAAAGCCAGAACAAAGATCATACAGCCAAGGCAAAACTCAAGAAGCCTACATTCCAAGAAGTCATGTGGTCTTAGTTTCTTGTGGTGCCAACTCAGCCCTCAAAAAAAGAATGTGGTCAAACATTTTTCTCTTCCCTAAAAAATGTGCCAGTGAACTTGCCTATGACCCATGCCTCTCTCTTGCCCAACCATCTCCCATGATATAGCTTCAGATGAAGGCATTTTGAGAGGGAAAGGGGGGGAGCTACTGATAGCCACACAAGGAGAATGAGTATAAAAAGAGGATCCCAGGGATCCTGGAACGAAGGATGAGTAGATACTGCCTCCCAAGCCTCCCGCTTCTAGAGTTAACAAGAAATAAGGATATGAAATGAGATCAAAGAAAGAGTGGTTTGAGTCATTAGATTTGAGTCCAATTCTCCGTGCTGCCTTTTCCAAAGAGCTGCTGGTTTCAGCCTTGTTGGTGCCAAAGAGAGAAAACAGAGTTGATAGCATGTGTACTTTGTCTTCTGAGGAGCTAGCATGGTGAACCATCAAAGTGTGTGGCCTCTGAAGCCAGATTGCCTGGGTCGAAATCCTAGCTGGGTGAACTTGGGCAAGTTATGTAACTTTTCTTGTGCTTCAGATGCTGAGTGAGTGAGGAAGAGAAAAACCAGGAGGGTTACGCCCATGGAAATACATCTACCTGGAAACAAGAGGCACGGGCAAAGGGGGTGGCCTGCTAGCCAGGGTTACCATGACTAAATACCCACTAGCATCGGACCCTACGTGATAATTTTTACCTTAGCAACAGCTCTGCAATGTGCATATTTTTGTCACCCTCATAACCATCACCAACGTTGTTAAGCCTATTTCACAGATGTGAAAATGGAACCTCCGAGACAATAAATAACTTGCCCAAAGTCATACAGCTAGCAAGAATTGGAATCTCTAGCAACCTATCTCTGACTTGAAAGTCCATATCTCATCTAGAAGGCAATGTCTCTTGGGGCACCTGGGAAGTTGAGTAGGTTAAGCTCAACTGTCCAACTCTTGATTTGGGCTCAGGTCATGATCTCACGGTTCACGGGTTTGAGCCCTACATTGGGGGATTCTCTCTCCGTCACTCTCTGCCCCTTCATGTGCGTTCCCTCTCTCTCAAAAATAAATAAACTTAAAAAAATAGAATGCAGTGCCTCTCAACTGGAGTATGCATGTATATTCATGCAGGAATATTCTGCCTCAGCGGGACCCTTGGTCAAACTTACTTCAACTCACCACCAGCACACATTTCCTAGAGACATTTAGCCCCAACCCAGATTCTCTTCTTGCCGGAGTCTTCCTCTCTCCTCAGGACTTCGATGACATTGCTGTGTGATATAGGATGAGTTATTTAATCTCTCCTTGTTTCAGTTTCCTCATCCATAAAATGGGGTTAATAGTCACACCTATTTGCGAGCATTCACTACATGAGTATGCATGCAAAGCCCTTAGAATGATTCCCAGCACATGTGAAGTGATCAGTACCTGTTAGCTGTCATTATCATGGTCCCAGCTAGTGGGGACAAGTCAGAGAACTGGACAGACAGTAGCCTCTTCGTTGGGCTGGGAAGAACTTCAGGATCCCTCAGCCAAACAAGAAAGAGGTGAGCAGGACAAACAAAAGATTCTCCTTTCCTGCCCTCATAAAGAACCTTCTGGAGGACATGGCTCTCGGGCAGCATGCTCCCCTTCACTCACGTAGTCGCAACCATTTTGTCCACATTCAGCATCATTGGTGTCCGGGTCTGCGATTTCTGTCCTTACCTGCTGACACGTCCTACTTCCATATTGCCCACAAATTGGCAACACTAGCTTGCACGAGTACCCCATAGCCTTGCCGCCCTGTGTCTTCCCGGAGAGAACGAGAGAGAGAGAAGAGCAGCCAAGGCTGCAAGGCACACACACCTGAAGAAAGGTCCCTTATCTGTGAAATGAGGAGGTTGGACTCACCAGGTGATTGCTAAGGCCCATCTCCAACATTCTCTGGGTCTGTGATTCTTTTTGCTTTCTTGGTTTTTTTTTAAGAGAGTGAACACGAGTGGGGGAGGGGGAGGGAGAGAGGGAGAGAGAGAATCCGAAGCAGACTCCATGCTGCCGGTGAAGAAACCAACACGGGGCTCAATCCCATGAACCGTGAGATCATGACCTGAGCCGAAATCAAAAGCCAGACCCTTAACCAACTGAGTCACCCAGGTGCCCCTCTGGGTCTGTGATTCTGAGGCACCCTTGGGGGACCAGGGCTGAGCCAGTTGCATTTCTCATGCATAATGGACTAGAGAGAAACAACGGTGGGAATTTAAGTCTCAGGTCCTGAGCACGGCAGTTTGTCCTTGCTGCTTATGGAGAAGCCGAAGGTCACGCTTTGCCAGAGTCTTAAATATCAATCTCATCCATAAACTTCATTCAGGCTGCCTGGAGAGCCGAAGTGTCCTATTCAAGAAGAGAGCAAGGAGGTAAGAGGACAATGGAACAGTTTAATACAGGCAAACAGCTTTTGGAGTCAAATCGCCTTGTTCAGCTTTCCTTTGCAACTTGCACGGTTCGATCTCCTTGCCATTGGATTGCAAATTGTAAAAATATTTAACTTGCAAAACAGCATGGTGGATATGGTTTTCCAACCATCAGCTTTTGGGAGGCATTAAATGCTTTAGAACTCTATGATAACCAGAGACCATGAGCTGAAATCATCAAGGGCAGTAGGTCCTGGGAACAGGGATGAAGGTCACAGGCTTTGTCCTGTCCAGCCCGTGAAGGGCAAATTTGAGAATAAGTGGGGTGTGGGGGGTATGTGGATGAGCTGATTCTCTGTAGAGCAAAGTAGTGGTTTCCTAGATGTCACGTTCAGCATGGCCCTGGCCAAAGGAGAGAGAGGATGCTCCCAGTCCCCAGACACCTAATCCAATCCCACCTGCTGTGGAGATTCTCTGTACCCTATAGGAAGTTATGTCTCTACCATATCACAAAGGCATATCCCATAGTCTAGTGAGATCTCCATCATGGATTCTCCGGCCATCTGATCAGGGAATCACTTGATTCTGTCGCAAATGTGTCTCTGATTCACATCCCATAACTTGGCTTTGAAAACCCACCAGCGAGGTTCACTCATGATTTCGGGAGGTCAGTGGTCCAGACACACATAACTGGAACACCGAGAAGCAGAGTAAGAGGTTGCCAAATGCCGAGACCCATGGCCCAACCATCTGGGTTCAAACCCGAATTCTGTCACACCTTGACAAGCTATTTAACTTTTCTGACTCAGTCTCCCCCTGCGTAAAATGGGGAAGCAAATATAATTTGCCTCAGCAAGTTGTGGAAAGGATTGAGTGTGTGTGTGTGTGTGTGTGTGTGTGCAAAGTCACCTAGGTTTTTTTCGTCATCATCACCAAATGTGGGCTAGATATATTGTGTTAGAGACTGCTTGCTGGGAGACCCTTATAGCCACTTAAAATCCTCCTTCACTCCTTGAGAGATTTATTTCGTCAACATGTAAAAATTAATTCCAGTCCTTGCGGCTGCAGAAGGGAAAGGGTACTTATCTCACTGTCTTGGTGAGATCAAACCCTGTGTTGGTTTGAAAGGAAGTGGGAAGAAAACAGGAAGTCACTAAGTCTCCTGAAGCATGGGGAGAGGAGACCAGGAGCAGAGAGAGGAGCAGGGGCCCCAACAGAGTGGCCCAGACACCTGAGAAAAGTTTGGTTGATTTTATAGATTTGCTCCTCTGGTCCCACTGATTGTGCTCCCCTTTCCGTCTGTCACCAGAAACTCCCGTATCTCTTCCTGCCTGATGCCCCTCTCCTCACCCTCTGCCAGCTCCATACTGCATGGTACCCTCCCCCCTTCCCCAAGAGGCCCCTTAGAGCTGAGGAAAGAAGCTGGAAGGATGAGATGGGGTTTCATGTGACTTCGTGGTCACCACCCATAGCCCTGCTGGTGGTTACTAGATATTCAGAAATAAGCCTGGGAACACGCTTTAAAATAGTGCTCAGTCTGACACATGAACTGCATTCTCACAGCTGGGCTCAGTGTAGAGTTGAGGGGAGGGTGGAAACTGCCAGCCAGAAGCTTCCAAGGAAGGGGGTTCCCACCTCCAGGGAAAAGAAGAGGGTGTCTCCTCCCCTCATGCCAAGATTTGATTTCTTCTTCTTTGCGGCTCCAAGACATTAAGGATTGGGTCACTGGCTTGTTTTATCAATTAGGAACTGGTCCTCTCCCTGAAAAGTTTCAGAGACCCGAGTGGGCAGCCATTGGCACCCGTATTTCACCCCCTGTGTCAGATTCCTCCCCTCTTCCTCCATTTCTTGCTTCTTTTTCCTCCACCTGTAGAAAAAGCTCCTGGTTGTACAACGTACTTGAATTTTTGGACGGGAGGGTATTGCAAAAGTAATACGTGTCCATTGGGGGAATAAATGAAGTAAGGATTTGTGAAGCAAAAAGCACGACATTCCCATAATGGCTTCACCCAACAAGTCCCCTCCTCAGGGGTGATCCTGTTAAACAGCCTGTGGATGTCTTTCTAGAAGCTTTTCTATATACCCATAAGCATATGAAAGTAAGTACAGGATCATTCAAAAATGAATTTACATTACATTTATTGGTCTGCCACTTGACATTTTGCTCCGTTTCCTAGGGCTGCCATAACAGAAGACCAAACACTGAGAAGCTTAAACAATAGAAATGTTTTCTCTTACAGTTCTAGAGCCTTAGGAGTCCAAGATCAAGATACTGGCAGGGCCAGGCTCTCTCTGATGTCTCTTTTAATTTTTTTTTAATGTTTATTTAGTTTTTTGAGACAGAGAGAGACAGAGCATGAATGGGGGAGGGTCAGAGAGAGAGAGGGAGACACAGAATCTGAAACAGGCCCCAGGCTCTGAGCTGTCGGCACAGAGCCCAACGCGGGGCTCGAACTCACGGACCGCGAGATCATGACCTGAGCCGAAGTCGGACACTCAACCGACTGAGCCACCCAGGCGCCCCACTGATGTCTTTTTTAGTTTGTAGTGTCTGTTAACAATTCGTGACATCCCTTGGCTTGTAGACACGTTACTCCACTCATATGGCCATCTTCTCCCTGCACATTTTCACATTACCTTTCCTCCATGCCTATCTGTCTCTGTATCTAAATTTCCTCTTTTCCTAAGGACACCAGTCATATTGGATTAGGGCCCACCCTTAAAGATCTCATTTTAACTTGTTTGCATCTGTAAAACTCTTTCCAAATAAGGAAACTACCAAGGGTTAGGATTTTAACATATCTTCTGGGGGGTATACAATTCAACCCATAACAATGGGCGTTAAGTCTGGATCCACTTTGTTTTCTTAATGGCTACCTGATATCCCAGATTGTGTGTGTGTGTGTGTGTGTGTGTGTGTGTGTGTGCTATAATTTACCATGCCCCAAATGATGGATATAAGGTCATCCTCAATTTTCTGATATAACGAACAGTGTTGCAATCAAAATACTTGCATCATAGCCCACATATTCTTGCACACTTGTATTTTTTTTTTTAGGATGGGTTCCTAGAAGTAAAATTTCTGGGTCAAAGGATACGTGCATCTTAAATTTTGATGGACATTGTAAAACTGCTCTGCATAAGATTATATCATTTTTATACCCACCAACAGTATATGGCGGTGCCTTTTCTCCTCCCTCACATCTTGATGAACACTGGCTATCATCAATCCTTTATATTTCTGCCAGTCTGATGGGTAAACAGAAAATGTGTCTTGTGTAGTAGTTATTTCTCCAATTTCTAATAAAACTGAACCTAGTATGTTTATAAGCCATTTGATTTTTTTAATCCGGTGAATATTTTTATGCTTTGTTCATTATTCCATGGGGTTGTATATTCAACCAACAAATATTTATAGAACACACATAATGTGGCAGCATAATGTCCTGGGTTCTTGCTATGTTTGTTTGTTTGTTTTCTTATTGGCTTATAAATTTTCAGAAGGCAACTTTCTATTGGGAAAATTATTCAGTTGACTATAATACAATTAACTTCTTTTCTTATGTTTTTGTTTTCATTTGGTTTATAGTATCTCTTGCCCTATACAAACTATAAAAATTGAATTGAATTGCCCCATCTATATTTTTTTCTTATTGATTGGAAATCTCTGTTTAGAAGGCTTTTGATAGGCCAAGATTATGAAAAGCATTCTGATAATTTCTTCTATTACTTTGTCATTTTGGTGGGGGGGGTGGCATTCACATTTTTAATCCATATGGAACTCGTATGTGTTTGATGTAAATTTATCTTCTTTTCCAAAATGGTCTGCTGATATTTAAATACTGCTTAGCAATTATTCTGTCCTTTCTCTTACCAGTTAGCAATAACAATATTAGCTAACATTTTATTGTATACTTTCTGTTTTCGCTTTGGTTCCCTGAATGAAGAACCTGAAACAAAAGCTTCGTGCACTTAGAAACGTGGTCCCATGAGACAGCAATTCGTAAGTGGGGACTGAGACCCGACAGGAGCAAAAGTCAACACATGAATATGCTTTTGAGTCAGCTATCCCCTCCAGGCAACTGTTGCCTAATCCCCCTGGACCTTCTGAGTAATTTACCAAGTATTCTGGGAATTTTGCTAAATACACTGGGAATGCAGGGGAGAAGCATTTATCCCCTGATTCCCATTCGTCTCTGGTCAAGGTTGGCCCTCTGGACATTAACGTCCTACGTTTCCAGGCTGCGCACGTAGGAGCGCAGAACCCATCTTCACCTGCATTGTTCCACATTTCACCGCAACGTCCCACAGCAGAAAATGAGGGTTTAGTGGTGGGGCCTGAGACCAAAGTGCTCTCTGACTCAAAGTGCATGAAGCTGCTCAAAGCTTGCGATTCATGCAACTGGTTGTTGCCGAAAGCTCTTGAACAGTGCTAACAGAACTTCCTGCAGTGAGAGAAAAGGTCCATATCTACGCTCCCCAAAATGGTAGCAGCCCCTGGCTTCAAATGGTGAACTCTTAAAATGTGGCTCGCGAAATGGAGAAACTAAATTGACAGTTTGGGGTTTTAATTAATTCAGATTTAAATATACCTAACGCCATGTGGCTAGCGGCTACTATGGACCCTGTGGGTCTGGATCAAGAGGTGCCCGACGAGGATTTTGAAATAGTAAGTGGTGCCAATACACCTTCTATGACACACCAGGCCCCCGAACAGTTTGGCGTTTTCTACAATGTATTAAGACCCCCCACATGTATTATCTTATTTAACCCTCACGATGACGCTGCGACATGGATATTTTTTGTGTTATATCATGAGGTGACTAAAGCTTAGAAAAGTTAAGTGACTTTCCTGTGTTTGCAGAGCTAATAACTGGTGGGGCCAGGATGCAAATCTAAGCGGCATAGTTTCAGAGGGTATACCCTTTTATGATTATATTATTAGGTTCCCTTTGCATTCAATTCCCACATACATCGGGATGTCTCTCTGGATTTTTTTATTTGCCTATTCACCGACCACGGTTGAAAAACTGCAGCTCTAATGTAGGTTTTGACTCCTGGTAGCTTTCTTACCATACAACCTTTTAGCATGTTTGGGCCCTATTTTCCCTATGCAGGCCAGAAGTAGTTACAAAGGTAGAGGTCAATTAAAATGCTTCAGGCTTCAAAGAATAGGAAAATGAACGGAAAAAACAAAGGTGTTGTTACTCCATATAACAAGAAGCCCAGAGGCAGCCATTTCCAGGATTAGTTTAGAGACTTGAGGTTCCAGATTCACTTCTTTTCCCATTTTTCCGGCATAGTGGCATTTCTCCCTACAGATTGTCCACGGTCTGCAATGGCGACAACAATTCCAACATCACGTCCTCACACGACCATTCTAGAAAACGCGGGTTTGGGTAGGACACTTAGAGTGGCCGCTATAATCACAAGGGAGGCCGTGATTCCATTCGGAGGCAGCGTTGATTTACTATTCGAAAGAACTAAAAAATATTCCAAGTTTGTTTTATACTTAAATGTAATCTCTAAGTGCAAACCAAAATAAGGGGAGAGTATAGGAGTCGGTTCCGGGAACGGAAACAGTGTGCATTCAGTTCTGGATTCTAGGCGTAAAAGGAAATCATGTCTGAGTTCAAAAGACACAACGGAACGATTTCTTTCTTGGAAGAATTCGATCTTGCCACACAATATCTCATCAATGGGAGGAGAAGTGGACTTTTCCACTCACTGGGCAGCAACTCTCAGTAGAGACTTAAACCATAGCACCCTAAAATTTTACATCTGGGGAAATCTGGGAAGTCACGTGGTCCCAATTTTCACGTGGCAGAAGAAACTCAGCCCCGTTCAACCACGTAAGGACGAGAACTTCTGTTCCCTAACAGCTTTTCCAGGCCCGCTCCCCTGTTGTGGCCCCCCCCAGTGGGCTCTAATAATTTCTGAGTACATTTTCTGTGAAAGCCCTTGAACCACTTTTGACCCACTGATGAAACAGGCCCTGCTCACAGTCGTCAGAACCCTCATACTACTGTCGTTCAAAGAACCTGGATATTTTCCAAACAATTTAGATTATGTTTAACTCTTACAAACATTCCAGGAGATTACTTAGGCATTTGGTGGACATCGTAAGCTTAAAACCTGAAAAGACAGACGGAAAGTCTGTTGTGTATTTTCTAATGAAAAGGGTGATGTGTACTGATTGCACAAGACTCAGCCACCTCTTGAGAAAAGAAAAAACTCGAAGGAACAAAAATCACCCAGTAACATCGTGGCTTAAGTGTTCCTATACTCTTGTAATGCATTTATATGTGCATTCTGAAATGAAAAATTCTGGGGGCCTGGGTGGCTCAGTCGGTTAAGCATCTGACTTCGGTTCAGGTCATGATCTCGAGGTTCGTGGGTTAAGCATCTGACTTCGGTTCAGGTCATGATCTTGAGGTTCGTGGGTTCGAGCCCCACGTTGGGCTCTGTGCTGGCAGCTCGGAGCCTGGAGCCTGCTTCCGAATCTGTGTCTCCCTCTCTCTCTGCCCCTCCCCCGCTCATGCTCTGTCCCTCTCTCTCTCTGTCAAAAATAAATAAACATTAAAAAAAAAATTAAATAAAAAAAATTTAAAGATAGAGCCAGGGTCATTTTCCAATATCAATAACTAGTATACAGTTTGATTTTTTTAGTGCAAAGTATCATAGTATAGCAACAAACCACGCTTACCCTAGTCAATCCTCCATAGTTCAACATGTAGGTTTATTGCTAATATTTTAAAATTTTAGACATATATCTTTATGCATTTCCAAAGGTAGAAATATACAGTCAAAAGATACGCATCTTGTCAAGGTCATGAATACATTTTGCCAAACTGTCCTCCAGAAAGCTTACGCCAATTTTCCTAGCTCCTAGCCCTGTGTCAACTCCCCTGGCCCCCCTCCCTTACCCACAGTGTTGGTTATCATTCATCGTAATCTCGGCCAAGGGCAGTTTTCTAAAAGCCACGCTTACCTTTGTGACTGCGTTTTATTTGTCCCCCTTTGCGGTTCCCATGAATTCTTGTCTTGGCCAAGGCTGTGTGAGGGGTTTCTGGCCTCCCTCGGCTGCGCTGACATTGATTCAGCAAACAGTTTTGCCAAAAGGACAAAGCTAACGGATGTGTTCACTTGAGAGGCTGCCAGCGGTGGCCCATGAAGAGGGTTCGAGGGGGAAACAGCAGCTTCTTCAGAAGCACCTCTGAGGTTCTGGAGAGAGGTGATCCCTTCTTTAATTGCTTTCACCTTCCTCTCCAGCAGGTGGTCCTCCCCTGGCCTCCGATTTCCCTAGGTAGGGTCTCATTTGCATTTCCTTTTGCACTGCTTGCTGGTGGATACACAAAGGTGAATCTGGGAGCACATTTAACTCACTGGCAGGAGAATCTATTCCAGACTGTTCTGGATAAGCTTGGTATACGAGGGTATTTTATTCACCGCAAAATCAGCGCAAACAACGGGGTGCTTCCTTTCCTTCCACGCAGGCTTTAATAACCCAACCCAGTCGTAATGAATTCTGGGGCAGAATTAATGTAAAAGAGTCATGATGATTAGGTAATTATCAAGTACAGAGAGTATTTAACCTTCCCAGCGACAGAACTGCCTAAGACTACCTGATATCATGTATGCTCTCTGAAAATAATTAATAATTTAAAAATTATCCCATCGCTACTGCTAATCAAGAAATCAGGATCCAGGAGCAGCGTCAGTCAAACTGAGTTTTTCTTCCATTTAGCGTCTGCCACAGTGCTGCTTCTCTCTAGTGTCTTTGAATGTGTCGGCCTCTTTGATTTTTATTTCAGGCTGGCCAGACTTAAGCTGTTGAAAGTCTCTCAGAATATCTCAACAAGCTGAGACACATCACCCTCTAAAATTATCCACCCTGAGTGAAATGCCAGGGAGTCACCTTTGGCCTCTGCCTTTTTTAATTGCAGCTCAAGCCATTCTTAAGCCAGAGGCTGTGACAGCCCCGTGTTCTGCTCTCTTTCACCCACCCTCCCCTCCCCTTATCCGTCTTGGGCGGTCTACTCAAAAAAGAATGTGTGTGTGTGTGTGTGTGTGTGTGCGCACGTGTGTGTGTTATGTACTGTATTATGTTCTAATAAAAAATAGATGTGTTGTCTCCCTGATGTATATTTCAATTCCACGACAAAGGCAGCTATACATAGATAGGCTTTACCAACCCATACATACATGAGTGCCTGTGTGTCCCCACAAGTGCGCACACATGCACATATAACACAGAGAATAAAATGATTTGTCATGCTAAGTGCCAGAGCATGTACTATGGGAGGGTTCATGGTAAAATCACCAGAAGAGCCTTTAAAGATTATTTTCTCCAAACCCCCTACAGAGATAATCCTGAGACACTAAAAAAAACAAGTGACTTTTCCAGGGTCCTACAATTAATTGAAAAGAGAAAAAATTACTGAAATACAGGTTACTGACTCCTAATCTCAGAAGTGTTTTCCCTCAACGTGATATAGCCCAAGACCGGGGTAGTCAAATCATAATCCAAGGAATCTAATTACCAGAATATTTGCTTTTATGCACACTGCTTCCTCTTCCTAGAATTCCGATCCATCGTCCTTCTTTGGTTGGCTGGAGTCTTCAAGATGTAAATCATGGAGCACTTCCTGCAAGAGGCCTTCCGTGATACACTCAGGGTTAAGGTCAGGTCCCTTCTGTGACCTCCTGTCGCATTCAGTGCTTACTCTTAAACCAGTGACTTTTACATTGTTTGACCAATGCCAGTTTTCTGGTCTTATATTTCTCCCTAAATTCTAAGCTAAGAAGGGTGCATGCGGTTCCCCCTCAGATCCCCAGCCCCTCACCCAGTACACAGTGCTCACTCAGATATATCACCAAATTATGCAAAATCCTATAGATTCAGAGAGCCATGACAGGGCAAGGGGGCAGATTTGTAGAAAAGCTCAAGCCAGATAATCTGTCAACAATCCTGGACAAATAAACAGGCGCGTGAAGGGAAGTCACTACGAGAGGGGGCTCCTAAAAGGCAAGCACAGCACAACATTAGACAACCTTGCTCCTTTGTGAAGCAGAAATGCTTATCGGGGTGAAATCCACGTGGGTCGAGGGAGGACAAGAACATGACTCCATTTGTACAGAGAAGCAGAAAGGGAGCCGAAGGCAGGGGGAACATAGATGCCAATGACAGCCTAGAGCGATTTGGAGGCTTACTTGGAATCTCCAGCCTGTTTCTGTGGAGAGCACTATTTTGGGGGCAAGGGAGGGTCTAAATTTCTGCCTGCTGAATCAACTGACCATCTGCTGATTCCAGATCCAGACCCCATGAGGCTAGTTTAAGGATGAAGATGGGGGTTGGGGGGGTGAGATTCTGAAACACAATTAGTCTATAACCCAGGGCTGGACTCTCAGAAAACAGACAATAGTGCGAGATTTTCACATGCATCCCTCTCTTCCTCATTAGGCCAGGCCTGCATCATTAATCCTGCCTCCTGAATGTCCTTTATTCTTTGCAAACATTTGCTGAGGACCTTTGGGTGCCAGTCACTGGCCGGGCACTCAGTTACACCGATCAGCATTTCCCAAACTTCTGTGATGACAGCAATCATTGCAATACTCCGTCATATTTTTATTTACAAATTCTTGAGCCACCATGCTGTATCTACTGATGTAAGTAATCTAGGGCAGGGGTCCAAGAATATGTATTTTTTTTTCCAACTTCTCCAAGAAATTCATACCATGAGACAACTTTGGTGGAGATAAGTAACAGCAACAATAACATTAACAGAACAATAAAATAAAATAAAATAAAATAAATAGAGATAATGGCTCTTATCTCCAATGAATACACAGGTGAAAGAACCTTCTTTAAAATAATCATTCCTGGGACGCCTGCATGGCTCAGTCAGTTAAGCATCCGACTTCGGCGCAGGTCATGATCTCACAGTTTGTGAGTTCAAGCCCCACGTTGGGTTCTACACTGACAGCTCAGAGCCTGGAGCCTGTTTCGGATTCGTGTCTCCCTCTCTCTCTGCCTTCCTCCTCTCTCTCTCAAAAAATAAATAAACATTAAAAAATAAAATAAAATAAAATAAAATAAAATAAATCATTCCTGACCCAAGGGACACTCACTTTACTTCCTAAGAAAATATATGAATATAACTAGAAGTCTTTTTTTTTTAAAGTCCATAGAATTAATTTGTGTGATTTCTGTGCAAGCATTTCCTTTGGGGATTGACTTGGAAATCTCCACAAGAGGACAAGTAACCAATGAGAGGACTCCAGAGTAGCTATCAGCAATGTTGACCCAACTGGAGGATTCTTTGCAGAGCTGTGCTTAAAAAACGAAAATGCAGGGGCGCCTGGGTGGCTCAGTCGGTTGAGCGTCCGACTTCAGCTCAGGTCATGATCTTGTGGTTCGTGGGTTCGAGTCCCGTGACGGGCTCTGTGCTGACAGCTCAGAGCCTGGAGCTTGCTTCGAATTCTGTGTCTCCCTCTCTCTCTGCTCCTCCCCCGCTCAGGCTCTGTCTCTCTCTCTCCTTCAAAAACAAATAAAAAAAAAAAAAACATTAAAAAACGAAAATGTAAACTTTCATATTGTATAAAGTGTAAAAGTCATCACGCATAACTTTTAAGAGTTCTGGGAAACATTTGCAGGCCATTTGGAGAATGAGGAAGAGTAAAACTCAGCCACCCCCAGCAGAAACTTATGATAGATGAGACATTTAGTATGCATTATGGAGACAAAAAAATCACCCAGCTTCAGCCACTAATGCAGAACTTGGAGCAGCTGGACAAACAGTTCTCAGAAACTACTAGACAATCAAAATCCCATTTGGCTGTCACCATGATGGTTGCCCAATACCACCCCCCACCTCCTCTCTCCGTGTCAGTATCTCCTCCTCCTTATCCATTATTACCCGCATCCTCTCCCCCAACCCAGAGAACTCATTTCCTCTCTATCCACTGTTCTTGGCCCCCTTTCAAATGCTCTCACCCAACTCCAGGAGCTTTATCAGTCCTGAGGCATTAATGCATGTACCGACAGTAGAGATGCAACGGCGTTATTTCTACATGGTACCAAGATAATCAGAGCACTTGTTGGGGGAAAAAATCTCTCTGATTGACAGTTGCTAGATACAAAAACTAAGTGAGGAACTGCACTGATTGCTTTTCAACTGGTACATTTTGGTGTTAAAAATTATTAAATATTGGGGATTCCATGGTCCAAGGTTTTTGTTCCAAATTTGTTTGTTTGCTTGTTTGTCTTGCCTTGTTTGGCAATGGGGTCCATTTTTCCAATGAAATATTATGCGGAAGCCTAATACACATATATGCAAATCGAGCTGCTCTGGATAAATGAAGGGAAGGGATCAGATCCCTGTTGTTCCCTGCATTTGTTCTCCTTCAGTGTTCTCCTCATCGCCCCGCAGGTGCTCAAGACTCTACAAAACCCTGTCGATAGTCCTCTCTTAGTCCTCCCTTGTTTTACCAATGAGGAAACTGAGATCCAGGAATCAGCAATGAAGTCCTCACCAAATAGGCAAATGACAGTAGTCTGGAGGGCGTATGTCTGAGACGCAGTTATCTACCATAGCTGAATTCAGGAATTGGAATTCTTGCCCATGGCCGCAGAACTAGAAGCAAAACTCGGTCTCTTGAATTCGAATCCTTTGCCTTGCCTCCACTCCAGGAAGCCAGCCTTGGCCCATGAGCTAAGATTCCTCCATAGGTTGGGGCAGGGTGGCAAGAGGAAGGAGCAGGTGTTTTTTTCGGCCGGCCGTCTGGTGCACACGGCACCTACTCACGGCTTTCTCTGCGAGCACTTTCTCATTTCTTTGAAGTTCTGAGCTGGATCAAGGTCAAAAATGATGAGTTAACCCCTTGGAAACTAGACAGATATCCCCAAAGAAAACAAAATGGAAAGTTACAGTTTTCATCTCCCGTCCACCATCAATTTCTGTGTATTGCAGCCCTGCCTGTCAAGGAGACAAGTGTTCGTATAGCTCCGTGCCTTCCTTTCTTCATCCTTCCACCTCCCTCTCAATCACTGACCCAGTCCACATCTCTGCATTTGTATCCATCACTATTCTCCTCTCCATCAAATATTCTAAGCTTCTGACCACATTCTTTGCCCTGCCCTGAACAGCCTCTCCTTTTATTATCTGCCAATAAGGTATTAATACATTAGTTGCCTCAAAGTGCACTCTTTAATGAGGGCCATGGACATTCATTTAGCTGAATTTGATAGTGACAACACATTGACATTGGTAAGGTTAATGATCCAATGCTTTATTTCATTGAACAAGTTGAACAACACTTAGCACATTGATCCGCAATGTCCTACAATCCGTCTTTGCTATTACTTTAATGGTGCCATGGCATCAATGCCCTTTAAGTAATTGGCACCATGAAAAGATGGACTTGGCCTTGTCATGTTGGATTAGAGCTATGCTGAATTGTAAAAGATTTTTGTCTTTTCTCTGTTCTATCTTTCCTCTCATTTTATGTCTTCCTGATTGAAGAGGCAAGAGGGGGCTCATAGAGGCTGGGAGGGAGAGTCTGGCTATATAGTGAAGAGACAGAATTGGGTATGCAAAGATACAATGACCAATGTCTTCTGAGCCCTCATGTCCTTTGCAGATCATCAGGCCTGTGCGACCTCAGGCAGGCCTCTGAGCCTCCTTAGATCTATGGGTGTTCATCTACAAAAATCGGCATAATTAGTGCAATCTACTTAACCTCATCTGCCTCACAAAGGATGGGTCCTAGCTTGAAAACGTTGCTCTGCTCATGGGTGCTAAGAGCTGATGGAAGAAAAAGAAAAGAGTGGGGTGGGGTCCCACTTGAGCCTTGCCCCTGAGAGTAGGCAGATACTGGTTTGGGGATGCTGTGGACCAGAGCTCGACTCGAGGGCAACATCGGAAGCAGCGAGAAATAGAGGTTAAGATCTTGGCAAACTCATGGATCTGCTGGGATAGGGCTAAGAGGTCTTGACCAGGTAGGTAGAACACACTGATTGAAAAGGAATATGTCCTTGAGACACAGTTGTCCAACAGGGCTAATTTTGTTTTTTTTTTTAGGACAAGCTTCCTGACTGACCTGAAGGTGGGCCTTAGATGGGTGAAGACTTTGAAAGATGGGAAGATGGGCTTAGGCTGGGGGACCACACAGAGCTCAGTGGTCTCTGAGTAAAGATATTCCTTGATGTGTTAGCAGGAGAGAGTCTAATGGATGATGGGCCACTAAATCCAACCCTTTTTCTTTAGTTAAATTTTTTTTTTATAATTAAAAAATGTTTTTTAATTTTATTTATTTTTGAGGGAGTGAGAGACAGCATGCAAGTGGGGCAGGGGCAGAGAGCGAGGGAGATCCAGAATTTGAAGCAGCCTCCAGCTCTGAACTGTCAGCACAGTGCCCGATGTGGGGCTTGAACCCACAAACTGTGAGATCATGACCTGAGCCGAAGTCGGATGCTCAACCGACTGAGCCACCCAGGCGCCCCATTATTTTTTAATATTTATTTTTATATTAGAGAGAAAGAGAGAGAGAGAGAGAGAGAGCGTGAGTGGGGCAAAGGGGAGAGAGATAGGAGACACAGACTCCAAAGCAGGCTCCAGGCTCTGAGCTGTCACTACAGAGCCCAATGTGGGGCTTGAACTCAACAAACCGCGAGATCATGACCTGAGTCTGAAGTCAGACATTTACCTGACTGGGCCACCGAAGCACCCCAAAATCCAGCAAACTCTGAAGCCTACAAACTTACTGGATTCAGAATTAAGTCTATTCTGTTGGAACAGGCTGAGGATTTGAAAAAGAGTGCAGAAAGGTGAGCTCTGAGCAGTGAATGAGAAGCCCCACAGCACATGTAGACTACGGAGGCCAACACGCCGACCCTGACTTTATCATTGTTTGTTGGCTGATGTGATCAATACACAGGTTACTAAACAGCTCTGAGTTCCGTCCCCCTCCTCTGTAAAAGAGGGAGTAATACTACCTCACGGGGATGTTATGAAGTTGGTTAGTATAACATTTGGGGTGAGCCTGGCTGGGGCTGGGGGAGGAATCAGCAGCGCTGAACTTATGTTTGAAATGGATGAAATGAGGCAGACGAAAGAGGCATGAAGAATGTCTAACATCATTCATTTCACAGACCTGCTATGTACCAGACACCTAATTTGGAATTGGGAAAACAAAGACAGACCATACGGTGTTCCCGCACCCAAGTTGCCCAAAGTCTAACAGAAGACAGACTGTATATTTTGATGTCAGCTCTGAAATATTTTGGTCCCAAGAAGGAAAACATTACCAATCCACAGAAAGAGAAAGTGTGAGGGCCCCATTCTTTCCGTCATCTCACTCACTGTCCCCTACATTTCTGATTGTGCCTAAGAATGGATGGATAGTTTAAAACTGGGGGAAATTATTAGGGAGCCACATTTGGCTGTAGACCTAAGCCATGTTCTCTAGAAAATTTTACCAATAAAGTTTATGTGTGTATTTCCATCTGTGTGACAACTGTGCCTTATTTCTCAATTGATTCTAAATTCAATAGGGGAATAAGGAGGGTGTTGTTTATTGGTTTTCACAAAATCCAACATGATGCAGGTTATTGTCCTGCAGAAGCATGTCCAAAGCATAGAAATGAAATGCAACATTGAGGGATGTGTTCTATACGGTGTGTGTGTGTATGTGTGTGTATGCACTTGTGAACATATGGAGAGCGGGTGAGTGGGGGAAAGATTACAGGAGGGATACGCTGCTAACCAAAGGATGATTTGGAAAAGGGAAAGAAGCAATACAGACAAAAAGATCATATTCTGAGACCTGAATGTGATAAAGAGCATTTGTGAAAAGTTTCAGAAAGGGCAACATGATGTGCAAAATTTCAGCATGAGTGTTAGCATTATTTTGTCCACATTGTACCAAGGACCTACATCTCATGGGATAGCACTTCTCAGATTCCTCCCTGTCAGAGAGTCAGCAATATCTCCATCAGAGCTGGCCCTGTGTATACTCCAATGACACGAAAGTGTACTTTTGGGCATTATTGTACCTCAACAAGTCTGGATCTCGAGTTTGGGTCCCAGTCTGCCATCATCAGTGCAAACTCTGTGAAATTCTGGTTTCCCCATGTGGAAAAGGATCTGTGTTCTGTAATCTCTAAGACTTCCTCCAGCCCTGATATTCCATGGAGCTCTCACCATTTCACACTTAAAAAAAAAAATCAGTTCTTTCTTGACCTTTCCAACTCTCAACAGGGCTCTCCATTCTCAAAATCTGGACAGATTAGTTATCGATATGTCAGATCTAACTTGGCCAACTCTTGGGAGCATCTTCCTGTAAAGCATCACTTGGAACTTATTTGATCGCTTCTTTATTATCCACATAGGAGGGGCTGGCCAATTTTGTAGAGAGAAAACAAATATTGAGCTGAGCCAGCGTGTGGTTTTGACCCAAATACAATTCTTGAAGCTCCTCTCTTTCCCTTAAGAATTCCAGTACCCACTAATCATAGACACCAAAAAAAAGGGGGCTCATGCCAAGATTTTCTCTCTGCCCAAAATTGGGCACATATGGAAAAGTTTATTGCCCAGGGCAGAGTTTCTCAACTCGGGCCATCCAGACATCTTGGGCTAGATGGTTCTTTGTTGTGTGGGGCTGTTCTACGAGTTGTAGGATGTGGAGCAGCATCACCTGTTTTTAACCACTGGATGCCAATAGCACTTCCTCCCCAGTAGTGACAACCCAAAGTGTCTCCAGACACCATTGAACAGGTCCTCGAGTTCACAAGTGTTTTGTTTGGGAACCACTGCTCTAGGAGGTTGTAGTCCCTCTTCCCAAAGTGAGAGGATTGATAATAAGCTAGGTAACATCCTCAGAAAGAAGCTGAAGAAAGTACTATTCATTCCTTCGTTCATTCAACTAATGGAGTTCTTACTGGGTATGTGCTACACTGTTTGGTTATTTAAATTCTCGCTTCTAGACTCCTACCTCTAACCACTTCAAGGCTGACGAGGCTGCTTTGACCCCGTATCCTCAGTTGTTACTTACGCCATGGCCACAATGGCCACTTCCGTTGTCTGTCATTCGAGCATCTCTGAGTGCCGTACCCTGGTCTGTCAAATGGGAATGATGATGGCATATTCCCGCCTGCCCACCCAGTTGTGTCAAGGGAAAAGAACATGGCGGAGGAAGCAATCTGAAAACTGTGAAGCACCGTACGAGGGAGAGAAATTGTTGTTATCATGATCATTATCCGTAAAACAGAATATCTGGAAAGAGAGCATTAGCACAAACTGCCAATCGAGCGTAGAGACAGCCAGCTGAGCAGTGAAACAATAACCATCCAGATTGGAGGCAGGAGAAGGGATTAGAGGAGAAAGGCACAATCCCTTTGCTTATTTGGGGGCAACTAAATTCACTTCCTCCAGGAGTGGGAGCCTATAGATAGGAAGCCCAGGGTGGCTGTGAGCAGGGGCGCTCTTGGGCCCCGAGGGCAGAGTTCCTTGGTGGAGCCTGGGGCTCAGGCTTCCAAGGGCCATGCTTCTATGGGAAGGGATAATCAGGAAGTTAGTCTGTTAACATATAGTAGGTACTTCCTACGTGCCAGGCACCATGCAAGGATCCTTCCTCAGAATGTTCTTTATAAGCCCTGCATCTAGAGGGGATGGTGGCAGTCTATGCTGTTCTCACAGCCCAAGTGGGCATGTTTCTGCTGGACGTCCTGCCTATGCCACCCTAGTAGTCCCATGGAACATTTCTACATTCCATAAGGGCAAAATTGGTAGGTTTTGCAAACACTAGAACACGAAACAGGATGGTCCGTGAAATCACTCCTGTACAGTTATGAAGCACGTGTCGTGGTTCTGTATTTTCTAACGATGATGATGCGCAGAAGCATGTGTGAGATGCTGAGTACGTAGCAGGTACTACCCTAGACTCTTTAAAGATCATTCATTAAGTAACACAAACTAACCGTGAAGATCAATACAAACACCATCGCATGGAGAGACTCGCAACCCTTTCTCACTACCAAACCATTTCCATGGCCCTATGCCTCGGCATTTTCAATGAGAGGGAAAAGCAAAAGCATGCCCCCAATGGGCAACTGTCCAGGCAGCACCTGGAACTCTTACTACCACGCACGGCCGGCCGTGGTGCAAATGACCGCGTGGCATTCAGTGGACAAGCGGCAGGAGAAGTGACGGTGGGTGAGGCTAGAAGGTGCACCGTGTGGCATCCCTGGCTGGCCGGATCAGAACCAGTGGGCAGCAACCACAGGAAGAGAGACAAGGGCAACTTGTCAGCAAATCCGAGGTTAGAAACTCCGAGGGCAGCTGGAGAAGATATCAGTTTACAAGACACCGCAGAGACTTCCCCTCTTCCACTCAGGCAGAAATTTTCGGGAATGAGTCTTGTCATGATTCTTTGAGCAGGAAGAATATAATTTAATAATTCTTGCTTGCTTGTGTACGAAGGCACATGACCTACTAACGGGACCATCAGAGTCCCGCGAAGAGACATTTTCTTCAGCACCCAAGGAAATGGTTCTATCTCCCTACAAGAGCAGCATGGTGCTCCAGTGACATTTATTTATGCTCTGCCCCCTCTCCTGACTAAGGAGACCATGGTACCCAAGGATCTTAGTTTCCTTCATAGAGAACTAGTAAACACAAATCAGTCCAGGACCTGGAAGTTGTCCTTTTTTTTTTTTTTTTTTGGGACTGAGGTCAAGCCCTTCTTTCCAAGGCCACAAACATTTCATTTTTGCTAAGGCAAAGTAGGAAGGAGAAGCATCCTTCCCTGATGTGCTGTTAGCAGAAGGTGGTTTAAGCCTGAAAGGATGGCTCCATTCGTCGTGGGCATGGCCAATACTCTGAATGTTTTCTGCCCTGACTTGACCAGCAGACTCCGGTCAAAGGAAACATCTTTGGCAGCTACAGATTCCCTTTTCGACCAGATACCGTGTCTCCCACATTTAAAACCACCTATAAATGTATCTTACCATTTTTTATAGTTCCCCGCGTCACACAATTCAGTTTAATCCGTAAAGCCACCGAAGACAGGCATTATTATTAGAACCCCCCGTTTGACAACGGATAAAATGAGGCCGTGGATGAAAAAGTGACATTCTCGTGGTCAGGAAGCAGCACAGCACATTCTCACCATGCGTGGTCTTTCCAGGTCTGAGACTCCAAAGACCTTGAACTTCCCGCTTCGCCACCCTGAGAGCATTTCTTGGCTGTAGGGTTGGTCATTTATTTCTTTGGGGGGCCAGTTCTGCCTCATCTGCTAACAATGTGACTCCTTCCATGGCAGCAGCTGGCTTTGGTGGCTCTTGGGCTCCCATAGCTCCCACTCCCCCACCCCCACGGCTGCTTCTTTCACACTTTCACATCGAGCTACCAGAATGGTGCCCGTGGCTCCTGGTGCACCTGCTTGAGATACCAAAAGCACCCAGGAGCCTCAGAAAGGGGACGGTTGTGGCACAAAACTTTCTGATGCCGTCGGATATGGGGCCTGTCCTTTTTTCACCTTCTCTTTTCCTTCTAAATTACTCTTGATTATGCAGCATCTGGTTCCTTCTGAGATGCATATGCTTCTCCCCCTAAATCGGGATGCCTGTCGAGTAGCCCATACAGAGAGCTGCATACAAATACACAGCTGAAAGTTGTCTTTAGAAGTCCTCCATAAATCAGATCCACAAGCTCAGCTAGCTCATCCCTCGAAGTGGCAGATACAAGCACAGGCAAAAATACCAGACCCCCCCCCCCCACCAAGTCAGCCGATAGCTCAGAAGCTTTCTTTTGCTCTAGGTACTGGCAGCAGGCAAGACAAATAGCAAGGAAACACGTCTCGGTCTTTCCATTGGGTGGATCTGCGGTCTTCCTGGCAGTGGAAGAAAAAGGGAAGCTGGGGTGTCAGGATGAGGCCACAAAAGTCAAAGAGGGAGGATCAGATGATGTTCTCATCTCAGTCAACCCTCACGTCGGTATTTCTGCGCCCCCCCCCCCCATATGCCATCCTCACTCTGCCTCTCCGTAAGTTACTAGTGTTCTCCTGTGAGGCCTTAAACCCCTCCTGCTATGAGGTCCTTCTAGACATAGTCTCTTTCTTACTCATCTCGGCCACGTACCTTACACATACTTAGCATTGAAAACGTTGGTAGAATTAATTTGAGTTAGATGATTGGACTTGCGTTGGTGGCCAAAAGAAAATCCGGAAAATAAAGAAGTAATTATTAAAACCAAGACACCAAGAAGGCCTAGTGCGAGCCATGAAATGCTGTGGACTAAAGAAACCAGCCTTTCTTTGAGAGCATGAAGAGAAGTTTTCGCCAACCTCTTTCTCTACCAAATGGCTTTTGGGGGTGGGGGGCACGGACAGCCCTGAGAGCCAGCACCGGGATCCAACAGGGAATCCCTATCCAGGCCAGGGTGGGAGGTTTTTCCTGCCTATACGTTCAGTATGTGGAGCCAAAGGGCAATCAGAGAAAACAACCCTTACTGCAAGCCAGAAACTTTAAACGGATTCTCTTTGCTTTACCACTTTATTGAGGCACAGATGACGTACAATAAAATGCACGTATTTAAGGTACGCAATTTGATAAGGTTCGACATATGAATACACCAATAAAATTATCACCACAAGAACATATCCATTTACCAACCCCCCCCCAAAATTTCCTTATGCCTTTCCTACTCCGCCCCTCCCCAGGCAACCAGTGACCTGTGGTTTTTGGGGGGTTTTTTTGGTGCTATAGATTAGTTCACATTTTCTACTATTTTCAAATCAGTGGAATCATGCAACATGTACTCAATGTTCATTCCGTGATACTGTTGGGTAGTATAGAGCACAACTGGTTTATCCATTCACCTGTTAATGAGCATTTGGATTGTTTCCAGTTTTGCACTATTACAAATAAAACTGCGTATAAATATTTACGGGATATACAAGTTTTTGTATGGACATGTGTTTTCATTTCTGTTGGGTAAATACCTAGAAGTGGAATAACTCAGTCATGCGGTAGACGTATGTTGAACGTTCAAGAAACTGCCAAGCGTCTTTACAAAGTGTTTGCACCATGTTATATCAAGCAGCGGTAGTATAAGAATTCCAGTTCCAATAAGTTCTTGCCAACACTTAGTCAATCATCTTAATTTTAGCTATTCTAACAGGTAGTGAGCGATACATCATTGTGGTTTTACTCCCCTTTTCCTGATGACTAATGATGTTGAATATATTTTCATATGCTTATTTGCCATCTGTGTATCTTCTTTGGTGAACGTGTATTCAAATATTTTGCCCATTTTTAAAATGAGGTTGTTTTTTTCCATATTATTGAGATTTTTACCAGATCAACGCTGTTGAAGACTCATTTGCATGTATTTCCATGAAGTCTGAAGAACTTCCAAATCCCACTAGCTTCCACCATGATCAACATGTAGAGCATGCCCATCGCCCAGAAAGTCCTACCTACTTTTGGAGGGCCCATCCCTCTCCCTCAGTGCTTATCCTTTTTGAAATGACAGGTTTATCGAGATATAAGTCATATACCAAACAATGCGCCCATTTAAAGTGTACAAATCAGCGGATTTTTAGTATAGTCCCAGATTTTGGAATATCACCGTAATCAACTTTCCGCATTTTCAACACCTCAGAAAGAAACTCCATAGCCATCAGCAGTCACTCCCCGCCTCTGCTCCTCCTTCCTTTACTCCCCACCGCCAACCACTACTTTATTCTCTGCCTCTGTAGACTTGCCTATTTATGGACACTTCATATAAATGAAACCATATAATAAGTAGCCTTTTGTGATTGGCTTATTTCTCATAGCATGTTTTCAAGGTTCATCCATGTTATAGCATATATCAGTAGTTCATTTATTTTTATTGCCACAGCATATTCTGTTATAGATATGCCACATTTCATTTATCCATTTATCAGTTGATGGACATTTGGCTTTTTGTTTTTTGACTATTATGTATAATGCTTTTATGAATATTTGTCTACAAGCTTTTTTGTGGACTTTTATGAAATCATAGAAAACATACGTATTGGTCTCCCTCCCCCGTTCCCGGTGCAGAGCTTCTGAAAGCTTTGTAATTTTCTAAGAGTCGAAAGAGCTGAAGGCATCTCTTGGTCTCATGTTTGGGCTTTGGCCTTATCACTGACACAGGGCTCCTAAATGCCTTGACAATTCCTAAGTGCTAAGAGCACCGGAGCGTCTTCTGTTCTAATAAGGAGATTCAGGGGTGCCTGGGTGGCTCAGTTGGTTAAGAATCTCACTTTGGCTCAGGTCATGATCTCATGGTTCATAAGTTCGAGCCCCATGTCAGGCTCTGTGCTAACAGCTCAGAACCTGGAGCCTGCTTCAGATTCTATGCCGCTCTCTCTCTCTCTCTCTCTCTCTCTGCCCCTCCCCGACTCATGCTCTGTCTCTGTCTCTCAAAAATAAATAAACATTAAAAAATTTTTTTAAAAAAGGACACTCTGATTAGGCTCCTGGATGTAGGCTGGTCCCATAGAGAGCCCATGCCATAATTAGAAACTTGGAATTTTAAAAGGTCCCCCCCGCACCCAATTTTCCAGAGTAGGGAGAAGGGCTGGAAATGAAGCAAATGATTGATCGTGCCTACGTGAGGAAGCCTCCCTGAAATCCTATGGGGTTTGGTGAGCTTCCAGATTGGTGAACACATTCACAGACGAGGACAGTGACATACCCTACCTCCATGGGGACAAAAGCTCCTGCCCGAGGGACCTTCCCAGACCTCATCCTATGCATCTCTCCATCTGACTATTCATCTGTATCTTTTGTCATATTTTTGAAGAAACAGGTAAACATAAGTAAGTGTTTCCCTGAGTTCTGTGAGCTGCTCTAGAAAAGTACTCAAATCCAAAGGGGGAGGATATCATGAAAAACTCCGGTCTGTATCCAAGTCTGATAGATATTGTGGGTAACCCGGGGACTTACCACAGTTGACCCTTGACTAACGCGAGGGCTGGGGTGCTGACCCCTGTACAGTCAACAATCTGTGTATAACTTTTGACTCCCCATAAACTTAACTACTAATAGCCTACCGTAGGCCTAACGAAAACATCAAACAGTTGACTGACACAAGTTTTAGTATACTGTATTCTTAGAATAAAGCAAGCTAGAGAAAAGAAAATGTTATTAAGAAACTCATAAGGAAGAGCAAATAGATTTACAGTGCTGCACTGTACTTATCAAGAAAAAAACCTGCATGTAAGTGGACCCATGTGGTTTAAACACGTTTTGTTTTGTTCCAGGGTCAACTCTACCCGTGATTGGCCTCAGAAGTGGGGGGCAGTCTTGTGGGACCGAGCCCTCAACCTGTGAGATCTGACACTACCTTCAGGTAGATAGTGTCGGCATGGAGTTAAATTGTACGACACCCAGCTGGTGTTATGGAGAATAGATTGTAGCTGTGGGGAACTTTCCCACACATTTGGTGACCAGAACTGCCAGGAGTCCAGTGTTCTGTGCGAACGTAAAAGAGACATAGGAGGGAGGACTGGTTTTTTCCAATACAATTCTCTTTTATTTTTGTGTGTGTGCGCATACCTAGGAGAGGGATTGCAAGGCCATATGGCAAGTCTATATTTAACATTTTTTTTCTTAGAAATTGACCGACTGGTTTTTAAAGATCCGTACCATTTTGCATTCCAACCAGCAGTATGTGAGGTTTCTGATGACTCCACACCCTCAAAGAGCCTTATTATCTATCATCTGTCTTTTTTATTACAGCCACCAGGGTGGGTGTTAAGTGGCAACTCACGGTGGTTTTTATTTGCAGGTCTCTGATGGCTAATGAGATTGAAAGTCTTTTCATGTGCCTGTTGGCCCTTTGCATATCTCCTTTGGAGAAATGTCTATCAAATCCTTTGTCTATGTTTACGCTGAGTAACTTTTTATTATTATTATTATTGAGTTGTAAGTGTTCTTTACGTATTCTAGATACAAGTCCTTCACCAAACATAGAATTTGAAAAAAAGTTTCTTACGGGTGGTTTTTTTCACTTTCATGATGGTGTACTTTGAAGAAAAAAACTTTTCATTTTGTTGTCTTATTATGGAGATTTAAGAGTTCTATGCAGACGTATGCATATATTCTACATATGTATTATTTATCTTTATATATACTTTGTAAACATTTTTTCCCAATCTGATTTGTCTTTTCATTCTCCTACCAGTATCTTTTGCAAAGCAGAAGTTTGAATTTTCATAAAGTCCAATTGATCAATATGTTCTTTTATAGGTTATCCTTTCGGTATATTATCTCTGAAAATGTGCCTAATCCAAGATCGCAAATATTTCATACTATGTTTTCTTTTAGAAGTTACCTAGTTTAGGTTTCACATTTAAGTCTAGATCCCTTTGAGTTAACTTTTCTATATCATGCAAAGTATAGATTGAAACTTATTTTTTTCTTTCTTCTTTCCTTCTTTCCTCTCACCCTCCCTCCCTCCTCCCTCTCTTTCTCTTTTTCTTTCTTCTTTCTTCTTTCTCTTTCTTTCTTTCTTTCTTTCTTTCTTTCTTTCTTTCTTCTTTCTTTTTCCTATAGATATTCCATTGCTCAGCATCACCTGTTAAAGACTATCCTTTTTCTACTTAGTTGCTTTTTAACCTTTGCCAAATAACTTGCCCAGATATGTGTAGGTCTATCTATAGATTCTCTCTTATTTTCCACTGATACATATTTGTCTATCTTTAAACTAATATCACACTGGCCTGATTACTGTAGCTTTATTAGCCTTGAAATAAGGTAGTGTGAGCCTTCCAACTTTGTTCTTTTTTAGAGTTATTTTGACTATTCTATATTCTTTGCATATCTAGTGAATTTTAAAATCAGTTTATCAACTTGTACAAAAAAAACCCACTGGGATTGCACTAAATCTGTAATCAAATGAAAAACATTGACATCGTAACACTATTGAGTCTTTCAGCACATGGCAAAGTATATCTCTTCATTTCTTTAGGTCTTTAACGTCTCTCAATAATCTATTGTAGTTTTATTGTGCAGATTTTTCGTATCTTTTATCAGATTTGTCACTATTTCATATTTTTGATATGATTGTAAATGTTACTGTAGCTTAATTTCAATTCCATTTATGTATTGCTAGTGTATGAAAATGTAACTGATTTTTATATATTGATCTTATTTCCTAAAATCATGCTAAACTTGCTCGTTAGTTCTAGTAGTATTTTTATGGATTCCATCGGAGTTTTCTGTATCAGTGGTTCTAAACTAGGGGTGGGTTTTACCCCCTGAGGGTCATGCAGTAATGTCTGGAGACATTTTGAGTTTTCATGCCTTGGGTTCAGGGCATGGGCAATAACACTGGCATCTAGTGGATAGAGGCTAAGGTTACTGCTAAACATCCTACAATGCACAGGACAGTCCTCCAAAACAAAACAAAAAAATTATTAGACTCAAAATAACTAGCAGAGATTGAAAAATAACTGTCCTACATAACAAACATATCATCTGCAAATAAAGATTTACTTCCTCTTTTCCAGTTCTCATGATTTTCACTTCTTTTTTGCCTGGTTGTGCTGGACTAATCTCCAATGCTAAATAGAAGAGGAGAGAGAAAGCAGACATACTTGTCTTGTTATTGATTCTACGGGGAAATATTGAGTCTTTCACTATTAACTATGATGTTAGTTGTAGGTTTGGGTTTTTTTTTTTTTTTTGTAGATGGACTTTATCAGGTTGAACACATTCCCTTCAATTTCTAGTTTGCTGAGAGTTTTTTAAGGAAGAGTTGTTACATTTTGTCACATGATTTTTCTGCCTTTATTGAGATGATCATATAGTTTTTTGTCATTAGTTTGATGATATGGTGAATTACACTGATTAATTTTCAAATGTTAAGCTATCTTCACTTCCCTAAGATAAATTCCACTTGTTCAAGATATTATTCTCCCTTTTTATATTGTTGGATTGGATTTGATGAAAATCTGTTTATAATTTTTCATCTATTTTCATAAGATATTTGTCTGTAGTTTGTTGTTGTACCTGTTATGTCTTTTTCTGGTTTTGGTATCAAACTAATACTGGCCTCAAAAAAATGAGTTAAGAAGTATTTTCTCCTTTTCAATTTTCTGGGCACTTTATGTACAATTGGTGTTATTTCTTCTTCACGTGTTGGAGAGAATTCATCAGGGAAGCCCCCGAGCCTACAGTTTTCTTTGTGGAAAGATGTTTACAGATTCTATGTCTTTTTTGGCATATGGCTACTCAGATTATCTATTTTTTTCTTGATGAGCATCCGTAGTTTGTTCTTTTCAAGAAATTTGTCAATTTCATTTAAGGTGTCAAAATTATAAGAGTAAAGTTGGCCACAATGTTCCCTCATTACCCATTTATTATCTGTAGATTTGTAGTGAGGTCACCTCTCATTTCTAATATTGGTAGGTTGTGTTCTCTCTTTGCTTCCTGAGCATGTGACTGGTTCTTGGAGATTGATAAAATTGGAAAACGTCTAGCCAGACTGTTTTCTACTTTGGTGATTTCTGTTTTGATCTTTATTATTTTCTTTCCTTTTACTCTAGGTTTAGATGCCCTTCTTTTCCAAGTTTTTTTATAACACAGAAAGTGAGATCATATGATTTTAGACTGTTCTTTCTTAATATAGATGCTTAGTGCTATAATTTCTTCCCTAAATACTGCCATAGCGCATCCCACAAATTCTAATATATTATATAGTTATTTTTGTGCAATTCAAAATATTTCTGATTTTGTCTTTGACCAATTAGTTATTTAGAGGTGCATTATTTAGTTTCTAAATCTTGAGAGATTTTTTACGTATCTTTCTTTTATTGATTCTTCATTTAATCTATCGTGGTCAGAGAACATATATTATCAGGCTTGAATTATGTTAAACTTACTGAGACTTGTTTTCTGGCCCCAAATATAGTCCATCTTAACAATCCGCAATAGCAAGCAAGCCTCCAGCCACAGGACAAGCATTTAAGGGTAGGCTTCTGTCCCTAAGAAAAACTTGACCATGCTCCATGTATACATAAAAAGAATATATATTCTGATGTTATTGGGTGGGGTTGCTCTGTAAATGTAAATCAGTCCAATTGGTTGAAAGCCTTGTTCAAGTTTACCTGGCCCTTGTTGATTTTCTGAGATCTTTAACATTGTGGTTTTCATCGAGTTTAGAAAAATAATTGTCAATTCTGTCTCAAAATATGACTTTGACTCCCCTTTCTTTTTCCTCGGGGACTCCAGTCACATGCATATCAGGATGCTTGAAGTTGTCTCACAGCTCTTTCTATTTTTAAGTTCCTTTTTTCTCAGTGGGTTTCGTTTCAGGTAGTTTCACTTGCTATGTCTTCATGTTTAAAAATCTGTTCTTCTGCAATGTGTAATCTGCCATTAATCCTATCCTGTGTATTTTTCATATCAGACATTATGGATTTTATATCTAGAAGTTCAAAGTTCCTTTTGGATGCTTCGTATAACTTCCATGTTTCTGCTTAACTTTTTGAACATATAAATACAGTTAAATGATTGTTTTATTGTCCTTGTCTAAATCTGTTATCTATGTCATCTCTTGATCATTTTTAATTGATTTATTTTTATCACCAGATGTCCTATTTCCCTGTTTCTTTGTATGCCCAGTAATCCTTTATTAGATTCCAAGCATTGTGAACTTTATTTTGCTGGGTGCTGTATTTTTTAAATTCCTGTAAATATCTTTGAGCTTTGTTTCCAGGCAGAGTTGAGTTACTTGAAAACAGTTTGATCTTTTTCTGTTTTACTTTTAAGATGTGTTAGGTGAGACCAGATCCGGGCTTGGTCTAGGACTAATTATTTTCCACTAGAGTCAAGACCTTCCTGAGTAGGCACACTATGCCTTATTAAATATGAGTTTTTCCAGTCTGGGTAGTAGTAATGGGCACCATTTGCAACCCTGCATGAGCACCCAGCACCATTGTCTCTAATGCTTTTAGATGACTATTTCCTGGCCTTGGGGATTTTCCTACCACACATGTGTTAATGAATACTTCGCTAACTACTGAAGAAAGACCCTCTGCAGATCTCTGGGATTCACTCTCTGTGTCTCTTTCTCCTTTCCACTTCTCTGTCTTGTAAACTGCAGCTACCTTGAACTTCTTGGATTCTTATTTAGTTTTTTCAACTTAGGAAGTTCAATAGGCTCCGCCTGGATTTCCCTGCCTGTGTCACAGGCTAGAAACTCCTCAAGGCAGTAAGCTGGTGTCATTGTAGCCCTCACCTCATTTGTTTCCCCCTCTCGGGGATCACAGTCCTTTATTGCCGAATGTCCAACGTCTCAAAACCCGAGTGTCATATATTTTGTCTGTTTTTCCTTCGGTTGTTTCAGAAAGGATGGCAAAATCAATCCATGTTTCTTTATCTTGTCCAGAACAGAAGTCTTTAACTACACTGTCTTTTAGATCTCACAACCACTTGGTAAGTACTAAATTAGTATTGAAATTGTGCCTATTTAATGGGAAGATAATTTGAAGGACAGAGAGGTTAAACTTGTTTAAGTTTGCATAGCTCTTAAGTGAATGATTCAGAATTCACACATAACCTCTGTGACACCAGGGTTCGTACTCAGAACCATCATAACGCATATCTCTCCAAGCTTGTTATATACCATGACCCTTGTGGGTTTGCTACCTATGACCAACCACCAATCAGCTTCACCTGAAGTCCATTCTAACCACACTCTGACATTCTGTGACTTCTTTAATTTTGGCTCATTCGAGCAATGAGCAGAGAGGGAGAAAGGGATCTGAATAGTCTCAGATCCCAGCAAGTGAATGAAGGTTGGAAAGGAAGCCCTAAGTAAGTGATACCCTAGTGGTCCCATCTGGCCATCTGCAATAGCAAACAGCCTCCCAGCCACAGGACTGCCATTCAAGACATCCCATCCACAATTTAAAAACAAAAAACAACAACAAAAAAAAAACTAAAAAAACTTGGTAAAATGAAAAGCAAGGCTAGAGAAAAACTTGGAGCAGGATGAAAAAAAATTATTGTTTTCTAGGATGGTTCACAGAACTGTAATTGGGCACAAGATAAAGGCAAGAGTTGTTCTCAGAACAGGTGTGCCATGGGTGAGGGGGTGGGTGGAAAGAGAAAATGAAATGCCAGAATTAGTACTAGGCACCATATCCTCGGCCAGAATAAAAAGGAAAATGATTCAGTGCTAAACCATCATAAGATGTTGTGAGTTGGTTTGAGTCCTTGATCTAGGTCAGGATCTGAGAACTCAGCTAAGAGGAAGACAGGAAGAAAGAGAGAAGACCAGCTGTGGAGAAGTAGAAATGACCCTGCCATGGTCACTTGGGGAAGCTCCGTGGAAACATCTGCCTTGGTGACAGAAGGTGAGGGAAATAATGCAGTCGAGGATACACAGGTAAAGAGTGCGTGCATCGAGAGCAGCTCCGTCCACGAGGCCTTGGTGACAAGTTTATACCCACAGGGTTGCGAGCATGGGAGGAGGCACTTTTTCTACAGAAGATATGCACAACTGATGGAGACCTGCAAGGCCTATGATATGGCCAGAGTTTTCTGACTTGGGATGGTTCGGGGGAGAAGGGACCCTTAGAGCTGCCTCGATTCACAGAGACCAGCAGTGAAGGTTCATTAGTCAGACCAGCTCCCAGGCCAATCTTCCTTCCAGGCAGTGGCAATGAGGGATGAATGAAGGGCCACGAACCCCAAGGTTGTCACTACACAGCTTGGGGAATACGGTCTGCACACCTGGCAGAAGAAAATTAAGGAGTGCCCTTGTAATTTCGGGAATGTTTGACAAACGATAGTGGCATTCCTCAAGGTCATTTCAGGGCTGGGTTATTCTCATCCTTCAGCTCTCTGCTCAAATGCCTTCCTCAGAGAGGCCTTCCGTCACCATCTCTTCTCCAAAACCTTCTCGACCCTTGCTCTCTGACTCCTCAAGCTGCGTGTGCATAACATGCAGCCGAGAGCATGGGCCTTGAAGCCAACTTGCCTATATTTGAATCTGATTCTGTCACAAACTTGCTCCACAGATTTGAGCGACCTACTTACTCTTGCCTGTCTCCACTTCCTGTCGATTGAGTGGTCATAGAACTACCTACCACATAAATAAATATTGATTGATGAAATGAAGAACACGTTTGTCCCTCCCGGGGGGGGGGATCATATACCTGTGACCAGCAGGAACCACATTCTTAACTGATGTATCTCTACGGAGAAGTAAGGATGGAAATAAGGGCTGCCGGGTTGTGGTCCCCACACCTCCCCCCGCTTCTTGCTGGCACCCTCAGTGCCCACTGGCTCTCATGGGGCTTGAAAGAGCTGGTTGTTATTCCCTGTGGCCTCCAGGATAGTCCCATGCTACTGGGCTGAGGGAAACAAGCCTCATTTTCCCAAAAGAAGCAGAATTGCAAAATAAATAAATAAGAAATATACCCTTGTATCTGTGTGTTTGTTTGAGAATCTGGATTTGCATATTCTACCGCCATAATGACGGGGGTGAGCGAGGCTTTGGAGCCAAGTTCCCATCTTTATCTGGATTGCTTGGGAGCCAGCCTGGTGGGACAGTGAGTGAGCAGAACCACAGTGGGTCTAAGAGTCCCTTATGAAACACATGGCCCAGGATCTGGGGATCCACATTTTCTTTTACATAAATGTGGCCTTTCTTCGGGCTAATCTGTGCCAGCAGGTAGCTTGGCATTGTAGTAAAGCACCAGCATTTTCCTTGACTGCCTCCTCAAAACCTGGCCACAAAACTTGCCCCAGGGTGGGCCCCAGGCTCCTGGCAGAGCTTTCGACCACAGAGCTCAATTTGCCCTCTCCATGCACCGTCCCCTTCTTCGCTTTGAAGAGTAGAGTTTAAAGAACAACATAAAAAGCCACTCTGATTTGCCTATCCGTGGATGCTTCTTGGAGGCAAGGCGTGGGCTGGGTCTTTCCCTTTACGGGAAGGCTTGGTGGTGTCATTACCCTAACATCTGTGCTGAGTCCCGGTGGCCCCAGAACCACAAGCCTCAGCCACAGCTCCCAGGCCCAGAAAGCCAGTTAAGGGAAGTCAGACTGTGTGTCTTTTAGACCTTGTAACGGTTCTTTTGAGTATTTCGTTCCTCTCTCCACGGATATCTACGTCTCTATGTTTCTCCTACATATTTTCTCTTTGTTTCTGTTGGATTGATAGCTTCCGATACCCTTTTTTCTCCTCTCAAGTCTTTCAAGTCTCCTCCTTTGCCACCACTGTACTTTGACATCTGGACCCAGCAGCCCAACACAGCCCAGATTTAATTTTTTGTCACTTCCTCTTTGCCTACCATCTCTTCAGGGCAGCTAAGCGTGTATCCCCTTCTCAAACACTCCACATCCTTGTTATACCTCTCGGTTCCTTCATCATCCCATTTCCTCTGCTGGCATTTTTTTTTTACCTGATATACTTGTCAAAGCTCAATACGCCTGGTAAACTTGAGCCCAAATGGTCATTTCCCTGACTCTCCATAACACTTTATCCCTTCCCATGTCGGTACTTTACGATTATAGTGTAATTCCTTACAATTTTCCTACTGGAATGACTGTTCCTCCAAAGAAGGGACCATGTTTCATCTCTCTTCATATCCCTTGTTTCAGGTATGGGGTGCAGTTACTAGTAGGTAGCCAGTTAATAAAATAGTAGATACTCAACAAGTGAATGAATGAATGAGATAACTCAACAAGTGAATGAATGAATGAATTCCCCTGGAACTCTGCCGAGTACCAGATGCTTTCCCCGAAAAGCACAGTGCTCCTAGGATTCTCAACAAACCCTTGCCTCTCTGCATGTAGCATCCTGAAGAAGAAAATCTCACTTATAAACATTTTTGAGCTTTAATTTTTCACCTTATTGCACCCAATATTAGTCTTGCGTGTAGAGTACAAATTGGAAGGTGATACAGGGGGTGTCCCTCAAACGGACTGTCCCCATCATTACTGACATTTCTCCACCAGAAATCACCTGTACTCTTAGCACTTCATCCTTACACGTGGCCCTGCTAGACTGCTTCTTTCAAAAGTGGATCTCCTGCTCTCAACAGATGTCAAATGTGAGGAACGTTGCCTTTTAGCTGGGCAAAAAAGATTTTCATAGTAGAAAGGGGGCAGTTGCCAGCCCTCCAAAAGAGCAAACAACTCATTGCCCTGGAGGACCCCAGGTCCACATGACTCCCACCTTCCAAGCATAATTCTTGTTAGTCCTTACTTACTTTTAAGTCTGTATTAACCACGGAAGACCTCGGTTCTCTCACCGGCCCCATTTAGTTTCTGCAATGTCATCATGTTATTCCATTATATAACATTGGCCATGCCCCTGACTCCCTTTCAATGGAAAGACCAGGTTCTATCATGTGGCTGCTCCTCTCCTGGCACTTTGACAATGAGCCCGTCTCGAGACTCACTATTCCTCCCAGATAGCTGAGGGCAGCCCCAATTTACACATGTTGTCCCAGTGTAATTATTAATAACACCCCCTTTCATTCTTGTAAGTGTCACCGTGTGGGTGATAAATTGTATGGTCACCCCACCCATCTCTGGTTTTTCCTACTTCCGTCTTGGAACTGGCTCACTTATCACTCACTTGTCACACCCACCTTGTAATATGCTGAGATAGGACAATTCCTGCCCTGACCTACTTCTGTCTATTCCATAGCATTTGGGTTCCTGGGCAGAGAGTCAGTGAATATGTTAGAAAAAAAAATTCTAGCCTTCTGTCCATGCTCCACAAACAAGTATGTCCAGACTCAACACACACACACACACACACACACACACCACACCACACCTTCTCAGTTGAAACAACATTAGCATTCTGTTTTTTAACAAAGAGATATCCATGTAGTAGGAAGGGAGGGCGAAAATTGTCTGGCAGCATTATAATGATAGATGTCAAACGGTGACATAGAAAAGAATCATAAAGGACCACAAAGATAGGGCTAGCCAGTGATCAAACCCTTTTCATCCAATGGGATGCCATTTTCCTTTCAAACCCCACACTATAAAGGGAAGGGATATTTTTCCACAGACAGCAGCACAAATAATGCTCACAAGGGCTTTCCAGCAGATGCTCATTACCTAAGCTGGCCACCAAAGAGTTCCCACCTAAGTTGCAACCCATGAGCTGCTCACCTCAAGCCAAAAGGGAACATTTGCCTGTTAGCAGTGTTTCATCAGTGTAGCTTCCCATTCTGCCTCCTCTGAAACCTGCAGAAGCCTAGAGGCGTTTGATCTGTTAAGCATTTTTTGCTGAAAATAGCCCTTATTTAAAATGGCTTCATTATACCTCCAGAATGGCCCCAGATAGCACTCCAGGGTTACAAGCTTTTCTGTGAATTCCAACTTGGTGTGGGTAGCCATTCTCTAAACATTGCTGAAAATCTAATCCTTCCAAGAAGGCTTCTCTGACCAAGGCTTCTCTGGGCTCAAGGTGAGGTGCCTTTTTTTCCTTCTAACAATCACTTCTAGCCAACGCCCCCTTTGAGTATTCACCTCAACACAGATAAATACAGAAATAATTCTGACTTCAAATCCAACCAATGCGGAAGAGGATCTTACGTCCAGCTCAGCGCACTTTTCTGAATGCCAGAGCTTCTCAACCTACGCATGCATGAGTTGCTGGTGTACCAAAGTATCGATACTCAGCTCCTGAGGTAGCCAGGCTGGGACCTGAAGCAGCCAGAACTCATAACTAATTTTCTCAAGGATTAAGCAGCCTCGTTGGCTTTACTCCATCGTACTATCCAATATTAACATTTACTATGTGTGCCATGGCATAAAAAAGATTAGGAAGCATTGGCATGGATCAACACATGGCCCTAAAATCAAATATGGACGTTGAAGCGAATGAAAAAGAAAAATTTGTCATCGGTGTGAAACTAAACAAGTCAAAAATAACAGCAGTGGATAGAGAAAAGTGGATGAATACTATAAAAACGTATCAGTTCTTTGTTTGTTTGGTGCTGAAACCCAGGAAAAACATATCCTTTCTAAACAGAGTTATGAATACCTTGGATGGTAACACTGAAAATAAGCCCTATGCTGTCCATTTGGTCACTGAATCTCATCCTGTCTCCCTTTCATTATTGGTCAGACTTGCACCACACTGCCCCCTGATATCACATTCCCCCTGATGCCAACCAAGGGATACAACAGGAAGGCAACTTGCTGCAGAGAAAGAGTCCTAACCTGAAAATTAACCTGTCTCTGCTGACAATGGTGAGGCTGTGGACAAGTCACAACCTCTCCTGGTCTCAGTCTTCCTATCCTTTCACTTAGGGTTGATTTAGTCCTTTTAGTACTGAAATCCTATGACTGTTGGACCATTTATGACTATCACTATGCCTGGAAGTAAAAATAAGTTGTGAGAATATTGGGTTTATTAAAAATAAAAACAAAACTCTATCATTCCACGTAGAGCTACTGCACTAATCCAACCTACAGTAAAGACGTAATACAACAACGGTAAAGACTTCCAGGGCTCACCCATGGACAATTCTCCCCTCCTTCTAGGCATACAAGAGGGTTTTAAGGTTATACTCCCTCAACCACTTGTAGTTAGGCAGACCGTGGGAATGGTTCTGGGCAACAGACTATGATCAGAAAGGATATGCTGTCCTTCCGAGTCAAAGAACTTCATTGCCAGTGAGACACTCTTCAGCAGACTCCTCTTCTGCCAGGACTATTGATGAATCCATGTGTTCTGGATGGTGCTGTAACAAACTTGTGCTCCAGCAGCCTGGGTCCCTGAGTAGCCGTGTAATGTAGACCCCATCCTTGACTTTCGTGAGAAATACACTTTGGTTTTTGGAGACGTGGGAATCGTCAAACACGAACCCCACCCAACCACCCAACTACACCCACTTTCCACTGTTCTTTTTGTTTGGTTGTGGGTTTTTTCTTTTCTTTTTTTTTTTAGCGAACAAGCCCCTGGGTGAAATAGAAGAAGAAAAGGAAAACAGTTCAGGGCCCTGTATTTTTATTTGTTTGCTATGTTGAGTTGTGCAGTGATCGTAGAGTGAAATTGAGGCTACCACTCACAATATGAGCTGATGATTCTAATAACAATAGAAAACTCACTGTTTGCACTAGGACCACCAGAAGGAAAAAATATAAAAGAGGAAGAAGAATGTCATCATATTTTTTATTCTTGCAGAACACTCCTCTTTGGCCCCCATCGCCCAGTGTCATGCTTTTGACCCTCTCCCTAGTGGAGACCTGGAGTGGCCCTGATACATTTGTCTTTTGCTTCCCTGCACTTCCATTATGATGTGGAATTCTAATGTCAGAGCCCCCATCAGCACCTCTGCTCAGTGGTTCGAAGTGGGTTGAATTGTAGCCGGCGGCAGGGGGTGATAAATGTAGCGTGAGCTGCCTTTCCCCCAGCAAACTGCAAATTGCCTGAGCAGTACAGCCCACAAAAGGTTCCCGTGGAGTGAATTTATCTTGCATTGTCGAGTGGAGAGGGAAAGAGGAGAGACCAGGCATTCTATTTTTGCAAAGTCACATTCGATCTTGTTCAACGTGCAGGCCACACATCTTTTAAAGGGGGCTCCAATGGAAAAGAATACCAACCCAGGAATGTAGAACAGATAAAGGGATTTATTTTTAACGCTGTTGGAGTTCACAACCGTGTGAGCATTTCAATTTCAAGTCACTCGCTCTTGAATAATAATAATGTGTTCTGCTGGAGTGCGTGTTATGTCACCCAATAACTCAGGATGGAGAAGACCATGCCATGGACCAGAGGACACAACCAACAAAAGGCAAGCTCTTCTTTCCATCATATCACCTATTCGTTCAGAAGAGGAGAGCTTTGCTTCTACCAGCAGCTCGAGTTTTCCTTGATCGTTGCTTCTGGGTTGGCATGCCTAAGTAAATTATTTCCTTCTAGACAAAATTCCATTAATACTTCATGGATCTGTCAAGGCAGCCACCATTTTGGAATCTTCCCAAGTGTTGAAAAGTAATAAGAACCTTGGTATCTGACTAGCTTCATTACACCAGGCTTTAGAATGAGGTCTTCGGGGCAGGTCTTTCAGATAAAGATCTTTCCCTGTCTCCTGGAACAAGTGATAACAATAACGGCTTTTCGCGAGAAAGCCAGGGTTGTCATAGGACTTCATAACATTACCCTAGCCACTGGTCAGAAGATATTCTAGTATATGACTCTACTGTCTTTTTTTGTTTTAATGTTTCAGATAAGTCTGGTGGGGGGAGGTGGTTATTTCGTTTTCCTTGCTATGGACAGCATCTTCTTCAAAGCATTGGCCAAATCCTCTCCCAGTTTTCTAGACCCACCAACTCCATAATTACTTCCCTGACAACTCTGGCTCACAGAGATTTCTCTTCCACCACAGACTGAGTACTTATGGCCTCAACCACTGTCTTGACCCTCGTTATAATCACACGCAATCACCCTGGCATCCCACACAGCACACGTAGTAGGAATAAAACCTAAAAGTTCTCAGCTGGGGTAGCAATTAATATGGTGGCAGTTGATGGTGGGGGCTCTGGAGTTGTAAAAATCAGGCTCAATCCAAGGTCCTTTAATTACTGGCTTGGGCAAGTTAGTGAACCTATTCATATTTCAATTCCCTCATTGTAAAGTGGAAATAATGATCATAATATCTACATCATAGGGTCATTGAAAGGATTAAGTGAGATAATGCCTTTAAAGGGCTTAGCACAATGTTCAAAAATATTTGTAATCCCTAGCAAGTGTTAGTAGCTATTATCGTCCTTAATTATAATTTATGGACACTCCCTTTGTTGTGTTACGACCTGCTACCCACAGCTCTTTTAACTGGAGCCTTCTGAATCATAGCAGTGACTTCACTCCAGAATTTATTATTTCTAGGGTTGGATTTATGGAAAATAAAGGCAAAAGTTTCTTGTTACCATATTCTGTTACATTTGGTTAGAAGAATGTCTCTGGGAAATATGAGTAAAATGATAACATAAGGAAACCATCCAAGGCAGAGTAATCAGAGAAATTCCTGGCCAAAGCAAAAATTACTGAGTGTTCCTAATTCAGACAGGACTCCTGAATTCAAGTTGTTGCCTAATTGAATTGGAAAAGCCATCACACAGATTATAAAGCTCACTTTCATAAATTCTGCACATGTGCTAAGAGACGAGACAACTCACCGGCCCAGCGAGCTGCTCACAGGTAGGTTGTTTTCCAAACCCAACTGAGCCACCCAGGAACCCCAAGGGAGATCATTTTCTACACGATGGGTTTGGAAAACAACCGTAATCAAAACAATTCTGTTTTTTAACTTCAAGTTAGAGGCTCTTCCATGAAGACCATTCAACCCCCAAGCAAGGTATTGTGCTGTCTATACTCGCCGAGAAGAGAATCTCTCTATCAATTACCCCAAATTAGCTAAAACTCTGGCTCCAAACACCAGTTAGTCCGGCCGGGATCTCTTCACTCTTAAAAACAACAGATCTCCTTTATTCTCACCATCTCAAAGCCAGAGAACCTGACCCCCCCCCCCCCCCCCCCCCCCCGCCCAGAGATTACATCCTGCCATCTGCTCCAGAACCCTTCACTCTCACCTGCAGGGCCCAGCCTCGAGGGAGCTTGCCTCTTGAGCCATGTGGTCATTTTGAATTAATGATTTCCAAAGCAATAAACGTTAACCTGAAAAATTTTACAAACAAGAATGCAGAACAACAGGAAAAATACGCTGCCTTTTGGGTGGGCCAGAAACCACACACAGACGGTAGCCTATTTGCAACCTTTCAAAAATAATATGTCAATAACCTTTATAAGTAACAAGGTTAAGAATTAAGAAATGAAAAAGAATCCAGCTGAGTTACAAAGTGAAACTGTTTCATTATTTTGATGGTGCTTGAATCTACCAATTTCTAACTCCACGAAATACTTTAGTAAATTAAATCCCTTTCGTTTTTCAGCTATGAATCATGCTTTCTGTACATATAAGAAAATTCCATTTGTCAATTTGCTGGCAGACTAGCCCATTTATAATGGTCTTTGCCCTGCACAAAAGTGACTTGTGTGGCTCACCCATGTCTCCAGTTGTTTTTCTGGTAATGCAGACAAAGTGACAGGGAGTCAGATCCTCACCTCTCTGATACTTTCCCCTGTGAGACCAATCGATGGTGAGGCCATAGACTTGCCCCCCAGGGTCACAGATTGAGGGACACCGGGACGTAACCGGACCAAAACCAAATCTACAACCCTAATGACGGTGATATTCTCTAAGCAATGGGGCTAACTATTGTTCAGGAGTGATCAAGACTAGACCAAGGCAGGGCACCATTGCATGGCAGGGATGCTTATGAGGCACCCCAGTGTATAACAACTGTGTGTGTTATCTGTCAGTGATTCTCTCCCATGGGCAGAATCTTCCCGCCCAGCTCATAGTAGGTAAGCAAGTTTAAATATTAGACCTATGGGGGACTTGGTTTTGATTTTGTGGGGATGAACATAAGCTGTGAAACACTGGGAAATATTATTCAGGCAAGTCACAAAATATTAATAGGCAAGTCACAAAAAGGGAAAGGAAAGTCTGGACAGCTAATGAGTATATGGAGTTATACTCTACCTCCTTAATAATGAGCGAAAAGCAAATTAAAACAAAACATAATACTTGATGTCTATTATATGGTACACATTTGAAAGTAAACAAAAGTAGCACCTGCACCAGGCCCTGCTCTGAGCAAAACTCATTAAATCCTCCTAATACCTTATAGGGAAGATGCTAGTTAGAATCACCCTATTTTACAGTTGAGGAAACTGAGGGATAGAGACGTTAAGTATTTTCACCAACGATTACATAGCAAAAAAAGTGGCAGAGCCGAGAAATAATATAAAGCACTGTTAGGGATGTGGTGAAATGGACATTTGTGCACCTGCTCATGGGAAATCAAACTGGAACAGACATTCTAGGGTGCAATCCAGGAACACTTAGTGGGGGGAGATGTGCTTCACCTGATCACCTAGCAACCCCATTCGTAGATGTATATATCTCATGGAAATTTCCACACAGGACCATAACGAGATACAGACATGGATAATTCACTGCAGTTCTGTTTATATAGGCATCCAAAGCTAGGAAAATGGCTAAATAAAATTAACGTATTTAATATATGTATATGAAGGAATGCTACATATTGGTTAAAAATAATGAACAGGAGAGATTTAAAAATGCGATTTCAAGTCAAGAAAAGTAAGATTGAAGGCACAAAATTATCCCCGTAATTTTTTTAGTACACACGAACAACCCCATTTCTTCAAGCTATTCTTGTAAATAAGCAAATGAAAGTTGAGTCATAATAAGAAGCAAAATTATGACTTACAAAAGATCCCACACACTAATCCCCAAAAGCACGAATATGTTAACTTACATGGGAAAAGGGACTTTACCGATGTAGATAATTTTATTAACCGCGTGACCCTAAAATAGGGAGATTATCCTGTATCGTTGTGGGGGTGGGGGGGAGGGGAATCAAGTTCCCCTGCAAATCAGAGAAGAAAAAAGAACAGGAAGCTGGAGAGTTTCTAATAAGAGAAATTCTAAACACAGAAGGATTCAACACATCGTTGCTAACTTTAAGATGGAGAGGGTTTTGAGCCAAGGAATGCAGTGGCTTCTAGATGGAAAGAATGACTCACCAACAACCAACAAGCAACAACCTTAGGGAGCTAAGAAGATTTCCACCACCCTCCCCCCATCAAGACCCCCCTGGTGAGAACTGGGGCCAGCACCTACCTGCATTTCAACCTAGTGAGACCCTCAGCAGAGAAGCCAGCCAAGTTTGGGGAACCTACTGAAGCCATGAGATACCAAGTTTGTGTTGTTTAAAGCTTCTGTTTCTGGTAAGTTGTTATAAGGCAGCAATAGAAAACCAATAGAGTCAGCAAGATTACATGTGATACACACGAGTCGGTGCCTCTAGAGGAAGGGGTGGAGACGTGAAGAGAGGGAACCGAGAAGCAAAAAACAATGGAATGGATAACAGAGGGTGATACGAATATCGTGTCATTGAGGATGCTGATCAGCTCAGGTCTGTGAATCTGAGGTCAAAGAATATTATGCAAGAAAAAATACTTGGTGCTCATGTTTTCAGTCTCCAGGATTCTGAGGCTTGTTTTGCTGGTTCTCTCCTTCTCCAGTTTCATACTGGGTCCTTCTGTCTGCACTTTGATATCACAACAGCCCAGCCCATGAGTAGTAGACTTCATTCCTCTTTCTAGCCTTACCCCCAACCACACACAATTTCAGAGGGTCCCCTGCTTGGTCTTCCAAACAAGTTCCACATCTCTGCTCACAAGTAAATGTGGACAATTAGAGTGAGGTTTGAGTGATTCGAAGTCAAGGCCTCTGTATGTTGTGGCTTATAAAATGTAATCCACTGAAGCTTCTGGCTGGATATCAGGTACTGTTTCTTTTCTTTTTTTTTTTTAACATTTATTTATTTTTGAGAGACAGAGAGAGGCAGAACGTGAGCAGGGGAGGAGGAGAGAGAAAGAGATACAGAATCCGAAGCAGGCTCCAGGCTCTGAGCTCTTTGTTAGCACAGAGCCCGATGCGGGGCTCGAACTCAACGAACTGAGATGCCATGACGCGAGCTGAAGTAGGACGCTCAACCGACGGAGCCACCCAGGCGCCCCTCAGTTACCGTTTCTTAAGAGAGAGAAGGGCCTGATGGTTCCACTGAGCAATGGCTAGGCGCATGCATTCGCTTGCACATGCACATACATGCACACAGGCATCCCCACAGCTACCAAGGCTGTCCAAAAGCCCAAGGGCAAGGAAAATTCTATCTTGGCTTTCTGGAATCGCCAGAAGAAATCTCTGTTCTCAGCACTCATGAGGTGACTTCTGTCTGTCAAATCCAGAAAAATCTTACGAGCTCTGAGCCCTCCGTTGATTTGTGCCTCAATCCCAGATAGAGAAAGCAACCCGGAGCACCCGTCTGATCGCATTTGTGACAGTAATTATCCAGGAATCAGACACCAAGTCATTACCAGTGAATGAATTATTACTAGAAACAGTTAGTGTCCAATAATGAAGTTAATGGGAGGTAATATGACAGTCATTAGACTGACATGGCTCTTTTCATTGTTGAGGAAAGAACAGCCATCAAGGGCTGGCAACAGGCAGGCAGGCTTAATCTGTGTCAGGCGATGTTTACGACGCACCTCCCGGACTCTGTTCTTGTGGCCTCAGGAATGGGCCGAGCTGCGAGTGGGGTCTGTAGTTCCTGTGGGAAGTCAGCACCGGCCGGTCAGAAGAGAGCTCCCTATGCTTCCATAATGCTGAGAACCTGGCAATTCTCGGGCCTCACACAAGGCTGTGTCTTTGCAAAAGCGCTTACCTCTGCCCACATCTTTTCTTTCAACTTTAGAATTGCTATGCTTCCTTCCATCCTTAAAAGTAATTCCAGAGAACACTTTCTATTAATGCTCCAAGAGGATTTGGCCGCCCCCACCTAGGAGGTCCCACGGTGCCTCGTTTAAACATCTCTTGTCTTTTTCCAACACTGTATTCTACGGACATGTGAACCTTGTCTGTGCTTCTTGTCTCACCCTCAGAGGCGGGAACCATGTATGGGTTCCTCATCCCTGTATGGCCAGCACCTAGCAAAGTACCCCTAGGTTCCCTGCAAACGGCTGATGTCAGCATAAAGGAAGGGAGGAGGGGAAGGAAGAAAGGAAGAAGGGAGGGAAAATAGAAGAAGGAGGAAGAGAGGAAGGAACCAACTTTCTAATTCGGACTCCGCCAGGTCTGACTGACAACCAGTCATTTAATCCACCTCGTCCTAAATCTCTTCATATTCCACAGGAGGGGGATCATCCTCACTGCTCTGACGTTATGGGCTGAGGGGTAGATAAATGAGATAAAGTGGATACAGGATAGCACTCTGGGCTCGGATGAAAGAATTTACAAACACAAAGGATTTTTATCTCCACGTTGGACCGGACGCAGATCAGATCTTTCTGACATCGTATAAAAATATCCTTCAGAGTGATTCCACGCCTCCCTGTGCGTACCTGTGTGTATTCATTGATGGGGCTGAGAACACACAGATCCAGCCTGACTCAGCAGAAAGAGCCAGAGCTGCAGGAGTAGCCAATGATCCGCCTGCTCCTGGAGAGTTTTCTTTTCCCTTTCGCTCCATTCACTGCAGTTGGTACAAAGTGAAAATCTTTAAAGCAAAATCTCTAGTTAATGGCAAACCTTTTGGTGAGACAGAGAAGAAGAGGGGGCAAGGAAGGGTAATGATACTTCCTCTGTATTGGTGCTTGCTTATGGTGGGGTGCATCTGACAGCAGTTCCCTGCAGGACCACAAAGTAAGACCTCGTTTTCCAGCCGATCCACTGAGCCCTGGGATTTGAAGCCACAGAATTCCCCTGAACAAGATCCTGAAATGAGGAGGCTCCAGGGTCTTCTCGGGAGCCCGAAGGGGCTGAGGAGCCAGAGAACAGAAGACGTCCTGTCCTCTTAACCCCTAGCCATCAACCTGTAACGGGAGCTTTCTGACTGCCAGGCCAAGCGAAGGATGAAAAGCAACAAGCCCTGAACCCTTTAGAGCTGCATCCCATGCCATGACATTTGAAAAGCAGAGGCGAGGGGCGCCTGGGTGGCTCAGTCGGTGAAGCGGCCGACTTCGGCTCAGGTCATGATCTCGCGGTCCGTGAGTTCGAGCCCCGCGTCGGGCTCTGTGCTGACGGCTCGGAGCCTGGAGCCTGTTTTCGGATTCTGTGTCTCCCTCTCTCTGACCCTCCCCTGTTCATGCTCTGTCTCTCTCTGTCTCAAAAATAAATAAACGCTAAAAAAAAAAAGAAAAGGAAAGCAGAGGCGAATGTTTTCTTGAACACCAACCGGGTTCTCCAGAGAAACAGGACCAGTGGATGTGTTTGTTGGGGGTGGGGGCAGGTAGTAGAGAGAAAGAGAGAAGGAGAGGCATTTTTTTTTTTATAAGGAACTGGCTCACACAACTATAGAGACCAAAAAGTCCCAGGATCTGCAGTTATTAAGCTGGAGAACCAGGAGAGCCGACAGTGTAGTTCCAGTCTGAGTCTGAAGGACTGAGACCCATGAGAGCCAATGATGTCAGCTTCAGTCTAAAAGCCAGCAGGCTCAAGGCTCAGGAAGAGCCCATGCCTCAGTCTGAGTCTCGAGTCTGGAAAAGACCCGCGTACCATCTCAAAGGTCAGCCGGGAGACCCACTCCATCTCACTCAGGCTCCTGGTTTTATCGGGGTCTTCAGTTGATAGGATGGAACCCACCCACACTAGGGAAGGCAATCTGCTTCCCTCAGTCTACCAATTCAGATGTTCATCTTTCCCAGAATCACCCTCGCAGACATACCCAGAATAATGTTTGGCCAAAAGTCTGGGGGCCCGTGGCCCAGCCAAGCTGATGCATAAAATTTAACCGTCACAGCTCAGAACTCCCTCCTACCAGGCCCCATACTGTGGCGGCACCAACCACCATGGGGGAGCATTCCAAGGCTAGGAGGGATTGGGATGTCCTAGCTCTGATACACATAGCATCTCCTCTAGATGCTACTGCCTCAGCAAACCCTAGCTGCTGCCATATGCTGTATGGAAGGTCACCTCAACACATAGGCTTCTTGAAGACGGGGGCCATGTCCATTGAACCTTTGCATTGTCCCATTCTCTATATTATTCATAGCACCAACAAAGAGCCTGATACACAGTGTACTTTGCTTTTAACACCAGTTCCCTTTCACTGCTCCTTCCTAGGTACTCAGCACCGCAGCCCAGATAACCCCTAGCCCTTCCTCGGCCAGTTCCCTTGCTCTGACGCTTCCTCGCCCTTGTCCAAGTTATTCCCTGGGCCTGCGATGTCCTCCTCAGCTCTGTATCTCCCACAGCCCAGCTTCAATGCTGCCTGGTAATGATAATGACCCCTACTCGTTGTGAGCTTATCCAGCGAGTTACCAGCCTGGTGACTGTGACGGTTAATTTTACGTCAACTTGACTAAGCTAAGGGATGCCTGAGGAGCTGCTAAAATATTATCTCTGGGTGTCTACGAGGGTTGTGGTTTTTTTTTTTTTTGGATGATATTAGCATTTGACGAGGTAAACTCAATAAAGACGATCACCCTCACCAATGAATGGTCATCATTCAGTCTGTTCAAGACCCAAAGAGGGGGAAAAAAAAAAAGCAAGAAAAGCGTGAATATCCTGCTCTTGGACAGCCATCTTTTCTTCCCCATGAACAGTGGCATTCCTGGTTCTCAGGCCCGTGGACTTGGACTGGGGCTTATATCCTCTTGGCTGCCCTGGTTTTCAGGCCTTCTGTCTTGCGCTATATCTATATCATCAGTTTTCCTAGGCCCCCGGCTTGAAGAAGGCAGACAGTGGAACTTCTCAGCCTCCATAATCACATAAGCTAATCCCACGTAAAAAATGTCTTTGTACATATTTGTCTGTATCCTCATGGTCCCGCTTGTCTGGAGACCCCTAGCTAACATCGTGGTACAATAGGATCTCATCCTAGCTGGCCGCTTCAGGACTGAGTATGGAGTGTGCCCTGGGCCAGATTTAGTCTCCCACGCTGGGTTGGGAGACAATGTGGTATTCCTCTCTGCCTGATTATTTTTCCTTGGTCCTAAGTATACAAATGCCCTTCTAGTTTCCCTGGGTTCTAAATATACACACGCTCCGGGGCTGAGAGCCAACCCCTGGACTCCAGTTTCTGCAAGCCTATGAAAGTGTAGACCAGGTAACACCAGGGGGTTGAGCAGGAAGCAGGGACCCACTGCCCTGACCTTTCCACTGAGTTTCTCTAAGAAAGACAACGGTCTCTTATAACCCAGTTCAGCTCTAGACAGGGAGCTCTTAGATGAGATCACTGTAATCTTCTAAAACTTGGCTAAATCAAGGCCAGAGATGGCCTTGCGGCTTCGATTTCTGCAGGGCTAAGGCAATTCTACAAAGTCGTCACAAGTACCCCTGGTCCTGCCTTGGCAGTAAACACTCCTTAGGTACTTGAGTGAATGGGTGATGGTATTAACTTTCCAGAAGCCAAGGGACGCCAAGGGATGGGCATGGGAGTGTTGCCATGAAAGCACATACCCTTGGAGTAGCACGAATGGCCCCAGGGTGGATGGTATCTCATCAAGTCCTCATCTGTGCAAAATTGCAAAATTGCTCCATAACTGCCTTTCCTACCCAAACCACTAAACAACATGACTTTATTTACAGCCGCAGACATGACTCTGGACAATGGCACCCTCTTCTAGGGTGACGGTGGTGCCTGTGACCCCAGCTCTGACGATGCTGCCTGCTTGGGCCATTGAATAGGGAGTTGGCATTGGCCTGAGACAACCCATTTGAAACGACTAGAGCATTAATTATGAGTAATTTGGAAAATGTCTTGGTAACTATGCGTGCATTGAGTGGAACCAATTAAACTGGTGAAGCCAGGCACTTAGGAGGCCAGGCAGCTGCTTCGCAGAGGGCTCAGGTGGGAAGGGAGCCGGGCACTGTCCACCCAGCACCTGACTGTCCTGCATTAGCAGGAAATGCCCTCTCACCGAGGCTGCCTTAGGCTGAGCTGGTGATGTTAAGCAGAAGGGGATGAAGCATGGAATGGGGTCTGAGAGGAGAAGAAAGCCCCCCGTTATTTTTGCAAACCTAAACACACTTCTAAAAGTACTAAGGCTATTACTAGCTATTATCTGACATTAATATACAGGAGCTGATAATGGAAAGGGGTTGCTGAACTCTTAGACTAAATCGACATATACTTAAGCAAGACACTTATTAAAAAAAAAAAAAAAAGGCAAGGCAATTAGCAAATCAGGTCAAATGTAGATGCGTCCCATCTAACCTACGATGGAATTTTTCAGCCCGGCTTGTGATCCACCAAGTTTCCTAGTGGGGAAAGCAAGTATTCGGCAGATAACTCTTTTACCAATGCTGTTACCTGCGCAGCAATCTTAACTAAACCGACATCTCCAAATCTCCAAGCTTCTAGGAAGTTATATTTCAATGAAATTCCTATTTCCTTTTCATTTTATGGCATACTTTGGGTACCGATGAATTGGTATCGTGCTTTGACCTCGTTTAGATTCCAATGTGTTTCATCCCCACATTTCGTAAGTCTTTGATTTTTTTCTCTCCTGCCTGTTTTCCAGTATGTGTTTCCTATAGCAGGGTTCAGCAACCATTTTCCTAAAAAGGGTCATCTGGTAGATATTTTAGGCTTTACAGATGATACGGCTTCAGTCACAGCAATTCAACCCTGCCATTGTAGCGCAAAAGCAGCCACAGATGATAAATCAACAAACTAAGCATGGCCGTGTTCCAATTAACCTTTATTTACAAAATCAGGTAGGTGCAGATTCGGCTCGTAGGCAATAGTTTGCAACCTCTGTCCTATAGGAACTGAGTAAGAGAGACGCCTGTCCAACCTCTATGGACTTCCATGTGCAGGCACACATTCCCTGCCACCATGAGATCTCACGCAGAGGTGGATGACCCACCCTGGCCCCAACCCTAATGATGACGCTGGCCCAGAGCCGTTCTGTTAAAGCAGAAGTCAGACCAAATCACTCCTCTGCTCAGAATCCCCAGCAGTGACCCCATCTCACTTAACATGAAGAATAAATGCGGGGCGCCCGGGTGGCTCAGTCGGTTAAGCTTCTGACTTCGGCTCAGGTCATGATCTCGTGGTTCGTGAGTTCGAGCCCCCGCGTCGGGCTCTGTGCCGCCAGCTCAGAGCCTGGAGCCTGCTTCGGCTTCTGCGTCTCCCTCTCTCTCTGCCCCTCCCCACCCCCGCTCGCTCTCTGCCCCTCTCTCTTACAAACGAATAAACGTTAAAAAGCATAAGAAAGAACAAGGCCTCCGCATCACCTGCACACTCCCACCCACTTCCCTCTGATCTCAGTTCTCTCCACTCTCCTCGCTGGCCTCCTCACGTTCTGCCAAGAGAGCCAGGAAAACGTCTGCTTGGGAGCTGTGTCTTTGTAATCCATTCTGCCTGCCATGTTCTTTCTCCAAAAATCTATCTGTCCCACTCTCTCACCTCCCTCAGGTCTTGGCTCAAGAGCTACCTTCCTGGGGAGGTCTCCTCTGTTCCTTCATCTTAACCCGACGTTGCATATCCCTTCTCTGCTTTATGTCTTTCCCCCGGCACTTACCGCTCCTTAGCATTACGTACGTGCATCTCCGCTCACCTAGCATTATATATATGTGTATATTCACTCACCTGATGTCCCTCCACTTCACCTGTGCACAGGCTTCTCAAGGGCAGTTCGCTTTGTTTACCGCAATATCCCCATTACCCACAACAGCGTTCAGAACATAATAAATATTTGTTAAATGAATGCATCCTGGCCCGTAATCCTAAGAGGACCCTCATTAAACGGAGGCATTTTAAATGAAATGAGCCTTCTCTTTTGTCTGAATACACACTCCCTTACTCCCCACCCTCAGCATCTGCCTGCCTGGGAAAGATTAGAAATTGTTATAGAACGCATATAAAGAAGAAGAAGAAGGAAGAAAAAACAAAACGAGGTAATGGTCAATTCTGAAAGTCAAAATCTAGATGGGGGAAGCTCTGGAACAACTGGCGAGGCGGGCTATTGTCTCACGACAGGATCGCTCCAATCTCTTTCTGCTTCTGCAGCGCTTGGACTCAATCCTAGGTATTTTTCTAGGCGTGAAGCGAGGGCCTGTCTGGTGGGGGAGGCGCCAAGGCAGAGGGAGGAAGATGAAAAGCCCACCCCTTGTTGGATTCTGGGGAAGGTAGGGAGGAAGGGGAGGGGGCACACAGAATAGCATGGGCTCCCCACTTCCCCTCTCTGGACTTAGTTACAGCAGAGAAGGAGGTACCTTAAGTAGAATGACAGGAGTACTCATGGGAGGGGCATCCATCCCGTCACTCTTTTGGAACTCTGCAAAGAATCTCGCTGGGGCGCCCGAGTGGCTCAGTCGGTAAATCAATGGTCAGACAATTGATTGAAGCTCAGGTCATGGTTCGTGAGTTTGAGCCCTGCATCAGGCTCTGTGCTGACAGCATGGAGTCTGCTTGGGATTCGCTCTCTCTCCCTCTTCCTCTGCCCCTCCCATGCTCACACACACGCTCCCTCTCTCTCCCTCAAAATAAAGAAATAAATATACTTAAAAAAAAGAAAAGAATCTTGCTAATAGGCAGTCTTCCACCAGCCAGCGATAACTCCTGAAGTATGGTCAAGCAGAGGGCAGCTCTGAGTAGGTTGACTGAGCCACCCGTAGTTCCTGGGTACTTATGGCTGCTGAGTTGAGATTCCCTGGATCCCCCATGGCAATGCAAGATGACCTCAGAGGAGGGGCCGGGAGTGAACCTTCCAGGCAGCCAGCTGACCACGGAGTGTGAGGCTCAGGAGTAAATGCCAGCGGGAGCCAAGGCGAGGTCAAGTCAGTAGAGAGCTCCACTGGACATGTGGGCTGAGGCAAGACAAATGACACCGAGTTGCACCAGAAGCAGACGAGCGTCATTAACCCAATGACTAGGCAGACGGGGAGCTGGAAGCCAGCACTAGCAGGAGAAACTAGCTTCAGGGCCGGGGAGAAATTCCTCACTGTAGCAGACTCGGTCTAGATCCGACCAGTCTTGTGGCCTGTTCGGAGCACATGGGCAAAGTCCATTTCTTAGCTCTCCCTTCAGTGCAGCTGAGACCTTGTGACCAGGTTCTGGTAAATGAGCAGTATTAATGTTCACCCGAGCACAATCCCTTTATTCATTCTCTTTCCCAGAAAAAAACACTAACATCACGTATTGGGGAGAAAAGGATGTTTTGGAGGAAAAACAAAACCAAACAAAGAAACACAAGGAGTCTGAATCAAAGTCACCATTTGGTGAAAAGCTGCCATTCTCACATCACATGTGACGTGAAGGGGAGACAAACTTTGTATTAACCCAATGAGATTGGTTTTTTTTTTTTGAGGGAGACTGTTTGTTATAGAAGCTAGCATTATTTGTCCTAATATATCTGCCCAATGCCACAATTCCCAAGAAAGAAAAAAGCTGTGATTTCCAGGCTTTCCCCTCCCCCGCCCCCTTAGGGCGAAATTAACACATTACCTGAGGGTTTTATTTAACTTTTAACTTTTAAAATTGGACTAAGGTTATATAAGACCGGACATCGAGTTAATTTATTCTCACACTAAGTGGAAGTTCAGGAGCAGGAACAAGTTAATTACAGACAAAAGTAAAATTTCATATTTCATTCTTTTGCACATCGGTGTTAAATTGGGAGTTAAATTTGTGATTCCATTATGCACAATTTGGAAGAAAGGTTTGAATAGCAATTCTACGATTCTAATTCTAGCTTCTGAGACCCTAATAGTGAAAGGACGGCATGGGTACAGGAAAGTATGGAAACGAGGAATGTGCACAGGGGTGATTCACAAGGCTTGGCTTTTGCGGAGTTTCATATGCATTTGTGATCTTGAGAAAGTCATTAAATGAATTTGAGCCTCATTTTCCTCGCGTTAAATGGAGATGATGCTACCTCTGTTGCAAGGGGGAGGCGCTCTATTGTATATAAATCACTCAGCCCAGTGTCTAGCAGGGCAGAACTGCAAGATGATTATATACTAAAACAACCATAAAAAAAAAAATCAACAAACACGGAAGCCAGAGAGAATTCCAGAGTTGAAAGGAAACTTTTGTGCTTTAGTTCCTGTCTCTTGAAGGGATGCCGTATTTTCCAGTGCTTAAGAAAAAATTTCTCTCCTCTCTAATCTGTGTCTATTTGTCTGTCTCTTCTCTCTCTGTCTCTGTCTCTCTCTGCCTCTCTCTCTCTCTCTCTCTCTCTCTCTGTCACACACACACACACACACACACACACTCACTCCCCGTATAACAATTGTACTGGTATTCAAATGGGCTACCGCAACCTTCTGCAAAACTGATCAAGTCCTAACTTGGAACCTTACACAAACTTGCAATGTGACATCATAACCTCACCTCCTTCCGAAGGGTCATTTGGGACAAGTTGCAACGCCCCATCTTCAATAATAAACAGGTCTATTTTCCCCTAAGTGGAATGTGATCCCATGTGACCCGTAAAGGGACTGATATCACTAAAGATGTATATGCAGAGAGTGGATGACCGCCCATATGAGGTGTTGGGACAAGGGGAAAATCATACATTTTTTTTCTGACTGCCTTTGATCTGCCCGGCTGTGAGGAATAACCTTCTGGTTCCTGCCGACCCAGAACCATTCATTGCTGAAATAGCTCATTCTAGAAGTCTATGGGGGCCCACTCCCCAGATAAATGGCACCAGCTGCATCTAGGGTAGAATTTGCTGCTAGGAACCCCCTGGGCACTGGGCTGTAGCCTTTTTTCTGCTCCCACTTTCAGTAGGTACGGGCTAAGTTCTCTTCTATCTGGTACTTGGTCCTTCACACCACTTCCAACACCCCTTGGAAGCTCAAACCCGAGCCCAACTGACCAGCAACTCTGCCCCTTGGCTTAGCTCTTTCCTAGAGAATGGCCCAGATCTATAGCCTCACCATGAATTTCAACAGATGTCCTTGAGAACAATGCAGTTATGAAGGAAGTATTACCCAGAAGCCACTCTGCAACTCCACGTCCCCGTGGTCTTGGAGTTTACCCTGGTCTAGATCCACCTGAAGTTCTGATTCGTCTTCCTCCTGGCCCGTGGTCTCGGCTCATGTCCCTTCCCTGACAAAAGCCACAGTGTTGCTTTTACAGCGTTGCAAGTACAAGGATGGAAATGGCCATGGAGCAGACGAACACGCAAGACCTTGTGCTGCCCACTTTCATCGGCGAGTGTATTTCTCAGTCTTTTTTAGTATATGGCATCCTCTCTAATATAAAAAAATTTACTTTGATATGACAGTATTTTGAGTATTTGCTGGTTGAAAAATACATAGTGACCAGGAGTTACTATGAATTCAATTATGTCTTTATATGACTTTTTTTTTATTTTAAGAGCACCTGGGTGGCTCAGTTGGTTGAGCGTCCAACTTCGGCTCAGGTCACCAACTTGTGGTTTGTGTGTTCGAGCCCCGCGCTGGGCTCTGTGCTGGCAGGGTCTGGAGCCTGCTTCAGACTCTGTGTCTCCCTCTCTCTGTTCCTCCCTCGCTCACTCTCTCTCTCTCTCTCTCTCTCTCTCAAAAATAAAGATTTAAAAATAAACACATGACTTTTTATTTTCTTAATCCCAACAGTATACACACACGCTCACACCAAATAAGGCACATGTACACATACACACACACACACACACATGCATATTTGAAAATAAGTTGCCCGAGTAAGAATAAAACACATACATTTTTTTTTACTCTTTCTGAAAGCAACGCTTAGCATATGGCATCTAGAATCATCTTTGGCTCTCTCAGAAGACCATAGCTTATAAGTAGATTCTTTACCACTAAGGTGGGGAATCAGATGAGTGGTGAGGGCCTCAGCTGGTTTCCCCACCACCCTGCACTTGGCCTCTGACATCTCCTTGCACATATCCAGGTTGTGCCCAATTCCCTCTCACTAATTAACTCCACCTTTTCTCCCTCGTCTTGAAACCATGTAAAAATGCAAGCAAGAGTGGCATTAATGCAGAAATAACCTTTATTGTACTTTGGTCTCTAGAAAATAATTTATCATCTACAAATGTTGGTATCTTCTTTATTATTTTAAAGGAACTCTATACTTCACAAGTGATTGTGGCATGTGGAGTTTCACAACAGACTTGAAACCACTGTATGCATGGTTCTCATAATGGCACAACATCATTTATCAGATGTCACATTTGCCTGGCAGGTGATTGCATTCACATCGTCTCACTTGATCCTTCCCATAACCCTGTGGGCAGTTTACCAGAGAGGAGACTCAGACTGAGAGAGGTTAACTATCAGCTCCAAGTTCTAGGGTGAGTAAGCGGTTTCAAACTCAGTTCCGATACCAAAACCCTTGCAGTTAACCATTATTCTTTACTTGGATTTCTTAGGATAGTCCTAAAGGGAAGGGGATTTTGACCACCACTAAATTATGTTGAGTTTCTGCCATTTGAACCCATTCTTGCTAGAGAGGGCTCAGTGAGGTCGGCTATTAAGATTCTGCCACTGATTAAAATTTGTAAAATACGGATCTGGGTTCCCACTGGGCCACTCAGAAAGTCCACGTGTTTCTCTGCCTGTTAACTTCGGCCACTTCAATGCAATGTGAGTAGTGATCCAAGTCAGGTTCTAGAAGCCAGACTGCCTGGCTTACAGTCTCGATGTTACCTCTGGGAAACTGACAAGGCCTGAGCGAGTTGCCTAACCTTTTCATGACTCAGTTTCTTCATCTTAATGCGAAGAAAAAAAGTACCTCCCTTATGAGTTAATATATGTAAGTGCTTAGTACTTTGTCTGACACCTGATGGGAACTGTAGAGGTCTCAGCCTTTATTTCTAGATACCAGAAATACCTCGCACTGAATATATGTCCGTCTTCCATCCTGAAACAAAAGGAGAGCCAATGAACATAGAGAGGGGACAAAGAGAGCTAGCATCCAACAGCTACGATCTATCTGGCAGGGACTGCGCCTCTAAACACTCCGTGAGGTGGGTTCTGCTCGAGGTGTGAACCCAGGTGCACGTCAAGTACTCGTTGTGCCCATGGCTCAGTGGCAAGATGAGGATACAAACCCAGATAATACCGTTCTAAAGGCTTCCATCTGATGCAATAACATGCGACAGATCTGTAATTTTAACCAAACTCAGTGACATTTGGGCAGAGACTAGAGAGAAAAATCGCATGAAGAAAAACATGGCTTTTTGCCATTTAAAAATACCAAAATGAGTACGTTACCCTTAGCATTTACAGTGCATTTCAACTATTCCTTTACATTGGATAACGTGTAGCATGAATTACAAATGAGGACTCACAAAATGCTGTACTTCCAGTCGGCCACGAAGTGGGCACAAACGATCCCTCCATCAACTAGCCCACAGTCTAATAAAGGAGATCAGAGAGTCTTACGAACGACTCGTTCCATTCCTCGTGGGTTTAATGGTTGGGACAATGACCATGGGAAGGATGATCAGAAGGAGAAGAAATTTTGAGCGAAGACACTGAAGGAGGACAGAAGGAAGCCGGGGAAGATCGGAGGGTGGTGACAATAAAGTTATCAGTTAGAATTCCTGAAATTTTGCTAGAAGCTCCGGCGGAAAAGCAGAAGTAGGGAAGATCTGGCTCCATTTCAGACTACAGATACCATTACACAGAAAGGTCAAGTGATTTGCCGAATATTTCAAGAAGCTGGCACATCCAAGAACTGAAGGTCCCTCCCGTGAGAGGCTCCGGGGGACCTCCCTCAGTTCTCCATGAGCATTTTCCAGGGCACAGCAGGAGTCAGGGCCTCCTTCCATGATGAGTTGGCCCACCGGTTATCCAGAGAACTAGAAAGGAGCCATATTAGTCTCCTGGGGCTGCCGTAACAAAGCCTCACATATCCGGTGGCTTAAAATAACATGAAGTTGTTCCCTCATAGTTCTGAAGGTCAGAAGTCAGAGGTCAAGGTGTCACCAGGGCCACTCTCTCCCTTAAGGCTCTTATGAGGAGTGTCCCCATGTCTCCTCCATCTTTTGGTGGCTCCAAGGGCTCCTTTGTTTGTGGCCCCTCCTCTGCCCCCATCTTTACACAACCGCCTTCCCTCTGTCCTGTAACTCTTCCTCTCGGAAGAAGAGAGAGGCCACCCGAAATCCAAGATGAGTTCATCCTGGGATCCTTTAACCAATACCTCTATGAATTCTTATTTTCAAACAAAATTACGTTCTTAGGTTCCAAGCGGACGTGGATGTTTGCGACGTCAACCCACTCTAGCAGCCATGAGAACCAACACGCAAGAACCAAATCCCAGGTTCAGGAGGGCCACCATGGTGCCTGGAATCAACAATGACAGCTCTCAGGTGCTCACCCTGGGGCCCCATAAGATCCGGTCTCCCACCACTCTGCTTTGCCAGCTTTGCCTCTCTGTACAGATCAGGCGGGTACGCTCCAAAGGTCACCATTTTTCAAGGAGAATAAAATTTATTTTGGACACATGCTTCATTGCACAAGAGTCTGAGGAGACAGCTCACACTTCCCTCTTCCCAGAGGGCTATCCTCAACTTGTGGTAAAACACTCTCCGGAAGCTGCTGATGGGGGATCCGTGACCTCCCATTGAACGCGCTGGCTAGAAAACATGACACGCAGAGATGGGGAGCAGGGGACGGAGGGGAGCAAGCCTCTGGGGCTCCATACTCAGTCTCTCTCGTCACCCTGAGTGACACAGACAGAAACCCCAAGAAAAATGGATCTTTTCTCCTCGTGACTGAGTGATGGCGTTGACCCAGGAACAGGTGGGCAGCAAGCCTGAGAATGCATTCCTCCAGAAAGATCCCAGGCTCAGAAGGGTTCCAATTCTTCAATCAACACCACACAGTTAAGCCTTCAGTTTTTCTCCGGTTGTTTAAGACAAGATGTTTTAAACTGAGCGTGTGCCTAGACTTTTGGGAGAGGAAGAGTCTCGAAAACACATATCAACTGTTGTATCTACTCACCCTACCGGAGTGGAGGGGGTCAACAGTGATTTTCAAAACTCAGAGATGCCTCTCACCCCAAAAAGATTAAGAACCACTGCGTTTCCCTTCTCCTCTTTGTGAATGGAAAATTCCTTGAGGGAGCTTTTGTTCTGATGGCCCAGATAGAACACTGGAGGTTAGGGAGGCGGCATGCAATAAACTCTTCGTTTGTTGATTGATTTAGCTTTGAGGCCAAAGATCTTAAGTCCCTTCCCCTGCTTATCACAGATCTTTTTGGAGAGAGCCTTGATGTAAATTATTGAGGTCAGAAGGGAAAAGTTAAAGTGTTTGCACCCAATAGTACCTGACATTCTATAAAACAGAACTGTTCACAGAGCAGACAATTGGCATTAGTGGTCTGGCTGGTCAGCATTTAATGAAACCCTTGGAGGCAGTTGCAAAGGAGGCTGGGACTGTCAATCTGTGTGCTGTGGGATTATACCGCTTGATCTCTATCTAGGAAGAATCACTGAAACATTAGGTAATTCCATGTATTGTTTCAGTGGCCTGATGGAAAAACGGTCCTGACTCAGTCAGCTCAGGTAAAGAGGAGAACCCTGCCGAGGGCACGGCCCTTTGATCTGTGTGTGTATGGCCCATGGGCTAAAAACGGGTTTTACATTTTGCAAGGAATCTAAAAATAAGAAGATAACCCTCCCCTCCAACAAAAAGCAAAATAAGCAAGAGCAAAGAATAAAATACTTACCATCTAGCCCGTTAGCGGAAAAGTGTGCCACACCCTTGGCCTATATTATAGTCAAACGGAACCTTGGCTCCCCGATCACCGTGTCAAAACCTGGGATAGTATAGGGTAGGGGGTAAGTCATAGGTTAATCATAGTGGAAGTGACTGAGTCTGAATCCCGGTTCCACCACCTACTAGCTAGTGACCCTGGGACTCAGACTTGTTATCTGCAAATTGTGGCTGATGAGAACATCTCATCGGTACCTTGTTGTCAGGATAACACAACACAACAATTACCCTCCTATGGCACTTAATAGACCAGCACACAATTGAGCTAGTACTCAATAAATCTCAATATTATTTAAAATGCATTTCATAAAAACACCTTTAGGCAGGGAGAGGAGTCAGAACTGATACATCCTAAACAGTCAACACTGCCCAGGGTTTAAATGCTTTTCGTGACTAGCACATTAAAAGTGTCCCAAGTCTTAGAACGACCTCAAAATGCTCTCTAGCCCATCTCTCAGCCTTGAAGCTGATACAAATCCAAATTTCACTGATGAGAAAACTGACCTCAGAGAGATTCATCAACTGAACAAAAGTCAATCTCCTCTCGTAATGTAGAGAAGGTATGTCATTTCTGCTCATTCAGGATGCGTTCATTCATTCACTCAACAAACCTTTAATAAGCAGCTGCCCCAGGCAAGCACTGCATGAGGCATTGGCAGTGGAGAAAGGGAGAGATAGACATTCCACCCCTAGTGAGAGGGACCAAGGAGGTCGACAAAGAAATAAATGCAAAATAGAAAGTGCTACAGATGCTAAAATAAGGGAGAAGATGGGCCTCTAGGTGGAGGAGGTACTCGCCAGGTAAAGCGAGCAGCACGTGCAAAGGCCCGGCGGTAGAAAAGAACGTAGCATATTCCAAAAACTTCGGGAGTTTGGCACAAAGTGAGGGGACCACGGGGAGGGTCAGCAGGGGCCGGGGCCTATGAAGCCGCGTATGATACTCTGAGGAGTCTGGCCCTCATCCCACGGCAGCTCTTCTTAGAATTTCAAGCAAGGCAACAACATGGTTTGCACTTCAGAAAAATCGCCCTGGGAGCAGCAGGGTGTGTGTGACAGATGGCAGGGGAGCCACCCGGAGGCAGGGAGCTCAATTAGGGGTCTGTTGCCAAAGGCCAGATAAGAGAGAAAAACCGCCTGCCAAGGGGCAGCGGCTACTAGAAAGTCAGCAAAGAGGTGGGAGAGCTAAGTGAGGCTGACGGTGGGCTCTGCAGAATTTCATATTTAGGTGGCGATATGAAAAAGGGGAAGGAAGCGTATAGGACGTGTCCATAGTTCGAGCCGAATGAGGAGAGTGGAGTGATTTATTCAAAGCGGAAGGGAAAAAGGACCAATGCAGTTTGGGGGGAAAGTTCACTGGGTGGGTTTGGGACCTGGGGGATTTAAGGGACCTGGGAGGCCTCCTGGTGGCAATATCTGGTGCGGGAGGACTGAGCCTCCGATGGAAGATCCAGGCTGGGGACACCCGTTGTGTGAGGAACCAAAACGCAGGAAACAGACATAGATGCAATTTTCATGTCAAGTAAGAACCGGAGAAACACGAGCAGTTAAGATGTTGATGAAGGAAGAGAACACAAAAGAACCTGCAACTGAGAAGAAAATGTTGAACATCTACCCAAAGTGCCGCCAGCCCCAAAGCCGGGGGGGGGGGGGTTGGTGGGCGGTGGCGGGGTGCAGGGAGGGGAACAAAGGCAACATTACCGATGGCCTAAGCGGTTGGGAATGGAAGGGTATTGGGTTTGGAAAAGAGAAGTTCGCGGTAAGACGTGTGAGACGGCCTCTCAGAGAGGCAAGATGGTTCGGGAGCCCGGACAGGTCGCTGAGAAGCACAGGGAGGAAGGCCTGGGGGCAGGGGACAGGACCCAGCCTTGTTGCTTCTGCCTTTTGTCCACTCTGCCATTTTTGTGTCTGTTTGCTTTCAACGGCAGAGACAGGCAATTTTCATAGGCTTTGGAAACTATAGCAGCAAAGAGGAAAATTCTGGAAAAGTGGAAGTGGAAGGAGCAAAACAGTGGATCAGGGCTTGCAAAATGGTGAGGGGGGGCGGCGAGAGCGCAGGCAGGGTCCTCCTCCCCTGGCCTCTCCTGTCACCCCCGTTCATCCATTCCCTTTCCTCTGAAACACCACTTTCAGGGGTCAACACTCCCCATCTTTATTTCCAACAGCACTTTGATTAAAAATCCTCGGGGCGCCTTGGTGGCTCAGACTTTTGCTCAGGTCATGATCTCACAGTCTGTGAGTTCGAGCCCGGCGTCGGGCTCTGTGCTGACAGCTCGGAGCCCGGAGCCTGCTTTGGATTCTGTGTCTCCCTCTCTCTCTGCCCCTCCCCCGCTTGTGCTCTGTCTCTGTCTCTCAAAAATGAATAAATGTAAAAACAAATTTTTTTTTTTAATAATAAATAAAAATCCAGGCTCTGGAACCATACTTTTTTGGAACCAAATGCTGGCTACACCACTCACTCATGATAGAGCTTTGAGCTCATTTCCTGTCCTGTGTGCCTCTGTGTACTCCTAAATGGGGATAACAACAGGACCTACGTCAAAGGATTATTGAGAACATTCAATAAGCTAAGGTTCATAAAGTGCATTGAACAGCACCAAGTTCTCCATAGGCACTAAATGAATTGAGACCATATCCATTTTTTTTTACTGTATTTCTCCATGGTAGCCTGTATCACAATTTAATTCAACAAATAATTCATATAATTATTTATTTAACTCCTGACGCTTCCAGTTGAATATAAGATCCCTGAGGGCCTGGAACAGTTTTTTTCCTTCTTCGTTATACTCTGGGGGAGCGGGAGCTATGCCATCAAGCAGTATTGGGAGGCAATTGAATTTACTTGACCAAGCATACCGAGGGGGATAGAAAAAGCCCATGTAGACAAGATGCACCCCCGGGCGGAGGGACTCCTGAAGACGCCAGGTTAGAAGGGGGCTTGGGGATGCTGGAGAGGAGTTCCGTGAGAGCAAAAGGAGCATCAAGTTCAAATGCGTTTCATCAGCAGTCGACAAGTGTTTGATGTCTAGTGCCCCATTCAGAAAAGAAAGAAAAATGTCATCTGTGCTAACGATATGATGGTGAGGTAGATTGTTAAGTAAGACGCGTTCTTCTTAAGGTGTCTGTCTGCCACGCGAAGGCGCAGGGTCTCTCAAGTCAGCCAGAAGGGTCTGGACTTCCACCCCGCCCCCACGTCGGAAAAAGTGGGAAGGAGCCTCGCCTGAATTCTGAAATGGGAAGACAATACCTTCTTGACAAGTTGTGATGAGTACAGGAAAATGTATATAAAGCTCCAGGCACTTAGCAGGTGCTCAATGAGTGGGGGCCGCTGGTACAATGACAATGATTACTGTTGCTGGGTGGTTGTACTCCTGGGTGATAGTATGTAAATCAGCGGGTACTTGAAATGCACTCCTGCATTTGCTTTCCGTTAAAGAACCTCGTGTTGAAGGCTTTTGTAAAACATAAAATCAGTCTGTGAAGTGGTGACCCCTCCCGCCATTATCTAATTTGTATCATTCTTTTATGAATGCTGGAGTGGGATAATGCATAATAATGAGACTACGAGTGGGTACCTGTGGGCAAATTTAGACACCTGTCACACAGGCCCAGGTCCCCCTTGGGGCAGTGACCAGAAGAGTCCTTGTGCTCAGTCTAGAAGCTGGAACTGAGGCGTGATTCCCAGAAGTCAACAGAATGGTCTTTTCTCAGGTTTGACCATGAAGGTGTTACATACAGAGTTTCAGAGACAGCGGTCTTGGGCAGAGCATTGTAAGACACGGATTTAAATCTTAACTTCACCACTTACTAGCTCACCTGGCCTTGGGCTAGGTCAGTGATCTGTTCTGAGATTTAGTTTTCTCCACCTGTAAAATGAGACCCATAAGGTGTTTGGAAAGAGGAAATTAAATGACGCACGTAAGCCACTTGGCAGGCACATATTATCGGCTAATAAAGGGCGGGTGCTTCCTTCCCATTCCTCGGCAACCCCCCCATGCAGATACAGAGTGAGATGTAAGGTGTGAGAATCCCAGGCAAAGGGCCATCTGAGGTTTGCAAGGCCTTTGGCAAGAGAGGATAGAAGCCATGCCCTTTATGGCAAGATATGGTAACATCAGGAACCCACACAGGAAGTCAGCCAGGATATTTAAAATATCTCTTGTATTTTCCAGTCTTCTTTCCACTCTTATTCTCACTTAGCATTTAGTAAAGACTTTCCAAAGGTCCATCTTGTCCTTAAGGAGGCGGGGACCCGAAGGAAGGCATCTGGGCCTAGCTTAGGCCAAAGAAGAAAGGCTGCACAGGCCAGCCAAGTGGGACAATGTCCTGAGGGTCTCCAAGCACGTGGCTTGTGGCTCCTCCCCCATGAAGATGTGAAGATTCCCTTTCCAGAGCTAATCGTCAGGGGTTGAGATGCAAACTCCTAAGGAAGTTGGATCTCTCCACCTAGGTTCCGAGTAAATCTGCCTCCTAGATATGGTTTACTTAATAGCCACCGGACATCTGCCAAGGTCTTGTGGTCTCATCACCAAATCATCAGATGAAAAAAAAAGAGAAAAAGAGAGAAGCACGAGGGGCATTATCTATGGAAGGGCAGAATGGGCGATAAAAGTCTCCCTGATGTCCCCTTCAGCTCCTGCCCCCACCTCTTGACTCCTGGGTCCAGAAGCTAATCTTCAAAATTCAACAGGATGACCAGCCCCCGCAGCACTGGGAGTTGGGGCTCTCTCAGTGCTCATCAGCCAGTCCTTTCCCGGGGCTGCCTCTCCAAAGGCCATTGGCCAGAGCTGTCTCTCAATCGCGGGAAGACAGCCCAGCCGGGGCCTCAGGCAACACATTCCTGTTCCGGCCCCAGCCTCCCCTGCCCTGCTCCCCAGGTTTAATTTCATGTTCATCAGAAGTACAGAGAGGGACATTTTCAGCAGATCAAAGGGACATAGTGAGCATGAAAGAAACACACAGGGCAGGAGCTGGTGATGTGATACCCACACTGAAAGACTAGCTGCTTTCAGGGACCTTTTGGGGGCTGGGAAAGAGTGTGGCCTGGAACCATCTCTGGGAAATGTAGAAATCTGCACTCAGGCTCAGGGAAGTCTGGAGTATGGAGAGTGGGTTCTGCAGAAAAGAAACTGTGCTGGGAGCACTCAGTTCATCAGCCCCATAACCCTCCTGCCCACTCGTCCCTCTTACCCCTACCGCGGTGCAACATGCCCCCCAGGATGAAAAGAAGTCTGAAGCCTTGTCCATCATCTGTGCCTGGCGGGGGTAGTCAGTATAGTTGAAAAGATGAGACTATTAAAATCAGTGAATAATATTAACGTACGTTATTCAGAAATGCAACCATCCAGAACGTAGGCACAAGCAAAGGAGAGCTCGGAATTACATTATGTGTCAAAAAATCTCTGCCCAAAACAAAAGAGGATTCTGGGCTGCTGGCAATTATCTGTATCTTGATCTAGGTGATAGTTGCATGGATATATGCTTTGTAAGAATTCATGGGACTACACACTTATGATTTGTGCAGGGACTCTGTTATATCTCAAGTAAAAAAAAAAAATTATGGAAAAGTTCCTGCCCTGCCCTAGAATCGCAAAATTTTATTTCTAGGAAAATTCCCTATGCCTCCCCTCCAACCTGTTTTAAACACCCCTGTTTCAGATAAAATTCAAACAAAGTGAATTACGTAATTTCTTGGCTTCAGATGGAAATGCTTGGGGAAGGGGGACAGCGGTAGATTCTTCTAACCTCAGGTACACAGACGATGCAAAAGTGTGGCCTGTAAAAAGAGGTGGAGAAAATAGGAAAAAAACAGGAACACAAAAATCATACCCAAGTAGAGACAAATAGAGTCACATCAGGCTCTTTACCATAGAAAAAGTGTCCATAAAAGTATAAAGCCCTGAGAGAGCATTAAAATCCAGCGTCCCTTCCTGACTGTGTGACCTTGAGCGAGTCACTTAACCTCTCTGGTCCTAGCATCCTCATTGATGAAATAGAATCAATGACAGTGTCCATCTTGCCAGGTTGCTTTGAAGATCAAATGATCAATGTTCTCATGTAGCAGGCAGTCACGGACAACTAGTTTCTAGGATTATTTCTGTATTTGGGCACATTGTAATAATGGAATGATTTCAACCAACTACCCAAAATACTGTGGTGAGAATCATTACAAGACATCAAGAAGGAAACATCCCCTTTGCCGTCAAGTGACTTACAATCAAATTGGGAACAAACAGCTCAAATTCAGGGAGAAGGATGCTCCCTGGAAAGAAAAAAAAGACACATCGAGTGCTTAACTCTACACCAAATATTGTAGTATCTTATATATATTAATATATTTCACCCTTGTAACAACCTAATGAGAAAGGTAAAATTGTCACCCCCATAGTTAACAGATGAGAGAACTAAGGCACAGGAATGTTAAATAATTTGCCCAGAGTCTTTAAGTTTCAGGGTCTTCAAATCTGGTCAGTCTGCTTAAAGAGTTCATGCTATTAGCCATTTGTCTCATGCGAGCTATGAACTACATAGGAAAATATGTAATACGTATTTCATCATTCATTTAAAATAAAGTGGTATCTGAGTTACGGCCTAAACGGATCAAGAACGATATTTGTTTTTCTTATTAGTAAGTAATAAAGCTTTATTGATGTGTAATCTATATACAGTACAACGTAGCCATTTTACCTCTCCAGTTCAATGAGCTTTAACAAATGTACATCCTTATGTAACTGTCATCCCCAAAATGATACAGAATAATTCCTCGGCTCAGAGAGTTCCCCTGTGTCCCTTTGAAGTTAGTCCCAGCTTCTTCCGGACCCATGTGACCACAGATCTCTTTCTTTCGTTATACATTAGTTGTGACTGCTTTAGAATTTTATATAAATAGAATCATACAATATGTGTCTTTTATATCTGGTTTCCTTCACTTAGCATAATATTTTAAGATTCATCCGTGTTATGATATCGATCCGTCGTTTGTTCCTTTTTAGTGCTTCCTAGAATTCCATTTATTTTTTGACTGTATTACCATTGGTTTAGCAATCATCGTCATTTGGGTTATTTCTGGTTTGGGGCTATTACACATAAAGCTGCTACGAATATTCAGGTCCTTTTGTAAGAACATAGGTTTTCATCTAGTTTGAGCAAACTACCTCAGAGTGGAATTATTGGGTCATATGTTAATTATCTATTTAGCATAATGAGAAACCGCCTAACGATTTTCCAAAGTTACGGTAGAATTTTGCATTCCCACTAACGAATGTTGTTCCATTGGCTCGTCAACACTTGGGGTTGTTCGTTTTCATTTTAGCTATTCTAGTCAAGGTATAGTAGCTGTTATGTTGCCAAGCATGTTTTTCTATACTTATTGGTCATTTGTATATATTCTTTTGTGAAGGAGATTTTTTAGCCATTTTTTAATTGAGATGCTTCCTCTCTTATTATTGAATTGTAAGACTTCTTCTGGAGACAAGAAGCCCTTTGCTGGGGTGCCTGGGTGTCTCAGTCGGTGAAGCGTCCGACTTCACCTCAGGTCATGATCTCACGGTTCGTGGGTTCGAGCCCCACGTAGGGCTCTATGCTGACAGCTCGGAGCCTGGAGCCTGCTTCAGACTGTGTGCCTCCCTCTCTGGCCCTCTCCCGCTCACAGCCTATCTCTCTCTCTCTCTCTCTGAAAATTAAATAAACATTTAAAAGTTTAAAAAAACAAAACAAAAAACAAATAAGCCCTTTGTCAAATAAATGTCAAATATATGTACTTTCTCCCAGCTTGTGGCTTATAGGGCAACAACTGTTTGACACTCACTTTTCCCTAAAAAACATACCTAAATTATACCTTGAAAGAGAGGTAAAAGATAGACAAACGGACACAGTTGAGAATAAAGATAAAGACGATCTTAAGTGCAAGACAGGTTCAAAGTCAGAAGTGTACAGAGAGTAGAGTAGAAAGGCAAGTTGGAACCAGGTCAGGGAAGGTGATACACAGAAATTAGGAATTTATTTTTTATGCAGTGGGAAGCCATAGAGATTTTCCATTAGGCAACTAATGCAATTAAAGCTCCGCTTTAGGGGGAAAATAGATAAAATAATTTTATTTACGGTGGAACTCAATTAACAGATCTTAAAGTTAATGGAGGTTAGGGACGAAAGAGCAGATTTAGGTGATGAGGACTCAGGTTCGAAACTAAGCGACTGACGGGCTGTGGTAACATCACACCATGGCTCTGAAGGTAAGAGTAGAAGCTGCTTTTAAGAATCATAGGAATCAGGATTTGGACTTGCCTTTGTCAGGACTCTGGGTAGCCATGCCTGCCCCATAGGAAGCTAAAATGTCTTACTCTCTGTAGAGAATGGACTCAGAGATGTGAAATGAGGGGTCGTCCGCCATCTGCAAGGACAAGAGTGTTGACCACAGGGATACAATCATTTTGTTAAAGAACGAAGAAACAAAAGAAGAAATTCAGTGACCTTTAAGGAGTAGGAGGAAGGACAAGAATAGGTTAAAGAAACTGAGAAAAAAAAAGGTCCAGAAAGTAGGAAGAAAACTGAAGAATTCAGTGTTGTGAATGCCGAGGAAAGTTTTGAAGAGTGGGATGTTGGTGTTGGCAAATGCTTCGGAGAGGTGGAGAATTTGGAACCATCAAGAAAATGTGCATTATGTTCGACATATTCTGTGCTCAACATGCTCTGAAAGGAGAAGCGTGCACATATTTTTTTTTAATTTTCTTTTTATATGCTATATATTTTTGCAACATTTTCGAGTTAAAGTAGTAAGCTTGCGTTAACTTGGAAAATCATTTATGTAAGGAAAAGCGTAGAATTCCCTGATGGCCAAGGAGACAGTGGAGTGGTTCTCAAAACTCTCTCTCTCTTTTTTTTTCTTTCAACTAGATAACCTTTTCTTGAAAGCAAACCTTACTCCGAAGTCCAATTTCTAAAACAGACAAGAAGCAACTCTTATTGAAGATAATGGAATGGGAGCAGAGCCCCCCGCTGCCCTCTGAGCCCTCCACGACTGATTGATAGATGATAGATAGATAGAGATAGATAGATAGATAGATAGATGATAGATAGATAGAAGAAAGAGAGAGAGAGAGAACTTTTAATCCTTTCAAATCCTCAGTGCAATGTAGTCTCCATGAGAGCAGGGACATTACCTGTTTGGCTCACCACTGTCTTAATAGAGCTTAAAACGGCATCTGGAACTTGTTGGCAACTAAGCAAGTGTTAGTGAATAAATGAACCTGAGCCTCTCAACGGCGGTAGAATACAGAAAAAAAGAAAACTGACATTTATTGACAGTCTACTGTGCATGGAACTCTAGGATATTTGCAATTAAGTACTCCGCCATACTAACGTACCATATGTCAGCGTACCATATGTACCAGCCCGATAAGTACATAGTATTATCTGTGTTGTATACATTCATTGAAGACCTTCTCAAAAGCCACGTAAGTTTCAGACCTAAGGACGTAATCCAGAAGCAGGTAGCATCCATGTGCATCACCTTTCTTGCTGGCACCAAAACATCACATCACTCTTGCTGTCGCAGTCCTGGACGAGAACTCGGCCTCTGACGGTCACTCTGGCACAACTCAAATAAGTTGTCTGACTCCCCACCGAGAAGCTCGTTTTTCCAGGCGACAGTGGGCACATCCAAGGGTAGAGAACCGTAGAGCCGCGGTAACAACTCGGGCCTTCCTGCCGATGGCACTCAGCCCGGTGTTGGGGATGAGCTGTGGGTGGGGCTAAATCAATACCGAGGAAACTCTGTTCTGACAAAGGTTTTCGTACCCACACACCCCCACAGGGACCAACACAGAAATGCTATAAAATTTGTGTGCCAACTCAACACGCATGCGTTTGTGGTGGGATGTCTGGTGCGTCTTAACCATTGTATCAATTACCTATTGCTGTGAAAAACAAAAACAAAAACAAAAACTCTGAAACTCAGAGACTCCAAAGAACAATCACCTGCCTATGTCACAGTTCTCTGTAGGAGGGTTAATTTGGGCCGGGATCAGTTCAATGGTTCTGCTACCCTGAGCCAGGCTTGGCTTATGTTAGAAAAACTCATATATGCACCTATGATTAGCTGCTGGGATAGTATGTTAGTTTGCCGGGTCTCATAAGCAAAGGACAGCAGACTGGATGCCTTAAACCAGAGATAGGTATTTTCTCACAATTCTGGGGCCTACTAATCAGATACCAAGGTGTCAGCAAGGTTGATTTTTCTCCTGAGGTTCCTTTCCTGGGCTTGTAGATGGCTATCTTTTCACAGTGGTCTTTCTCCTGTGCACACGTGTCCTGTGTCCAGATTTCCTCTTTGAATAAAGACACCGGTCATATTGAACTCAGGCCCCATCTAATGACTTCAGTTTAATTTAATAACCTCTTTCAAGACCCGTCTCCAGACTTAGTTATCTGTTTCCAGTTAGTTATCTGAGTTTCCGGGGGTCAAGACTTCAACATATGCATTTCAGGGGGAACACAACTCAGCCCCTAACAGTCAGCACTCGGTCAAATGGTCTAAGAAGGTTCAGCTGGTACAGATCTTCTCCGATCCACATGGTCTCTGAACTTCCAGAAGCTAGCCTGGGTTTGCCCACACAACAGCAGTTACAGGCACCCCAAGTGAGAAGGAAGAAGGAGGCAGGGCCTTTTCTGGCTTGAGCTCAACACTAACACGACATCTGTCCTGCCACATCCTACCGGCCAAAGCAGGTCACAAAACCAGCCCGGATTGAAGGGGTGGACGACCGGGGCCATTCTCGCAATCTGTCACAGGCATTCTCCTTCCCTCTCCTGCGCCCCAGGGAACCCACATCAGATAGGCAGAGACCCTGGGAAAACTATGACTCACTGAAATTTGTTCTCTAGCTCCATTTCTTAGCGGTACCTCCCGTCTCTCTCCAGCTCTCAGGCATCCCCTGCCCCTTCTCAAGCAGAAGCGAATCTGGAGAAAGCATTCATCCTGAGGGTGAATGAGTATGAAGGCGACACCCCTTCTGGAGACCGCTGTATTTTAGTAAATACCTAAGTCTTAAGCTAAGTCATGGAGCATCGGTGGCAGAACGCATGGCGACACCAGGGAGTAGGAGGAAATTCCTTTGTCCCATGAGAACTGCTTGTCCCCGTGGAGGCAGCAAAGCCTTTTGCCTGCTGCTTTGTCGGTTACTTTCCACACGCTGACATCATGACCTCACGTCCGATAGCCGCGAAGGCCTGAGTGATCGTGAAGTTCCTACAGTCTTTTCTGTGTGAGCGATCACCGAAGACTAGTAGTAGGAACCAGGATTCACAGAATATGGCTTCCAGTCTATTCTTAGCTGCCATTTGATGGTCGGCGCCTACCTAAGCTACTCTTAGCTTCTCTGAATCTCAATTGTATTCTCATTTGCAAACGAGAGATTTGGTGAGACGATCTCTAGGGTGGCTTGCGGTTCTAATCCCCTGGGGATTCTAATGAAGTCTTCATTCTGTTCCATCCTGTCTCCAGCCCGCCAACCTGCTTGCTCAGGTCCCTGCCCGGCTGGCACCGAGCTACGGAAATGGTGCATCTAGGACCAGCCGGGAACCGGTCACAAGATGTCCCACGTTGTCTCGATGCTTCTTCCTTTTTTTTTTTTTCCATTTTTTTAATGTTTATTTATTTTTGAGACAGAGAGAGACAGAGCATGAACGGGGGAGGGTCAGAGAGAGGGAGACACAGAATCGAAACAGGCTGCAGGCTCCGAGCTGTCAGCACAGAGCCAGACGCGGGGCTCGAACCCACGAACCGCGAGATCATGACCTGAGCCGAAGTCGGCCGCTTCACCGACTGAGCCACCCAGGCGCCCCTGTCTTGATGCTTCTGAGTGGTCCTGGGGAGATAAAAGACTATTAATTTGAGGAAGACTTGTTGATGGATTTCTAGCCACCACGCATTTTCTGCCACTCAGAAGAGGCCAGAAATTAGGGCTCTAGAAGCCTGGAGCCCATCAGCTTCCCTCTGCCACCCCACTCCTCCAACAACCGTGTCTAATATGTATTGAAGAGCAGGCTACTATATACATTTTCTCTATATACACCATACATCTGTCTGCCTTGCATAGACACAGCCAGTTTCCACTTCAAATACTGGTCTGTATATACAATGTGTGTGGGTTGAGTTTGGACCCGACCAGGGCAAGGCCACGCACCCACCTATATTTCATGGCCCTGTCTTGACAATCTACCATTATAGCAAATGTGAAAAAAAAATAAACAGGGACAGGACCTTTTTTTTCTCCCCCCCCCCATCTCAACATCAAAAGTTATTGAGTGATGTTGCTGTGCCAATAGCCAGGGGTAGCGTTAACAAAGGAGAGGCTCCAGGCTCTATTTACTGTGTGCAAAGTAGCTCATATGCTTTATCATCACTTAGGACCTGTCAAGCTCCGTTAGTTGGGTGGACGTGGGTTGCCTCAAACGGCATTTGCTACACATTTGTTTTCCAACCACACTATACCCTCCTTAGGAAGGTTAATCCCAGGAGATAAAATGTTTGGAGGTTGATTGGGGGCATCCCAAGTCGCTCCCCTTTCAAACTCAGTCTCCAAAGGAAAAAGAGGAAGCGAGGTTAGAGTTGCATCACGTAGCAGAGCAAACCTAAGCTTTAGTTAAGCTTCTGCTAGACACTAACTGAAAGCGAATAATTCTTTTTTTTTTGAAGCAGAGACTTTATTTCTGTTCACAAATAAGGCTGTTTCGCCGGCAGCCTCAAAGCTCCAACATTCAGTATTTCCAATCTGCCAGACTCCCCCGACTGCCTCCCCAAAGACGCTGTGTGGCGTACAATTCCAGTGTATTCTCCTGAGGCCTTTGAGGGTTTTTGCGTTGCAAGGTCATTGCTCTGTATGTTAATAGCATGGCAATAAAGAACGTATATACAGCAACTTTCAAGACAAGATGAAAAAGTAAATAAAAAATACCAACACCTTTTAAGCTTCTCCACGGCAATGAGTGGGGTTACAAAGAGATACATAAAAAAAAAAAAAAAATACATACATGCAGGCAGCCTCCTGGGTTCTGGAAGCTGAAGAGACTAACCCTGCAACAGCTCAAGTATAACATGAACCAGAGCACAAGGCAGTGTTTATACCATGCAGTGGATGGTAACAGACTACAAGGGAACTTGAAGAATTTCAAGAAGGTGAAGAATTTTTGTGCAGGGTAGCCAGGAGAGTGTATATGCAGACTCTTAAAATGGCCCCCAAGATTCACATCCCCTGGCGTATACTCCCTTCTCCTGGAGTGTGGGTGGGCCTGACCTAATCAGTTGAGCTCCTTTCAAAAAGGATTAAAGGACTGGAGACAGAAGTCAGAGACATCCCGAGCTGCGGCAGATGCTCTGTTTGCCTCGAAGAAGCGAAATCTTATGTTGTTGGGAGAATCATGTGGCAGAAAATGGAAGACAGCCTTTTGTTGCTGAGAGAGGTTCCTGGCTGATGGCCAAGAGCCCCATCCTACAACTTCAAGGAATGGAATTTTGCCGACAGCCTCGTGAGCTTGAGGACTGCGGGCTCCGGAAAGGAACGAGACCTGAGCGACACCTTAATTTCAGTCTTATGAGACCCTGAACAGAGGACCCATATAAGCTGTGCCTAGACTCCCGACCTATGGAGACTGGGTGTCTTGAGCCCCTAAGTTTGTGATAGTTGCTAACACAGCAATCGAAAATGCACAAGGCTTCTTCTGAGAGCAGAAGTCACTTGAGCAGAGTCTAGAAGGAGAGGCTGACAACTGGTAGAAATTCAAAGGAGGCAGGAAATATTTATGCTGTGAAGAAAAGAAGGGGTGGCTGATATAAGCAAAGGCCCCGTGGAAGGCAGCACCATGAAAAAGGAGACCTTTACCCTGTTTATCATTTTGATGGATGCAACATGTCTGCCTGGGGAGCAGGTCAAGAGTCACTATGCCCATTACACATGGGAAAACCGAGGTCTCTAGATGTTTGTCGTTGAGCACCGACATACGATTAACCAGGGACACAGTTAGCTTTGTGAAATGAAAATCTGGTTGAAATATATGAAAGGCTTTTCATTCCTACAACCTAGAAGATAAGATCGACATTTTTGAAGCAGTGTATGAGGCCCTTCGTTAACTTCTTGTCACTCAACCACCCTGCTACATTCTGGCCAGGTCACCCCACCCCTACCCCCCCCCCCCCCCACACACACACAAGCACAGTCCCCTCTCCCATGTCACACCCAGGTACAAACTTTCCTTAGCGATCCTGTAGCACGTAGTATACTGTTAGTACTTAATAGTGCCTCAGCAGTAATGTTAATAAGAGTTCACTTCCCATTTATCGAGTCATATCCCCAGCCATGTACTAAGCCTTTTTACATGCATTATCACATTGTATTTTTATCACTTTTTTAAAAAATGTGTTTACATGCTCCTTTACTAAATGGTAAACCTTTCAAAGCGAGGATGATGGCTTTTTCATCTTTGTATCCCCCAGAGCTTTGCGGAGTGTAGAAGGCACTCAAAATATATTTAATACATGAGTTAAAAGAGTCAGAAGGAGGGCTGGGGTTCAGGTCTATGGATCGCCGTGCGGAGTAAGTTGCTGCCATACCATCATGATAAGATGGATGTACGAGGGCTTTGTGAAATTACCAAATACGATGTGAGTGCAAGGTAGAAGATGCCAAACCGACCCCTCCTTCCTGTGCCCCTCTCTCAACTCCTGTCTGTCTGTCTCTTGCTGCCCAAATAATTTTGGATTATGCGAAAGCTTAACGGCCGTGCTGATCTATTCATCCAGCCCAGAAATCCAAAAATATAAAGAAGAGTGTGTCTGTGTGCATGACAGTGGGAAGTATTGTGAAGGCTGGTGCCAGGAGAGCCAGGGTCTCTAGCAAACAGGGCAGAGCCATCTGGACACCTTTGTGGAGGACCTGGAATCCCTTGAACACCCGGGAATCCCAAGCGGACGTGAGGGGGCTCCCAGGTGGGCCACCGGAAGATCTGTGTGCGTTCACCTCGTCCTTGGAATTCTGTGCTGAACTCCAAGCATTGCTCTGGTAAACAAGGCAGCCGATGAGACTCTTAAGTGAGCTGTGACAAATTCATTATCACCTAAGTAAGTGGAATTCTCCTTATTCAGACCCTGCTGTTCAGACATAGGTAAAAATCATTCTGCGTAGTACTAGCCCAGCCTTGTCTGGCTCTCGTGTTTAGGCAAAAGTTGAATATTAAATCGGCTACCAACCAGCATCGTGCTCTGTGCTGCTGACCCTAGGGCTCAGCCAGAAAAATCAGAGAAGGAAATGTTTCCTCTCAGTTTAATATAGCAGGCCCTATCAGGGGGTCTGTTTATCTTTCTTCCTTCCTCCCTTCCTTTCTTCCTTCCTCCCTCCCTCTTTCTTTCTTTCTTTCTCTTTCTTTCTCCCTCCTTCTCTGTTTTCTTTCTTCCTTCCTTCCTTTCTTTTTTTCCTTCCTTCCTTTCTTCTTTCTTTCTTTCTTTCTTTCTTTCTTTCTTTCTTTCTTTCCTTCTTCTTTCTTGCTTTCTTGCTTCCAAATAGGAACATATACAATTCTTTCCTTGTCCCAAACCTCCCTCCTTCTCACTCTCCCTATGCCCACCCCACGGAGCACAGACCATCTTTAACATGGGCTGCATGAACAAATATTTGATGGGTGAGAACAACAAAAACAAAAATATCTTAGTGTCCAGCTTGAATCATTGGCCCTGATCTTAGGAAGAGTAAACTAAGGTCAATTACAGATATAACCCTCAGGAAGAGTTAGCAGGACCCTACTTTATTTTCTATGGAGGAGAAAACATTCATACGGCTTTTGACCTGAGGAGTGGAGGGACATAGCCTATTCTTTTATATTATATTTGAGAGTAATTCTTGCCCCTGCCCAGTTCAGGTCAAGAAACCTTACATAAAGCAGAACTAGGAACCGGAAGAGACACAGATGAGAAAGAAAGAGTTGCTACCTTCCAGAAGCTGACAATCTAGTAGGAGACTCTGCTTGAAAAGTAAACAAACAAATAAACAAATAAATACTCTATGTGAAGCAGAACCAGGACAAATGTTACCTTTGAGATGGAAGCAAAGAGATGTGTGATGGGGAAAATGACATTTATTGGGGCCGGCTTCTCATGCTTCTCAACTTTCCTTTTCTGGAATATGGGGCAACCAAAATCTATTCCAGTTCAAATTTCTGAATAATAAAAAAAATGCATTATTTTACACTATAAAACAATAGTTGCATTCCTAAAAAGTACCACACTATTAAAAATTGCATTACAAAAACAGTTACTCTGATAGGGCAACAGAAGGGTTGGGCCTAGAAACTTTTTGATATGTAATAGCAGTCATGTTTCCTCCAAGAATTCCATCAATGCAAATGTCTTTACTAGGTCTAAGTGTATTTTGTTATTTGATGCAATTATATTAGTTCATCTAGGGGCACCTGTGTGGTTCAGTTGCTCAAGCGTCTGACTTCAGTTCAGGTCATGATCTCAGAGAGTTTGGGGGTTTGAGCCCATGTCGGGCTCTGTGCAGATAGCCCAGAGCCTGGAGCCTGCTTCAGATCTGTGTCTCCCTCTCTCTCTGCCCTTCCTCCTCTCACACTCTGTCTCTCTCTCTCAAAAACAAATAAACATTAAAAAATTTAAAAAAAAAGTGACAATAACAACCCTAAACCTTCCTGGACAAATCTGAGCATCACATACGACAAGACCCAACTCAGTAAGTTTTGAGACTATCAAAGTCAGTGTCAGCTCCATTTGGGGCAGGTTGTCTTACTCGGCTAAATTCTGGGTTCAGTTCCCTTCAGTGTCCTTCCCAGAAAGAGGATTATGCACACCTGCCCTGTGAGCTCAGGAGTGACCAGGGGACTTGCTTTGGCCGGTGAAATGTAGGCAGACATGACAGGCATCACTTTCAAGCAGAGGCTTTTGGGGATCCACTGGGTCTTTTTCCCTCTGATGGCACCACCAAAGGTACCCTCGCCAGGGAATGCTTTTTCAGTCAGAGTTCCGGAGTCAAGACGACCACGGATCAGAGCCCTGATCAACTCAAGATGTGGACACACAGCCTAGAGGGAGAAATAAACCTTTGTTGTTGCAAGCCAGTAAGACTTGGGGGCCATTTGTTACGACAATGTAACCCCCTTTATTCTGACTGATACACAAATACAAAAAATAAACGTGCATTGAGCAGACAGCAATTCAAATAAAATAATTCAACTAAAATAACCACCCCGAGGGGCGCCTGGGTGGCTCAGTCGGTTGGGCGTCCGACTTCAGCTCAGGTCATGATCTCGCGGTCCGTGAGTTCGAGCCCTGCGTCAGGCTCTGGGCTGATGGCTCAGAGCCTGGAACCTGCTTCCGATTCTGTGTCTCCCTCTCTCTCTGCCCCTCCCCTGTTCATGCTGTGTCTCTCTCTGTCTCAAAAATAAATGAACGTTAAAAAAAATTTTTTTTTAAAAATAAAATAACCACCCAGAAGCCCAGTGGTTTTTCCCAATTGTGATCCTTATGAGCAACCATAGTCTCCGTCACGCTACCATTTTTTGAAGGCTCTGTGCTGGACGCTTTCATACATCATCTCATTCAGTCCACTCGACGATGGCAATGAGGTAGATTTCAATCTCCATTTGATAGGTAAGGAAATAGAACCAAAGAGGCCAGGTGATTTGCCAAATATCCTTCACCTATTAAGTGCCAAAAGCGGAAGTTCTTCTGTTTGATTTCAAATCTTGCCTCCCTAGGACCCTTCCACAGGGCTGATTAAGTAATTGGCCACACAAAGTGACCTCTGATTACAATTTGAAGTCATAAATACTGGGGTCGGGCTAGCGTGATCTGAATTACGTTCCTTAGCCTCCCTGAGATGGTTTTCTCCTCTGCAAAATGGAGGTAACGGTATGTCCAGTGTCATGGGAGGAGTAAATATACACACAGTTGCCAGCGCTCTGTCTGGCACATATCAGCTCCCACTGAATGACTCTGAGTCTAATCAGAGGCTGTCCCGATATAGCCTAAGCAGACTCAGACTAAAGAGGGAAAGAGCCCTTCTTTCTGAGGCACCTAGATAAAGCCACCCATTCCTGTGTCCTCATGAGCCCAGGGCACAGCAGGGGCCCAGGCGGACACAGACGCAGTGCCCCGTTGGCCACAGGGCAGGATGGGAGTCACCAGCGAGAGGCCCACGGGGCCATGCACAGAGCAGAAGATCCGGCTCCTCCCTCCATGGAACAGGCCAAGCCGGAATGGCAAGGGACAGCCGTCAGCAAGCCCCCTGACAGATGGGCCCATGAAATACAGGAACAGGTTGGGCACCAATGGCCAGAAAAAGAGAGCTTGGAGAAGCAGGGCCTGGCTGCGGATGAAGGCAGAGAGAGATAGCTGCAGACAAGAGCCAGTCTGTGACATGCCATGGCCCCTGACTAGCAATGAGCGGGTGGAAGCAGCTGATGGCGTTAATGACAGGAGCTAATGACGTGAAAACACTTAAGCAAGGGGCCTTCAAGGAGCTGCTGTTGCTGCTGAAAAGCCTCGCCACCGAACAAAGCAATTAGTCAGTCACCCAGCCACCCCGCCCCTCCCCTGCCCGCCTCTCTTTTCCCACCTTTCCAGACCTCGGACCATTCATCCCTTTGTCTCCCCAGCCTGGACTGCAGCCGCCCAGACCCAGCAAACAGCAATGCACCAGCTGGAGCCCAGCCTGTAACGGCTGTCTCCCAAACAAGCGGCGCCCAAGGCAGGCGGGGCTGCACAGGGGGGCAGGGGGGTGGGGGGGGGGGAGGGCAGCCTGGGAGGAACCTTTCTGTCTCTGCAGTTTTGCCACGAGTTTTTCATGAAAAAGTTACCTGTGCGTTTATGTGTTTCAGCATACGGCACTGGCCTCGTGCCGTATCAGGAAGAAGAGATCTATCGGTTTTCGCAGCTGGGACGGGAATTGGAAAATAATTTTGAGCTTGGGCACCTCTCTACCCAAAAAGAAAGAGCACGAGGCTGGAAGCGGAGGAGTCCTGAGTTCTCACTCTTGCTTCTACTCATCTCTTAAGGCTTATCTTGAGCATCCCCATTCTAGGTCCTTCCCTGGTCCACGATGACTCTCTTCCCGGTACACACCCAGTACAACAGGTATGGGCATGGAACAGCTGCTTCTTGTCGGCCCTTCCGTCTTCCTTCTCAGCACTCTGAGCTCACACATGGCCTCTTCTTCTCCTCGGCATCCACCACACGGGTCCTCTGCGGTACCTAGTTCAAGTCTCTGCCAGATGCAGCTTCCAAATTAAGTAGGGGTGATAATACATGCCATATTACATGTTCCAGTCTGATATCTGGGGGTCAGATACGACAGCAAAACTGGAGAGCGTTTGGAAATGCACAATGATAAGCGAATTACAAATGTGAGACATTGTGCATCTCTGTTTTCCTCATTCACTCATACAACATGTTTTGGGCACATATGATGTGCCATAGAACTAGGCCGGGACAGATGGAGCCCCTCTTTCAAACCCCCTCTCCCAGCAACTGATCTCAGTGTCTCATCCCCTCCAGCCCTGTGCTTAGCCTCTGGCCCAAACCAGTGAATCCTCTCTTGATGGGCTCTGCCTCCCCTTGTTGATATCTTTGCCAAATCCTAAGCTTACTACGTACCATCCATAAAAAGATCAGCAATCATACTTTGAGTGCCGTCTACAGGTAGGACATAGGACCAGGCATGGAAAAGAGGAATAAAATACACGATGGGTAAGGTATCAAGTCTCCCCCACAAGAGGATAGAACATAATATAAACTGAAAGTGGAAAAAGTTGGAAGATACACACTAAAAAATAATGTCGCGATTCAGAGAAGGGGGAAGTTTCATTAACGGACCCATTAGAAAAGTCTTAAGGAAAGAGGTGATATTTGAATCTGGTCATGAAGAATTGAAAGGCTTCGGGAGGTAGATATTATGCAAGGAAAGCTATTTTCAGAAAATTAGAGCTATCTGTTTCCTTAGAGGGTCAATCTTCAACTTTTTCATCACACAGATGAGAAAATAGAGGCGATGACACGTCCAGCAACTTGCCCAAGATCACTAAGCCAGTCACCATCAGGGCCGGGATACAAACCCCGTGGCCCACACTTTGGCCAGGAAATGGCATGACCAGAATCTGCTTTAAGAAAAGACAAGGGAGCAAAAGAGACAGAAGGCGAGAAAAATGACAGAGGAAGAAAGGGGGAAGGAGAAGAAGAGAAAAAATTAAAACCAAAGAAAAACTTTCAGGTATACCAGAGAAGGGGAGACCATTTAGGAAACTACTAGAAGCCTAGCAGCAAAATAATGAAACCCCAGTGAAGAGTGGTAGCTGCAGAAATGAGAAGAAATGGATAGTTCTGGAAAGAGGCTGTGTTAGCCTATCACAAAGCCTATCACTATAGACTAGGTGGCTTATAAAAGACGGAAATTTATTTCTCACAATTCTGGAAGCTGGAAGTCTAAGACCAGGATGCCAGCATGGTTGGGTTCTGGTGAGAGGCTGCTTCCTGGTTCATGGCCATCTGCTAGCTGTGTCCGCAAATAGCTTCTGGGATTTATTTTATATACTTCAAAAATTTTTAATGTTTTATTTCGTTCTTGACAGAGGGAGACAGAGCGCCAGCAGGGGAGGGGCAGAGACAGAGGGAAACACAGAATCCGAAGCAGGCTCCAGGCCCCGAGCCGTCAGCACAGAGCCCGACGCGGGGCTCGAACTCACAGACCCGTGAGATCATGACCTGAGCCGAAGTCGCCTTCGGCGCCTGAGCAAAGGTGCCTGAGCCGACAGATGCCTAACTGACTGAGCCACCCAGGTGCCACCTCTGGGGTTTATTTGAAAGGGCACTAACCCTGCTCATGCAGGCTCCACCCTCATGACCTGAACCCCTGCCGTGTTCAGGGGGGAACGCAAACATTCAGTCAGTCCACAGCCGACGGGTTAGAAGATTTTTGATAACTGAATGCAGAGACATGGAGGGGGAGTAGAATTCCAAGATTTCAAGCTTGGGCAACAATTGAAAGATTCCTTGAGAAGCCTGCGTTTCCCCTAAGTATACCATCCCACTCCCCAATCCCGCCACTGACTATGAGCAGGGCTCCATGAGGAACTCAAACCCACCCAAACGCTGGGTTGGTTCCTGCCTTGTGAGAAGAAAATGCTGTCGAGTGGGAAGTGGAGACTGAGTTTTCTCACGGCAGGGCTCCCCTATCGTGGCAGTAACATTATCACCTTAGTAAATGATCTCAAATGAGCACGCAGGTTTCAGAATTGTACAGTCCAGCCTGCGTCACCCAAAGGCACATCGCAAAGGGTTACGCCACCCTGACTACTCACAGGGGCTCCGGGGAAGGTGTAAATTCCTCTCGATCCTGTTTCCAATCAGAAGGCGGCAGCTTTGTTGAGACTGAGCCACGTTCAAATCTAGGATGTGCCCAAACACGACGGAGGCATTGTTTTCTCTCCCTCAGCCGTCCGTATGTTAAAAACAGCTATTAAAATGTGTCTGGGATGGGAGACACCCAACACGCTGTCATTAATTTAAGGAAATAAAATTACACCATATGAAGGGTTATGGTACGGAAGATGGTGACCAGCTGTTCTCCATCTCCTCTGGGCTAGAATAAGAGAAAGTGGGAGGGCGTTCAATTTGAAATTGAATTGGGAGCAGGAACTTGACAGAAGGGGGGAAGCATAGCCAATGAGGGCGACAAGACAGACAAACCGGGGATTGAGGTAAGTGGGGGTATGAGATTATCCCGGGGGTGGGGCGGGGAGGGGCTCGAGGCAAAATGAGCTTTTATGTCTCCTCTCCCTTTGGGTGTCTAATAGCCTGAGAGTGTCTCTTTTTTCACCCACCTTTTTCTAGAAAGAAAAAAAAATGCCGCTTTTTAAAATTTTCACTAAGGCTGGAAACAATGGAGGCATGTTCATTTAAATATAGATCAAGGCCTTCTAGTAAATGAATAAAGCAGGAGGTAGATTGTCAGAGGCGCCTTCTGCCAAGCAGTGCTGGGTCTTGTGCGGCGTGGAGCCCAGCCCCGTCTAGGGGATTCAGAACCTGCCTGGAGGTGCACAATGGGCAGGATTAAGTTTGAAGTCTCTCCCGATTTAAGGCATCTCTAATTCCAGCCTGGTCCACGGCTACTTTGTGAGTGGCCTGGTTTATTCATTAGTCACCCACAGACCCTTCACTTTCCCTAGGACCCTTTGCCTTTCATTTTTAGTCATCCAGAGCCTCAGTCCCCATCAAAATGTGTTTTTGACAACAACAACAACAAAATTCTATCCGTCACTTGTGACTACTATGAACTGAAATCACTTGCTGTCCCTTTTCCACTTGTACTCGTATATAAGCTGTGATACTCACTAGAAAGACTGAGGGGATGAGTTTAGCTGGTCTCCAGGGTCAGTGAGAACAGCAGTAGGAAATGACCCCGCACAGGCAGGACAGGGCCTTGCCTTACGTTGTCCTGAATCCCGCCAGGATGAGGAGTTTTATACTTCACTCAGATGCCACAGGGTGACTTGAAGGTTTGAAGAGGGAAAAAAACTCAGGCATCGCACAAGCCACGAGATCTGAACTGGCTCTTCCTCCCGCCGGTCATCAGTTAGCGGAATTTTTCAGTTATTAAAACAATCTTAGCATTTTACCTTCGCCGTTGGGTTTTCCTTCCTGTTTGGGTAACACTTGCCCGGGAGTGACCCCAGATTACCCTGTTTCATCGTCACCTTGTTTTTCCATCCTTTCTTCTTCCTTTTTTTTTTTTTTTAATGTTTGTTTACTTTTGAGACAGCAAGAGACAGAATGTGAGTGGGGGAGGGGCAGAGAGAGAGGGAGACGCAGAATCGGAAGCAGGCTCCAGGCTCGGAGCTGTCAGCACAGAGCCCGACATGGGGCTCGAACTCACGAACCACGAGATCATGACCTGAGCCGAAGTCGGATGCTCAACCGACTGAGCCACCCAGGCGCCCTTCCATCCTTTTCTTCTTAAAGTGCCTCGGTCTGGAACAGAACCGATTCTCATTGAACAGAACAGAAGGAGAAATGCTTTTGAATAATAATCCTTGGCATTCAGATTGCCATTTTTCTGGAATCGAAGAATACGTCAGTGGAAAACCTGGCTTTGCCCCCAAGTTGAAGACTGTTGGTACTCAGTAAGAGAAATTGGGGCACGGTGAAGAAAGAAGGCGGAGGCTGAATTAGCTCCATAGAGAGAGGCATGAAAGCTTGGAGGGGGTGTTTCTGTCCCCTCAAAGCAAGCCACCAGGTGCCTCTGTTTTCCCTGGGAAACTCTATGACAAGTATGAACCCAGTCTCCAAATCAGCAGGAACCTTGCAAACAGTAAGGTCACAGAGCCAGTTTGGTCCCCTCCAAATGAAAGCTGTATTCATTTTGTTCCTAAGTGTTGTAAAGTTGGTTGATGAGGATTTGGTCTCCCGCTGACAATCTGTGTCAGAGTTTCAGCCTCTCTGGAAACAGTTGGGATCTGAAAACTCTTTCAGGGGAAAGAAAAATGAAAGAACACACACACACACACGACCCCCACGCATCTCCAGCTCTTTTAACGGACAAGTTGACAGAGTCCTTCACTAGCATCGCTCTGGGTCCCCACCATAATTACAGGCTGGGACAGAGGGCTGTGTTTCGGGTGGTTGGAGACTGCGCTTCTGTCCGTTGGGGAACAAGGAGGAGGAAGCATTTTCAAGACCTTGAAGGCAAACATTTTTCACGAGGGGATCTTATCCAATCACGTGCAAAATCACGTCGAAGACGGTCATTTCATCATTAAAATGCTCTTTTAAAAACTTACCACAGACTTGTTGACAGCTGATTTTGATGGGTGGCCCTGCGGAGATGACGTGCTTAATTTAGCCCCACCCTGTCCTACAGCCACACCCAATCCGCGCCCTTCCGCGTAGGTATGGCACTAATTGATTCGGCCTCTCACTTTGCGCCTGCGCAGACGCTGATGAGGCTGTACCATAGTCAACTCTTAAGCAGTTCCCTTTCCCTCTTACATCACGGGAATCCATCAACCAGAGAAAAAGGGGGGCAAAGTCCTGGGAGGTGGGGGGACGCTCTGATCACCAGCAGCCCTTTCAGAAAGCACTCGAGTTAGGGAAAAGTTTTCTTTACTGAAGGAAATCTCTTTATAGCCTGGTATTGGTTGGTCCAGCAGGAAATGGGAAACAGGAGAAAGAAACCTATTTAAGATACCCTTAGAACTCAAGGTATCTGAGCCAGGAACTTGGCAGGAAAATGCATTTCCAACCGGTGCTGACATCTTCCAATATTGTACCATCAGTGGCTCAGGCACTGCCAAAATTTCCATCAAGCGCCCCCTTCTCCCCGTCTACAGCTAACTAAAACCTGCCCCCCTCCCCCCAGTTTACAAAATGAAGTTCAGACCCCACTTCCCTCATGTAGCTCTCTTTAGCCACTGAGTTCTGCCCTGGCCTCCCCCGATTTTCACTCATGGTCATGACCACAAAGTCTAGTTTCTCATTAGCCAACATCACTCTCAAGAGCAGAAGTCAGAGCTGTACAGACTCCACAAGACAGAGATGCCTCCATAGTACCAGTTCCCAGGGTGGGTCAGGTCAAGGTGGTATGCAGAGATGGGACGTGTAACCTCCGTGAAGGTCGGCCACATAGTCACCCCTTCTCCTCATAAGGCCAAAAGGCATATTTCCCACAGCGGGGGAAGGAAGCTGAAATGGCCACTTGGAGAAGGGAAGAAAGGCGTTAACTGGGAAGGAGGCAGAGGAACAGAAATGGGGCCCTTATGTCTGCTTCCTGGTAAGTCCCTCAAGGCTGATACATCAAAGAGAGAAAAAAAAGGAGACGGAGCTCGTAGTGTGGGTTTTGGAAAGATGCTATCATGAAAGGTGCTCCTGAATCGAATTAATACAGCATTTTCTGTGGTTGGGAATGGGTATGGAGAGTCCGTGTGTGTGTAAAGAAAAGGCATTTGTGGAATTTATGTTCTCCCTAAGTATGGAAATTTGATCAGCACCGTAGATACCCAAGACCCGCCAGATAGGATAGGCACGAAAAGGCCTTTATTTTATAGCTATGGGGAAAGTTTGTGTTTTTCCATTCTGGTATCTTTACTTGCCTCTTCCGGTACTCCCTCTTCACCAAGTGCACACACACACACACACACACACACACATTTTGTTCATTCTCTCCTCATAACAAAGTATGTTTTTTTCCCACTCTCTCTCCCCCCACCCCAAGCCTGTAATGCTCATTCTCTTTTTCCAGATTATTTAAAACCTACTAGGCAATGTTGTCACTCCCATTAAACCTTCCCTGATGGTTTGCTTTTACAGAGCCATCTCCGTTCTCCTCTCCGAAGTCCCACCGCATTAAAAGTGCGTTCTATGTTCCCTCGCACATGCGTGCTGTGTGTGTATGGGTGTATATATGTGGGTGCACCTACCCACATATGAGAACACATACAGTTCCCATTGGAACCAAAGTTTCTTGAGGTCTTTGCAGGGGAACTCCTTGAACACACAGTAGGTCTTATTAAAAGCTAATTGACCAGTTGAGTATTGGACCAAACCCAGATGTCTATGTTTATTCCCCACTATGTCTACTATTAAACCCTAGGAATTTAGAAGGTATCGTATTGTCATTCCCCTTTGTCAACGATGAAGGGGACTTGGGAAGGCCAAGAAGTGCTTTAGAAGTACTCTTTCCCTTTTCTTGACATTCAACCTTGACTCTGCCATTTTTCTTCCCAGGCCTTAGGAACCTGCTCATCTCCTCTGCCTCAGGTAGGGTATAAGCACCATTTCTCATCAGTACCAAACCAAGGGCCCTCCAAAAGTCTTGGAGTCACAGGATCTCAAGCAGTCCCATGTGGACAATGATTCATTCCACTGCGAAGGAAGTTAACAAGCCATCCTCTCCCCATCCCCAAGTCTTTATCTTTTCTGTAAAAGTAAGACATTCGATTATTTCCAAAATTTTGGCAAAAACTACATCTGCTCCTTCTCTCTGTATCTTTAACTGATTCTTTTCAAAACAAGATGGAACTGATCATCTACCGGAGAGCTTGGGAATAAGGAACTTGGGCATGCTTGACTCAGCACCTCCTGGGTTTCTGAAACTGTCTGCACAGAGTGGGCACCCTCGCTTCTTCCCATTTCCAAGATCTCTTATGAACGTATAGCCATGGGCCGGGAGGCTCATCTCTCTGTTTCTACTTTTAGAGATTTAAGAGACAAGAGAGAATGATTTTGCGTAAGTGTGACCACAGATACAAACCACACATTCGCAACTCCAGTGTGATAAATAAAGGCTCGTATTTTGACCCATATATTTTCTTCTTCTTTCTACTTCTCAGTTGATTCAAAACTCAGTGAAAACTTAAAGGGTAAGAGCAATGATCACCCTGAAAACCCCAACCGTTAATGCACTGATTGAGAAACTCGAGGGGGGCACAGACTTTGGAAATCAAAGTAACACACGGAAAGGCTGATGCTCTTCTGCGGTCAGGGCAGAAACTTCAGGTTTCCATGCTTTGGTTAAGAGTGGGTCACATGGGATTTGCCCTATGGAGGACAGAGCAGCTTTTTGTGACTGTGTCCATGGGCAGGTGGATATTTTTTGTTAAAGGTGCCAGGCTATTTTTAAAATGTTCAGTCCTATTATAACAGATGCTGGAATTCTCATATACAAACTGAATGGGTCTTAGAAGGAGGCACAGGCTACTCAGACTTCTGCCAATGTTTTATCACCTACAAATATAAATGGCTGTACTTAGAAGACGAGAAGGGACACCTCATATTGCAAGGCTGAAGGTTTAGCCTGCAAGATGGGGTACATGTTCTTTTCTTTTTTTAATTTTGTTTTTTTTAATGTTTATTTATTTTTGAGAGAGAGAGAGACATAGTGTGAGTGGGGGAGGAGCAGAGAGAGAGGGAGACACAGAACATGAAGCAGGTTCTGGGCTCTGAGCTCTCAGCACAGAGCCCAACACGGGGCTCAAACTCACACACCGCGAGATCATGACCCGAGCGAATGTCGGGACGCTTAACTGACTGACCCCCCCAGGCGCCCCAAAGGGGTCCATGTTCTATAATGTTTTTCTTTCTCCTATTTACAGGAATCATTATTATAATTTTTATTAATTCTACTTCTTTATGATCATAATTTTCTGGTTTTTAATCTCTCAGTCTACATGGATTAAATTTACCACTTAAGTCTCCTGGGATGTAACCAGGGGAGGAATAGACGTCACCTAGAGATTGGAAATTAAGATGGCCCTTTTGACATTAACTCTGGATGCAACAGCAGGTCGTGACCTCACGTTGTCTTCTAATGGGAAGTGGCTGAACAAACGGGTGACCGTATGTGTGACAATGCCAATAATAATAGCTACCATTTATTAAGTGTTCGCCTTCTGATCCATTCTAAGCGTTTTACATGTATTTTATTGCAGCAACGCTCTGAGGTGCTTGATGTCATTATCAACATTTTATCAGTGAGGACACTTAGGAACAGAAAGGTTTAAGTAGCCTTCTTTTTTTTTTTTTTTTTCAACGTTTAATTATTTTTGGGACAGAGAGAGACAGAGCTTGAACGGGGGAGGGGCAGAGAGAGAGGGAGACACAGAATTGGAAACAGGCTCCAGGCTCCGAGCCATCAGCCCAGAGCCTGACGCGGGGCTCGAACTCACAGACCGAGAGATCGTGACCTGGCTGAAGTCGGACGCTTAACCGACTGCGCCACCCAGGCGCCCTAAGTAGCCTTCTTAAGGACATAATGAAACTAAAATGGCGAAGCCAAGATTCAAACGCAGTCAGTCCGATTCCAGAGCTTACACTCTTCACTACTAAGCTTTAAAAATAGCTATTTATTTAGGCAGGGATGTGCCTGGAACTAAATGTGTGAGAAGGCAAGAACGCAAGGAATGGAATGTACTAGACGATTCTGCAGAGCTTCTTGCCCATTTCCCCGTCTGACCATAGCTGATTGAACCATGGAAGCACACTTGACACAAGAGTAATGATTACATAAGCTGATGAGCATCTCCTGACTAGTACCTAGAAGACAAGCTAGTTAATGAAATTTCCTCCAAGGATTTGAACTAAGATACGTAGAGATGCCTGCCAGAGTCGGTGTTGGCACTGGAAGGCTATATAATTTTAGGTACCAGGGTAGCCATTTGGGACCATATGGAAAAATGAGTAAGTAGGAAATTTCTGGCTGGTGGAGAGGGGAACAGAATAGAAATTTAGAGAAAATCTGAGATAAACATGTAATATCTAAGAGGAAAAAAAGTTCCTCGTTTTTGTTTTTTTTTTTTTTTAGCTTTCTTGAGTGTGTCTGTTCTTTTCCCTTGCAACCTAAGTAGTCCAACAACACCGTATTACAATTGGCTTTCTATTGTAGTCATCCAGGGACCAAGCATAATGTCTGGATCAGAGTAGGTGCTCAATAAATGCTTAGGGTAAGAAATATGGATCCTGAATAAACACAAAATTCGGAGACCCTGTGCTGAATAACCAGGTGATTTTCTCGACATACCTATTGCTCTCAACTATACAGCGGAATATTTTTCACAATGCATGATTGGGTACAAGGCCTTGCGCCTTCTACCCTCAAGTTTCTAGATCCCATAGGCACTATAAATCTTGGACGAGCAATAATAGTTGTGGGCTTCCTTCACAATCCAAAGAGACTCTGATATCACCTACCCCCCCCCACCCCAAGTGGGGTTGTCACATAAAATGAAAGATGCCCAACTAAATTTGAATTTCAGATAAACAACAAATACCTGTTTATTATGTGTGTCCCAAGTATTGCATTGCGCATACATATGCTAAAAATGAATTCATCGTTAATCTGAAATTCAAACGCAACTGTACATCTTGTATTTTTATTTGCTAAATCTGCCAATCACCAAGAGTCAGTTTTTCCCCAAATTACCAGGTCAATCCAAGATGTCCAGCTCTTGAAGTTGTCTTCTGATGGCATCTCACCCTACATAGAATATGGCGGATTCCTCTCTTCCCATACCCCATCCTGCTACCAATGCACAGGTACACACACATGTATACACACGCACACACACACACTTCAAAGGGAAGCCCTAATATTTTCGAGAGGTAAAAGTTACTAGATGCAAAGCATTGTTAAGTTCGTCAAAAAACTTCTGGTGGACAGGGCAATGCATTGACCCTTTTTTTCTTCACTTTCAGTAGGGAGGGGCTCAGTACCACCAACATAACCTTCTCTGCTCCCAAAGGATACTCAAGACCGTTTTGTTCGACCTTCCTTAACACATGAAAGTGTTTCAGCAAATCTATCCCTAACCTGCTACACTGAGCAATCCTTCAAATTATGGCCAAGAGCTTCTGCTACTGGTCCTTCTTCAGGAGGATACATGTGATGTCATAGAATCCCTTCAATGGGAAGGTGCCTATCTTACCACCCAACCACGCTTTCTTTGGGAAAAGCAATATAGGGAAAAAGAGGTAGAGAATATGGCCTGGAGGCTTCTTGTGCCGGTGTTTTTCCCTGGCAACCAACATCACCCCTTCCTGTCACATACAGCTCATGTCTAGGGGTATTCAGTCACCACCCCTCTCCCAGAACCACATTTAGAAGATACAGGTGAGAGATAGCCTCTGCTAGTCACACTCATGATCCCAGGTGGCCTCTGTGCCCAAATGACAACTTAAATTCTTTGTCATTTCTCTAAGACGTTACCAAACCTCCCTCCCTTCCTCGGTCCTCACTGTGACCTCGTGGCGCGGTGAGGAAAGTAGGGCTGGAGGGAGCCCAGCCAAGGAACTTGCCCAGCACCACGAGGATGAGATGCTGGGAGAATTGGAACCGGTAGAGCTGAGACTCCAAATCTGACCTTGCCCTTCCCGGCCCAGAGCTTCTCCCCACGCCCTGCACCTGACTCAGTGTGACTCGCGTGTGGCCTCTGTCGTGATAAGTTTTGCCAGGAGACACCACATCCTCTCTCGGTGTGGGGCTGGGGCAGGGGCTGGCCCCACTTGGCACCCAGGAATGCAGATAAAATTAAAAATGCACCTCCTAAACAAGTGAGAAAAGCACAGTGCGCCAAAGGAAGGCTGGGATTTGAAGATGCCCAGCCCCCAAAAGAGAGGCATATGTCTGAGCCAAGGGCGAGAGGTGCTGCTTGGCAGTTATCTAGGGCACACCAGATCGCTGCCGAGGGCACCCGCGCTCCTAAACCACTGCACTAGGTGTTAAATGAAGCAATTAAAGATGAAGGGGACATTTTAATTACCAGGCTTGGCTGGCTCGGAAGGGGCGCGAGTTTCAAGTGAGTGTGAAGGACTCAATTATGCTGAATGTGAGCAAGTCACATGGCATCATGGGGCTGATTTTCCGGGAGCCTGAGGTGGAGGAAAAGGGATTCCAAAGAATAAAACAAAGGAGAGAAGATAAGTCACATGACAAAAATATTCCTAAGACAGCAGGAAAAGGCAAGAGATCCATAACATCCTGAAGTGGAAGATCAACCCTGCCTCTCAAGGGACAACAGGCAAATTAGTACCATTAACAATTTTAGAAATTCCCTCCTCTCTTCCCTCTTAATGGATATACGATTTTTTTTTTTCAGCTTCAAATAGCTCATGAACTTTTTACCTTTCCATCTTTCCCAAACCAGAGTTTCTGCTTTCTTTCTCATCACCAGCCACCCGAAGACAGACATCACAGCAATTCTGGACCTAGTCAGTCCTTTCTGGAAACTGCCAAGCAAGGTTCACACGGAGATACCCTGGGAGAAAGGAGAAAGACTGACTGGTGTTTGGGGGGTGGGGGGCTGGGCACCATACATCAGTTTTCATTGTTTGGAAATACTTCCTTAATAATGACGATTGAAACTCCAATTTGTGCAGAATGACAGTATTTTCTTTCTCCTTCCTCTCTTTCTAGTCTGCTTTAATGTAAATCGGAACCGAGAAAGCAAACGCGGAGTGGCTACTTCTTACGCCCGTGAGAAATGTTTCTAGAAAACCTCACAATTGCCCAAAGTTAAGGCTACCACTGTTTTAGGTACCATAAAACGCTGCACGTCTGGGAGCAGATCTGGTTTCAGACAAAGTGGCAGCTAAGCTCACCCACTGGTCACTACTATTGACCAGCTTTGCAGCATGTGTATTGGACTCATGTAAGGTTATTTGTCAGTTCCAGACTTGAAACTGGAACCTAAATATCGAGACTTCCACGCCTAGTACTTGCCTCAGGGGATGTCACATGCTATCTTTGGGGGTCTGCTTCATTTCAAAAAAAAATAAATGCATGGTTCAATTAACCTTGGCTGGATTTCTCATAGTGCTTCATTGCGACTCCTAGGTTGACATATTGTGGCTCCACAGAACCTCTTCGCCCAACCCTGAAAATGTCTAGCAATGTAGGTAAAAGTTACGAATGTACTCGCCTTCCCATCTCCCTGTTGTCACAGAGGCCAGCCCGAATCACTGCTCACCAGGAGGATGCCTGCTCTTTCTGGGTGGCGGAGGGAAAGGGCGACAGCCCCCTCGGATGGGAGACTTACCTCCCTGCCCAGTCCCGGGGAAAGTCTCTTTTTGGGCTGGAAGTCACAGCATCATGGGGAATGAGTTGACAGCTGAATAGAAAAGGAGACAATAGTTGCTTAAGAAGAGCAGGCTGGCCCCTGAGAAAGAGGCTCGGTCGCTAATGAGTGGAACCACCCCTGTGTTGCAGGCTGAGAGAAGCATGGGGTGCTTTCAGCGAAGATGCATGGTCTCCGATTCCCACAGCCAAGACCCGTTTGCCAAAGTCTGTGTCCCAGAATCACGACCTGAGAAAGGTCTTCCATAAGTCAAAAAGTCCATCCGTCTGCTCTCGCGAAGTTAAGTATCATCTGAACAAAAGCATGTATGCATACGATTGGGGGGGGGGTGGGAGGTGGCACCTCCCTAAAACTCCCAGGAGACAACTCTGTCCCCACCCTCTCAACCACTCAGCCCCAGCCTCACCTCATAAGGACAGCAACACATGCATGAAGTTGTCACCACTGGCCTATGCAGTCCCCCCCATGCCTCTTTCCCTCCTTTCCCACACGTTTTGCCCTCACATCAATTTGCACCGAACAGTCCTCCCACACACCCTGACATAGCTCAGAAAGTTCTGTCTCTGCTTCGACAGATGGGGAAACCAAGGCACAAAGCATAACTGAGCAAGGGACCCAAGGGACTGGCGAACTCTTGCTCCCGTCCTACCCAAGACTTCCCATGTCACCTCTCCACCAGGCCGAATGGATGTTCCCTTTCTCTTTCTCCCTGTAATTAAATCAGGCTGTCACCGCTTCAGGAAAAACAACATTTGTTTAGGGAGGAAAGGGGGACGCGCTGTGTGGCGCTGCCTTCCCTTTGAGCCGCCCTGACAGAAACAGCACTGGGCCCTGTGTGCCTGCCGGCTCCCCTTTGTAGACGACTCCATTCATCATTGCCTTTTGGGGCGGCTAAGTGGAGGGCTGGAAAGAGAAACAAAAAATGACACAGGCTTCCAAAAAGACAGTGGCGGTTTTCTCTCTGTGTTTTCTTTTCCTTTTCATTTAAAAGTCCAAAATGGAAAGTGCAGGGCTCAATCAGAGGGCTAGTGCTTTCCATTTCAAAGGTCCTTTAATCTGAGGAGACAATTCGCAAATGTCTCTTCTCCGGGCATCCCCTTCGCCATCCCATTAATAATACACCGCCGCTGCCTTCCGCTGAGTACCAGTGGTGGGGACGGTGTGTGCAAATTCATCCCACCAGCTCCGTGTGCACACCTGCTATCCTCCCCGTCTGCAAGGAAGACATCCTCCTTCTGAAACGTATGTTTCGGGTCTACCCTGTTTTAACAAAGCCCAAGACGTGAAGTACTTAGCAAAAAGGCCAATTGCCCCCATTTCAAAAGATTTGGGGGAAAAAGAGAGAGAGAGGGAGAGAGAGAGAGAGAGTGTGTGTGTGTGTGTGTGTGTGTGTGTGCGTGCTGCTACAGGCAATGCGCACCGGGAGTCGAGAAGCCTGGGTTCAACTCATTCATTCATTAATGCATGAGTGTGTGTTTGTTCTCCTCTAAACGAGCACGTACTATGTCCCAGGTCCTCTGCTAAGGATCGAGGTTAAAAGGTGAATAAAACACAGATCTCCCTCAAGCATTCCGGGCCTGGTTCAGCCAGTGATCAGCTATGTCCTTGAGTTAGTTGCTCAAGCAATGTGGGTCTCAGATCTCCCTTTTGAAGAAGGAAAATAATAGCTGGCTTCCCTCGAGCTTGCAGAGCGAGAAGGTAGTAAACCTGTGCCTTTAAGTGTTTCTTTACAGAGTACTATGGGGAATGGAGGGTCATAGGAATAATGGAATTTTTGAGCTAGAAGGAACCAGAGAAATCAACTAGTCTAACCTTTTCATATAAGACGGGAGACAGAGAACTAAAATGTTAGGCGCCTCTGTCTGTTGAAAGTCTATCCAAAATGAAAACAAAACATCTTTGAAATGATAATGGAAGACAGAGGGTTAGGTTATGGAATTTATACCAATTCTTTCTGGAAGGGGGCAGCTCTCGGGAATAGCAATCAGGAAAACTGGGTTCTAGTCTTGGAGTTTTCACTAGCCAGCTAAGTCCGTGGATGAATGATTCAATATCTCTTGAGTCCCAGTTCTGTCACCTGTAAAATGAGAATTACAAATGATAAAAACACGATGTAATGGGGAAACAATGGGCTTTGGGGTCCTACAGAGCTGGGTTTGAGTTCTGCCTCTGCCATACGGTAGCTATGTGACCTTGAATACGTTACGTGAAAGTGACTCCCTGAGCCTCGGTTTCCTCTTCCATAAAGTGGGCATGAGCCCCCCACCCTGATGGGGCTATTAGGATTAAATATGGTGAAGCATATAAAGCACTTTGAACATGGTGAGTACTTTTAATGAATGTTAATTCCCTCTTTTCTTCGATAACCTCTTCTAGCATTAAAATTCTTTGACTATGAAACGTCTCCTGAAATGTGATCTCATATAAGTATATTGGCTTTACTACTTTCTCACCCTACAAGGTAGGGCGGAGCCAGAGGCTTTTCTTCTAATAGATGCTGGAATGGGGATCCGAAAATGTGACAGCTCACTCAAGGTCACAGCAGGTTGGCCACAGAAATGGGAATTGAACCTGGCTTCCCTACTTCTAGCTTGGAGGCATTTCTCAGAACAGCCACCTGTTGGTAAAGGAGTCTCCTTCCTTCCCATTGGCCCCCTTACAAGGAAGTCAAATGGCTCATAGGAACAGTAAACAGGAGAGAGAGAAAAAACTCATATGTGTGCCCCTGTTACTTCATTTAATCATCTCAAAGCCCCACGGGTAGGAAGTATCCCCATTTTATAGATGAGCATGTGGAGGAACAAAGGGGTAAAGGAATTTGCCCGAGGTGCCCAAGACTGGTGAGTGATGAAGCCAGGATTCATCCAGATATAAAGTGTTCTTACCACACATCACACAGCCTTGGGGTCATCAGCATGGCGCATGCGCTCAGGGTAAATCTCAGCAGAGATCTTTGTATCACTCGGTCTCTAAAGTCGCACAAGGAATCTTTCCTTCTACTCCACAATCTCATTCATTGTCTTTGAAATGAAGCCCCAAGAAAGTATTTTCCAGCCTGAAATTTACTTTTAACTTTCCCCTACACACTTGCCCGGAGCCAAAGAGAAAGGTCAAAGGGATCGGGAGCTCCTGGGGGCAATAGTGAACACTTCTGACCGTCCCTGGTGGGATCATCATGCACCTGGTGATTTCATAGACGTCAAAGAAGGGACTTAGGAGACCCAGGACCTGGGAACGTGTGGCATGCTTTAAGGCTAAAGCCAGCAGCTGATGATAAATGAAAAAAGACTTTTCAAACAGAATGAATGTAAATAAGAAAAGAAGCCCCTGGTTAGGGAAGTTATTCTAGCAAGTGGCTATATAAATGTCTTTATATTGTTATTTCCAATATTAGTTTGTTGTTCCTCCATGAAAGCTGATTTATTTGAAATGTTATTACTAGAAACACCCTAATCTTTTGGTAATAATTCATATACTGGAAGATTACAGTTTTGGAAGGCAGCCCAGCGCTGTCTGGAATCCTATTTATGGATTAAAGGATTTGAACAGCATTGCAAGCAAGATCTCTAAAGAGTAGGATAATGTAAACCTGGTTCCATATAAAATGCTTTACCCCAGCTATAGTAACCCCATTAAAGTCAGATTGTTAGAGGACACTGGGTACGAGGACTTTCATTACACTAAACCAGGATATCACTGCCCCTGAAGAGCAGGGATTTTCAAGCCCAATTGCCCCTTGTTTTGACAGACTATGCCTAACTTCCCGTTTCCCCTTTCTCCTAGGACACCCCAACCTCACATGATAGGTCTGGACTCCTTGAAAGGGCATATCGAGGTGAAGGAAGAAAAAAGGTGATTTGTCACAGGAAAGGCAGTCATGAAGCTAATGCGGTTTATCCGCAGGCCTAGGAAAATGCACACCATGTGCTTTTTGTTCTTGGAAATCTTCACGTTAAGATTGATCCCACTCTGCCAAAAGGGCTCGTTTAGTAAGCAGTCTGGGTCTTGATGCTGGAAGAACCCAGAGAAGATTAACTGAATCTGACAAGAGCAGGCAAGAATCATTGTTGACCATCGCGAGGGCAAAGCCCTAACCAGACCCAGATGAGCTACCGAGACAAAGGAGCCCTGGGCTGCTCTTTTCCCTTCGAGGGCCCTGACACGCTGACAAGCAGTAGGAGGCCCCGGGAGCGTCACACGGGGTCCCCTGGCTCCACTATTTATCGGCTGCATTGCCATGAGCTGATCATTTAACCTCTTTGAACCTTAGCTTCTTCATTTTTAAAGACGTAACATCTACTTGCAAAGCTGTTACGAGAATGTTACGAGGTCATACGTGACAAATGCCCCACCCGCGGAGGGTGATAAAGGAATGCCAGCCTCACCCACGACTATTATCAAACAATGGGCACCCTGCAGAAGGATGGTTGCCGGTTTCGAAATCCAAAGACTCTTAATTGTGTGCTTCACTCCTCTATCACAAACTCCTATAAGGGGGCCAAACCAAAAGTGCTATTGGAACTGGCTGGGGCTCAACAGAAGGAGAGACAGTGGAAGGGAAGCCCGAAAAAGGATAGACCAATGTCACATTCCCCTTCAGCAGACACTGCCTATTAACATAGAGTCATCAAGCATCTCGTGACCATCATCTGCCACATAAATAATGGATAATAATTCTAATTATACCACCATCTAAAACTTGACTTAAGAAGTCTTTTTTTTTTTTTTTTTTTTTTTTTAAACTTGACTTATTTCGGTCACCCCAACCAGATCTTATTTTATTGTATGACTGCTAGGCTCTGTGGGATTCAGATTCAGGATTCAGGATTCAGATCCGTGTTCTGACTTTAGACACTGTACAGGAGGGGGAATTTCTCCTCGGGCGCTTTGTGAAAAACGCGAGCATCGCAGTGCAGTCGGAGGCTCTGCAGAATCACAGAGCAATATTTATAGAGAGGTAGACTTTGGACCATCTCTATCAGAATCATTGGAGGAAGCGGATCCTTTTTTTTTTTTTTAATTTTTTTTTTAACGTTTATTTATTTTTGAGACAGAGAGAGACAGAGCATGAGCGGGGGAGGAGCAGAGAGGCAGGGAGACACAGAATCGGAAGCAGGCTCCAGGCTCTGAGCCATCAGCCCGGAGCCGGACACGGGGCTCGAACTCACAAACCGTGAGATCGTGACCTGAGCTGAAGTCGGACGCTTAACCCACTGAGCCATCCAGGCGCCCCGGGGATCCTTTTTTAAAATGCAAGTTTCTGGCTTCTACTCCAGAACCATGAAGTCAGAATATCTGAGAACGGACCTTAGGAATCTGCACTTTCAACAAGTTCCCCCAGAGAGCTTTCTGTACACGAAACGTTGAGAATGGAGATTCCCTAGGGATTCCTGGAGCAGAGCCAGTGGGCGCCAGTGTCCTTCAGGGCTTCTAGGGAGCAGGGTGATAAAGGACATTTGGATTGTGTTTTAGTGTTTACAAAACACAAACATGATCACGTACTAAAGAGTGGGCATACGAACAAAACAAATCTATCCATAATGCAAACTATGGATATTGATAAACAATACAGTACACCTCATCGACCCAGCACCGTCGGAGACAAGGCTGTTCTACATAAATACATTTGCTAGAAAAACTGGGATTTAACTGTTTGAATGCCCGACATTTGAGACAATTAATAATAGCAATGTTTTTTTAATGAATTCCACAGACCTCTGCCTTCACAAACCAAGGATCCCAAAGGTAATTGAACATTATATTGACTCCGGGTCACGCTAGGAGCCTGTGCTTTTGCACGAAGCCTAGGGAAGCAGTGATGTGTAGTTCACTGATGAATAGTGATGCGCTCTGAGCTCCACTTGTGTAAAACACTCTTTGTCCTGACATTTGACAGCCCCAACCTTGAAGCATTTTGCTTGCCATCTATGGTTTTTCTGACTTCTCTTTGAGTTGGCTCTCAAATGTCACTTCCTGCCAATAGAACACAAAGCACCCCCCCCCCCACAACACCCTTTCTGAGATACCACTTCTATTCTGAGGTAGGAGAATATTGAGAAAGTCTTATAATGATAAGTGTGATGAGAGGAAATCAGTGTTCGGGAAGTTGAAGAGGGTCTGTATCCAACCTTTCACTAAGCGAAGTTAATGGTTTCATAGCTCTGAGGCTCTCGGGCCTGAGTGCCTGCTCTCCAGGAAGATCATGTCCAAGGACTTGGGGTCACCTATATATTTACTGCCAGAGCATGGTGGGAAGGGACTTAGACAAATAGGATCACGCAGAAAGAGAATATTTAATATTTCCAGGTAAATTGGTGAGAATTCTTTCTGTTACTGTCACAGAAACAACTTAGATCAGTTTCAGAACAGGGGGGGATTTATTAGCTCACAAAAGCAGCAGGTGTCTCTCTATACATAGCTCTTGTCGCTACTTCTGTGTTTGTTGACAATGTTCTTTTCCAGTGCAGATCAGATCATGCTATCTTAGAACCCAAAGGAAAGAGATGCCTCTTGCTTTCCCACTTTAATACAGCAGAAAAGTTCTCTGACTAAACCAAATTAGGTCATACTTCACCCTTTATAACAATAGCTTATGGAATGACAAATGGTTAGGTCCAGATCATGTGCAAATTTCTGTGGTCAGGGGTACCCGATGCTATGATTGACAGCCCATCACAATCATAGGATTGGTGTGAGGCAGGGCCCCACCCCACCCCCGGAAATGGAAATTGTATTTTGGCAAAAGTAAAAGGGTGAGATGCTACAGAAATCAAGCAAGAGATACCTACTATGGAGAAGCAATGGCCCATGGCTTTGCTAATGAGAGTGCCATAGAAAAGCAAATGAGGATAAGAATTTGTGGCCCTCCACCCACAGGGGTTAGATCAGGGAGAGAGAGAGCAGCAGAAATGTCAGTGTCCATAATGCTGAACCACCTCTCCCTATGGAATCCCCAGAAGGAGAATTCTAGCAAACAGAAAATTTTTATTTCAGTGATTCTGCATCAGCCAAGGAAACCAGGTTATGCTGTGGTAACCATCAACCTGTAAATCTTAGCAGCTTTACATACGAAGCCTTATTTCTCAATCCCAGTACGTGTCCGGTACAGTTTGCCAGGGGGCTCTCCTCATCATTGTTCTCACTCTGAGACAAAGCAGCCACCCTCTGAGAGCGGTGAGTCACATCTCAGCTCTAGGAGCTTCTGTTTGATGTGATCCTTCCACTTCTGTTTAGGCGGGTAAGTATAACCCTACCACGAATCTGGGAAATATTAACGGGCCACACTAATGACTACCAAAGACTGTGGATTCCCCAGCTTCAAAAGGAAGGAAAACAGAGAGGGGAAAGAATGATTCCCTACCAAACTCCACCTAGGGGACACAGCACTTTGGGTTCACCCCTACTCCTCTGCCCACCATGCTCACCATTGCCCCCGCCCATGGGAAACAAAGGGCTCTGCTGTTGTGATGGTTAGGAGAGAAGGAGCAGAATCTACCAAATTTCTGTTGGAAAACTTAGGGAGTGCAAGAGAGAATGGAGATACATATATGAAATTAGGGAGGGGGCTGGGGACGGGCTCTAAATCTCTAAACAGGTTTATTTGGGGGAGACTGCAGAGGTGATATCTATCCAATAAATGACTGCCTGTGAAACCCAGTGAAATATCATATATAGTACTAAGAGGAAAACTTCCCAAACTAGGAGAGAAGAAAGAAAGAAAGAAAGAAAGAAAGAGAGAGAGAGAGAGAAAGAAAGAAAGAAAGAAAGAAAGAAAGAAAGAAAGAAAGAAAGAAAGAAAGAATTGGCCTAGGTCAAACATTTATCATCCAGCATTTGCTAAGAATCTACCCTATTGATCAAATACTGAGTTGAAAAGGTGACTATCACAAAGCCCTTGCCTCAAAAATCTAATTTATTGTAGGCAAACAAGCAAGCAAAGAGAAAACTTTAAAAAAGCAGGAAGATACCGCTAGGTCAGAAGCAAGCTAAGAGGTTATAGGCACCCCAAGAATAAGCACTTGATCTGAAATCTGATCCATGCCAATCAACTATGGATGGCATTTGAATGGAGGGAATCTCTGAATTTGCCCTAAAAGACAAGTAGAAGGTAGCCAAATAAGGAAAAGCAGTTTCAGGGAGAATATTCCAGGGAAGAGGAGACACGTTTGAAAGGATTCCCAAGTAAGGAAGGAATGGGTGCTATAAGTAGGTCAGGATGGGATTATGATGAGGAGGATGGTAAGAGGTGAGATGGGAAATAACAGTCTATAAAGTGTTTTCTTTTGGCTTGCAAAAGACTTTGTATCTCATCCTGAAGCGAGTGAAGGGAATTGTAAGCAAGGAGCCGGCATGGTCAGAGTCACATTTTAGAACAGTGTGTCCAAAGTATGAAGAGTGAACTGAAGAAGGGCAAGACTGGAGGCAGGGGTGGGGAGCAGCCAGAGGGCTCTTAGTAATCCAAGCAAAAAAAATATTGAAGGCATAAACTGAATCTGCGGGGGCTGAGGGAGAGGTGGGCGTCAAAACATCCCAGCCCCAATTAGTTAGTTCAGGAAAGAAGGTATTTGGGAAGGGAGGAAGATGGGACCCGATGTTCATCAGACCAGAGTGGAGACACCATCTTACTTATTTTCTTCCTTGGTCCGTGCTACTCAAACAGGCTCACTGAGGATCATGCCACTGACAGGGGAAAGTTGATGAGTGATCATGTACCCTGCACCCTATCAACCTCATCCCCCTAGAAGTCAGTTGTATGGCGTTGAAAGGGTCAATCAGCATCACCCAGAGGTACTTCAAGTAAACGATAGGGATGAACAACTTATGTGGTCAAAAATATCCAGAAGAATCAGTGGACTGTGCCCATAATAGGCTCTGATACTGACAGGGTAGGACTTGTAGGGGCATCTTTCTCTCTGTCCCCACAGAGCTTACGAATTGTTTCACGGAACACGGCCATGGGTCTACATGTTCGTAGAAGATGATGTACAGATAGAGTTATGGCACCATTTCACCAACCATAGCCTGCAAACAATGATATTTGTTGTCTTATACACTGTACTAAAATGAAGAGCATGCTCAACCCTGCCTTCTTTCCAAGTCATCCTGAACTCAGCCCATTAATGAGCCCAGAGCAACATCCATGAGGAGGAGCTCACACCCGAGGGCCATGGTCACTGCAAGAGTTGCCCAAATCCCACTAGGAGCAACATGGCTACCTATGTTCTCCTTCCTCCTGGGATGGAAAGGGAGCTCAGTTGGTCTGAGGTAGCAAACCTACCTAAACCAACTGAACTTATTATACTGGGCCAGAGGAAAAAGGAAAACAGTCGTACTACTGGAAAGTGGAGAAAAGTGGGACCTTCAAGGAAAGTACATTCATCTGGACATAGAGCCCTTATTTTCAACTCCCTGTTTGGTTTTTGTTTTTGTTTTCAATTGGGGAAAAACAACACCGAAGGGTGGGATATGAGACACACAGTCGGTTCTAATAAAATCTAAAGTCTCGACATCCTTTTTTTCCACTTTCCCAATGTATACTTGTATTTCAGAAAGAGGTCTACGCTGCTTTTGGAAGAGTCCTTCTGCCTTGTGAATAATTCAGCGACTTCTCAAGTCCCCAGTGACTGGCCACGAGCTCAAGTGCTCAGTGGAGAGCACAGGCGTCTGAGAGTAGATCATTATGAGTTTCCAACAACGCTCAAGTCCTTGCCAGTCAGCCAAGCTGCCTGTTACACCTACCCCAGTCCCACCCTGCTCCACCCCTGTGTGGTGGCACTTTGAAATCCTATATGATCAGGCAGGGCCCCTTTGCTACACCATTTTCTTTCCTTTTGAAGAAGACGGGCAAGCATGGGGCAAGAATGGCAACTCTAAGCCATGCAAGCCATTCTTCTGCTCAGAACAAATTTTTCGTCTCATCATCTGTTTTAGGGGAAACAGCTAAATGTACATGGAGGCTTGTTTTGTGTGGATCTTAAACATACCGCTCTGCATGGTCCCAATGTTGCAGTGTGGCCTTTGGCCTGTGCTTGGCACGTAGAGCAAGGGCAAGGATTGCCCAACTGGGCACTTGGATCTGGTCTCACAGAAGGAAGGGTTTGAGTGTCTTACCCGGACTGATTTGAAGTACGTCCCTACAAGTCCCCTCTGCTTCCAGCCCTAGTCCAAACTATCTCCCCAGTAAGTTCCCAATGATGTCCCAATTCCCTCCATAATAGTAGCATTTTTTGAATAATCACACTGCTTTCCAATAGTCTTTTGCTAAAATGTGAACCAGCCTGATACAGATTTTGGCTTCAGACTTTCACCAGCCATCAGCCCCTCGGGTTTTTACCTAAGAAAAGCTGAGACATATGGAACAGGACACAGAAGGTAGGGTTATTCAGGTACCGGGTGCCTAGCTGAGGAAAGATGGGATAGGACGGGTCTGATTTTACAACGTCAAAGGAGCATTAATAGAAAACATAGGTAGGCAAATAAAGGTAAACAACAGCTCCTATATCCCTCGCTTAGCCATTTGTTCAAGGCCAGTCTTGACCATAGGCTCAGCCTCCACTGGATTTTAGGTGCTGGAGAAATTTCGAGAGAAATGCAGGGCAAATGTTTGTTCTCAAGTACAGTTGAATCATATTTCTTCCTAACAAAGTAGAATGTAAAGTGGTGTTTTTATATCAATGTATCAATGTAGAAACATCTCTGTTTTTTACAAGGACGTATCAGCAGTTCTGTCAGAATTTCAGTAAACGTTAGTTTGTGGGCACTTTGATTTTATCTTCTCTGCCTGCACATCTACCTACCCCCAACTGGGGGAAAAAAGGCTTTTCTGTCTAGTCATTAATGATGTATACACAGCCACTTAAGAGAACTGGAGGAATCATTCTTCAAGGAAGCGTTGTTTTTTTTTTATTCTTTGTAAAACAAATAATTGCCTCCAAGTGTACATGTCATTTAAGGTATTTTCTACATCGTACCTTCCAGTACCCTTGGTAGAGAAGTAAGATTTCAGGAGAATGTTGCAGTTTTGACTGAATTTAAGGGAGTGTGTTTAATTGGGAGGCAGGGAAGAAGAGCCTCTTAGAAAGGGAGAGTGCTAAGCTTTGGAACACATTACCAAGAACACTTTGGGGGACTCCTTCTGCAGAGATGAGCTGACATAGGATGGTCAAGGCTGCAGCCCAGCCTAAAGAGAGGGGGCGCTGTCACACCTGACCCCAGGAGCTCTCTTCCAAGGCTCAAGTGCCATAATCCTAAATCCTGGTCTTTCCCCCTTGGGATCCTTCGATAAAGCAGAACATCATGTCCATTCGGTCCTCCCGACGTGCTGAGAAATCTAATGAGATAAAAGCCCAGGTTGGCGTAAGAAGTAAATCAGAGGAGTCCGTCTCCACAAATTCTGAACAGGGCCCATCTTGATAAATAAAGTGTGACAGTCATAACAAACAAACCAAAAAGCAGATAAAGGATGAGGGCCCTCAGCATTAATGCTGGAAAACCTTTGGCGATAAATAAGTAATATTATAATAAAAGATATTGTAATACGTTGTGATTTGTAGGGAGAAATGTAATATAGTCTGGGGAGGAAGATAGATGGCTCAGGTTGTTTCCCTGACAGTGGAAGTAATAGCTATTGAATGTTATGTTTAGCATATCATAAAATCAGCGTTAGCAGGCAAGAAAGTCCTCCAGCCTTCCTGAAGTCCACACGCAGGCTTTTGACACCAGCAAGAAAAAGGCCTGGAAGGAAGCTCACCTGGGATGGATGGCCTCAATCCAAACCAAATCAGAAGAGACAGAGCTTCCCTTTGGCCCTCAGCCTGGAGTGGAGATGAACTTGAGGGTGACTGGAGAATATCTTTCTTCAGCCCCCTCTTTACTTGCCATCCTCAAGGGGCTCCTGGCGGTTGTAGGAGCCGAGCTATAAAACTTGAATTTATGGAGCATGGGAAACTCTTTTGAGGATGATGATGGCCAATTGTCTTTTCACATTGGGTAGTCAAGGACAAATTCAGGTTTCCTTTAGAGGTGCAGAAAATCCTCCCTCTTCTCACTCCCCAAAATCATCATTGCCGTCGTCATCATCATCATCATCTGCCCATGGCTGTCTTACATTGTCTGAAACTCCCCCATTATTTATTGTGTAAGTTATATCCCACCCCACCCCCAAAGGAGAAGAGTGAGCCATGCGGATCTGAGAAACAATAGAGCCTGACCTCCCCGTACCTACTGACTTGAGCTGTGCAGCCTTGCTTGCTGTAGGGACAGGAAGGTCAGTAGGCAGAAATAATTCAACCAAGTGCTCACACAGGAGGGGGTCTTCACGTGTGCCAAATGCACGCAAAAAGACCACTATTTTATTTATTTTCTTTTTAGTGTATTATTTGCCAGGAGAGTCCACTGACAAAACGTCCTGGGCAAAATGTCATTTTCAAAGATACAAAAAAAATTTTTTTTTAGTAATGGACTAAAGCTAAGAGAAGTTTACCCACATCCAAATGGAATGTTTTATGCTGAGGCAGACTGTGAGAAGGACCTGAGAAATGATCGGGAAAGGTCTCAACCTCTGCTTCCTAGGAACTGTAACAGTGGGACTAGAATTCGAGCACTGCTACCTTGGGGCTCTGCAGCCTGGAATAGGGACGTTGGACTCTCATGCAAAGGGGCTCAGCAGAATGGAAGAGGATGACTGGAGGGAAAGTTATTTCCTGAAAGGACCCCACTTGCCACAAAGCTTTCTCCCTTTCGGTCTGATCCTCAAGATGGAAATGCCATAGAAACCTCTGGCTCTCTCCCTCTCCCTCCACCATCGATCTCAGAGATATACAGACGTCCTTTGCTCCCAAAGGATACTAGGAATGACCACCTGTCCCTGTTGTTATATAGATAAAGAAAAAATGTCTTCCAAAAGGAGCTCTGGGTAGAATTGCCGAGCAGGAGGTGAGTGGGTGCTTGGGGAAGGATCCACTGACCAATGGAGGCAGGCTGACCACTCCTCTCCTTCCTTGGGTCCTCGTTCATTAATCTTATAAAGAATAGAGATAGACATTGAGAATCTTCTCTGCAGAGGGTTCTGTGTTAGGTGTTCTGTGACTATACAGGCAACTCCTTTCCTGCTCTCAAGGAAGTAAAGAGCTACACTCACTTGAAAATAAGCACACGAGCAGGCGGTATAGCTTTGTTTTCCCACAAGATCAGAGAACTTAGCTCTGTTGCCCATGGCCAGTTTCCATTCAATGTAATGAACAGGCACCAGAAAGGCAGCTTGGAATAGTGGTTAAGAACATGAGCTTTGACAGCATCCGGGTGGCTCAGTCAGTTGAGCGTCCGACTTTGGCTCAGGCCATGATCTCACAGTTCGTGAGTTCAAGCCCCACATTGAGCTCACTGCTGTCAGCTTGGATCCCCTAACTAAAGAGTGTGAGCTTTGACATCTTAGGTACTTGACTCTGCATCCTACTTTGACTACATACCGTCCTGTGATTCTTAGCAAGTTCTCTTAAGTTCTCCGAGCACTTGATTTCAATACATAAAAAATAGACAATCATTGTTACTACTTCATGGAATAATTTAATGAGTTAATGGATGCAAAGCATTGAGCACAGCATATAGTAAATGCTCAACAAATGTTCGCCGGAAGGAAGTTGAAGATGTGTCAGATACTAGGCTTGAAGCTGGCTACCCGGATGGCTAATGTGTTGGTCTCCAGGAGGTTAGAGTCTAATAACTCAGAGTCAAATAACTGTAGCAAGATGGCAAAAACACATACTGAGCAGCCTGTTTTTGTTAAAATGTTAGAAATGAAATAACTTCCTTTTTCAGGTTTTTCCTTTAGGAAGATTTTTGAGACTGGGAGATTTAATCTTTCAAGTGTACAAATGAGGTCATTGGATTTCATGAAAGGTCCCCAGATAGACAAGCAGAGCCTACAGTTCTAAACCATCCCACCCCAGTTGCACCTAAGGCTAAGTATACGACTTGTGGAGGTTAATTATTTAATTGATAAAAATATTTATTAAGTGCCTGTGAGTCAGGCACCACGGTGGGTGCTGGCCAAAGAGCACTTATGACATAATTGTTAGTGTTCACCAATATCCATGCTCTCCTTTGCTTCCTAGGCACACAGTGGGGCTACATTTTCCTGTCTCCCCTGCAACTAGGTGAGATCATGTGACTTGAGTTCCAGCCAATGAATTGGGAGCAGAAGCGAGGTGCTCCATTTTCAGGTCTGACTCCTAGAAACCTGCCACCAATGATCGCTTTCCCATTCCACATCCACCAGCTAAACTGGATGCTCTTCAGAGACCCAGAGGAAGATGTAGCCACAGATGGACACTTGCGTCCTTGAACTCTAGGCCCGTGTTGGACTCTGAAATGAATAAGAAATAGACTTTGGTGCTAAGTCACTGAGATTTGGAGGTTTATCTGTTACAGCAACTAGGACTATTTTCCATATTAATCCAGCAATGCACAAGATTAACTTGTCCCTGGCCTTCTGGAACTGACAGACTCTTAAAAACGAAACATTAAATAAGTAATTATAATGGACGATCATGAACGTTAGGGCAGTGAAAAGACAGAGAAATGAGACCAGGAAGTAAGATGACCTAAACTAATCCAGGAGTTAGAGAAATCCTGTCAGAAGAGGCACCATTTACAGTGAGACTTGAAAGGCGGTATATTCATCAGTTAGGGCTGTCATAACAAAGTACCACTCCCTGGGTAGCTTACACAACAGAAATTTCTTTCTTTATAGTTCTTGAGCTAGAAGTCCCAACCAGGGTGTTGGTATGGTTGGTTTAATTCTGAGGTCTCTCTCCTGGGCTTGCAGACGGCCGCCTCCTTTCTGCGTCCTCACCTGATCTTTTCTTCCACGTGTATATACGTCTGTGTCCTAGTCCCCTCTTCTTATAAGGACACCGGTCATATTGGATTAGGGCCCGCCTGTATGACCTCATTTTACCAGAATTATCTCTTTAAAGACCCTGTCTCCAAATATGGTCATATTTTGAGGTTCTGGGGGTTAGGACTTGAACATTAGAACTTGGGGGCTATACTACACAGCCCATAACAGATGGGTAAGAGTTGGCCAGGTGAAGAATTAGGGTGACTTCAGGTTCTCTATCTGGTCCCACGATGAGAGATGTCACAGGAAAGAAGAATGAGAAAGAGATTCAAATTTCTAAAGGGCAAGGTGCTAAAGCTATTCAAGGGATGCTTCAGATCACAACCTGGCAGCGGCCTTTTGATTGCAGACTTAGAACTTAAGATATTAAAAATAAAATTATGGACGGTAGGAATTAGCAGCATACCTTGACTCTCTGGAAATGGAAGAAGATTGACTACAGCTGTGGTTAGTGGTCCCGGAGCCTGTATGGAGCTGCTGTGCTTTCTAACAAATCCCAAGAGGGTCTTTCAAAGTAAAGATTGGACCCAGAAGTCAGATCACAAGAACGATAGCTACCTGGCCATGTGCAGAGACTGAAGATCAATGGGTGAAAAATCAATCTGAATAAATGATCTATTAATACATACAACAGGTTCCCAGCAATTAATCTCCAGGAGGATGACAGCCCGCCAGTTACAGTGAACTGCTGATGGTGATTGACATAATGGGATCGTCTGCAGCTGCCAGGCTGCTGAGTTAGTGATATTCACATTTATTTCCTGCTTGGATGGAGTGGTTTCTGGGACAGCGCTGGAGTGTGGGACTGAAAACATACTGCTCAGGAAGCCCAAATTGCACCTTCCAAAGAAGGTGTACATGAGCATACCCAGGACCAATGTCCGGTCTACTAGCAGAAAAGAGAGGAGCCTTCTTCTCTCCCAAGTGACTAGCTACACCTTTGCAATATGGAACTTGGTAGAGAAATTTAGAGAGACCTGCTTGGGGGTACCTGGCTGGCACAGTGAGAGGAGCATGCAACTCTTGATCTTGAGGTTGTGAGTTTGCGCCCCACTTTAGGTGTAGAGATTACTTTAAAATGAAATATTAAAAAAAAAAATAAAGAGACCTGCTTAGAAACCAGGAAAATTACCACGTTTGACAGCTGCCATTGTGAAAAGAGAGAAATGCATATCCATGAGACATAGGTACTTTAAAGTATTATTTTTTCCTTTAGTTCTTCAGAAGAATACAATGAGACAACCTTGTGCTCCCAAAATACATAACTCCACACTTTCCGTCTTCTAAATCTAGAATTTAAAAAAAAAAATTTTTTTTGGTGTTTATTTATTATTGAGAGACAGAGAGAGACAGAGCATGAGCATGGGAGGGGCAGAGAGAGGGGAGACACAGAATCCAAAGCAGGCTCCAGGCTCCGAGCCGTCAGCACAGATGCAGGGCTCGAACCCACAAACTGCGAGATCATGACCTGAGCTGAAGTTGGACACCTGACCGACTGAGCCACCCAGGCACCCCTAAATCTAGAATTTTTAAAGTCTGCCCAGTAAATCCCAATTCACTCTTCAAAGTCCATCTTATCACCTCATAACCTCCTCTAAAAGATCTTTTCCAGATACTCCATGCTACTCCCAAAACCTATCCCAAATCCACCCACCTTTCTCCATGTCTACACCCACCACCTTAGTCCAAGTTACCATTATCTCCACCAGTACTCTTTCGAGATCCTCCTACCTGCTCTCCATTTTACAGCGTTGCCCTCTACATTCTGATCTCCATACAACAGCCTGAATGACGCGTTTCAAATATATATCCATGCATATCACTCTAATTGAACTCAGAGCAAAACTCAGGCTAACACTTACCGTGGCCCAAGTGGCCCTACATGAGCTGGCTCCTATCCCTTTATCTCTTGCCAGGCTCTCCTGAGCTCCTGCTGCACCAAGACGGGGTCAGATCTGTCCATTCCATGGAGCCTTACATTTGCTGTCCTACCTCTCAATAACCCTCTTATCCCCACCCCCACAGATCAGACCTTCCCATAATTGGTTCTCCATCGCTTATAATTCAGCTCCTCAAGGAGGTCTGTTTAGACCAACCCACAAGTAGTAGCTCCCACTCTCCCACCCCTCAGTCACTACCACACCATCCTGTTGATACACATCACAGCACTCATCACTCTCTGGAATTCACATGTTATATACACACACATAAATTACATAGAAATATACTATATGCTTTTCAGTTGTTCATTACGTGTATTTCCTCACCGGAAGGTACGCGCCGTAAATATAGAAAGCTGAGGGGTGGCTCAGTTGGCGATGCGTCCAACTCTTGATCTCAATTCGGGTCTCAATCTCAGGGTCGTGAGTCCAAGCCCTGTGTTGGGATCTGTGCTGGATGTGAAGCCTACCAAAAATAAATAAATAAATAAATAAATAAATAAATAAATAAATAAACAAACAAACAAAAAGGCTGGAAAGCTTAATGAGATGGCTGCGAGAAAGCAAAGTGAGGCACAGTGGAGCTTGCTCTTCCTTTAAAGGAAAGAAGCCACTCTTGGTTCTGGTATTATTTGCACCCCCTAGCTTGCAGAAGAGTACAACGCATGTAGCAAATGTTTAAGTATTTGCAGAATAAATGAATGAACGGCATAATCAATCGTTCACTCCTTTGAACTTCCATAGTATCCTATTCCCATCTCCATCCCAACATTCACCACGTTGTAGAGTAGGCATCTGTCAGAATCTCTTTCTCTCATCCTTGATGAGGAGCTCCCGAAAGAGAGGATCATGCATCGTGAAATGACGTGAGCTAAAGCAGAGAATGCTGTATTCTCTGTGTAGTCCGTGCTTCTCAGACTTTCATGGGTGCACGAATCGCCTAGGGAATCTTGTTCCAATGCAGTTTCTGATTCATATCGGAATCAGAGGGGGGGGAATCAAGAGTTTGCATTTCTAGCAGGCTTCTAAAGGAAGTCAATACTGCTGGTACTTGGCATATTTTGAGTCGAAAGGCATCCAGTGAGTGGATGCTCTAAAACATTGGTTTTCTCTCCCCTTTGTATCTGCTACAGAGCCTTTCACGGTATCTGGATATAAAATACATGTGAAGTGAGTATACATATAAAAAAATGTGAAGATGCCCATGACCTGGCATCGTGGGGGTGATGGGCAGAACCAAGGGAGGAGGGCCCTTCTGCCTTCCTTCCAAGAAGCTTGAAAACCACGGACTGCACTGGCTTCAGCCTCTGCTCCAGATTAGCTCAGAAACAGTTCCCCTTGAGAGGATAGGACCTTAATTCACAGCCCGTCTGACAGAGCTGGAGTTTGTCGGGACTCTACACACAGAAGCGCGCGCCGTGCGCTTGGACCGCGGAATCTGCTCAAGAGGAATCCGTGTCTGACTAGCAGGTAGCTGAGCCCGAAGAACGGCCCAGGAGACAGACATGCACTGTTTCCCCAGCAGCGACATGGGAGAGAATATGTAACACACAGAAGAAGCATATGTTGCCAGAAACCTGACCCAACTTGGAAACTTTTTCCAAACTCTTGCCTTTCATCATTATTTCCACCCGTGTGGGTCCTGAAAACCAGGGGGTGTTGCCTGGGTCCTTCCAATCAGTCATTTCAGGTGGCTTGGGGCCAAGCTCGCAGGGGAGGCTCGGGAGCTAACCAGGTTCCAGACTCCCAAGAATGGTACAGTCCCCTGTTTCCCAGACAACTCTAGGCACTTAGGAAATCTGAAAGATCCAAAGCATTGGCTTTAAAGAGAGGGTTCCCCAGCTGTTTTGCACCTTTGCTGTGAGCAGAAGGGAAAGACAAGTGCAAGGTGTCCAAGGTACATTTCGGTCAGATAGGCAGACACACTTTCCGGCCGTGAGTATGGTCAGATCTGGAAGTGCAAGCTCCTTCTCAGCTGCTCTGACCGACAGTGTTGAAGATGCAGGATCCCGGGCAGCCCTCCCACACCCAACTGGGCCTCGGACTGGGGTAATGCTACAATCGTGGCCAAGGGCAAGGAGATGGACTGATGAGGAACCAACTTCCCTGGGATTTTCTGGCTAAAACCCTATCTCCCGCCACCCCGATGATGGCTCCCCGGTTATTGTGAGCAGAACCGGCATTCCCACTTTATCCCAAGGACGTAGCAGAATTTAATCCTCAGGCACAGAAACCAGCCGAGTGAGATAAGCTCAGATTTTCTCCATGAGTGAAAAATAGAACCAAGGGTGGCTTCTCTCCTTTTGGGAAAGAGCAGGACCCATTGTGTCCTGCCTTGCTTTCTTACAGCCACCTAACGCAGCTCTGTGTTCCCTACACCGTCCTTCTTCTTCCTCCTCCTTCCTCGACTCGGGAAAGTCGCTGGCAAAGAAACCTGGCTGATCAGGGCGAAGGGTCTCTGTGCCTCTGAAGGTTTGCTCAAGTGGCTGAGACCAGGAGGGAGTCCTCTCTGTCTCTGCCTCTCCAGATGGCTTTTAGATTCTGATACATCCATGCCATGCACCCACCCCCTTCCCCCCCTTCCCCCTCCTCCCCACTGCCCTTCAGACTGAGGCTTTGCCACAGCTCTGGGCGGCTGTGGGCACACTCTTCTGTCCCTGTGAGTGCTCACCTTCCCGACCACTCTCTGACTTTAACCCCTCTCTTGCCTGGCTGAACACCACGCCTCCTCTCCTCAGGGAACCAGAAATGGCAGATGGCAGCTTGGTATTTGAGACATCTTCACAGGTGACTGAGCATGCCCCAATCTGGAAACAGTCCCACTGGCCGCCTCTTTGTGGACTGAAAATATGTACCCCTAGAGGCTATGTGGTGTAATAAGAACCTATCTGGCTGGAGTTCAAACCCCAGCACTGCTATTTAAAATTTGTGTGACCTTGAGGGGTGCCTGGGTGGCTCAGTCGGTTAAGCGACCGACTTTGGCTCAGGTCATGATCTCATGGTTGGTGGGTTCGAGCCCCGCTCGGGGTTCGGGCCCTGTGTTGACAGCTCAGAGCCTGGAGCCTGCTTTGGATTCTGTGTCTCGCCCTCTCTTGCCGCCCCTCCCCTGCTCGTGCTCTGTCTCTGTCTCTCTCTCTCTCTCTCTGTCTTCCAAAAATAATAAATAAAAATGTTCCTCTTTTTTATTTTAATTTTAATATTTGCGTGACCTTGAGCAACCATTGGATGTAATTGTTTTTCCTTTGGAATCCCCAACTTGGAGCTGGGGATAATAATACCCACCTCCTAGCATGGTACCTGGCCTATACTTCATTGGTTTTTTAAGGCTTCCTCTTCTTCCACGAAATCTCTCTTGGTTGACGGGGCCCTGGGTTCCAGATTATTTGTCTATCACTGATTCTGGGTGTATAGACTAGCTGTCACATCCTGTACCCTTCATTCCTTTATTCCAAAGACAAGTGGTCAGAACATCCCAGGGGCTCCTAGAACTGTCCTGTCTTTGTCTATGTAAAATAATTCTGGATACGTTAACCCTTCACAGATGAAAGAATTCACTATGGCCACTGTCCGAAGCTTTGGGACAGCAAGGACTCCCAGGAGCCCAGGAGACACCTCTACCTGTCTGTGTCCAGGTGCTTCACTCAGGTGGCCTCATCCTGTGTTCAAGTGTTAGCCACTCACCAATGTCCTCATTGCTATAAAAAAATTTTAACAGATCAAGATTTCATTCATATTCTACAATTAACAAAAAATAATTATTGTGGCCTTTCAATTAAAGATTGATTTGGGGGAAAAAAATGAAAATCATAAGAATAGTTATGGGGCGCCTGGGTGGCTCAGTCGGTGAAGCGGCCGACTTCGGCTCAGGTCACGATCTCGCGGTCCGTGAGTTCGAGCCCCGCGTCGGGCTCTGGGCTGACGGCTCAGAGCCTGGAGCCTGCTTCGGATTCTGTGTCTCCCTCTCTCTGACCCTCCCCCGTTCATGCTCTGCCTCTCTCTGTCTCAAAAATAAATAAATGTTAAAAAAAATTAAAAAATAAAAAGAATAGTTATATAACAGTTTCTCTCCTCAGGGAGGTTTTGACTTGATGCTCTCAGGAGATGTGAACCCAACATAATAGTTTTATTAGCTCTTATTAAAGCTTTGATTCATGTACTTCAAAGCAGCGGCCGTTGTCCTTCTCATTTGAAGAGTAAGAATCTTCTCTGGCGTCTGGGCTGCTTGGAGCCACGGCTGTTTTCTGTAGGTCTCAGAGCTGAGACCCTAGAAGAAACAGAAGTTTCTGACAACCGCAATCTCCCCTAAACCTATTTTCCTCTTCTCGCTCTGTTCCCACAGCGTTACAGGAGGCGGAGGGGAGGCAATGTGAACAGAGGCTTCCATAATCAGGCCCATGCACCATTTAGGGATTAGCAAAGGTGGCCTGGCCCAGAAACCAGATCATAGTCCTGGAGTTGGAAGTAATCGTGAAGATCCCTTGGCCCACCCACCCACTCTATACAAGAATCTTCTCAGAAGCGTCCGGCTCCTCAGGTGGTCAGCTAACCTCTGCTCCTAAACCTGTCAGTAATTAAAAGCTGGCCAACTCAGAGGTCAGCATTATCTGCATATAGATACCACTACAACTATTTTTTTAATCTACCGTGTCACTATCCACTTCCCTCTCACCATTCATGGGCCCCAGTTCTGTCCTCTGGAACACTGCAGAATAGTCCAATCCATCTTCCCTATGAGACTCTCTCACATGTCTAAACCCAACTGTTATTAGTTTCCAAATGTTCTCTTCCTAAATGCATCGCCAACTTGCTCAATCAATCTTCCGGTGACAAGATGTCCAGACACTGTTTGGAGTGCTCCGGCTCCCATTCTTCTATTTGTTAGTGTCCTTCCCAAGCATGGAGCCCACCCAGAGCTGACCACAATGCTCTAAGAGACCTCTAACTAGGAGAGAGGAGAACAGCTCGCTCTGTAGATCAATCCTTCTCATTATTTATATATAGATAAATGACATAGTAGATAAAGCTTATGTATGTGGGTCTATATATTTTTATATATTGTGTATTTACATAACTATAAATTACAGGGGCCCCTGGGTGGCGCAGTTGGTTGGGCATCGAACTTCGGCTCAGGTCATGATCTCGCGGTTCATGAGTTTGAGCCCCGTGCCAGGCTCTGTGCTCACAGCTCAGAGCCTGGAGCCTGCTTCGGATTCTGTGCGCGTGCGTCTCTCTCTCTCTCTGCCCTCCCCCCACCCCCGCCCTGCTTGCACTGTGTCTGTCTGTCTGTCTCTCTCTCTCTCAAAAATAAATAAACATTTAAAATAAATAAATAAAAATTATATATATGAAGCCTGGTAAAGTCAATGGTTGGCTAAACTCCACCCAGATATTTCTTAAATGAATGATACTCAAACCCGTTCATCTTCATTCCCTATTTGTGAAATCAAGCTTGCTTTCCAACTTAAAACCTAGACTCCACTTGTCTCTTTGTTAAATTTATCTTGTTAGTTTCAATCCATCCAGATATCAAGATCTTTGGAAACTTGTTCATGTCATCTGTCATATTAGCTGACCTCTGCTTCGTGTCATCGCAGATTCGATAAGCACATGCTCGGTGTTTCATCCGCATTGCTGATAAATAGTCAGAACATGACAGGGGTAGGCGAAGCCCTTTAAGGTGCTACCTGGAGACCTCCCTCCCTATGGCTATCATTCCAGAGATCGACTCTCTTTTGAACGGTGTTGATCTATCGGCTGCAAATCCACACACAGCCTGTATTTTCTAGGTCATCCCGGATGCTATCAGGAGAAATTCTGTTACCAGCCTTACTATATTCTTATTTTCCATGTCTCTGCTACCCACCCTACCATCATCATGCCCGGCTGCCAGTCTAATAAAGATGTCAAAAAAGGAACTAAGGTTACTTGGCATGACGTGCTTTTAGGAAATCGTGGATGCTTCGAGTGATCACCTCTATATTTCTCCTGTGATCACAGACCATCTGCTTAATAACATGCGCTAGCATTTTTCCAAGAGTGAGCAACAGATCACTTGCCTCTAGCGTTATAATTCACATTTTCCCCTTTGTGAAACTGAGGACAGCGTTTTCCTATTAATCCAATTCCTCAGACGATAGTATGAACACTGCTTAAGACTATATAGCTGTACATTAAATCCAGAGTCTAAAGAATTAAAGGACCTGCATTTTTAAAAACATATTTCGAAGCCAGAGAGAGAAGCGGAACCCAAGACTCAAAGAATTCTCCTGAACACCTTAAGGGTTTACCATCTAGGCCTGACTGGCTGTTGGAAGACCGAACATAAAGCTGGGCTCTTGTTTTCCTCTCGTCTATAAAATGATGGGATCTATTCTAAGTTTCAGTGAGCTAAGAGGTTAGCTGTCAAGGGTGACCAGACAGGTGGCTGGATTTACGTATAAGGATCGGATTCCCCTCCCCCATCTTTTGGAGGGTTTAAATAGCAATGAAGTGTTTATATGTCTTCTGAACACAAGCATGCACACGCAAATACACACACACACACACACACCAGCATCCACAATCATTAGTTGTTTTTCTTCCTGGTATGTGCATTTAATGAGAATAAAATCTGCTGGTTTAACATTATCTCTACGTTATAATGAATCTGCTTTAGGAACAGCTTGTTACAGCATCATCTGTCAAGAATGTATTACTAATGCCTTTTAAGACATTCTTGTAATATGTTACTAGAGAATAGCACTGGGTCTAGATAACATTTATTAAATATTAGAAACATTGTCAAATAACTTCTCACACAAGTAAGGTTTGAGGGGTTTGTGTGCATTAACATACATGTATATTTTTCAAGAGAATAATGAAATCCAATGTGAACAGAAATATTTGTGATAGTCTGTCAAATCCAACATCCCCAATTTATGTTCTCTGAGACATTCCAGGGAAAATCTATTTATCCAAACAGAACTGCAGTAAGCAAAACACAGGGAGGCCAGAAGGGAACACACACACACACACACACACACACACACACACACTCAGCAGCACCAAAAGGCGGCTGCCAGAGGGAAGATTAAGGAATAAACTGTAAAATTTTGTCCAAAGGGCTGGGAAGAACCTCCTGTAGCCCATTACAAAGAGGACTGGGATATCTATTTTATCTTTACTTCCTTAGATCTAGGTGGAAAGATCGAACCATGAGTCTCCATCCTCGTGGATGATAAGAATCACTTAGGGAGCATGTCTAAATTGCACATGCCTTAGACCTACCTTCCTGGTGGCACTTAATTCCTAAGCATGCTAATTTTGACAAATCTCTGATGCAAACCTCCAGTGGATCCATAGGAATCCTGAATCCCTTTGCCATAGCTGCTGCTGCCTTTGATAAATACCCAAGGAATATTTAATGCACAGAAACACTTCATTGCATTGAAATTCAGGATGATAGAGTGATTGAGTATATAAGCCCTAAAGCCAAACTCCTTAGGTTCAACTACTGTCTCAACTACCTTCAAGCATCTCTGTACATCCATTTCCTCTGCTGTGAAACAAGGCTGCTAAAAGCATTTCTGTGGAGAGCACATGAGCTAATACACACAAAGGACTGAATTTTAGTTTACGGTGAGCATTCAAAAGTGACAGTTATCTTAGGCCAACGTACTCTTCATTTCCAGGATCTGGGTTGGCACACGTAGCTGCACTTTCTGGTGAAACTATGGCCAGCTTGACCATACACTGCCTTGTATTGGATTTTCACCCTGTCCCTGTCTCGGTGCCTTTTTTTTTCAACGTTTATTTATTTTGGGGACAGAGAGAGACAGAGCATGAACGGGGGAGGAGCAGAAAGAGAGGGAGACACAGAATCGGAAACAGGCTCCAGGCTCTGAGCCATCAGCCCAGAGCCTGACGCGGGGCTCGAACTCCCAGACCGCGAGATCGTGACCTGGCTGAAGTCGGACGCTTGACCAACTGTGCCACCCAGGCGTCGGTGCCTTTTTACCGCCATCTTGCTTCACTCAGATTGTCTCTTCCACCTACACCTGATAAGGCATTTGCCATAAATTTTGCCTCGAGTTCCATTTTCCAGGGAACTACACAAAGATTCTAGGATTACAAGGAATCACCAGATAAAATGGCAAAGAATGTTATTATGCTTTTTTCATTGAAAGCATAAATGTCCCTAGTTGGAATCTGACCCATTTGCAAAGCTGATGAACTCCAATGGTCTGCTTTGGACTTGAGGGTTAAAGTAGGTGCTGATCTAGAGAATAGTCCCCACTCCCATCCTCCTTCACCCACATTCCCAATGAAAACTGCCAGAGAAAAAGTTACGTTCAAATTCAAGAAGGCTTTTTTCCCTGATGACAGCCCTGAAGGTGACTAGTGGGAATGAGGTTGGATTCAGGGAAGGCCCAAGGACCTTAGAAGCCTTCCCTGTGGGACAAATCTACTGAGGAAGAGTTTAAGAGTCTCCATAATTTGAAGACGGACTTCAATCCCCAGGAGGAAGTCCTAAGGTCATACGATCCAAGGTCCATTTAGGAGAAAGAGAGAGCCTATGGAAAACTGAGAGTCTTTGCCTAGCTCAACCTCTTGATCCAATGTCTCATTAAGCGGATTCTTTCTACTACCAACTCAATGCAGAGCAAAGCTATTTGCACGGGTTCTGCCTACATTCCTGAAACTGGCTCAGGAACTGGAGTGCTCTAAACTCAAAAGCAGGACTGTTCACCAAATGAACCTTCCTCCCTGAGACAGAGACGGATAGGAACGGGGGCTGACTTTCAGATGAAGTTTGTACTGTGAAATCACTGGACCCTATAAAGGATGATTCTATAACCCAATTATTCTTCTAAGCATATTCGTGGTAAAACGCTAAGTGTGAGGGACTCCAAAGAGAAATCACAAGGAAGGGCCGTGGTTCCCAGAGTTAGCTCTCTAAGGTTAAGGTCTCGGCCTTCTGGGTGGTAGCAGGAGAAAGCAAACACAAGTAGCCAGAAAGCAAACACCAGGAAAGAATCATTTCTTTCCGCCTCCTCACTCTGCCCCGGCAGTGATCTCACCACCTCTTCATGCATGTCCTAGACCCACTTACCGTGTTCTTGCCCACACGGGAAGAGCACGAAGGGCCAAGGATTGCCTCAGAGACCGAAGCCCTGGTGCCACTACGCATCAATGTCCACACTCTTCCTTCCTCGTCCCATCTCTGAGCTTTAGCATATCCACCGGTTTCTAACATTTTGCCTGAAATCTGAAAATTTCTCTTTCCTGGACCTTTGGTATCTTTTCCATCTGATGGCATTTGGCCCTCAGCTTACCTTGCTGCCATCTTTTATCAGGTATAACCTGACTTTGGCTGACCCCCCTGATCTGACAGCCTTCCCCTGTCAAGTATCAGCGACTGAATTTCAGGTCCAACTTCATACTCCCCAGACTTTCTCTACAGACAGACACACACATGCACGCACACACACACACACACACCCTCCAGAATGATAAATGACTCATTTTGTGACAGAGTTTTAAAAGACACACAAAAAAACGTCTATTTCTGCTCAGGAGCTTCTAAGCTCGAGCTATTATCTATCCCCATCATGGCATAGAGTCTAAATGAATCACAGAGACAGCCCCGCTGTACTCAGTGCAACTCAGCACGTAAGTTCTTTTGGTGAGTGAAGACCCAAGCAATGCTCCACGACCCTGCCGATGCCAAGCTGATTTACGCGCAGCTCCTCTACCCCGGTCCCCAAACATCAGGGGCCCAGAAGCCCCATTTTGCCATTGATAATAAAGGGAGAGAGAAGTGACTGCTGCACGGTGGGTGAACGTGGGAAGTATCCGCAGGCTCCACCTGTGCCACACTCTCTCCCTGCCTGTGCATCAGGCCGACCACCGCTGTGGCTGGCGTCTCACCAAGGAGGCAAAAAGTTATTCCCAGGGCCACCAAATTCACATTACTTAAGCAAGATTGAACTGTTTAAAATTTCAGTGTTGTCCGCCAAAAAAATAATAATAGGAAGTTGTGTGGAGCAGAATGTGCTGACAGCAGTAATGTTTCGGTAATAATTCATGTGTAGGAGATGATGCTCTGGAAGTCAGCCCAGCAGGCTAATGTAGATTGGGGATGCTCTCCGACTGATGGCCAAACGATTGATTGGCATCTCTGCTCCATCATGAAATCAGCTCACAAATGAAGTGGATGGGGTTCCAGAGGGAGGGAAACTTAAGAGGAACAAGGGAATGAAGGAGGGGACGAACAGGGAGGTTTGGGTAGGGAGACCAAAGGAACACTGTCGAATTCAGTTTCCAACCTAAGCCAACTCCCTAATTTTCTGTTGTAATCTAAAAAAAAAAAAAAAAGCAAATCATCTAATAAAGATGACATTTCCCTATTTATTCTGTTTTCCACTTGGAACCAGATCTCCCTCCCAAAGAAATTAGCTGCTCCTTTCCAATTGTTCTGCTAATAAGATCCATACAACCAATTAATTCTTCTCTTGGTGCCCAAAGAACAGAGTGGTTATTAACTGCCTCTGTCCTCCTTGGCAAATGGGCCATCAACTCTTGAGGCCAATGAGTAATGCCTCTCTGTTTCCTTCCCCAGGCACAATTCCCCCTGCCATCCTGGTGGCTTTAGGGTCTTCTCTGCCCATGAGTCAGAAAAGGAAAATTCAACTCCGAATTATGATCTACGGAACATACAAACATGTGGCACCTTCTGACCATATAACGCACCCCAAAGCAAAATGGACATAAATGTTTAAATTGTAGACATGAAGTTTCCTGGATTTCATGTGGATTATTCAACTATTTCTGAGTAGGTATCCTCAGTATTTGGGGATTGAGAGGTAGGAACCGGAGAGAGAGAGAACCTCCAAAAGGCCTACCAAGTGCCAAGCGGTTGAAATGTGAGTAGGCCATTGTGCCGTGTGTTGTAAGTGCACAGATATACACTGGGTTTGAAGAGTGAGTGTGAAAAACGAATGCGAAATATCATGTCAATGATTTGTATCTTGATTACGCATTGAAATGATATTTGAGCAACATCGGGTCAAATAGAATATACAATTAAAATTAATTTCACCTGTTTCTTTTGATTTTTTTAAAAATATGGCCCAGGTTCAAGTCTCTACTTCCTCTAAGTGCCTTCAGCTCTTGGTCTGCTGGTATTCATCTAGGAAGCAGTATGGCAGGAAGACCTAGAAAACCAGGTCAGCTTGGATTTAAGCCCAGTCCTACCGTATATGATCTATGTCTTAAGTTAGTTGCTGTAGTCCTTAGTTTTCCATCTCGAAAAGGGCTTGATAATAATTGATTTGCAAGGTAGCTACGAAGATTAAACAAAAGGATATATGCAAAGCAGTTATTACCATGCCGGGGATATAGTAGGTATTCAGTAAACTGAGATTGTTATTACCCTCTGTCAAAAGAAGTAGTTAAACAGATGATGGCTAATGGCTCTGTAAATCTCTTACTGAATAATTGCGTGCCACTTACCCTGGGGTGGTCATTCTAAATCAAATTATGGATACAGAAGAAGCTTTTTAACAATTGCTGGCTAACTCTGTTGACGTGGTTTTCTGCGTGGATTTACAATATTCTCTGGGATTATTTTCGACCTTTTTGAATAGACATATGAGACTATCCCAACGCAGATCAAGTTCCTTCTGCTCCCTGCTCTGTGTCTGGACCCTGTCACTTGTCATAGGGGGCCATCCGCATCCAATCCTGAAGATACGCATCTCCCACTAGCTGATCCGTTGACCACATCACCCATGGACTCCAGGGCTTGGAGTGTGCTAGTAGGGAATTAGTGGTGAAGATTTCTGCCCTCGCCTCCCTACAAGAACTTAGCTGGCTGAACCTTCAGGGGCAACACTCAAAAGATTGATGGAAGTGGGCTGCCTGGGTGGCTTAGTTGGTTAAGTGTCCGACTCCAGCTTAGGTCATGATCTGGAGGTTCATGAGTTCGAGCCCTGCCTTGGGCTCTGTGCTGACAGCTTGGAACCCGGACCCTGCTTCAGATTCTGTGTCTCCCTCTTTCTCTCTCTGTCCTTCTCCCACCCATGCTCTGCCTGTCTCTCAAAAATAAACAAAAACATTAAAAAATTTTTTTTAAAAAAAGGGAGAGATTGACAGAAGTAACTCTAGCCATATAAATAAAGCTAAACAGAGGGCTTTTTTTTTTTTTTTTTTTTTTTTTTCCCATTAACTTTTCATTAGCGTCTTTAACATTGTCTTCAGGACCTGATATAGTCTGGCCTGGGCCTGCCTCATCAGCTGTATTTTTTTTTAATGTGTATTTACTTTCGAGAGATAGAAACACAGAATGTGAGCAGGGAAGGGGCAGAGAGAGAGACATACACAGAATTGGAAACAGGCTCCAGGCTCTGGGCTGTCAGCACAGAGCCCGACACGGGGCTTGAACTCACGAGTGGTGAGATCATGACCTGAGCCGAAGTCAGATGCTCAACCGACTGAGCCACCCAGGCGCCCCTCATCAGCTGCATTTTCATACATGGTCCCCCCTCCTTCAGTCGACTCCAGGCAAGTTGGTCTTAATTCAGCCCTCCAACACACCAGGGTCTTTTCTGCCTCAGAGCCTTTGCATATGATGTCTCCTCTTCCCCTAGATTTTGCCCGACTCCTACTCATCCTTCAGGTCTCTGCTTTCATACCACTTCCACAAGGAAGATTTTTCCTCATATTTTATTTTAATATCAACTTGATGTTTCCTTCCTGCCCTTTCTGGTGCTGATCACAATTTTACCCTTTTTTTCACCATCAGGATCACAGCTTTCTTATTTTTTGCTGCATCCCCAACACCTCACACACCACACGTATGCAACATTTATTGCATCAATGCGTAAATATGTAAACAGACTCTAGCTGCTCAAAGTGGAATTCATTACTTACCTACCTTTCTACCACCCGTGTTTCCTGATTTCTTTCCCTTCCCACTCTAGACCCTCATATCGAGAGCTTCCTCTCTTTGGTGATTTTTCATCAAGCCCTACACTCAACCTGAGATTGAAATAGGTGAATTATTTATTCTATGGCCTGATGACGCAGCCAAAGGAAGAGTTACATAGGGTTCATCCATGCTCAACCATGCTGCAAACAATAATAACAACAGCTAATAATTTCGGTACTTGGGATGAGCCAGCCAATGTGCAGTGAGTATGATACATATTACCTCGTGTGTCCTTCACGACAGTCCTACAGGATAGGGACTTTCATTGTCCTCATTTCACAGATGAACAAACTGAGACCTACATGAGGCAATTTATCGGAGACCATCCAGCAGTTCATTGCCAAGAGCAGACTGGAAACAAATGATCTGATTCCAACCCTCATGCACCTCCTCTCTGGAGTTCACTATCATTCTTAGCTTCAGAGACCAGCTTGGCCAGTTAAGTCTTTTCTGACCTAAGCTCCACTCTGCTCCCCCCACCCCCCCCCCCCACCAATCCACCTAAAGTCTTTTCTTAAGGAGTAACACTTTGATGGCGATTTCCAAAAACAACTCCAAATTCAGGGAGAAGTTATGTTTGTCTCAATGCTCTGGTACAAAGATTGACCAGTCTCTCTCTGATTCCCACATCTAGCATTTTCTTAACTAGACTGTAACTTTTAAAGAAAAAACAAAAAACAAAAAACGAGGCCACCGAGACTCTTGAAGTGAATGGAGAAGGAGAACAAACAATTATTTAACACCTTCCATGTATCAGTCATTCTTTAGTTCCGCTTGTCATTCCATCCAGTTGCCCATTAGATGGTTACTAGTATCCTCCAAATGTACAAGATCTTAATATACAAGATAATACAGAGCCTCAGAGAAATTAAATACTTTGCCCAAGATCACATAGCTCCTATGCAGTAGACTAAAAATGTCAAACCTGTTCTTTTTCATTCCAAAGGCATGCCTTTCCCTTCATACATATTATGTCCGTAACCCCAGATCTTTCCAGTCTGTCTAATAAGCCTCCTCACATCCTGTTTCTCAGTTTTCTGTTTCTTGTTCTTAAGTAGGTTCTCCCATCAGACATTTTCTTCTGGACCCTGGGTTCTAGTTCCATCTCCCCACCCCTCACACACACACACAAACATATTGTGCCCCCCCCTTTCCTTTCTGGAGCAATGGTTTGCCCAATATAAATTTATGTTTATGTGTATGTTTATTCGATTTACATTTGCAAAGCAACTACATTTGCATATCTCTTTTCCACAGCCACATTTCACAGAATGTTAACCAAGGCAAGAGTCCTGAGCTCAGGCTAAGGGAGCATTTTATTTGGGAGCCGGTCTTGTTCGAATGCAAATACATTGTCACATATCATCACATTAGCGGGAAGCAGACCCTCAGGGACTAGGACACACGACAGACCAGCTTTGATAGGATGAGGGGAAAACCTTACATAAGGCAGCTGACGGGTGAGGAGACAACACAGCTCCTGGAGGTGGAGGAGAGACGGAAACCCAAACAGCCCTGGGGACCCGAGGACACACTCCAAGACAGAAGGCAGCAGCCGAGAGAGGCAGTGAGCACATTGTTTGAAAACATGAGTAGTGAACTTCACATTTTTATTCAGTCTGGTCCTGAAAATACCATTACCATGAACTTACCTCTAGAAAATGAATGGAAGAGAATTGGAGAAAGATGTCGTCGGAACGGGATCCTTAGAGGAGATGCCATTGGTCACAGAAGACCTGGGTCACTGGCTGAATCTGACTAGACTGCATACACAGAGGATATCTACGAAACATCAAGCATCCAGAACAACAGACATACTTTCTTGGGTTTCTCACATCACATAGGCCTGGCATCTACCCTGGTGAGGCGAGCGCAAAAGAGGGGTCTGCTCATATTAGTAAGGGTTCTGGGAGCATCTACCTTATGGGGGTTGCACCCTCCAAGCAAATACTACCTTCTAAGATTTTTTTTTCCTGGGAGTCACTGCACCCTCCCTGCCATGGGTAAAGCCTGCGGGCTTTAAGTCATGAATAAGACAATCAACTTGACTTATAAATGCCACGATCTCAGTGTAGGCCCAAGTGCTATGACCACCGTGAGAGATTTTTAGAGATACAACTTGAAAATGCGGATTCGCTGTGTGAGGCATGGATGCCTGGCTGCCCTTGATAAAAGCCATAACTATTTCCACTTTACAGCTCCACCAAAAGGACCCCTTGACCCTCTTTCTGGGACTGCATGATGTGGACAGACACACTCCAGTCTGAGCCATTACTGTCCAAACTGTCGCCACCCCTGTAGAGTGGATGCTCTTTGTGTCCCCCTTTCGCCGGTAGGTGCGGCCATCCCTACTGGGTGCCTGGGCTGCGTATCTTCTCTCTTCTCTGCACATCTGCCTTCGCTTAAGCAGGAACACTGCTGACTCTGATACTACCCTCTTCCATCTCCCCCACCGCCTCCAGAAGTACAAACCCCCAGAACCTTGCCTCGGGTGGGCCATGTTTTGTATGTAGTTTGTGCTTCAAAGATTCTCTGAGGGATCAGAGCTGAAGTGAGTGTCCAGGAAAGAACATACTCACAGCCTTTTCCCTCTCCTCCATCCTGCTTCCCCCACTCCCTTTCTCCCAAGAACATGCCTCCCAAAATGGAATCGATATGGATATAGATGACAGATATAGATACCTATAGATATAGATGATATAGATATAGATATAGATACAGATATAGGTACAATGCAGTACTATTCAACCACGAGAGAGAAGGAGATTCTGCCATTTGCAAGAACATGGATGGACCTTGAAGGCGTTCTGCTCAGTGAAATAAGCCACACACACCAAGGCAAATACTGTATGCTCTCACACGTGAAATCTTACAAAGTTGAACTATAGAGACAGAGCAAAATGGTAGTTACCAAGGCATGGGGGGCTGAGAGAAAAGGGGAGATGTTGGTCGAAGGGTACACACTTCCGCTCAGAGGAGAAGCTCTGGGGATCTGATGTACCGCGTTGTGATTATAGATAAAAATACTGTGCTACATACTTGAAAGTCGCAAAGAGAGTAGATCTTAAATATTCTCACCACAGAAAAGAAACGGTAATTATGTGATGTGATGGAGGTGTTAGCTAACACTACAGTGGTAATTGCATTGCAATATATAAGTGTATAAAATCAGCACTGTGCACACATTAAACTTACACAATGTTTTATGTCAATTAAATCTCAATAAATCTGGGGAAAAAACCCATTTGGACCAGGATCCTCATCTCAGGCTCTCTTCTAGGGAACACCCCTGGTGGCAATCGTCCCCCCACCCCGTCCCGGACTGGACAAATTTGTTCTGGAGCCCTGGCCCGGGCAACACCCAAACCTTCTCCAACCCCACTCGATCCTGCCTGCCCCCCATCCTCAGCGGGAGACTCTGTGTGCAGGGTGGGGGGAGCCGTGCTCTGTCCCGGGCACAGACACCCACTGAAGACACAGGAGGAGGCTGGGTTTCCCTCTGCTCTTGTCAAGTCTGTGTCCTCTGCTGAAGAAGAGTCTGCCCTGGGGTTCACCTACAGAATTAGGAAGTGAGTTTTTGGCCTGACTGAACCCCTCCGGCTGTTCCTCCTACCCTTAGAGGCAGGAAAGGTCCGCCAGGAAAACCCGAGTTCTCAAGTCTGCACGGGAGAGAGGCCAACCCCAGCTCCCCAGCTGAATCATTTGTACCCAACACTAAATAAAGTGTCCTGACATCTCTTTTAACGATTCCCTCCTCGCCGGCAGCTGGGACGAGGGTGGCCATGCTCCTGTGAATGAATCGGTGACAAAAAACAGACTCTGTCAGAAAATTGGGAAAACAGAGACACGTCTATGGAGCTACTAGGTGCTCGGGAAGTAACACCCCTTGCTTCCCCTCTCTGGTTTAGAAGAAAGAAGTCTCCGAAAACGACTGAAGATCAAAATATCACCTCCATCTTTGAGAGGTTGCATCGAAAACAAGACCCTCCCCAACACGGCTTGCCAGCACTTAATCCCTGAAGTCTACAACTTACCTACCCCATTAGGAGGCCCATCAGAGCGGGAGAGAGGAGGAAGCATTACTCTATCTGTGCTTTGACTCTTTTCAATCATTATTACTAAATTTCCCCGGGGAGTAGGGAGTAGGGGGCGTTTGGGGGATTAGGGGGGGAGTAGGGGGCGTTTGGTGCACAGGAGTAAGGGACGCTCAACATCCTATGACAGCAGGGACACAGCCACACAGGAATGAACCTCCCTACCCCCGATGACCGTAGCCGCCCCCCGGGGGAACCAGAAGTCCCCCTGTGTGAAGACACAAGGCAGGGAGCACGAGGCCGCCGCCACCCTCACCTACACACGTGGTCCGTCCCCTGTAGACCACACACAGCACAGTCAACCAGGGAGAGGCAGTGCCGGTTCCACAAGCTTGGAAACCCCAGGAGACACAGAGCCCTGTAGAGGAAGGCATTGTTCAGTGCACTTCATGGAGCGCCTAACTCCGGTCTCCATCGGACGTCAGGTGGCCTGTGGCCTTTCCTGAGAGAAGAACACAACCCAGAGGCAGCAGCTCAGGCCATTTGCGCTGAGAGTGGCTGTCCGCTACCTGGGAGTGCTCACCTCCCTTTCTTCCTTCCCTTTTCTCTCTCCCTTTGCCTGAGGACCGAGGTTCGACTCCGTGAGGTTAACTGCTTGCCCGCCATTGTGCCCAAGACTCCCTCTGTCAGCTGCCTCTGCTTAAGGACCAAGGGTGTCAGAAAGTGAATTTCTACCAATGCTGCTTCCGCACACCTCCTCCCTTGTTTCTTTCCTGCTTTCCAAAAAGGCTAATGTTCCCTTGGCGTATGGCCTTTAGGGAGCTAAGGCTGGAAGCAAGTATTCCCAGAACCGTTGTTCAGTCATCGAATTCTGCACACATTACTGTGTCTGGCCACATTAACGGGGTTATAAATATGTCTGGTAGGAATCTGAAGTTGAGAATTGACTACTCAAATAAACATGCTTATTATTGGAGCCCCGAGAGGGGCTGCAACGACGCGCAGAGAGCTCATGCGCATCACTGTCACCTTCATTTCCTAATCTTATCTACTTTAATTTCATGCCACATGAAAAATGGATGGGGAGCAACCTCCTATTTTTGATGAGTTTCCTCTTTTTTATTTTTTTAAGTGTATTTACTTTTGACAGAGAGAGAGAGAGAGAGCACGAGTTGGGGAGAGGCAGAGAGAGAGGGAGACACAGAATCGGAAGCCGGCTCCGGGCTCCGAGCCCGACGTGGGGCTCGAACTCACAGACCGCGAGCTCAGGACCCGAGACGAAGTCGGGCTCTCAACCGACTGAGCCACCCAGGCGCCCCGTGATGCATTTCCTCTTTAAATATTCTTCCCCCCACCTGCTGCTTCCATGAGAGTGACACCAGCGTGTCAGAACCACTCCCACCAGGCCAGGCCAGCCACAGAGATGAAACCGACGTCGGTGGCCCAGGAGACACGGCAGGCCTCGGCCCTCCGCGGACATCAGGAATGAGCGGGCACTCAGGAAGTCAGCCAACAGGCCTAGGAAAGCTGCCCGTGCACAGCCTTTCCCGGCATCTCAGTGATTGAGTGAGCTGCTGGCAGAGGAAAGTTTGTAGATAAAAGGAACTATGGAAACCCATTGGTTTTGTATTTATTTACATGACTGGTTTAGAAAGTCTTTCTGAAATGGCCCTCTATATCGGGCTCTTGGGTTTGGTAATATATGCATTTCATAATACCAGACACTTGGTTTTGTCCTGGAAATTTTAGCCAAACATTTTAAGATCGTTGGTTACTCCAGACAAGGTTGTGCAAATATTTCATCAAAAGGCCTAATAATAATCACAGTGACCCCTAACTACTATTGACCATTTAAGATGTGCCTGGCAGTATCTGGAGCTCTTTAGAGAAACTGATTCATTTAATCCTTGCAGGACAATGTCCACCGTGCAGATGAGGAAACGGAGGCAACAGATCAGAAAAGTAGGGTACTCACGAGTGACAGGCAAAGATTCCAACCAGGGCAGACAGGCTCTGGAGCCCTAACACTTAGCCAAGTTACAGGTTACTGTGTTATTTCTCGTTTAAGGCCATAAACAAGCTTAGTGTATGAACAGAATCAAATAATGTTAGGGCCCTTTTAAAATATCTAGTCCAATTGTCTATCCCAAATGCCTATCTTAATGGATAAGTAACATCTATGCATAAATCCAGAAAGGTGTAGGGAGGCCAATGAATTGCGGAGCGTGAGAGCCGCCTAAATTGTTTTTGTAAAACACTTTCCTTTAAATAAAAATGCCCCGAGGCTGAATTCTGCCAGCTGGCTGCCAATATGGGAACCCTGGTTCTAGTCCAAAATTTTGCACACAGTACAACTGCAGCCCAGAGAAGGAAAGTGGTTTGCACAAGGTCACACATCAATAGTGACAGAAGTAAGGCTAGAAGGCAAGACTCGCGGTCTAGCACCTTTCTGCCTGCATTACACCAAAATCGTTGTCGACCCCTACTTCCCTATCCCTTTCCCTCCCCCTTACTACCCGGCTCTCTTATGCACAAGCAGCAAGGCTTTTATTCTATTTGCAAAGTAAATAGAGCTGAGATACAGATTACTCTCAAGCATCGAAGCTTTTATCCAATATAAACAGAATCAGGGTAACTTATTCCCGCTCACTCCTTTCTCGCACATACCACAGGCTCCACGCCAGCCCTTGCCCGATTAAGCAGACGGCAGACAGAACTCAGGCATCCTGGCCAGACCGGGGAACACTGTATACATCCAGTGCAAGCAGGGAGATGCACTTAAAATTTCCTTCTTCCTTCTCCTTTCCCGCTGATTCTCCAGGGGGAATGAAACCTGGATTGTCACATCATGGAGGAGTCAGCTGTGGACCGGGGGTCCGTGGGGAGATCTGGGTTCTCCCACGGCCTCCTTGAGTCTCAACTAACTTATCCAGTGATGCAAGGATTAAATGGTTTCATAGAGAATAAAGATCTGAAATATGGTGTATTATCAAAGTCTCTATTCTCTGCTTCTGAGAGTTCCTAAACTAGTACACACACACACACACACACACACACACACGGCTTCATGTATTCATACCTATGGAAAATAATACACGTGGTTGGGAAGTTACAGGTTTCTAACAACAGAGCTGTCATTGTCCAAGAGACTATTTTTTAGAACTAACTCATCCTGAGAATGATATTAGGGGCTCTGGCAAATCCAGTGTAAGTTTAACAGTAGCAAATCGTCATTTGCTGAGGGTGAATTGATTTGATCTTTAGTAACAGCCAAAAGCCCATCTGGGCTCTGGTGGATAAAGTTGGAACACAAGACCGTTCGAGTGTTTGTTATGGGGAGACAGGGTGGCGCACCGAAAAGGACTCGGGACTCTGTGGCTGATGATCGGGGTTTATCCTCCACTCAGATACTTCCCAGACCTATGACTGAGGGAGATCCACAGCTTCTCTCAATCTCAGTTTCCTCATCTGTGAAACGAAAATGGTAGCTAGGCCTTCCGAGAATATTTATGAAGATCAAATGATCACATACGCGAGAGTGTTCTCTACGCCATAAAGCCTAAATGTCAATTTTAAACAGTCGTTGTTTCTCTAAGAGATGGGGGGTGATAAGTAAATTAAGTCTGAAGGCAGTTTCTATAATGTCAAGTCATTGTAATGGGAGCAAGGACAAGAGCATCACTGTAGAGTTCCCAGAGAGACAACTTAAATCCCTAATCTCACGTCTGTACGTTTCATTCGGTTAGCCAGTCAACAAATGTTCTTCGAGGACCCAGAAGTGCCAAACTGTATCAGACACAGGGATACCAAGTCACATGCACATAGCTTCTTTTCCTCTGAAAGCTTCCCATAGAACGTGACTAGACATCTCACGTTTACGTTTGTTTCATTTATCTCATCACCTTATAGTTAGACATGGCATTAAAAAACGATAGTGCAGAGCGACTGGAGAAGCTTCCCCAGGCTCTCAAGTGTCTACAGAATGTTTTGAAAAGGAAAAGGTGCTCCCGTAATGTGTCTCAACGGAAAGAATGAACAAGAGTACGAACGAGGATCACAGACATGGCAGAATAAAGGGTGCAGGGAGAGAGTTTCAAGAAGGAAGCCCGAGTGGAATCAAGGGAGTGGTGCCCTCCGCAGCTCCAGAGTAACTCCCTTACCAGAAATCACTCACCTTCTTTTCTCCATCTGTCCTCTAGTGCTGTAACCCAGATGGGAGTGGCCACTATACCAGGTAGGGGAGCCGCCATTTTTAAAATGTCTCCTCTAGACCCAGTCTAATTTTATTTTAGATTTTTCCGTATCATGGAGAGTGATTTGCTGTAGCCTGGAGGAAGAGCAGGTAGGAGGCCGGCACGACTTTAGTCATGTCAGTCTCCCCCTCCAACCCCATTCCCTCATGTGTAAAATAAAGGACTAGAGCCAAATGACCACCAAGGTCCCTTTCTGCTCTACGATTCATAGAGGATTGCAGCACAGTGACCTGAAGGAGTCCATTTACCTTGAAGAATATTTGAAAACTCACATCAGCATAGGTGAGGCAGGATAGAAGGAGGAACACCCTTACCCCTTCCCAAGAAGACAAAGCTGCCCATCATTTGCCTTTAATCTGTTTTCTTAATTTTCTTCCTAAGAAAGTCGCAGCTCCAATCAGCCCTCTAATCAATGGCTGCACCACTTCTGCACAAATGAGCTGGATTTATTAAAGGAGTCCTCTCTTCGATGGAAATGGGCTCCCTGCTGGGGCTGCAGATACAGGCGAAGATTGACTGCTCCCAGAATAGGTAAAAATGTAAAGAAAGTGACAGCAGGCAAGTGATGGGCAAGGGGGCACTCAAGGGCTCTGTATGAACACCCCACCACCATGACCCTGCACGGATGGCCACCATGGGAGCCTGGACATCTGCCTCTGATTTATGCCGACCCTGGGCACAGAGACCAATAGTGACTCAGGCAAGCATCCTCCTTCACTTCCCTACACCCTAGGGAAAGAAGCTCGCCCAGACACAGACTAAAGGAGAGACGCTTCCAAATGGAGAACCTCACAGAAACCAAGAGTTTATCGGCGATCAGAGCCAGAAAGGGCCTTTGAGGATGATGTATAGCCATGTATTGAAGGGCTGTTCTGTTAAAGAACCTCAATATTTCTGAATAGCCAGAAGCAGAAGAAATTAATACTTCAATCATGTAAGAAATGATTCATATTCGATAAAAACTAGGTATTTACGTATTCATATTTGGGCGCTGAGAGCTCCTTGTTAATAAGAAGCAGACACTTTATGAAACTTTCGGTTATCTATGCAGGAGAAGCCAATGGAGATGCTTGGGACAAGGAAAATTCAATCTGTGCTACAAAAGTCAAGCTCTGCCTTCACTGTGGATAGATTTTTATTTCTGGAAATCAGTATTATGTTTCAGGGGGCCAGTGATTGGGAAATCGATTTCTTATTCATTTTCCCCAGAAACCTCAGAGAAGTCGGAAAGGCCTAGACCCAGGAGAGAATATGAACAAAGGCACTCGCGTGGGAGGCAGGTACTTGGCCCCAGTAACAAGGAAGACACAGAAGAGAGAAAGAGAAAGAGAGAGCATGCACGCATGCCAGAATAAGCATCCTGTGCTATGAACAATAGATGCCAAGTTGCTTAGTATCCTGTTTTAAAATTTTCTATTCTTAGTGGTAATTTCCTTCTGTTACCCTCAAACCTCAGTTTTGTTCTACACGTCAGCCTGGGAGAGAGCAGTCTGGGGAAACAAACCATTTACAAGATGGTAAGGAGAATCAACAGAGCAGAGATCCAGAGCGAGATAGAGGTGTCTGTGATGAGGATCAACCAGGATGAGTTTGCGGAATACGCAAACGTTCCTCAGATAAACCTCCCTTCAAAAATATGGAGAGGGCAGCCTGGTAGGGGGCTTCCTCCAGTTAAGTAGAAAAAGAAGGCTGGTGCTAATTTTCAGTAATAAGGGGAGGGCTGGCAAGCCTCTGAGGCTGGGTAACTCAAAGTCATCTGGCCTCCATAGGGAAAAAAGACCAGAGGGTGTCGCTCAGGGACTTGTCCAGGATCACGCAGCTGGTTAGAGACAGAGACACATTCAGACAGAGACTGTGTGATTCTTAACCTTGAGTTCTCTGTAACGCTAGACTCACCACACCTCTCCCCACCTTACCAAGTCCAGCCAAGATCAACTTACCACCCAGACAGCCGGAGTGGGGAGAGAGAGGACGGAAACAAGAGGGAAGGGGAGGGGATTCGTTCAATGTTTAGGAGAAGGATGCTTTCTAGAGTTACTCTGGTTGCCCACCTTTTTCTTGACCAGGGTGGGACGGGGAGGGGTGGGGCAGAATACAGAAAAGCCCCAGCAAGCTTTTAGCTCCACTCCAGGAAGTAGTTTGGGGACTAACCTGTGTACATCTTCTCTCCACATGGCTTCCATCACCGTTCCAGCAATCTTACCCTTGGCCGTCTTAAACCTCTAAAATGATTAGACTGAGAAACTATAGCACCTTCCTAGTCTCCGTTCCATTCTGTCTGATGCCGTCCTAATCTCCTTTGTGTGAACCTAATGTCCCCAGCACTCCCAGGCTTCAGGGCAGGACCCGGATCCCAGGGAGCACGCCAGACCACGCGTTTCTCTCGTATAAAACGCCTAGCAGAGCTGGAAACAAGCAGATCATGCTCATTAAATACGTGCTTGATTACTCTTTGAGAAAAGTTGCAAAACGTCTCATGGTACAGACTCTTAAATCATAGAGGGAAAAATTTAAAGGTGGCAAAAGGAGACTCCGTTTTCCAACCTGAAAGATGGACAGGGAGAGATTTCCATGGCATCTTGCAAATTCCTTCTTATCTGAGATGTGTCATTTGGGGAACAAGATGTAGCTATTATATCCACAGACCACAATTTGCAGTGGACATTCTCGTACGGAGGCTTTTTCTTTCTGCCTGACATCTCCTCCTCTCCCCTCCGGCCTACAGCTTTACAAGAGCCTCGCCACTCAGAGGGCCCAGGCTGTGACCAAGGCCTTGAAGGGGAGGGTGGCTGCTTTGTGCTGCCTTTATTTTTGCTTTGTTTCAACTGAAACTCTGAGTCTGAAAGTGAGGAATGGGGGTTCCGCGTGCCCTTGCGGTTGCAGATGCTGTCAGAACAGAGGTTGCTTTGCCTCTTAGGAGGGGAACAGTCAGCATCTGGGCCACAAGTGGGTGACAGACGCGGCTGGAAGACATTGCTCAGGCAGGCGAGGATGTGAAGGAATGTGTCAGTTGTTCACCCTCCCCCGTAGCTCCTTCCCCAAACCTACCAGCTAATGCCCCCCTTTGTGTCCGTGTATCATTAAAATGTAACCCGTCACATAAAATGCCACCCCCAAAAGTCCCCAAGTCCTTTTGGAGGACTTGAATTTTAAGCTGTCTCCTCTCCTCATTGCAAAATATCCTGGAGAGGTGCAGGGAGGAGGCGGGGACCCACTCTGGGGGTCTTCATCTGCTGGGGAGATGACGACAAAAGATTGGAGAGGAGCAATCTTGCCCCGGCCTCAAATACCCATGACAAAGCCTTTCGCCCGGCATTATGCAACGCTTACCCTTTTCCACTTGAAAAGCAGATTCCAAATTTATTTTTTGTCAAGCCGGGTCACAGCTCCAGAGCCCTAGCAGAGAGGAGCCGCGTGCGGCATTCATCCTTTCCGTGCTGGCAAATCTAAGCGGAGCTAAAGACAGACCCTACTCTGTCCCCTCTCCTCTGACCTTCACTTCTGAAAGCCACTTGCTTTCAAGGTGAGCAAGTCTCGTCTTGGAACCAATTAAATATACATACCACAGTGAGCGGAGTTTTCTTGAAAGCGTGTGCAAGGGGAGTACCAAGAAAGAGGAAGCATCTCAGAATGAATTATTGATCAAGATTTCTCTCATACACATACACATGAACAAGGGTCTGGCATCCCCAGCCCGGGGGAGATTGCATCTGGTGCGGTCTTCACGGGGTTAAGAAAGATAACCTCTTTGCTCTAAACTCTATTCATTTCGTGGATGGGAAACGCATTTACATCTCTGTGTATCTCCTTTTGTTTGGTTTTCCCAGAAAGCCTGAATCAGCAGATCTCAGAAGAAAACTAACACATCTGACAGGCTTAGAGAAATGATGTGTGCCACGCGAAAAAATTAATTGAAAAAAAAAAAAAACCACTTTTCACTTATAGAGCAGTTTTTATCCCAGTCTTTTTAAACAGGTTACGGGTATTAATTAAATGTTGTCATGCATCACTTGTTACCTTGGTTCTATTAATGCAAGTGGAAACATCAGGTTTGATTACTGTTGGAGGTGGAAACTGAGGCAGTGTGCAAGGACAGACAAAATAGCCCCTGAAGAAGTGAAGGGAACGTCTATATGGACCACCGTAATCTCATTCATCTCGTGAGAACATGGAGAGGAGAACCAGGTACAGGTCACAGGAATCCTGCCGGCTTCACTCCTATTGGTCGCCATTTTTCTGCCAACCCCATCAACTGAGCAGTCTTCTCACAGGTCAACTTAGTGGCCATTACCAAAGAATCCATGATCGATGGGTGTGGAACCAGTTACCACAAGAGTATAAGCTGAAACAACACACATTACCGTCTCGTGTTCTGCGGGTCAGGAATCCAGGCATGACTCAGCTGGGTCCTCGACTCAAGGTCTCGAATGGCCACATTCAAGGTGTCGGCCAGGGCCCTGTTCCCACCTGGACATCAGCTGAGGAAGGGTCTATGTGGTTTGGGCAGCATTCTGTCCCATGCTGCTATTTTGTGCTGGCAATTCCTAAAGGCCACCCACCATTCTTCATCACGTGCCCTTCCTCAGCAAGGCCCGCGTAGTCGCTGTTGGCAAGGAGAGCATCTAGAAGCGATATCGAGACCGAGTCTTATATAGGATGATGTCATTACGTCACGTGCTTCGTGATTACAAAGGGGGCATCCCATCCCTTCGCCGCATTCCGTTGGTTAGCAGGAAGGTACAGGTCCCTCAAGCTGAGGAAACTGCACAAGGAAGGGTGTGGATGCCAGGAGGCAGGGAACTTGGGTGTCACGCTGGAGTCTGTCAGCCACACCCGGGAATCTGAAGCAGAAGCCCCTTCATGCCTGTAAGTTTTGTGGTAGGCTTTCGGGGGGAAAAAGAATAGAAAGAAAGAAAGGTAAGGAGTTGGTCATATTATTGGATATTATTATCTATCTGGCAGAAAACAGGAGGAACTCAGAAGAACACTGAACCCATACAAAACCAGGTGTTTAATAAAGACCTCAGGGAAACCCTAGGAGTTTAGCTCATTAATTGAGATATATAGGATTCACACACTCAACTAGCACCCGGGATGCTAAAATGGCCGCCTTCACATCCTCTTTGTTAGTTCAGGGGAAAAAAAGGAAGGATAAATGAGGGAAGTTGAGTTCAATGCAATAAAGATTTAATTGAGTGCCTACTCTTTGCTCACAATATCCTAAAAGCTAGGCACGAGACACAGGTTGCTTTTACACTAGGGCGATGTTTCTTCAGGTGTACTCCTCAGCTGGATCCAAGCCACCTGCAGGGTGTGGGATGAAAGGAAAATTTCTGGGTGCCATCTCAGACCTACGGAGCCAACTCTCTGGTCGTGGAACCCAGAAATCTGCATTTGAACAAGAACCCTGGGGAATCTCCGTCACAGTGAGGTTTGAGGCAGGTGGATGCACGTTGCGAACTTGAACGTGCCTATGGCTCAGCCGAAGTCTGGTTAGCATGCAGATTCCAATTCAGTAAGTCTAGAGTAAGGCCCGAGGTGCCGCGATTCTAACAAGCGCCCAGATGACGTCATTGTTGCTGATCCTGCGAGCACGCTTGGAATAGCAAAAGTAGAAGATAAGAAAGACTGAAAGAACCAAATGGCAAAATTCTCCCCCTCTCCAAAGTGGCTGTGAATTATGGGGATTTTAAGCAATTAAATATTTTAAGTGAAAAATCTCTAAAAACTTCCCAGAGCCAGATGGGGATTGCCTTTTTCTGTGCACATGGCATATTGTGAATTTGGGAGGAAAGTGATATTTAGGCTCGTGGGAGTGGGAAGGACTTGGGTCCGAAGTGTGCCTGGTGCCTAGGGGTGAAATTGTGACGTCAGTGGGTGTATGGTTAGAGCAGTAAGGGCACACGGAGGACACGGCAAGGTTCAGGAGAGTGGCTGGGAAGGCTGGAGTGTGGTCAGCGCTAGCTAGAATAGTCTCAACATTCCCCCACCACCACCAAAACCCCCCACCTCCCCTCTAGCCGGACCCAAGGGAGAGATGAAGCACATGGCTATGGAATCAGCCAGATGGAGGTGAAAATCAAAGACGAAAAGGAGACAGGAGTTTATAACAGTTATGGATCAGAATTAACTGAGAGTGCTAACCGAATGCACAGAAGAGAATGGAGAGTAGGATTTCCTGGAAGAAGCCAGAAGGCAGCAGACAGTTGGCAAAGTGGATGGCCACGAGTATCCTGCCACTAGAAATTCAGGTTTGATTTTGAGCTAGAGAACAGGCACAGAGAAAATGCCTGGGAAGTCCAGGGTGGCTAATTCATATTTTAAACCCGAGTGAGGCTAACTTCACCACGGGAATAGCAACTTGGAACGCCTGAGGCTGTGTGATCTGGAGGAAAGGCCACGGAACTGGCTTGGGTTCTCCTGGTTCATTTACCTATCCGTTGTCAATTTATTGAGAGGTCCAAGATTCTAAGCCCTGTGCTAATTTCTGGAAAACCTAAAATAGCTACTAAAATAATAAAGAATAACAAAAATGAGGTAACCATAATAATAATATTTTCAGCGATTAATTTGTGCTGAGTACCATCCCGAGCACTTTGTATGTATTGGGTACCTTAAGAATGAGAAAAAGCTACTGAGGTGGGGGTAATGCTTTTATATCCATTTTTCAGATGTGGAAACTGAGGTGAAGAAATAAGACAGACTATTTCTGCTTTAAGGGAGCTTACATTCTAGCATCATGCTTCCAGTTCATGGAGTGACTTCTGGTGACTTTTCATTCTATCCTCTTCCATAGCCACGGCAATCACAGCTAAAAATATTAAGAGCTTTCTTTGAGCCCTATTATCTCATTTAATCTTAGTGGTCACCTTATGAGGTAATTACCGTCATCATTCCCATTTTACAGATGAAGAAACTAAGTTTCAGAGAAATAAGTAATTTTCCCAAGAGGCCACATCTGGGATCTAAACCCAGGCAGCTTAACTCTAACCTAACACATGGCATGAGTACAGATTAGCAGATTGAACTAAATCTCGGAGCTCACATTTCACTGGAATGGCCTATGACAGACCTGGTGGTTCTCTGAATTTTATGTAGTTTCTGACCCAGATATTTAGCATCTAAGCCAGCTACATGTGCCAACAAACTCTACGAGACAGCTTGAAAAAAAAGTCACAACCTATGGACAAGTTGTGACGGGGAAAAAAAATCTATTTGACGTCCATGGCAATGGGAACGAAGAGCAAATTTAAGGTCTCCTCCCACTATGTGGACTCAGACCCAGCACTACATGAGGATGCTCCGTTCAGCTTGAAGACCTCAAGGCGTAAGAAATAATTGACTCTTTGTGAGTGCAGGGATTTGTTTCAGCACAGATCCAGAATGCAACCTTTCCTGATCGAGTTGAACAGGAAAGGATTTAAATTGAGGTCCTGAACTCAAAGGAGAACACATTAATCATGCTCATTGCTAGAGTCAGAAACAAATTCATTTTTCCTGTAAGGAGTGTTATCAAGCAGGAAATCAAGTCCACAGGTTAGGGAGGTGGTGAGGGGCCTGGGGACAATGACAGAGGTGCAGGGACAGACACCAGAGTAAGTGCATCTCCAGACTCTATATAACTTCACGTGCACACACACACACACACACACACACACACACACAGTCTCCATGTGCCAAAGAGTTGTGCAACCTTTTGGCTAATATAACAGACGACCCAGAGTGTAATAGATGCCCCAAAATTTGAGAACTTCAACTTGTCCAGAGTCAAAATGTTCATTCATTCATTCATTCGTTCAACAAATATTTACTGAATACCTACCAAACTCCAAGCCTAACAAGATTAGCAGGGAACCAAATATTAACCTGCCTTTCTTAATTTTATTTACAGATATAGAAAATAATCAAGGACCTGATAACAATAGATAAACGAATAGCTAAATAAGACAATTCAATTTTTTTTAGAGAGAGAGAGTGCAAAAGCAGGGGTGAGAGGCAGATGGAGGGAGAGAGAGAATCTTAAGCAGTCTCCTCGATCGGCATGGAGCCCAACGTGAGACTCGATCCCATGACCCTAGGATCATGACGTGAGCCAAAATCAAGAGTTAGAGATTCTACTGACTGAGCCACGCAGGCGCCCCTAAACAAGACAATTCCAGATGGGCACAAATGTTATGAAGGGCACACACAGAATGATCTGATAGAAAGAGGCCCAAGATGGGACTATTTTGGACCTGGTTGTCAGGGAAGATTTCTATTGTGAGGTGACATTGGATCTGAGGCCTAAAGGGTGAATAGGAAACCCTGTAACAGGCAAGGGGACAGCAGTGCAAGAAGGAAGAGCAAGAACAAGGGCCTCTGAAACCAGAGCAAGTTTGGCCTGTGCAAAGACCCACAGGAGACCACCATGCTTGGTGCATAATGGGAAGAGCGTGCGGCAAGAGAAATGGGAGAGAGGAAGCCAGGGCGGGGCCACATGGTGCAGGGTTTAAAGCATCACGCTAAGCAGGTAGGTTTCATTTAAGAGCAAGTGAAGCTTTTTAAGCAGGGGAGTGATCTGATTTCCTTTATGAAAAAGGTCACTTTGCTGCAGTGTGGAGAATGCATCGCCGGGGTTCCAGAGGACTGTGGGAAGACCAACTAGAAGACTACTGCAGTTGTCCAAGCAGGGAAATGATGGTGATGTGGATTCAGGCGGGCACGGGGTGCGGCGGGGGGGGGGGGGGGGGGGGGGGCTGGAAAAAAGCAGGTGGATTTAAGAGCTATTCTGGAGGTAGAACTGACAGGACCCACCAAGGATCAGGTGTGGGGAGGAGCAGTGCCCTAAGATGACAACTTTTCTGTACTTGAAGCTTGTTTCTGTGAATTGGGCTCAGCTTCGTGTAACAGAGATGCCCCGTGTATGAAGCACAGTTCACCAGTCTGAGTTTCTCCTGTGCTTCTCTCATGCTGAGGACCTCGGGAGGGAGGAGAGAGAACCCAGAGCCTGGATGGCCCCTCACCTGGACCTGCGGCCTCTTGGCACAATCAGCTTCTGGAGTAGCTTAGAGAACAGCACATAGAGGAAGCCAACGCAAAGTGGGGGGCACAGAATGTTGGACGATGGCCTGCCAGCCATTTTAGATTTACTTTATCCCATGGGTGAGGGATGGGTCATGAGATCAGGGTGAGCACACAGTGTGTGTGTGTGTGTGTGTGTGTGTGTGTGTGTGTGTGTGTGTGTTTGAAGAAAAGCTGGGGTTAGACTGGGAAAGACATGGAGAGCAGAGGCAGGTTGGCCACGGTCTTTAGATAGAAAGGATGTTCCTTACCTGCCTTGAATTAACAGAAAGAAAAAATAGCTACCTCTGAATCCTAGATGTCTAAACTGATCTCTGATTTGCAGCAAAAATAGAAGGGTGGGTGGTAGAAATTTAACTGAAACAGCATTCAGTAACTTGGGTTCCCTCAGTACCCAGTGCCTCCAAGTGCCCTGTCCAAGCAGGACCTCCCACTGGAGCCTGGCATGCCGAGGCCAGGCTGCAGGCTCATAGGGGCCAGGTCGTAGGGCGAAAGAATCCTTGGAAATATTATCCTTTGAGTCCCCATCAAAACCAATTAGTCATAAATAGAAGGGCACGTAGGTCTCTAAAAGCTTTTCTTTAAAACACATATAAGCCCAGGGGCACCTGGGTGGCTCAGTTGGTTGGACATCTGACTCCGGCTCAGGTCACGATCTCACAGCTCGTGGGTTCAAGCCCCGCATCAGGCTCTGTGCTGACAGCTCGGAGCCTGGAGCCTGCTTCGGTTTCTGTGTCTCCTTCACTCTCTGCCCCTCCCCCACTCATGTTCTCTCACTCTCTCTGTCTCTCAAAAATAAATAAACATTAAATACACACACACACACACACACACACACACACACACAGACATATATATAAACCCAGATCTGGGCCTGCCTTGGAGAATCAGGGGAAATGAAGCAGACTCCTAGGTGGAGGGAAAGCAGGATTGGGAAAGACAGAACAGGAGGGCGTGTTTTGCTTGGCACATCTGGAAAGGGAGAGAGCCAGCAAGGAGAGGAGCTTCTCCTATCCCTTAAGGGGGCTCCCTTCCCTCCAAGTATTTAACATCTCCGTGTTTGGACAATTTTCTTAACCCCTTGGGCCCCTGTTGCTTAATAAGTCGAAAACATATATTAAAACCTCAATTGCCTAGAGACAGAGTCTGGAGCAAGCGATCACTTAAGGTCATTTCAAAATCTTGGGCCTGTGGTTCTAGATAGGAGACAGTTTCATGCAGGGTTGAAGTGCAGATTATAATACAGTGGTTACAAGGATTGAATGAGTTAATAGAAGTAAATCGCTCAGAACAGTGCCTGGCACATGGTTATGACTCCATAAATATTAGATGTGTTTTCTCTGAAAACCAGTCTTCGGTACCAATCACTCTGTTATTCTGGCTCCAAAGAATTCAACACAAGGATCCTTAGGCTACCAGAATGATCCAGAGTCAACTTCTCTGTTCTCCTGCTTCCATGGAAACTTGGTCTAAACTATTCCAGAGAGATGGGAGTTTGTGTCACATAATATCATTTGGGGAAGCACCCTGAGATGTCTGGTTTCCATGGTTACCATCACATCTGGTGGGCTTGGATGTGACCAGGAAGTCCCCTTTGACTAGGAAAATTTGTGGATGCCACAGCCACCACCGTAAATGAGGCCAACCTCAAAAAAAAAAAAAAAAAAAAAATCAGGCATTTGGGCAAAAGATCAGTCAGGGGCTGTTTTCAAACATCAGAAAAAGACCCAAAGAGCCAATTCAAGCTCTTGTCCCCTGATTAGTGTTCCAGGGACTCATGAAGCAGAATAATCTCTTCCCAAACTTGTTTTATTAGTAAGGCCAAAGCTTCATTAATTAACCATCAGTCTCATTAAAAAAAAAAAAGAGAGAGAGACATGACTTCACAAAGCACTGGGGACCCACGGTTTGCAGAGCCAGGAGCAGAGGCTGTCGGGAGGCAGAAAGAGAACTTTGTGACCGGGCTTGGGGAGTTAATGCACATCCGGAAGTTCTCCCTCCCCTGGTCCAATGTTGAATGTTTCTCCGAACTATGAATAATAAATGGCATGTGGGTGGCTCCGTTTTCTAACAAACTCAGACACCTTCAGGAGCAACTGCCATAATATTCCTTCCAGAAGAAAGAAGCATCGCAAATGCCTTTCCTTATTTAACGGAAGAGAAAGCTGTGGTCCAGAGAAGGAGAACTTGTCAAGAGAGCAAAGCAGGAGAAAGACTCGAAATAGAACTTCACTGCTCCACTCCCCGCTACTCAGGCAGCCTCATACCTGATATTTTAAGCAAGGAATAAAAGATGGCTTCCCATAGACTCTTTTGGTTAACCTCCTTGCCTGACTCAAAGGAGTGACAACGTTTTGGAAAGAATAGGGAAACCATGGCCTAATGGTCTTGCTGCCTCTGGTCCTTTCCTCTAAGATTCAATACTGTTGCCAGGGTGATGTTTCTAAAACTTAAATCTGCTTATGTCATGCCCCTGGCTAAATCCTTAAATGGCTCCCCATTGACTTTAGGATAAAATCCATAGGCCTTTCATTAACTGGCTCCTGCCTTCTTCACCGGTTCCATCCCTTCCCACCGCACCCCCCCCCCAACACACACACCATCCTTTCCATCCATCAGAAGTTTCCATTGGCCCCCAGCAGCCATCCTCTCTCTCTTTCTTTTCTCTTTTCATCTCTGCTCTGAATGTGTTGTTCATTGCCTGTTCATGCTCTTCAGCTTCTCAACTCCGGTTCCTTCAGAGCCAGGGATCATCTCCTCCAGGATGCCTTTCCTCACCTTCAGGCTCAGGGAGTTTCCTTTGCAGGACCCCGAGGAGACTGCTTAGCCAGGATATTTCACCACCTTTGGAGGGCTCCCTTTGCCAGCCGGCCTGTGAGCCCCCCCTAGGGCAGAGGCTGGCGTGTTCATGCCGTATCTCCAGCCCTGGGTACAGTGCCTGACACATGATAGACACAACTAATCGATAGTAAAGAAGCATCTCTCTCCCTCACCTAAGTAGTCGCCTATCCTCTAGTAGTATTATATATAACAATTTGCATGGCTACTTAATTACAACCTAGAAAAAACGGCGGGGGGGGGGGGGCAGAATCAACCATTACTCAGAAATTGATTATCACCTGCTTTATTAGAGAAATAGAGTGTCATCAATAACCCAAACCAACAGAGGATCCAGAAGTCATGTCTAGCTGGGTTAGGGGCACATGACATTGTGGCATAGGGGGGTGTGTGTGTGTGTGTGTAGGAAAAGGGCATGTGCAATTACGTGTGAAGTTTACTTTTATACGTTGACCTTTGTTTTTGTTGATAGTGTATATATGCCTGTTCCCTGGCAACATACTCACTAACACAGAGTGAAGGGGAGAAAATGGCAAGAAGTTGGAAGAAGGGAGTCAGGTATTGCAAATTGCCCAAAGACACACGCTCCTCCCAGTGCAAACCCATAATAATAACCCAGGAACTTAGCAACGAGCTATCAGTGTTAGTGATCTCTTTATCACAGCAACTCCTTACATTTATGTTGCACGCCAGCGTTTACAAAGCACTTTCCATTACCTTGTACGGATCTACTCCCCATCCCACGCCCCGACACCGTGCTCAAGGAAACCGTCTGCTTTCTTTTATATACATTGCTAAAAAGCATATTTTTGTTTTAGTTTTTAGCCATATAAAATGGGCATCGCGCTACATAAATCGTTTATGCCTTACTTCATAAAACGTGATATTCTTCTACTAAGCTTCATCCCTATTATTGCCCAGAGGGGTGGTTTATTCCTCTTGTCTGCTAGATATTATTCCCGATGTGACCCACTTTACCACAGTTTTATTCACCCACTTCTCCGTCAGCGGGTACCTGAGTTATTTGCATTTTTGCTACCGAACAGGGCTGCTATGAATATTCTCATACATATATCCTAGTATCCATATACAGAAGTATCTCTTGGGTGTTTATACAGCAGTGCAGTTGCAAAGTGATAGAGAAAGTGAATGTTTAACATTGCAGACTAATGTCAGTTTTATAAGATAGGGCCATGCAGAATCACAAGTTTGTCAATAGAGCACAGGAACGCCAATCACTCTGTATCCCCTCCAACATCAGGGTTAACCTACGTGATAAAGACTGATCAAGCAAGAGTCTCAAACTAGCCCCCCTGGAACCAAGTCAGGCTGCTTGTCTCGCAAAGTATGTCTCTGGTTGTCTTTATTTTTTTCGTTTTAATTTGAAAGCCTTCGGATGGACACTGTTGAATATTATAGACCTCACTCTTTGAGCATGTGAGTTTGGGATCCCTGAGATGGATAAGGTCTATGAATTTAGACTTATGGAATAATAGTGAGTCCGAGGAAATGTGCTTTCCAAAAGAGAACAGGAAAGGGGCGCCTGGGCGGCTCAGTCGATTGAGCGTCCTCCTTCGGCTCAGGTCGTGATCTCACCGTTCGCGGGTTCGAGCCCCGCATCGGGCTCCGTGCAGACAGCTCGGAGTCTGGAGCCCGCTTCGGATTCTGCACCTCCCTCTCTCTCTGCCCCTCCCCTGCTCACGCTCTGTCTCTCTCTCTCCTTCAAACACAAACATTAAAAAAAAAAAATTAAAAGAGAACAGGAAGAACTCACTTGAACGCCCCGCAGATGTTGATCGAGTATCCTTAAAAACCCGAACTGAATAGTCTGCACCAAACAGAGTGAGTTACAGTCTCAGGAGTTAGTGGAGTCAAGGTCAAGTGACAGGCACAAACAAGACGGTGCTGGAAATAAACGACCATTGAGGGCACGTGTCACCACAATTCACCCACATACCGATCCTGAAACATGTGTATCATTATCCCCATTTTATAGCCAAAGACAATGAGGTGTAGGCAAAGTCCTCGGCTTCCACGGCAAATAAGTGGGGGAGAGCTGGGATCCAAATTTATGGCTGAACAATTGAATCCAAACCCATGCACAGGGCACCGTAGCACTCTGCCTCCCAAATCACACGGTGTCCGTCTCAGTTGGTGCGCTAACCAGGTTTATGGGAAGCACCTACCTTTCGTCCCCAGTAGCCCTGCAAGGTGGCTACAGCACTTGCTCTTGTAGTTTTTGTAGAAAAGGAAATTGAGGTCGAGAGAAATTAAGGGGCTAGGCCAAGATCACCTGGAGAGTATCTGAAGGCACGGAGACATGAGCATGTTCTCACGCTAATGCCGACTTCTTTTTCCACGCTGACTGACCTTGAGTTCCTATCAAAGGCCCGGAGAGAAGTCATTGCAAACTGATATAATTTCCTCTTCCCGGGTAGAACCACAGGTCTCCTTGCCACCAGGCGCAGAAGCTGATAGTCTCAGAAGGAGCAAGTGTGGGGAAGGAGGGAATGATTTTACCTATACTGATCTAGAAACTGAATATCGCCACAGATGTTGGGCTGCACTTTGAGTATAATCATCATTTTTGGAAACCTACTAAAACAAGAGACACATGCCAGAGCTTAGAAATGCACTAATCCTTCTGGAATGGCGAAAAACATTAGGAAAGCTGTCATCCAAAGAACCAGAGATCCGTAACATCCTTTCTAGAAACAGTGACAGAGAACAGGAACCCCCTCCTTTAAGTTTTAATGCGATGTCTTTCTTTTCAAAGTAGGTTTGGAAGGTTGCAAGAATATACTGATCCCCTTTTGAGAATAAATTAAACTTTGAATTCTTCGAGTCCAGGTCTATTTCCCTGCATGCTAGATCCTGGTAAAGGCTACCTTGTAGAGACCAGGAGAACCCTCCAGCTTCAGGATAATCCCCAAGAGAAGCCGTCACTGGATCGTTTACCAACAGCAATTCTGACTCCATATCTGTTGAGAGAGAGCACATGTTCTTGAAAGACTCAGATGTCATTACCATGAGCTGCTCTAAGCTTTGACAGAAGTCCAGGGGGCCTCTGCCGTGGACCAACCCCCCACCAACTCTGGGGAGGGTTTGGGATTTAATGATTCTAAGACTACCGAGTAATTGTATCCCCTCGAAAGGCTTCCCTACAGACTGCAGCCCTTTCCCTACAGTATATGAAGGAGAGAGATCTCCACCCAAGTGTTCTCCAGCTGTCTGGATCTGTTTCATACCCATGGACACAGAGGATGAACTGATGACCCCCAGCAGCAGCATCCTGCCTCTTATCTTTCTCTCTCTTACCCAGCAATAACAGCAACCTCTTGTATTGTCTCAGAATCCACAAGTTCAAACCAACATCTCTATCTCCTATGACCATCAGATCACCAGACGTGACTGTCTCTGTTTTCCTCTCCAGAGAAACCACAGGTTACTCAGGCCCCAACACAGCGGCGGAGAAAGGGGGGAGGGGGGAAGGATTATCATTTCCCACTCCCAGGCAATTTTAGCATCCCCACTCCTCCTGCCCCCCTCCCTCCCATTGAAGTTAAACAAAGCCAACCATTCCATCCTGATCTGTCCCTTTCTGCTGCACTATATAAAGCTAGCCACAGATGGCATGCACGGATTCATGCTCCAAAACTCCCCAGTGCCCACTCTCTTCCATCAAGCTGGTTCCTAAATCTGTGGATGCAGCAGACTTCAGAAGAGGAAGCAGTGTGATCACGCAGCATGAGCCTTGGCACAATGGAGTCTGGACCGTGCCAGGGCCATGATGCCCGAGTCTCACCCACTCTGATGCAGCACTCAGAATGGCATCTGGTTGCCCCACTGTCCACGTGACGGGATCCTCGCGCTAAAAGCCAAGTTTCTCTCTTTAGTGTACTCTGGGTAGTAGGTAAAGAAATTCATGACAAAGTAGGGAGAGAGGAAAAATGGAAATGATCAAGGAGAAGTTGTTGAGGGACTTAGAGGAAAGAAAACCTTGAGCATTTCCTTTCCTTCTCTGCTCATTCATTTTCCTGCATATGGCTTGCAGAGGGGGTCTTGGGGAGGGCCAGTCATGGAAGCAAAATGAAGCTTTTGGGGGGTCGTTTCTTCCCTGGGGACTTTTGTGCTGCCCCCAGTAGTCCCATCTCCAATTAACCTAAATTCCATCCTGATGCACTTAACCATAACTCATCTGTTGATATGTATTATGTTTCTTTTTTTAATATTTATTCTTGAAAAAGAGAAAGAGACAGAGCGTGAGTGGGGGAGGGTCAGAGAGAGAGAGCGGGAGGCACAGAATCTGAAGCAGGCTCCAGTCTCTGAGCTGTCAGCACAGAGCCAGATGCGGGGCTCGAACTCATGGACCTGAGCCAAAATCAGACGCTTGACCAACTGAGCCACCCAGGCACCCTGATATTTATTATGCCCAAACACTGTGTAAAATGATTTATTCTCATTTCTTCATTTCATTTTCAGGCAAAACTGGAAGCTGGTATTATTCTCCCCTATTTTTCAGAAGAGAAAACAGAGATGTTAAAGAAGTTGCCAAGGTCACACAGCTCTTAAATGATGGAACCAAGATTCTAATCCAGGTCTATCAGGTTTCAAAGATTGTTTTTCCCTAAAGGATCTCATCCGCCCAAACCAGCTGTCATAACAGAACAAAAAGGCATTACCTAAAGCTTTCTATCTGAGAATATTTACATTTTAATAGCCTGTCTCTTAACGAGGTTTCAATGAGCAAAGAAATGAATTGCTTGTAATGCTATTTGGGGCACTGTAATAGGTCATAGAGGAAATACACAGGATCAGGGGTGTCTCAGATAATACCGTGTAGACTGTTGTCTATCTCGACTCCATCTAATGAAGCCGGGCCCATCTGAAGGAAGATTGAAACCACTGTTTTGCATCTATTCCAATAGAAACTGTACTTACTAGGTGTTATAAGCAAGAGAAGATTTGTCTGGGTATAGGAAAGCCCTCCAAGAGTGGAAGCCTATGGAAGGTTGGTAGATGACTATAATACACATAAATGCACACACACACACACACACACACACACACACAGCTCTCACCCCCCAGCCTGGGATGGATTCAGTCCTACCTAATCATAGACATGAACAAGGTGGTTTCCCAGAAAAACTCTGGGCCTCAACTTGGAACCATTAACTTTGACTTAGAGGATTCCATTTCATTTCCCAGAATTTCCTAAAGATACGCATGCAGTTGGCATTTTCTGCCCTTAAAACAACATTAGATAAGAAAAGCAAGAGGCTTCCAACATTCTTTGAAAAGACAAACATTTTTCCAGACTTGGGTCAAGAATGAGCTGTCCAGCCGACAACGCTTGGGGATTCAGTTTCCCCCCAGCTTTCAAATCCTTCAACCCAAGTTTGATTTTCTGTCCTCCTGGACCAGCCCTAATAGGAAACTATCTTCTGATAGGCTACCAAACACAACTCCTTGAAAGCAAACAGCAGATCCAAAGGCCTTGATTGGTCTCTGTCTCTTCCCTCTTGCTGTACAGAGAGAGCTCCTCTCCGGCAGAGGAAGACACAAGTGGTGTTGACCTGCCCCACCACTGTGGCTGGCCGAAGCTGGTTGCCAGTTCCCTCCTCTGGTGCTTGATCTCTCCTCCCCTCCGCTTCCAGGGTGACTGCCCTACCTGAAAGGGAGAGGAGAGAAGGGAACAGCTGAGGAGGAAAGACAACACCAGTAACGTTCCATGGACAGGGACCCTGCCAGATGCGGATCAATAATGAAAAGAAATCTAAATGGGGCGTCAACACATTCATTCCAGAGATATGAATGCAAGGGAACTACATGGGTGTGTGTTTAGCTATCCCAGGGTTACCTTTCCATTCCTCTTCATCATTTTAGCCCAGTCAGGAGGCCCTGAATGTTCCAGTTCCATCCTATCAACAAAGATACACATTTCTTAACAAATGCTTTCATCATTAGCTATTGGTCACCCAAGGTATACGTTTGTCCTAGGGACAAAGGATGCTCACAGTAAAAGTCAACATTCCTATTGTAGTTTCCTAGAAGCTGTGTACCGATTTGCCCCTTCCCCAGCCTCTCTGACCTTATTTCTTACTGATTTGCCCTCTTGGGTGCCCACTCACTCCCCTCTAGTCCAGATGGTCTGCTTACCAGATCTCCCACTTAGATCTTTGTCCTGATTATTTTTTTCTGACCCAACCAATATTTTCCTGGAAATCTCCTTGGCTCACTCCCTTGCTACATCAAGTCATTGCACAAACACCACCTTGAAAAGAAACTTCCCCTTTCCCTAAGTTTCCTAATGCAAACTTTATCTACCCGCATCCGGTCCCCACCTCCACACTCTACCCCGACCCCCTTTCCCCTGCACTGTCTTGTCTTCTCCCACAGCACTGGTTGTTTTATAATCTACTGCATACTTTAGTTGTTTATTATGTTTATTGTTTACTTCCCTTTCTCTTCATACCCTGCTGGAATGTTAACTTAAGACAGCTGGGATTTCTGAGTTCCTTCGTCATCGATGTATCCCAAATGTCTAGGATGATGTCTTCCACATAATCGATGCTCAAGAAATGTGGGCTGAATTGCTGCTGAGTGGAAGCACGTACTGTTAGTGGAGAGACTTCAAATACTCTCTAGGACTAGATCGACCTCCGCCTGCATTCCAGGTAGCCGGGTCTACGCCTGCAGGTGCAGTGGCTCCAAAGGAGAGCAAGCCCCCCATGCTTCCTGTGCGCCTTAGAGCCTGAATCCCTTGCCCCCCTCGTATCTATTTTCCTTTGTATATTTCACACTCTGCAGCCAAACTTGAAATGAATCTTCCTACCTCTTAACCTTCTGATGCATTTTCCATTGGAGGCTTCAGGTACCATAACGCCTCAATCCGCTTCTCTACTTGCCTGCAATTCGGACTTTTGGCCCCACTCTGTGGCTCTGGTCTCCTGGGGTTGCGCGCCGCCTGGTTCTGCTCGGATGCTGGACCCCTCTGGCCGGCAACAGCCCCCCGCCAGCACCCTTGTCGGCTCAGAAGGTACACCGGGACCCCAAGCAACAACACTCCCGGATGTGTCTTCATTCCCTGTGACCAGGCAAACCTGAACACATTTAAGTCAGTAGCAGCGAGCTCTCAGCTTCATCAGGAAACACGTTTAATAAGGCGTATGACGCACAACTACGCCTCTTCGTGTCCTGAATGTCAGAACGAGCCTGGAATTTGTACATCAATATGACAAGCACAAAACATGTAAAAACCTCAAGCCACAATGATGACAAACCATCCCCAGATTGGACATGTGTTTTACAGAAAATGTCTCCTGGTCTAACTCCATCTGACAGCAAAAATCAAATGATACTTTAGATTTCAACAGCCCCTCAATCTCCAAGCGGGGCAACCATTTTTAAACCGTCAATGGCCACACTGCCAACTTTATAGCATGGAAACTCTGAGCGCCCCGGACCGAGGTGAGGCTGATGCATTTACGTGGTACACACCACAGGCCCATTACGTCTGTGACACTTCAGCATCCCCATTAATCACAAACCCCTCCCAGTGGAACTCGCCATTCCCCACTCAGCAGGACCCGCCTGCCTTAAACTTAAACCGGTTTTGCTCTTTGCCCTCCCTTCCTGCGATACAAAAATGATGCCTACCATGCACATCTCACTTTATAGGTTCTAAAGTACCTTTACACCCGTACGTCCTTAATTTTACCCCCACGTCAGCACTGTAGAGTGGGTATTATGGTCCACGTGCTGGCAAAGCAGTAACTGAAGTTCTGAAGATATAAGGAACCGGTACAAGGCTCACAGCTGGGACGCGGAGAGTTCCGTTCGAACCCAGGCCCTCGACGACGCAACCAGGGCTCAGCCTTCCCACCTCGGCTGCCTGACTTGGTCACTCAGCACTCAGTGCTTTCCAGCTCCCCAGTTAATGCTTCTGCAGATAGACTCTTCTCCAAGCTACCAACATGCTTTTCTTCATCCTAACTGCGCACCGCGCTGCCCCATTTTCGGACATGCAACAAATTTATTTTGGTTCTGACTCCAAACAAATGTTCCAAGTTCCATCTCCCTCCCTCCTCTGCGCTCTGGATCCACACCTTGACTATTGCCCTTACTCTACAGCTCCACGGTTAGCTGTCGGCGCCTTTCTCTCCCCCTAAGTTCTCCTCCAGGACAGGGGTTGCATCTCACTCCGTCCTATTACCCCAGATTTTAGCACCGTGCCTAATACGAAAATTCTCAGTGAAGGTATGTAATTTTTGAGATGTTGAATGAATGGTAATTGTGCCCAAGAGATGAGGGGGCATCCTTCAGAGCCCACATTCACGCCCCACCTCCTGGCACACTTGTGCTATATCACAGCCCCACAGACCCCTCCAGAGCCCGTGAGGAAGAGACATGCTGTGTAATCACAGCCCACTTCAGCACTGAAAGTCCCAGGGACCCCCAGGACTGCTGTTCCAAGAGTCTTTGGGGAAACTCGACTCAGAGATGAGTTGATAGGGGCAGAGACACAAGAATGGAAGGGAAAAGATCTACCAAGAGAACAGAGGGGGTGGGGGGTGCCAGGAGGAGTTTCAGCTATGCCTCCAGTCTTCACCTTGATGTGGCAGGTCCCGAGAAGTCTCTGTTTGTGATAAGAGTGACCAGACTCTGGGGCCCCTAGGAGGAAAGCAACAGCTAAGCTGAGAAAAAGCTTATGCTTAAATCTAGAATTGTTTGAACAAGCAAAACCCCAGGATCCCTGAAAAGTGGACCAGTTAGAGTTGGTTCTAACTCCAGAAAGCCTTGTTCCAAATTCTTCGTCCAATTGGGGTCTCTGTCCCATGTGTACACACAGGTGCGTAGAACCATCTCCTAGAACCAAACTCAAAGATCTATCACAAAAGGGGCACCTGGGTGACTCAGTCGGTTGGATGTCCATCTGACTCTTGATTTCTGCTCAGGTCATGATCTCAGGGTCATGGGAGCGAACTTTGCGTCAGTCTCTGCACTGAGTATGGAGTCTACTTAAGATTCTCTCCCTCTCTCTCTCTCTCTCTCTCTCTCTCTCTCTCCCTCTCCCTCTCCATTTGCCCCTTTCCCCTGTGTGTGCTCTCTCTCTCTCTCAAATTAAAAAAAGAAAAAAAAAGATTTGTTTTGGGGTGCCTGGGTGGCTCAGTCAGTTAAGCATCCAATTCTTGAACTCAGTTCATGTTCTCATGGTTGTGAGATCTGACCCTGCACTGGGTGTGGATCCTGCTTAATAGCTCTCTCGCTCTCTCTCTTTCTCTCTCTCTCTCTCTCTGTTAAAAAAAATATATATCTATCACATTGACATGAAATGGAACTTTCTCGGTTCTCTGCACAAATCAGTTAAATTCAACTCATTCAACTAATGTGTTAGGGCCTCCTGTGTGTCCAGCAACGTTCAGGACATACAACCTAAGTAGACATGGCTCCTGCCCTGAAAGGGCTCTCAGTCAAATAAAACCATATAAAACCATAAAAAAAAAAATTAGAGAAGCTATAACAAGTAATAGAAATGCTATGGGATTAAGGGAAGGGAGAAATTAATTCTACCCAAAGAGAATGAGAGTTAAGCTGGGCCTGGAAGGACGGCATGGGGGGTGGTTACTTAGGGGTTCAATGCAGAACCCCTGTCCCTCTCATGGGCAGGGGGTTCTCATGACGTCCATTCCGGAAAGGAACTCAAACAGGACCATGGTCTCCCAAGAACAGTCAAAGTCAGCCAGAAAGCCAAAAAGCAAAGACCATGGGTTCAGGGTCCAACCCACTTTGGAACTGGGGAAGAGGCTGGTCCACTGAAGCAGCCTAACTCACGCGGAAGGGGTGAGGACTCGAGATAGTAAACACAAGGATGACCACGACAGACGTAGAACAGAACCCGGGTTGAATCACTCGGTAGCACCTTGTTAATTTTTCTTACTGTCTCAGACTCCTTCGTATTTGCTCCCACACCAGCCCTGCTCCCAGTCTTGGTATCAGGGATAAGCACAGGATAACTTCAATAGGAAATAAATCATGGAGGGCAGAAGATTCTAAGAGAATGGGAGCATTCTGGACAGCTTGGGGGATGGAGAACACTTTCACGCTGCTCCCCAGGGAGCAAGTTAGTAAGCGTGGTGGGAAGCCGTGTTGCCAGAGTATGTGGGAATCAGAGCCTCCGGGGTCATGAACGCCAAGCCAAGGAGTTGTAAGTGGAAGATGCCTGCAAAGTGAACCATTGAAGGTTTCTGAGGAATGAACTGACCCAGTCCTATGTCTGCTGGCTTTCCTAAGACCCATGTCCTTACCTCAGGAAATAACCACTTGCCCAGACAATGGTGTTAATTCTATCCCTAAAAGATGGAGACGGCCTTTGCCGCCTCTGTGGTCTATGCTCCGTGTGGGTGCCTGGAACCTGGTCTTTGTACAGGTATCTCTCGGCCTTCAATGCTAAGTACTCAACTAGACATTGAACACTGACCGGTGAGCCCCGGGTGTGCACTGATGGGACTGTGTGAGGCCTCGGTGAGGGACCAACAGGCCTGTCTGTGCAGACCCTTCTGCCAACAGTATCCAGGTCCCCAGATGGCTCTGGCCAAGCAAATCTGGTACATCCCCTCTCATGTGTGGCACGTATTTTCCATCTTTGCTGAAAGTGCCCCCCAAGAAGAAAGTGTCGCTTCTTCAGTCAGGTGCAGTGATTTTCGTTAAAAATTGATGGTATTAACCAAACCACGGGGAAAGAGTTCCGCTCAGCCAAGCCTTTTCCTCTTTTCCTTCGTCTAGCCCAAATCGTAACATATGTTACCTAGTGGGGGGTTATGAGCAACCCATCCTTGGCATGGAAGGGCGCTCCAGGAAAAGCAAGCAAAACCCTAATCATTAGAGGCCAGAATGGAGAGTGGTGCGGTCAGTCTTGCTTTTTTGAAGAAAGAAGAAGTGACACTGATACTACGTTGCCAGTTGCTTTGAAATTGTCCAGCCCGAAACTTTAGGGTTGGGAGGCTTGGGCGGAGCTCCGGAAGAACCGGTGAAGTAAACAGAAGCAAGGCTGGTTTCTGGGTTATCAGGGACTAGGGGGTGTTTCCATGGCAAAATAAATCATCCGATAGGTGCAGGGAACATATTTGTTAAAAACATAAAAAGGGGACGTATGATTTGACAAAGCATGCGTGTACTTTTCGAAAATATAAGGGGGGAAAGGCATGCAAAATCGGAGCTGTTCCCGAAAAATCTTTACATTTGGTCACCTGCACGCGGCGCCCTTACTGAAGAGGGATACGGTACATGGAATCCAGGATAAGCCAATGAACACAAATCACTAATTGCAAGTGTGGCCAACCTACGGTCTATGTGCAGGAAGAATTCATCAGCACGGCTCGGCTGGGCCTCTCCGTGACTCTCAGCAGCTAAGCTAGTCGCTCAGAGGTCTCGGCCTCCTGCAAGCAAGCTAAGGAGCCTTCATTTCTGCACGTCAGGACGTAACAAAACTCCGGCCAGTGTAGCCTTTGGTGAGCAGGCTCAAAGGCTAATCAAGTTAAAGGGAAATTACACACTGTCTTCCAAGAGAGCTCACCCTGAGGGATTTATCCATCTCTGGTTTTCTGAGCAATTTAGACCAGGATAAAGTAACAGCTTTCCCTACTGCCTAAAAGTTGCTTTATTCTCATCCGCAAGGTGCATAGATGGCCTTGCTCGCCCCCCTGCACGTATACACACACCTTCATCACAATGTCTTGTCCCTTCCCCTGTCCCCTCCACACACGGATGTTAAGAGCAGGCTCCATTTGGTTGTAGCTCCTGGGAAGGATGCAAAATGTAGCCAAATTTGCATAGTATGCCAGACAAAGCCCTCCGGCCCCTGAAACTTCACACCTGTCTCCTGCCAGTATCCGAAATGCCATCTGCTTCTCTGGGAAAGCCAGACACAAGGCCCCCTCTTTATGCCTTTGGTAGATGATGAGAAAATCTGGCATGGGGAGCCTTAATTGCTCAAAAATAACTCCATGGTACGTAACATACAGTTTTACATGAAGATCTGAAGAAAAAAGCCTTGGCAGCCGTTTTACAAACATTCAGGATAATGGTTGGGGCATGCAAAAGGGAAACTATTTAAGGACCCAACCTAGGCCCAAACTCTTTCCACTGCCAAGAACTCTACAAGTGAGGAGTTTCGCGTGTGGCAGGAAAGTCCCACAACAAAAGGAGTATGAGGCACGGAGGCAGGATCATGTGTTTCCGTCAAGGCCACTCTGGGTTTGAGATGCTCTCCGCAAGACACAGAAACGTAAAGTGAATGTCACTCACGAATGCTACTTTCAAAGTACAGTCCTACCCCCAGTTAGGAGAGCAGGCCAGAGGGAAATTGCAGCTGCGTGAAACAGGAGGATTTGAAAGAAGCAGGAGGGTTTCGGCCTGGTTCAAGCACGGGACTGGCGCGAGGCAGGACAATACAGGTTTGCATCCGTGGCACTACGGACATTTGGGGCTGGAAGATTCTTTGTTGTGGGGGCTCTCCTGTGGATTGTAGGATGCTGCACAGCATCCCCTGGCCTCTGGCCACGGCGTGCCAGTAACACCCCCTCCCCCGGGGAGACAACCAGCAATGTCAAAAGACCCCTGGGGAGCAAACTCACCTCTTTCCAGAACTATTCAACCAGAGGATCTCTTGGTTGGGGTATGTGGGTGCCAGAGAGGGTTCGGATAGCATAGCACTTATCACAGGGAATGATGCTTGCTTGATGACCAGTCTGTCTCCTGGCTGATTGTAGTTTTCTGAGGACGGGGACCTTTTCCATCGGAGCTCTGCTGTTTCTCCAGCCCATAGTCTGGAGTGTTGAAGTGTTATGTTAAAAGAAAGAATCAGGGGCAGAATGAATGGCAGGCTGGATCCCAGGCTCCTTTCCCAATCCCGTGTTCCCTATGCTGAGTCCTTGCGTTGGGGGGGGGGGGGGGGGTGGGTATGGTGGGGTGGGGGCCTATCTTCAGAAAACTAATAAAATAAATGACTAAATAAATGGAACCTCTTGTCTAAAGAACACAGAGATAAGATAAATCATTTTGAGTCCTGGGAAAATTATCTCCACCATCCTGCCCTGGTTTCTCCATTCAGCCAGAAAACACTTTAATTTATCTTGTGAAATTTTTCATTCGCTAGACGAACATTAAGTATTTCTTTCCTCTTTTTTTTTTTTAAATATTCTTTTCTCTACAAAGGTGGGTTGGCTCTCAACTCATTGGAATAAAAGCTCCATTAGCCTCAGTGCACGTAAGTCTTGTGAACTTGGCCTGGATTCAGGGCCGGCAGAAGGATAAAGAAACCTGACACTCATTCTTCGCGTAATTAGAGTTGGTAAAATAAACTGTGTGCATTTCATTAAAGGAATGGATCCATCAGGCCCAAGACAGGGCGGGAATCTCATGCTCACAGCATCAGTCTTTTGTTTCAAATTAACCCCTAGCTGATAAAAAAAATTTCCCGTGGAGTCATTGGGGAACATGCCTGTCCCCTTCCCCGTGTGTAATTTAGTCTCCGAGCCCACATAATTTCTCAGCTGGCTTAAACCCAGCAAACGCTACAGTTATCCTCTTACCCATGACACATGTTCTCTGACTCCCCCCGAGGTCACGGACGGGATGCTTCCCTCCCGCGGTAGCATGATGGCATCTGCAAACCCACCCTTTGCGAAGAAGGCATTGCTTCTCCATGCTTGCCAGTAACCAGGATGAGGTTGCCCCGAGAAACCCACGTTTTTGACCAGTCTTGCGACAAGTAGCAACACGAAGAAGACGACTGATTAGAAAGCAATAATCGGTGCTTATGAAATCAATTCTCTTTGAAAAGTAAGCAGCCCCTTCCTCAATTCAGACTGTGGTTCTTAGTTATGCTAGCACCCTCCTCTATAAACCTGATCTAACCAAACGCAGCCCAGCTTTCAAAAAGCCAAGAAGATCTTCGAAACTCCAACCAGATGCCGCAGTCATAGCGAGGGATGGTCTTCCTCTCTGTCATAGCTCTCTCTCTCTCTCTCCTGCCCTCACTGTGGCTAACCTAAAATCACGATCCATCTTCTCTGATGGTCCTCTGCCCCCTCCTCACCTAGTAAATGCTCCTTTTTTTCATCTTTGATCTATAAAACAGACAGGAAGGTAGGTGGGGAAATAAGGCAGGTGTCGGTGACAGACAAGTGAGCTCTCTACTAACCATGGAAGAACATCCCAAGCAAGAGGCAAGAAGAGGAGCCATAAGAAGAGAACAGGGCTGTCAGGAAGGGAAGACAGTCCTTGAACTAGACAGGTTGAGGAAGAGGTGATGGAAAGAGGTGTTGCCTTGTCTGGAGATACTAGTGGGCAGCCCGGCAGTTTTCCTGACCAAGTACGGGCAGAGCTCTGAGGGACCGGCACTGTGCAGTGACGCCCGATCATGGCAGAGACGAGGAAAACGGCCAAGGCTACAGCATCAGCCAATGAGAGAGCTTCCCTGATCGCACAGGCTGTGAAACCTGGCCTTCACCCTTTCTGGACGTCTTTACGCTGAGGAGAGACAGCCCTCTATCCAGGAGAAACAATACTGAGCTAGCCTGGATGAATTCTAGGAGTGTCCGTAACTCTGAAAAACTATGGAACTCTAGGAAGTATACCCAGGGCGGAACGTAGCTCCAGAGCAGGTTTGGGGTGGGGGACCACGGCACTAGGAGGAACCTGGCTCTGTCCGGGGGCTCAGCTGTTCAACCCAGCCTGGGTGTCCGTCTGGTTTAGACATGTTCGGAGTGGCTGATGTATTCCCCCATGGTCCTGGTGGGTATATTTTGTGTGTTTTCACTTTCCGTTATCTCACTAATAGAGGAGTGTGTGTGTACGTGCGCGTATCCGTTCGCTTGGCCATTTGTGTCACGAGGAGGCTTCCAGAGACGTTTCTCTGGGCATGGAAGCTTCAGCAGACTCAGGGAGCGGACAGAGACGGGTTTAGGGGCTGGGAGGGGGTCTGTTCGTGCCTGTGCCTTCCCTTCTCCGTGAACCCAGCTATTTGGCATCCATGACGTCTCTCCCATTAAGCTCACTGGAGGGTTTGGGGGCAGCCCCTCTTCCCTGCTGTTCTTTGTACACTGTCCTCCCTCTCTCCCTCCTCGCCCCCTTCTATTTTCTACTCCCCTTCTCCCCTCTGGTTTCTTCAATTTCAATGAGTTTATTGGCATGACGAATGTTGCCAAAGCCAATAGCACTGGGTCTCAGTGTCTAGGGATGGATTTCACAGTGGGAAGGGGGTGAGCGGGGCCTCGGACCACATTCCCACTGTGGGTTTCTGCTGCAGTCTGAGATGGTGGCAGGCTGCCAGGGACCTTGTTCACTTGGGTTTCCAGTCCCAGCTGAACTCACCAGCCTTGTCTCCAGACACAGAGAAAGTTCTCATTATGGCAGAGGTCATGTCTGGAGCCTCAGTCCTGGGAGGTATGGGGGTTTCAAGCTTATGTTTTCAAGAAACAGCTTAATAAACAAGTCCCACACTGTCCTGTACAAACAGTGCTGTTAAAACTCCAGCCTCCCAGTGACATTGCTGGGGCCAAGGTGACAAAGACCAGCAGGGCTCAGGCCGGGCGTTTATAGGAGATTGAAAACGGTCCTCAACCGTCTTCTGAATAAGCGAGAGTGTTACCTTTTTTCGTAACCACCCCCACGCCCCAAACACACACACACACACACACACACACACACACACACACACACAAGTAGAACAATTTGGAGAACTGGAGATAGGCAGGGGAAAATAGATATTGTTACAGCTAGAGCCTCAAACATCCATTTCAAGTGAGTTCCAGCTAAGGAAGTCTCCTTCCTAATGAACGAGTCTTATGAGGCCTTATCAAGCTCCTATTTTGCCTCTCTCTCTCTCTCTCTGTCTCTCTCTTGTCCGTCAGCCAACGGAAATTTCTATTTGCAATGAAAATCAACTTTGGAAAACGTCACAGCAAGGGACTTTTTTTTCCTGGCTGCCCCAAGATTGATCTGGTCCATAGGATGCCCCAGATCATTGCATTCGGTAATTTCATTCTGCTTATGATCTATTTCTTATACGATCAATATGATAAATGCGATGGAGAGCAAAGTGGGTTACGCCAACGCTGGTGAAGGGGAGAGGGGAGCGCTGGGCTGGCACGCTGTGTGTCTCATGAAGCAGAAAAGCAATTCAGTCAGACTAAAGGCTACAGACGAGGCGGTATATTCTCCGTGATAAATGCAAATAATGTGACTACATTTCCCCCCAGCACCAATGGGGAGGAGGGCGGGGGAGGGGAGAAAAGCCCCGCTGTCTGGGAGCCCAGCATCCCCCTAGGAACCCACGCGCAGTCTGCACGCGGCAAGCGTATCGGGTGGGGGAGAGGAGGGGCACTGGGAAAGAAGAATTCAAGTTTGCTTAAATAATCAGGGCTAATGGCCAGCCATTCCTGACCCAGCCAGGCCTCCGGGCACTGCCGGTTTTAAAGCACCAAACAACAGAATCAGGCATCCAGCGAGCGGAGAGCCACGGGGAAATGTCGCACAGGGCACTGAACCATGAGAACACCATCATCTTCTCTGAGCATCAGAGTTCCCTTGGCTACAGGTCTTGTTAGGTAACGATCAGTTTCATTGCCTGCGTGGTGATTTTGCGCCGACGTCTTCTGTTTTCCCACGTGAGCCGCCGAGTCTGCATGTCCTCAGACAAGCCGTTGAATTCCCTGCGCCGAAGTTTCGTCACGTGACACAGGGGAGCAATTATAGCGCTGTTGCTCTTGGGGAGTGTCTTTGCGAAGGTGGAATGAAATTATGTAGTATGTCATGTGCCCACAGTGTGCGGTATTGGCTGTGGGGTCACCGCGAAGCCTCTCGAGTGAGAAAGAGAGGTGATTGCCCTCAGCAAGTTTAGAGACCAATGGGGAAGTGGCCAAATGCATGAAGAAAAAAAAGAAGAAGAAGCAGCAGCAAGACAGGTTCATACAGAATACGGTGTCCTCGACCAGGAGGTGTGCACTCTGAATTGTAACCAGGGCTCTATCAGTTTCTCGTTTCATGATTGCACAAGTTCCTTCCCCACGCTGGGCCTCAGTTTCCCCAAAGGAACATGAGACAGCTGGGACAGTCTTACAGATTTCTAAGGCCACCCGGCTCTGACATTTTATGATGCGGTGACAACTGGAGCCCTAAAGTGGGTGCAGATGTGCAAGAGTGATGCAAGCTCCGGAAGGAAGGGAAACAGGGCTAGATTTTTGAACAGAGAAGGGCAGGTTTTCCAGAATGGAATGGCAGGGACATTCCAAATGTGGAAATCAACTTCACTAAGTCCTCAGTGTGGAGGAGAGCAAGTCCCAGTCAAGCGGACAGTTGGAGAAGCTGGAACCTAGAGAAAAAGAGTAAAGAGAAAGGTAGAGGTATGGACGATGCCCTTGGCCTCTGAGCTTGTGTCTGAGGGGAGGGAGACGGGGAGGAAGGAGTGGACAGTGCTGCGGGGATGGGTGGGCTCCTCACACTGGAGTTGAGAAGAATCTGCCCCATTGCCCTCTCAGCCTCCCATCTGTATCAGTAGGACCTCAGCCTTACGGATCTGTCCTAGGAAGAGTGCTTTGTCACAACAAGGCTCTTTTTTGTGTGCTTTTTTCAGGAAATGAAATTGGAAGTTGCCCAACCCTGCCAGTGTTTGATCCCTAACAGACACATTCTCTCCGTGCTGCAGAAAGCCCGAGGCAGGCTGGGGAAGGTAAGTGAGGGAGGGAGGGCTGTGGATGCAGCTGCCATGATAATATGGAGTCCAGCAACTTGGCATTGGTGATTCTCTGCCCTCCCACACCTCCCTCCACGTGAAAGGCTGGTCTCGGGCGAGGGGCCAGCAGAAGGCCCCTTCCATCTTCTCATCTAGGTGGCAGAGGCTGTGAGGGGACCTTCACTTGGAGATGTTGATTAAGCGGCCACTGCCCCAAGGGAAGAGTGGAGAACGGTGATCCAACTGGTAACCCAGCCATTCATGGCCCGTGTCAAAATGGTCAGGACAACTCACCCAAATGTCTCCATTTGCAAACGGACCAGGAGAATTGTATTCTAACAGGTATGCATCTATCAAAGGTGTATCTTAGATTTTACTCAAGATGACCATTCATTTGTTCATGTGGCATATTTTCACCTACGGGGAAAAGCAGGAAGGAGCTGCACCCCTTCTCTGTAACTGAGATGGTTGAGGCCCGGCCAGGGTCAAATAGATGCTAATGCGAAGACCCCCAGGGCTAGACCAGTGTGGGAGTTCGGTGACATTTTGGAGGAGATGGGGGCCTGGGTGGGAAGAGGGCCACCCAAGGGCACATGTTGAGCCACACGCAGCTGTTTGCAAATTAAGAAAAGAAAATAAAACTCTAAAACGTGGGAATGACTGATTTTAGTCAACGCTTCCTCATTTCATCCCTATCCAAATACCTCAGCAAATGTCACATCCAGAAAGGAGCGCAGAGTGGTGTCAAGGATCAAAAGGCAAGGTGGACCCTCTTTGACCTGTATGAAGTGAGTTGTCCAGACCAACGGCATCAGCTTCCTTATCAGGGACTGGGGATCATCAGCCAAGCCCCGCAAAGAAGTTATGGGCTTGCCATCCAAAAAGAGCCATCTATCGTTCTTCCCCACCCTTCCGCCCTTCTGAGTTCATTTTCTGTTAACTTGACGTAAGCTTCTTCGGGCTGTTGGCCTTAGAGAGATTTTTGACCTGCTCTGCCAGCAACCCTGGCTGTGCCTCTTTTGTTGGTAATGAGTCCAATTCACATGAGGATCCGGAGCTCGGTTCTGAGGCATTCGGGCAAGTCCCGGGCGACACATCTGGAAGTGCCACTCGTCCCAGAATTCCTCTCTCGTCCTCGAACAACTTAGATTTTGCTGTCTCCAGAACTCTCCGGACGCTCGATGCTCCAGAATAAGCCAAACACCAAGAATCAACAGGACTTTTCCAATGGGAAGACTTCCAAAATCACCAAAGACTTGAATTACCTTCCCATAATTGGGAAAGTCCACCAAACAGCAGAGAAATGGTCTCTCTCTCTCTTTCTCCTCCGGCTTGCTAATCAAAATACTGTCTGCTCCCAATCCAAGGAATGTCATGAGGCCTATTCCCAACGAGCTCAACCCCAGTAATTGGAAGCAGCCCTGCCTTGCCTTTGGTCTTGGGTATTTTCATCATTGGACTGTTTGAGCCAAGACATACGTTTTGCCAAGGAAAACTTTCCTTTGAAACCTCCATCTTATCCAAACAGAGAGTTGGAATTGACTCTTGGCAGTTCCAAAGATAGTTCTGAGTTATGAAAAAATAGTACACGTGTGTCAGCCAATCCATGAGATTGTCCCCGATCTGAGGGGGGAAAAAAACCAGCTTTGCCTATGAACCCATCTTTCCTTCCTGTAAACTGATAAAGCCAATGCACCTGTAACAGTTCCTTTGAACATGACCCCCAAATCCTTCTACTCAAAGAGGTTTGTGAGGCAACAGAGCAGGGGGCGCTCCTATGAAAGGGAAGAGCTGGGGTATGGAAGAAATTTGGTTACATTCTTCAAGGGGAGACGTTGGAATTCCAGCTCTTGGCAAGAGTACAATTTGGGGAAGGTCTGGTGGAATCTGGGGAAGGACTTGGAGGGCTTGCAATGTTGGAAATCACAGTGCTGGTGGCATTATTTCCTTGGGGAGTGGAGCAGGTATTCGCAAAGGGAACCGTGTTTGTACCCGGAAGCTGATGAAAACATTTTGCAAATATTTGAACCAATTGTCTTACCTGGAAAGCAGAGGGCACGTGATCGGCACGCTGCCTTCTGTAGGGGAGGGGCCAGGTGAGGAAGAGATGGGCCCTGTTGGAGGAATTTCAGCCTCTGTGAGTTCCCGGCCCTGCTGCTGTCTTTCTTATCCTGGGTTCTTGGTTTCTCTTCTAGCTGCTTTCATAGCTCCTGGAGGTGAAGTACATCACACTCAGGACGGTCACTTCAGCAGGGACGAAGACTATCTGGAGTCATAGAAGGTCATAATGAGACATGACCTTAAAGCCCGTGCAGTCAGATGGCACATCTCATGTGCCTAGAATGTGGCTAGAAGGCCCACACAGCACAGCACACACCAATGACGGGACAGTCACTGCCAAGAGCACAGCTCGGCGTGCAGGACTGCACAGGGCCTCATCCTCCCAAGTAGTAACCACACACCAAGGCACCCGAACCACTCTGCCTGTGTAGGGGCTGCATAGTGCATCAGATCATGGGCTCAGAATGCTTGGGGCTCAACTCCCTGAGTTCAATCCCTGGTTCCACCACTTACTCCTAGGGGACCTTGGGCAACCTCCCTGACCTGCCTTGCCTCAGTTCCTCATCTGTACAACAGGGATAAAGATAATACCCGCTTCGGGTGGTATTTGTGAAATGAAAATGAATTCATATAGGGACACACCTAGACTCCTGCTGTCCCACTGAATCAACCAACAGAGATGTGTTTCTTTTTTTAAAAAAAAGCACATTTTATTATAAATAACTCTGTGTATATGCAAAAACATAAATATCAGTATAATAAACACTCACGTATCAAACTAGTCCAATGAATGCCTCACCTAGATTCAATAACAACCAATACAGTCATTCTTGCTCTATGTACCCTCCACCCACCTCACCCCCAACCCAATTATTTTGAAGCGAATCATATTTAATCTTAAATTATTTCAGCGTGTCTCTCTAAAAAGGGGGACTTTCTGAAAAATTAATAACCATAAGGGCATTATCATGCTCCCCCCAAAATATGAAAATAACTCTATAATGCTAAAAGTCAATCTTTATGTCTCTGTCTCTCTGTCTCTGTCTTTCTCTTTCTCTGTGGCAGATGGTATGAAAAAAGGTCCACGCATTACAATCAGTTGATATGTCCGTTAAGTCTCTTCTAATTTACAGGTTCCCCTTCAATTTTCCTTTCTACTGTTTTCCCCTTGTAACTTTTTAGTCTTGAGATTAGATCATTTGCTATATAATGTTTCTGACAGTCTGGATTTTGCTGATTGCATATCATTTAACATGTTCCTCTGTCCCTCTCTATTTCCTGTAAATTGATAGTTAGATCTGCAGGCTTGATTGATTCAGGTTCAATAATTTGACAAAATTACTTCACGGGCCGCGGTATGTATTTCTATGAGGAGGTTCGCAGTGTCTGGCTGGTTCTTTTGTTGTGATGTTAGGAGTATCAACGATCATCGTCTAGATTTGTTAACTCAATGTCAGCTTGGCAAATAAAATGTAGGATTCCCAGGTACATTTCAATTTCAGATAAACAGCAAACTAGTGTTTAGTGGAAGTATATCCCAAATATACCTATCCTAAGCAATTATTTGTTGTTCATCTGAAATGTGTAGTTAACTGGGAGCCCTATCTGTTTATTTGCTAAACCTGGAAACCCCAATTAGGGGCTGAAAACTCAACGTGTCCTTGTTTGTTGTCTGCAATACTTTTATAAAGAGACACTTCCCCTCATCATAGACCTGAAATGCAAACTACATATGAGAAGCAGGATAAATGCTTGATTTGTTTCCCTTTTATTAATTAATTCAAAAATAATGAGGTGGTTCCTCCAATCACCAACAGAGGTATCCTTATAAACTCACGAATGTGAATATATTTGTTGTGAATTTCAGTCTTTTGGAGTTATTATCCATTCGGTGCTTGAACTCTCCCATCTCCAGTCAGAGAGAATCTAATTTAGTAGGATCCTGAGTCCTCCTGGCATGACACTAGTAGGGTTTAATATTTAGCTTGCTTTCCGGTACAACAAGATATTTCAAGCTCATCTTGTATATTTCCCGTGCTGGATCTGGACTAGGCCTTTCTTTGAGAAATCTTGTTCCCTTTTAAGAGAAAATGGTATTTAGAAAATATAATCTGGGAGCCAGGGCTGTTCCAGGCTACTGAACTGTTCATTATTTTTAGGTCTTTTCCATACGGAGAGCCAGTAAACATGCATTTTTCAAAGGATAATATAGATTGTGATCTCATAATAACATTTCCGATACAAATGCAGAGCCACAGGTGTTTCTTCGCCTCAATCATCTCACATCTGTATGTCCTTTCTCCCTTAATAAAAATCCCTGTTCTCAATAACATTCATGTAATTGTGTTTATGCCAACACATACACACAAAACAATGTGTGTATACAACGTACAGGTTTACGGACCCTGCAAATCCAAAACAACAGTATGGTTGCTAAAAACAGCTCAAGGGTTTCTTTCATTTTGTAGTTCTTTTTGTTCTTAGGGCATATCCCACTAGGGATACAAAAAATATATGCGTGTGTGTGTGTGTGTGTGTGTGTGTGTGTGTGTGTGTGTTAAGTTACTTGAAATGCTTCCTTGGTGTGGTTATGCTCCAACTGGATATACATTTAAATTCTTTTTTTTTTTCCTTTCATTTTACTTTCTAAATTTTCAGGGGTTGCTTTTCTCATATTCTGTGTTTTAAAATTATGCAGAAATATTTACACAATTCTGAAGACAAGTCTATAAAACATGGTTTATTCGAAGAATCCTCGTGCCTGCCTTGGCCTCCTCTCTTCTGTTCTGTCCTTCCCTCTAAAGGTTAACATGGTATTTTTACGATCTGTCTTTTATCGGTTTATCCTTCTATAATTACTTTCATCTAAACAAATACAAAGATACATTTGTATCCTCATTTTTCTAGATTCCACTCCAGTATTATTCCCCAGAGGCCGTAATAGAGTACTCATCAAATTGATTGCAGCCAGAAATATATCCTGCCTGACAATACACCGGTGTGGTCACATTAATTGTTTACAGCTAGCCTCCTTTCTGATTCTTCATTTCTCTATTCTGATTCTGAGCTTTACCTGATTACAGTTTATAGCATTTATGTCTGCCTCCCTTGGTAGCAAAAGTTGCTAGGATTTCCTAGAAAGCCAAGGCCAGAGCAGGCCTTATGCATTTTTTTTTTTAAATATTCCATGCAGCCACAGCCTTAAAGAAAATTTGTTGGACGGGATGCATACATCAGTGCCTATTAGCCCTGGATAAGCACCCAAATTACCCATTCCGCTTTTTCCGTTTTTTTTTAAAGTATAGATTGTCAAGTTGTGCCCAAGACCCACTGGATCAGAAACTCCAATGGGGCGCCTGGGTGGCTCCGTTGGTTGAGTGTCTGACTTCTGTTCAGGTTATGATGTCATGGTTCGTGAGTTCGAGCCCCACTGTCAGCACAGAGCCCGCTTCGGATCCTCTGTCCCTCTCTCTGCCGCTCCCCTGCTTGCATTATCTCTCTCTTTCAAAAATAAATATTTTTTGAAATTTGTTTAATGTTTATTTATTTTTGAGGGAAAGATACAAAGCATGAGGGGGAGAGGGACAGAGAGAGAGGGAGACACAGAATCGGAAGCGGGCTCCAGGCTCCGAGCCGTCAGCCCAGAGCCCGACGCGGGGCTTGAACTCACAAACTGTGAGATCATGACCTGAGCTGAAGTCGGACGCTCAACCGACTGAGCCACCCAGGCGCCCCTCAAAAATATTTTTAAAAATTAAAAAAAAAAAAAAGAGTCTCCAAAAGCGATCACCAAGAATCTGGAATCTGGATTAGACAACACACCATGATTCTGTTATCCAGCCTGTTGGGGAGCCATTGACCAGATGCCCCTCTACATAAATATCCCAGTAGAGCACATACGAGTGCTTACAAGGGATGTTTCTTCACAGATCCTTTCCTCCGCCGTTTGAGATGGTGCAATTCTGCGTTGGTAAGGCCGAAAAGAAAACTTAGCAAGTCATTTCATTTACCTTGATTTTATTCAGAGAAAACCTGAAGGAGATTGGAGGGTGGGTTCACGCCTTCAAAAGAGAATTGGTTGCATCTAAAGGTTAATTACTTTTGAAGGTCACTCAGTTTGTCAACACTTAGGATGAGACTGGCTTTGTGATCTTCTGGCCCAGAGGTCTTGTCACTATTAGCAAAACAGCTGCTTCCCCCCCCCCCAATCCTAGGATTACCCGAGGGCAGAGATGCCACAAATCTTCTCATCCCTCCACTGGGGACTTCCATCCCCAGGCGGGACTTGAGAGCCAGAGGGGATCTGAGGGATCTAGTCCAATCCTTAAGGTAAGAAAACCGTGGCCTGCGTCAGAAAGGCAGTTAAAGGCAGCGCTAGGCCTAGAATCCTAGTTTCCTGCCTTCCTGGCAGATCAGGCTTTTTCGTTCCCAGGCGGCATCTCCGTTCTCATCTGCTCTCTGGCCATCACCGCTAACAGTACAAGCTTGGGTGCCCGGTGGTATGAACGAAGCTGTGTCAGAGTCGCTGACATCTCGTTCAGCCACATGGCCTAGTGTCACATGTCTGCAACTATGAAGAAGGCAAGAATCAGACCCTGGCCCACTTGTCTAAGCTCCAGTGACAAAAGCCATTGCCAGGCCCGTGTCTAGAGAGTGACAACCAACGTGGGCTGAGAGGAGGAAGCAGGTAGGCTGAGAAAATCCCGTCCTCTTTCAATAAGTTTAAATGAGCTCTCCCGTTTGATTTTCCTTGATCATCTAGCGGTGGGTGCGTGGGCTGGCCAGGGGCAGGGGGCCACTTTCTCCAGGTCTGCTTTGTCACTTCTATCCCCAGGGCTCTCTAGGCCAGAGATAGCCTAATTGGTGTCCTGCGTGGAAGGAGCTGGCAGCTGAGCTCTATAGAAGCAAGGCTTAAGGTTTTCTTCCATTGTGCCAGCCTACGTAACCCTCACTATTCCCTGTCCCCAGCCCGCAGTTTGAACCAAAGGCAGAAACTGGAGGGGGTCCGCTTGGTACATCTGGCTGTTTGGGAAAGTTCCAGGGAGGCAGTCATCATGGTAATCGAATACATCCGTTAAACCCAACAAATTCTTTTCAATCACGGGCAATACGTGCACACACACACACGCGTGCGTGCGCACATGCACGTGCAAACACGCACGCACACATGCACACACATGCACACAGCACGGATACAATCGCCCGTCTCCATGTACTATCCAGGGCTCGCTCTGGCCCCTCTGGCTTCTACAGTGTGAGGCAAGGCAAAAAATTTATTCAGTCGACAAGAATGAGGTTATGGGGGATGAAGGAAACCAGAGGGGGTGGACAAGCATGCTGGTGAACTTGAATGTGTGCCAGAGAAGGGGGCAGAAGGGCTTTGAAGGCAAGAGTCCTATAGGGATGCTAATCGGGAGTATTTTTTTGTGATTATTCTGGGTCTCTTTCTCTCACTGGGACGCACACAAAACTGTGACGTGGGATGGGAGCCTCCCGGCTGTTCACATATTGCCTTTGGAAAAGAGGTCAGTGGTAGAGAAAAGCTTTCTGCCCAAGCCTTTCAGAGAAATCATCGCTTGCACTGGATTAAGGTTCAAAGGGAAAATTTAGGCTAGAATTTAAGAATCTTTCAGGCTACAAGTACTATAAAACTATAACAGGTGCCAAGAGTATTAGTAATATATTCTAGGCCTCTTAAAATTTATAAGATGGTAAATGCCTTATCATTAGATGGACCCAACGAGATAAAGAATGACCACCTGCGTGGCCAAGACTTTGTTTGCAAATAAGATCTTTGCAGCTGTAGTCAAGTTCAAACGAGGTCATACTGGACTAGGGCGGCCCCAAATCCAATGAGTGGCATCCTTCTAAGGAGGCCATGTGAACACACACATGCACACACACGCACTTGCACGGAGAAAAGATGGTTATGTGAAGACAGAGACAGAAATTGGCATGATGCAGCTACAGACTAAGGGGGCACAACCAGGAGCTGGCAGAAGCAAGGGAGTCTTCTTCCCGGGAGACTTCAGACAGAACAGGGCTCTGCCGACCCCAGATTTCCAACTTTTAGCCTCCAGCGCTGTGAGAGAAGAAATTGTTGTTTTCAGTCACCCAGCTCCTGGTTGGTTGTTCTGAAAATCTTAGGAAATTAACACAGGGTAAGACCAAATGGCCCGGAGGGTCTCTTTCCACTGCAATAGCTATGGTCCAAAATTTGTGAGGGTTTCTTTGTTGGGAGGTGATAAGGCAGCATCACTCTGGGCTGATTGCCATGTGGTCTGATCATAAGAGAGAAGGAAGCATGGCTGCAGATGACAGGTGGGGAAGTGTGAAAGCCACCGTGGTCCCGTACAGAAAGCGCCAACTGGACTCGCCTCTCCCCAGAAAAGGGTACGGTTTTGTCATGCTATGAAATTCTCTTGCACAGCCGCTCCCTTCCTCCTCCTCGTCGTCCATGAAAGTGGGAAACAACGGCGTACTTTGTGCTTGCTCTAGGGGAAGGGAACCAGACCCCGGTCCCCAGGGCTGTCAACTGGGATTCCTGACTCAGGAGCGCCATTCATTCCCAAACAATTAAGATAATCCAATCAACATCGCAGACGACACACACTAATGCCATTAGAGGCAAAATCTCTCTGGGCGATGCAGGGAGGGGGAGATAGGGTCATAAAGCACAGTGGGCTCAGCCTCAAGGTCACTGTGTTCTCCTAGACAGAGTTACCCAAGACAGGTCGTTCTAAGGCAATGCCAGTGCCCTTAAGAGGCAGACACCAGTGGGAGACCGTGGCCAAAAGTAAGGATGGAATATGTTCAAAGGAAATAGAACCATCCAGAGACTTGAAGGACAACCCATGCAACGCCATGAACAGTGCATGGGGCTAGACTCAGGAGACCTGGTTTTGATCCTGGCTTCTCCATTTCTCAGTTGCATCCCCTTGGGCAAGGCACTTAATCTCCTAAACCTCAGTGTTTCATTTGAAAGCAGGGACAATTACCCAACGTCCTCTCTTTTTATGTTCTTCTGAAGACCAAAACGTATCAGGATGCAATGCTGCCCACTTTGCAGAGGAGGAAAAAGAGGCCACCTGACTTCCCCAAGGCCACGCCACCAGTGAGTGACAGACAGGGGCTGTCAGAGTAACTGCCCTCTAAATAGCACTTTTGCTTGTGCCAGACACTGTGGTTTACAAGACTCTCGTTTCACGCTCATGACGACACCATGATGTTCACATTCTTTTCCTGCTTTACCACTGGGGGAGACTGAAGTTAGCAAGAAGTTAAGTAATTTGGCTGAGACCGCAGAGGAATCAGTACCAGAGCAGCCAGGAATCAAACTCACTCTGAAATCAATACTCTTAGCAACTGCAATTGAACCTGGCAATCTTTTTGGTATGTATCTACCTGCTTCTAACGTACATGAAAACTTTGCCCAGGGTAACTGGTGATACATATTATTATATTAATTATTGATATTAACTGTTAAATATTATTGCGGTAAGACAAGTGAGCCTTAGTTTGACTTTGAAACTCATCAAAAGCACAGAGGTGATTCTCAAGTCCTGGGATGAGGTGGATATAGAAATTGCAAAGTAATTTAGCATGGTCTTCTATCAGGTTTTTTCCTGAGCACATCAGTCAAGAAGGAAGAGAGGATGGTACTTTGTTTAAATAAGGCTAGAGGTAAGGGCGCCTGGGTGGCTCACTCAGTTAAGTGTCTGACTTGAGCTCAGGTCATGATCTCGTGGTCCGTGAGTTCGAGCCCAACATCAGGCTTTGTGCTGACAGCTCGGAGCTCAGAGCCTGGAGCCTGCTTCAGATTCTGTGTCTTCCTTTCTCTCTGCCCCTTCCTCACTCATGCTCTCTCTCTCTCTCTCTCTCTCTCTCTCTCTCTCTCTCTCAAAAATAAATAAGCATTACAACAAATAAGGCTAGAGGTGTTGGTGGCCATCCCTGATGGTAGAACAGGTAACAGTGAAACTAAAGGCATCTCCAACGCCTCAAAGGAGGAGACCTTGGGCCTCCTGACATTTCCTGTGTCATCATGCTCTGTGAAGTCCCAGGTCAGTGGGGCAGTGCTGGATGGCTCTTGGGGTAAGCCTTATAGAGGAACATCCATGAGGATGTTTGTCAATCCATGTACACAGGAAACCCCAGCATCAGAACCAAGATCTTCCAACGTTTGGCTTTGGGCAGACTGAAGAAAATTTGGGGTGAAGTGGTTACAGATGGTAAAGAACTTTCACCTCCAGGGTAAGACACAAGAGAAACATATAGCTCGTTCCTTGCCCGGAAGGAATTTGCAATCCGATGAGAAAAACCAAATGCTGAAGTTAAGCACACAGATTCATACCAGGAGAGATCAGAGAGGATTTTGCAACAGAAATGCAGCACAGCAGAACAGGAAAGGACCCAGGACCCGGAATTAAAACATCTGAGTTCTAGTATCTCCTTTGCCACTACCCAGACATGTGATTGACGCATTACTTAACCTCTCTGAGATAAGGTTACCTTTAACATCTCTAAAGTGGGTTAAAAAAAAAAAAAAGGAAGATCCATTAGGGAAGGAATTCAGCAAACATTGATTAAGTGGCTTTTCTATACCAAGCTTTCAGAACGTAGGAACAAGATTGCAAATTCTTATGCTTTGTATGAGCATAAAGTGCCCTTAGCAAAGGTTGGCAAAGAGATTGTAAAGGAGATGGGTCTTGAGAAGGTCCTGGAGATTGCTGAGGCATTGGATGGCTGGGGGAACATGAAGGGGAATGACACATTCCAGACTGCAGCGACAACAACACAGGCAGAAGTTCAGGGCATAAAATGAGCTTAGCGATTTCAAGGAACTGACGGAGAACCCGAATGCCTGCAGCGGTGGGTAGGAGAAGTTGGAAATAGGTTGTGCACAGAGGGTAGGGCAAGACTCTGAAACACCTTGAAAGATGGCCTCCATATCGTCTGATATTATGGTTATGGGTGTTATTTTTATTCAAGGGAAGAGAAAAGGAAAGAAATGCATGCTGTTCACCCAAACATCAGGACATTCTGTTCCTCTGTGATTGTGCTTCATGAAAATGCTCTCCAGCAAAAAAGAAAAAGAATGATTAAGGGAAAAAATATAGCTAGAGCCACATTCATTTCAACTCCACTGAAAGCACAGCAGGAGGAAGTCGCTGTGTTTGCCAAACTCCAGAAAGAGACACAATTGATGGGGGGCGGGGGTGGGGGGACGGGGGAGAGGGGAGGGGGGAGGGGATGGGCGATGAGGAGGGGGTCCAGCTTTGTTTTATGTTTTATCCTCCCAAGATGTTGTAAATAATGGCAACGTATAGTGCACGGAAGGGGAAATTACTCTGACAGGGCCCTTTTAGGGAGGAAAATGGAACTAAATGTACATTCTGTTATTCCTGATCTTTCATTCAACCCCCCATTTACGTGGGGGCTCCCCGGAGCTGATGTTTCCCCTTTGCTGTCACACGTAGTCACTGACTGGAGCCCATCATTTCAAAATAACGGCCTGCAAGTCTTCCCCTGTCGTGATTAATACGGGGTAATAATCATTAGCCACACTGAAAACTGCAGCGAGGTACCTCCGCCAGGCTGCCCAGCTTTATGGAAGCCAGGAAAGTTCCCCGTCACTCCACCAGGGGGGGTGATGTTCCCCGCGAAACCTAAGAAGGCTTTCTGCTCTCAGCTTCTCCAGGAGGCCAGGACCTGGGGCTCCCTCACCCCAGGCGACAGCCTGGGCTGGGACTCTCCCTGAAGCCAGGACTTTGCAGAACCATGCAAAATAGGAATCCCGTGGGTAAGACAGGAGGCTGGAGCTCCAGGGGGTTGGGGGAAGAAGAGAGAAGGTGAATATATGATACCCGATCCTCCCCTACTCCACCTTTGAAACATCAGAAAATATTGTCAGCTGAATGGATCGAAGGGGCTGGAGCCACCCGTGACTCAGGAAGATTCATAACACCAGAGCCTCGAACAGAAGAGTTTATCAAAGGCAGGCGGAGAGAGAAATCATCGCACTCGAGACAATTCAAAGGCAAAACCCTATTTCTCAGCTCTGTCCCTGTATTGCACTCCCTCGTCAATGTTTTGGGCACTGGGCTTTCTTAGCCATTACAAGGGGGCTTTCTGTGTGTCCCCATCCTTCCTCTCTTCTCCAGGGAGAGAGGTGGAGTGACAGTACAGCTGTGCTAGGAGAGGGGAGAGCATGAGGTCTAATTCTTGCTTCTTCCGGAGGGGGGCACCGGGGCCAGAGAGGGAGGGGACTCACGCAAGGTGGGGGGAATGGCAGAGGCAGGATCGGAACCCAGATCTCCTGACTCCCGAGGGAGGGGGCTCCAACCTCTGGCTTTTGCTGGAAATAACAGTCTTTTCATTTAGATCTCGTAAATAGAAGCCATTTCAGAAAGCCTAAACAAATACAAACCAAAAACCGTGCTGTGACCCCAGAGGGAAGGAGGAGGAAAGTCAGAAGAGAAAGATAGACACAGAGCATTGCTCTTGCCTTCTTTCCTTCCCATGTCACACTCTACCTGGGACATCCGGCGAGAGGCTGTTTCACAAAAGGGGTAATAACAAGCGTGGGTCTTTCCTGCTAGGAATTCAAAACTCGGAAGACAGGAAGCAATGTTAAAGGGTCTTATTCCAGTGCCTGTTCCCTGTTTGGTGAAGTCGGTGAGGATGCTGGCCAAGAGCTTGCGCCACTTCTGGGTTTTTCTTTTCAGACCTCGATGGTTCACACCCTGTCCTAAATCTACGGGCATTGAAGCAGGCACTGGGATCTGCGCCTGGCTGGCAGGGTATTGGAGTCACTTAAGCAGTGGGTTTCTTTATTTTTGCATCAGGGCAACGCATCTGACCCTCCGACAGCCTCCTCTCCGGGTGAGGTCCCACCTACCCACCCCTGCAGGGCCCTGGAGCAGCCCCCCGCATGTCTGGCTTGAGTCCTCCCAGACTGCCCCTGCCAGCTGCTGCTCTGCCCTGCCTGACAGCAACCCAGAGACAGGCCCCCAGGGCCAGCGTTAGCACACCCGGGCTCCCGGCCCGTGGCGGGGCTGGCCGCTATGTTAGGGACCCCACATACCAGTCCGGAAAGAGAAGCCAGAGGCTGGGGGCAGACGGAGGGAGAGTAAAATGTTCTGTCCCTGAAGAGCCTGCCGCTAGAGGCGAGAAGAAATTCTTCTGCTATCATTCTTGTCTTTCTTTCTCCCCTAATTAGGAAGAGATGTAAGTTCAATTCTGTTGGGGTTTGTAGGGCACAGGTGCAATCAAGAGAAGGCAGACACCGGTGTTTTTCTCACCCTGCTGCCTGTGGGTTCCCACGAAGACGGTCTGGCAGGCCCTCTCTAAGGGGTGGGGGCGACACCCGTGGCACCCGATTATCCCATTACTTTGAAAGGCAGGCGTGGCCACCTACGTGGTGTTGTGCAGGGCAGAGGTGACAGAAGCTAGCGGGGATTTGCACGTGCCGGCAACTTGGTTCCTCTGGGCCGGCTCTCATTGTGAAACACACACACCCTGGAACATGGGGGAAGAATTGAGCTCATTAGTATGATTGTTTATACTAATCACGAGAACAGCCACAACATGCTCTCCTGTGCAAGAGACAATGACACTCCTGACCCTCAGTCGGGCTGAAGCTTTCTGTGACTCAGCGTGAAACTGCAGGAGCTCCCCCCTGCTGCAGGGACTCCCAGCCCCTGGTGGGCAGGGCATTGGGCGCAAAGAAGCCCGGCGGCTCCCACTTCCCGGCCTTGGAGGTACGGACTCTCACGTCTTCGTCACCTTCGCCTCCTCGCCAGACAACAAAACTGGAGAAGATGGGTGTCCGGCCAACCGAGGTTCAGGCTCTGATCACACCATGTGCTACCCGGGTGGCCTCGGGACCCGCGGCTTGACTTGCAGGTCACCCGGTTCTGCATCTGTAAAATGGGCCGATAGTACTCACCTGGAAAGATTTGTGAGGATGAGGCCGCACGTGGGTGTTCTGCCAAGCACCGTGGTGGGAACAGGGCGGGCACCCGCCCAAGCCGGCCCTTCCCATTCTACTTGGGTGACCATAAGCAACAAGGGAAGGTATCATTTAATCTAAATAAAGAAACCTGAGTGAAATGATCACTTGCTATCGGTTCTGAGAGTTTCGGATCTCAAAGGGACCAACTGCGCTGGCTTCATCCAGCCTCACTCCCACTGCCCCGGGCATGCCCGCCGCCATCAGACTGAATCCCTCAGAGCCTGGCCAGTTCAGTTCGAGCCGAAGCTCTGAGAGCGACTGGCACCTGAACCATCCTGGGCCACCGAAGCCAGGGAGGGCAGTGCGGGGCTTCCTGGCTAGCAAGCAGGGAAAGACCCCCCAAAACGTACCTTTGTAATACATCTCGGGCAACCAGGGTCCATGCCATTCTAATTCCTACACAGTAGAGGAGTGTTCACGGGGGCACCCTGGCCACTCCCGCTCTTCTCTGCCCGCCTGGAAGGTGTGGGTGTGTGTGCACTGCCCGGCAGTGAGTGCCAACTCCAATGTGGGTGTGTCTTGTGACTCCATGGGGGAAGGTAAGTGGGAGAGTCTCTTTTGATCTGTAGCATTTCCCAGCAGAAACGTGGGAGGGAAAGAGCCCCAAAGTGATAGGGAGACGATGCAGCCACCCCGTAAGCAAAAGGGTACTTCTAAGGAGCCCAGTTCTTTTCCCTGGAAAACCAAACAAGAGAATGAACTACAGTTAACAGCAGTGGAGAAGTAAGTTTGGCTCTGGAAGAAGCTTCTAGATTTTAAGACAACATCCCCATATGCTTGCATGACTCTCTCGGATTCACAGCCAGTATCTTATTTGATTCTTGTGAAGCAGAGGAGACAAGGCACGGGATATTGTTTCCACTTTCTAGATGAGGAAAGGGACCCAATCGACGGTATCTCCTCTTTTTGGAATCTCTTAGAAAGAATAGAGGAGGAAGGCCCTTTGTCAGACTCTCAGTGCCAGGCGCAGAGCAGCAGCCAAAGTCATGAGCAGAGGACCTCACCCAGCCCTCACCCTCCGCGTTCGATGCCCAGCAGCGGTCCACACTCCTGCCCTGACCCCTTACCTTGCCCATTCGCAGGATTCTTGCAGATTGTTCCAGGGAATCATTAGGTAGGTGTAGGCTGCAATTGGTTGGGCCTCACAGAGAATATTCTCCTCTCAGGGCAGCATACTCGATGCGTGGGGCTGGGGAGGGGGCTTAGGGAAAGAGGGCGAGGTATACAGGACATAAGCCCAGCTTGTGCGAGGTTTAGCGAGAAAAAGAGTGAAATCCTGCCTTGTTTGATCTGGAGCCTTAACAGGCTCGCTACTGTTTAAAGTACACAGGAAAGCAGGATTTGTGAAGAGATGAGAGGGGAGGCGAGAGGGGGGTGACATCTTTATGAATGGTACTGAGGATCCCGGAGCAGGTGCCCTGCTGCTGCGTCCTGGGCCCATGTCCCCACCGCCCAGCCCGGGGCTCAGCACTCTGGCACCCCGGCGGCCTCTCCTCCATTCACGGACTTGGCCCACACACTCTGGTTTGGCCCGTCAGACCAATCCCTTTGTTCCCAACAATGTGGGGGGCAGAGGAGGCTGCTGCTTCTGCACTGTGGCTGCCCCACAGCGTCTGCCGAGCGAAGGTGAAGCACGGCGTGGGAGACAGAGCAGCCCCCCCACAAGGGAAGCGTGTCCCTGCCTTGAAATGGGAAGTCTCAGGGTCAGGGCAGGTGAAAGATGATGCTGGAGTAGAGACAGCTCGAGTTGGTGGCGGCATCGGGGACCTCAACTTTGGGAGCTACGTGCAACCCTGGTTACAGACCACGCATCGCCCAAGTGTCACCCGTTGGCAAGCGTGAGCCCCTGACCTCTGACCACCGGTCCTCCGGTCACACAGCGTCCCAGGCCCAGCCCCCATCACACTCAAGGTACCCTAAATATATGCGCACACACACTGGCGGGCAGTGTTCCCATGCAAAACGCTGATGGCTTGCCACCCCCCTCCCACCTCTGAAAGGGAGCCGACTTCATGCTGAAAGCCTGCCAAAGTGTGGCTGGCTTCCAGCACCAAAAATACCTCCCGTGATTCGAGGGGCTACCGCGCTGGCATCTATTTGTGGGGCTGGAGCTGGTGCTGCGGCAGAGACAGGACTCCCTCTGGGGATCGGCTGGTGGCCCATTTGGGTTCATTCTCCCCAAAGTCGGCGGCCCGCCTTCAAGGGCCTGAGGAGGCCTGCTCAGCCAGACTTGCCCTCTGCAGGAGAAAGACTGACTCACTTCTCCCAGAGAAAACTCAGCTCCATTTCTAGAATGCTGTTGCCCGGTCCTTTACCACTTATCTGATCCTCCTCCCCAAGTCACCCATCTAGTGACAAGAGAAGAAGAGTCCTAGGTCCTGGAATGATAATGCAGCAGCCACAGATGACTTTGTAGGGGTGAGTTTCCAGGAGCACTGTGGCCATGGCAGGCGTGGGTGGGTCAGGGTGGAGGAGAACCCTGTTGAGCTTATAAGGATTTTCTAAAGATGACAATTTGGCGTAAGACCAACAGGTGCCCATCCATCCATCCATCGATTCATCCATTCATTTGCTAAGTATTTATTAACCACCCACTACTTGCCCGGAACTGTGCTAGGCTGTGACTATCCGTCCTTGTGGAAGTAAGGGTGGACCACAAGGCATTGGCAAAGGCTCTGCGAGTCCCCAAGGGCTATGGGTTTGACATCGGCTGGACAGGATGAGGAAGAAGACATTAAGGGCCAGATAGATATCAGGAAACTTGAGTTCCTGAAAGACACAGATCTGAGGGTATGGAACCTATTAGCACGATTATTAGCACGATTTCTTAAACAAACAAAAAAAAAATACGTGTGGAAGAGATCATCGTGTACGGTATACAATTCCGTTAAAGGAAGAAATCTCATAAACTTACTGTTGACAGATAGTATTTGTAGAATGTATGAATGAATACCCAGCGATCAAAGGGATGTGCTTACTGGAGCACCTTTAAAGACCAAAGGCTCATGTATATTGTCATTGCCGCATGGGGTGTTATACTTAAATGCAAACTTGAACTCGAGTTGTTCTTTTTTTAATTCCCAAGATATATTGTCATAATTACGTGCTTCACTAATAAGACCCATATTTGTTCTAGCCTATTGGGACTAACAATATGAACAAATCTTTCCATTTAATGATACGATGAATTCTTCTGGCACTTTTACATGGATCTATTTTAAGTCCACCAAATATCTGAAGATTGAAGGTAGAAATTCCCATCTTACAGGTGGACATACTGAGGCCCAGAAGTGTTAAGTATGCTTCATCCAGGGCACCGCCCAGTGGACCGGGTTAGCGTTCTTCTGTTATGCTGACCACGAGTACTCCCATCACCTCACAGGACTCAGATCTTAGACCAAGTCCAGTGACAATGAGGAACCTTGGTGACGTTGTGTCATGCTGCCCCCGCTGTGTTCTCCTACCCGTCTTCTCTCTCTCTTCTTTCTGTCTTCCTCTGTCTTCATTCGGGAAGCATAGGGGAGACTAAGGATGAAGGATAGAGTGAGTGAAGGGGTCTGTTTCATTCTATTCTTTCTTACTCTTCATTCTAGGATTTATTTCTGGACTGTGGATGGGGGAGATGGTATTAAACAATTATTTAAATTGTATATTAATCTTCCCAAGATGTGATTAAATTGAAGCATGGGGAAGAGATGTGACCCCCCCCCCACCCCTTCCAGGGTCACACAGCATTTGATTTAAAACCAGAAGGTCCTAATTTTCAGCCTCAAGCTTTATCAGCTGGATATTTTCAACCCTACCTCTGGCTCTCTTGGGTGTAGTGGCCAGACTGATGTTCCATGTATGCAACAAATGGGAGAAATGTTGCTCCAAAATCTTCCACCATCTTCTTCAAATCATATTCTTTACTAAATTGTGGTTTACATACAGTCTGCTCAGAGATAAGAGGGTAGACCAGACTGTCTGGATGGGGAGACAAGATCTACTTATAAAGAGAAATAAATAATAATACAGGGTAACTTATGATAATTGCCTGGAGGGGTGCCAACAATAAATGCTAAAGAAGTTCAAAGAAAAAAGCAGGTATGGATCAGGGAAAACAGCTTAGACAGATTCTGGGTGGCTCCCCAGGACACAACCAGGAGACACTGGTGAAAGTCACAGGGACACAAATTTCAGCTAATTACAACGGTGAAAGAACTTTTGAAGCATTAGCTAAGTTCTGTAGATGAAGTAACGTCTAAATACTCCTGCACACACACCCTATACTGTGTTGAATGGACGATTTGCACGACCACCTGTGAGTCTAAATTTCTAACCACCACCAACCCCTTTTTCTAAGCTCCTGCTCAGAGAATTTCAAGCGATTTCCCTCCAGGGTTTCCGGGAGTGATTTTTTTTTTTTCCTATTTATACCACTGAGGACTGTGGCCACGAGAGGGCAGTAGATGGAGCTTATCAGAATACTTGAACATGTTGAGTAAACTCGAGTGTGCTCTAATGAGGAGCAGGGACTACGCAGATCCTGCGAACTCACTGGGATCCAGCTTGCAGGCCTCTTTTGGAAAGCAGAGTCCAGGCCCTGCAGACTTACTGAGACTATATGGCACGGAATCAATAGTCGTAAAAGCACCGAGGCATTGCCATCCGGAATCCAGAAACCTCTCACCTTAGGTTATTAAAATAAGTTATCTTACCTCCACCTCTCTGATTCCCCTACCAGGCAAGCTCCCAGAGCCTGAATCTGGAAAGCGCCTCTCTGGTCCGTCCCCCCACCCCCCCACCCCACCCACCCACGCATGCCAGATGCCCAGGATCCCTAACAGAGCTGGAAGCTCGAGCTTCAGAGCAAGGCTCATCTTTGCATTATGAAAATAATAATTAATAACAACAACTTCAAACCTCATTTGACAGCTCGTTGGCTTTTTGAAATTCACCAGCAGAGGAAATTTGCTCCCACCAATTCCGAGACCTTCTTCTCAACCTCATTAGCCAAGGCCCTTTCCTCCCCACTCACCCCTCACTTATATTAAAGATGAAGAAGCGGGGTGTGTGTGTGTGCAGGATGGGGGGGGGGGTGACAGGTGATGCTGGGGGGGGGGGGGGAAGAACATCCTCACTGCCCTCACCTACTCTGCTTGAGTCCTGAGCTCCTCGCATCCGGAGCTAAACCACCTGAGCTCTCAAGGCCTCCACCCGAATCCCCAAGCCCTGGCAGATTTTCCTTGCCCCCTTGGCCACTTAAGGTGGCCGGCGGGTCCGGGCTGAGCTGGGCACAGGGCGGGCAGCCTGGAGGCCTCCCGCGCCAAACCTGATTCTCCTTTGTTGACAGCTGGAGGAAGAGGAGGCAGTCCCGGCGGGCGAGGGCAGGGGAGGGGGGGGGGCGGGGGGCTGGCGGGCGCGGCGGTGCCAGCGGCGGGCGCGGCCCCGGCCCGGCGGGCGCGGCCGGCAGGGAGAGGGTTAACGCGCGCGGCCTCTATGATAATGAGCTGCATGGTAATATAGGGAGGCCGGCGCTGAGGGCTCAGCCGCCGCCGCCGCCGCCGCCGCCGCCGCCGCCGCCGCCACCGCGGGAGCCGGAGCTGCCGGGCGCAGCGGCGTCCGCGCCAGACTGGAGCGGGAGGGTGGCCGAGCGCAGTTGCTGGGAATTTGTCAGCCGGGAGGGCGAGCGGTCGGGAGAGAGACCCCGCGAGCTGGGGAGCGGTGGGGAGCGCGAGCGCCGGAGCGAGCCGAGCCAGCCCCGAAATAGCTCTAGAAATCCAGGTTCCCGGAGGAAATGGGACTGTGACCGAACCGGGGAGCAAGAAGGGAAGGAAGCGCCGGGCTTGCTGATGTCAGAGGAGCCCGTAAAGTCGCGCTGGAAAAATCTGAAGGCAGCCGGGGCTCTGCTGCTTCCCCAGGAGAGACACCGCCAGCCACCCCCACACGCCCCCTCGGCGCCTCCGGGTTCCCCCCGCGAGCCGGCGACAGCGCGCCGCGGGGCTGCTGCGGGGCGACGGGGGACTGAGGGACGCGCGGACCGGAGACCGAGGGGCCACTTCAGGAATACAGATAAGTGGCTGGCGGCTGGACGTGGATTTTAATGAATTTGGACTCCATGTGGATTTGGTCGTCCCCGTGATTGGGAGCTGCGGGCAGCGAAAGGGGCAGCGCGCCACCCTCGGCAGCCGGCGGCCGAGGCGGACGGGCCGAGAGCGGAAGGACAGACCGACGTCGCCGAGCTGGGTAAGCGGCGCCTGGGGCCGGGCGCTCCGAGTCGCCGGCGCCCTCAGCCCCTCTCCCCCGAGCGCGAGCCGCGGCCGCGGCCGTCTTGCCTGGTCGGGGTCCCGGGCCCGAGCCCCGGGGCTCGGCTGCGGCGCGCGAGTCCCCGCGCGGGCTCGGCCACTTTCGCGGGCCGGAACGCGGCGTGCGCGCGGGTGCGGGCGGACTCGGAGCCGCCGCCTCCAGCCCCCGGCTTCCCCGCCGGCCACCGGCTCCTGACGGCGAGGGCGCTCCGCGGCGCGGCTCAGGCACGCACCTGCTGGCACTCTGCGGCTTTCGGGAGCACGGAGGCGGCGGGGCTGTCCCGAGAGCTGGCGCCCAAAGCGGGCCTCGGTGGCAGGAGCAAAGGGAGCCCGAGGCCACTGTGGCCAACGCTCCATTTGGGGGCGTTCACTCTGGTGCCGGAGTCCCTGGCGGCCGCTGGCTGTTCCTTCCGATCGGGGGGGACTCGGGAATGGAAGGGGAATGCATCGTGTGCGCGGGGTCCCCGAGGTTCAGGGAGCGATTTCAAGGCACTGAGTGGGGAGAAGTGCTCCATGACCCTCTCCGTGCTCCCTCGTGGTCAAGCACCCGTCGGCACCATCCTCTGGTTTGAGCAGCCCGCGAGGATTGGGGGCTGAGGTAGGAGCTTGCCCAGGGTGGGAAAAGCTCCTTACAAACCATTTGAAAAGATTTCCCTCCAAGTGTTCCTTCTTGCCCCACCCCACAAGTGATGTAGGGATCTTAGAACATTCTAGCTCTCTTTCTCCATCCCACAGGTAGTCTCTATAAAGGGTACTCGTGGTCTGGATGGGCAAGAAGAGAGTCGCCAGAAACTGCCATTCCAGGACCGTGGCAAATGTCCACCTGTTTGGCATGACCCTTGCTTTAGCAGGAGCTGCCTGCTCAAACTCAGCTCTGAGTGATAGATCATGGGGGATGGGGTGGGTAAAAGACTTGGAAGCAGTTAAGTCAGTTAAGAGGCTAGGAATGAGAGCCCCATGAAATGGGCAGTGGAATCTGATCAGGTCTCCTGTAGGAATGTAAGATCCTAGGGTAACAGTGGCATGCCAGAAGCGCCTGTGGAAGGGATATAGCAGGGACAAGACCAGTTTGAAGTCGGGGGGCTGCCAGCTGGAGCTCGCGGCAGTGGCTTGGGGGCCTGGCAGATCAGAGGAACCCACAAAAATTGTGAGATCCATTCATTCCCTTCCTGCTATTCCTAAGCACGGTGGACAGGGTCTATGACCCGCTGAGTAAGATAGGTATCTGGGCTGGGCTGGGCTGGGCTTTTAGGACTAGGAGTCAGGTTTAGCCCTCCCCTCCCCACACAGGAGCAGGCTCCTGTCTTGCTGGGCTTCTTTCCCAGACCTTGGAACTTCATTCTTCCCTCTGGGCAGGCCTTGGATTCTGGGGCCTTCAACAGAGCAACAGAGCCCCGGAAGAGATAGCTGTGGCTGGAGGAATTCAGCCATTCCTAATTGAAATGCACAACTTTTGTGCAATCACCCCGGAAAGCTCCTGGAGTTGCTCGCAGCAGCCCTCTCTCCTCTGACCTCCTGGCAAGAGAGGAGAATTCATTAACTTCCCCTTCACCTCGCACAGCACTGTTTGAACTAATTACCTGTGATCTCTCCTCCTTGGCCTGGGGGGTCTGGAGGGGGGGTGGGGAGTGGAATGAGGAGAGGGGGTAGGGAACCAAGGAAACTGAGAGCAATCTGTCAAGATGCCTTAGCAAGGTTGTTTTTCTTGTCCCTTCTTCCACCTGCATTACCTGAAAGAGCCTTTCCCCTCTGTCCGCCCAGCGACCCTCTTCAGGGACCCGCTGATAAAGGGAGGGCACTGCAGGCTGCCCTCTCTGCTCCCTCACTGTCCTCAGCAAATTGCATTAGGACAGGGCAGATTGGCTTGCAAAGCAGTTAAATGGAAATGACTTGTGGAGCAATGTGCATTGGGGGTGAGGATTAGCAGCATCCGAAGGGGTAAAGTACCGGAAGGTCTCCTCTGCTGGAGAGTCCCCCCGAAACCCTTCTCTTTAACAGGACAGGAGGATTGGGGTATCCCACAGTCCTGAGCAGGGCAGAGGGGCTGGTTGGCCTTTGAACCCAAGCTCCCATGAAGAGCAAAGGGTGTTGTCCCATACCCGTCCCCTAAAAGAAACCATGTCAGTGCAAGGCTGGCGACTCCCCTTTCAGAGTTGGGCTGAGCACCTATCCCTGTCCCCAAAGATCTGGGAACCATCCACCCCCCAACACACTTGACCGTCAAAAGCCGTAGGTGTGCTGAATGTAAAAGTTCACCGTCTGTTAGGCTGGAGTCTGTGCTTAAAACGAGGTTAAAAAGAAAACCCTCAAAGGGTTTTCTCCAGTAGGCCCCTTTCCCATTTGCAAATACTTGCGATGAGTCCGTTCATCTTTATTTCATGGGCATGTTACAAGGAAACCCACGAGCAGGAGGGGAAACCGGTGACACAGTTAAATAGACGAGGTGCCGGCTGGCGGCAGGCTAAACTCCCCAGCTCAGGTACTATGGAATATTTACACCATTTGGGGGTGCATAGTCTCTAGCCTGCCTCCTTTGCTACAGCTGCCTCCCCAAAATATGAGCTTTGTTGTGGGGGCAGACGATTCTTGTCCCCAGCAACCACAGCCCTCCCCCTCCCCCCCCCCCCACTCCCCAGCTGTCTCTCTGCATTGCCACACAGCTGTCTCCACGCACACAGACTGGGGCCCGATAGATATACTTCCGTCTATCATGGCAAGTGGAGAGGTAGGGAGCTCTAAGCCAAGCCACCCCCCCCCCACCCCATTCTGATCATAAAGAGACGAGAGCATTGTGTTACAGTCTGTTAACTACAAATAATTCAGGACTGTCCCCAGGAAACTGCTGGAAACAGGCTCTGAGGTGCTGTCGTTTTGCAGCTTATCTGCACACCCACCCCCATCACTACCACCCTCACCCAGGGGCAGTCTATTATCAATTCATTAGACGTGAATATTCTGTTTCTCCCCCTTCACATATGCTCCGTTCCAACAATGATGAATGGAACCGATTCCCTTATGGGAAACAGTTTTTTCACTTAGTTACAAAGATTTCATGCCTGATTAGAGTAAATGAAGGCTGGGTGTGCATCCACTTCTTTTTTGGTCATTTCTAAAGGTGAGGCCTGTGGAGAAAAAGAAAGACAGTTCTTCCCGGGGTCAAACGGCCAGTTCCAAGGCACCCTGGGAAGGGTGGATGGTAAGAACGAGACACCCCTTTTCTCCTCGGCTTAGCCCTCGGGCTCTCTGGGGCCCCATTCCCTGGCACTGGGGCATATGGAACTTCTTTATCTAGCTCCGCACTGTTCCATCTGGAATTCGAGGGCAGAAATAGAGGCGAGAAAGTTCTTTGTTGGGGGGCAGGGTCCCTACCGGGTAAGAGTGTCAAGGAAGAGGAGGAAGGGAGGGTGAGACCTGAATGAAAAGGCTCAGGCCTGAGCAGTGCAGAAGTTCCCTGCTCCTATGGTTGGTTAACCATTAACCCCCTGCCCTGCCCTGGCCAGATCTCCAGCTTGGGGGAAAGGATATGTCTCAGAAGCCCAGGAGCCCGGCAGGTGTTCTGTGACCCCCTCTGGCTCAGCAGAACATTTGTTCTGTCTCCTCTTCCTGCTCCAGCCGGAGGCACAGTCCTGGCCTCCGCCCACCCTCTCCCCTCCTCTTCCCTGGCAAGGGCACCCTCTGCCCACCCCCTGCCAGCTGTCCCTTCACCAGGCATCCCCCTGTTGTTCGCGTGGCAGCACGTGTGTGTGACCGGGAAGCAGGGGGGATGGTGGGGCGAACTGATGGAGGGGAGCCAACTGGTTACGCTCAAGACCCCAAAGCCAGAGCTCTAAACTCGGGTTATACAAGGTTTCAAGCATATGTATCAACCCGGGCCGCCCAAGTTCGCTTGGGGCATGGGGTCGGGGGGGAGTTTCTGTCCAAGTTCTCCAGGAACACTGGACTGTCCTAGTGCCTCTGGGATCTGGCTGGCGGGTCCCTATGTGGGCTCTTAGAGTAGGCCATTTGATCCCAGGCCACGTCAGAGCTTTTCCAGTTCATCAGACCTGGTGTCTTGAACTTCAGGAAAACAAACAAACAAACAAACAAAACAAACAGCAGATGAACCAAGCACGCAGACCACGAGTCAGGTGCACAGGAACAGACCCAAGTCCTGGTGTAGAAACAGTCACAGATACACAGAGAAGCAGGGTGACAGCACAGGAAGGTAAGGACAGAGAGACTGACAGTGTGAATGGAGCACCAAGAGCTGAGAGCAAACACACAAAACAAGTGGGAAAGACCCCTCCAGTCCAGGCAGAAGGGATTTCTTCTGTCTTCCCAGGCAAGGGGAGGCTCCGTCTGGGCAGCCATGGGAAGCTGAAGTAGCAGGTTATATCCACTAGAGGGGGCTCTTGAAAACCAGGCTTGGCCCTAAATAGTGGTTTTTGTGCCTTTCTTTTTTCTTTTCTTTCTTTTTCTTTCTTTCTTTTTTTTTTTTTTGAGAAGAAAAAATTAGATATATTAGAGACTCCCAGCTGTCACTACCCAGAGACTACAGCTGGTAGGGTCCTATTGCCAGTGGGACCTCTGGGCCACCATCATTACGTGGAGGCGGCCCATCACTGTGTGCAGCAAGGGAGAGATCTGGCCCACAAGGTGTGTCGGGGGGTGGGGGGTGGCAGGGGAAGGGGATGCCCTCTCAAGTTAGCAGACAGTCCTGTCTGCTGGCTTGCCCGACAAGAGGCTCTTGCCTTTCTTTATCAGCAGTAGACGTTCTTGGCCCAAGCCTTCACCTGCCTTTCCCACCCCCCTCCCAAAGTCCCCCCCCCCATACTTCTTCCAGCTCCCTAAATGTGGATTTTCGAGATCCTTACAGATGATGGCAAAGCTGCTCCTTGAGGAGACTTTTTTTAAAAAGACTTTTCAGGAACTGAACGCATGTCAATGTTGTATCGCTGGTTTAAACTTGGTCTTCATGTTCTCGGTGGGAACCTTTCTCTGAACTATAATTCCCCCCCCCCTTTCATTTCAGCAGAGGACAATATGGAGAGGGAGCAGAGTCCAGAGGCTTTGAGATAATAACTGTCTGACAGGAGTATGGAAAAATATTGAAGTTGGAGGATGGGCAGAGGGCCAGGAAGTAACATCTCTTCAGATCTGATACCTCTGATATTTCATCTGGGCTTCCCATTGGCTTCTGTTTACCTGGGGTCAAAGCAGAGGGAGGGAAGGGAGGAGAGAGAAAAGAAAAAAGAAAAACCAGATAAATGTATCAGGTTATGAAAGTTTAATCCTGCTTTTCCTTGGCTAAAATTACCTTCAGTATGGGAGATAAAAGGCAATGGAGTTGCCCTCGGAAAGTTCAACTTGTCTTTGAGAAGGGAGGGGTTGGAGGGATCCTGGGGCTCAGCATTACTAGCCCTTGAATGAACCTCTTTCCTCTGTGCCCCCCACAACAACATTCTCTCTGAAGCTGAGCAAGAGTGAGAGAGAGAGAGAGAGAGAGAGAGAGAGAGAGAGAGAGAGGGAGAGAGGAAGGAGGCTTCGGACAGAGGTACCTCCAGCACTCTTCTGCGTGGTCAGGGAGCTCACCTCCCAGGTTATCTCTTCCTATGTTTAAGCACCCTCCCTTCCCTCTGGCTTGTTTGGGGATGGGGGATGGGAGGGGGGTGAGAGAGAACCCCGGGAGAACCCCTCCAACTGTAGCCTTGGTTTTTGAATTGTTATGCCATCGGTCTCGCCCTTGCACTGAACCAAATAGGAGGACACCGAAAGCAGGAATTGGAATCCATTTACGCTTAAACAAATAGAAATCTGTCACTTGTGCAGTGGTAGGAATGTAGTACCATCAAGTATGAAAAAGTAATAGATCCTCCCTTCTAGAAACAGTATCCTGCAGGGAGGGGGAATTAACATAAGCCAAGTATCCTCCAAGGAAACTTCAGTATAAGTCAGGATGGAGTTAAGAGCGCGGCAGGGGCGGGGGTGGAGGGCGCATCAGGGGAAGTGAAGGCACAGACGCCCGTGGTGGAAGCTTTGGCTCCAGTCCGTGGAAGGTGCAGATTTCCAGGAGAGACTCACGTCCCTGAGAACTGTGGTTTCCTGTCAAGCATGACTGTCTGACATTCTGTCATTCCTCAGCTGCTCAGAACTACCCCTCATTCTCCTCCACGGATTTTAAAACTGACAACGCCGTAGTTTTCTGTTAGTCAACATCCGAGAGCCTGATCTCGGAGGCCCCACACTCCCAAGGGGTTTTCACCTTGCATTCTATGCAAATTGCAGCCCTTTCCTGCCTCTAGAGCTGGCAGCATGATGCCGCTGTGGTTCATCAGGAAATGTTATTACTCATCGGTATTCACATGTAAGTGTCCAGAATCCTGCTGTTCCCTCGCCCACTCTTGCCTGAATGAACTCATTAAGTGGATCAGACCCCAGAGGAAAAAACTCGGATTTTATCCCTCCACCTCGGCTGGGCAAGAGAGCCATCTCTGGCCTGTTGGCTACCTGGAGGAAGAGCCCGTCTCTTTTAAGGTTTCTGTCCAGAAAGAAATCAGGGAGGATAAATGAAAGGTGGTTAAAAGGAGATTTCGGCTCTAAGTAAAAACTTTATCCAGTCCTGTGTTGGAAGGTTGTGGTCTCCTTGCACCTTAAAATTGTTCGCGTAAGATCTGGGGTGGGCAGACCCTGTACTGGGATGGAGGGAACAAGGGGGCGTACTTGGGTTCTAAGAGGCCTTTGATCTAGGAATGCATATGTAAACATATATATATATATATATATATATATATATATATATATATATTTGTATGTGTATATGATGTGTGTGTGTATGAAGAGAGGAGTTTATGACAGCCCCCCCAACCCCCCCAGCCCCCCCAAATGTAAAGAACCACTAGACCCTAGTGCCTGCGGTCTTTTTCTGTCATCAGTTTCTACCTTCAGCTCTGCTTGCGGAAGGGGGTTTTCAGAACTAACCCCAGTACCTGCCCCATGTCCCAAAGTCGTAGGCCGCTCAGTCTCAGAGTGAACGAGTAATCCAGGGACAAGACGGGCTGAGAATGTCAGGGGAACCCGAGTGTCACTGCTCTGGAACTCTGGACACGCCGTTGAACTTCTCTGAGCCGGAGGCAAAGCAGATGTTCCTCCCGTTAAGGGAGAGAGGGAAGATTCAGGAGGAGAGGAAAAGGAGGTCAAAACAAAACAAAACAAAACACCCCACAAAAAACAAAAAAGCCTGCCTGCCCTGTAAAGGCAGGGGGACCAGAGAGCAGACAGAAGTGACAAGAGGGGATGTTGCTGCTTTGAAGTGGTTTCCTGCTTCATAAAAGCGAAAGCCCTCGGCCGGGCTGGGTAAATATTACGTTGGCCTCTGACCTCCCACCTCCCTTGACTGCTCCCCAGGCTTCCCATTTTTTTTTTCTCCCGAGCAACAGAGATACCTGAGGGAGAAGAGCCTGCTTCCTCAACTTCAGGGTCCCCAGCAGGAGCCTTGGTCAAAGTCCGACGGGAAGACCAGGCTCCTTCCCTGTCCCCAGACCCGAGAACCCTCTCCTGGCTCAGCGAGCCCTACCTGGTCTCTGCTCCGTGTTGGCGGGTAGCAGCGTGTTCCAAGAGAGAGGCGGTCAGGATTTCACAGTCACCTGACAAGGCTGACCCCCACCCTCACCCCAGCCACCTAGACTTTCCCAACAAGTCCTTTGACATCCTGTGGAATTAAACCACACACCACCGGGGTTTCTGTTGGGCAAACACTCCTCTGAGTTTTCTCTAGAAGTAAACAAAATTCAAGCCCACCACCCCACTAAGAGTGACCCCCCAGGGTGTGGAGCCCTTCACTTCTCCGGGCCGGAGAACCCCTCTGGGAGACACTGAGGAAAATGTTGCGAACTGCACGTGACATGGGGAAGCCACACCTGGCACCCTTGCATAGGAGGTTTGGACCCTACCGAGAGGGGTGTCGGAACAGATGGCCAGGAAGGATCTGGTGTCGGAAGAAGGTCCTGATGCACAGGAACAAAGGGCCTTCCTTCACACTTGTCACTTTTCCCTCCTCCTGTAAGATTTCTCACCTGCCCACTGGGGCCCACCCACCATTTGCTCTCTGATTACAGGAGGGAGGCAAGGAGAGCCACAGGAAACTCTCGGAGAATTGGCTCCTGCCCCTTACCCTGCACCTCAGTTTCTCCATTTGTATGGTGGAAATGAGCGCTTTTCATGACTATCCAAGCACCCCCATTTGCCTTTGTTTCTGGAGCCAGGCATAGGAAGATGGTGAGGGGATTTGGAAAAATGACAGTTGTTGCAAATGTGCAAAACTATTCTAAAATTTAGAGCAGGAATAAAGCCAAGCTGGGGACATTTTTCTTCCCTCCCTCTCTCTCTCTCTGAATTTGTTTGGAACTTTCTGAGAAAATAAGATTTTATTTAAAGAAAATGTATATGCTAAAGGTTCTTCTATATAAAAGTAGTTAAAAGACTCAATGGAGACTGGAAACTGACAGGCAAGCCACGTGTATGGCTCATGGTTAACATTTAACCAGTGGGGCTGGAATTTGAATTCTGAATTTGCTACTGCTGGGGTTTTGGTGCCTGCAGCTTTAAGAGTAGAACTGAGTGATAGTATCATAGAACTGGTAAGTTGGCATTTTTCTGGGCGTCAGCCTCCCATGGCAGGACAAGGGGAGATCTCACGGGCCCCTGGCCACCTGCCTGCAATGAGGCTTACATCTCTCCTGCATGCAAGGGACAGTCTGTCCTGTCGTGGGACAGACTCAGTATGAAGGACCCTGGCGGGAGCAGGGACCCAGAGCCCAAGTTGGACCATAAGCCTCAGGGATTAGATCCTTGGCTGGTGCTGATCACTGGACAAAGCGGCAGGGTGTCTGCTGAGATACATCGGCTGTCTTTTCTTAGCCCAAGAAGCTCCCCTACATCCAGCCGAGGCACAAGAAGCCATGGCCCTCGTTGGAAGCGCAGAGCACAGGAAGACGGCTCTAAGAGGACAGGGTCCTGTGCGTTGACAGCCCTGTCCAGGAGCCTGCTGTGGAAAGTGAATCCGACAAAGCACCTAGATTTTCTTCTCTAAATCACTTTGGAGAACACAGCTTGAATGACAATAGAAATGGGTGTTCTGTGTAGAATGCCTGAGAAACCCTTCTGAGCATTTGATAGCTTTCACCCAAGCTCACGTCATAGGTGTGATGCCCGAGTCCACACTGGGTGAGTAGATTGCCCTGAGGCACACAGCGAGTGGCCTTGCACTGGCCTGCACGTTCGTGGGGGCTCCTCTGTCCCAGCCCACTCCAGCACTCTTGAACTGCCCGCTTAGCCACGTTCTCTTCCCGTCTCTCAGTCCCCAGCTGTGCCCTGCGACCTCCCCACTCTGTCTTGGGTGGGAGCGGGCAGGTGCCTCACGGTGCAGCTCTAGTCCCTGAGGACCCATGTCTGCCCTCCTCTGCTGGTCCTCGGGCCCCAGGACACCCGGACCACCTCTCCGCGGTGCTGCGCCATGTGGTGTATGTAGAAAGGCCCCCCTCTCTTCGGTGGCTCCGACCGGCTTTTTTCCATCCACCACAAGCCTTGCTATTTGCACAGTCAATGGCTCTGGCAAGGCCGAGCCGCCCCTCCCTCCCCGAGAGGCACTGTGGGCACTGTTTGTGTCTCAGTCTCTATAGACTCAGCATTGACAACTTGAAGAGGGTGAGACAATGACCAAAGCAGCTGCCCGCAGACTGTGCTGGCTGGGACGCGGCCGGGGAGCGTCAGGCCGGCCAGAGTTTGTGTACCCTGCACCTGTGAGCTTTCTCAGGCAGCCACGGCCAACGCACAGGGGGAGCTGGGATCCAGAGGCCCTGGTCCAGGCCACCTGATTGGCTCCCACCGCATGCCCACAGCTTTCTTGGCCAAGCTTTCCCCCAGCTGTGTAGTCCCTCAGGGCCTGGAGGAAAAAGCAGGGTCCTGGCGCCGGGAAGCAGCCATTCAGAACCTCCGGACAGGGAGAGGCAGAATGCCCGTCCAGGTTAGAGAAAGACAGGAAGCTTCACCAGAAGCCCGCCCAGGTAGAAGAAAGGTACATTACTTGCAGAGATTGAAGTTATTGCAATATGATTTAATTTGATTTGAACATGCATTTATTGAATATCTACGACGTGCCAAGAGTAATGGGAGGAATGTCACCGTCCGGGCTCTTGACAGGCTTGCAATATGGCAAGAGAGGCAGAGGGATGCAAATAAATGACGCTCAGACAGGTTGAGTGTAAGTATTGGCGGAGAGGGAGATTAACCAGAGCCATCTGACCCGGAAGGGGCCGCCGAGGGAGGGGATGAGTCCTACTTCATTTAGGGAATTTAAACAGAGGTTGGAAGGTGACAGCCAGGTCTCCAGAAGGGATTCCTCTGTGGAGCAGAAAGGTATAATGGGTGACGGCTGAGATCCCCACCCACTGGAGTCCCTGTTTGCTGCTCAGTAAATACGATGGAGGAAGAGGCTCCATTGGAAGCGAAGTTGACTGTTGGCCCTGGCTTGGGCTCGTGAGAACGACCCGGAGCTGCTGGCCTTCCTTCCATAGTAAATCAATCTGGTTCTCACTCCTTCGCCCCCACGACTCCCCTCAGAGCAGGGTGCCGGGATGGCTAGGCTGGGCTAAGCCCTGGTCTCCCCTGGAGCCAGAATTCTCCGTAATCACGTTCAAATGAGTACTCCGTCTCCAAGCAGGGGCAGACCGGTGGGAAGCGAGTCTTGGTCAGCTCTCTGCCTGCACAGCTCCGACTTCTAATCGTTGTCATAAGCGGGACGGAAACAGCTGCTCACTCCAGTCTATTATCAGCTTGGTTGGAGACAGAGAAATTTAAATGACAGTACGATGCTTAGCGAAGAAACGAAAGTCTGTGTTAAAAATAAAGAAAACAAGACAGCTTGTTTCATCGAAATGGAAGGGTTATTAAACAGCCCTGAATTAATCAGTGATCTGCCAGGGCTGGGAATTGCAGAGCAGCAGAGGGCCAGGGGAGAGACCTAGGAGAGGGTGGGTGGGTGGGAGAGCAGTCCCACAGGGGCAGGAGATGCCTTTGTCCTTGGGCTGGCTACAGGGACGCGGGAAACATGCTGGTCTTCAGAGGGGGAGGTGGCAGCTAATTCTCTGCCCCACAGTTACGAGCAGATAGGGGGCCCCCAGCTACTCCCCTCACAAAGCCTTGCCATCAGCCACCACCTGCACCAGCCCTGGGGGTTCTCTACCCTGTGCCTTCCCACCAGCCAGGACCGAGGGGGAGCCAAATGGCTTTGTGTGGATGGCCAGATGCCCCCCACCAGGCCTTTTCCTCTTTCATGGGGGTGGGTCCCCAAGAACTCAAGCGTGAGTTGGGCTCCTGATGCCCCACCCCCCATTCCGCAGCACATCCCTGAGGATGACCAGAGTCTTGCCCACCTGGAGGCAGAGAGGGATCCCTGGAGCAGGTGATCTCTCCTTGGAGATCTCAGCTGGTGGCTCCTGCCTCCAACCCCAGGCAGCAGGGTGACATGTTTGACCCCGGGAGCCCGAAGTCCCCCCCTCAACACATCTAGTACCTTTGCCAAAATATTCCACCCCAGATATACCTGTCTTCTCACCTGTGAGGGGGTCCTGCTGTGGCCGCTGTCCCTCACAGGCTGCGGGAGGGGTAGGTTAATGACATAGCATATGGGAAATGCTCAATGAACCCTCAAATCACTGCACACATGGCTGTTTGCATTATGGGGGAGGGGGGAACCGGGTCCTGAGAACTAAATGGCAGAAGAAAGGATTTCCAGAGGGCACAAGATGGGTCTGGTAGAGAAACAGACTTGCTCACCCCTTGGCAGGGGCACGCGACGAGAGGCGGTGGCCAAGCACACCCGCAAGCACACCCGTGTGCACGTGTGCACCCATCCGGGTGTGCAACATGTTGGATCTTGAATCAATCACTCCAAGAGCATTTTCTCTGCTCTTTGACCTCAACATTCTTTCTCCTCACCCCTCCCTCCCCCCTGCTTCCCTCCTGGCTGTTTACCCTTTTCCAGGCTCCTCTCTCACACCCCATTCATCATCCGGGCCAGATTCTCACTCAGGGAGTTCTTTTCATCTCCTGCCCCAGGTCCCCCAGCGCTGCACCAGCCTGCATTCCCCCTGCTTTCCCTCCAGCACATTCTTCTCCCCGCGTCAGCCTCTCTGATAATTGTGCACCTCACTTTCCCTCAAAGTTAGAGCGGGGGTCCTCGATGTCCCGAGTTAATAGGACTGCAAGGGTCTCAGGAAGTCTCTCTTTTCCCCTGTCTACTCATCAAGGGACTTAATGCCACTCCAGATGTTAAGGGTCCTGCAGACCACGTGCTTGTGCATCTCAGCTCAGACAAGCCCCGTAAGCAGACAGATCTCTTTCGGGAATGCCAACCACCTCCCATCCCTACATGGCTCCCTTTTATCCGGCTCCAGAGCACTTCCCCCTGCTCCGTGTGCATGAGTGTGAATGTGCCTGTTACTTAAGAGAGGCTGCCTGGCAGCTCAGGATCTTTTCTGCAGGAGCTCAGCGTCTCAGACAAAGAGAGGAAAATAATAGAAACAGAAGGTGGGAAGGTACAGGGTGGGGACCCAGCCTGCTTAAGAAGCTTCCCCTTAAAAAGGAGTTACAACTTTGTATTCGAAGGCGGGCTGTCAGTTCAGAAAAGCACTGGAGAGGAGGAGATGCGGGGGAGGATCGGGGAGGGGAGTTTTCACCCTACATGCTGGCCAGAGCCGGTCTGGGAAGAGCCTGGAGAACACGGAGCTCCAGCTCAGGGACTGTCTTCAGCATCGTCTCCTCCTCCTCCTCCTATGGGCCAGCTTTCCTCTCTCCTCCTTCCCTCCCTCTTTCCTGCCAAGGGCACCTGGATGAATCACCAAGAGCAGCAGAAGTGGCCCTTAAATCACCCTCAAGGTGAGAGGAAGTGGGGGTTGAGGTGGAAAGCCTGGGGCTCAGGGGACTGGGGAGAAGGGCTACAGGGACCCGCGACACCCACTTCCTCCTGAGAGGCCGGGACCCTCAGGAGCTTCCGCGGCATAAGAATCCCCTGGCTGAAACGGAGCCTCCAGCCTTCATCCCCAGCACACACAGGGCAGCCCTTGCTGCCGAGCAGGTGGTGTCCTTGCACAGTGTTTCTCCAAAAACGGAAACCAGAGTAACTGATGTTTATTCAAAGCTTGTGGGGTTAGCAGAACGCTTTCACATTCATAATCTCCTTGAGCCTCACCAACAACCCTGTGAGGTGTCCTTCAGCAGATGGAGGCTCCAAAAGGTTAAATAACATGTTCAAGGTCACCGAACTAGGAAGTGGTTGAGCGAGACCCGAGCCCAGGTCTCCTCTCTGCACCTGCTGCCTGGTTACATGCACTGCAGTGAGCTTGACCCCCTGACGGAAGAACCCTGTTCTGAAGCCTCCCTAGGGGAATCGCAGCCCACCCCACTCTGCTCTTGATCCCTCTCGCTGTCAGTTGGCCGCTTACTATTAGAGACATGTCATGTGATCTGTGAACTTGTGCAGGTTGTGGCTTTGGAGCCCTCTTGCCAAGACTTTTCCTGCATGAAAAGTTGTGCATCCTGTGCTGTGCATTCTTCACCGGCAGAGCTGGCGCCCCCCCCCCACCCCCACACACACCCCAGCTGATCCTTCTTCATCCTTCTCCCCACCTCATTCACCTCCCAGTGACACTTGCTCTTTCCCCAGCGGGTTCGAGATGAACACCAGCCAGGGTCCTTCCCGAACAGTTTGCTCCCTTCCTCACTACCTCCACCCGTTATGACAAATGGTTGAGCCCCGTGTGTTAGTCCACACCATGTCTAAGCGCAGACTAGTCACTGAGAAAAGCAAAGGGGCATCCCTGTCTCCCCTCTCCCCTGCGCTCCATGATTCAGACTGAGCACAGAACGGAGGGAAAGGCATCCTGCTACCCCTGCACGAGATGCTGAAGAGCATGAGGGATTATTCCTGCACTCCAAGAGCCTCTGATTCGATGGATAGGACACAGTCGCATAGCGAGAGAGCCACCCTGGCAATGCAGTGTGTGCTAAAAACAACAGTTGCTGAATAACTTTGGAGGAGAGACAGGCGATTGGGGCAGGGAGGTCCTAGAGGTTTCCTGAAGCTTTGAAGGATGGACGGGGTTTGGATAGGCAAAGAAGAAAGTGGAGACAGGTAGAGGCAGCTGCAGAGGTGAAATTCTGCAAGGTGTCCTGGGGACTCCACACGTGAACCAGTTTGTTGGGAGTGGAGTGCCTTTGGGAGAGGTGGAAAGGGAAGCTGGACAAAGAAGAGCCAGCTTGAGGAGAACTTGAACTTGGGTGCTTGGCCGTCCAGCCTCAAGCCCCTCTGGGCAACCGAAGGGGTTTCCATGGGTGGATGTCACACTCTGGCCATGTGCCTGCCAAAGTGAGACAAGGAATTTGAGGCACGAGGCACACTGGGCAGGGTGTCTGTGGCTGAATTAGCTGCCAGTGGCTTTCAGGGTCCGTCTCTGCAAATAGTCTCCGGGACAGTCTTACATGTGCCTTTTTCGGGGAGACGCCACCAGGCTTGCTGGTCAGGAGGCCCACTCTCGAACTTTGCGGAAGCCTGAGTTTTGGGAAAGGACAGTATTAAAAAATGCATCTCGATCTGGCACGAATGGCTCCTTTTCCTGCCGTGAGGGTGAAGCAGCAATGATGGGGAGAGCTCCTTGTTTCTAGAGCACTTCCGTGGCCGGCCTTGGGAGCCACCAGGGAGGAGAGAGGCAGGGGCTTCTGCAGGAGAAGCAGAAAGTGCCGGGGACTCGGGCAGGGTGGGGGTGGGCCATTACAGTTTTCCTTCAAGAGGAGAACGACTGGGCAATTTATGGAGAAAGTAAGTGGGATTGAGGGCCAATCCATTGCCTGAGAGCTGAGATGAATGCCTGGGGTTTTGTTTGGATTTTTTTCTTCCCTCTCCTTTTCTCTCCCTTTCCCTCCCACTGCTGTGAATCGGAGCTGTGTCATTATTCTTTGAAAACATTACGGTTAATGGCAGCATAATATGCCATTATATGGAGTAACTGTAATTTATTTAACAATTTAGTCAGGCACTTTCTACCCTGTGTCCTGCTCTCCTGCCCCATTTCAACCTCAGAGTTCGTGGCTCTCCTGCCTACAGTAAGGATGGGACGAGAAGGTAGGAGACACATCTCCAGCCTTCTTGGAAAGGTCATTTGAAATGCCCCTGAAAAGAGAGTTCGCCAGCTAGCAAACCTCTTGCCACAAAACAGCCCCAGAATCCACCTTGTAACCGATATCTCGACCCGTGCCACCCTACCCCAGCCTGCTCCATTACCGAAATAAAATGGGAGCCTCAGGTTTTGACCTTTAAAATAAAGTACTTGCCCGATCTTACTGATCATTCTACTGATTTTTTTTTTCCCAGACCAGCGATAAGAGGATTTGGTCAAAAAAGTAACATCTAAATAGGTAGGCAGGGTGTAAGGGTGAGGACAACATGGGCATCAGAAAGTCCTGCTTCCTAGCAAAATGACACTGGCCTAGTTAGTCATCCTTCCTGAGATTCAGGTTTTTCATCTGTGAAATGGGTAGGATAATACCCATCTTACAAGATAATCACAGAATTCTCCACCGCATATGGAAAGGATCTAGCACAGGGTGCCACGTAGCAAGTGGGTAATAAACGCTAATAATAATGTTAGCCCCCTTTTATATTATTGTTATAGAAAACAAATGGCACTTGCTGTTTTATGAAACTCATGGCCCTCAGGTTATGAAGTCTCCTAGTATGAATCTGACTCGACTTAGCAAAGCCGTAGCCCCCCTTTTATGCCTAGTCTGCCTTTGGAAGGAGCCTGAGAAGTCCTTTTTCTATCCTTTAAGCCCATAACATTGACCAGAACAGTAACCCCACTTCTACGATGGCTGAAGCAGGGTCCGGCTTAGAGTAAGGGGAAAAGTGGGGTGACCTTTCTAGGCCCCACGCAGTGCAGAGGGCAGTCTTGCTCCGGGGCCTGATGCTCAGAGTCCTGCTAATTCGCAGAAATTCTTTCTGCCCAGGGGTGAGGTGGCCATGGCAAGGCGTGTTCCTCCCTGGCCATCCCCCAGAGGGGGTTGAAGAGGGCAGAGCCCACGGAAGGGGGAGGGGGAGGGGGAAGGGATGGCGGGGAAGGCAGCTGCTTGAAATTGATTGCTCCTGTAGTTTAGTTTAGACCATGGGCTCTCTCAGCGCTGCCCGGGTGGCGACCTTTAGATAATAAAGGGAATTCTGGGAGCTTTCTGACAGGCCCATGACATATGGGGCAGGTCTGCGGGGTCAGGCGGTGTATCTCCCTGCTCCCGGCCCCAGGGTAATGAATCTTGTTTTGACTTTGCAAAGCCAGCCAGGCAGTGCCCCAGAAAAGAGCCGGGCCCCCTCCCCTCCGCCACCCCTCAAGTGAGTGTGCGTCTTTGGAACCCTTCATAATTCAGGGAGACAACTCCAAGCTTTTACAGCCTGTGAGGGGACAGGACAAACACTGCATGTTTTGCTAAGGCCCTGGGAGAGCTGGTGTGGTTTCCAGGGCCCCATCAGAGCCCACTGGGAGAGCTGGGAAAAAAAAAAAAAAAAGGCAACAGAAAACCCTCGCCTGGTATGAAAAGGCAGTGGCCGGAGGAAGAGCCGGGGTGGGGTGGAGGGAGTCGCAGCTTCTCCCATAGGGCTTTGGGGGCCTGCAGGTGACATACCAACTGTCCCCGGCGGGAGCAAGCAGACGGGAGAGGAAACACGCTGCAGGAAGAGCCGGACTGGTGAGACATGCAGATGCCGATTCTGCCCCCGCTGGTGGTGTTCTGTGAACAGCAGTGAAAGGCAGCGCGGAGGAGTTCTCCGGGTGAAAGGGTGTGCACCCTTGCTGCCCTCAGTTCCCACACAGATGTGAAGAACCCGATGTCTCTGATGCCTCGGCCCTGCGATGGCTTCTGCAAACGCGCGCACGCACGCCCATTTTCTTTAAAAGAACGACCCCCCTGAGCCAAGATGTTAGAGTATCTTATCCACCCCCTGCTGTGTTCGCTGGCTAGGGCTGCTGTGACCAAGTGCCCCGGACTGGGTGGCTGCAGCAGCAGAAATGTGTTGGCTCACAGTTCCGGAGGCCACAAGGCAAGATGTCTGCAAGGCTGGCTCCTTCCAAGGGCCATGAGGGAAGGGTCTGTTCCAGGACGTTCTCCCTGCCCTATCGCTGGCCGTCTTCTCTCCGTGTGTCTCCACTCGATCCTTCCTCTGTGCCTGTCGGCCTCTGTGTCCAAGTCTCCCCTTTCTGTAAGGACACCAGGCATTTGGATTAGGGCCCAACCTAATGACCTCATTTTCATTTAATTACGTCTATAAAGTCACCGTCTCCAAATACAGTCACATAACTGGAGGTCAGGACTTGGATAGACAAATTTGGGGGGTTCGTGATTGAATCCCTGACGCCTGCCTGCCCGCCTTTCTTGCCAGCACCCCCAGGGTCTGCACTCTGCCCCATCACTCTGCCTCTGCCCGCTGTGACATCTGAGACGTAGGGTCCATGGCCATCACGTCGTCATGTGGGATCCAGAGCGGAGAACCACCCACAGCTCTGGTCACCAAGCCTCACTGCCTCACTGCCCGGAATATGGGTTCCTCTTGCACCGCTGATGAGGAGTGGTAGAGCCTCCTCAGATTTCCTTCTCTTCCTCCTTGGTTCTCGGACGTTGGCCCTGGCTTCCCCACCTGTGACAGGAGTCCCCCACACTGACTGGTAGGGCATCTCCCCTCTCACAGTGCGAGAAGGTGGCTGGATAGAAACCATCACCAAAAGTCGTCTTCACGCCCAGGGGAGGGCCACAGTATCATCGATTTCACCTTCTCAGGGAAGGATGCCAGGAGGGTATGTAGGCAGAGGCCCGTTTTCTCCCTCACTTTCTTCCTCTCGCTCTGGGGCGAGATGTAGCCACTTTGCCTCACATAACAGCACAGAGTCTGGGGAAAAAATGACATTCGATTAATGAAGCAAATGCAGCTGGTATAGCAGTGACATCTAAATTGTTCCTTTGGTCCCTTTATTTTCTGTAGGAAATTCTCCCTCTCCCCCACAACCCCCCCCCCTTTTCCCTTTAAATCGCGTGCATAAAATACGCTAATAACAATCTTCGGTGTCTGTGCATGAGTGACAGCTGAAATAAGAAAAAGACTAATCGTACCTCCTGCAGCCCTGTCACATGGAGATTAAATGAGCCTCCCTCCCACCCCTCCATGTTTCCCGCCCCCTCCCCCACTCTCTCCTCTCTCTCTCTGGGTCTCTCCTCAATGAGAATCATGGGCATTTGAATAATAATATTATAGACGCCATCAGGGTGACAGTGGGGAAAAAATCAGCCCAAACCCATGATTATTCCTTCAATCTAATAATTATTTAAATACCAGATAGCTCCTTTTACTCTAATTGAGGCCTTTCAGCTGTCGGCATTACCCGGGGCCTTTGCGCTCGCCCTCTCGCTCACCTTGTGCTACCCAACGTGCCTGGACTACCTCCGAGGTCCGTGTTAGACAGAGTGACGCTCAGGATGTTTGCATGTATGACTGTGCAGATGACATTATGACGGGTCCTTCAAGATCGTTCCGCCACAGGGAACGAGCCAGGGCCCCAGAATCTCACATGTAGACCTTTTATCTTCGTAGACCTGAATTCATAGAAGTCTTAAACCCAAAGGAGCCTTCTGAGGTCACTGGGACCAGTCCCCTGCCTCTGGGTAAACGTATTCCTGGACAGCGGTGGGGAAAATTCACTGTTAGAAAAGTCCAGGCTCCTTGGCAGGAAGCCCAGGAGTCCTCTCCAGATGGGATGTCCCCCTGAATATCTAACTTCAGTCTCTCCTGCTGCAGTTCCCTTTGGGAAGAAGGGGCTTCCTGGGCTGAGACTACATCTGACCCGTCTGTGAGGTCGCCTAACCCCCAGAGGGATGTGGCATGGGATACCACAGCCCCCAAGTCACAATGTGGGTGCCCTTCCTGCATGGGACGACTGCCGAGGCTTAGAATAGGTCAGAAGAGGTCATTCCCCCGACACAGAGAGGAGCCATGGGCGGTGGCTTTCTCACCCCCCATGGCCCTCAATCCCTGGCCTCCTTGAGCCTGCCCCGTGTACCCGCTCCTTGCCCAGGCTAGGCTCAGGCTGGCCCCTCACGGGACTGCCACCAGCAGAGTCACCTTCTCTCCCCCAAACTGGGCGGTCTCCAGGCAGAACACAACTGACCCCCAGGACCCTTTCACCTGCAGCAGAGGAAGCACTAGACTTTTTGTCACCAGGTCCAGCCTGTCCCTGACTCATCTGGGGTCACAGTGGACAATTTGTCTTCTTTCCGTGGGCTTTTGTTTCTTTGTTAAAAAAGAAGAAGAAGGAGAAGAAAGAAAAGTAGTGGATCGAAGCAAACTTACAATCCCCTTTAGCACAGGCCCCGCTCCCTGTGTGTCGGGCCCTCCTCCTCAGAAGGGAGAGCTGGCAGAGAGGACGGACTTCACTCTGCCGCGGGCGAGGAACGAGCTGGAAGGGCAGCCCGGGAACAGCGGCTGACTCCTCTGACTGCACGGCCTTCATTGCCACGTGTACCTTCTCTCTGTCCCCATCCTGGCTGTGTGAGCCACCTGCTTGGTGCAGTTGTGTCTGATTGTCATCTCCTCCCTGCTTTGCCCTTGGCACCGACAGCAACGGGTCTGGGAGGTATTAGATGCCTCGACTGCCTGTCACCAACACCTGCCTCCTGAATCCTGATCGGGGCGGGGGGGGCGTCATCAAGCCCTCCAAATAAAATATTTAGTGGCACTTGCTTCCCAAAGAGGCGAGTGTGCCTCTCCTTGGCGTCAGGAGTGCTCTGAGTAAGGTGTCTCCGCGGGCTTGGCTGATAGAGCGCGCATCCTGATTGGGACTAGGGTTGGGGAGAAGACAGAATAAGCAAGTGTCGCCTCTTGAGAATGCATGTGGCAAGGTGACTTCACAAACAGTCACCGAGAGAGAGGGAGAGAGAGAGAGAGAGGTGACAGGAAGAAGGAGGCATCATGGAGAGAAAACTCCCGAGGTTGACATCAGACAATTGGGGTTAGGAAGAAATGCTAGGGTCCCCAAGTCATGGGCACATGCTCACTGGTTTCTACCAAACCGAGGATGGAAACTTCATTCTAAGACCGATCATGGAATGATGGCGTTCAAGAAGAGCTGGAAATATTGACAAATAAATTATTAATAGCATGGGCTGATGTATCTCGAACATTTCCAACGGGCTGGACGTCATTCCAAGCGCTTTATCTGTGTTAACTGACTACATCGTAATAATCCGATGAGGTAGATGCCGCTACTAATCCCATGTTATGTAGATAGTGACATAGCATCACAGAATGGCTGAGGACCTTGACCAGGTTTACACAGCTGTCAGCTCTGTTTGAATCCAAGCATCTTGGGTTCAGAGCTCACGCATTTAACCATTAGAGCACACTGCCCGTCACCAGAGGCACAACCGTTCTGCTTTCCGCTGAACTCAGACAGGAGACTCAATCCTTGCCAGTGGGGCCCCGCTTTGGGATGGCTACCTGGTAATAACCAGCCTTGGCATAGAGAGACAGAAGCTCTCAACTTGGCTGTTAAGTCTGTTGTCCTTGTGAAAGCCACATTCCCAACGTGGACTGTGAGCGTCCCCTGGCCAGCCCTGCACGGCAGATCGTGCCTCCCCTTAACCCCAGCTCACCAGGGCCCACGGCTGCCAGATCACAGGCCCTAGGGGCCGTCTGTCCCAGAGCAGATGCTGACTGAGGGACGAGAGGGAAAAGCCCACTGTGGTGGTCTGGTGAGAACTCCTGGCCTAAGCAGCCTTACCAGGGAGCCTGGAAGGACCTCAGTCTCAATTGAACATTCTAGGAGCAAAAGGAAAGGAGCTCAAGGTATCACTTCACCTGAAAGAAGAGATCTTACAAACTGGTTAATTCAGGCCCCCTTTATTTTAAGATGAAGAAACAGGCTCAGGGAGATGCCAAACAAGATTAATGCCATAGTACTCCTGGGTGACACAGGCAGGATTTGAATCCCTGGCTCTTCCTCCTGCCCCATGACTTCATACCTTCTAGGCATCGGCCAGTTTTCCCATTCATAGTTCATAGCTCCCAGGATTCTGCACCTCCACCAGCCTCCCTGCAGGCTGCAGAGAGCTATGTTGGGACTTGTGCAATAGTATGATAGAGAAGATCACCGTGGATCCATTCCCTTCCCATGATACAGGCTTCACCGGGTCAGAGAGAGCCAGGGTTCAGAGGTCTACCTGCAATGTTTATTCTCATGGAAAGGAAGAATATGAACAAATAACGGAGCTCAAGAGCTCTGGCAGGATTCCTGAAACACAGTCTCCTCGAGAGGCTTCCGTGATAATAATCACGGCTGACACCGGTTGAGCATTCACCGTGCACCGGGCGCCGTGCTCACAGGTCCCCGTGCCATCTCATTCACTCTCATGACAACCTTAGAGATAGATTCTATAATCGCCCCCAGTCTGCCAGAAAGAGACGGGAGACTTGGCTTGCCCCGGGGCCCAGATGTGTCCCCCAAGTCTGCCTAACAACAAAAGCCACTCCCTATTCACACTGCCTCACGTGGATAGTGGGCAGGGGGCTGAGGTGGTTGATCTTAACCTCACACCGTGTCCTTTGAAGTTATCTCTGCTCCCAGAACCTTCTTCCTCCAGCCACGGGCTGACCGTGTATGTGCGGGCGTGTTGTGGAGAAGGCAAGAGCATCACGTCCACCAGCTCGGTGCCCGGGTGTCTCAGAGCACACTTTCTAAAAGACCAAACCCCATGTGCAGGGTGGTGACACATAACCACCCTCCTCACAGCTCCTGGTGGGAGACCACACTCCGCCTGAAACCAAAGGAGCTTTTCTACCCAGAGACGGGGACATGCTCGGAATGGTCTCTCGTAGTTCCCGGGGGCCGGCTGGAGAACGTGAGCATTCTGTTATTTCCTTTCCACAGCTCCTCTTGAGGAATTCACGTCCTGCTACCGGCCCCAGGACGTAGCTAAAAATAACCTCTGGTTTTCAAACCGAAAGCTCTGTCTGTCAGGAGGCTTTGCCGGTGCGCGCGTGGGGCCGGAAGGGCTGTGTCAAAGTCGCTGAGGTCAGCCTGGGCCTCATGCCGCTGTTGCTTTCCTCTTTCCAAGGAAGCCTGGGGCCTCATGAGTCACCCCAGAGCACCCCAGTGGAGCCTGGTTGGAAGAGGGCCGTCAGGTGGGGCCTCCCTCTGGCACCATGGTGGCTGTTGGGCCTTGAGGAGGGGCCTTTCTAAAGATACAGAGCGAACGCTGTGCGGATTTCCAAGGTGGCGCCTGTTCTGATTCTAACCCGTTCCGGCCAGATTAAGGGGGCCGAAGGGGACGTGATGCTCCTAAGCTGCCTTGGAGCAAAGTCTCCATCCTTGGTACGGGTGTTTCCATTCCTGCCGCCCCCTGAGCCCAGAGTTCCGTCTGGACTTGCCTGAGAAGGTTGCTGGACAGTCTGTCCAGCTGGAGAACAGATTTGTCTGCCAGACAGCTCGCTGCCTCCTCCTGCTGCTGCCACCTGCTGCTTCAGCCACTGTCCCTGTCCCTAGAAGTCAGAGACGGTGCTTAGAGATGGGACAGGCTCTACTCTCTCATCCTCTGCCCGGGAGTCTAGAAGCTCTCCACAGGAGCCCCACCGTGCCCTTCTGGGCAGCTTCCGTAGAATACAGAAAAAGCTTTAGAGCTTGGGGATCAGAGGAAAAGGAGCAAAGGAGTCAGGACAGGAGGGCAACTGGGCTTCAGACAGGACAGGCTGAGGCCTGGCGTTGACTTCGCTAATCCTTAAACAGTCGCGGGGCCCCAGCAGTGGCTGAATGAGGCTGATCCTCAACTCGCCTCCCTTTGCGCCCACATTTTCCAAACCCAGAACTCAGGTAACGCGGGACTCAGGTAGCCGGTCCCCCTCTGCAAGGAGGCCTGCCTCCTCCCGTGCTGCCCTTGCAGAGAAGCAGAAGTTGAAGTAATTTCTACCCGACCCGGCCACCTGCTCACCGGAGAGGCAGAACGACACCCCCCCATCCCTGCCACCCCCCCACCATCCCAAAGCAGGGTGGAGGGGATCCACCCTGCTCCCTGGGGCTCCTCAGGCTCCCGAATGGTCCATGTGGAAACCCCAGTCCTGACAGTGTCTGTGTGGTTCATTTTTCTAACAAGTTCTAACAGCTAACCATCAGGGCTTCTTCTTTCTGGAGAGGACGAGGCTGAGGGGCAGTGGGAAGCAGTTTTTCAGGATGAGCACCTCTTCTATTTCCCTGTAGAGCACAGAGCATGAGAAGGTAATGAAATGCAGCGTGTGAGGGGCTGGAAGTCTGAAATAAGAAGGAATTTTATTTGCGGTATCAGACTCTGGGAGTAGTTGACCTGGAGAGCCTGGAAGAGGGTCTTCTAAACAAGCTTTTAAAAAACAGGCGAGATTTCCACTCGACAGGGAGAGGACAGCCGTGACATCTGGGTAGGGAAGACCGGCCTTAGTGCCGATGCTGGGATCGACCGGCTGGGTGAACTTAAGCAGTCTTTTAACCTCTCTGAGATAAAAAACGATGTCTTAAGAAGACAGAAATAGAGATGCTTTGTAAAGTAAAAAAAAAAAAAATGTACTTTACAGCGTAAAGGCTGGAGACCAAAATAGATAACAGGATTCCCTGAACATCCCAAAGAGGGGGAAAAGTATATTAAAAATAGAAAAACCAAAATACAGAAGGAAGAGACTCAGAGCTAGTCGGGATTGGGACCCTGGGTCAGGCCATCCTATTCCCTCTTCCCAGGATTTATTTTCAGTCTGACCACCCTGCCTTGTGTTTTCCAGAATCATGTGAGGGCCGGCCGGGAAGGTGGAGTAGATGAGAACCCAGAGGATCTGTGTCCTCGTCCCCGCCCCACTCAGAATGGAACAGAGGAGGCCCTGGCCACGGGCTGCAGAGGTTGACCGCTGGTCTGTGGTCCTGCTCTCTGTGGTCTGGGTGCTGCTAGCCCCCGGGGCGGCCGGCATGCCTCAGTTCAGCACCTTCCACTCGGAGAACCGGGACTGGACCTTCAACCACCTGACCGTCCACCGAGGCACGGGCGCGGTGTACGTGGGGGCCATCAACCGGGTGTACAAGCTGACGGGCAACCTGACCATCCAGGTGGCTCACAAGACGGGGCCGGAAGAGGACAACAAGTCCTGTTACCCGCCCCTCATCGTGCAGCCCTGCAGCGAGGTGCTGACCCTCACCAACAACGTCAACAAGCTGCTGATCATCGACTACTCGGAGAACCGCCTGCTGGCCTGCGGGAGCCTCTACCAGGGCGTGTGCAAGCTGCTGCGGCTGGACGACCTCTTCATCCTGGTGGAGCCCTCGCACAAGAAGGAGCACTACCTGTCCAGCGTCAACAAGACGGGCACGATGTACGGCGTGATCGTGCGCTCCGATGGCGAGGACGGCAAGCTGTTCATCGGCACGGCCGTGGACGGCAAGCAGGATTACTTCCCGACCCTGTCCAGCAGGAAGCTGCCCCGTGACCCTGAGTCCTCTGCCATGCTCGACTACGAGCTGCACAGCGACTTCGTCTCCTCCCTCATCAAGATCCCCTCCGACACCCTGGCCCTGGTCTCCCACTTCGACATCTTCTACATCTACGGCTTCGCCAGCGGGGGCTTCGTCTACTTCCTCACGGTGCAGCCCGAGACCCCCGAGGGCGTGGCCATCAACTCGGCAGGGGACCTGTTCTACACGTCCCGCATCGTGCGCCTCTGCAAGGACGACCCCAAGTTCCACTCCTACGTGTCCCTGCCCTTCGGCTGCACGCGGGCCGGGGTTGAGTACCGCCTCCTGCAGGCCGCTTACCTCGCCAAGCCCGGGGAGTCCCTGGCCCAGGCCTTCAACATCAGCGGCCAGGATGACGTGCTCTTTGCCATCTTCTCCAAAGGCCAGAAGCAGTATCACCACCCGCCCGACGACTCTGCCCTCTGTGCCTTCCCCATCCGGGCCATCAACCTGCAGATCAAGGAGCGCTTGCAGTCCTGCTACCAGGGCGAGGGCAACCTGGAGCTCAACTGGCTGCTGGGGAAGGATGTCCAGTGCACCAAGGCGGTAAGGAGGCGCTCGCCTCACTCTCGTCCCCATCCGTGGTCCCGGCAGCCTCTTTCCTGCCGGCGCGCCGTTGCACACCCTGCTGTATCCAGCAGGAGTCTGAAATGAGAGAGGTTTTCGTGTTCCTGTTATCTGGTTGTGACCGGTAACACGGAGTCTGACCTATACCAGACACTTGGGGCATGTTTGTTGATCCCATTGAGTCATTATGATTCATATGTATATATGTGTGTGTGTGTGTGTATATATATATATATATATATATATATATATATGTATGTGTGTATATGTATATGTCCATATATATGTGTGTGTATGTGTGTATATGTATATGTATGTATATATGTTTATATATATGTATGTGTGTATATGTATATGTACATATATGTGTGTGTATATGTGTGTGTGTGTATATATGTGTGTGTATATCTATATATGTATGTGTGTATATGTATATGTACATACACATGTGTGTATATATATGTGTGTGTGTATATATGTGTGTGTATATATATGTGTGTGTATATCTATATATGTATGTGTGTATATGTATATGTACATACATATGTGTGTATATATGTGTGTGTATATGTGTGTATATACATGTGTGTATATCTATACATGTATGTGTATATGTATATGTACATATGTGTGTGTATGTGTGTATGTCTATATATGTATGTGTGTATATGTATGTGTACATATATGTGTGTGTATATATGTATGTGTATATGTATATGTACATATATATGTGTATATATGTGTGTGTATATGTGTGTGTATATATATGTATGTGTGTATATGTATATGTACATATATATGTGTGTACATATGTGTGTATATGTGTGTGTATATATGTATGTGTGTATATGTATATGTACATATATGTGTGTGTATATGTGTGTATATATATGTGTGTGTGTATATATATGTATGTGTATATATATGTATATATACATATATATGTATGTGTATATATATGTGTGTATATCTATATATGTATGTGTGTATATGTATATATACATATATATGTGTGTGTTTATATATGTGTGTGTGTGTGTGTGTGTGTGTATATATATATATATACACATACATACACATATGTATGAGTGTGTGTGTGTGTGTATAGTGCCTGCATCACACCTGGCACACCGTTGTAGGCACTGCAGGCTTCAGCGGTGAGCCAGACAGCAAAGTTCCCTGCCTTCATGGATCTTTCATTAGCGCAGCGAAATAAATAAATACATAAGGTGTGTCGTCTGTCAGAGGTCAGTAATTACTGTTGAGAAAAATAAAGTAGGGAAGAGAGAGAGGCAATACCCAAAAAGGTTGATTCATTGGAAAAGTGGCATTTGAGCAGACTGAGGAAGGTAAGGAAGTGAGTCATGTTGATATCTAGGGAAAACATTCCAGAGAAGGAGCAGCAAGAACAAAGAATTCAAGGCATGCTGGGAGTGTGTGAGGAGCAGTAGAGAGCATTCGGGAGAAAGAGTGGTAGGGGATGAGGCCGGTCAGTGGTGACGGGGACCAGATCGTCCACATGCAGGGCTCTGTGGGCCACTGGGAAGACAAGTGAGGGAGCCGAGGAGGCAAATGGATATGTAAGTTAGAGGAGCAGGAAAGGAGTCAAGCTTGACTGGTAGATTGAAGACTGGGGAAGAAGAATCAGGAGTCTGGACAAAGGGAAAAGAAGCGAGTAAGGGAGGCTCAGGATCCAGACCTGAGGACAGCATAGGTAAAAACATCAGTGGCAAACACTGTCCTGACAGAGGGTCAAGATGCCATCTAAGCGGTCACCACCGTGATCCATCCATCCATCCATCATCCATCTGCCTACCCATTCCTCCCTCCATCCATTCAGCACCCACCCATCCACCCATCTATCCATCCATCCATTCATCCCTCTCTCCATCCTTCCATTCATCCTCTCTACCCATCCATCACCCATCCATCCATCCATCCATCCAACCATTTAATAAGAGGGTATTGAAGATGTTCCGAGTGCCTAGCACTGTCCTGGCCACTGGGGATGCAGACATAAAACAATGTGATAACTACTCGTACAATATCTCATGATCTAGTGGGAGAGAGAGAGAGAGAAAGGGAGCGACAAAGAGAGGGAGATAGTGGCTACGAGTTTGGACTTCAGAGACAAAGATCACAGTTCAGATTCTATCTGTGCCACTTCCTCGCTTCGGAAGTAATTTAACATCTCTACATTATCATCTGCGAAATGGGGCTCATACCGCCTGCCTCATGGGCTGATCAGATGAGATAATACATCACAAAGATTAGGGCCAGGTTAGGTTTACCATTATTAGTTAACTATTGTGATGTGTGACAAGTGCTAAGATAGATTTCTGTGCAAAGTGCTGTAGACTCTGGATCTGCAGCCTGGGGAAAATATCTGAGACCAAGGGGCCCATATGGCCCTCTGAGTATCCTAAATCGAGGGAGCCTACTGTTAGGACCAAAAGTCACTTCTTAAAGCAAGAAGACAGGTCATGCCTAGTCTATGCTTCTATTCACAGCGTCATTCGCTTGGTATGATAGGATAGTGGTTAGGACAATAGACTTTGAAGTCCAACGGATTTGTACTTAAAAATCAGTTCTGCCACTCAAAACTGTATCACTTTGGGCAAGCTGTGTACCTGGTCTGAGCTGTAATTTTTTCATCTTTAATATAGAGCTAATAATACCCTCATGTATGATTATTATGGAGGTCAAATAGAAAATGTTCGTAAAATCCTGAGTGCAATCCTTGACACTTAATAAGCATTCAGTAAATGGAAGTTATAATTATTAATATTAACCATAATAACAAAGAAACAGTTATTTGCTGTTATTGCACTTTTATTAAATGGGGACGGTGAATTGGATAATCTCCAGAGTTCTTTACGGCCCTGAAATTCTGTAACCTAGGGTCCCCAGCCAGTGAGAAAAAGCGGAAAGGGAATGCAAGGGTTAACCCCCTTTGCAGAGTCCTGCCTGGTTCCCATTGCCCAGAGGGGGCCTTGTCAGGAGGAAACCGCTGATTCCTGCCTGCTTCTGAGCCAGAGGGAAGAGGAAGCCACCACCCTTCTCTGGCTCCAGTGGCTTGCAGAGAGACAAGCCCAGGCTAGTGACCAAAGAGCAGCAAAGGCACTGGGAGAGAGGTGACAGTAGGCGGGACCAGGGCCTCAAAGAACAGCCCTTCATCAGCCCCCCTGCCCCACCCCTGAAAATCACACTCATCTGGTGCAAACTTTACAGCATGGTGGGCAGGGAAGCTGTAAGATGAGCCACTTAAAATCCTTATCATCTAAGGAGTCCCAGACCTGGGCATCCAGAGATCTTTGGTGGCCTTGGAGAGGGTTAAGGATTGGTGAGAGAAGCTGTGGTCCCAGGGATTAATTTTAACATAGTCTCTGGACTAGCATGGAGCTCTCAGATGAAGGACTTGAGCTTTGCCCCTACAAAAAGGATAAGGAAGAGGGCTGTCACTCATTGAGTGGAAGCTACATACTGAAGACTGAGCTGGGCAATTTAAGTGTCATCTCATTTGATCTCATTTGATCCTCAGTATAACCCTATGAAGCAAAGAGGATCACCCCCCCTTTAGCAGATGGAAAAACAAAGGCTCACAAAGATGAAGTCAATTGCTTAAATCGACACAGCTATAAATGACCAAGCAGGGGTTTGAGTTCAGTTCAGCCCATATGACTTCTGAGTCCAAGCTCTTTCTGTTTAGCCATGCTGCTGCTAAGGAAAGCCGTAGTTCAAGCTGTCACCATTTGGGCAAAGATAAAGGGGCTTCCGATGTCTGGAAACACCTGACAATTTAGAGAAGAGAGAAAGAAATACCAGCCAACTCCAGGGGCTCAGGAAAAAAAAAAACCCAAAAAACAAAAACAAACACTCAAAAAACCATTTCCCTTACAGTTCTGGAGATTCTAGAATCAGGAACAATAAAGAGAAATCCACAATCACTGGCAAGGTTTTTTGCTTCTGTCATCATTACTCAGAAACTGGCTTGGGCTATGCCTGTGCCCAGACTCTGCAGCCTTACCAGCCCTTTTGTGGAAAGGAAGCTAAAGCCTTGAATCAAGAACTTTCAGGACTAAAGAAAGCTTGACCATCACCTGGTCTAATACTTTCACTTTATAGATGAGAAAACTGAGGCTCAGAGAGGGCCCATGACATACCAAAGTCACATGGCTAATTAGTGGTAGAAACAGGACCACAATGTAGATTTCTTGTGTCTTACCAGGGTACCTGCTGCCTATGGTGTAGGGATGAGAAAGGAAAGTGGAAAACCTAAAAAGTGGTAACTGATTCCTGCAACCTGACTTTCTAGGGAACTAGACATTTCCATCATTCAGTCTAGTGATATGCTCATAAATATTAAATGGCTGGTTCTCTTCAGGCAGTCCGGGTGGGTTGGGGACACTTAATTAGAAGCATTAGCCAATTTTCCTGGTGCAAATACTCCCACCACAGCTGATTTTAAGCCACCAGCGGGATGCCACTGTAGTTAGACACGCACACAGTCATCCCTCATGAGCTGTCCAGCAGGCCACCGCTTTGCTCCCTTCTCGAGGAACTTATCCCTTCTGCTGTGTGGGTCTCCCCATTATTTAGAGTTGTTCAAGGTCATCCTTAACCAGAATATCAGTCTCTTTCCTAAAGAATGCGCACACACACACACACACACACACACACACACACACACACAAGGGCAGCTCCTCCTACCAGTATCAGCCCTCTACAGAACACCAAGGAATCACAAGGCATGAGTCTCTATTCCCGTTGGATCCGAGAAGGGAATGGAAGGGAAGTCCCTATTTTAGCCATCACATGCCCCAGCTCCTAAACCAATTATTCCAAGGAAATAGACTGTCAGTGAGTGATGCACCAGCCTGCTGTTCCCTGGGAAGGGTGAGAGGAGGAAGCCGGAGACAGTTTGCAGGTTTCTCCCTCATGCTTTCTATGTTTCCCACAGTAGTCATTTCCTTCCCCCCTCCGGAATACCTGTTCAGACCCAGAAGGAACAGCTGCTGCAAGACTCTGGGCTCTTTCTGGCCCAAAGTCTGCAGCCTCTGCCCGTGGGATTCTTGGTTGTGCGTCAACCGGGATGCCTCGGAGGCCCCTCCTGGCCCAGCCCCAGGCTAGGTGCTGTGCAGGCAGGACAAACCCTTTGGCAGCCCCCTTCCTCCAGGAGCATGGTCTTTTTTGTTAACTGAATGCGATCTTAGAAATAATCCACTTAATATCCCGTGTTCCCAGCCCCCGAAGAGGATATGACTGTTGCAAGTTTACACAGCCACTTAGCAGCAGGGCAGAGGCTAGAATTCAGGTCTTCCCCCTTTGGGTTAAGCTATTCTTTCATTTACTCAGGGTGATCGTCTTTCATAGATGCTCTAGTGTCCACCGAAATACACTCTTTTTTAAAAAAAAAAATTTATTCATTTATTTATTTTTAATTTTTTTAACGTTTTATTTTCGTTTCTTGAGAGACAGAGAGAGACAGAGCATGATTGGGGAAGGGGCAGAGAAAGAGGGAGACACATAATCCAAAGCAGGCTCCAGGCTCCGAACTGTCAGCACAGAGCCTGACGTGGGGCTCGAACCCACGGACCGTGAGATCATGACCTGAGCCGAAGTTGGACGCTCAACCGACTGAGCCACCCAGACACCCCTAATGTTTATTTATTTTGAGACAGAGAGAGAGAGAGAGAGAGAGAGAGAGAGAGAGAGAGAGAGACAGTATGTGTGTGCACACAAACAGGGGAGGGGCAGAGAGAAAGGAAAGAAAGAATCCCAAGCAGGCTCTGCACTGCAGAGCCTAATGTGGGGCTCGAACCCATGAACTGAGAGATCATGACCTGAGCCCAAATCAAGAGTTGGATGCTTACCCAACTGACCGGTGCAGGCACTCCTGAAAGACACTCTTTATACAGGCACACCACCAGTCCCTTCAAAAACCTGGTAATGGGAAGAATATCACCTGTAGAATTATCTTTTATTTATATCTACATGAACATTATTGAAAACCTATCATGTACAACAGTAGAAATTGTATAATTTAACAAAATCTCTGCTGCACAGGTTATTTCGTTTGCTCCTCAGAAAAATGGTCAAGTAGTATCACAAATGAGGAAACTGAGGTCTATGTGACTTAAGTAACTTTGCCAAAGTATAAGGGCCTGTCCCGTGTTTGATGACCCTTTTCGTTCTATCCCCAGTATAGCATGGGGTGAATGATTGAATGGCTTAAAATTCCTTATGCCTAAAGGGAGACCTTGCAGCCCAAGACACAAACAAGAACCCCTCTCCAGTTGGTAGAAATCCTACGACGCTGCCTCCAGACTGAATCTCCTCTGTCTAAAGAGCAGGATCCCTATACAATGGTATGGTCCGCAGGGACATTAAAATGATCAGAAAATGAGTGCCCGAAATCAGCTTTCCTAGTTGCCCCTGGATCTCTCAGCAGAAGGGTAGGTGGGTGGCTACAATATAGTGTGATAAAGGCTACGGATCCTTCTCTCTGGTTTCGCAGGAGCCAACGTGGGATTTGTGAGTCAGTTGGTGAGATGCTTTTGTTTGAGGCGTATGTTAGGTTCCTGAACCCCACGTCTGTACCTCTCTGAGGCCTTGTGCCCTAGGGCTGGTGGTTGGGTGCGGGCTCGTATAGGGACTCTGCCGTACTTCTGCTGTCACTCACCCCAATTCCCTCCCTTCCCTCCAGCCCGTCCCCATTGATGACAACTTCTGTGGACTGGACATCAACCAGCCTCTCGGAGGCTCGACTCCAGTGGAGGGACTGACCCTGTATACCACCAGCCGGGACCGCATGACCTCAGTGGCCTCCTACGTTTACAATGGCTACAGCGTGGTTTTTGTGGGGACGAAGAGTGGCAAGCTGAAAAAGGTAAGAGTCTGTGAACCCAGACACTGCAATGCCGTTCAGCTCCTTAGCGGAGAGCCCCTTCTGGAAGCTTGCTGTTGGTGGACATTTGACACAGGCAACTCTTCCCTTTCTTGGGCAGGGGGGTTAGCATGGGGGTGAGTAGGTAGGGGTTAATTTTGTGGCTTCTCTTCTAGCTGCTTCTCCCAGTCATTAGTGAGTGAGTGTCTAGGGAACGTGAGCATATTTCAGTACTGCCCAAACTTCACGGGATTAGGAAGGCACATCACCCGAAGGGAGGGAAATAGAATCATCCTTTATCTCCAAATCAAGTAGAACCGATGCTTTGGCCATCTGTATTTTGAATCGCCCACCTCACGCATCCCTTCCCACGGTTTATAGAGTTGATTGTACTGGTCAGAAGTCTTTGTTGCGTCCTGGTTGAAGCAGGTCATGGGTCCCACATCCAAGGACCCAGGCAAAGGATCGTGCTGCTTTGATGAGGGCCTGGGGTGGCTGGGTGGCTTACCGCTCTCTTGCCTTTCCTCTTCCCACGATCACAGACTCTTCCCCGCCCTTCCACCCCCCGCTCCGGGCTTGAGCTGCCAGGAGGAAGTCGACATCTTATCTCATGCCTGCCCTGGGCCCCTCTGCCAGCTGGAGGGCACTGGCTGGCTGGGGCCGGCAGCACGGAAGGCTGAAACCAGCAGCTTGTGCCTGCTTGTCTAGTGCTTAGGGTGCAGAGACGAAGCACCGTCTGGTTCATTATGTGGGATTACAGCAGCCACATTCTTTCCGGTCCCAGCTAATCCCCTTTTCCCAAGCTTACCCTTCTGCCACCTTTCCCCAGTCCCGCCACCTGTGGGTGCAAGACCTCACCGCATCGCACGCTTTGATGTTGACGTCACCCCTGCGGCCCTTTCCCCCGAATCCATTTAGAGCCTAGGGAGAGAGATGTCTTTGGGGAATGTGGAAGGAGGGTGGCAGGGAGGGAACCTGAGGGAGGATTTCCGCCTTCTGCTTGTGCTGAGCTCAGAGGAGGTGAGAAAAACAGGTCTAGGTTTGTGTGGAGGTGCTGAACTTTCCAGACCTCTTCTGGTTCGCCTGATCCTGAGGCCCTTTAACCCTTTTCTCGCTCTGTGGAGAGGCTGTCACTTGTTTCTGTCCTGTGCCCCTACTCTGCCTGGGACTGTGGACCTTGGCTTGCCCTCTAGGCACAGGGAAGAGAGTAGGGGTGTGGTTCCCCCCCTTGCCGTCCCAGAATGGGGGGAGCGGGGAGTTGCCTGAGGAGGCTCTACCGAGATTTAAAAGTGGCATATTCCATTGGGCAGCGTTGACTGTGGACCTCTGAGGCTGGCGACTTCCCTGCAGGGTCATCTACCTGTTCAGCCAGGTGGAGAGTACCTTGCTTGGGAGCGTGGGGCCAAGGAGCCTACAGGGAGTTGAAATGCAGCCTGAAGTCTCTCTGTCAAGCCGTGCACCCTCAGGTCTAAAGATCCACCCAGAGGAGCTCCTCTTACAAAGTCATCTGCCCACAGAGACCGCCTTTTTCTAAGTCGCACAAAGGTTTCCTGGGGGCCAGCGGCACCCACACGCAGGCTGGTGTTCCGTTTCCTCCCCTGTTCTTCCGGTGCCTTCCCTCCCTGTTCTGGATCGTTTGTGTGACTGTTGGTCTCCTTTATTCTCTTGAAAGTTCTGTGCAAGCCAGGGGTCATGCTCTATTCGTGTTTATTTACCTCCTTCTGCCCAGTTCTTGCACCAAGTGTTTACACAGAGGAGAGGCCCTGTAAGTGCTTTTGGAAAATAGAACCATTCTAAGACATCTGGCATATCATCCGGCCCAGTACGCACATAGCTCGGCAGAAACACTGAGGCCCAGAGAAAACCAGTGAGTTGCCCAAGCATAGAGACCAGGACAAGTTGCTTCTTGCCCTGACACTCCACTTGGCACCCCCTTTTACTTAAAGAAGCAGCCACAGAGCACGGGGAGGGAGGATGAGAACAACCTTCAGGCCCAGGCTTGTTGAGGAGGGTCAGCCAGGGACCAGTGCTTCCATTCTCGACAGTCCCGGGTCAGAGTTAAGGAATGGACATTTGCCGAACGGGCGGACGAGGGCCGAATGAAGCAAGAACGATCCAGCCAGACGCAAAGCAATCCTTGTGCCGACCTTCCCCTATCTCTGTACGTCTTGTGCAGCACACACGGGGGGCTGCTTGGGGCAGCTTTCCAAGCCACACACCCAAGTTAGCCAAGTTCTCTTGGCCTTGTTGGAATCTCGGCAGACGAGTCGCCACGGAGGCAAGTCAGCGGGTTCAAGGGCAAGGCTAGGGGCGTGGCTGCCCACGGCTTGTCCCAACCTGCAAGTTGGCTGCTCCTCTCAGCCTTCACTTGGCCTTTCTTTGGCTGTTTCTATGAGCTCATAACACCCCTCCTTCTCCTGTGCAGCCCGCCCTTCCTTTCCACCCACACTCCTTTGAGGCACCTGATACTTACACCCTGGCTCCCACTGGCCTCCCATTTACCCACCCACTTGCCCTCACTCTCTCCAGAGCAACAGCCCATGAGGAATTTGTGGAATGTCCCCAGGAAACTCTACCATGGCCCAAACCCCATAGCTCTTTCAACACAGGAAGGAAAATAAAGAAAAAAAGAAACGAGCTAAGAGCGTGGAGAGGGGAGAGAAGCAGGGTGCGTCAGAACCGCTCACTTCTTCCCTGCCTGACCAGGCATCTGTCAGACCGTCGGACTGCCCTCATCCAGTGCAGCCATAGGAACAGGATGTCCCCGTGTGGGGACGTGTGGAGGAAGTGGAGACTCACTAGAAGGGGCATGACCATGAGGTGCTCTTATGTGCTGTCACATGCTTGCTCATGTACTGTCCTCCGCTAGACTCGGAGCATCCCAGACTAGGCCCCTGCCTTCTGAGTCACAAACACGTGGACAGAACAGGCAGAATAAGGAGGAGACCTCAAAACCAAGGTGTGCAATACCGGCCTAGGCTAAGGGTCAGTGCATCACAGGTGATAAGACAGGCCGTGACTCACCCCAGGGATGGAACAATGGCAGAGAAACCAACCACGGAAGTGTGACCCACCTTGAAGCCTTTACTGAAGAGGAGGAATAGCAGAATTTGCTTAAAGACCGAACAGGACAGAAAACGAATGAATTGACTAATGGGTGAGAGAGAAGGGCATGCTAGACCTGGGGTGCCGCCCCGAGAAGGTGCAAAACGGTGCATGGAAGATCTAGAGGGCACAGAGGGGTTTGGGAGATTGGTAAGGGGAAAGTCAAGGCAGAGCGCTGTGAGCGTCTGGCCCTGAGAAGACCAAGTGAAAAGGATCTTGGGAGTTTTGCTGACTCCAAGGTCAAGGGAGCCAACCGTGTGATGCAGCTTTCCTGATGTTAATTAGTCTTCACCGCGCTAACGGGAGAAGAATTTCCAGGTCATGAGACATGCTGGACTTAGGCTATGCGAAGAATATTCTTAAGAGGATAATAACTCAAGGAAAGAAGAGTGAAACAGGAAGCAAAACAGCTTTCTTCAGATAATATAATTTACTGAGCACTTATGTGTCAGGTGTTATTCTGAGAGTTTTATATCTATTAACTCACTTAATGTTGACATGACTCTATGTGGTAGGTGCTGTTATCACCTCCATTTTACAGATGAAGAAATAGAGTCCAAGCAAGGTAAAGGCATTCATCTGAGGCCCCAGAGCTAGTAAATGGCAGAGCCGGGATTCAAACCTTCATCTGGTTTCCCAGTTTGCGTGCTTAGCCATTAAGCTGTGGAAAGTGAATTAGACTGACTTGGTGTGGCTCCAGAGGGCAGAATAGAACCAACGGGCAGGAGTTATAATAAAGCACATTTGCGCTTATTATAAAGAGGAAGTTTCTGGTAGCCAAAACTGTCCCAGCATGGAAAGAATTGACTCAAGAGGGAATGAGCTCCTAGTCAGTGGAGATATATTTTTTTTAATGTTTTATTTATTTTCAAGAGAGAGAGAGAGAGGCAGAGCACAAGCCGGGGAGGGGCAGAGAGAGAGGGAGACACAGAATCCGAAGCAGGCTCCAGGCTCCGAGCTGCCAGCACAGAGCCCGACGCGGGGTTCGAACCCACGCACCGTGAGATCGTGACCCGAGACGAAGTCGGTTGCTTAACCAACCAACCAACCAACCAACCAACCAGCGCCCCAAGCAGTGGAAATATTTAAGCAGAGGCTGGACAGCCACCGACCAGGGATGCTGTAGAGGGGCTCCTGCACCCACCACGTGATCTTTATGCCACGACTATTCCACGGACTCCCTCAGTAGAAGGGCAGGCTGTGGCAGAGAGGAAGCACAAGGAGAGGGAAGCCAAGGCACCCTGGGTGTGGGCTTTGAAGTCACAGGTTGGGTTCAGCTTGCTCCCAGAATATAGCAGAAAGCCCTCAGCATCCAGGAAGAGGTGCTGGGCACAGACAGGGCAGGGCAGGCCTGGGGCGAGATGTAGGGGAGGGGAAGGCAGGAATGTTCTGCGGGGCGGGGGTTGGGGAGATGGGGGACACAGCAGACTGTGATGACACCTCCACCCCCAGGCTAAGGGCAGGCTGAGAGTCTAGACTGAGAAGGGAGGCAGGGAGCTAATGTCGAAGCAGATGGAAGAGGCATAGCGGCCACAGAAGTGCAAACTCATTGATTAGGACTTCCCAGCTGGAAGGGAGGAGCCCAGGAGGCGGTTCGAGCCTAAGTCCTGGGGCATAGGAGGGCAGGAGGTAGGCTGAGGAGACCAAAGCTACCAGGACGTGGGAGGGAGGACTCTCTCCAGGTTCAGAGCAGAGTCCTGGTTCCTTGGCTCCCTGCCTCAGTCCCAGCTTTAGGTCCCTGCGGGCCTCCCTTAGCCCCTCAGCCCCGGGGCCTTACACGGCAGCGGGCATCGTTGGCTGTCTGTTCTCTGTCCCCACTGGAAAGCTCCCCTGCTGCTCAGGGGCTGGTGAAATGTCCTTTACCCTGCCCCTTCAAGCACTGTGGATAGCACCCTCCTCAGACCCCTCACAGCATGTAATTTTGCTCTGACGGCATCCGACATGGGAGCAGCCACTAATGTGTCCACTTATCTTGAGATTCACAGACCCTGAAGGACAGGGACCCTCTTTTTCACGTTTACGTCACCCTTTCCCGTGGTCAGATCCAACATCTCTCACACATTAGGTGCTCATTAAATTTAGCTCCCGTGTATTGGGAACCGCCTGCATGCCGGACCCCCATTTGCACCGATTGGGATAGAACCAGATGCCAAGAGTGACTGCTGTTGATGTGGCCGGTTTGCAAGGGAAGGAAGCTATGCTCTGGTGGATATGTCAGGGGGCGGGGTGGCGGCCTGGGGGGCGGGATGAGGAGTCAAGAAACGGGAGAGCTGCTGGTGGGTAACAGGGAAAAGAGTCTGAAAAGGACATGTGGACGAGGGTGGGCGGTACTCTCAGAGACGGTGACCGGGGTGGAAGAAGGGGACCGTGTTTATACTGTTGCCTGGAGATGCCCAGAATAGCATGGCCAGCCATCTGCCTCCTTTGGATCAGATGTGGGTTTGCTGACAGCAGGGAGCAGGTGCAAAGGCCCAGGTAACCACTGCCCTGCCCCCATCCTGCCAGCCCTCTGTTTATAGGATTCTTGGACGGCTTTAGAAATCCACAGAGACTTAGCCCTCTTCAGGTTCTGGGGAGAGCCCTGGCCTCTTCTGGCACCACCTCCTTTCCCATTAGCTAACCAGCATGGCCGCGGAAATGCCTGAGAAATTCTTGAGGAAAATTCTGTCTTTCCCTAAGGGACATACCAACCAACCCAAGGTCTCCAGTCCGCAGCCCACAGGAAGCCCCGGCGTCCCGATCCCATTCTTCTTTTTCCAATTTCACAAACGGTTTGCTCAGCAAAGCCAGGAAAACTGGAGCTCCTTTGCAGGAGCGGCTTAGGCGCTGGAGAGAATCCATCGAGAGCACCAAAGTAATAACGTTCCTAAGCTCCAGGGTGACTGCTCAGTTTTTTGATAACACTGATTAGTTACAAGATACTCTTCTGCTTTTCGTCTGAAAATACTTCAATTGCGTGTGGCCATGGACCCCTACATCTCTGCCCCATTTTGCAGATGTGGAAAACTGAGCCACGGAGATATTAAGTATCCCACCCAAGGTTCTACGGCCCCTCCGTTGGCAATCTTGACATTGGCACTTACACATCCTCCCCAAACACGCAGAAGTTCCGAACCTGTTACTTGGCTTCGTCATGGGGTGGAGTCGTCTTGGTGGACAGAGGGCCAAATTGGATGAAAAGCTGAGAAACATGCCTTTCTGTCTGTGCCAGCCCCACCAAACAATAGCCACTCGTTCCTCTGAGTGGAAATGATTCACTCCTTTCTCAGTGTGAACCCCGGATCAAGTAAACAACCAGGGCTGCGGGTCCAGTTCTGGGAGACCGCGGCTCTCCTGGCCCTCGTGACGGCTAACCCGATGCCCTACTCCTCCTCGGGCATCTCAGCAGTGCTGGGGGCTGGGGTAGAGTGGAGCAGACATCCTCGCCCACATCCCCAGAGCCTGTGTGGAAGAGCCGGGGTAGTGGCTCTGAGCTCACCACCCCATCCCTGGTAATGAGTTTGGCTCCCTGCCCAGGCTCCCACCGCCAAGCGCGCTGTTTGTTTTGTTGTTTTATAGGCCTCTTGGGTCCCAAGAACCGGTCTTCTGAAAGCTGGGAACGACAGCTTGGTCGGCACCCGGAAGGAGGCATATTTTTACAGAATCCCCCCACCCCCCCACCCCGGGCCACCGCATCCCTCCGCTTGACCATGACAGGTGGAGAGAGAGGGGGCGTGGGTTCCTATCCAGAGCCCCAGCTGACCCCGGGGAAGGAAGTCCAGATCTCCCGGAGCCATTCTGAAAGGGGAGAAGCTATAGATTCATTTATGTTGTGCTCCTTTTGTGCAGCTCCAATGTATGCTTGAGTCCTGGCCCGTCCCTGGAGCAGGCATCAGGCTGTGTGTTCAGCAGGCTGCTTGGCAATCCGAGAGTGGGCCCCTGGAGCTCAAGGCTTTATCTCAGGACAGGTGAAACACAGGAAACTGTGTTTCAGGGCCGAGGTGGGGGAAGGGGAAATGATTCAAGCTCACAGAATCCAGGTGACCCACATAGTTTCCACCGAAAATTTAAGGGGCCAATGTGCTAAGGGGCAGAGCTCTCATCTTTAGGAAAATACAAAGCGCATCCTTTGAGGCCACTGAGCCTTGCCTGCCCTTCGATACAGGACATGGGACGTGTATCTCAGGGTTGGAAGGGACCTCCAGGGACCATCTGGTCTGTTCTGCCTGCAGGTTAGAAACCGATTTGCATAGGAGGAGCGTATGAGCTTGTGGGCTATAGTCCTGACCTTAGCTTCAGTGTCCTCATGTAAAGTGTGAGCAGTGACAGTACTTGCCTTGTGAGAGTCTGATGGGGACGAAGTGAAATGATTCATTCCTGAACTATAAATGAGCGAGTACCTACTATGTGCCATTTTCCGGGTCTGCAGTTGTGGACAAAAGTGTCAGAAATGTCTGTCCTGTTGAAGTCTATATCTTACTGTCGGAAGACAGACCAAAAATAAATTAATTAATTAATTAAAAAGTAAGCACAATATATAGTATGTTAGGAAGAGAAAAAGTGCCAGTAGAACAAAATAGAGCATAACGAATTAATCCGTGTATAGCACCGTGCCAGGTTTGAGCATATTTGCTCTTTTTTTGTTGTTTATTTTTGAGAGAGAGAGAGAAAGAGGCAGAGAGAGCACAAGCAGGGGAGGGGCAGAGAGAGAGAGAGAGAGAGAGAGAGAGGGAGACACAGAATTCTAAGCAGGCTCCTGGCTCCGGCTGTCAGCACAGAGCTGGACAGGGTGTTTGAACCCATGAATTACGAGATCATGACCTGAGCCGAAGTTGGACACTTGACCGACTGAGCCACCCAGGCTCTCCGAGAATATTTGCTCTTAAATATCACTACTGGTGTTACTTAACTTGCGAGCCTCAATTTATTTCTTCTGTGGAGTGGGGGTAGTAAGAAACACTTTGCGTAGTCGTCCGAAGGACTGTGCGAAATCGTGTATGAAAAAGCGTTTAAACTATAGTCCTTGGCATAACCGTGCTTTGCGTTATTGTTACGAACATCTTTGAGGCTTCCCCCAAATCCCACTTCTCGTCTGACTCCCTTGGGGGGAGTGGCGCTGTCACATCAGCCTCCTTTTTTAGTGACATGTTTGCAAGGTCAGATAGAGGAAGAGAATCCTGCCCCCTTCCTCCCAGCCCTGAGTCATGGGAAAAAATATTTAGAAGACTAGACCAGCTGAGCCAAACTAATCTAATCCTGTTGGACATTGGCACCCAGCTGCATTAGTCACCAGTGAGAGCTTTCCGAGAGTTTCACCAAACAATATGAACTGACCCCGCCCCAGGGCGGGGCCGGGGGAAGCGGCTGGTTGCTCTTGCCCCTTTGCAGAGTTAACCAGAACAGAGCCATTCTCTGTCCTTTGCATGCTCCCAAGCGGACCACAATATCCTAGTGCTGTACGCCCTGCCTCAGATTAACTATGGAGTTGGGAGGGGCGGGGGGCGCCTAGTTTCCTCAACTGGTCCACTGATGCTGTCTTGCAAGATGTCTCTGCATATCAGAGATGACAGACGTAAAGTACTGATTACGGAGCCCGATGCATAGTAGGTGCTTAATCGAATTAGTATGCTTACTAATGCATACTATCGATGCATAGTAGGTGCTTAATAGCAGCCATTGCTGCTGCTATTGCTATGAATGTGACTCACACGGGTGTTCCTGCTACTACTTCTGTGCTATTACCATGCTTTTCTTCCAGGGCCCAGGGCCCCTTGGATTCTGTTAGCTCATTAATCCCGTAACATTTTGTGATGAACAGGAAGGGTCGGGATATTTCTCTGCGCTGTCGCAGATGATGATATGGAAATTCAGAGAGGTTAAGGGCTTGCTCGGGGTCATGGGGTCAATCAAGGGAAGATGTGGGAACCGGAATCGGGGCTACAAATACTTCACATGGAGGTGGGCCCAGCATATACCTAGGTCACTTCCACAGTCCAAGATGAGGAAGTTGAACTCTTGCAGCTGCTTAAACTCTGGTTGCCTTCTTACCCTGGGTCCTTCTATCGTGTGCTGAGAAAAGCCAGGAAATACATGGAGACGCAAGGGGGTGAAGGTCGATCTCAGTTTCTGTCCTTTGAGGCCCTTCCTAGAATTCCATGCCCCTCCTAGCATGGCCTCTAGAAAGGTCTGTAGGCTCCAAGGTAGGACAGAACCTCAGGAGTGCGTGTCTCTGCTTGTCCTGATCAGCCTCCACTCCTGTACCATGTTGTGGTTTTCTAAATTGAAGGTTACTGCCACCAGCTAGGTGTCCCCATTTCACCTGGAAAGACAGGCTTTAGTAACAAATTGGGGATTCTCACCTTTACAGTTCAGGGGTGGGTGAGAACAGCAGCCCCTGGGAGGGGGAGGGGCGGAGGAGTTGGGCCCCAGCAGGGGGCAGGGCCCCCAGGGAGAAGGTGGACTCCCTCATGCAAGGTAAGAATCTTGCCCTGATTTTATAGCTGGAAAGGACCTCAGAGACTGGTCCAGCCTCCAGACTTCGGGTGGGTGAGATAGCTATTGTTATGTTTTATAGATGAGACAGCTGATGCCCAGAAAAGTGACATGATCCGCTCAAAATCACTCAGGTTCTTAGCATCAGAGGCAAGACTCAAATCCAGGGACTTCAGTTTCAATTTGTGGTCTTTTCTCTTTCTATCATGTGGAAGAATATTCCCTCTGCACGAAACCTCAGATTAACCTCCGCCTTTCCCTGCCATGCAAGCATTCCCTGAGCAGAACCCATGGGGTCATTCTCTTGGGGACAAGAGTCTAGCTGCGCTCTCTGCCCCAGGCCTGACTTGGGAGAGGGGAGGGGCGGTGACCAGCATCCAGGAGCCCTCATTCCACTGCCTTGGGGACCTTAGCTGAGCCTGGCCAGCAAGGAGGTATACTTAACCACAAAATGCTTGCCTTGGGGCTGAGATGTTCTGACATATCAGAACAACACTGAATTGGGAGTCTCAAATCTTACATGCTGGTCCTCTCTAGACATGCCACGTTTTTGGTGGGATTTTTATTGGGGGGTGGGGGGGCAGGTTCTGTTATCACTTTAGCGCTTACTATGTGCTAAGCACTGAGCTAAGTGTTGTTTGTTTTTTGTTTTTTTTTTTTCAGTTAAGCCTCTTAGTACCGTAGTAAGAGAAGGTTGAATATTCTGTCTGTTTTCCGTATGAACACACTGAGGCCCAACAGAGTTACATTGCTACTTAGTCACATTGCTACTTAGCGGACAGCTGGAATGTGAGTCCAGATCTGGCTCCAGACCCGTGCCTTGTTAACCCCTAGCTTTAGCACCCTGTCGGTCTTCTCTTCGAGCCCGTTGGTCCATCTGTAACCTACCACCTGCCCTTCAGAGCGATGCGAGAAGATGCACGAGAGAAGAGCGGAAGGGCCAATGCTTTTACACTCCTTCGAGCAAAAGTGCCCTGGAAACCCGGGACACGGCAGCTGTCACCTCGGCACACGCTGCCTTGTATCACCCCCTCAGGCCTCCTCCTCCCCCTCCCCACCCATCTCAGCCTGGGCCACAATGGATGGGGTGGCAGGCTTTTGTGCCACACGCAGTCCCCAGCTGACTCCCCTTTCTCCAGGCATCATTGTTTGCCGGGAGCCTTCTGAAGGGAAGACAAAGGAGTGTGGCTGACAAGGCCAAGAGCTGCCGTGTAAAGCGTGGGGCCTCAGCCCATCACCCGTGCGTCCCTGGGAGCCCCGGGGCTCTTCTTCAAAGATGCTGTCTGGGATCTTTTGTGTGCCAGTCATACCCATTCAGAGCTGGCAGGGCAAAGGTTCCTGGGGGGGTAGTAGGAGAACACCGAAAAATGGAGTCATTTTGATCTGGCAAAATTGGAAGAGACATTAATGCAATAGTTAACAGCTAGGGGATGGGCCCGAACGCTTGTTCTCTGTTTATGGGGCTTATGCAATTCCATCAATATTGATGCCTGATGCCTTTGATTCTGACACTAATCATTGCTATGAATTAAATTTGCAGCCATATAATTAGGATTGCTATTAATAGGGCCCTGAGCTAAGCACTACGATGCCGCATGTCTTTTTCTTGATAGAAAATGGCATCCTTGGAACTCTGCTAATGGGGCGCACCTGGGATTTGCCAAGAATGATGTGAAAATTATACATTCTATATTTGTATTGGGCCTTTACTGAAATACCAGCAAGCAAAGGTGAGGCTGGAGGAAAGGTTGTCTCCTGCCCAATGCTGTGGGCAGCAATTAGGTGGGTCTTCAGTTCTGTAAAGTCTTTAGGAATGGATATTCCAGAGCCAATGGTGGTTGCTCATGGTCAAGTCTTCGGATAGTTCACTCAGGAAGGTCTTCCCAAAGTCTAATTGAGAATCCCCAATTTGTTACAAGGCAGCTTAGGCTAAGAGACTGGATACTGTGGTGCTTCTTTTTCAGACTTTAACATGGCTATGAGTCAACTGAGGGAAGAAGAATGTTTCTTTATGCTCTAAGCTTGGTTGAAAGGGGCCGAGCCCCTATGGATAGGCCCCGTTGGGCCTCATTTCTAGGCAGCTGATTGGGCAAGATCCCCACTCACAACTGATTCCGAGGCCCCTTACCCAGAGAGTTCTCTGGACCACAGAGCCCTGGTTAACCTCACAGGTAAAAGAACCCACCACATGGTAGGAAAGAAAGAGCTCTTTCTCATGATGAGATGCTTTTCTAGGTAAATTTGTAGCACGTTTGTCTACTGGGGCGTCCTGTCTGTGATTCTCAGCAGTCCCCCGGTTCAGTACCCCATTCACCCTCAGTCTGAGTGATTCCTCATGCACACAAGGCTTCGCTAACCCTTTGCTAACAATAGCACATGTGGTGACCCCCACCCCCCCCTTATCACTTGGAATAATAATATGCACCAGTTGACATAAGGGATGCATTAGTCCCTGCTCTTTTGACCTTCAGACTGAAAATAATTTTTCCTCCAAATCATCATTTATTGATTTGTGTCCTTTCATATTTTTAAGTCATCATGAGAACACATTGGTTTGAGTTCAAGTCTTAACCCTAGTATTTATAAAGCATATGACCCTGGCTACGTTCCTGAACCTCTTGGAAACTGGGAGTTGAAGGTGATGATCATACTGTCTGCTTCATAAAGGTGATAATAAGGTTCAAAAAGTATCTGAATTGCTTATCACAGGTCTTTTGCACCTAAGAACATTCCCCACTTCCCTCTTCTCTGTCTCCTGTCACAGAGACCCAGGTACGGAGGACGATGGCTTCGAAAGAATGCCACTTTATCTTCCTCCCCTGCTCAGGGACAGCACATGGGAAATCAATTCCTCCAAAACAGATGGTGTGCTGGAACATGAGTTCCACATGTCCTCGGTCATCTCACCGCACACTGAAAGGCTCAACAGGGAATTCTTGCCCCTCTGTAGGTACCGTGGCTTCTGCTGGTTGCTCTTACTCCCCAGTAGTCCAGGCTCTTGGCTGGACTGAACCCATCCTTGAGGTCAGGGCCGACGGCTCCCACACTACTCACAGAGTACTTGGAGGCTGTGGGGAAAGGGCTGAGACCATCTGAACGTCACCTAGAATAGAGGCTCTTTTTACACAGGATTTGTATTCCTTTCTGCCTTCTGCAGCACATATCCACTGTATGACTGACCACTCCGTGCAGGTGCATGCTTACAGGCAAATGTGTGGATAGCCAGCCATTGGCCAACGGCCAACCTTAACCAGAGATGCAGGTACTTTTTCATATGAACCCCTAGAAAACAGTGTGTGTGGTTGAACCCTCGAGTACCTGAACTTTTCAGTAAGTAACCAACAAGTGTTCTACTCTTCATACCCGAAGTTGAGAGGGGATGGAGATTCTTCCCGGGCTATTGTTGGAGTTGCAGTTGCTTTTTTTTCCACTAGGTAGAGAACATTAATCACAGAATTTCAGTCCCTTAATATTGGAAATTAGCCTGAGGTTGCAGAAGTACATGGTTACTCATATATGCCTTCAAGCACGCATTCAACATAATTATACTCACCGCGTTCGGTTGTCTTGTCACTTGCAAGGTCTTGGCTCATGCGAACAAGACCCAAAATTGGCTCACCCGAGGAGGCAATACCATGCACCCACAGATCCTCCTGCACCTCCAGTCTTTCCAGGAGGTACTCTGGAAGCCATAAAACAAAGTAGCTTCAGTCTCGGACAGACTGATGGTATTCCCAGAGGAATGGCCACAGTCAGAGAAACAGAGGAAAAAATATGCCCAACCTCCCCCTACCATCAAATCAAAGAAACAAAAAATCTGTCTCCTTGGTGCCTCCCCAATATTTATGTCTGAGCTCAGCAGACGCCCCTGGGCTGCAGCCAGTCTGTGTATTAGCATTAGTCCATTACGCTTTTTATGATGCATGTTACCCACCCTCCACCCCCCCGTGCAACATTTTATGACTGTCCTTTTCATTTCTGGAAAGAGCTTCACAGAATGGCAGACGCCTGCATTTCCCCACTCTTTGGGGAGCTATTTGTAGGCAGCCTGTCCCAGGCCATAAACAACGGGAGATAAACCACAGCCAGTGGCAGTAAATGCATCCAAGGCCAAGGAGGTGCAAAAGTAGGGGGGGGGGGCTGGGGTGAGCTTGGTGCTGTGTGTACAAGGCCAGTGGCCAGGGGTTCTGGGGTAGATGCCACCCACAGAAGGAGAGCCAAGGGGCTGGTGTGGAAATGGGATGTCTCCCAGATTTCCACGAAAGTTAGAGGGCCATCCTACCACTCTCGCTCATGCCTGTCCCCCCCACTGAGGCCACTGGTCCCCTAACTGTGATCAGAACCAGTGAACTTTCCAGTGAGAAGAGGATCCTTCCCTTTGGCGTCATTCTCTCCTGCCTGTTCCTGTTGCTACATAGATTACTTTGTGCCACTCATCTCCCGTAGATGCTTCTGGATCTTGGAGCAACTCCCTGCAAGTTTCTCTTGCCTTCTCCCACCCTCTCTCCCCATGACACTCATCCCAACCTCTTCCTCCTCTAATACTCTTTCCTTTTTCATGCCCAAGACCAACTCTTGACCAATCAGTCACCACTACTTCTAGCTCATTAAAACTTCAGCCAGGTGGCCATGGCAGTGATATTTATCTATTTCAGCTTTGAGCTGCACCCACCAGCAAGTCACTTGTGACGCTGCAGGAGACAGCACCTGGAGCCAGCTTTGCTCCATAAAAGGCACCCCTGGGAGAAGAAAACCAAATTCTGAATGAATAATTGGTCTAGTAGAGATTGCGATTCTTCCTACACACACAAACAGCAACTGAAAGCAAAGAATAAAGCAAAGATAAGAGGGGGGTAGGATGTGGAGAAGAAAAGCTGGCAAGGCCCGGAATTATTAGCGCCTTGAATGGTTTTCTTTCTCATCAACCCCGTCTTAGGGGCAGGACGTAGACAGAGGGTGGAGGTGATGTTCTTGTTCTCCTCCTTATTTGGTTTTGGACTCCACATCAAGTGGAAACACGTAGATGAAAGTGATGTGCGTTTAAAATGTATGTACACATCAGACTGCTGGAGATAGTAGCTATTATACTGCGTGTATGTTTTTTTGCAGTAAGCTGCTAAATTATTTATTGGGCACTGGGCTTTAATCTCGTAAACCTGCCTGCGGGCCCCAGGCACCGGCAGCCTGAGCACTGCATAAAACACATACGTCGGGCGGGCTGCACAGAGCACTCTGGTGACTCTGGGTAGTGATTGTTCATTTTCACTTGTTTCCTCCCCGCCCCCCTCCACCCCCCCGATCAGCTCATTAACAGCAGGCAGACCCAATCAAGAGCCTTCTCGTTTCCCCGTCACTGAGAATTTGGAAGTTGATTTGCACCTCCAACCTGAGCACAACCTTAGCAAGAGGCTATTCCCAGAGGCTGTCCTTAGCTGAAGGATAGGAGCCATAGACGAGGGAGCAGATGGATCCAGAGCCACTGGATGTTGCTAGGATTGTCCAGAGCTAAGCGCCCTTAAGCTCTGAGCTCCCCCCGCAACTTCAAAAACTCTTCGATGGGTGACTGGGCGAATCATTGCATATCTCGGGCCTGAATGTGTCCCTTTTAAGTAAAAGTGGTCTCCATGATCGTCTCTGGTTCCCAGTCCAGAAGGTACCTCTCTTAGTATGAATCTCCTGTCGTCTCTGCATGCCACGATAATAACAACACCCTTAAACGTGTTTAGTGCCCATGCTGACTGAGCTCATCCAGTAATCCTAACAAGCCACTGGTTGTTGATTTTAGGGATGAAGAAACTGGCCCAGAGGGGTCAAGTGATTTACCCAGCATCACCCAGCAGTGACACTCACATTGGAACCTAGATGCCCATCCTTGGTCTTTTCTAATCATTGCCTAGATATGGAAGCTCACTAGCATGAGGCTAGTGTGGAAACTGAGGCACAGATCATTTTTGACAGCCAGTTCCCCTCGGGCTGGGTGGGGGCAGTGTTAACACCCTTGTCATGGAAGGTTGTGCTTGAACCCGGGGCCTCTGCTCTTTCTGAGCAAATGAAGCAATATTCCAGGACTGTCTGGGTTTCACTATTCACTGTACTGTGACCCCCCCCCCATCTTAGATCTCCCCTTTGCGACACAGAGGGAGGGAGACCCGATACGAAGATACGGCAGAAGTTGAATGCACAGCATTTTCAACCTGTGTTTCAGGACTCAGGGGGCCATGATATATCAAAAAAAAAAAAAAAGAAAGAAAGAAAGAAAGAAAGAAAGAAAGAAAGAAAGAAAGAAAGAAAGAAAGAAAAAATGCTACATAAACATTGACATATCTATAATTTTTATGTGGACACCCCATTGCTTGCATCAGATTCTCAAAGCTAAAAATACGAAACTAAAATGTTAAGACTCCTTATCTAATGGCTTTTAAACAGTGTGCCTCTGAGCCCTAGAGTGACCCAATCCCCCATTTCCACCCTTTTTTAATCAAAGCATCTTGCTCTCCTCTGTTTTTACATATGTCAGGGTTATGAGCCTGATTTTTTTGTTGCTGCTGAAGAAAAACAGGTTCAAATGACAGACGATGAAATGCTGGGCTAAGTAGTAGTTAAGAAGAGTCCAGACCCGAGAGCCAAAATATCCTGGAGTCCACTCCTGACTGTGCCCATTCGTGTATGGTGACGTAGTAAGTAAGAGTCACTTCACTTCTCTGTGCCTGACTCCCCATCTGCATACTGGAAATGATAATAGTTTCTGCCTCCCAGGCTTGTTGTGAGGGACATGGAAATGAGTGAATACATGTAAAGCACACAGATCAGTGTCCACAGTAGGATCAGTGCTCAGTAGGTCTGTCCTATTATTGTTATATGTATTGTCATCGCCCTTTTTCCTTTCCCTGTCCCTCAGCAGTTTTAGGACAGAGGCTGCATTTATCATCTCTGTGCCTATAGTACCAATTAATGTAACGGACATTCGGTAAATGTTTAAAAAGGAAGAAAGGAAAAGGAAGGAATGGGGAGGCGGAGGGAAGGAAGAAATCCTAAGACCTGGATCATCTCTCTGTTCCAGTATGAAGGCATCTTCTCGAAGTGAGTCAAAGGGGCTTATGGGTGTGAGCCACGCCACCAAGTAAGTTAGGACCTAGGGGCTCCTCCCGACGTCTGTGGCTGGCTGCGGCAAAGGATGAGGTCCTCTGGGAAGTGCGTGTGATTCCAGCCGTCACAACCCATACACAGAAATTCAAGCCATTGTTGCTGCAGGAGAACCCCTTTGGGACTGGCCTTTCCCAGAGGGGAAAATTCCTTCAGCCTCACCTAGCTCAAAAACCTCCCTCCTGTCGGTGCTCCACCGGCCGGTCCTGGCAGGTTCCAGGTCTGCACCAAAAGACCGCTGGCGACAGAGACACCCGTAAGGGGGGCAGTGGGTGCCCATCGGACCTCTCTGTGATCCCATCAACCTTCAACAGGACAGAACTAAGGAGACTGTGTTCCTGCCAAGGCTTTGAAGATGCGGTGTGTTCATTCACACGTTCACTCCCCCATTCAAAACAGTGACCATTGCTTGTCAGTGCCTACCGTATGCTTTCAAATACCTTACGTGGTGGTAATATTCCCTGAAGCCAGTATTTCTCCACTGGGGTGATTCTGTGGGCATTTGGCGAGGTCTGGAGACATTTTTGAGTCTTAGGTCTGGGGCAGGAGATGCTACGGGCATCTAGTGGAGAGAGGGCAGGGATGCCGCTGAACATCTCGCACGTGCGCAAAACAGCCCGCGCAACAAAGCATCATCCTGCCCCCGAATGTCAGGCGTACTGAGGTTGAGAAACTCCGATCGGGGCCACAAATACCTCTCGTGCCGACCACTGTGCTAAACACTTCTCCTCGTTTACTCCTCTTCACTGTCCTGCATCACAGGTGCCGTGACTATGGATCTTGCCAGGTGAGAAAACTAAATCGCAGGGAGGTTAACTTATTTCCCCATTCATTCATGTAATACTTACTGGACAACTCAGCAGGCCAAACCCGGGGGGGCTGGCCCCAAAGTTGCCCCAAAGTCTGTGCTCATTGCAAACCATGCGATAGCTGTCTGCACAAGGTCAGGAAGGAGAAAACATGAAATAAGTGAGTGAGGCAGAAGCCTACGTTTGGGGAGGAGAGTATGGTTGATAAATGCCATTGCTTCTGAAAAAAAGATAATACTTTCCCTTTCCCACCTCCTTCTTTCCCTCTCCCCCACACGCACTCACATACGCACACATCAACAATGGAACAACATCCTGGAGGTCCCCGTTTGCCTTCAGGTTTATTTTGGTGTGGGTGGTGATTTTAGCTGGAGATTGCACCCTCCTGCTCCTCCCCACAAAGTGTTTCTCGTCTCACAAACACAGCCAACCCTTTGGCTGGGAAGAGGGTGGAAATATTTCTCCTACTCCTGAAGTGTCTTGATAAAGATCTGCTCGCTGCCAGCCTCCGGCTTCTCCTCGAGCTGATTTAGTGCGTCCCGTCCCATAGGAGGTGTGGGATTTGTTGGTAGCTCCTGACTCGTGAGCTGTTTGGACAGGGGCAGCGTGTGTGATGGCAAGAATTTGGACTCTCGAGTCCGACCATCTTGTTTCAGATTGCATCTGCCTGCTAGGTAGACGCTTTTGGAGGAATTCGCCTCCTTGAGCTTTGGTTTCTTCCCCTGCAAAACGAGATTGATGATCCCTACGTCGAAGGGCGCTTTGAAAATTAAATGAGGTCAGGTATGGTCATCATTTAGTGTGGTGCTGGGCAAAGAGCGGGTACTGGGAAACGCTAGGCAATGTGCACATCAGCCCCGGCTTGGCTCTTTCCAGGGGCTCCGACAGATGAGAAGGGATAGTCCGTGTACCCTCCTGGTGGGCTTCCCTGTCTGCGCGGGTTTCCTCAGGAGTCCTGTGTGTAGGTCGTCCCAGGCACCTGAATCAACCGCAAGACCGATGTCCTGCCCTCTCTCTGTGGTGAGTCAGCTGACAGAGACCACAGTCACCACCCGCAGCCCCCCCCCCCCCCGCCCCGACGTGCTCATGTGAATACGAGTCAGACATGTTTCCCATCGATTCAGCAGAAACCCAAAGAATGGCATGGAAGCGTGAAGCAGTGGTGGCAGTTGAGCCTTTCAGAAGACGTGTCATTTGAGACATGAAATCATTGAAGGCTCCGAGGCTGGGAGGGATCCTCAAAATGTCCTCCTTGTTGCCCTCCCCTCACCACTGTCCTTTTGCTCTGCTGCTAGTGCTTCTCACGACAGAGGAGTTTTTAGAATGGATACTCATTCATTGAAAGCCTACTATGCAACAGACCCTTCGCCCCCGCCCCCCCCCCCAACATAGCCCACCCTCCCATCCTGGGCACACTGCACGCAACCCATCTGGGGCAGGAGGCCATGTGCATTGCTCTAAGGAGCCTCGGAGGAGGGACTTCCTTATTTCTCTGCTGTCTTGCCCGTGTGACCTCCTGAGCCTCAAGGTCAGGAAGATCCAACTTAATGCCCCACCGTGTGCAGTCTACTTTTGCATTTCTCGTCTCAGTCAGTTCTGACGGCAGTTCAAGAGGCGGGCATTCTTATCTCCATTTTGAAGATGGGGCAGACGACATTCCCAATAGATTATCTCAGTTGGAAAATCTTGAAGCCTAGACGTAAACCCTAGTTTTGTGACACAAAGTTCTCACCACCACCGCCCCGACCCCCCATGATGTCTTGGGTCCCTTGTTGTGCCTTTCCTTACATCCTAACCTAAAGTGGCCATTCAAACAATATATTTGGAAGACTGTGAGTTATGGGCCATGGGAGACGTAAAGGACCAGAGGACAAGGGCCCTTTCCTCAGGTACCTACTACAATCTTTTGGAAGGCATGGGCCGTGTTTGCCCCCCTTCCCACTTCCCCTAAAGACAGGACATTGCACATTCTTCTCTCAAAGATTCTGGCTATGCAGCAGCAGCCATGAAGCAATGTGGAGCTGGGGAAAAGGAGTCCAGAAATCAAGTGGCCTGGGCTCTAGCCCTGGCTGTACAGCCATTGACCTTGGAGAAGTCACCCTGGTCCCTTACCTATAAAAGAGACATTGATAATTCTGGTTTCTGCCTCACAGGGTTAAGGGGCAGATTTAGTGAGACATAGTAGGGGTGAAAGCGTCTGGAAAACTGTAGCCCGCTGTCCAGATATAAGGGGTCGGTGCTCTCCACCCTTCCCTCCCCATGTGATTAGTTGCCCCAGACCCTCAAGACACATTTCTGTTGCTGATCACCGCCGTACCCTGACCATATGTCCTGGAAGCAGGGCAATTATAGCAACATGCTTGAACTGCTGTCCCAAAGCCTACCCCCTTCTCCCCATCGATTTCATAGGTTACCCATGTGACGGCAGGTTAAAATGCCACCGCCCATTAAAAACAAAAACAAAAACAT